>NW_026988452.1:4462500-5869678 GCF_030222135.1 Aotus nancymaae
CCAGCCCTCCTGTGGCTTACATTGCATCATAAAACTGAAATAGTCTGCTGCAGTCTAGTGACCATACATAATCCAGCCCCTGCCTGCGTCTCTGCCTCATCTCCTGCCATGCTTGCTCACTCACTCAGCTGCAGCCACATTGGCCTCCTCACTGCCTTTGAACATGTTTCTGAGTCGAGGCCTTTGCATTTGCTCTCATTTTCTTGCAATGCTCCTTCCCCCAGACTTTTGCCTGCCTTGTTCTCACACTTCATTGAAAATTCAGCACAATTTCATCTCCTCAGAAAGGTTTTCCTTGACAATTCAATATAAACATCTCCCTTTTACCATCTACCCCTTTGTCCTCACCACTAAGGTGCCATATTGGAGTTAGTGTTCATGGGTTGCAAGCAACAGAAACCAGCTCTTTCTTATTTAAACTAAAATAACAATTATGGGAAGGTACAGGGAGCTCTTTAGATTGAACGTAGTATTGAAGAGCTAGAAAGAGGCAGATACTAGCAGCTCTGAACATGCTGGCCTCCAGATGAATAGAGCACCTTCCTCAATGGAGGGACCCATTGAAGAATGAGTACTTTCTGCAGAATGTGGTCTAAGAGGTTTATAAGTGAAAAGGACCTGATGGTCATGGAGCAAGACTGCTCTGGGAGTCCCCTTGTCCTGGTGGTTGCAGAGAAGGAAGAGTGGGGAAGAGAGAGCCTGTAGAAGGATGACTGGTATAGAAACTTTCCCAAAGCAATGGGACTAAAGAGATTTAGAAATGTGGTCAGCAGGACTTCATTTTACCATTCTCCTGGGAACAAATCAATGAGGAGATCATTATCTTCACCAGAGGCCCATTTAGAAATAGAACATTTTTAAAAGCACACAGAACTGAAGGATTTGTAATGTGTAAGTTTATCTCTAAGTAATTTCTCTTTCTAACTTCCTGGTGGGTGAAACCCAACACAAGTTAGCTGAAGCAAAAAAGGTTTTTGTGTTTTTTTAAAGACATAGATAGTTCTTTCATGAAACCACAGGACTCTCATGATGGCCAAAGGACTAGAACCAGAAACTTAAGAGTCATTAGCAACTCAAAGAGATTCTTTCAAGCTCCATTATGGGGTAGGGTTATTATTAACTTACAGATGAGGAAACTGAGGCACAGTGGTTCAGTAACTTGCCTTAGGGTCACACTTGGCTTTACCTTTAGGATAGGAGGGTCGTTGTTTGTCTTAAGTGTTTCAGAATTTCCTTGTTCATTTCCCTATTACTTTCTTTCCCCGTTCAAGTGAGACTCAAGTTGCTGACACAGGGGAAGTCAGGCCACAAAGGACCCAGTGTCCATTGAAACTCTATTTTATTGGATACGGGAAGCACCCTTCCCTGGCCCCCAATTCCCCTTCTTTCTGGGAGCCCTGAAATTAACTAGAGGAGCTCAAAGTCATGTACCCTTTGCCTAGATCTGAATATTGAAGAATGGTCTGACCACTCTGGGGAGGGTGATGTGGAGCAAAAAACATCAATGCTCAGGGGTGAAGAGGAATCATGAAGACCATCGAATGCAGCGGCCACAAACCCACATGCAGCAGGAACCACTCAGGTACTATAAAGGAAACAAGTAGCACAGTACGAAGCGTGGTGAGGTCTGTGGCTAATGGTCTCATCCAAAACAGCCTTCCCTATTCAGCTCTGGCTTCTTGCTGACATTTTAGACTGATACTCAACATCGTTAGATTTTCTGAGTTTTCAAGAGAAGCCAGAATCTACCCCCCTCCACCCCGCCGCCTCATATTGTTTTGAAAATTGAATGAGGGAACTCACAGAAGGTGACTGGAAGATGTGTGGGGCATATAGGGTAAGCTTTTAGTAAGTGTTCATGGCTATTACAGCATTTTACAGATGTGGAAACCAAAGCCCAGAATGGGCTCCCCCAAGATCACATTTAATAGAAGATGTTACATGACAGCCCAGGATCCTGACCCTGGGTCCAGGGTTCTTCCTTCCGGGTTTTCCTCTCCTGACTCCCACCCCATCCTTGAGCCATCACCATCGTCACTGTGTAGCATGACGCATTTTAACTAACTATATACTGCTTCACCACTGTATCTTTCGTGTATTATGTCTGCCGATTACCTACTTTCAGAGAAATTTTCCTCCCTTGATAAATGAAACCTATTTCAAAGCTTGTTCCAGTAAAACAATCCCCTGAGTTTTTTCATCTCCCTTTAGGTTAAAGCAGTAACTCCCTTTAGGTAAAAGCAGTAGCTCCAAAGCAGCTTCCCACCCTGCCTCATTAGCTCAGTAGGGCTGCACAACTCAGCAGACCTTTCCATTTAAGTCAGGGGCTTACCCACTGTTTACTCAGGGCCCATTAAACCATTAGGAAGAAAGGATGCCTTAGTGGGCCAGGAAGACTTGTGCACTTTGTTGGGAATGAAGCTAATTTCCTCTTGCTCTGTGAAAACAAATGCGCTTTCCACCCAGTAAAAGTTCCAGGAATTCTGCATCCTATGGTGGCCCAGGTGCAGTCACACAGAGCAGGCAGCAGGGACTGCCGTTTCCTCCTTAGTATTCACAGCTCCAGATGGTCCAGCATTGGCCTCAGTGGGTGCTTTCATCTTTTGCTCATTCCCAGAGTTCTAAGTTATTGCCATCTCTCTTTGCACTTTGTGTCAGCTTCATGCGGCTCACTGGAATGCCTGACACTGGATGGGGCCACTCATGTCCCTTGTGGTTTTTTGTTTGTTTTTCTTTTTGCCTTTTTTTTTTTTTTTTTTTTGAGACAGTCTTGCTCTGTTGCTCAGGCTGGAGTAGAATAGAGCAATCTTGGTTCACTGCAACCTCTGTCTCCCAGGTTCAAGTGATTCTCATGCCTCAGCCTCTGGAGTAGCTTGGACTGCAGGTGCCTGCCACCATGCCCAGCTAATTTTTGTATTTTTAGTAGAGACAGGGTTTCACCATGTTGGCCAGGCTGGTCTCGAACTCCTGATCTCAGGTGATCTGCCTGCCTCGGCCTCCCAAAGTGTTGGGATTACAGGTGTGAGGCACCGCACCAGGCTGTCCCTTATGTTTTTTGAACTGTTATTCTCTCTGTGGATTGTCTTGGGCTAGATTCATGCTTGGCCTTGGGATGGCTACTGTGGCACTTTGTCTCAAAAATTTGCCATAAATCAGATGCCTGCTGCCCTTTCCACGGACCATGGATGAAGAATACACACATACAAACTCCAGAAACACTGACCCCTAAAGGAAGCACAAAGGTGGTCCCCGGAAGCACTGGCCACCTTGGTGCGTAGTGTTGCTGCCTTTTCAGGCCTTCTCTCCTCACAGTGCTCTATTCATAATGGAGCCAACTTCAAGCCATTTTCCAGGTCTGTTTTTCTGAATTACTTGGAAACGTAATTAAAGTACAAAAGAAGGCACTCTTTGAATTTGTCCAACAGGTCAGGAAGTGACATTCCTGGATAATAAGAATTTCCGTACTATATGGAAAGCTCAACTCAGAGAAGTCTTGTTAAACATGTGGTTGATCAGATTAGGGTTTTTCTGAATTAGGAAGATAAGGAAGAAAACCAAGAGCCACAGCATAAACTGTGGCCTTGGAAACTGTGACATACTAGTGGCAGATGCAGACAGAAGGGTAGACATCTACAGAAAGGGCAGACAAAGGATTTCTCCTGAAATTGAAGAAAACCAATTACAGGGTTTGTTCTGCTACTGACAAGAGAGTGAGATGCTGTGTCTGGTGTTCTGGGGCATCTCAGCCTGGTTTTGACAGACCATTTCTCCACTGCATCAGAAACTTCAGGCTCTGTGTAAGTTGTGGTTTACAAAAAAGTGTGTCTCTGACTATCTGATCCCCTTTGGCTCAGCTTCCACCCCCAGTGAGTAAATCTCTGGTTATTAATTTGGTTTCCTTGGTATCCTGATGTAGGGAAAAAGCTGCCCTGAATAGCAGTCAGGACTATTTTCTTAAATAAACGAAATGTTTCTGAATCATCAAAGGTGAGGACAAAATTCTGGATCTGACCTGATCCCTCTGTAAGTCCCTCTCTGCCAGAAACAACCACCTCCAGAAAACCCCAAAAGCCCCCAGAGGTCTCTCTTGGGCTCATACACACTTGAAACCAGGCTACAGTTGATAACACCTCTTCACATATCTTTCCTTATCCTCCCACTTTTCTGATGGTGTTTAGTTCAGCATCTCCATATCACAGACGCAGACACTGTGACTTGCCTGGGCTCTGCAGTAAGAGCGTATTGCAGCCGCGACTCCTAACTCGCATGACGGATGTTATTGAATCACAGGTGCCTGCAGTGGTCCTGGGTCTTTTGTTGGATCACTTCCCCATTAACTTCCCTTCCTGGAGAGATGTTTTAGAAGCCAATTTGCCTCTGGTGGTGATTCCCCTTGTTTCTGCCATTTTTCTCCCCAAGTACAGTTTTTCATGGTTTTCCCAGGATCCACGTAAAGTAAATGACTTCTATTCTTTCAAGGCAAGTTTTTTTATTTTTTTCTCAAAGAAAGCAGAAAGAGATCTTTTCATTCACACCCTCTGTGAGTTGTGACTAAGTTGATGCCTCCTCCAGCATTTATGAGCACCTGCAGCAAGGCTTGTCTGCGCCTCTGAGCGCTTCCTCAGGTGTGGGGACTCACTCTGAGTTGCTCACATTCTCCTTCCGCCCGGTCTCCCCACCCCTCACCCCAGGGCCTGGCACTGCTGTGGGCATGATGTGGGTCATTGGTGAGCTGCAGGCCTGAGTTGAATCTCAGGGTGACCACAGAACAGTAAGTGGCTTTCTCTTCTGTTGGGCAAAGAAGCTGAATGGGCAGGTTGGAATCTGCACTGAAGAGGATTTTAAATGTTAGCTGGGGACGCCTTGATGTGATCTGTGGGAAACTGGGAGTTGGGAGACTTCTGAGTTTTTCAGCTAAGAGGCAACCTGCCCATCTATGACTTTAGGACTGTGCCTGTTAGAGAATCCACTGGAGAAGAAAAGGGCTGGAGGGGTCTGCTAGAATGGTCGAGACGCCAGGGACGAGAGCCTGGCTTAGAGGTTGGCAGTGCAGATAGAGAGATTTTGGGGAAACACTATGCAGACTTGACAGAAATGATCAAATCTTTTGGTGTTTTATGAAAGGTGAAGTCTAAAAGAATCACGGAAGGCGGTTTTAAACCTCGTCAGTTCTATCTTGATTTTCCATGTGGAAGCCCCTGCCTATCTCTCACAGTCTTGTGTGAATGTCATGACACAGATCTGCAAAGAATGGACCATGGAGATGGTAGTATCTGGAGGACTCAGAAGATTCAGAAAGCACAGAAAAAGCTGGTGAGCCCCACACCCAGCTGTGCCTCCTTGGTGAAAGGCAGCAGTGATGACCTCACTGGATAAAGCCTGCAGTATTTCTCACACCGTGTAATCAAGTCAGAAGCACAGGTGTTGAGTAGAGAAGAAAAAGTTACATCCACAAGGAATTGCACTTTACTTATATTTCAAAAATCTGGGAACCATTCAGTCGCCCTTTCACTCTTTCATTCATTTAGCAAATGCTATTAAATGCCTACATTGTATCAGGCACCATGCTAAATTCTGGAAATTCAATGATAAGCAAAACCAGGAATAGTTATAGCCCTGGTGGAATTTACATAACAGAGGCTAATCAATTTCATAAACAAATGCAAAACTACCCCTGGGAAAAGTGCTATGAAGGAGAGACCCACAGTGCCCTGAGGCCTGAGGTAGAGAGGCTTTGGCCCAGTTAGAAGGTCTTTAAAGGTTTCCTGAGGCTGACACTTGCAAGACTGGAAGGAGGTAAGTGAAAATGGTAGGGAAGAGGGTTCTAGGTCAGGGAATAGCATGTGCAAATGTCCTGTGGCAATAGCATGGCAAGCACTAGGGACAGAAAGAAGGCTGCTGTGGAAGGGCAAGAGGGGAGCAGAGGGGTTGAGGCTGGAGGGGACAGGGCCGAAGCACACAGGCTCCACAGACCATATTAGGGAGCGTTTCTTTATCTTTGCTTATGTTTAAATTTAATCACATCATATTATCTTCACTTTATATTGCTTTGTGTTTATGGAGAGTGTTACTGATTTTTAAATTAATTAATTAATTAATTTTTTGGGAGACAGGATCTCACTCTGTCACCCTGACTAGAGTGCAGTGGTGGGAATTCAGCTCACCGCAACTTCCACTTCCTGGGCTCAAGTAATTCTCCTGCCTCAGCCTCCCAAGTAGCTGAGCAGGCCCGTGCCACTACGCCTGGCTAATATTTGTCTTTTTAGTAGAGATGGGGTTCCACCACGTTGGCCAGGCTGGTCTTAAACTCTTGACCTCTAATGATCCACCCACCTGGGCCTCCCAAAGTGCTGGGATTACAGGTGTGAGCCACTGTGCCTGGGAAAAGTGTTATTCATTTTTAATGAACAGGAATGACATACATACAGATTTTAAAAAGAATATATTTAAGAATAAAAATTGACTTGATATAAATAAAAATGGTAAGTTAATAGTTATACGGGTGATGAGCAGAACTGGCAAAAATGGCAAACCCGGAGCAGAGATGACTGTGGTGGAAGGAGTGTGGGTGCTGGAGGAAGCAGGCAGGGTCATGGATTCTGGCCTCTCCACCATCAGCTCAGTGATCTTGGCATTGACCATCAATCTTCTTGTCTGTAAAATGGGGATAGTAATACCTGCTGCATGTGGGTAGTTGTGGTGAGTAATAAAATATTGCAGAAGATCCTAACAGTGCTTGGCACATCACAGACAATCAGTGAATGTATGTTCTTCTAAAAGGAAGAGAATTTTCTGGAAGCATTGAGAATAGTAATATTGGTGTGGAGAGGCTGAAGGTGGTCTGACTACCCAAATATTCCTGGTGAGAGGCGATGCAGATTTAATCTAGGATGGTGGCAAGAAAAGTCCATGGAGGAGGTAAACTCAAGTTATGCCTTTAAAAGAATGGCTTATCTGCTGACTAATCAATATGTAAGACAAAAAACACACATTCCAAGTGGAAATTACAGAGTAAGCTACGTGCAGAAGGGGAAGCTCCAAGGCATGTTGTCAGGGATGGACATGTTCCAGTCTCGGTCTCAGTGGGAAGTGAGAAGTGAGTCCAGAAAGGCAGGTGAGGTAGGGCCATATTCTGCAGCTTTACTTGCAGGATAAAGAGTTGTGATTAAGACAAGAGAAAACACAAACAACATTAACAGTGGTAATGGCTCATATTTGTCAAGCACTTGTGATGTATCAAGCGATGTTCTAAAGGCTTTTCAAATATTGCCTCTTCATTCTTATATCAACCTTGTGACTGCCTACAAATGATCACCATCTACAATTTACAGATGAAGGAACTGAGGCACAGAGGAGTGAAATGACTTGTTCACGTGATGTAATTCTTATCCAGCATGAATGGAGAGCCCTCCAAGTCTCCTGAGCAGCCCTGGTCTCGTAAGTGGCATGTACAGGGCCAGGGGAAGGGGAGGAGGAGCAGCAGGCCAGCTGGCCAGAGAGGAAACCATGGTAACATTTCAGACAAATTAGGAGGGCTGGACTAGGAAACCAAGAATGAAGCGGAAACCCACTCTTTCTTCTTTTTTTTTTTTTGAGTGATCACAACCTCCTCAGCAACAGTAATTTCTTTTTGTTTTCTCTTTTGCTTAACAGAGATGCTTGTGGATCCAAATCCACAGTAGGTCTGATTAAGAGGATTTGCAGAGAAACTTTTCAGAAGTTTGATGCTCACTGCTGTTTACAAACTACTGCTCTGGAATGAGCCACACTCTGAGCAGTATTTGTTATGAAAATATTCTTCTGATTGCTTCTAATTCTACACGTAATAATAAATCACTACCTTCTGAGAAGGGAGGCTCTTATTAAGTAAAATGCCTGTCAGTATTCCAAGTGTCTACGTGGATTTGGATATTGACTGGGTTTGGGTAGGGGGACTGGAGAAAGCTGGATTGCTGGGCATGATGAGCAAGAAGAATTAGAAATCCTGGGTGTAAGTGTGGGGGAGAGAGGGGAAGGGTGAAGGGAGAAGCCAGTGAGATTATATGATGCCTGGAGCTTTGGAGTGGGGTGACCAAGAACTGCTAAGATCAAGTGTGCGATACAGGTTGAGTATACCTTATCCAAAATACTTGGGACAAGAAGTACCTTGGATTTCAGGTTTTTAAAGATTTTAGAATGTTTGCAGACCAGTTGAGCATTCCCAATCTAAAAATATGAAATCCGAAATGTTTCAGTGAGCATTTTCTTTGAATGTCATATCAGTGTTCAGATTGTTTCAGATTTTGGAACTTTTCTAAACTCAGATTTTTAGAGTATGAATGCTCTATCTGTATTTGATTTGAAATTGTCTGTACATCTGTAATGTAATTTCTGCCATCATCTCCCCAGGCCTTAAGTTTGCTGCATTCAAAAGTGTCTTGTGGGAGGTGTGGGTAGAGGTGTTGTGTGAAAACTAAGAAACAGTCCTCAAAAGTATGGAAACTTGGTGTATGACAGTAAATGTATTCTGTTCTTTGACTTTCAATATTTCTGTCTTCTTTTATTTTAATTTTGTCTCATAACAAGCATGTAACTGGGTTGTCATTTTGAATCCAATATGATAACACTGTTTGAAACTGGAGAGTTAAGTCTATTGAACTTCAAAGTGATTACTAATATATTAAGATATATTTATACTATCATCATGCTTATTACGTGTTTTCTCTATATACTGCATTTTAGGGTTAAAAAATTCTAAACAATCTCCACTCTTTTTTCCTTTTAAAATATTGTGGTAAATACACCTAACATAAAATTTACCATCTCTACCATTTTTAAGTGAACCGTTCAATAGTGTTAAGTACATTCACATGGTTGTGAGAGTTGTGAGATCAATCTCCAGAACTTTTTCAGCTTCCCAAACTGAAACTCTATACCCATTAAACAACTCCCTTCCTCCTCTCCTCCCGACCCCTGGATACTACCATTTTACTTTCTGTCCCTATGAATTGGGCTATTCTAGGCATTTCATATAAGTGGAATCATATAATATTTATCTTTTTGTGACTGGATTATTTCACTTTACATAATGTCCAACAATCTTTATTCTTGACATATTTTCCTTTGCTTACTGCAATTTCCTTCTCCACTTGTTTGGAAAAACTTACCTGCTCTACGTCTACTTGAACTACTTGCTCAAGTTGCTAAAGAAGTTGAATTGCTCAGTTTCTTTAACAAGTTGTTTTAACATGCCTGCCCTAAACAAAAACCAATCCATATACTAATCCCGCTGAATTAGACAGTACAGGGATCTGAGAATGCTTTAATTCCTGTTAGCTTCTCTCAACTTAGATGCTTTCGTTATGCTATATTTTATTTCCCACTTACCTTCTCACCCCTGGAAGTAGACATTATTACTATTGCTAGTGTTATTATTAACTTCACAGTCACAGTTTGCTTAGCTGTATCCTCCTATTCATCTTCACCTCTGATTTACTCACCATCCCTTCATGTATCTCAGACTTACCATTTGGAATATTTTTATTTTGCTTGAAGTATATTTTTTATGATTTTCTTCAGTGAGGATCTTTTGATGATTTTGCCTGAAATCATCTATATTTTACTGCTGTTTTTGAAAGAGTTTTTATAAGCATACAAGTTTAGATTGACAGTTTTGGGGTTTTTTTCTCTCTCAATACATTGAACATTTTACTCTGCTGATTTCTGTATTCCTATATTGATATTGAGATATCAGCCAAGAATTAAATTGCCTTTCATTGGTCACAATCTCTATTTTCTCTATGGCAGATTTTGGAATCTAGTTGCCTTTGATATTTTGAAATTTTACTATTTTGCATGTAGTTATTTATTTAAAAAATTATTTCATTTTGGATTTATTGAGCTTCTTAGATTTGAAGATTGGCATTCCCTAATAATTCTGGAAATTTCTCCATTATTATTATATACTATGAATATTGTTTTTCTTATTTTTTCTATTATTTCCTTTTAGATATTCAATTAGACTTGAATTAGGCCTTCTTAATTCTTCATGTCCCAACCCTTCTTACTTATTTTGTATCATTTTGTGTTCCTATGCTGTATTTCAGTTTAATTTTATTACATTTACTTTTTAGTTTACTTTTTCTTCATATATATCTAATCTGTTTAACTTATACATTACATTTCTAAATGCCAGTTGCTAAATATTTTCATTTCTGGAAATTCTGTTCTTTCATTTTGAAATTTTCTAAGATCATTCTTTATAATCTCTTGTATCCTCATATTTTTCAGCTTTTCTATTAGTTTTCACATTTTCTCTGTGTTAATTCCAGTTCCTAAGCCTTTTTGTTGTCTATTACTCTGGCTCTCACTCATAGTGACTTATTTCCCTATATGTTTTGTGATTTTGATTGTAAGCTGATATTTTTACTAAAATCTTATTTATGAGACTTGCTTGAGGTCTGGGCCATGGTGGAAGTCCTTCAGAAAGAAATCGTATTGGCATCTGCCAGCCTCCTTCTAAAAAGAGATTTTATTTCTTGTGCACCTTACACTGTAGGTGGAGCCCTTTGATGCTCCAGCTTTACACAATGAACTGCTTTAAAATATTCTACTTTAGATGGTCCCCAGGCTTTCTGTCCTGCCTCAGCCCTATGCACTCATCCAAGTGGAAGCCTAAGATCTTCAGGGTGGAGCACAGATCCTTCAGGTCAAAGCTGCTTCCAGCACTCTCTTCCACCCAGAGGTTTCTGTTTTATATTAATCTTTAGAGTCCTTAAATCATCAGAGCTTTTTAAATGTTTCAATTTTTAAGCTTTTCATATTTTATCCAATATTTTAGTTGTTTCACTTGTAAGAATTATTCAAGGTATCTAACTATACTGATAGAACTGTGATTCTAGGCTCTTCTTTAAGCACCATAGTTTTTAAATATAAAAGTCATTATCTCATATTCCTTTCTTTGTTAGCATTTTGGTTTTGCTATATATAATTATATATGTATATATATGCACACACATGTGTGCGTGTGTGTGTGTGTATCTCAACACAATTTATATGGCGTTGCTGTTGACTTCTGACTGCAAGAAGAGACTGTGAGCCTCTAATTAACAGACTTGTGAAAAAGCTTTTTCTCCTGAGATAACATTTACTTATTCAAAAATTTATTCAAACAAGCATAGCAATTAAAAACATTTTCTTATGATAAAACTGAAGGCTGAGAATAGTTTCTAAACATAAGATTAAATGTAAATTTATGTATTTGGGAAAAGTGACATGGTATTCAAACTCACACCTGTGCTAATCCTACAACTCTCTTTTTGTACAATTACAAAAATGCCTTTTGATAGTAGTTATTAATCTGTCTTGTAGACATGCGAGATTAAAATGTAGACATTTTAATCTTGTCTCCTATACCATATAACTAAAACTCTCCAAGCCTCACTAATTAATTTTCATGTAAACATTTTGTGTGAAATCCGGGTGCGTAACACAGCTCTACATGCTCCTGAGTTTCTTTTCTTTGTGACAACGTTATCAGGCTCACTTTGCCTGCCTCTTCTCCCTTTGGCCACAGGATTATGAATAAAATCCCAAACCCATTTCTGTATGTCTCCTTTGACCTCTTTCTTCACTAAGTGCTTTATATTTTGGTAAAAACTCAAGTACCTCAGTGTCTCAGTCTGTGTGTGTGTGTACACATATATATGTGTATATATGTGTGTGTATGTATACATATACATAAAACATAAGGGAAAAAAGAGTCACAATTGAAGTTTTTGAACTGAGATTAAATCTACTGTTCGGGCCACCTGGCTTTCTTTTGGGTGAGAGACAGCTGGGGCCTGGTTGGTGTTCAGAGTCTGGGGAATCCTTTAGGTGACCTCTGGTCACTCAGCTTACTTCTGATTCTCTCTTCCTTGGGCTGCTGGGCTGCCAATGACTCAAGCCTGCTAGGGACCAGAGCATACGTAAAAGGACCTGGTCACCGCAGGAAGCTGGGGAGTGAACGATGGCTTGTCAGCCCTTCATCATGGCTACGTGGTCCTGGAGAAGTGAAAAATCTGAGACTGCAAGGAGGCTCCCAAGGCTCCCCCATCCCTCCCCCATCCAGGCAGGCAGGCACAGCTCTGAGCTCTTCTCTGCAGCAGCATTTTGTTCCCTCCAATTAACTGTACATAACAACAAGGAGTGAAACCAAGTAATTTAAGAAATAATTTATCATATTCAGTTTACCATTAACAGCCATCTAGTGTTTCCTTTTCCCTTTTAAATGAGTCTTTGTTCTGATGCTCAGCTCTTCTGTGTATTCCATAAGCTTTTAGTGAGTGCCTCTTCCCCCTCCCTCCCTCTCTGCCTCCCTCCTTCCCCCTGCCTCCTGCCATCCTTAAGCTTTGAAACACAAGTGTCTTTCTGGAAGCAGCTGAGCCTTCTCCCATCTAACATCTTTTGTCCCAGTTAATAAGGAATTGAATGTTAATTTACGAGCATGAACTCCAGGCCGGGTGTTGAGACATACAGAGAGCAGGATAGTCTTTGCCCTGGACCAGCTTTCAGCCCACCCAGGAGATGAGGCTCATTTACCGAGAAACAGGCAGGGAGGAAGGAGCTCATAGTATTTGTCAGTGCCATTGGCTGGGCTACTGGACCCAAGAGAGGTCAGGTCCTGCGGTGAGAAAAGCTCACTGGAAGAAGAGGACTTGAACCAGTTCTGAATGTTGGTATGGATTTGGAAAGGAAGTAAAGAAGAGGGCAGCTCATACAGGGGTCCGGCAGGAGCACGGACGTGGCTGTAGAGTAAGCCTCTGGCATGAGGGCAGGTGAGATGGGGACAGAGAGGTGAGCCTCAGCCAGACCAGTGCCCAGTTAGTAAAGCCCTTTACTTGCCTGCTTGCTCTTCTGTCTCTGCTTTGAGATCACCTCTTCCGTGAGCCTCTCTTTCCTTACCTCTAGAGTAAAGGGAGTCCAACTGTCCAGAAGAAATTAGGTGGTGGCCTCAGTGACATTTTAGGTTTCTTCCACGTCTTTTCTGTTGAGCTCTGTGTATGTGTGTGTGAGCCCAGGAGGTCAAGGCTTCAGGGAGCTATCATTGTGCCACCGAGCTCCAGCCTGGTTGGCAGAGAGAGACCATGACTCTTAAAATAAAAAAGAAAAAAAGAAAAGAAAAAAATGTGTGTGTGTGTAAGTATATGGGTGAGTGTGAATGCAGACCTGAGCTCTCAGGGACATACCTCAGACACTTAGGTCTCTGGATTTGAGCCACAGCAGCAGGGTCTATAGCTTTGAATCGCTAAGGCTGTGAGGCCCTGGACCCTCCACTGGCGCTCTGGTAGCAGCTCTGCCTCAACTTCAACGCCTGTTAAGCTCCCTGATGGTGGAAGATGGGTCCAGGAATTGGGAGATCAGGAAGTTTGGGCTTTCAGAGGGGCTGAAAGAGCAGCCATACATGCCCCTCCTTTTGAGCAAGGTCCCAAAGCTCTGGGGGCACATTGAAGGCTTCATGGTCAGGGTGTGCTCACAGCCCACGGTGCTGACCTCTTCTCAGAAGGCAATATCATGCTGGGTGTCATCGGGAAGGGGTCTTGCTGGTGTCCAAGGAGCCTAGAGGCTAACAGTCTGGACTCCCCATAGCATGGGGATGATCCAGGAGAGTGAGCTGAGCAGGGACCCTGAGAGTCTGACTCTCCAGGCATCTATGAACAGGCACATATACTCACCTCAAGGCCTCTTGAATAGTGTCTGAAAGGCCAGGCCTCAACCAAAACATTAAGATTTCCAGTATCTATTTTTAATTTCTAAGATTAAATATAAAATTGACAGCACACTAAAAGAGAAAGTTACCTTTAATTCCAAATTATAGCAATCTAGTGAGCTGGGGACGTATTTCTTTACCAAAATTTCCTTTGGAAAGGACATATTATTTGTTTATAAGAAATACCCAGGTAAATTGCTTGAGGTGGACAGTAAGATCCCAAGGGCACGCATGCAAAAATTGCAGAGTGGGAGTGGATCTTTAGGGTTGGAAACGGTGTCAAAATTTGTTTCATTCCTGAGAGGAAAGATGGCAGGAAATTGAGGTGAATAGATACAATAGAGGGTCCAGTAGGGTTAGGGAAGGCCAAGAGAGATCCTCCTTCTTGCTCTTGGCTGTGCAGTGTAACCGCACTCTGCTCTCTCCCCTACAGAAACATCGGTGAGATCTACGGTGCTCACTAAAGCTTTCCTGAGAGCAGGCTTTTTGGGAGGCCAGAAGCCAGGGGCAGCAGAAGTGGATACAGGTGACAGCAGAGAGGCAGGCAGCTAACATCTGCGCTGCAGATAGAAGGGAGCATTCAAAAGATGGCCACAGGGGTGGGCAAGCCTGGAGGTTTTGATTGGGCCACCTTATGTGGGAGGTAGACTGGGGGTGGGGGTTGTGTTCAACTTGAGAGAGAGAACTGAGCCTTCTTAAGACTAGGCTTTGGCATTAAGCAGTTAACTTAAGGTAGAGTGAGGAGCTGATCCTGTGACATCCAATTGTGCTGCTTCTGAACTTGAACTTCAGTCATCAGACACTGTCTCTTTCCTTATGCACATTGTGAATTCATTTCTTCCAGAAATACTAACATGCACTTTCTGCCTAGTCAGGAAAAAACAAAGGAAGCTGAAATGACCAAACACGGGGGGCATCACGAGGCAATACTCCCTTGACTCTTCGAAGGACACTCAACTGCAGCCCCTGGACCACAGGGCCAGGATGGCAGCTTCACAGCCAGGCCAGGCATGTGTGTTTCTTCCTGTCACTACAACTCAGCTCCCTCAGTGCCTGTTTTCCCTAAGGACGGGGCCAAACAGGCATCCGATGTCACGGCAGGCCTCTGAGATTTTGTTCAAAGCTTAGACCTGTTCCTCCCTTTTATGTGCTTGGTGGTGCTGCCCCTTTAAAACTTTTCTCCTCCTTCCTCCCCAGTAAGAGCAAACCAAGAAGAATGAAGCCAGGGTAAATTGAGAAAATATTTGAAACCTATTAAGAGTGGCAACAAGTTTATGGTGATTCTTAAGTTAATTATATCCTTTTTGACTTCCAGCCAGTCCCTTCGCTGGGCCTCCATATAGACTTGGCCACCAATCCCAGCCTCAGTCTGGCAGCATGCCTGCCTGCCTGCCTTGTTCCTTCTCTCCCTCCCTCCAACCACCTCTTCCCTGCACCCTCCTGTACAAATAAGTCAGCAAGCCACTGCAGCTACTCCTTGAGGCTTAAATGTGGTAGGTAGGGGCTGTGATGGGTATAAAGAATTTGGAGTGTGTATGTATTTATATCTGTGTGTGGGGCAGGGACATGGTGGCTAGTGGGAGACCACATATATAAACACTATTAACACAACCATATGCATTTATTTTCACATACACTTTACAGTTTATAAAGTGTTATCTCCTGATCATTTAAATACACAAAAACTTTACGCAATAGATGTTATCAGTGCCATTTTCTAGATGAAGAAACTGAGGCTCAGAAAGTTCAAAAGGAGATCACACTATTAGGTGGCAGAACACGGTAGGCCTCAGGCCAACTCTTTGATTCTGTATCATATGTGTGTGTGCATGTGTGTGTGTGTGTGTGCTTGTGTTTGTGTATGCATGTGCACATGTGCATGCAAGCATGTGTGTCTGCATGTGTGCTTGTGTATGTGTGCTTGTGTGTGTACACGTGTGTGTATGTGTATGTGTGCTTGTATGTGTGCATGTGTATGTGTATATGTGTACATGTGCTTGTGTGTGCACGTGTATACATGTGCATGTGTGTATGTGTGCATGTGTATATGTGCTTGTGTGTGTGCACATGTGTGTATGTGTGCATATGTGTATGTGTGCTTGTGTGTGTGTGCACATGTGGGGGGGGAGGCATGTGTGTTTTCCCTGTATACTCTACTGGTTCCCAAATAAGAATAAAGTTGCACCTTTGTATAACATTTCAGAATGTATGAAGGGAAGCCTTGACATACTGCCTCATTTAATCCTTAAAGCATTGCTGTAATGTTGCTATCGCCATTGAGGGTTTCTTTAGGGATTGCTTCTCCCTGGTCCATCAGGTCAGCAGGGGCAGCTGCCTGACCATCTCCCTGGCCTCTGTTGAGGTTCAGAGTCAGGCCCCTGAGCCAAGTGGGGCTACTCAGTCCGTTCCCTAGGAACTTTGTATCTGGAAATGAGAGAGCGCAGCATGTGAACGTGGTGGTTGAGAGTGACCATTTTCTGTCAGAAGTACTAGGATCAGAGAAAACCAGTGAACACTGAGAGCACAGAGGCTGTAGACTAGCAACAACTGCAAGAGACAAGGAGACATAGACCTCCCTGAATTTCCTACACGTCTTCATTCTTCGGTTCTACTCTGTGAGGGTCAGAAGCTTCTCTCCCCTCAAAGTCTGTGTGACGCCCCTGTTGTCTGCCAATAAGATTTCTTTTATGATTATACTAGCTAAGGTTAAAGTTCTGTTCCAAAAGAATCCTCAACACTATATATTTGAATTGGAAGCAAAGTGAACTAAATTCTTAGGTACAAGGAATGAATAGTGAAAGTCAGAGGATGGAGCAATTTTCACTGTTGTGTTGCAGGAGCTCTCGTGAGCTAGGCATCGGTGCCTTTGCTGAATACTGACATGTGCGGGTAGCCCTTTGGTGAGCCCTGGGGAGGGGAAATAAGAATATTCAGGAATCACCTTTTAGTAAGTTGCTTAGCCTAGAAGTGCTTGTGGCTTCCCTGCCACATTCCAGCAGCCCACCTCTGATTCCAGCTAAAGCTGTGGTGGACGTTCCCTTGCATACTGACAGCATCATGCCTCAAGGGTCTGCTTTGCTTCACTTGGCTTTTCTGTCTCAGTGCTTTCTCCAAAGCCATGGGAGCTCTCTCAGCCCATAAACAAGCATAGTCCAGGGATTTGGAGATGGGAGGGAAAAGAACCCCTGAGAGAAGAGGGTCTGCTTGTAAGACAACTTACTCATAGGGCTGGTAAGTTGGTGCTGTCTATTGGCAAGAGGCCTCAGATGCTCCCCACGTGGAATCTCCATAGGGCTGATTGAGTGTCCTCACAGCATGGCAACTGGCTTCCTCCAGAATGAGCAGTCCAAGACAGCTAGACAGAACATGCAATGCCCTTTATGACTGAGCCTCAGGAATTACACATTGTCACTTCTCCAATGTCCTGTTGGTTACACACGTCAGCCCTGTCCAATTTGGATAGAACCACACGAGAAAGTGAGTATCAGGAGAAATGGATCACTGGGCTGCCTTGGAGGCTGGTTACCATGACATCTCTTACAACAGGGAATGTGAGCCAGAGGATAAATGTTTCCGCCTCCTGACGTTCAAGTACATTCTACGTGGGTCCTCCGAATATCTCTCGAGAAGCTGAGCCACAGTTGGCCATATCAGTAATCATCTCAAGTGCACACCCTCTATTGGTTTTTCCTTCTCAGCTTTCCATTCCTCACTCCTTCATTCCTGCTTCCTGTGATCACTTTCCAAATAAAATCCCACACTGAGGTGCTTGTCTAATGCTTCTGGAGGAACGCAAGCCGAAATACAAAGGCAACATCTAAAACAATTTTGAACAGTGTTGAACCAATCATGAAAGTGTGCACCGCACAAACATGGTTGTACAAGGCTTCGCAGAAGCAAAGTAGAATCACAGGTACCAAGGCTGGGAAGGATGTGGAGGGTGGGGGGTGTGAAGACAGGTTGGTCAGGAGGTATCAACATACAGTCAGGTAGAAGGCATGAGTTCTAATGTTCAATAGCAGAGTAGGATGACTATAGTTAACAACAGTGTATTCTATATTTTGAAGTAGCTAGAAGAGAGAACTTGAAATGTTCCCAGCACATACAAATAATAAATATTCAAGGTGATGGATACCGGCCCAGACACCCTGACTTGATCGCTACACATTCTATGCATGCAACAAAATCACATGTACCCATAAATGTGAAAATATTGTATAGCAATAAAATGTACAGTCCTTGCTACTCTCTCCTCTTACCTTGCTTCGTCTTTTTTGTAAAATATTCCTATCTCAAATTATGTAATTTATTTGTTTTGTAATGAATGATCTATAATGATAATAATGATATATAACAAATGCTAACTTCCTTTGTTATGTGAAATGTGATACACAAAATGGTGTTCCTCTGGTTCAGATCTCTAAAGTGAAGTCAGGAAGCCATTCTAGGGAGGACGGATGACCTGCAACTTTTTAAACAACAGCAACAACAAAAACCCGCAGAAACTTGCCTAGAATTTTTGGGTTGGGCCAAACAGCCTTGACAGCAACATTCTGGAAAGCAGCTGAATTTCACCAGAGCTGCAACTTTTGAACAGAAACAACTAATGATCTCACGTACTAAGCCAGCTGCCTCTACCAATGATATTTTCTTTCAAAACAACTTGCACAGTCATCCTCAGCTTCCCTTTTTTTTTTTTACATTTTTTTTTTAGGGACAGGGTCTCGTTCTGTCACCTAGGGTGGAGTAAAGTGGCACATTCCTAAAAACTGCAGCCTTCACCTCCAGGGCTCCCGTGATTCTCCTGCCTTAGCCTCTCAAAGTGCTGGGATTTCTGGTGTGCACCACCATACCCAGGAAGCCCTCAGCTTCCTTTTAAAAACCCGTACTCCCCTCCCTCTCTTCGGAACACAAGTTGACATCTAGTCGAATCTGTGTCTTCCAAATTGCAATTCTTAAGACTCCAATAAACGCCTTATCACATGGAAAACAAAGAGAAGAAAAAGAAAGGCTTCACAGGAACAGCAGAAACTGCGAGATTGGGAAATGCAGCGAGAAGCAAGGCAAGAGGAGAGCATTGCAACTATGCAGTGCCCCTTCTGGTGGCACCAAAATTTCCTGTGATTCCCATCCTGCACTCCCTTAAGCACCTACTTCCTAGTAAACCCTCATCCTGCACCCTTTATCTCAGCTGACTGTTAGCCAGTCTCCTGAAGTGACCATGGCTGGAAATAGCTTTCAGTGTGACACTTCCCAGGTAGAGTCAAATTTTCCCCAGGAATTAAAAAGAAAAACAACTCAAAACGAAGAGCTTACTTGGGGAAGTTTTGGGTTGATGACAGGTCTGCTGTGGAGTTGCCTGGATGACCAAAAGTTCTTCTTGGCACCCCTGTGGCCACCACATAAGCATGCATGTTAGAAGTATTTTTCGAGGTCTGAACCCCAAGGTTGATGGCACAAGAGAAGAGGAAGGAGGAGACGCTGAATGGACACGCTGTGAGCAATTCCATGTTGTGAGAGCCTCAGTGGGTCCTGTCAGGGGTGAGACCCCAGAACCGTGGGTTAGGGGGCCTGCAGCTTAAGCTCAATGCAGAAGCACAACATGGCTTTTCACATAGACTTTTCTGTATTCCCTCACCCGCTTGGATGAGGCCACAGAAAAAAACAACAACCTGTTTCTTTATTAATGATGCTTTCTGCAGAGTTAGATTAAGCACTGATTAAAGGCAGATGCTTCCAAAGCATAAATGTAAGTACCCTCTCAGTCACTTCTCCGGTTACAGGGTTTCCTACACAATTCTTTAAAATCACTTTGGCCCCCTTCCCACTCGCCTTCCTCTCCACTCTCCACCCAGTTTCCAAACCACTCCTCCCAGAAGGACTCCAGGCGGTTGCCAGGAGCAGGAGCTCAAACTCTGCTGAGAGACTTGCTCCGTGGAGGGCTTCAAGAAGTATCGCTGGGACTGCTGCCTGGAGCCACCGTACCAGGAAGTCAGGTAAGTCCTCTGGGCTGGGGGCAGGCCTCTTCTGTTCTTTCAAGTCTGGGACCTGCCACTTGGAACTTGGTTTGTTTTTCTCATCAGGGTGGAGTACAGGACTTTTGTGATTATTTCCTGATCAAATTAGAAGCAGAGAGCAGGTATGAGCTACGTGGCTCAGCTGGTGGGGTCCGTCGGGTTTTTCTCCCTGCTGTCACATGCACTGAAAGGTCTTGGGCTCACAGGGACAGGAGAGAGCCGGCTGGCCTAATAGGTGCTTGCAACACTGGACTTTGTGTCAGCAACTGGACTTTGCTAGAAGAGGTCATTTCTTGTCTTCGTCTGAGGCTATGGTAAAAATCCTCCAAATATTTTTTGAATTCCCTGTTGCCAATTTATTTAATCAATTTATTTAATTGGCATGCATGGCTTCTTTACTGAAGAGCTAGCAAATTAAGGGGTTGACTTTGAATTGAGATCAATTTCATTAAACTCTGAACATGTTCATTGGCTTTCTGATTTTCTTATGGGATCTATGAAGAGGGAAGGAGATATCATTTTTTTTTTGGTAACTTACATTAATAAACATGGATTATGTGTCACCAAAGTTAAGAACTTGTTCAGCTTACTACCTAAAGTGAACGAGGAGGCTTTCTGTAGGGCACGTCTACCATTAAGCTGCCTGGCTTGGGTGGTGGACAAGAGTGTCATGGTGGGGCCAGTGGAATGCCTGTAGGACTGACATGTGAATGAGGAGGTGGCAGTGCTGAGGTCCTGGAAGGCATGTCACACACAGTGAGGCTGCCATAGATGCAGCCCAGCCAAGCTGGAGGCTCGTGAGCCTTTCTCCTCTTGACTCCCTTCTCCCCGCTCCTTGGGGATATCTTAGTTATAAGCACAAAGAAATAGGCACGTTGTGGAATTGTATTCCATGGTGGCTAAGAGTACAAGGCCTGGAATGAGCTTGCTTTGGCTTGAGATTTTCCAGCACTTACTTATGTGATCATAGGCAAGTTTTCTCAATATCTGTAAGATCTACTGTCTTCTGCAAAATGGGGATGATGTAATCATCCCCACCTTGTAGATTTCTGGGGAAATTCTGAAAGATAATTCATTGAAAGCATTTGCCCCTTTGTTTAGCCCATCGTTCATAGCTCTTATTAACCTCAGTGTGGACCTCTGGCATTCCAGATTGTATGGACCAGATAGATCTATGCTGAAATGTTCCAAGTGAGCAGTTACAAACCTCTTGAGATTTCCTTTACTGGTTAGGATAAAGTATGAGAGTCAGGGCATCAGTTTGCTCTTTGCCTAAAGAGAAAACTAGAAACACCAGGCACGGAAAGTATAAGGTTAAGTCCTCTGACCTTTCAGAGAAGGCCATAAATAATTCACCTTAATTCTAGATGAACATTTCTTTCAGTAACCCCCAAGGATAATATTTACCTTATAAAATTGTTTTGAAGGTTAAATGAGATAATGCATGTCAACACATCCTAAATTTCACCTGGAAGAGCATAGACACTATGAAATAACAGCTATCTTTATAAAAAATGTTTGTGTTACAGGGTTTAGTGAAAAAGTCACCATTTAAAATTGTTATACAGGACAATGCCAGTCATGTGGAATATATGGACAAAGAGACTACTGCAAAGAAATACACCAAAACGTTAAAGCTTGCATGTATCAGATGGCTATGGCTTGTGGGTAATCATTTCCTCTTCTTGTTTTCTATTAATGAATGACTCGAAATCAGCCAGGGCCCCAGCAGGAAACAGATGGCATGTTCAAATTGGACGTTCTGAGGATATTTTATTAAAGGGACTTTTTATGAAGGTATGGGCAGAGTACCGTTAACAGAAGCAGGTGACCGTGCATTTCTCGGGTTGGTAAGAGTGAGGTGCCGTTACACCCCACATCAGAAGAGGCGAGGGAAGGGAGGTGTGAGCCCTGTGGATAGGTCACCTCACAGGCGCTGTGGCCCATGGCCACCGTCAGGGGAGAGCTGGGGAGAAATCCCTGCCCTCACTCTCCCACCATTTTCTGAGTCACTTGCTGCATGCCTGTTACCAGCCAAACCCAACCATAACCCAGAGTGTGAGAGATCCCACGGGGGACTACGTGTGGATCAGCTTCGCCTCACTGAGCAGGGTGGGGAAGGGTGGAGAGTGAACTGGAGGGCACAGTGAGGCTATGTGACTGTTATAACTACAGGGAAATTAATAAATAAGAGCCAGGAGCTCGTGTGCAACCCTCAGTGCTTTCACGCTACGTTGCCCACTAGCCAAGCCACCTCCCTCTCTCCTCCCAGTGAAACGACTTCTGATTCCTCATCACCGTGCCTCCCTCGGGGCTCCCACAGCACCCAGTGATTGCCCCGGTGCAGCTGTATACATGCGTGGTTTCATCCTCCAACATTTCTTCACCTGGTCCCCACAGATTGGAATAAGGCTGGAGTCTTAGATCCCTTTGCATCCCCAGCACCCAGCACATGGATGCATGAACCGTGGGAGGTCGGGCCTCTATGCTCCTATAAAGCTTGCAGCTTTGGAAAGGGAGGCCTTAGTCCTCTCTCCTAGGTGTTTGCTTTCTGCCTATTCGGCGGGAGTGGGCCAGTCCTCGGAGGACCAGTTGCAGAGTTCCCTGTGCCAGGCGGCCCGGGCCACCCTGCAAGACTCGCCCCTCGGCTCAGGCAGGTCTTGCAGGGACTCCTCACTGCTGTCCCAGGCTCTGTCATTCCTCATGTCAAGTGTAATGTGCGTGTGGCTGGCCTCCCAGTTTAAGACTCCTGCAAGTTGAGATGATGCTTGTTTCCTTCACGGCCCAAGGGGATTTGGAGCCTGTCATTGTGCCTGATATCTTGTTTCTCTAGTTGGAATCAGAAGATGTTTTGATCCCCTGAAGGATTTCCACAATCCTTTTGCAATCCTATAAAAGCAACACAAGCACATAATTCAAATAGCTAAGAAGGAGAAAATGTTGAGAAGAATATAACATGAAAAGTAAAATGTCTCCACTTTCACCTCTATGCTCAGTCCCACTTTTAACCATTTTAGTTTTAAATTCTGGTCATTGTCTCTCTTTCTTTCTTTAAACTTTTTCAAGTTCTATCTTATTTTTTTTTCTTTGAACTACTATGCCCTGGGACTATTTTGTTTTAAATTGACAAAACAATCATTGTACATATTTGTGTGTTGGGGAGTCTAACTTTAAATTAGCTTATACTGCTATTTCTTGATTTATCAAGTTTGAGTAGAAGTTTTTGAATTGTTCCTATGGGAGATGAGGAATTTAGCTTATTGACAGTAATCCTTCTGTGCTCCACATGATTCTTCCAGTTTTTGTTATCTGTATTTAAAATTTGGTTTTGTACTTATCTGTGTAATTTTAAGGAATAAACTTATTCTTTTTTTTTTTTTCTTTTGAGATGGAGTCTTGCTCTGGAGTACAATGGCGAGATCTCTGCTCACTGCAGCCTCCACCTCCCAGGTTCAAGCAATTCTCCTGCCTCAATCTCCCAAGTAGCTGAGGTTTTAGGCACACATCACCACACCCAGCTAATTTTTGTGTTTTTAGTGGAGACAGGGTTTTACCATGTTGGTCAGGTCTCGAACTCCTGACCTCATGATCTGCCCACCTCAGCCTCCCAAAGTGCTGGGATTACAGGTGTGAGCCACTGAGCCCGGCCAGAATAGACTTATTCTGGTATGGCTTGACCAGCCTTTCATAGAGTGTCTTGACTTTCCAAGTATTTAAGGTGAGAAAATTGGTATCCTTAATCTTCCCTTCACTTTTTCTCTCCAACTCCAGCTTGCAGTACAATTTTATAACCTTTATAGCATTTGTATTCTATTACATACTTATAATTAATTCTGCTTTATCTTTAGGATTGTGAGAATTAAAAACTAATAACCTGAATTATCTAATGATTTTGTAGCTGCTGTTCTTCAAAACCAAGAACTGTACTATATTTGGACCCATAATAAAGGTAAAGAAATGGACGCTGATATTACTGACTCTCTGCTGCACGTTCTAAGCGTAAAGGTCAAATGAATTCTCTTATTTTTTCTATTGTATTGAAGGATGGCCCTTACCAAGGTTCCTGTCAAAATGGCATGGTATCAGGGCTCAAATAATTTAACTGGTTTTACCTATAAACCATGACTTCTGAAGTACGTCTTCAAATTCAAATTTTGATGGAATTTCTCATTGCCTTTCTTTTAACATGTGGAAAAACCATTTTCTTAAACATATTCTTTGTTATATAAAATTTTCTTTATACTTTAAAGATTTCTCCCAGGATTCTCTGACTTTTCTATTTAGTTGGAGCAATTACTTCTTCTTTTTAAAATTAACTTTTAAGTTCTGGGATCCACGTGCAGAATGTGCAGGTCTGTTACATAGTTATACATGTGCCATGGCGGTTGAGCAATTGCTTCTGAAGCCTATTGATGTGCGGTTGACCTGAAACATTTTATGGCACCCTTGGGTTAAGGACACAGTGTCTTGGATTCCATGCGTCCTGCTTTTCTGGATTCTCTTTTCATTGTTTGGAAGCATATACTCAAAAAATTATTTTGTAAAGAGTCATTCAGTATCTGAAGATTTTATCTTCAAATTTGTTAGCAGGACTTGCAAAACAATTGCACTTAGCTAGTTTAATTCATTGATCAATTTCCTAGCAATGCAATCTATTTTCTGTACAGAAAATGTTCAGAATTAAGTATTTCTGTACAAATTTCACCACAAGGATTTGAGTCATTCCAAATTTTACCAATTACAGCTTGTGCCATCTTGATTTTCTATTAATTTATCAATTTTATCTATTTTGTGGATCCAGCCTTGATTTTCACAGTCTAATTTTCCTGAGTTTATTTTTAAAGAACATTTGATTCTTCCATTAATTGTTTTTTAGTTAATAAGGAAATTTTACTGCATACTGCATATGGTTTCATTTTGTCAGACTTATTTGAGTTGATAATTTTTATTCAATTTTCCTTTTCCTGGGTCAATTTTTGCAGTTTCCAATGCTACTTTTTTTTTTTTTTTTTGGAGACAGAGTCTCATTCTGTGACCCAAGCTCAAGTGCAGTGGTGTGATCTCAGCCCCCTGCAACCTCCACCTCCCGGGCTCAAGAGATTCTTGTGCTTCAGCCTCCTGAGTAGGTGGGATTACAAGCACACACCACCACACCCGGCTAATTTTTGCATTTTTAGTAGAGACGGGGTTTCACCATGTTGGCCAGCCTAGACTCAAACTCCTCGTCTCAAGCAATCTGCCTGCCTTGGCTTCACAAAGTGTTGAGGTTACGGGTGTGAGCCACAGTGCCTGGCCTCAATGTTCTTTTTTTTTTGAGACAGAGTCTGGCTGAGTTGCCGAGGCTGGAGTGCAGTGGCGCGATCTTGGCTCACTGCTACCTCCCCCTCCTGGATTCCAGTGATTCTCCTGCCTCAGCTTCCTGAGTAGCTGGGATTACAGGCACACACCACCACACACAGCCAATTTTTGTATTTTTAGTAGAGATGGAGTTTCACCATGTTGGCCAGGCTGGTCTCGAACTCCTGACCTCAGGTAATCCACCCACCTCAGCTTCCCAAAGTGCTGGGATTACAGGTATGAGCCACCGTGCCCAGCCAATGTTACTTTTAAGATGTAATTCTTCAGGTTTTTTTTTTTTTTTTAATCATCTGTAACAAATTTTAATGTGTGTAGTTTCAGGGGTTTTCAGTTTTGTTTTGTGTTATTTATTTTTAGCAAGTTTCTCTTTCTCAACAACCCAGGCAAAATATCTCCCAGATGAAAATGGCAGGGTGAATGTGTCCAGTTTCTTCTTTAATCACCACATTAGAATGGCAGCACCACCCGCCACTGGGCTCCTTGCTGTAACCGAGCATAGGGTCCAGTTTTTGCCATCCGGGGTCTTTCACAGTGCTTCCATTTTACAGGATTGACTAGCACCCATATGCTGTTCACTGCAAAAGACTTATGCTCTGAATTAAATTTCTTTCTTGAGCTCTAGAGTCAAATGCAGCAGAGTCTCATTATATGCCCACTTCATTCATACAAATTCAATTATACATGTTCATGAGGAGGGGGCCATTTAAATAGTGTGGGCAATTTCATCGTCCAGGCCTATCGGTAATGAGCTTGACGCTGTGGGGTGGAATGTGATGAATCTACAGTCCTCCACTTAGTTTCAGCTGATACATGGCTCTCACAGTGTTACCATTGCTTGCCCTAATCATAGCATACTTGAAGACTTACGTTGCCTTTATCATGGCCCTGAAACACAATCCAACTACTTCGTTTGGGGCTAACCTGAAGAAGGAGTGTCTGGTGCTGGCAGTGGAAGAAAAGCCAGTTGCATTGAACTCATTTAAGTAATGAGTTGGGATGCTCTTTAGTATGGTGCCTTCCCGAGGGAGTTTCAAGAGAAATTTTTACTACATTTCTTTGCTCTCACGCTGTTTTCAGAGCCTGACATGCGTGAACTGTGATTCCCTGTATTCAGGTGCCCCTTGGTTCTCTCCGCTGGCAGGACCCCCAGGCAGCTTCAGTGCCGTGGGCTGTAAACCAAATGGATTCCCTGCAGGGCCTGCCTGTTCTTGCACTCTGTCTCAGTGAGTGACCACACCGTCCTCCCAGCTGCCGAGCCAGGAATCTCCATGAGGACCATCCCTCAAGCCCCTCTCTTCCCATTAATCATGCGTCAAGGCTATTTATTGACTCTCAAATCCACCTATGTCGTTAGGTCATCCCCTGCAGTTCGAGTTCCTGCAACTGTTTCCCGCCCACTTCTCTGATTGTAGCCTCGCCTTCATCCTCCTCTCTCAAGCCCTTTCAGTCCCCAACAGTCAGAGGGACTTTTCTTTTGACTTGTATTTTAAGTTCAGGGGTACACATGCAGGTTTGTTACACAGGTGAACTTGTGTCATGGGGTTTTGTTGTACAGATTATTTCATCATCCAGGTATTAAGCCTAGTACCCATTACTTATTTTTACTGATCCCTTCCTTCCTCCCACCCTCTGCCTTCCCATAGGCCTCATAGGCCTCAATGTGTGTTGTTCCCCTCTATGTGTCCATGAGCTCCTATCATTTAGCTCCCACTTATAAGTGAGCACATGTGATATTTGGTTTTCTGTTCCTGAGTTAGTTTGCTAAAGATAAGGATCTTCCAGCTCTATCTATATCCCTATAATTCCTAATAGTTAGAGGGACTTTTCTTTTTTAAAAAAAGAAAAAACAAATCTGATAGTGTTTCTTCTCTGTCATAATAATAATAATAATAATAATGATAGTAATGAAAACCCAAACCTTTAGCAATTCCCTGTTATCCTCAGGGTAAGTCCATGGTCTTTACCAAGGATTACAGGCGTGCACACTCTCTCCCTCTGCTGAGTAAAGCCCTATTGGCCATTCCACTCCATGAAATCTCCATTCCTGGGCAAACAGAACCGGTTGCTGGACATCATGCTCTTTCTCAGCCAAGAGCTCCTGTACACACTATTTGCTCTCCCTGCAACATCCTAATGGCCCCCTTTTTTCTTGTCCTAAGTCTTATATCTCCTTCAGGTCTTCATTTAGACATTAAAGCTTTGGACAACAACTCCTGCTTCCCTGATAGACACCTATCCTATGATGAGACACCTATCCTATAATGAGACATGTATCCTATAATTAAACAACTTATCCTATACGTAGACATAGCCCCACTATTTCTCCCTATAGTAACATTTGTTCTATTTTAATTTCCTGTCTATGTCTTTTCTACTACTCCAGGACAGTGTAGCTGTTGGACCAGGGACTGTGTTTCTTCACCGTTAGTGCCTAGCACCATGCCAAGAACAGACACAGGGCACATAATTGTTGAATGAACAAACCAGGGATATGTTGGATTCCTTACTGTAATTCCCTGGAGTGAGTACAAGAGTCAGCCCTAGACTAGCATCCAGTAAATAAGAAAGCAAGAGGATGCCTGGCATGGGGAATAGAGGCATTCAGCCTCAACACTACTGCTTGTTTTCAGTGTCCAGTTTAAACCCTGGAGCTGTAGAGAAAGTCCTCAAAGAAGCTATTATCCTATGATAGAGTAACCCTATTAACAAACCCTTTCTGCTTCCTTAGGGTTGGAATCCTAGACGTGAGAGAGCTGGCATGGATCGCAGTTCATGCCAGTGTTTACGGCTCTTTTGTTCCCATCTCGTCAGGTTTTAAGAACTTTGCTGACCAGATGCGACAAAAGACCCATGCACTTATAGTTTTGCTTTTGCAACCCACACCTATGGCCCCGTCGATTCTCTATCCTCCTCCTCTTGTTTGGGCCATGGCGGCCACTTGCCTGCTACTTACAGGTCTCACTTCAGCAGCTGAGCCAGCTCAGCCTTATTGTCTTGCGTAATGCCTGGGTCTCTGTTTTAGAAAGTGGGCTTCTTCTGCTCACTTGTTTCTGAACTCAACTTCCCACCTCTTGCCAGGTCCTCCAGGAATGATGCCCTGCTTTGGTTCTGTCTATGCCGAAAATTCCTGCTATACCCACAGTGGTGGTCACCTCTTCTGATCTTCACAACCTGTCAGCTCCCAAGCCCAGCTCTTGTAGGTCCTTATGACACCATCCTTTAAGACTGGAATCCTAGGGCAGACCATTTTATTCCCGCCTCCTGAGGACTCTCTGAGGATCTGTGGCTTGTATCTGTCCTGAGGGTGAAGATGGATGACAGATGCTACCCAGTGATCTTCCCAGATGAGCGGAATTTCCGCCCCTTCACTTCTGACTCTCTGGCCGCAATTGAGAAGCGGATTGCCATCCAAAAGGAGAAAAAGAAGTCTAAGGACCAGACAGAAGTGCCCCAGCCCCGGCCTCAGCTTGACCTGAAGGTCTCCAGGAAGTTGCCCAAGCTCTATGGCAACATTCCCCATGATCTCATAGGAAAGCCCCTGGAAGACTTGGACCCATTCTACAGAAATCACAAGGTACTTCATGAGGGTGGGTGGTGTTCTAATCATGCCGTTGTAACTGGTGTTACAGGTTCTCCAAACACCACACTTGGGCCTTATAGCTGGCAGGCCGTACCTCTTCATTGCTGTCATCCCCTGGCATTGCCTTGATAGTCCTGAAAATCCTTTTCAGCCCTCATTTTTTCTCTGAAATGCATGTATTAGGGGAGAAGATGAGGATGAGGGACTGCAAAAGGGTAGAAGGAAAACAGAGAAAACACAAATGAAGTCTGGAGAGAGGACTGGACTAGTAGTCCAGGAAGTCAGGTGCAGGCTGTTTCAAGTGATTGGCTTTATGACTCTGGGCAAGTCACTTTACAAACCTTCACTTTTAAAATCTGTAAAATAGAAGTAATGCCTGGTGTTCCTACCTTAGAATATGGATATGCTGGGAAAGCACTTTATCACTGTAATGCATTCTACTGATATAAAGCATTAATATCATGGTCCAGAAATGCTCATTATGGTAACAAGATTTTACCTTAAAAACTCTTGGATAATAGGCTTTCTAGGCTATTAAATGAGGCTAATAGGGTTCAAACCAACACTTGATACATAGTAGGAGCTCAATAAATGAAATCTAAGAGAAATGGTAACCAAGTGGGCACATGCAGATTATATGTAAATTCAATGCAAACATGTGAAAGCCTTGCTATTTTATCTGCCTAGATGCAGTTCTTGCAGGGAAATTCTTGTAAAGGCTTGAAGGGGCTCCTGAGTGAGGAAACGTAAACTTTGAGCTCCCAGATGACTGGTCTAGAGCCTGAGGCTGTGAGCACAGTTGTCTGCATACTGTCTGCTTTCAGGAAAGGCTCAGAAGATCTTGCCATCATCATCTCGCTGTGTGATCCAGCAGAGATTGGAAATCCCACCTTGCCATACTGAGGTCAGAGCGGGAGGAGGCTGGGAGCTTAGGGAAAGCCCTAGAAAATATGGGGTGCTGAGAACATCTGCCTGGCATCCATAAGAAACTGACCTTTCAGCGCAAGATTGCCTGATTTGCATGTCCTTCAGTTGGGACAGACTTAGGGTTGCCAAGCAAATGAGGACCACGTGTATAGAGGAAATTAGGGTGTAAGTAGGAAGGACAAGCAAGGGGGAAAGAAGTGAAGAAGCAAAAACATTCCAATATTTCTCCTTTTCCTGATGCCCCAGGATTCCAGGGCCTTCTTGGAAGTATAGTTGTTGGAGGTGACTCAACTGTAGAGGACTCCTTCTGCCTCCGTGCTGGATAGGAGACCCACGAGTCAGGCAGCAGCTTGGTGTGCAGCTGACAATTCTCAGAGAACAGAACTATTCCAGCCTGGGTGGTAATTCTAGGACCACCGCTTCTTAGTCTGGGTCTCCATTTAAATCAGAAGACGTATTTATTTAGAGCTCTGCACAGCCCTGATCTCACATGACCAGTGCCCTTAGCTGTCATGTGAGGTGTGTGTGATCATCATTAGCACTCTATCTTACATATGAGGAAACCAGAGCCTAGCTGGAAAAGTGGCTTTAGCCAGGTCAAGCAGCCAGCGAGTGACAAAGCTAGGATGCAAACCCAAGGACGTTTTTTATCGTCACAGGCTGCTTCCCTTTAGAAGCCCCATTTGAAGAGCAACAGGGAAAAGAAGTAAAGAAGAATCAGCAAGCAGGCAGGAGGAGCTAGCACCTATCATTTTAATCATTAAAACCCTGGCAAGTAGAGTTAAATACACCATTAGTTAAAATATTTAAAGCAGTAAGAGGAGGCATCAATAAAATATCGAAATCAAAGGGCACAGGAGAGCCATACTGTACCACTTATTAATCTGGGGTGACTCACCTCAAAGAGAGGTTTGTTTCTGCCCTAAAATCGTCTGTCTATTCAAAGCAAAGGCATAGAATTTCCAAAGCAGGTCTTGGGCTCTTGCTCATATTTTTTTAAAAACCCTGAGGCTCATTTCACTATTATGGGGGCAAAGAAAAATATCCTAGCACATACTTTTCCCTGCACCAGATGACCATCAGACCAGTAAATCCCAGCAACTCATTAAAGGAAGGTTGATGGCTGGCAGTGGCTGAGGTTCTGGCACCTTTGCCAAGGCAGCACTCACAGTACTGACTTTGGGCCTGGGTGCGGAGGTCTGTCTCTCCTGCCTGAGAACATGTGGTATTACATGGCCAAGTAGTACATTCTGCAAATCTGAAGGAGCTATGAGTTAAGGAGAAAGGAATGACTGTTACTTTCTGAAGGTTTTTGTAACTGACAGTCTTAGGGACAGATATGCGGACAGCTAGATTACAGCTGAATGGAAAGAGGGAGGTTTGGGGGTGGATGTTAGAAGCCTGTTAGTGACAGGTTGTTGTCCAGGGTCAGCTTCATTCCCAATGCCCAGGGAGTCACGCTAGGAGAAAATGGGAAGAGGGTCAGTGTTCTTCAGTGGGACTCCATTGGGCACTTTGGGAGGCATGATGCACATTGGCAAGTGTGTCCTGTTCAGCATCCCCAGGCCTTCCCAATAAAGGCCAGTAGAACCCATAATCATTACAACAGACAACCCCAAACACCCACACACATTTCCAAATGCCTTCTGTGGGGGCAATGCCCACCCTCCCTGCTGGTTAAGAACCACAGGCAGATTTGCCCCTATATCCACAGAGGTAAAGAAAGAGCAAGTCCGGAAAACTTGGTGACTTTTTTTCTTGAAGATCGTCAAGGTTAGAATTTACTGGTATTTCACTTAGCACTTCTTAGACCCACGGCATAGCAAATGTGGATCCTCTAGGCCACTTACTGTCCTAAGATTCATTATAAAGTTTTCATTAGTAATCAAAATAATTTAAAGTAATCTGCGGAATCTAAATGTCCAAGGTCAATTTCTGTCTCTTAAGTTCTCTTCTAGTCCCTTTCCCCATTGATACATACCATGGAGTATAATATTAAGGATTTTGTTTTCCACAGTTATTCCTCTATACTCCTAATACTGGTATTTTCAGGTCCCATGTTTTCCATCTCTGGTTCCTCTGGAGTATCCCATTGGGTACATATTCCACAGCTCCACAGTTATATTATAATTTTCTCTAAATGAATTAATGATAAATATTGTTTTGTCACTGCATTTAATTCCTGTTGTATATGTGTGTGTTTTCTTGTTTTGTTTTGTTCTGCAGACATTTATGGTGTTAAACAAAAAGAGAACAATCTACCGCTTCAGTGCCAAGCGTGCCTTGTTCATTTTTGGACCTTTCAATTCAATCAGAAGTTTAGCCATTAGAATCTCAGTCCATTCATATCCTTTCGTTGCACCTTTTACTAAATCCAGATCATTTGAAAAGTGCACGTGCCCCAGATAGTTCATGTTATTGAATGGAAGCAAATAGTGAATTCTTTCCACAAATACTGGCTGAGTGCCTACTGCTGCAGGCAGGAACTGTGCTGGATGTGAACAAGATGTCATCTTCTTCTCTGGGATCCTGTGGCCTCAGAAGGGGATGGATTGAAAGGCAGCCCATTTCCTTAGTGAGATTGGTAGTATGAAAGTGGTAGCAGGGAAAGGCACTGCTGTGCTTTAGAGGCATCAGGGATAGCTTCTTAGAGGAAGGCGCATCTAAGCTAACACCTAAAGAGTTAAACTGGCAACCTGTGCACCATATCGAGTTGATAAATGTGTTGTGTTGGGCTTACACAGTATATAAAACTTTAAAAAAAAAGCCACTTCCTAACATGAATGCTCCAGATTTCCAGCTTTTCTTGAAAGATGGAAACTGGCAAGGCTAGGTTTACATTTCTGTTAATATCTAGCAAAAATTGGGGGAGTAAGAAATTGCTGCCTCTTTGGAGGGGGCATGTAAGCTCTGTCTCGCCACCTCTGCACCCCTCTTGTGGCTGAACATTTCGGCCTATTTATATCCCTTGTCAGGCTCTTAAAACATAGGGTTTGCAATATCAGTCTTAAAGCGTAAAGGCAGGTAGGAATGATTAAGCATTTCTGATGTATGCAAGGGTTGGGGGAGACACTAGGAAGTTTTAGACAGGGGGATGAGAAAAAGATATGGATTGATAGATTTAGTTAAATATTGAGGAGAATAGCAATGAATAAGTATTTGGGTTTGGTTCCCTAGAAGCACAGCCTGATATGGGGATTCTTATTTAAGTGATTTAACAGAGGAGTGCTGTCTGGAGAAGGAGAAAGGGAAGCAGAAGGGAAGAAAATGAAGAGCCAAGCAAGGATATAGCGTCGGCTGAGTTGGCTTCATACTGATCCCATGAGGAACTCTGGAGCACAAATTGCACCACAGAATTGTCCCACTTTGAAGTGAGGGCTTAAGGCAGTCAGATGTGTGGAGGAGGGTGTGTAGCTCTCCAAGTGAGGAGGCTGCTATTCAGCAGGGTACAATTCCCCACAGGAGGGGACAGTTGTGAGTTGTTCTCAGCCAACACTCACAGTCAGAAAATAAATGCACCTGCAGAAAGGGGGAGCAGCAGGGGCAATCCCAGTCTTACCCAATAGCTAATGACTCGTGCCATCCTGCAATGTATCTGCCTTAATGGATGCTGGCCACGTTGTTCAGCATGTTCATTATCAGCACTGTTATCATCAACTGTGTGTTCATGGCTAGCGGGCTTGGTAAAACCAGCAACAGCAACGATACTGACATTGCCGAGTAAGTATTGTTCTTTCACTCACTTGTCCTAAGTTTTTAAACAAATATACCTAAGACAGTTAATGATTACACTGGAGAGAAAGAAAAAGTCACTAATAATTCTAACACCTATGGTGGCAGAGTCAGTTTTACTTTTGTCCTTTTTTTGTTTACAATTTGTAATAAACAACACACATACAATTTTATGTTCACATTTTAAGTGGTTTTCTTTGTGTTTACATAAGTTTTATAGGAATCTATGTTGATGGCTATATACTATTTTATCAGGTGAATAAACCATAATGTACTTAATCACTCTAGCATTTTAGTAGATTATAACATTGTCATAAACATCTTTTTGCATAAAGCTATATTTATGTATTTACTTATTCTTTGTTTTTGTTTGTAAAAAAAATTTTATACCAATTCACTATGCCAAGAATAAAGCTATTCTTTAAAAAAAAATTTTTTATTTTTTTAAATTTTTTGAGACAAGGTTTCACTATTGTTGCCTAGGCTGGAGTGCAGTGGTGCTATCTCAGCTCACTGCAACCTCCACCTCCCGGGTTCAAGCAATTCTCCTGCCTCAGCCTCCTGAGGTGTGTAATTGCTGGGTCCTGTGATAAGTATATATGTAACTTTTTAACTACTAAACTCTTTCAAATTGATGACATCAAACTAGCAATATATGAAAATTTCAAAGTCTGTATTAACCTTTTCATTCACTTTGCTTTGATTTTAATTTGCTCTTCTATTTCTAGCTTCTTAAGTTGGAAGCTTAAATAGTTGGTTTTAGGCACGGGCAGCTCCGTGGCGCTTCCTGTCATGCCAAGCCTGCCTGGGCTATTAAAAAAAAAATAGTTGGTTTTAGATTTTTCTTCTTATACAGTTGTATAAAGCTGCACATTTCTGTCCAAGAACTGCTTTAGCTGCCTTCCACAGATGTCAATACTTTGTGTTTTTATTACCTTTCAGTTTAAAATAATCCCTACATTTTCACATGATTTCTTCTTTGTCCCATGTGTTATTTAGAAGTGTTTGGTTTTTTAAATATTTCCAAATATTTTATGCTTTTCTAGTTGTTTTCTGGTTGTCTGATTATTATCTAATTTCAGATCAGTTATATTCAAAGAATATACCCTGTAAAATTTCAATCTTTTGAAATAAACAGAAACATGTTTTATAGTCTGTCTTGGGAAATGTTTCACATGCACTTGGAAAGAATGTGGATTCTGCCCTTGTTTGGTGTGATACTCCTTAAAAGTTCAGTTAAGTTAGGTGGTTGATAGTATCATTTAGATCTTTTATACCTTTACGGATTTTTACCTAGCACTTTTATGAATTACTGAAATAGAGGCTGAAATCTCTATCTATGATTGTGGATTTGTCTATTCTTTCTCTCTTTTTGTCAAATTTGGCTTGGTGTGTTTTGAAGCACTATTAACAGGTACATACACACTTACGATGATTATTATTATCCTCCAAATATATTCATTCTTTTATTATTATGGAATGTCTTCATTGCCTCATTTTAACATTTGTTTTGTCTAATATTAATATAGCTACTCCAGCTTTCTTATGCTCTTCATTTGCACGGTGTATCTTTTTCCATCCTTTTACTCTCAGCCCTTTCGTGTCTTTGTACTTGTAGCATATCACTTGGAAACAACATATAGTCAGTTTTTGCTTTTTATGCAGTCTATCAATTCAGTCTCTGCCATTTGATGGGCTAAAGTTCATTTACATTTAGTGTAGTTATGTAATTGGATTTTGGTCTGCTGTTTTGTTTTTCTGTTTACCTCATCTGTTTGTTGTTGTTTTGTTGTTCCTTTGCCACTCCATCATTTCTCCATTACTGCTTCATTTTATGTTAATCAGGAATATTTAATATTTCATTTTAATCCTCTACTGGCCTTTTAGCTTTACTTCTTTGCATTTTTTAGTGGTTTCTTCAGATCTTAAAATATGCATTGTTCAACTGGCAAAACATACTTAGAGCTAACGTTCAAATGCTTTGGGTAAAACAGAAACCATGCCACAGTTTAGTCCCCTGTTTGTTTTTTGTCATATATTTATATTAATGTACACAATAAACCCAATGATATCGTTTATCATTTTTGCTTTAAATGGGCACTTGCCTTGTAAAGACTTTTTTCCCTGTAGAACCAAGTTTTCTTTTGGTATTATTTGTCTTCAGCCTGAACAACTTCCTTTAATATTTCTTGTGGTTCAGTTCTGTTGGCAGCACATTCTCAGTTTATGTTGATCTGAAAATGTCTTTATTTCATACTCGTTTTTGAGGTAGAGTTTCATTGTATATAGAATGAGTGCTTGGCAATTTGTTTTTCTAGCACTTCAAGTATATCATTTTCATGTTTTCCACCCTCCTGTTGCTTAGCTCTCTATTGCTTGCTTCCAGGATTTTCTCCCTAAATTTCTAGCTGCTCTGACAGCACTGAACTCCACCCTCTGCCGCCTTAAATCTTCAGAACTGTAGCCATTTGCCAGTGTTGGCGTGCGAGTGGGGAAGTTGGAAAGCACTTTCAGACCCAAGCAATTAAACATTTTTATAATTCTTACGCATCACGGTTATCTTCTTTTAAGAGGAACATCTGCCCCAGTTTCTGCCTCCTTTTGTTCACCTTCCGGGGCCTTCAAATAATTGTCCTTATATATATATATTTTCCAGTTTAATACTCATTATCTGTAGGAGGATTTGCCCAACCACTTCAGGTCTTCATCACAATTGAAGCAGGCATCCATTGTCTCTTAATTTTGCTTATGATTTTTTTCTTTTCCTGTATTAAATTTAACAAACTTTCCTCTATGCCCATGGATTTTAATTTATAGTTAGAAACACTTTCTCTAGCCTTAAGTTATAAAAGGACTTCCTCATATTTTCTTACAGTACTTTAATAGTTTCCTTTTTTAAAAAATTAAATCCTTGAATAATTTGGAATTCATTCAAGAGTAGGTTGTCATAAATAGATCTGACTTTGTATTTCCATCTCAGATGTCTATCCATTTGTCCCAACACCATTTGTTAAATAGTCCATTTCTTATCCTCTGATGTGAAATGTTACTTAGGTATTCGGATCTATTTCTGGACTTTCTTTTCTCTTCCATTGGTCTGCATTTTTGTATGCCAGAACCACAATTTTTAATTATAAAAGTTTTCTAATATTGTAATGTCTAGGAGTGCTAGAGATTCCTTTTGAGAATTTTTATGGCTCTTGTTGGTTTATTTTTTATGTAAATTTTATAATCAGTTTGGTTAGTTTTATTGACATGATGAAAGGATTTATAAATTAACCTAGAGGAAACTGACATCTGTATGAGGTTGGAACTCATTGAGAACATGACATATTTTTCATTTGTAGAAATCTTCTTTTGTGTTCCTCTAATTGCTTTAAAGTTTTCTTCGTATAGCTCTTCCACAATTCTTGTTAAATTTGTTAGTGAATTTTATTGTTTTTTGTTGCCATTATAAATGTGGTCTTTTACATCATTATACCTTGTAACTTCAGCATTTGTTTACTCTCTTGATGATTTGTATGGCTTCCCATCTTTTCCATGTTTTGAAATGTTTTTAATAGCATGGAAATGAGTCATACTGAGAGAAAGAAAGAAAGACTTATCCAGTAAAGCGATTTATATCTGCAAATCTTTTGGGGAAGGATATAAGGAATTCGTGAAATGGGAAGGGATTCATTTATTAATAGCTTTTTCATTTTTTATTGGTAATCTTTAGTTTTAAAATTTCTCTGAATATGTTGCTAAATTCTTCTCATTTATCATTTTGTTAATATGTTTTCTCATTTCTGTGATTAGATTTGCCAGAGGCTTGCCTATTTCTGTTTTCTAAACTATGTCTTAAATTCTATTTTAAAAACTATTCTATAGTTTTTTCTAAAACAATGTCTTAAATTCTATTTGTCTTAAATTATATGTTTTTCTAAAACTATGTTTTAAATTCTTTTTATGTCTTAAATTCTATTTTTATTTTATTTTTTATTTTTTGAGACAGAATCTTGCTTGCTTGCCCAGGCTGGAGTGCAGTGGAGCAATCTCCACTCACTGCAACCTCCCCCTCCTGGATTCAGGCGATTCTTGCATCTCAGCCTCCCAAGTAGCTGAGATTACAGGTGTGCACTGCCACACCTGGCTAATTTTTCTACTTTTAGTAAAGATGGGGTTTTGCCATGTTGCCCAGGTCTTGAACTCCTGGACTCAAGTGTTCCGCCTGCCTCAGCCTCCCAAAGTGCTGAGATTACAGATGTAAGCCACAACACCTGGCCTTAAATTCTATTTAAAAATAAAATATTTTTCCTTCTACCTTCTTTAATTTTGTTCATAATACATTCAGTAGGACATAATGTTTTCTAAAATATGAATTTGAATGTTTAATTCATGCATTTTCCTTCTTGCTGTAAATAATAAAAATATTTATAGGGATGATGCTTAGGGGTACAGCTTTGTTTCTGCCTTGTAGGTTTTAATACGTGACATTTCAAATTTTAATATTTTCTAAATGTCTTTTGTATTATTTTCCCTTCCTCCTTGGTTTAATTCCTTGCAGATTCTTCTTTAAGGATGCTTATAGTAATATCTGTGGTATCTGACTGGGCAAGTTGCCAGTATTGTACTACCTCTCCCACATTAGTTACCCTTGTAGCTGTACATTTTCTTTCAGATCCTCTAGTAATTCAAAGAGACCCACTCAGGTTCAGGCAAATACAAGAAGCTTCTTGTGAATGGAATGGCTTATCTAATATTTTTAAAATGAGTGGAGCAATAACTTACCGTTTCTAAGGCTTGAGGGAATCACTCATGCTATAGGTATGACAGTGGAAGCTGGCTAGCAGCTGTTTATGCCTCTGGTAGGGAGTAGGACCAGGGACTCCCAGACCTTACAGGTACTTGTTAGGGAATACGACATCATCAGGAAAAGGGCTGTGTGAGCAAGGTTGGATGCTCCGGGGCAGGAAGGACTGATGACCCTGGGGGGATTTCCTCCTGGAATTTGGGTGATGCTCACTTTCATCATGCGTCTTTAGAACGTGTTTTTATTTTCAAATGTTTTCACAGATATTTACTGGAAATTTGGGAAGGCAGTCTCCAGTCACTTCCACCCTACTTTTTTCCTGGAAGTGTTCTCTAAAATCACATACATATCTATTCTCCTTTACTTAGTTCTAGTGGTTTCTGGGACACAGGTTAGAGGTCAGACTTTGAAAACTGCCCTTTCTTTGACACAAGGTCCGATTTGGTCTATTTGTAGAAAATTCTTCTCCCTCCTAGGTGGCATCTTTGTAGGGACCATCCCTCTGTTGCTAGGTGGAACCTCGAACCTGGTTAAGGCTGGCCAGCGGAGGGGCTGTGCCTTGAGGAGGACACAGGTAGTCCTGGGAATAGATGCTATCTTGGCAGTTTCCCTGGGGAATGTGGTCTCCCCTTTGGAGATTTGGCTGTTGTATGAGGTGCTGAGTTACTTACTGCAACTTCCCTGGAAGCCTTTGTAATCAGGAGGTCAGGGCCTATGGAGGAAACAGATCAGATCAGGAGACTAAGTTGTCTCCACAGCAGTGGTTTTCCCTGCTTAGTCCTTGTGGTGAGATGCAAGGAGCCTTCTTTCTCTATTATGGGAAGCAGTGGCCCAATTGGAAGGCAATTTGCTCTGAAGCCATTTTCACTATTAAAATACCCATAAGGCAGGGAGGAAAACCCCTTTTTAGGCTGTAGGGAAGCAGAGAGGCAGGAGGTAAGGGTTTGGATAAACAGAGGATACGTGAATTTGGGTGGGAGGAGGCTGTTAAAAATGTCTTCATACAAGGAGGCATGTAATTTCCTGCTGGCGGGCATGGCTCTACTCCACACCAGATGTCATTTTGGTCTGCCTGTCCCATCATTGGTCAGGCTTCAGCTGGAAAAGAGAGAATGGTGGAGGGAAGAGGTGGGAGGCTAGAATGTCAGGCAGAAATAGCAGCCAGGGTCTGCTGTCTCATTTGCTTGAGACCTGTATGAAGACTTGAAAAATCCCATGAATCTCCTATTACAGATTTTTATCAAAGCGCCTATGGCTTTATAATTTAAAACTGTGTTTAAAAGATGTTGCCCTTTTGAGTTCTTCTAATGCCTCTTTATCTGAGGACATTTTTAACAGCCTCCTGCAACCCCATATTTATGCACATATATTTTAGGACAGACATTATTTAATCTGATATGCTCATTTGTCACACAAAAGGTGAGTAGCTCAGAAAAAAACCTGCAGCAAGGAGGAGCTCTTGCCTGTACAGCCTCAGGACCATTTCTGCTTTGGACTCGGCTGCTTCGAGCTTTTTCAAGTCCTCAAGGTCTTTGTTCTTTAGCTTTCAAGGCTACTAGGGTGGATAGTTTACCAGAAAAGGTTCACTTCTTTTACTCTGAACTGACATGTTGTTTAACTGAATTGCTTGTTTCTGTCCCAAGTGAATGTGTGTGTGTGTGCGCGTGTGTGTGTATGTGTTCGTGCTTACAGACCAAGTATTTTTGCAGCTTGGGATTATAACAAAAGATATAAGATTTTTTTTGAGGCAGAAGATAAAAAGGGAAATAAATTAGAGTTTGTCTTAGTCAATTTTATGTTGTGATAACAGAATACCACAGACTGGATAATTTGTAAAGAATACAGATGTATTTATTACAGTTCTGGAGGCTGGGAAGTCCAAGATCAAAGGGTCTGCATCTGGTGAGGGTCTTCTTGCTGCTTCATCCCATGGCAGAAGGCAGAGGGCAGAAGGGCAAAAATGTGCACATGGGAGAGCAAGGGCAGAGGCCTGGACTCACCTTTTGTCAGGAACACACTCCTGAGTCATTGGCATTAATACACAAAGGCAGTACCTTCATGGCTTAATCACCTCCTAAGAGTCCCACCTGTTAATACGATGATAGTGCCAATTAAATGTCAGCATGACTTTTGGAGGGGACATTCCAACCATAGCAAAGATAGAATGTGGTGGAAGATTCAGGGAAGAAAAAGAAAGGAGCTAGATTTTATTAACATTGTGGTAACATACATATAACATAAAAGATACCATCTTAACTATTTTAAGTCCAGTGGAATTAAGTACATTCACAGTGTTGCACAACGTTGTCATTATTCATCTCCAGAACTCTTTTCGTCTTGCAAAACTGAAACTCTATATCAATGAAATACCAACTCCCCATTTCAATCTTCCCCTCAGCCCCTGCCTCATATAAGTGGAATCACACAGTATTTGTCTTTTTACGACTGGATTGTTTCACCTTGCATAATAATTTCAAGTTTTATAGATGTTGTAGAATGTGACAACATTTTCTTCCTTTTTAAAACTGATTAATATTCCATCACATGTATGTATCACATTTTACTTTGAACTGACAGGTTGTTTGACCGAATTACTTACTTGTTTCAGTCCTGTGTGTGTGTGTGTGTGTGTGTGTGTATGTGTGCAGACCCAGTATTTTTGACAGCTTGGGAATATAGAAAAAGATATAAGCTATTTTTTTTTTAGAAGATTGTCTACTTATCTGGCAAAGGACATTTGGGTTCCTTCCACCTCTTGGCTATTGTGAACAGTGCTGCTGTGAACATAGGTAGGCAAATATGTCCTTGAGACCCTGTTTTCAATTCCTTTGTACATATATCTAGATGTGGTTTTGCTGGATAGTATGGCAGGTCTATTTTAATCTGTGAAGAGTCTTCATAATGTTTTCCATAGGGATTGCACCATTTTACAATCCCATCAACAGTGCACAAGTGTGCCAATTTCTCCACATCTTCATCAACACTTGTTATTTTATGTTTTTTAAAAAATAGTAGCCATCCTAATGGGTATGAGGTCATCTCTTTGTGGTTTTGATTCGCATTTCTCTAATGAGTGATGTTGAGCATCTTTTCATATGCTCCTTGGCCATTTATATTTCATCTTTGGAGAAATATCTATTCAAATCATTTGGTCATTTTTAAATTAGGTCATTTAATCTTTTATTGTTGAATTGTAAGAGTTCTTTTTTATTTTATTATTTTATTTTCTTACTATAAGTTCTGGGATACATCTGTAGAACATGCAGGTTTGTTACATAGGTATATGTGTGCCATAGTGGTTTACTGTTCCATCAACCCATCATATAGGTTTTAAGCCCCACATGCATTAGGCATTTGTCCTAATGCTCTCACTCCCCTTTCCCCCCACCCCCCAACAGACCCCAGTGTGTGTTGTTCCCCTCCCCATGTCCATGTGTTCTTTTTTTTTCCCTTCACCCCACCCTCCATGTGTTCTTATTGTTCAACTCCCACTTATGAGTGAGAACATGCAGTGTTTGGTTTTCTGTTGTAGGAGTTATTTATATATTCTGTATATTAACTCCTTGTTAGATATATGACTTTGAAATTTTTCTTCTCTGAATTTTGTTTTTTCAGATCTTACATTTAGGACTTTAATCCATATTGAAGTAATTTTTTATATAGTGTAAGTTAAGGTTCTAATTTCATTTTTCACAAGTGGAGATTCAGTTTTCCCAGTATCATTTGTTGAAAAGACTGCCCTTTTTCCAAGACTATTCCACAGTCTTGTCACCCTTGTGGAAAATAATTTGACCATATATGCAAAAGTTTACTTTTGGGCTCTCTATTCTATTCCTTTGGTGTATATGTGTCTTTATGTTAGTACCACCTTGATGTGGTTTAGCTGTATCCCTACCCAAATCTCATCTTGAATTGTAGTTCCCATAGTCCCGACATCTGATGGGAGGGCCCTGGTGGGAGATAATTAAGTCATGGGGATGGTTTCCCCCATGCTCTTCTCATGATAGTGAGTAAGTTCTCAGGAAATCTGACGGTTTTATAAGGGGCTTCCCCCTTCGCTTTGCTTTCATTCTTCTCCTTCCTGCTGCCATGTAAAGAAGGACGTGTTTGCTTCCCCTTCCACCATGGTGGCAGATTTTCTGAGGCCTCTCCAACCATGCTGAACTGCGAGTCAGTTAAACCTCTTTCCTTTATAAATTACCCAGTCTTGGGTATGTCTTTATTAGCAGTGTGAGAATGGACTAATACACACCTATTTTGATTACTGTAGCTTTGTAATAAATTTCAATATCAGGAAGTGTGAGACCTCCCAATTTTTTTTTTCCAACATTGTTTTGGCTATTTGGGGTCACTTGAAATTCCATATGAATTTTAAGATGGATTTTTATATTTTTGTAAAAAAATGTCATTGGGAATTTGATAAGGATTGCCCTGAATCTGTAGATCACCCTGGGCAGTATGACACCTTAACAATATTAAGCCTTCCAATCCATGAATACACGTAAGAAAAAATTCAGCTATTTGCTTGTCATTTGCTCTCTTCATCGTTCTGTCACAGTTGTCTCCTTCTGCACATCAGAATGACAGCTCTAGAATTGTGGTACAAACTGCAACCTCCAGTGCTTGGGCCTCATGTTACCTGAAATTACTCTCGAGAATATGGCCATAAAGCTAGGTCTTGAAGTGCACCTTCACAATTTATCTCTAGGCTGGTTTCTCTGGAATTCTAAATACCAGAATTTGCTTAAGCAGCTTGCCTTTTTGAACTCTGGTTTGCTGAAGACCAGAATGTTAAATGTCACATTGAAATGACAAAAATAAAACCAAGGCCAGTAAGATAGAAGGGCTCTTTGCTGTTCACATTGTTTATCATGTTCCTTCCTGTTGTGAATGATTTGCTTTTTAGGTATGCCTTCACTGGGATTTATATTTTTGAAGCTTTGATTAAAATATTGGCAAGAGGTTTCATTCTGGATGAGTTTTCTTTCCTTCGAGATCCATGGAACTGGCTGGACTCCCTTGTCATTGGAACAGCGTAAGAATGTTAAAGATGTTTTTGAAAAGACTTGGGGTGGGAAAGAAGCCCCTTTGCTTCCATCAGTGCTCTGTGTGGATCCATGTGAGTGGCTGAGTGTGGCCTAGTAGTGCCTAGAGCTCTGAGTTCGGTGTTGGTTGGCCCTGAACAGTACATGCAGCCAGTTGGCCAGAGGCCTTCACGCACAAACCCATTTCTAGGTCAACACTCAAGTTCTTGTTCCTTCAGCCATTTACTCACCAACACTGGCCTACTATGGGCCAGACTCTATGCAAGATACAGGGGTGTGCCAATGGAAAAAAAAAAGACATGGTTTTCAATCTTATGAAGTTCACAGTCCAGAGGGGAACAGTGACAATTAATGACCCTTACAGTATGGTGCGGTGAGTACCAGGACAGGGGCTATACATGTATTGAGCTGTCAGAGGACACAGGAAGAACCAAGCAGTCTAAAAAATCTTTGGCTACTACAAGGTTACAAAGAGCTTTATTCATGTTTACTTCTGGAAGTTCTATAGTTTTGGCTTTTATGTTTCAGTCCATGGTCCATTTTGAGTTTATCATTATGTATGGTGTAATGCGGAGGCTGAGGCTCTTCCTGAAGGAAAGGATGCTGATTTGGAATCTGAATGATGTAATGGAGTCAGCAAAAGAAAAAGCAAGAAATGCAATGTCCCATTGCCAGCACAGCAATAGTTAACCTAGTATCGTTTAATTTGTACTAGGTATTATGTTGAGCACTTTTCATATTTTTTCCTATTTAATATTCACAAAAGCCCTTGGAAGTAGGTGCTAGTAATTTCAAAGTTTTACATTTGAAGTTCAAAGGTTGTGTGCTCTTAGTTATTGAAAGGCAGTGAAGCACAGTGGTTAAGAGTACGGCTCTGGAGCTACACTGCCTGGGTTCACGTTCAGCCCCGACCGTGTAGTGGCTGGCGACCTTAGTGAAGTGCCTTGGGGCATGGAACTCGCCAGCCACTCAGTATGTATTTGAAAGGACTTCTGTTATTTACGGATGTAGCCACAACTATATGGACTATTTCAAGGAGTCGCCATCTGTGTCCACATATGAAGGTGAACTGAGAACAGCCTCTTCTGCAGTTCATAGTCCATAGCAATGAACAGTGGTATTGCCATATCCTGAGGTAAAGGTGGGGCTGGGAAGGTGAGGCTGTCGATTTCACCTTGGAGGGCACAGGCCCCAGGCTGAGCTTACCTGTGGCTTTTGTGGTGCTGTGCAGTGCAGCTGCGGAACTGAGCAAGCCCACGCTCTCCCTGTGCTTTGTCTTACAGGATGGTATCCTACTGGTGCATCAGCATCAATCTGTTGTCCCTGCGCACCTTCCGTGTGTTGAGAGCTTTGAAAGCAATTTCAGTAGTTTCACGTAAGTCACTCACTTTTCACACTGGCTCTTACCTACAAAGAATGTTAATTTATATTTAAATTTTTTCAAAATATCATGTAAACCAAAAACAAACCAACCAACCCTGCTTTACACATTTATCTGATGGTCCAACTGATAATTATTGAGCACCTAATATGTCCAGGGACTGTGCTAACTGCTTAGGATCTATTAGTAAGCAAATGGATACACACCCTTGGTCTCCTGGAGTTTTACCTTTTAGGGGAGGGGGAGGGGAGACAGACACCAGGCAATGGCTATAATAAGTAAGTACATTGTGTCGCATGTAAGCAAGTGCTATGTGCCAGGGAAAATATAAAGAGAAAGCAGACACCGTGGGGCTCTGGCAAGTCACAGGATGTAGGGGAAGCAGGTTGCAATTTTAAACAGATCAGGATAGTTGTCATTGAGGTGAGAGGTGGCAGAGATTTGAAGGTGGTGAGGAAGTGACACAAGCAGATATATGGGAAAGAGTATTCTGAGCATGGAAACAGCCAGCACCGAGATTGAAGAGTGGCAGAGATGAGGATGGGACTGGAGGGGAGGGAGTGAGGGGCCAGGTGGTGGAGGTGGGATCACAGAAGTGAAGGGGGGCCGGGCATGGTCACTCATGCCTGTAATCCTAGCACTTTGGGAGGCCAAGGCGGGCATATAACTTGAGGCCAGGAGTTTGAGACCAGCCTGGCCAATATGGTGAAGCCTCGTCTTTACAAAAATACAAAAGTTAGTCAGGCATGGTGCTGGGTACCTGTAATCTCAGCTACTTCAGAAGCAGAGGCAGGAGAACTCCTTGAACGTGGGAGGCAGAGGTTGCAGTCTGAAGTGAGCTTAGATTGCACCATTGCACTCCAGGAGACAGAGAGAGAGAGAGAGAGAGAGAGAGAGAGAGAGGGAGGGAGGGAGGGAGGGAGGGGGAGAGAGAGAGAGAGGAGGAAGGGAGGGAAGGAAGGAAGGAAGGGAAAAAAGGAAGGAATGAAGGAAGGGAGAGGAAAGAAAAGAAAGAAAAAAGCAAGAAAAAAGAAAAGGGAAGGAAGGAAGAGAAAGGAGGAAGGGTGGAAAGAGAAGGAAAGAAAGAAAAAGAGAAAGAAAAAGGGAAGAAAGGGAAGGAAGGAAGGAGAGAAAGGAAGGAGGGAGAGAGGGAGGGAGGGAGGAAGGGAAAGAAAAAGTGAAAGGGAGTCCTGTATGCACAGGGAGGATCTGGGCTTCACTCTGAAGAAATGGGAGCTATTGTGTGGAGAATGGAATGTAGGGGAGGCAGTAGAAGCAGGAAGACCTTCTGCCGCAGGGAGCATGGTGGACTAAAGATCCCGGCTTCCACGTCTCTGGGTTCCCCACTGCATTCATGCACATGCTGAGATCATGCCTGCTCTGCACGATATGTGTGGGTTCTAGTGCTGGCCCATTCCTGAAGGATCTGGGATTCTTCTAACAGGAAACTTTGGCTCAGGGGCTCTCCAGCAACCTGGCTGGGGGACTCTGACAGCTGCACTGCAGTCTGAGGTTCCTCCTATCCAATCCTTCTTCCATGTCTCTCTCTCAGACGTCAAAGTTGCACCACAGTCTGAAACTTCTCCCTGCCCACTTCTGCTCCCCCTACTCATCTTTCACAGGCTTCCTCCCAACCCCCACAATTCTCTGGCACATCTGATCTCAGAATGTCTGCTCCTCAAAACTGAAACTTACACAAGAGACCTTTATCCAAGCAAGGGATGGCGGTGCTCTCTGATCAGTTAGTGGTAGTCAAGTGGGTGGACATCGGTCTGATTCTGTGTCAACTTGAAGGTAAAAACAATAGCATTTCCTGGTTGATCAATTGTATACATGATGTGAGCAAAAGAGAGGAGTCAAAAACGACTTTTATGTCTGATGTCACTGATTGAGAGAGAGAAGGCTGTGAGAGGAGCAGGCCTTGGGGTCAGATCACAAGCTAGCCTTGAACATGCTGTGTTTGAGATGGCTGTGAGACACAAGGGAAAGGGTTCAGTAGGCAGTTAGGTATATATGAGTCCAGGATTCCAGGGAGAAGTCGGAGCTGGAGATACCATTTCAGGAATCAAGGGTCTCTAGATGATATTTAAACTTGTGAGATCTGATGAGATCACCAGAGGAATGAGCATTGATAGAGAACAGAAGAGGACCAAGGCCTGAGCCCCAGGGCACTGAAACATGACACAGGAGAAGAGGAGAAACCAGGGGAGGAGATGAGCAGCAGCCACCAGTGAAGCAGGAGGGGAACCAGAGGTGCTCTCCTGGCAGCCAGGTGAAGAAGGCGCTTCAGCCCTGCAGATCAGGATGAAGCCAAGGTTGGGTGTGAATGTGAATTTCAGTTTATTAAAAATAAGGTTATTATAGCACACCCTTTTCCTCTCCTTCCCATTTCCTCTCTTTTTTAGTAAAACAAACAACCAAAAAAGTTTATTATCTTCCCTCTCTAGAGTCCTTTCCTTTCACCTTCTCCCCTCCCCTTCTTTTCTCTTCTATCAATTACTTTGGCAAACTATGAAAAGACATGGGAACTATTTAGTTGTGCTGATTATATAGACTTAAATTATACTGTATGGCCCCAATACCTAAACTCCAGGCAATGTAAATCCTTTCAAACAGAAGCAGTGGGTTATTTTTCAAAACTCCAGAAAAGCAACTGAATAGCAATAAAGAAAACGGGTAGTCAGATAACACTCTGTATAGAATCTCTCCCTTCTTCTCTTCTTGTTCTTCTTCGTCTTTTCTTCTTGTTCTTTTTCTTCTCTTTCTCCTTCTCCTTCTCCTTCTTCTTCTTCCTCTTCTTCTTCTTTTGCAAGTAGGACTTTGTTTTCTTAGGTAGATTTAGGAGCTTTCTGCATGAGCAGAGCCCCTTTTATTTTCACATAAGTACATACACATTCAGGTAGTCATTTAGCAGCTTTCGTGTCCCCTTCTTCATCTCTACACAGGTGAACATGACCTATATTTTGGCCCATGAAACGTACTGAGATGCCTGGATGCTTTTTGGAAGTAAGGGTGTGAGGTACAACCTTTTATGGGACTATGGAAAAGTGATCCAGGAATCACAATCATCACTCATCCACATTTCTTGCTTGGGAGAAGCCTCTTGTTATAGATTAAAATCTGCCTTGGGTGCTGCTGCAGTAACCTCTGGTTTGCCTTCAGCTGGTCATATAGTGAGTGTCCCAGCTTGGCCTCCAGGTTCCTGCTATCCAGTGTCATACTTTGTAGTAAGCTCATCCACTGAGGGCTTGGCCTTCCACTGTACGCTGCCATGTGCTCTCACCTCTACACTGATCAACCAAGATTTGTCATGCATTGCAATCTCATCTGGGAGTTTATCTCTCCAGTTATCTTGAGAGCAAAGCCCACGACTCAGTGGATTGCTAGAGCTGACTTGTTCTTTTTTCGGCTCTGTGTCCAGTAACATCATATTAGTAGCTTGAAATCTACCACGGCGGCAAGAGGGGATCAAGATCTATACCACAGAATTCAGAAAACAAGGAAAGCTGTAAATCAGGGTTCTCCCACCTCCTGCTTAAAGGCCCAGTTTTAAATGTTTGCTAGCATGCCATAAGATTATGTCTTTCTTATTTTGTAACTTTGGCAGCTTAACCATGTGCCATGGACATAGTAGGTGCTTAATAAATACTTCTTGAATAAGTGAATGAAAAGAAAACACCCTATTATAACTGATAATCTGAGATTTCCCTCCCAAGATATCCTCATAACTTGAGTCTAGACAAAGCTCCTTCTTCATCCCTTCCACCCCACAATTTAGCTATGTCTCATGGTACTCATGTACTTTGACAGTAGACGGTAACTACTAAATGTCAGATACGGGTCTATCCCATTCTCTACTGTGGCCCCAGCTAAGGTGGTGCCTTTGCAACTGTCCTCAAGCTATGCCTTGAGTCCTTGTGGCATGTTTCTATTCAAAGCCCCTTGCTTGCTCCTCACAGCAGCACTGAGGCAGGCATAGGGCAGGAATAGAGAGACTGAGTCTCAGACTTGTTGACTGCTTTGATTAACACTCAGCTTCCAAGGACAGAGTTGCAGCAAGAACTCAAGGCATCAGAATTATAGGCTAGGCTGGAGTCCAGTTCCAGCCTGCACTTTGACAGTTTCCAAGACCTCAGTTGCTCCTTCCTTGGCCTTTGTGCGTGTCTGGTTGAGGGGAATGGGCTTCTTCCCACGCCTGTCCTCTTTCTCAGGTCTGAAGATCATCGTGGGAGCCTTGCTGCGCTCCGTGAAGAAGCTGATCAATGTGATTATCCTCACCCTCTTTTGCCTCAGCATCTTTGCCCTGGTAGGTCAGCAGCTCTTCATGGGAAGTCTGAACCTGAAATGCATCCGGAACGACTGTAAAAACCTCAGTAACCAGGAAGCTTGTGGTAAATACCCAACCTTTCACTCCTTGGTTTTTGCGTGGTTAACTTCTACTTATGCTCACTTGTCCTGCCTTCACACTTCCCTTACAAACTCTCTTAGGCGCAAGGGAGGACTTAATCCATCCAGGGTGCTCCCGTGGGCAGATGCATTTCTTAGAGAAGTGCCTCGTTCATTGTGTTGCCATGGAGAAGGAAAGTCTTGAAACCACATCCACAAGAGCAATTCTATGCTCTCACATCCTTTTGCCATTTAGATCTCTGCCCACTTTTTTGTGATGTTTTGCAGAAGTTTACGGAATGCTTGGATTTGGCCAGCGATAACCAGCAGTTTCCGAGCCCCCGCTCCTCAAGTATTTCTCCAATGACAGCACTTTTTTTTTTTTTTTTTTTTTTTTTTTGAGATGGAGTCTAGCTCTGTCTCCAGGCTAGAGTGCAGTGGCACAATCTCATCTCACTTCAACCTCTGCTTCCCAGGTTCAAGTCATTCTCCTGCCTCAGCCTCAAGAGTAGCTGGGATTACAGGCATGTGCCACCACACCCAGCTAATTTTTGTATTTTTAGTAGAGACAGAGTTTTACCATGTTGGCCAGGTTGATCTCAATCTCCTGACCTTGTAATTCGCCCACCTCAACCTCCAAAAGTGCTGGGATTACAGGTGTGAGCCGCCATGCCCGGCCAATAACACTTCTTTCTGTGCCCACCCTCTCCATGCAGAGGTTGACCCTACACCTACTCCATGTGTTCTGAATCTCATGTGACTGCACTGTCTTGATGCCTGTCATGGGATGGGTCTGTGTCCAGCTACTCCCAGGGAGGATCTTCGGTTCAGTATTATTTACTGAGAGGCAAAGTGGTGGTGGTGATGTCACTGCTTCCTCCTCCAACTTCTCCTTCTTCCTTTTCCCTCCTTTTTTCTTGCTCCTTCCAGAGGTCTTGGGCCCCTGTTTCTTTCCAGAATATTGCTTTGAAAAGAAAGAAAATTCAACTGAATTCAGAATGTGTGGCACTTGGATGGGTAACAGGTAAGATGTTTATATTCTTCATTTTTCTCCCAAGAAGAGCACCTCTAGACTTTTTAGCATGATGTGGCAAATAGTCTTTATCTAATGACTGGTGGACATGGTGGTGATAGTTCTCACACAGTACTAACTATTTCACGTGTCTAAACTAGTTTAGACTTGTGTTATTAAATTAAAAAATCATTTCCTGGTGTTTAAAGCAGCTTTCCTCCCTAGTTATGTTAAATTGGAAGTTTATAAGAAACCTACTGAGACTGATAGTTCAGCTTTATGGAGTGGATATTCAAGGCTTCCAAAGCTGTGAAGGGATGTTATGACTGAGAGCTCTGTGGGGCCCTTGCTTCCTGCTCAGCAGCATCGCCCTGCTGCAAGACTATCTGCGCAAGCTGCTTCTCTTTGTTGACCTGTTGACCACTATCGCCTCTAATCACAAGCACAGTTGAACACGCATCCGTTCACACTTGCCCCAACAGCTGCTGGCCCTCTGGTCCTATGGGGAAACTTTTTTCTTTCAGGATATCAGTGCTTTCTGTGATGAAAGATGCAATTCAGTGAAGATTTATTGAGTACCTTTCAAATTAAGATAATATGCAAGGTACTCTGATGAAATAGATGACACCCATTCCTAAATTACGAATAGATAACAAGAATCTACAGAGTGCCAAGCTCTGAGTTAGGCTCAAGGAATGCAATTATGAACAAGGCAGCCCTACACTTTTGGAATTTCTGTCTTCTCGGGAAGACAGATGCACAGAAAATGCAGTTATGTGTTGCATAATGATGTTTAGGTTGATGATGGATGATGTAAAAGATACTGGCCCCATAAAATTATAATACTGTATTTTTTTGGTACCTTTTCTATGTTTAGATACACAAATTCTTACTGTTGTGTTACAATTGCCTACAGTATTCAGTACAGTAACACACTGTACAAGTTTGTAGCCTAGGAGCAATAGGCTATGCCATATAGTCTAGGTGTGTAGGCTATACCATCTAGGTTTCTGTGTACACTCTATGATGTTCACACAACAGAATTGCCTAACTACACATTTCTCAGCATGTATTCCTGCGGTCCAGCAATGCATGACTACTAGAAAGTGTGGTGAGTGTTATAAGCATGATGAGCAGGGGCTGAGAGGTGTGATAGGGATGTGACCTTGTCTGGAGAATTAGGGAAGGCTTCTCTCCATTTGCAAGACACAGTAGGATTTAGTCTCATATGAGGCTTACTGAGCTTTCTAGAATGATTCTCAGCAGAACACACTGCACTGATCTTGTTGAGGATCATTCTAGGAAGAAAACTGTCTTCCATGAAACCCGTCCCTGCTGCCAGAAAGGTCCCCAACATTTTGGCACCAGGGACCGGTTTCATGGAAGATAATTTTTTTATGAAGAGGAAGTGGGAGTGGTTTGGGGATAAAACTGTTCTGCCTCAGATCATCAGAATTAGATTCTCATAAGGAGCGCACAACCTAGATCCCTCGCGTGCACAGTTCACAATAGAGTTCACACTTTTATGAGAATCTAATGCTTGCTACTGATCTGACAGAGGTGAAGCTCAGGTGGTAATGTTTACTCACCTGCTGCTCACTTGCTCTGTAGCCCAGTTCTTAACAGGCAATGAACCAGTCCTGGTCTGTGGCCTGGGACTGGGGACCCCCGGGAGGGAGCCCAACAGCTGCTGCATATAGCACCTCTTATACCCCTCACCCAAGCAGGCAGGTGTGGTTACTATAGGCAAAATCCAAGGTAGGGTGTGTCACCTAGACACAAAGAAACAGCAGCCTTGTTTCCAACTAGTCTTACTTTTTTTTTTCAATTATTTTGCCTCCAAAGTCTCTTATTACAATACCGTACTGCTATAAAAAGTCCAAAAAGCTATTTTAGCTGTTGAAAACTCAAATACCATCAGGCACAAAATGAATCAAATGTTATGTAAATACGACAATAAAGAGTGGTGGGGAAAGTAGAGAGGCAGAGGACACATGTCATGTTTAATGACAGTCTAACTTGTGGGTTTTTAAAATTTCAATAGGTTTTAGGGAACAGGTGGTGTTTGGTTACATGAATAAGTTCTTTAGTGGTGACTTCTGAGATTTAGGTGCATGAACTGGTCTTTTTAGGTTTTATTTTAAGTTCAGGGGTACATGTAGAGGTTTGTTATATAGGTAAATTTGTGTACAGATTGTTTTGTCACCCAGGTATTAAGTCTAGTTCCCATTAGTTATTTTTCCTTTCCTTCTCTCACCTTCCACCATTCAATAGGTCCCAGTATCTATTGTTCCCTGCTGTGTGTCCATGTGGTCTCATCATTTATCTCCCATTTACAAGTGAGAACATGTAGTATTTGGTTTTCCTGTTCTAGCATTAGTTTGTTATGGTTAATGGCCTCCAGCTTCATCCATGTTCCCACAAAGGAATGGAACTCATTCTTGTTTATGGCTGCATAGTATTCAATGGTGTATATGTACCACATTTTCTCTATCCAGTCTGTCATTGATTGGCATTCAGGTTGCCTCCATGTCTTTGCTATTGTGAATAGTGCTGCAATGAACATTCATGGGCATGTGTCTTTAAAATAGAATGATCTATATTCCTTTGGGTATATATTCAGTAATGGGCTTGCCAGGTCAAATGGTAGTTCTGTTTTTAGGTCTTTGAGGAATTGCCACACTGTTTTCCACAATGGTTGAACTAATTTACACTCCCACCAACAGTGGATAAATGTTCCTTTTTCTCCACATCCATGCCAGCATCTGTTATTTTTTGACTTTTATTAATAGCCATTCTGACTGGTGTGAGATGCTATCTCATTGTGGTTTTGATTTGTATTTATCTAGTGATCAATGATGTCCAACTGGTCTCTATAGGGTTCTTACCTCTAAGTGTATGAGCCAGGCACAGCTCTCTCAATCTGGGTACAATATAAATGCTCCAGAGTTTTATGGTAAACCAACTCCTAGTGCACAGCATTCCACACTGATCACAACATGCTTGCTTCTGAGGAGATGGCACTCTGAGAAAGCAGGTCTGTGATTGTCTTCCCAGGAAGGCTTTGGTCTATTCAGGGCCTGGGCTAGTCTTCACCCTCTGGTCACTGCTTCCTTCTCTGCTGACTAACTGACAGTGACTACAACTCAGATCTGAAGTCTAAGTAGGAGGTTCCAGTAGATAAAGAGAAAGAGTGAACAATTCTAGACAGTAGGCACAGCAAGGGTAAGCATGAGGCCTTGGAGCATAAGAACATGTAGGGAATGATAAGAAGCTCAGCAACTTTTTGGGAAGACAGGCAAGAGCATGAGCAGGAAGTTCTAAGTTCTGAGATAAGAGCCAACCATGAAGGACCTGATAGCTCATCAGTGCCAATGATTTTGGTCTTGATCACAAAGGAAGCAGGAGACATGGAAAGGTTTTAGGGCAGGCGAATGACCTGGGCAGGTTAGGTATATTTTAAAAGCCACAATGGCTGCTGTGTAGAGAACGGATGCATAGAATAGATGGAGAAGCCAATTACAAGACTGGTAGAAAGAGTAAAGATCATGAAGATGTCCAGTGGTGATGAAGAGAAGTTAATGGACTCATTCCAGAGACATTTAGGAGATAGAAAGAACAGGACATATCAATATTGGCCTTGAATGTAAATGGGCTAAATGCCCCCACTTAAAAGGCACACAGTGGCAAGCTGGATAAAAAAGCAAGACCCCATGGTATGCTGTCTTCAAAAGACTCATCTCACATGTAATGACACCCACAGGCTCCAATAAAAGGAATGGAGGAAAATATACCAAGCGAATGAAAATCGGAAAAAAGAAGGAGTTGCAATCTTAATTTTAGACAAAACAGACTAAACCAACAAAGATCAAAAAAGATAAAGAAGGGCATTACATAATGATGAAGAGCTCAAGTCAACAAGAAGACCTAACTAATCTAAAGATATATGCACCCAACACAGGGGCACCCAGATTCATAAAGCAAATTCTTAGAGACCTACAAAGAGACTTGGACTCCCACACAATAATAATGGAAGACTTTAACATGGCACTGACAGTATTAAACAGATCATTGGGGCAGAAAGTTAACAAAGATATTCAGGACCTGAACTCAACATCGGACCAAATGGACCTGATAGACCTCCACAGAACTCCCACCCCAAAACAAGAGAATATACATTCTTCTCATCACCATATGCCACGTACTCTAAAATTGACCACATAATGGAATATAAAACAAGCCTCAGCAAATGCACAAGAACCAAAATCATATCAAACACACTCTCAGACCACAGCACAATAAAAATAGAAGACAAGACTAAAAAAATCACCAAAACCATGTAATTACATGGAAATTAAACAACATGCTTCTGAATGGGTAAATAACAAAATTAAAGCAGAAATCAAGAAGTTTTTTGAAACCAATGAGAACAAAGGTACGACATACCATAATCTCTGGATGCTAAAGCAGTGTTAAGAGAAAAATTCATAGCACTAAATGCTCCCATCAAAAACTTAGAAATATCTCAACTTAACGATCTCACATCACAACTGAAAGAGTTAGAGAAGCAAGAGCAAAGTTAGCAGAAGGCAAAAAATAAGAAAATCCAAATAAACACAATTAGAAATGACAAAGGGGATGTTACTACTGATCACATAGCAGTAAAAATAACCTTCAAAAACTGCTACAGACGTCTCTAAGCACACAAACTAGAAAATCTGGAAGAGATGGATAAATACCGGGACACAAACACCCTCCCAAGACTGAACCAGGAAGAAACTGAGTCCCTGAACAGACCAATAACAAGCTCTGAAATTGAATCCATAATAAATAGCCTACCAACCAAAAAATAAATCCCAAGACCAGATAGATCCACAGCCGAATTCTACTAGATGTACAAAGAAGAGCAAGTACCATTCCTACAGAAACTATTTCAAAAAATTGAGGAGCAGGGACTCCTCCCCAAATCATTCAATGAGACCAGCATCATCCTGATACCAAAACCTGACAGAGACACACACACACAAAAAAAGAGAAAACTTTAGGTCAATATCCTTGATGAACACTGATGCAAAAATCCTCAGCTAAATACTTGCAAACTTAATCCAGCAGCACATCAAAAAGCTAATCCACAGCAATCAAGTAGGCTTCATCCTTGGGATTCATGGTTCGTTAAACATACATAAATCAATAAATGTGATTGATTAGAACTAAAGACAAAAAACACGTGATTACTTCAATAGTTGCAGAAAAAGCTTTTGATAAATTTAACATCCTTTCATGTTTAAAACTCTCAATAAACTAGATATTGAAGGAACATACCTCAAAATAATAAAAGCCATCTATGTCAGACCCACAGCTGACATCGTACTGAATGGGGAAAAGCTGGAAGCATTCATTCCTCCTGAAAAGCAGCACAGGACAAGGATACCCTCTCTCATCACTCCTATTCAACATAATATTGGGAGTCCTGGACAGAGGAATCAGGAAGAGAAAGAAATAAAGGGCATCCAAATAGGAAGAGAAGAAGTCAAATTATCCCTGTTTGCAGATGACATGCTCTGTATCTAGAAATATAGTCTCAGCCCAAAAGCTCCCTCAGCTGATAAACAACTTCAACAAAGTACTAAAATACGAAATCAATATACAAAAATCATTAGCATTCCTATATACCTACAGCCAAGCTGAGAGCCAAACTAGGAATGCAATCCTATTCATGATGTGACAAAAGAATAAAACACCTAGGAATACAGCTAATCAGGGAGGTGAAAGATCTCTACAATGAGAATTACAAAACACTGCTAAAAGAAGTGAAAGATGACACAAATGGAAAAACATCCCGTGCTCACGGATAGGAAGAATCAGTATCATTAAAATGGACATACTATCTAAAGCAATTTACAAATTCAGTGCAATTCCTATCAAATTACCAATGACATTCTTGACAAAACTAAAACAACACTTTTAAAATTCATATAGAATGAAGAAAGAGGCCGAATACCCGAGGTAATCCTAAGTAAAAAGTTCAAAACTGGAGTCATCATGTTACTCGACTTCAAAATATACAACAGGGCTACAGTAACCAAAACAACATGGTACTGGTGCAACAACAGTCATATAGATCAGTGTGGCGAATAGAGAACCCAGAAGTCAGGCTGCCGTGGTACTGGTGCAACAACAGTCATATAGATCAGTGTGGCGAATAGAGAACCCAGAAATAAGGCTGCACCCCTACAACCATCTGATCTTAAACAAAGCTGACAGAACAAGCAATGGGGAAACGACTCCTTTCGGTTCAATAAATGGTGCTGGATTAACTGGCTAGCTATATGCAGAAGATTGAAACTGGACTCCTTGCTTATACCATATACAGAAATCAACTCAAGATGGATTACAGACTTAAATGTAAATCCCCAAGCTATAAAAACTCTGGAAGACAGCCTAGGCAATATCATTCTGGACATAGAAATGAACAAAGATTTCATGATGAAGATGTCAAAAGCAATCAGAACAAAAGCAAAATTTGACAAATGGGATCTAATTAAATGTAAGAGCTTCAGCACAGCAAAAAAAGAAAAACCTATCAGCAGAGTAAACAGACAACCTACAGAATGAGAGAAAATATTTGCAAATTATGCATCTGCTAAAGGTCTAATATTCAGCATCTATAAGGAACTCAAACAAATTAACAAGAAGAAAACAACTCCATTAAAAAGTAAGCAAAGAACATGAACAGACTTTTTTTTTAAAGGTTTAGATGTAGCCAACTAGTATATGAAAAAAAGCTCAATACCACTGTCCATTAGAGAAATGCAAATCAAAACCACAATAAGATACTGTCTAACACCAGTCAGAATGGCTATCATTAGAAGTAAAAAAAAACAGATGTTGGCAATGTTGCAGAGAAAAGAGAACATATACACTGTTAGTAGAAGTGTAAATTAGTTCAACCATTGTGCAAAGCAGTGTGGCAATTCCTCAAAGACCTAAAAACAGAACTACTATTGCTGAATTCATCCCAGCAATCCCAAGAGGAATATAAATCATATTAATATGTACCCGGAAGAATATAAATCATTCTACTATAAAAATATATGCACATGGATGTCCATTGCAGCACTATTCACAATAACAAAGACAAGGAATCAACCTGAATGCCCATCAATGACAGACTGGGATAAAGAAAATGTGGTACATATATATCATGGAATACTATGCAGCCATAAAAACGAGTGAGATTATGTCTTTTGCGGGAACATGGGTGGAGTTAGAGGCCATTAGCTTTAGCAAACTGAAGCAGGAAGCAGAAAGCCAAATACTGCATGTTCTCACTTGTAAGTGGGAGTTAAATGATGAGAACTCATGGACCTAGAGAAGAACAACAGCTAATGGGGCCTACTTGAGGATGAAGGGCAGGAGCAGCAAGAGGAGCAGAAAAAATAACTGTTGAGTACTAGGCTTAGTACCTGGGTGGTGAAATAATCTGTACAACAAACCCCTGTGATATGAGTTTACCTATATAACAAACTGGTACATGTACCCCAGAACCTAAAATAATAGGTACAAATGAAAATAAATAATAAATAAGTAGAAAGAACAAAATTTGGAGATTGAAGAGGGAGTGTTGGTGTGTGTTTGCAGGTACAAAGCCATGTGTAAGGGAGTGGTGGGAAGTGCAAAGGAGAGAAAACTGTTAGAGATGTTTCTCATGTCAGTATGAGTGACTGATAATGTCATTTGCTGAGATGGGGATGCTGGTGGAGGGGCTTAATCACCTGTATAAGTTGATGAGAAGGTGGCCCTAGAGAAGAGGAGATTGAACACGGTAGGTTTATATTTTGAATGGTGACCAAGAAATGAAGAAGATTAAATATGGTAGGTCCATCCTCAACAGGCTCCTGAAAGTTAGAGGGCACTGGGACTTCACAGAATTTCCTCCAAGTCTGGTGAGAAAGAGGGTGCAGTGGAGGCCCTCCTCCTCAGTCACCCTAAAGCAAAACCTACCACTCACAAAGTCCCGCTCTGCACACCAGGCAAATCCCAACCAGCGTGTCAGGGCCTCTGATTAAAGCACACGAACAGCTCAGGCTCACCAGGCATCTGAAGAAAGCCTTTCGTAAAAAGGAGGCCAAGATGAAGCCACAGAAAATGTGGATAAGACGAAAGAACCAGAAAGGGCTCTGAGAACTTTGAATAGTGTCCTTGGTGAAATCGAAAGAGATACTGTATACATAAAACAAAAAGCAGCTTGTTGTGAAAAAAGAACAGCAAAAAACTTATTAGAAATTCAACATTATTACAAAAAATCAATATTAGAACTAAAAGATAAATTTGACAAAATAGCCCCAGAAGTAGAAAAAAGACAAGCGAACATAAAATCTGAGAATAAGCGTCAATCCAGAAGTCCCAACTTTTGACTAAGTGGGAATTCTAGAAATAGAGCACAGATTAAACAAAAGGAAGGAAATTAGTGAAGAAATGATGCAGAGAATTTACCTGTGACTAAGGACCCAAGTCCCTTGGTGCTCCAGAAAGTACCCAACACAGTGAATGAGAAAGGACCATGCCAAGGACATTATCATGGCATCTCAGAACTTTTTGGAAAAAAAGATTTTAAAACTAAAGAGGAAAAGAATGTCACCCACAAAGGAACAAAAATCAAACTGGCATAAGAATTCCTATGCATTCATATTGCTAAGGAAAAATTTTCAACCCAGAATTCTATTTCTGGCCAAACTACCAATTGATTGTGAAAATTGAATAAATATATATTCATATATGCAAAGATTACACAGTCTTCTTAAGAAGCTAATTGAGAGGTGGTCCAGAAGAATGAGGGAGTAAAACTAAGAAAGGGCAACATGAAAATGCCAAGAGCCAATGTCTACCATAGCAAGAAGTTAATCAACAAGAGCTACAATTGATAAATCAAATATCAGTGTAAGCACTATTTAGACATATAGAGGTAAAAGAGTTAACAGTTGTTGAATTTGGGGTATATAAATCACAGTTAAAGAATTATACAATTGGTTTCATTATAAGCTTTTGTGTGCAGGTAATTTTTAAACTGTGTGCATGTATTACTTTGATTAAAATACTATTTACAAAAAACTAAAAAATACATACCCTTAGTACATCTCATAGATACACTCAATAATGTGTGTTTTGGTAATATGGGAAAAAGCCTATATTCAAAGATATTCATTGCCCAGATGTTTTTGTAAGAGTGTAGGACTGTCAATTACTGAAACCTAAATATTCACAATTAGCAGAGCAGTTAAATAAATCACAGAACCATAGACATGAAAAGAAATGAGATATCTCCCTGTATGGTGATATAAAAAGAGCTCTAAGCTATATTGTTTCATTTAAAAAAGCAAGGTGCAGGGGAGTGTGCAAAGCATGTTCCCATTTGTGTATTATAAAAAGTTGTATATAGATATAGATGTGCTGTATATTCATAACAAACTTCTGGAAATTTACAAAAGTAACCGCTAACTATTGCTTCTAGGAAGTGGGATCAGGAGACTGGGAAGAGAGGGAAACTTAATATTCATAGTATGTGCTTTTTTACTATTCATTGTTCACATGTCACTATACTCAAATTTTCATTGAAAAACTATCTTATGTGAATTTATTAATCAGTTCATTTGCAAAAGAGTCTTGTCAGATGGGCAATGGCCACTTTACAAATACTCCCTTCCTCTAGGGCTCCTGGTGTGAGCCCACAGCCCTCAGAAAAACCAGTGTCGTTGGGGGTAAAGGAAGCTTGGCTGTGGCATATATAATTATTTCTCTGTTCCTTTGTTTCCAATATCTAGTTCCTGTTCCTCACAATATGAATGTATTCACACCAGAATTAATCCTGACTATAATTATACGAATTTTGACAACTTTGGCTGGTCTTTTCTTGCCATGTTCCGGCTTATGACCCAAGATTCCTGGGAGAAGCTCTATCAGCAGGTTATCTGTTTATAGTCTCTCTTTTTCCTCTCTCCCTCCCTCCATTCTTTTCCTTCCCCCTCTATCACTTACCTGTTTATCTACCATTTATTTATAACTATCATGCATTTCCCACTTTTGTCATCTGTCTCATCTTTAACAGTTGAACTGTTAAATTCTGACTTACTAATTCTGTTAGAAACTTCAAGAAAATTGGCCCGGCATGGTGACTCACGCCTGTAATCCCAGCACTTTGGGAGGCTGAGGCGGGTGGATCACTTGAGGTCAGGAGATCAAGACCAGCCTGGCCAAGATGGTGAAACTCCATCTCTACTAAAAATACAAAAATTAGCCAGGCATGGTGGCAGGCGCCTGTAATCCCAGCTACTCGGAAGGCTGTAGCAGGAGAATCACTTGAACCCAGGAGACAGAGGTTGCAGTGAGCTGAGATCATGCCACTGCATTCCAGCCTGGGTGATAGAGTGAGACTCCACCTCAAAAACAAAACAAAACAAAACAAACAAACAAAAAAACTTCAAGAAAATTATAAATGTGATATTTGGAAGAAGACTGCAAAAAAACCCTCCTCTTCCTAGAAATATTAGCCCCCTCCAGGTTCCCTACTGCCTGAAGTTTTACCACTAGCATGATCTTTCTTGACATTTTTATTGTAAAAATGCAAATACTCTTGAGAAAGTTATAGATAGTAAAGTTCCTGAAACTTCCATGGGAAGGTATGGCTAGTATCTCCCCACTGACAGGCAGGGCATCAGGAATCCCTGGGGTTTTCAGGAGGCTATAGATGATGTTATGGTCAACTGGGCCCACCAGTGCTGGGTAAGACCAATTGTCTGCTACTGGGTGGTCTTTGCTTGAGGTGATGGTCACTCTCCTGTGGAAGAAGGCTTGAGATGCAAGAACATGCTCTGTCCTTTGCAGACCCTGCGTACTACTGGGCTCTACTCAGTCTTCTTCTTCATTGTGGTCATCTTCCTGGGCTCCTTCTATCTGATTAACTTAACCCTGGCTGTTGTCACCATGGCGTATGAGGAGCAGAACAGGAATGTAGCTGCAGAGATAGAGGCCAAGGAAAAGATGTTTCAGAAAGCCCAGCAGCTGTTAAAGGAGGAAAAGGAGGTAGGTACATGGGGTTAGACAGTGGAATCCGGTTTCGGGAGGGGAAGGGGCCCCCAGAGGCAATGTGGCCTGAGACTCAAGACTGCCACCCTTGGCCTGGTCTCAGCACTTTCTCTACTGGTGCTTTTCTGAGAATGCAGGCCCCTTGCAGAATGGCTGTGCTGCTATCTTGCACAAAGTTGTCCAGGCACCAAGCCCTTGTGAACCTTGAGACACTTAGTCTTGATGCTTTTTGACCTTCTGAAGCCTAGCCTTTCTAAGACATGCCCCTAATTACTGGCTAGATGATCCACCCTAAGTATATGTAAATCCAGGCTGTGCTCCAGACGTTCTTGTGGAAATCTGGAGATGTTCGAGTTAGGGACCTTTGCTTGAGGTGGGCTCTAGAACAACAATGATCACTCCTCCCTGTCTGAAATGCTTGCCATATTTATAGGCCATTCTAATAGTTTTCCTGGAATCTTTATATTCTTCCAGCTCATGTCTAAGATTTTCAGGACAGGGACCATGTTTTATACTCCACTCATCCTCTACAAGATTTGTCAGAAGGATGCCCCTCCTAAGTGCTTGACATCTACATTGTCAGGCGTAAGTATTTGTTGAGTGCCTAGCACATGCTGGACACTGCTAAGGGGCAGTGACACAGAGATATGAAATAGTCAGTGCTGCTTTTGGTGGCTGCAGTCTCTATGCAAAAACAGGACATGCTCCCCCAGATAAGTAAGAACAGAGCTAGCACAGTCCAGGTAGATGATGAACAATTTAAATGATACAGAGCTACCAGAAGAGAGATTTCTACCACTCTAAGGTCAGGGTCATTTGCAGTATTTCATGAGGAGGCGTAATCTGTTCTTTAATTGCTTTTGTTCACTTTTGAAGGCTCTGGTTGCCATGGGAATTGACAGAAGTTCACTTACTTCCCTTGAAACATCACATTTTTCCCCAAAAAAGAGAAAGCTCTTTGGTAATAAGAAAAGGAAGTCCTTCTTTATGAGAGAGCCTGGGAAAGACCAGCCACCAGGGTCAGATTCTGATGAAGATTCCCAAAAAACGGTAAGTCTTGTCCAGGGAATTAGTGATACCATAGTGCTGTTAGGGTCCCATTGCCAGTCGAACTGAAAAAATTTATTTACTCATTCATTCATCCATTTGCACATACTTGCATCCATCCATGTATCTTTTCAATTATCCATTTATTTGTAAACATTGATTTAGAGTGTACAGTATTTATTATCTGCTTGGCCCTGGGATGGGTACTGCAGATACACGATTTACACTCCACAGAGTATACAGCTAATGATGGAGACACACTGATAAGAAGGCAGTTACAATTCAGTGTGATGACTGATGTTCTGATTGCTGTGGGAGGACAGAGGAGGAACGATGTGTCAGTGTGGGCTCCCTCTGGAGCAAACCCAAAGACATTACAATGCAAGTAGATTATTTGGGAGGTGATCCCAGGAAGCACTGGGAAAGGAGGGAAGAAGTGCTATATGGAATGGAAGGTAATCACTGAAGATGCATTATCAAGCCAGTTACCACTGAAGCCAGGTAGTTGGAGTTTAATCATTCTGGAGTAAGGGCATCAGAGTGTATATATCCTGGTATATATACCAACTTTGGTCCGTCATAGGTTAAACATAGGTTAAAGACTGCTGAAGACTGAAGACAATAATTTCCCTCTAATTTCCTACTTGCTGTGCACTAGAGAAGAGGGGATTTCAGTCACCAGAGAAAGTCCTCAAGTAAGGACATATGGGAGGGAAAACCAACAGCATGCAGAATTTGTGGGACCTGGGGGAAAAGCGGATTAGAAAAGGGTTCCCAGACCCCTTCCTTACACCTTATACAAAAATCAACTCCAGATGGATTAAAGATTTAAACATAAGGCCTAACACCATAAAAACCCTAGAAGAAAACCTAGGCAATACCATTCAGGACATAGGCATGGGCAAGGACTTTATGACTAAAACACCAAAAGCAATGGCAACAAAAGCCAAAATCGACAAATGGGAGATAATTAAACTTAAGCGCTCCTGCACAGCAAAAGAAACAATCATTAGAGTGAATCGGCAAACAACAAAATGGGAAAAAAATTTTGCAAGCTACCCATCTGACAAAGGGCTAATATCCAGAATCTACAAATAACTAAAACAAATATACAATCAAAAAACAAACAACCCCATCAAAAAGTGGGTGAAAGATATGAACAGACACTTTTCAAAAGAAGACATTTATGAGGCCAACAAACATATGAAAAAATGCTTATCATCCCTGGTCATTAGAGAAATGCAAATCAAAACCACATTGAGATACCGTCTCATGCCATCTGGAGACAACAGATGCTAGAGAGGATGTGGAGTAATAGGAATGCTTTTACACTGTTGGTAGGAGTGTAAATTAGTTCAACCATTGTGGAAGACAGTGTGGCAATTCCTCAAGGACCTAGAACTAGAAATACCATTTGACCCAGCAATCCCATTACTAGGTATATACCCAAAGGATTATAAATCAATCTATTATAAAGAAACATGCACACATATGTTCATTGCAGCACTATTTACAATAGCAAAGACTTGGAACCAACCCAAATGCCCATAAAAATAGACGGGATAAAGAAAATGTGGCACATATACACCATGGAATACTATGCAGCCATAAAAAATGATGAGTTAATGTCCTTTGCAGGGCCACGGATGAATCTAGAAACTATCATTCTCAGCAAACTGACACAAGAACAAAAAACCAAACACCACATGTTCTCACTCATAAATGGGTGTTGAACAATGAGAACGCATGGACACAGGGAGGGGAACATCACACACTGGGGTCTGTTGAGGGGTGGAGTGCTAGGGGAGGGTTAGCAGGAGGTGGGGAGGTTGGGGAAAGATAACATTAAGATAAATAACCGGCTGGGCGCGGTGGCTCACGCCTGTAATCCCGGCACTTTGGGAGGCCGAGGCGGGTGGATCATGAAGTCAAGAGATCGAGACCATCCTGGTCAACATGGTGAAAACCCGTCTCTACTAAAAATACAAAAAATTAGCTGGGCATGGTGGCGCGTGCCTGTAATCCCAGCTACTCAGGAGGCTGAGACAGGAGAATTGCTTGAACCCAGGAGACGGAGGTTGCGTTGAGCCGAGATCCCACCATTGCACTCCAGCCTGGGTAGCAAGAGCGAAACTCCGTCTCAAAAAAAAAAGAGAAATAACCTAATGTAGGTGATGAAGGGATGGAGCAGCAAACCACCATGGCACGTGTATACCTATGTAACAATCCTGCAAGATCTACACATGTACCCCAGAACTTAAAGTAAAATTTAAAAATAATAAAAATAAAAATAAATAATAAAAAAAAAGTGTTCCCAGAAGAAGCATTGTGTCAGCTGAAAGGATGAATTCATCAGCAAAAGGAATAAGAGAGCATTACCTGCAGAGAGAACAGCATGTGCAGAAGCCTAGAGGCAAAGGCAAGCAGGAGAACATGAGCCACTAGAAAACTTGCCTGTGTGTGTGTGTGTGTGTGTGTGTGTGTGCACGTGCACGCACTCACATATGCATATGTGTGATGAGGCTGGGGGAGGCTGGGTGGCAAGAGGCTGTAACAGCCAGATAGGGGGATCACAAAAGACCTGGAAAACAAAGCTAAAGAGATTACTCTTTGCACTGAGGGCAAGGGGTAAGCAGCATTGAAAGGTTTATACCAGAGAGGAATATGACTGGATTTATGAAATCCTGGATATGTTGAAGACAGGGGATTGGAGGAGGGCAAGACTGGTGGCAACCAGTTAAGAGGTTGTTGCAGTAACCAAGTAAGAGGTGGCTGTGGCTTAAACCAGGGCTAGGGCAGTGAGGATGAAGACGGATTAACAGACAACAATGATCTGCAGAAGATAAAGTTTAGGAATTGAGTTGATGGACAGTGTGGGGATGAGGTCTGGTTTCTGACATGATTAGCTAACTTGATGGAGGGTAATTTATGGAGACAGGAAAGGCACACATTTTGGGAGTGGAAAGATGGCATGTTCAGTTTCAAATGTGCCAATTTTGAGGTGCTTTTGACCTCCAAGCAGGAATGTTGATTAGGCAGCGTGATGTGCAGAAATGAAGCTGGGGGGATGGGCAGCAGAAAAAGTTATTCTTATCATTCACATATAATTTAATTCACATATAATTGTTCACACATAATTTAATTGTCTGGAGAAAAGTCAGAAGAGAGGAAGATGCTGAAGATACAGATAAGGATGGCAAGAGCCACTTCCCTGAGATAGAGGGAGATGCAGAAGGTAGAAAGTAGAATGTATGCCTAATAATGGGGCAGGGAAAGGGAATCGAGGGGCCTTTGCAGAATCAGGTAGAAGGATCCCATCCACTGCTCTGATCGGTTCTCTGCTATAGGAATAGGGAGACATCTCATAGAAAGACTATCTAGATTGGCTTATCACAAAAGAATAGTTCCCTCTGGGGCCCTCATCAGTCAGAGCTGTTGGAAAAGAAGTCATTATAAAAACCTAAGTTTTCTGGATAGTGAGAGGTTTGTACTCTTTAATTCCAGTGGCTTTAGAATTGTAGGTAGATGTGAGAGAGTCAGCTCGCCCTTGGGCACGGCCTGAGAGTGTGCTTGAGGTTTGGCATATACGTTTTGTGATATTTAGCATGACTGTCCTTTTTAGTTACTGCCAGTTTTAAAAAATCAGTTTAGGCGGTTGTTCAAAGCACTTCACAATCTGGCCCCATCCACTTTTTTAAATTTACACTCCACTTCTGCCTCTTGCAAACATTGTTTTCAAATTGGATTTTATATTGCTTTCATACCCTGAACCATTGCTCACTAATTTTTTGTAAAATTTGTTTGCTCTTTGTTGGCAGTGACTAAAACACAGAGAAAGTAAAATCTCTGTAGGTAGGACTCTAGAAATGTGCATGCATAAGAAATATAAATGAGAAAAGCAGACTTCTCTTATCTGTTAAATATGAAATAAGAAAACAATATTTGGCATGCTGTAAAGATGAGGTGAGTCGACCTATAGAAAATATTGAGCACTTTGTTTACTTGTAGCTTTGGAACAAAGTAGTTTGTTAAGTTTTGAGGAGAGGCAGCTCCTGTCTTTAGAAGGTGCGCCATGCCTTCTCTTACAGCCACAGCTCCTAGAGCAAACCAAACGACTGTCCCATAATCTATCACTGGACCACTTTGATGAGCACGGAGATCCTCTCCAAAGGCAGCGAGCACTGAGTGCCGTGAGCATCCTCACCATCACCATGAAGGGTAAGTTCCATCCCAATCCAAGGGAAAGTGCACTGCAGTGATTCCTTCTATTTTTCTGGAAGCCCTCTGCAAAGGAGGCTGTTTTGGAACCAACCTACTGTACCATCCTGCAAAGAGTGACCTCCTATGCCTCTTTGGAGCATGTAAACGAAGTGGCTCACAAGAAGCAGACCTTCCCTGTGGGCCCCCTCTAAACTAGCACTTGGGTAGTGGTGGAAGCTGCCTAGACTTGGGATGGGACTTCAGACCAAATGCATAGACAGGGCCTCACAACCAGGCCAGGCAGTCACAGAAGATTTGAGTGACAACAATAGTTAGTCAAAGAACAGAAGACTGACATCTTCAAGAGGTGGCAGTTATTGAAGTTAGAGTCAGGAATCCCACATGGGCAATAGAAGACCTGTGTAGACAGGCTGAAACCATCTGATGGAGCAGATTAACAGCAGGTAACAGGACCCCATACCACACATTGGTGTTCAGGAGCAGGATCAAGTCCCTGCAAGGGGGTGTCAAATAGTCCTCTAGCACTTTTGGCCTATTGCATCATCTCCTTTGCTCTGCACGTGTCCCTGCAGTGGTGCCACAGAAATCAGGGGTGCCAGGGAAACCAGGGGTGGCCTGAACTCAACTAGTGGATAGAGTGCCTTTTACTGTTTCAGTGCTTACAGATGCCCTTCCTTTGAGGCCTGGTTGCCCCTTTTGCCCCTGTTAAGCTGACCCTATGGTCTGTCTTGAGTGGACATAGCGTGGGCCTGGATCTATCTTTCTCTTGGATTCATAGCCAGCCAGTGTTGACTTCCACATCTATATCTTTAACAGCAAAGCCCAGCTCCTGGATGCTCAGTAAGAGTGTAAAGATTTGATGGACTTGACTATGCCATGTGCTAGTTATATGTGGAACATTGTCTCTTCTGCACTGTGACTGGTGGAAAAACCTTTCTGGCTACACAAATCAAAGCGTTTCACAACTGATCATGTACAAGAGGCCCTAGGGAAGAGGGATGAAGGAATGCACTCAGGCAAAGGGCATCTGGGTTGCTTCAGAGCTAACTCCTCAACCTCTCGCTCATTCTCCTCTAGAACAAGAAAAGTCACAAGAGCCTTGTCTCCCATGCGGGGAAAACCTGGCATCCAAATACCTCGTGTGGAACTGTTGCCCCCAGTGGGTTGGCATTAAGAAGGTCCTGAGAATCGTGATGACCGACCCCTTTACTGAGCTGGCCGTCACCATCTGCATCATCATCAACACTGTCTTCTTGGCCATGGAGCATTACAAGATGGAGGCCAGTTTTGCGAACATGTTGAATACAGGGAATTTGGTAACTTTACTCTTTTTTAAAATACAAAACGTATTTCGAACTTTAAAGTATAGCTCTTTCAAAGTTTAAACATTTTGTGAATGGCCTAACCTAACCTAGGTTTTCGGTCCCCTTAAGAGGAGCAGCAGGAAAAGATGTCTATTGTGGTTCTACTTTTACCCGGTTCATTTCAGAAATTGCCCACAGACGCTGAGTTGGCCCTCTGGTATCTTCAGGCATCTGTTTGGTCATTCAGTGGTGAGCCGGATGCAAGCAGACGTCCTAAAAGCTCAGGTCTCTGGGATAATCAGGAAAATGTGAATAATATCTAGAGAACCATGGTAATGACTACTGTGGCTCCAGTTATATTCATGACATCATTTGTCACAAAATAATGTGATTACTAGGTGTTATTCTCCCTGGAAAGATGAGTCAGGACCTGGCAGCCCTGGGAGGTTCACGTTCCTGGGAGGCGTTGTTGGAGGGGTGGTCACCATGGGGTGGGGTGAAATCCAGACTTGAGCCTGCTTCATTATGTTTCTCATTGGATACATCAAGTCTCAGTTAAATTGGGAAAACTAAGGGGAGCAGACTTTTCAAAGACCGTTCACTGCAGTTTATGGTTCTTGTGGAAGGCGTTTTTCTCAAGGAAAAATTAGTTCCTCAAATATCAGAAACAATAAATAATTACCCACCAAATGATCTACACTAAATAGCTGATGAGTTAATGAGCTGAAGACGTTACCAAATACAAATAAATGCAAATGAAATAGAGCAAATCCTTTCTTCGTGGCAAATAACACAGTCTTATTTGTGATTTGCTTTATTTTCTGCAAAGATATGGAAGACAGATTTAGTTTTTAATTGGCTACTACATTCAACATTTTCATGTATTTCTTAAGCCTGTATTTATCTGAGTATTGAAGACAAAGACAAAACTATTTTGCTCAGGAAAAATGCAAAATTTTGTACTTTTTGTAATTCCTGCCTCTCCTTTTTGTTCTGTGATATTTTGTTCTGGAAGCGTGAGCTTTGCATCCTGAAAGTTTTTAGGATTATATTCTGATTCACTAATTCTCCTTTCAACCACAACCAATCTAGGGCTTATCCTATATTTCTAGTTGTTCAAGGACATTTTTTTTTTTTTTTGGTCCCTGGAAGTGTTTTCTAATGCTATGATCTGTGCTCCCCGCTTTTTGTTCACATTATTCTGATGAAGGTGTTGAAATTAGGTGGTCAGGTGAACTCCTCCTCGATTCTAGTTTGTGGAGGATATTTATCATTAGTTTTCAGGGCTGTTGTACACATTCCTTCTCTCCCCATTTTAATTGCTTTAATTGGTATTCTAAAGAGAATTCAGAGGACAAATTGCCTGACACTTTCTATCACCCTGCCATCTACCAGTAATACCATTTTGCTTTATCTTCAACAGAATGAGAACTAATATTCATTTTCCATTCTGGTGTCTGGGAGCTTGGTTACATTGCTCTGGACACCATAGAGAGGGATGGAGAGAGCAGTAAAGTCATGGCGAGGTTCATGCTACAACAGTAAATGTTTCTACTGCATGGACTTTAGGGTATAGTGTATCAATCACGAGAATACTTTTCATTTCTTTGTGATCTCTGTACCTCCCTTGGGCCATTCTTAAAAGTGTGTCTCCGCAGCTTCCTTCTCTCATTCTTCTTCATCCCACTGTAGGTTTTCACTGGCATTTTCTTAGCAGAAATGTGCCTAAAAATCATTGCACTCGATCCCTACCACTACTTTCGCCGAGGCTGGAACATCTTTGACAGCATTGTTGCTCTTCTGAGTTTTGCAGATGTACTGAACGGTATATTTCAAATGAGAAGCTGGTCATTCTTGCGCTCCTTCAGAGTGGTAAGGCACTTTCTTATTTTACTGCATGAACATAGCTGTCTGAGTGAAAAAAGTCTTAAGCGAGTTCAATAGCTATCTTGGACTAAACTTTAATTTATCTCACCTTAACCCCAGAACCAAAACTGCTCTCCTCATCCTGCACAGGTCTTTACTAGCCTTGCAAGTCCCTGGGGGTCTTCACTTAGCTGAAACCTTGTACTCCCAGCCCCTTCCTGCCAGAGATGACCCTTTACGCAACTGGACACAAAATTGTGTTTCCCAGTGTGAGGATTCTGCTCCGTGCTCTGTGCACGACCCCTCCAACACTCTTTTATCCCATGGAGTTCTGAGACAATAAATAATAAATAAGGAAAAATATTCGTATCTCTCAGGTCATATTGGGCTCACCAAGGAGGGGTGAAGACTGTAACACACAGGGGAAGGATGGGTGCTGCCGGCAGGTGATATCTCACAAGTTTCCTTCTCACTGCTGCCAGTGCTGCATTCCTGCTCTGTCGTCTTTCTCTCTGTCCAGTTTGGAAGCGTTCTGACAACCTTTACAGAGTGCCTAATAAAAACCGACATGAGGGAAGGCGCAAAGATGAGGAAATCACTGTCTTTGAGAAGTTTCCAGCACGGGAGTGGTACAGGACAGGGCTACATGCACAGTACAGTGCGACAGGGCCCAGGAGAGGTATGGAGAGGACTGCAGGGAAGTCAGATCTGAGAGGGAACTAGAAAACCTCCAAGGAGGGATTTTGTCCTCTTTCAAAGATATTTACCTTTTTTTTCAGATAGGATTTCTAAGCCTATAAAGTAAGACACTTCATTCAGTTACCTAAGTGTACATTTTATCCTTTTTATACCTGGGATATAGAAAGAGGTTACACTGCCCAAAATCCGTTGTTATTAAGCTTCTCTACTAATGTTTTATTGGCACTCTGGTGAGCAAAATTGCATTTGCTTTATTATTGTTTAGGCTTATTACAGCCATGCTCTAATACATGGAAATCTGTGGCATTGTCTGTATATGAGAATGGAACCACATTTTTTTCCTGGGATGCTCCTAGCTCCCCTTTGAGTAGACAGTGACAATCCTCTTCGAGCAGAAGTCTTACTGACCTGCAATATTTCCATCCCCAAATAGGGGATGGGCTTAACAAAATTGTACTTTGGAGTAAAACTATCAGTTTACACATCAAAAGTTAATATAAGAAACGATCTATAAAAAAGTTGCTGTGTTTTCTCTAAGGTTGTTTGCTATAAAGTCTGTGAAGATCTGGGATAAAATTTCTCTTTGGAAACAGTATACAAGTCTTGAATAGCTGGTTGCCTTTTCTCTCCTGACTACAAATGCCATATTACTCTCATCATTCCTATGAGGCTTAGATTCAAACTCGTGGTCTGAATTATATAATACAGAAGTCAGCAAACTTTCTGTTAAGGGCCAGATAGTAAACGTTTTCAGGCTTACAGGCCATGTGGTCTCTGTCACAACCATTAAACTTTGCCATTGAGGCACAAAAAAAGCCATAGACTTTCAAAAACCAATGAGTACAGCTATGTTCCAATAAACTTTATTTATGGATGCTGAAACTTGAACTTCATATAATTTTAATGCATCATGAAATATCCTTTTGATTATTGTTATTTTCTTTTTTCGAGACAGAGTCTGGCTCTGTCGCCCAGGCTGGAGTGCAGTGGCATGATCTCAGCTCACTGCAACCTCCACCTCCCAGGCTCAAGCCATCCTCCCTCCTCAGCCTCCCAAGTAGCTGGTGGTGCACGCCACCACACCTGGCTTATTTTTGTATTTTTTGTAGAGATGAGGTTTCACCGTGTTACCCAGGCTGGTCTTGAACTCCTGGGCTCAAATGATCACCTATCATGCCCTCCCAAAGTGCTTGGATTACAGGTGTGAGCTGCTATGTCTGGTGTAATTGATTATTTTTCAATCACTTAAATGTGGAAAAATATTCCTGTCTCTGAGATCATACCAAAAAAAAAAAAAAAAATGCATTGGGCTGGATCTGGCTCTCAGTCAGAGTTTTCTGACCCTTGGTATATTACATAGAATCCGAGAACAGTCATTTTATATAATAATTATGTAGCTCAGTCACCATGCTGATCCCAAAGTCTTTATTATTAAAAAACTAAAACAAAATATTTCCATTTTCAAATAAAAAAGTAGATACAGGTGAGTTTCAGATTATGACAGAGAGTTGGTGACTACGTTGAGGATGGATTTAGCTTTGAAAAGAGTTTTGGATGTCATAAGTGCTGTAGTTAGGGTATATGTCATTTGCTTTATAGATGAGCAGACGGAGTTTGTCCCTAACAGGCTTTTCTTCCGCTTTTGTTTGTTGTCTGTTTTTACAGCTCAGGGTCTTCAAGTTAGCCAAATCCTGGCCAACTTTGAACACACTGATCAAGATAATCGGCAACTCTGTTGGAGCCCTTGGAAGCCTGACTGTGGTCCTGGCCATTGTGATCTTTATTTTCTCAATAGCTGGCATGCAGATTTTTGGTTCTAGCTTCAACTCCCAAAAGAGCGCAAAATTATGTGACCCGACAGACCCGACAGTCTCATGTTTACGGCACTGGCACATGGGGGATTTCTGGCACTCCTTCCTAGTGGTATTCCGCATCCTCTGTGGGGAATGGATCGAAAACATGTGGGAATGTATGCAAGAAGCGAACACGCCATTGTGTGTTATTGTCTTCATATTGATCACAGTGATAGGAAAACTTGTGGTATGTTTCTTAGATTTTTTTTCAAAAAAGAAAAATCCCTATATGCCTGTCAAATGCATTATTTCTTTTGCAAAACTTTACTAGTAAAAATTATTTTAAATACAATGCCAAATAAATATTCATTAAAATCTTGTTTGAAAAAAGTATGATAAGCATGACAAAAACCTCTTTGACACATATTACTTATTTGACTGATGCCCCAACATTTATTTCATTACAGAAGATTATTCTAAGACAATAGTATTCTCTTCCCCAGTGATTGGCTGAAATAGGAGTTTGGGACTTAATTTTGTCAATAAGATGTAAAGAGATGTCCATTGGAGAAACTTGAGAACAATATTTTGTCCTTTTTTTTGAAACAGAGTCTTGCTCTGTTGCCAGGCACTAGGCTGGAGTACAGTAGCACAATCTCAGCTCACCGCAATCTCCGCCTCCTGGGTTCAAGCAATTCTCCTGCCTCAGCCTCCCTAGTAGCTGGGACTACAGGCGCACGCCATCACACCCAGTTAATTTTTGTATTTTTCAGTAGAGATGGGGTTTCACCATGTTGGCCAGGATGGTCTCGATCTCTTGCCCTCGTGATCCACCCTCCTTGGCCTCCCGAAGTGTAGGGATTACAGGCGTGAGCCACTGCGCCTGGCTAAATCTTTTGTTCTTAAAAAATATGTGTTAAAAAAAAAAGATCCTTTTACTTCCTCTGGGCTTTTTTATGACTATGACCCCTGGAAAAGCCAGATCATGAGGTTGGAACTTTGGCGGAATTGCCCACTGAAATATGGATCTGACATCTAGGACTACTGTGCAACCCTCTCCTGTTTGCACAGATTGAGAGATGCTGTACTTTGTGCAGTTTCTTTAGGTCCTGTTGCCTTAACTTCTATGAGGTGTTAGTGCCTAGCCAGACCAAACATTATGCAACATGAGAAGAACCAGGCTAAAACAAAGCCAACACTGAGGCAGGTAGTGAAAAGAGAGAACAAACCTGTATCTGTGTTATAATTGGTCCCCTGTTCCATTTTCACACTTCTCGTTATGCTACAGCTTTTTGTTGTATAAGCTGGCTTAGGTCCGTTACTTGTAGCTGGAAGCATAGATATTTATGGGGAGGCTAATTAAGTGTACTTCATACCCTTACTACACAAGCTCTACAGGATCAAGTTGGTGCTATGGTGCAATATAATTAACTCTCTACACTTGATAGCTTTATCCTAAGTACCTAATAAATGGTGTACATAGATAGTAAGTGATACATCCAAAAGCTCAGAAGAACAGGGCCTCACCAATGTGAGTGGGAGGAGAGCACTGAGAAAGGAGTTGTGGAAGATTACAGAACTTGAGAAGACCACTCACAAGGTAAGGAGGACTTAGACAAATAGAGGAGAGCTTAAGCAAAGATCCATAGATGGGAACTCTCACAGTGAAACTGAGGAACTGTGACTAGACCCATTCACACCCACCAGGCACTTCTCCCCAAAGGCTGTCTGTTGTTGAGCTAAAGAGAGCCACAAACAAAGGAATTTGAGGAGGCAAAGAGGATGAATAAGAGGGTGTGTAATTATGAGCGAAGAACCCAGGTAGGAAGCTATTGGGATTACCTGATTTTGAAGTGGTGTGTGTTTCAGCAGAAGACTTACAGATTTGGTCCAACCCCCTTGGCTTCACCCCAGTACGTTACTGAGGTTAGGGCAACAGGACCTGAAGAGACTGCAATGTACATCATCTCACAAATATGCAAACAAGGAAGGACTGCACATTGGTCTTGAATATCAGATTAATATCCCTGTGGGAAATTCCAGCAAAAATCAAAGCTCACTATCCAGCTGTTCCCCAAGAAATGTACATCCTCAATTTTGCCACATGGTTATCCCCTTCTGCTTTTCCCTGGCCAGGGTCTACTTATCCATGTTGCCTGTATGTAGGGAAACTGGACTTGGCTATTGTACCCTTTAATTTCATTTTTTATTCTGTCTTCCTGCTTCTATTTCTTTCTCAATCTTCTGTTCTTTTATTTACTGTATATTTGAACTTTGTTAGGAGACAGCAGAACATAAAACTCTCACTTGATTCTGTTTTTAGTCTTGGGGAAAAGTTGTTCTGGAAACCCGCTGAATCCTTTCCTTTGCTAAACTTTCCATTCTTCTTGTTCCCCACCCCATTCTCAGGTGCTCAACCTCTTCATTGCCTTACTGCTCAATTCCTTTAGCAATGAGGAAAGAAATGGAAACTTAGAAGGAGAGGCCAGGAAAACTAAAGTCCAGTTAGCACTGGATCGATTCCACTGGGCTTTTTGTTTTGTGATACACACTCTTGAGCATTTCTTCCATAAGTGGTGCCGGAAGCAAAAGTCACCAAAGCAAAAAGAGGTGACAGGAGGCTGTGCTGCACAAAGCAAAGACATTCCCCTGGTCACAGAGACGAAAAGGGGCTCAGAGACCCAGGAGGAGCTTGGTATTCTAGCCTCTGTACCAAAGACCTTGGGCATCGGGCACGATTGGACTTGGTTGGCTCCACTTGCAGAGGAGGAAGATGATGCTGAATTTTCTGGTGGAGATAATGCAGAGCCCATCACACAACCTGAGGCTGAACAACAGGTATGAAGGTTCACACATAGGCTTAGAGGTCATACAAAGCTGGAGCTGCCACAGGGCACTGGTTGCCTGCCCTGTTCTGGGCACTATGCAAGGATGATAAGGGTGTAAAATGTGGCTGCCCTTTGATACCCACGTACACATCTCAGGACAGGTTCCTTATTGTGGTCCTACAGGTGTGGCACAGATAGGAGGTGTCACAAGAGTGCAGAGGGGAGTATCAAATACACTTTGTTTTTATTTTCTATATATTGAATTACATTTTTATTTTAGCTTATTTTCTAATTCTTATGATTTCTCTTTGACCCACTGCTTATTTAAAATTGTTGTTTAATACTTATAAATTTCTCAAATTTCTATTTGTTATTAATTTCTAATTTCACTCCATTGTGATCAGAGAGCATACTTTGTATAATTTCAGCCCTTTTAAATTTTTGAGGCTTGTTTTATAGACTAGTGTATTGTCTATCCTGGAGATGTTTCATGTATACCTGAGAAGAATGTGTATTCTGCCATTTGGAATCAAGTGTTCTATAGATGTCTGCTAGATTTAACTGGTTTGTAGTTTTGTTCAAATCTTCTATTTCCCTCTTGATCTTCTATCTAGTTGTTATTCATTCATTTCTGAAAATGGGGTATTGAAGTCTCCAATGTTTATTGTTGAATTGTCTGTTTCTCCCAACAATTATGTCACTTTTTGTTTCATGTATTTTGAGGCTCCTCTGTTAGTTGTATATATGTTTATAAATGCTATATCTTCCCAATATTTTGGCTCTTTTATTATTATAAAATGTCCCTCTTTATCTCTAGCAAGTTTTTTGTTTTGTAGTCTAGCTTGTCTGATGTTCAGAGTCATCCCAGCTTTTTAAATGGTTGTTGTTTGTGTAACATGTCTTTTTCCATCCTTTTACTTTCAATCTATTTATATCTTTGAATCTAAAATTCAAACTGTCCTCCTCAGTGTATAATTGACTCTTGCTTTCTTATCTATTCTGGGAATCTCTGCCTTCTGATTGGGTTGTTTAACCCATTCATATTTAATGCTATTATTAATATAGTTGATTACTTCTCATATTTTCCTCTTTGTCTTCTATTTGTCTTCTACTTTTTCCTTATTATTTCTATATTGCTTCATTTGTATTAAGTGAATATTTTCTAGTATAACATTTTAATATCTTTAGTACTTTTTTTTTACCATCTTTTTGAATTATTTATTTGGCTGCTCTAAAATTTGACATATACATCTAATTCATCAGAATCTATCTCAGAGTTATATTAATTCCAGTAAGCTATAGAAATATTACTCATATATAGCTCTATTTCCTCTCTCTTTTTGTACTGTTTTTAATTATACATATATCCATACATATTAAAATTCAAACAATATATTTTTGTTATTACTTAATATAATTAGATGTCTACTAAAGAAGCTCAGAAAAGAAAAGAGTGTATATTTATAAGATTTATTTTAATAATCTTTTTAGCTACTGTTAAGTGCGCTCTGAATGAGAAGACCACCTAAACAGGCTTTGTGTGAGCAACAAGGCTGTTTATTCACCGGGTATGAGTGGGCTGGGTCTGAAAAGAGAGTCAGCAGCGGGTGTGGATAGGAGCTAGTTTTATAGGTTGAGGGTAAGTTAGTTTAGGGTGGTTTAAAAAAATTTTTTTTATTATACTTTAAGTTTTGGGGTACATGTGTAGAACATGCAGGTTTGTTGCACAGGTATACATGTGTCTTGGTAGTTTATAGGGTGGTTTTTTGCAAGCCAGGGGTGGGGGGTGTCACAGGGTCCAATGTCACAAGGTTAACTTACCAGTTGAGGCAGGAACAATGGTAGAATGTTGCAAGGTCAGTTCATCAGACCACAGGGTCCAGTGTCAAAATGTCGACTTATCAGTTAAGGCAGAACAATTGTGGCCTGTCATAAAGTCAGTTAATCAGGTACTTCAGGAGCCAGCTACTCTTCTCCTTTTTCGGTTTTCTTGTTATCTCAGACTTTCTGGCTCCAGGAGGCTATCTGGTGGTGTAAGTGTGGGTCACAGGTGTCACCATGGCTTAACTATGGTGTAGTCCATGGTGCAGTCAGTTCAAAGAACCTTGCAGTTACTTTTGGCTCTCTTCATTTGTTCCTGTGAACGTGAGTTACCTGCAGGTGTGATTTCCTTACTCCAGTGCAACTTTGCTCCCACCCATATCCTTTGTGCTCATATTGGCAAATGTATTTTATTTCTATATGTTACATACCCAGCAACACAATTTTAAACATACTGTTTTACACAATTGCTTTTGAAATCAGCTGAAAGAAGAAAGGAAAAGAAATATATATCTTTTTACCATACATTTGTGTGCGCGTGTGTGTGTGTGTGTTGTGTTGGGGGGGTGTTGTATTGCCACTTAGGGTCACTTTTTTTCAGTCTGGAGGATCTCTTTTAGTATTCCTTATAAGGTAGGCCAACTACTAAATAATTCTCTGTGTTTATCTGGAAATGTGTTTATTTCATTTTCATTTTTGAAAAACTCACTAGATATAAAAATCTTGGTTCACTGTTGTTTTTTCTTTCAGCACTTTGAATATATCATATCACTGCCTTTCAACCTCCATTATTTCTAATATGAGGTTAGTGTTAATTTTATCTGTGTCATCTTGTACATGATGAACCACTTTTTTCATGCTACTTTGAAGATTTTCTCTTTTCTTTGTCCTTCTGCACTTTTACTATGATGTATCCAGGTGTGGATCTCTGTGTTTTTTCTACTTGGGGTTTCATTGAGCTTCTTGGATGTGGAGTGCTAGGGTCTGAATGTGTCCTCTAAAGTTCACGTGTTAGAAAATTGATTCCCAAAGTAGCAATGTTGAGAGGTTAGATTACGAGAGCTCTGGCCGCATGAATGGATTAGTGCTGTCGTTGTGGGAGTGGTTTAGTTACTGTGGGAGTGGGTTCCTAATAAAAGAATGAGTTTGGCCCCCTTCCCTCCTTTCTCTGTCTTGCCATGTGATGCCTTCTGCCATGTTATGTTGCAGCAAGAAGTCCCTCACAAGATGCTACCCTTTTCATCTTGGTCTTCTCTGCCTCTAGAACTATAGGAAATACACCTCTGTTCTTTATGAATTACTTCAGAAATTCTATTATAGCAGCATAAAATGGACTAAGATGTATAGATTAATGTTTTCAATCAATTTTGAGGAGTGTCCAGCCATTACTTATTTAAGTATTTTTTCTGCTCCTTTCTCTCTTTCCTTTCTGGTTTGTATGCTTAACGGTGCTTTCTCTGAGGCTCTATTTTCTTTCGCGCGCGTGTGTGTGTGTGTGTGTGTGTGTGTGTCCTCTTTAGATTGCACAGTCTCCATTGATTCATCTTTAAATTCACTGGTTCTTTCTTCAAATGTATTGTTGGTCCCTCTAGTAACTTTTTCATTTCAGTTATGATACTTTTCAACTCCAAAGATTCTACTTGGTTCTCTTTAAAATATAATTTATATTGATATTTTGTATTTGATTGTATATTGCTATCATAATATCTTTTATTTCCTTAAGCATTGTACCTTTAATTCTTTATATTTATAACGGCTTCTTTGCATTCTTTGTCCATTAACTCTGACATCTTGACCCTTTGATGTGCAGTTTTTGTTACTGACTTTTTTCCCCTGTATGGATCATACAGGGGTGGGGGTGTAAGTTTTCCTGTTTGTTTTTTTTTCATATTCATAATGTTTGTTAAAAATTGGACATTTTAAGTAACATATTGTGAAACTCTGTAACTGATTCCCGTTTCTCCTCTCTGGGGCCTCTTTATTAAATGGTAATCTGGCTAGACTATTTTAGTGAATCTGCTCCCTCTCCAACCCATCCCCCTCCATTCACACACAACGTGAAAACTTTGGTGTCACTCCTCGGAGAGTAGATCCATGGACATGCACACAGTCAGTCTAGGATGACTGTTGTTTCAGCAAGACAATCTTTGACTGTCTCCTTCTGTAATCTTTCTGTTAAGCTGTCTGCCACACTTAGATTTTAGGATCAACTAATTGCTAGATAATTGCTCTATTTTCCTTGACAATGCCATGGGGCATAAATTGCTCAACTATCTGATTCAATTAAATTCAGAAAGTGATAGCTTTTAAGTGCAGTCTTTGAGATTTGTTTTGACCCCAGGGGACTCTACTTAGCTGTCTCTTTCCATACTTCCTTGTGGTGAACTTGCTGACCTATGTTTTAGTTTGTTGCCTTTAATGAAGGAGAGCTACCAGTCTCTTCTTATTTGCTTACCATCAAACTATCCATTGTTTTCAAGAGCACTCTTAGACTTTTACTTCCCCACACCACTTTGTTTCAAATAAAGTCAGTTCTACCTGAGAGTTTCAGAGCTTTTTTTTCTTGTGAATTGCCTCCCACTCTGGGCAAAATCTCTTACACACAATTCCAGGCACTTGGGCAGGGGCAGTAGCCTCTCAACTTCTCAGCTTCCTTCTTTCCTAATCCTCCCCACCCCCAGAACAAAATTTTGCCATACACGTAAGCTGGAATGAGGGTGATTCTAGTGTTCTTGGGCTGCACTAATGGGATAAAGTCTCTGCCCTATAAGTGGAGGGCTAGATAGAAAAAGGAAGCCAACTTTTTGGCCACACTCACCAGGAGTTTAGAGGCCTTAACTCAGAGTTGGAAGAGATAAGAAATGCTGGTGGCTTGCAGCTCTTTTTCTTTTCTTTTTTCAATAACTCACGTATTTTTATTGGTAGACATTTCTTGGTGGTGTAATCATTTATGTACTGAAAAATGGAATTATCATTTTAATGATACTAAACAGCATTTCTTTATTTCAAGTGCATTGAATGACCACCATGTGCCAGGCCTTGCACTGAGATAAAATACATATGCAATAGGCATTTTTTTTGGGGGCGGAGTTTCACTCGTGTCACCCAGACTAGAGTGCAATGGCGAAATCTTGTCTCACTGCAACCTCTGTCTCCCGGGTTCAAGCAATTCTCCTGCCTCAGCCTTCTGAGTAGCTGGGATTACAGGCGTGTGCCACTACGCCTGGCTAATTTTGTATTTTTAGTAGAGATGGGGTTTCACCATGTTGACCAGACTGGTCTTGAACTCCTGACTTCAGGTGATCTGCCCACCTCGGCCTCCCAAAGTGCTGGGATTACAGGCATGAGTCACTTCACCTGGCCTGCAATACGTAATTTAACATGTAGGCTGTATTTTTTAAAATGTAAGCATTTAAAAAGATTTTCCTTTTATGCAGATATCATTGATGTGCCTTTCCATTCAAAAGGCTCAATATCTTTTGTCAATTTCATTAAAAAAATTTAAAATTTCAATAGTTTTTGGGGAATAAGTGCTTTTTGGTTACATGGGTAAGTTCTTTAGCAGTGATTTGTGAGATTTTGGTGCACCCATCACCATATCCCTTGACTGGGAGCTAGGATAGAGGGAGCCCTATCTTCTTGGCCACCTCTGTCTAGAGTGGAGCCTCCATAAAACTTGGCTGGAAGGGTCAGGGGAGGGGGAAGGTCAGATTATGGCTTAAATGTCATCAGTTTCTACCATTCTGACGAATTCTGGTAGATTTTCTTGAGCAAATGTTTCTTTATTTGCTGTACACTCTCAGAATAATTTCCAGAGTTTTTAAAGTATTTTTAAAACAGTTTTCACCACTTATTTCCCAGGAGAGAAGGTCCACAGAGATTCTCATGCTATCATCCAGGAAGTGAAACTCTATGTGACTTCTTCATTAAATTCTAAATGTGTTAATTTAAAGACATTTTCAAATTATTATGTTGCTTTCATCTTCTAGTCGTGAATTTTAGGAAGTCTACTGATTTTATGTTTGTTTCCTCATGTGTTTTGGAATGTTAGCTTAAAAGCTCACTTTCAGGGGGAGGATCTGCCACTCTCTTTGCAGACTAAGTTCTATGATTGTCTCTAATAAATCCTTCTGTGGCATCCACTTCAGAACCATGTCTTGTATTGCCAACTTTGGATTCTTATCCAATAGTGATACAAGCCACATTGCAGCTCGAGTCACTGAGCCAGTGGTACCTTTGCCCACGTCCTATTTCTGAGGTTGTACGTCTACCTGTCTCCCTAAGTGTGCAGCTTTGTACAATTGTAATTACAAGCATTTGCTACAGCGTTTTTGTTTGTTTTTGTTTTTCACTTTCTCTCTGAAGTATAAGAACTTTACCTCAGTCCACAGTTTCAAGCCTTAAATATGGCTCGGTTCCCTTCCTCATATAGTGTACTTTTAGACAACATTACATGCTATCTTATTTAAATTCTTACTACTTTATATTTCTTTTCTATGTCTAGTCCATAGACAGATTACCCCCTTTTGTATTTGTATGTTTGTGAAGTATATCTATATTTGTATGTGTCTGTATTTTTATATATGTTATTACATGTGTGGAGAAATGTTCCTGAACTCTGACCTTATAATGTCAAAGTTGCAGGAGTCTTCACATAGATGTTAGGATAAAACCTTCACCCAAGATGTGGCTATAACCAGCAAAAGGGTCTGGCTGGTAGCTGCTTATGAAAAGAATTCAAAATAATAACAAATTATGATAAGAAAGAGCAATATTCTATTATTGTCTGTGTTAGCAAGGGGAAGAACAGAGAGCCATTCTACTCTTCAATTTGTGGAAGGAATGTGGGGGTTTTTAAAGAAAGGGTTTGAGATGCAGAATAGGCGAGAGGAGCTAGGAGGTACCAGGAGGTGTGACTTGCTCCGCTTGAATTATTGCCCCATTTGGTGAAGAGGCTGGCACCATAATGGATCCTGCCAGGTTATAAATTAGTTGCAGTTAATCTTGTAGTCACTCTACAGCCAGGAGTAAGTTCCGTTCTTGAAATAATCTTTTGTTAGAGAGAGAATTCCAGAGGTACCTGGTCCCTATCAGGATCTGACTCATGAAGCTTCTAAGAAAATATATGACCAGATGAATGAACATGGTGTGTACTTAAAAAGTGTTTAGGTAAATAAATATGCATAAGGCATGGGAGGGTAGCATGGGAAAGGAAAGGAAGTGGAGGTTCACAGCACATTCCGAGGTTGTATTTCAAGATGAGAGGTAACACACATGCAGTTTGTCTCAAAGTTACATCTTGAAACTTGGAGGGGAAAGAGGAAGAGGGAAAAAAGAAGAAAAAGAGTTTAAAACACAGTTTGAGGCTCAGCTGCTAAGCTGCTTGGTTACGTGCTCGGATGACTTTACACATCCTTCTTAGATATCCCTGCGGGTCATCAGACAAAATTTATTTTTCAGTTTTATGTAGTGATATGTTTTCATATTTTTCTTTATGCCTTTTAGTTTCCTGTTTTGCTGAGGAAACTCTCTGTACCCCACATGATAACAAGTTATTTTTCAAATTTTTCTTTTAAAATTTTTATTCATTTATTTTTATATCAGAATACCATATGATTATAAATTTTATTTTTGCTATATTATGGCATCGTGTACCATTTATTAAGTAATTTATTATTTAGCCATTGAATTGAAAGGGCACATTTAAAACACATTAAATCCCCATATAAGTTTTATTTCTGAATTACTTGCTCAGTTTTGTACCAGAACCATACTGTTTTGATTATGTATCTTTGCAACAAGTTCAAAATCTGTTTCCTCTAGTAGTTGTCCCAGAATTATATTACGTTGAGTTCTTCCAGGAGCAGGTTTTTTTTTTTTTTTTTTTTTGATGGAGTTTCACTCTTGTTGCCCAGGCTGGAGTGCAATGGCGCAATCTCTGCTCACCACGACCTCTGCCTACCAGGTTCAAGTGATTCTCCTGCCTCAGCCTCCCAAGTAGCTGGGATTACAGGCATGTGACACCATGCCCAGCTAATTTTGTATTTTTAGTGGAGACAGGGTTTCCCCATGTTGGTCAGGCTGGTCTTGAACTCCCGACCTCAGCCTCCCAAAGTGCTGGGATTACAGGTGTGAGCCACCACACCCAGCCAGGAACAGTTTTTAAAGAGAAAAAAGAGTTATAATGTCAAAGACTTATTCTCATGACAGACAGAAAACCAAATAGCATTCACACTTCTTTCATCTTAAGCGACATGTCCAGGAGGAATATTAATTCTATTCTGGGCTTTCTGTGTTAGGCCTGTGAACTCCATCAGGAGACCAAGAAGCCCATCAGCCAGAGAGTTCGAAGTGTGGAAATTGACATGTTCTCTGAAGATGAGCCTCATCTGACCGTACAGAATCCCCGAAAGGTAATTTTCCTAGGATATTGTCAGAGGAACTTGTGGCTCATCCACACACCTTTTCCAGGGTCGGCATTATGGAAAAATGGCACAATTAATGCAGAGAAAATTGCAAGAATCAAGTCTTGAGCAAAAGTCTAGGCCAGGTTTCTCAACTTTACTGCTATTAACATTTGAAGCAGGACATTTATTTGTTGTGGTGAGCTTCTCTGTGAATTATGTTTATCCATATGCTTGGCCTCTCTGCATTCGATGCCAATAGCATCCTCCCATTGTGATCATGAAAAATGCCTCTAGACATTGCCAAAATGTCTCCTGGAGGGCCAAAGAAATCAGAACCACTGATCTAGGCCTATTATCCCAGGAGCTGAGACAGCAGAAAATCATAGTCTCAATAAAGTAGCCTTCTTCTCATCACCTAATTGGAGTTAGGCAGCCTATCAGGGTTATGATCTGTAGGGAGAAAAAGTGGAGGTACTGTATCTTCACATGGCTTGGTATTCCTCAGCCACAGAGAGGAGCTAGAGAGTTCTCTTCTAAAGTCAGGCTGGTCATAGCACTTAGAAAAGGACGCAGCGGGAGGGGTGTTTCTTGACACCTCTCATTCTAGAAACCTTTGCCTAGTTCATTTCATCCTTAAAAAATCAGACAATGATGCACCTGCATACCTATGTAACAAATGTGCATGCTCTGTACATGCATCCCAGACCTTAAAGTATAATTTAAAATATATATTATATAAAATATACATATAAATATTAAAATATATATTACATATAAGTACATATTATAAATATATTATATATATATATATATAAATCAGACAATGAGAAACTCAGCACCACCATGGTGAGAGAAGGTCTTAGTAAATGGCACCCCTTCCTTTTGTTCTGATGTGCAGAAGTCTGATGCTACCAGTATGCCATCAGAATGTAGCACCATTGACCTTCAGGATGCCTTTGGATGGTTACCTGAGATGGTTCCCAGAAAGGATCCAGAGAGATGTTTGCCCAAAGGTAAGTGGCAGTATTTCTGCATCTAGTTCATAGAATTTTTGGGTGGGATTTCTATTCTTCTTTGAAGCTTTGTGGTTTTAGCAGCTTTCATCATTCTACTTCTATTGGAGACAAAAACAATGAGAGGCACCCACTGATTCTTGGGGCGATTGTCAGGTCTAGGCAGAGAGGATTTCAGGAAATTCTTGCTTTAAGTAGGCTTCTCTCACATGGCCCAACATGCCAGGTAAACAGCCTAGAAAACTTTCTTAGAAAGCCCACTGGGCCAATATATCTGCCACTTTCTATGGTTCCCAGGGCGTTCAATGTCAGAGTATATTTGAGGTCATAGACTGAGAAGAGATCTTGGATGTTGTAGTCAAGATCTTTAGCTTAGAAGCCAGACTGCCTGAGCTCAAATTCTGGCCTCTCCATTTATGAACTGTGTGACTTGTTCAATTTATGTAAACTCTGTGTTTTATTTCTAAAAATGAGGGCAATAATTGTACCCAAAGCAAAGAGTTGTTGTGAGCATTAAATGAGTGAATATAAATCACTTAGAAGAGCATCTGGAACAAAAACAAGCAATCAATAAATGCAGCCTTTCCTAATTCCTTGAGTGGATATAGTGGCTTTTTCCTGTGGGCCTTTACTATTTCTTTTACTCGTTGTAGCGAACTTGTTTGCACTGATTTCCCCCATGAGGTCCTTAAAAACAAAAGCAGTGACTTCATCAGCATTGTATCTCTAGTGTAAGAGTAGAAGCTGACCCAGAAATGGGTTCAACAAGTGCTGATAAATAAATAAGTGACAATATATTGATGAATTAATCTAAAAAAGTGTAAGTTTAGGACTAAATTGGGTCCAGAAGAGCACAAATAATGTGTTTCAAACTCACATTCCAGGTTGTTTAACAGCTCCAGAGCTGGACAGGAGATGGATTAGGGATTTCCAGTAGATTACAGTTCTCCTGATTTATGTTTGCACTGGCCCTTGAGGTGTGCATAGGATGCCAACAGTGGAGATGAAAAAGAAAGGTGGTTTTATCAAAGAAGGGAGGGGTGGGATAAAATCCAGGAAAAAAAGGTAGTCTTTTAAGAAGGTAAACCTACTGATGTTCTTAGAGGAAGAAAAGAGGCAGAGTGAAGACAGCCCATAGTGGTTTAAGAAGATAAGGAAAGGAGCAGAATGTTATAATCATCATGAAGTAAGGATCTGCAGAATCTGTACAAGGGGAGGAAGAGAAAAGGTGGAAAGGGTGATGTGGTCTATGCTGAAGGCTTGTGTGTGTTGAGAGCAAATACTCAGCTCTTTGTAAACATCTTGACATTTGATCACATTCTTTCGTGTATGGCCTGAGTGCTTCACAAAGCCTGTGGCCATCCTACCTCATTCCCTGGAGTCCTCCAGGCATGATCTGTTTACAACAACCAAAAAAAAAAAAAATGTTGCATAACAACCACAAAACCTCAGTGGCATACAATGATAAACATGTGCCTGCAGGATTCAGCTGATCTTGGCTGGCTTCATTCCTGCAAGTGTTATCTAGCCTGGGCTTGACTGGGCATCGTGACTGTTCTCCACATTCTATCATCCTCCTTCCAGACCCAGTGGGGTAAACTGAATATGCTTTATTTTTATGGAGATGGCACAAGAGAGCGAGTGGAAAACATGCAAGGCTTTTCAAGGCCTGGGCTCAGAACTGGCACAGTGTGACTTCCATTCCACTTTATTGGCCAAAGCAAGTCACATGGCCAGGCAAGATTTAAGAGGTTAGGAAAAGACGCTCTACTTCTTTAATGGGAGCAACTGTAGGTCACATGGCAAGGGGTGTGAACACAGGGAGGGGTGAAGAGTTGCTTTTTAATGCAATTTATTACAGACACTAATGACAGTGCTACCATTAATTCCTTTCAGGCCTTGGTTGCTGCCTTCCACGCTGTAGCATAGACAAGAGAAAGTCTCCCTGGGTCGTTTGGTGGAACTTGCGGAAAACCTGCTACCAAATAGTGAAACACAGCTGGTTTGAGAGCTTTATTATCTTTGTGATTCTGCTGAGCAGTGGGGCACTGGTAAATCATCATGGTCTTGTGAAGACATTGGGCATCAGGGCAGCTGGGGAAGCTGCACTCTGACTTGACTTCTCATGGGGCTCTGAATGTGGGAGACCAGGCAGAAGTGGTCTCTGGTGCTGCTGGTTCCCACAGAGGGCAGGGTTTTGCACAACTTCTGAAGTCAGGCTCAACTGGGATATCCCCAAGCAAACATGCTTTATCTGTGTGGAAGAGTAACTCAAACCAGCACTTTAAAGTGGTCACTGGAGTTTTGTCCTTGATCATCTATCTCTCATTTTTGGAGGATTTCTAGACATTTTCACTGTATCCTACATAGTTCCTCCTCTAGACAGCAATGCTTCAACTCCTCCTGTTACCATAAACCATAGTGCTGTTTTCTAAAAGGTAAAATATTATGGGAGGGAGTTACAGGGACCAGATTTGGGTATAATAAGTTGCCTTGGTATTTTCCATTATTCATGATCCCTTGAAAGAAAGGGCAAGGAGGTACTGCTTTATAATCATGATCAAAGTGTGGTATGCGTCCCATGAGGTTTGGAAATAACTCTGAACCCATCAGCTTCCATAGCCATGGAGCCATCAACTCCTTTCTGCTCTCTTTCCAGACCTTCTGGTCCTTCCTGTCTCCCTTCCCTTCCTGCTAAGGGGATAGTGTCTTTTCTCTTATCACCTGCATATTTCTCCCTCTCCTTTTCTATTTTCTTTTTCTATTACATATCTTCCTTTAAAAAGACCATACAGTAATATGGAGCTAAATAATATGGAACCAAACTCTCTTCAGTTTGCCATAACAAACGTAAGTTTGTTATGGGAGTTTGATTCCGTATTACTAAACCCAGGAGTCTTGGGTTCTCCCCTACTAAGAGTGACAGAACATTTCACAGAGAGTCACTAGCAAGTGGAAAAGACAAGGAAATGTCTCACTCCTACACCCCATACCTTCTGGTTAGTGTTTTACACCTGTGTGATCTCTAGGTGAAAAGAGATGAATATATAACAGAGCCCACCGGGGACCGCGATCAACATACATCATTCGTCTACTTACTACAATGTCAATTATTCTTTAACCAGAACAGCAGATTTCTCTAAAAGCATCCCAGGGAATTCCCTTGATCAATTTTTATCATTAATCTTTCATCTAGGGTTAACTGTGCACTTTCTGGTGACTACATTTTCACTGGCTGTCCACTCTGATTCAAGTGGTAGAATTTCTTGTATTTATTCCACAAATGATTCTTATAACAGGCAGTGGGAAAGCAGCAATGTTGTCAAAAGGCCACAGCAAAAATGCCCCATGGTGCCATAAAAAGAAAGTTTATGATCAGAAATGTAGAAGAGGGCAAACAACCCCAGTTCTCACCTGCCTTCAGAAAGGCAGGTGTAGGCTGGGCAGAGCAAGGCTGAATACACAATGCAGAGGGTGCCAGGAGAAGGACCCAGCCCCTGTTTCTCTGTACATATTCGTAGAGAATGAGTGCAAGAGACATCAAGTCCTTTGCCACTATATGTGTCTATCAGCAGCAGCAGCATCACCTGGCAGCTTGTTAGAAATGCAGAGTAGTACATTGTAACAAGCAGTGCATTGTAACAAGTTCCCTAGGTGATTTGGGGTTCATTAGAGTTTGAGACACTCTGGTCTAGGCAACTATGTAATAATAAGAGATTCCTAGGTCAGAAAATGGCCTAGATATGATATGGAAGCCTCTGAAACTCAGTTGCAAGTTTAAGTCTGCTCATCCGTGGAGCTGACTCAGATCTGCTGAGCCAGCTTACTGTTAAGCTTCCCAAATAGGGGAGGAAATGAGCACCCAGTACTATTCAGATTTGTCTATCCTCAAGAGGCAAACAAACAGATATGTCACTGACCTCCAGGATCTTGAAGTCTAGTAGGAAAGATAGATGGAGCGATTAGAGACCAGAAAGTATAGACCAAGATAGATAGGACAATTAAGTGACCTACTCAGGGAAGCAGTGGGTGGCATGAAAGCATGTAGGATGGGGACCTAACCCAGTCCTTCTGGGACAGGACAGTTCCCTATAGAAAATATCAGCTGCACTGAAATCTTAATGCTGAAGAGGAGGTGAAAGAGCAGAGGATGAGATAGAGGGCCTTCTCCAGTCAAAAACCCACTTGGCAGTTGGAAGTGAGACTTTTACTCTTTTGCATTCTTTTTTTACCCCAGGACTATGGGGCTGTGGGCTTACCTTTGTCTCCAGCAGCGAGGTTGATTCCCTTCCTGCCTTCAATGTTGGCCCAAATTTCATGGACAGCTTTAGTACCAGGCCGTCTTCCTTTCTTTCATTCTCAGAAACTCTGTAAAGGCCAAAAGGACAGCTTATACCCTAGTTATATAGACCCTGTAGATCCACATACACTTTGAGTGAAGGAAGTGTTTGAATGTAGCATTAAAAAGGATCTCTCTGAAAGTCAGGATCTCTTTTTCATAATCACACATAACAATGGTTAACATTCAAAGTAATTTACACTGGGAGCTTTAGCCCAGAGTGTTCCAAATTTTATATGTCATGGCACACATACAAAATGACACTATTTGTAGGGAATGCTACGGTAAATGCATAAGGCTGTTTGTAGGGAGAGGGGCCTCAGGGTTCGCAGGATTTAGAGGGTGGGCTAAGGCACTTGGACTTAATGTTATAAGTAATAAAGAGACACTGAATTAATCCGCCAAGGTAATTGGGAGGATGAGAAATGGTCTATGACACTGGGTGGTCCTGGAAATGTTGACAAGACATTTGGCAGGAGTTGAAAGGATGAAGTCCAGGAAACAAAGTGCTGATCCATTAGGAAGATGTTTTAATATACAGCGGCCAGTAAGAAGAAGCTGAGAAACTACTGTGACAACAGAAGAAAGAGGACTTTCCTTCTTCCATTTTTACTTACTCAAGGAATAGATTCCATTGGAAAAGGTTAGCTTTAATGTCTTTTGAGCAAAACCTCATTTTACCAAGAGAGACACCAGTTTTTATTCACATAAGGAAGGAAAACAAAAAGTGAAGTTACCCAAAAGTTCTTTGCAAATGTTCAACCTGGCCTATGGCTGTTCCTTTTCATTTCAGATATTTGAAGATGTTCACCTTGAGAAACGACCCAAAATCCAAGAATTACTAAAGTGTACTGACTTTATTTTTACATATATTTTTATCCTGGAGATGGTACTAAAATGGGTAGCCTTCGGATTTGGAAAGTATTTCACCAGTGCCTGGTGCTGCCTTGATTTCATCATTGTGATTGTAAGTTTACTATCTCTGTGTCCCACACAGGCCGGGGTGGTGGTTGACGCAGGGATTACTATCTCTGTGTCCCACACGGGCCGGGGTGGTGGTTGACGCGGGGATTACTATCTCTGTGTCCCACACAGGCCGGGGTGGTGGTTGACGCGGGGATTACTATCTCTGTGTCCCACACAGGCCGGGGTGGTGGTTGACGCAGGGATTACTATCTCTGTGTCCCACACGGGCCGGGGTGGTGATTGATGCAGGGATCATATGGCGTTGCTTTTCCTTTGTGTCTTGTATGGATGTCTGTCCAAAACAGTGTTTCTTGTTATCATTGCCTCTTCACAATACTTACAAGTAGTTGTCATTTTTCTATCAGCGGTTTAGCCTTTCCTAGGTCCCACTCATCACACACTGCACTTTATATGCTCACCACTCCAGCCTTTCCCATGATGGGATTCATTCACTTCTCTCCATAAGCACTGTTTATGTATAATATATACCTAAAGTCACTTTCAGTATCCTTGATGTTTTTCTTCTTCCAATTTTCTATTTCTTTTCAAGACTTCTCAAAGCTGGTCAGCAGCCAACAGACTAGGCTAATATTCATCTTAATTGTCAAGCAACATAAGAGGATTGCTTGCATACAGTCTCTCATTTACTATGCATGACAGGGTTCTGAGTTAAGCAGCATTATATGACACCTCCCACACTGTATACAAGGAAACCTGAAGCTCAGAGGATTAGCAATTTGTTTCATGTCATAGGGCTGGTAAGTGGTGAAATTGAAATTCACATGTATATCTGTATGACACAAAAGCTAATAATAGTATTAGTGGATTACATTTATTGAGTGCTTTCTCTGTACCAAGTATTCTTCCATATGCTACAAATGCCTTTGCTCTTTTAGTTATCACAGCCTCTCTTTGTGGCAGGTACTACTATTTTTGTATATTCAGAGGAAGAAAGTAAGTCATAGAGAGGCTAAGAAACATGTTCAGGATTGCACAGCTAGAAGTGGTGGAGGTGAGATACAAACCTAGTAAGCCACACTCCAAAGAAGCTCTTGATTAAACATTACATCCTTTTTTTAGATTAATTTTATTTTTATTGATACATAGTAGATGGACATATTTTCAGTATACATGTGATTATGTAATACCTTTACACAATTAAACGTGGTAGAACCTAGTAAGTCTCACTCCAAGGCCCTTGACTTTAACATTACTTTCTTTCCATCAAGATATCATTAGTTAAACTTTGTCCCTGCTATGCAAGGAAGCAGATAAGGCAAATGCATAAGCATAAACTATGTGGTCAGCGAACCCCACTGGAGAACTTTAATGTTGTTGGTTAGCACAAGTAGATCATGTGTTTATTTAATGTGCACACCAACATTCTGAGTTAATCAGTATTGCATGACATCTACCACATTGCAAACAAAACCAGAAGCTCAGAGGCAAGGAAACAGAAGCTCACTGTGGTTCAGGCATTTTAGAAAGGCATCAATGTCATAGAAACTCCAACAGGATTCAAAGATGGGAATAAAACCATCTGCATATTTGTCAGTCCTATTAATTTCTAGAGTGCAAATAACTCTGTATCCATTATCTTAATAGATTATGGTTAAAAAACCTATAAACTATATGAACAGATGATTGTTATCTCTATTATAGGGATCTGTGGTTTACTGGTTACAAGCCCTACCCTTAGGAGCCTGGGTCCTAAAGCTAATCAGTCTACCCTCTTTTTGTGTAACCTTAAGGAAAAATTTCCTCTCATTTAACAATAATTTTTTCATGGGTAAAAATGAAGATGTGGACTATAAATTGCCCAAATAGACTGAATACAAAATAGGAAACTAGTGATAGTTTCACTAGAAATCTAGTGATACCCATTAAAAATATCAGAACAGTAGTCCAAAGCCACACTGTCAAAAAAGGGTACCAGGCCAAGATGGGTGGATTTGTTTATTATTTATTATATTTCAATAGGTTTTTGGGGAACAGGTGGTGTTTGGTTACATGAATAATTTATTTATTGGTGATTTCTGAGATTTTGGTGCCCCATTGCCTGAGCAGTGTACACTGTATCCAGTGTAATCTTTTATCCCTCACACCCTCCTTTCCCCTGAGTCCCCAAAGTCCATTGCATTATTCTTATCCCTTTGTGTCCTTATATCTTAGGTCCCTCTTATGAGTGAGAAAATACAATATTTGGTTTTCCATTTCTGAGTTCTTCACTTAGAATAATAGTCTCCAATTTCATCCAGGTTGCTGCAAATGCCATTATTTTTGTCCTTTTTATGGTTGAGTAGTATTCCATGGTGTGTGTGTGTGTATATATATATATGTGTGTGTATGTATATATGTGTGTGTGTGTGTGTATATAATGTGGTATACATATAGTGTGTGTGTATACTATATATATATATGGTGTGTGTGTGTGTATATATATATAGTGTGTGTGTATGTACATATATCTATACACACACATACATACACACCATATTTTCTTTATCCACTAGTTGATTGACAGGCATTTGGGCTGAATGCATATTTTTGCAATTGTGAATTATGCTGCTATAAACATGCATGTGCAAGTGTCTTTTTCATATAATGACTTATTTTCTTCTGGGTAGATACACAGTAGTAGGATTGCTGGATCAAATGGCAGATTTACTTTTAGTTCTTTAAGGAGTCTCCACATTGTTTCCCATAGTGATTGTACTAGTTTAACATTGATCCAATTAAAATTCACGTCCATTTTTAAATTTTTTCAATTCACTGTAAAGAGCCTTGTTATGGCAATTGACTACCATAACAAATTTCAACTGACCACCATAACAAGATTCTTTACTGTTAATTCCCTCTACGAATCCACCTCCTGCCCCCACTCCAATCCAGGATCCAACTCAGGACCCCACATTATGTATTATTGTTATATCTCTTTGGTTTCCTTTAATTCACAACAATTTCTCAGATGTTCTTTGTCTTTCATTAAACAAATAATGTGAATGCATTGTTCCCACCTTTGTGGACTGTAGCTTTTGTAGGTAAGAGAAGAATGGGCTTTCCAGCTGGACACCAAGTCAGGTGCATTATGGGGGCTTCTCTACCCGTCAGGTCTCTGTGACCAGCCTCATTAACTTAAAGGAATTGAAGTCTTTCCGGACTCTGCGAGCACTGAGGCCTCTTCGTGCGCTGTCCCAGTTTGAAGGAATGAAGGTACATTCTGCAGAAGGATGGGTGTAAGTTCAGTTAACAGGGAAAGATGGAGAGACCAGATGCTTTTTTTGAGCTGAGATTTCTTTAAATTGCTGACCTTTTCCTGGGTTACTTCCTAGGCTGCCTAGTGCTTAGAATTTGAGAGGTAGAGAAAAGCCTAAGATACACATTCGACCCTAAAAGCTTCTGTGACAGCCAAGATGAGCTCTGACTCCCCTTCAGAGCGCTGGGGTAGGTGTTCCTAAGTCTCTAACACTGTCATCACTGGGCACTTCTCAAGGTATCCTCAGTGGTAACAGAGAGGACCCATTATATAGGGAGCTGAGCGCAGGGCTGGTCATAGGGGTGGGGTGCAGGTATGTGGAGATTAAGAGATTCAGCCCTGCACATCAGGCAGGCCCATCCCAAGAAGTCAAGCCAGATGCATCCTACCCGTCTGTTTCGGTTTCCTTTGCTTCTGTTTCCATAAGGTGGTGGTCAATGCTCTCATAGGCGCCATACCTGCCATTCTGAATGTTTTGCTTGTCTGCCTCATTTTCTGGCTCATATTTTGTATCCTGGGAGTACACTTCTTTTGTGGAAAATTTTGGAGATGCATTAATGGAACAGACTCAGTTATAAATTATACCATAGTACCGAATAAAAGTCAATGCGAAAGTGGCAATTTCTCTTGGCTCAACCAGAAAGTCAACTTTGACGACGTGGGAAATGCTTACCTCGCTCTGCTGCAAGTGGTAAGTACAGTCAGTATGTTTTTCACTCTGAAGAGAAAAAACTTCAGAGAATCATACATTGTTTCTCAGCTAATAAAAATGCAGTGACTCCATTATGATAATAGAAGCGCATCCTGATTCCTCACGTGGAAGCCAATGCTTTCTGGAATTGTCCTCTCCTGAGCATCGGCAGCTTCATTGACTACTGAGCCTCAGCTTCCTAGTGATGCCCCTTTAAGGATCTGTACATCCCACCTTGTCCTGTGTGGCACCTTGCCGGCTCTCCACAGCTGCTCTCCAGGCAGAGAGGAGTGGAGCCTCAGGTATAGGTCATGACACTTTGAACAGTTCCTTGTTTAAACCACAGATGCCAGGTCTTGAACAGGCAGTGCAGATAGATACGGCATCAGAAAAGAACCCTTGGCCAGGCTCTTCTCAGCAGTTAGGTCACAGCCTCAGCTTCTCTGGTAACTTTTAAGGTGGACACTTCTTGTTTTTAAATTTTGTATCTTGTACAAATGAAGAAGAAGAAAAAGTCCAAGACACATATCCTTGAATTCCCTTCTACTGTTCTTTTATTTGAGCATTCTGTCCTAGAAGGTTGGGGTATCCTATATTCAGCCCACTGGGCTTCACCTGCTTTTCCATGCCATGTATCTGTCACTGGCAAGTCTACACTTGTATTATTCATGTTTTTCTGCTTTTGTTGCAGGCAACATTTAAGGGGTGGATGGACATTATACATGCAGCTGTTGATTCCAGAGGTGTGAGTCTGTGTTCTACCATGTTCTGGAGTGTTAGGGTCAAGTCAGAGATATCATGACTACATGGACAGTCCAGAACTTCTGGCATGATAGTTCTAGCAGCCAGGTTTCTCTGCCTTGTTTTCTTTGGAGCAAAACACTATGAAATACCACTGCCTGATACAAAGGGTTCTTATGCATCCTCTAATGAGTATCTGACACCCCAGTATTCTCTGAAGTCCAGTCCTCTTTCTCCATGGTGGCCAGGGAAAAACCACTCATGTAGGAGGTGGAGCTAGAAGTGGCAGAATCCCAGGATGCTTTGATTTTCCTTTTACCTCTTCTCCAAATGGGTGGACAGGCAGAAACCAAATTCAAAGGGTACCTGTCTTAGACTGTGGGAAACCTTAAGACTTCACTAGATTTGCAAGGGAGACCCTCCCATGGCTCCTGACTCTTTAGTGATGGCCAACTGTTGAATTTCAGTTAAAGAAAATATAATCATGGATTCCCAAAGTTGGACATGTACTGAGTAATCTAGCCTAGTTTCTATTTTCCAGCTTGGAAAGTTGAGGGATAAAAAGAAAGAGTTGCCCAAAGCCATAGAGTGAGTAGACGGTTGACTCAAGAATTGAGTCAATGGCAGAAATTACTGTTTTCTCTTATAGCACATGTGTGTGTCTTGATCTATTTGGGAGTCTGCAGAGTTGATGCCTAACACATAAACAGTATTCAGTACCTTTGAGCTGGTACAGACTGAGTATCCCTTATCTGAAATGCTTGGGACCAGATGTGTTTCAGATTTTGGATTTTGTAAGATTTGGGAATGTTTGTGTGATACTTACAGTTGAGCATCCCTGACGTGAAACTCCAAAATGCCAGCGTGAACATTTCCTTTGAGCATGACCTTTGCGTGTTATGTCAGCACTCAAAAAGCTTCAGATTTTGGAGCATTTGAGACTTTGGATTTTCAGATTAGGGATGCTCTACCTGTAGTAACAGTGGAAGTGGTTTGAGTAGTGTTATAGCAGCATTGAGGGATGAGAATTAATCTTTATGGCCATTCCAGTTCTCATTATAAATTCATAGATTGTCATTATAAGTTAATATACAGATGGTACATAGCAACAAATCTGAGTTTGCTTACTTCTGGGTGTGTTAATAAAATCAACTTTCTGGAAAGGTGAAGCCAACAGTAGATACTTCACTGTTTATAACAATTGTAGTTTACATTGTAATATTTATATATACAATGTGATTTTATAATTATATACACAACACAATTTTACAATTACAATTTATAGCAAAGGAACTATTAAAAAAATACCAATGTACTCATTTCTTTTGTCTTTTTGAGTACATGACCTTCACTCTAGTTTGCCTTTGACATTCATCTGCCCTGAGGTGGAGATGGGGAGCGGAGAGGAAAGCTTTTGCAGATGTACAGTAGACAGGGTGTGTGGCTTACAAATGCTCCCAGAGTGAGGGATCGGTGGGTGGAAGTGTGTGGAGGGGTGCCTGTTTTGATGCCAGTCCTGATATGTACTAGTTGTTGTATGCTGGCTTCTAGCTTCATGACTCTTGTCTATGTAGTCACCAAGCACCCTCCTGGCCTCAAATATTAAAGCTGTGGTTGGTGAAACTGTGGGCATTCTCCCCATCGTCTCCTCCTGGCCTTAAATACTGGTTCTCTGCCATATCCTCCACATGGTCTCTGGCAGTCTACTCCCATCCCTTGCTACAAGGCCCAACACGACAGGTCCATGGCTATCAGCTCCGTGTCCAAGCCACATGAGAACTGAGAGGTTTAAGAGACTTCTCTCTGTTCAATTATGTTACTCTCATCTCTTAAGTCAGCCTGCCTGCCGAGTATATATCTCAGGCCGTCCCATTAGTAATTTCCTTCCAGAACAATATGGAAATAAAGCAAGAATACCCTCTTTGCCCTCCATGTTTCCCTCAATTTACTGGATCCCAGCCCCTCTCTCCATACCCAGAGAGGGATAATCAGGACACACATCCTGTAGCTCTGTTTTTCTGTCTCTGTTTCTTTTTCCTACATTTCCCTGTGGAAAAATTGGGTGAGCTTTGATCTTTCCTCTTCTTGTCTATACCTCCCTCCAATAAAATGCTTCACCTTCAAATGCTTGATATAACAAAGAGAGACATGAAGGAGTGTACACATTCCTATATCTCAAAGCAAAAACCTAACTTGCAAGACTGTTAGCCCACTTAGAAATTTTATTTTAAATGTCCACTGCTGAATATTCTTTCCATTACATTGTTTCTGGTCGAATGTCTACCTTTTGTTCAAATAGATGGATGCCTCAAGCAAACCCGGACTAACGTCAGATAGTCTTAATAGCAAAAGAGAAAAATAATATTTTCAAATAATTACCTTCATGACACCAGTCTACATTGTGAATGTTGAATAACAGATATTGTAAATACATTCAACATTAATCGGAGCTATCAACACTTATTTCTTTGATGTGATAGAGGGAAAAAAGTGAAATCCTTTTACTACCTGCCTGAAAGTGCTTGAAGCCAATAACAAGGCAAAGAACTTGGATGAAAGGGTTCTCAGATGATTTTGGCCGTACCTTGGACTAGGAGAGCTTGCTTGGAGTCAATTTGTGTCCATTTTTAGAGCTTGATCATTCATTCATTCATTTAGATATTTATTCCATGTGTGTAAAAAATCTACATGTCAGAAGGTATGCTAGGCACTAGGAAGTTAAGAGTGAAAGGATGTAACCACAGATTAAATAAAACAGTGGGCTCTAGATGGGGGACATAGGAGTTCAGCAACAGTTAGTAGTTCAGTCACCTCTGCCCAAGGTGAGCATGCCCCTCCTCTGGTGGCCTCACCTCCAATCAGGTTCCCTCCAATTACATATCCATATGGACATTCCATATGAATGACTTAAAAAAGACAAATGTGATTATGCCACTCCTCTCCCTTACGATCCCTCAATTATTCTCCTTTGCTTAGAAGAAAAAGCCCAGTTTTCCACCACTCCAGGCCCTGCCACATGCCATCACTCAAGCTGAGCTGGGAAAACTGAAAGAAGGGCTCCCAACAGGGGCCATGGCTGTTAGGAAGAGGCTATGTCGTCAGTGTTGCTGCGAAGAAACACCTTGGTCTTCTAGATAAGGCAGTCAGAATGCTTATATTTTTCTCCAGTAATTGTTTTCTTCTCTTATTAAAAACAATTTCTACCAGAAAGAACAGCAGCCAGCGTTTGAGAGCAGTTCACTCAGTTACATTTACTTCGTAGTCTTTATCATCTTTGGCTCATTCTTCACCCTGAATCTCTTCATTGGTGTTATTATTGACAACTTCAACCAACAGCAGAAAAAGATAAGTATGCGGGGTGCCTTGATTTGGTAATTTCATCTCTGTCCTCCAAAGGCATTAATAAAACGTAATTCTGGTCTAGAATATTATACAAAGTAGCCTTTATGATCTGCACGATAACAAAGAAGAAGCTTCCCATGTCTGCCTGGAGATAATTCTTAAAGATGAGGCTGAAAGAAGACTGAAAACATCTGGGTTTCATTAAGTCATTGCTTTTATTCTTTTTTACCTTCTTAATCAATGGACATTGTTACTATTGAGATTAAGCCCATTAATAATTGAACCCTAATAGAACAACAACCACCAGGATTAGTATGTATTAAATATGACACTACAGTCGTATTTTAATAACCTTTCAAATGCACTTTATTATCCACTATAAAAATAATATACTCTCCTTTTTCAGCAAATATGTCCTGGCCCCCAGCATCCAAGCCTCAGCAGATCTATCCATCCTTCTTGGAAAGAAGATGATTAGGGAAGAGACAGGGCTAGGGAGGTTTTTTACTCATGCCTGTAATCAACACATATTTATTTTGCTGATTCTAAAATCCACAGGAGATTTGTAATGAATGTGGAAAATTAAGGAAGATAAAAAGAAAATTTAAATCACCCTAAGGTGGCCACCAAATGATAACCACTTTAGACAGTGCCTCTTATAATTTTGGTATAATCCATTTCAGTCACTTTGTATTACTTTTACACAGAATTAATTTATATTTTAAATTTTGTAGTTTTGACCTCATTAGTTATAAGTTTATGTCATAAAATTACCTTTGCTATAAGAATCCTCAGGACCCCTTGCCAGATATGGTGGCTCATGTCTGTAATCCCAGCACTTTGGGAGGCTAAGGCGGGCAGATCACTTGAGGTCAGGAGTTCAAGACCAGCCTGGCCAACAGGGTGAAACCCAGTCTCTACTAAAAATACAAAAAATTTAGCCAGGTGTGGTGGTGCACGCCTGTAATCCCAGCTACTCAGGAGGCTGAGGCAGGAGAATCGCTTGAACCTGGGAGGTGGAGGTTGCAGTAAGCTGAGATCATACCACTGCACTCCAGACTGGGTAACAGAGTGAGACTCCATCTCAAAAAAAAGAATTCTCAGGGCTGAATTACATTGCGTATTATGGATCGACTATAATTTATCCTGATCATTCCTCTCTTTCTTGGACATTTATAGGTTGTTTTAAAATTTTTTGCTCTTCTAAAACAATTATGACCATTTACAAAATTCTGTGTATCTCTATTTCTTCAGCATAAATTCCTAGAATTAGAATATTGAAGACATATTGTCAAAATACCTTCCAGAAATGCCGTGCTAGATACTCTTATTCTGCAGAATATGAAAATGCATGGTGGCTAAAGAGACCTCATTATTCTAATTGTCTATTTTATTATCTTTTTTAGACTGATGGGAAAAGTGTTATCTTATTGTTTTATATTTATTTGGTCATTAGTGAGGTTGCACACTTTTTCGCAGGTTGATAGCCACAAGTATTTCTCCTTTAAGAGTTATTTCTTTATATCATTTATCTTTTTTTTTTTTTTTTTCGAGACAGAGTCTCGCTCCCTCACCAGGCGCCAGGCTGGAGTGCAGTGGTGCGATCTCAGCTCACTGCAACCTCCGCCTCCCGGGTTCAAGAAATTCTCCTGCCTCAGCCTCTCGAGTAGCTGGGACTACAGGCGCATGCCACCACGCCCAGCTAATTTTTGTATTTTTAGTAGAGACGGGGTTTCACCATGTTGGCCAGGATGGTCTCGATCTCTTGACCTTGTGATCCGCCCACCTTGGCCTCCCAAAGTGCTGGGATTACAGGCGTGAGCCACCGTGCCCGGCCTCATTTATCTATTTTTAAGACTGAGATTGCCATCTTTTTGTATGCATTTCTATATAATAAGTCCAATTTGTGACGTGCTTCTTATATTTTTGCAATTACATATTTAACTTATAGACATTAGTAGTTTTTGGAGTCAAACTTCCAATCTTCTCATTTTTGGCTTTTTTAAAAAAATTGTATTTATGAACTGAAGATATTTCTCATCCCCAAATCAGATAACTAAATATTCTCCTTTGATTTCCTAATTGTTTCATGGTGCAGTTTCTTTTTTCCTCTGGATTCTCATAATTCATCTAAAATGTACCTTGATACCAACTAGCCTTCTCAGCATCTGCTGGGAAAGTTGTTTCCTGTTGTTACACAACTATATTGCTTCTCCTACTCAGGAGTGCGTGATGTAGCGTCCCCTCCGTAATATGTATCTTGATTGCAATCAATACCTGCAATTTGGATGTCAGCCTTTGCGATTTTAGATTTAAGCTTACATTAGAAATCATTGTTTTGATCAATCCACTACATCCTTTTGTTTGTCTTGTTTTACTTTTTATTACAGAAAATCTCAAACGTGCACAAGAGTGTACTAGAATTAACCTAAAATGCCCATCACCCAGCACAACATTTATCGACTCAAGAATATGCTTGTTCTAAGCCATATATGCCCTTATTCAACTCTGCCACCAGATATTTTTATGGAGCAAACCACAGACATCACATCATTTTATTCACAAATATTTTTGAACATATCTCTTTTTAAACATAATCACAATTCCATTAGCACACCAAAACATTTAATGTGAATTCTTTGATCAGATACCCAGTTTATTTCCAACTTTCCCTGAGCCTTTTATTTAAAAGAAAAATGTTTATTTAAAAATTTTGTGTTTCATTTGTTTGTTTCTGTTGAAGATTTTTGTTTGTTTGCTTGCTTGTTTTCAAATCAGGATTCAAATGCATAAGATCTTTCCATTTGACAACTTTCTTGTTCTCTGAAATGCCAAGATGTTCCAAGTTTAGGTTGCTCCCTTCCTGCCCTAGATCTGGAATCAGCCATTTCTCTCAAAGCATTTGTTTCTTTGTGGGAAATGGTTTCCAAAAGTACGGTCTGGGATGCTCATTGTCATTGCTTCTGAGCCTTTCAAGTGGACAGAGTTACTTAAAATTCAGGACTACAAGGAAATATGTAAGTGGAAATATGCATACTGACAACTCAAATTCAGGACTACAAAGTTTTCACTTAACCTCTTGTCTCACTCATCTGTATCTCCTCTTTTCCACACTGAGAAACGTTGTTTTCAAAGGCACAGATGACAGAATTTATTTCCACAATTACTCGTTTTCATCTCACTACACACACACATTACAATCTCAGAATAGTGCTATTAATACTATTATGACATATATGATTACTAAAAGACTAATTTCTTCCCAGCATCTCAGAGCAACTTGATTAATTTTTAGATTGACTTCTAGGGCTATATATTTTTGATCTGTGCTGGTGGAGTAAAGTCAAACCCCAAACCCTCATCAAAGTAAGCCTGGAGTCACAAATTATCAGAGAAGACTGGGTTTTTACTCATAGTCTGGATTGAGACAGTTTTCTAGTTGCCTTCCATTGCCAGCGGACAGATCCTGGTTTGTTTCTTTACCCTTCTGTTGGCCGCCTTTGGATAGTCCCATACTCTTGCAAGGACATCTGTGGCTCCCCTGCCTTTGCATAGGCCTTGTTTCCCATTACCCCCTTACGTTTACTGAGATTTTAGTTTACAGAGATTAGTAAATGTCCTAGAACCAGCCATGGCTTTGGGCTAATTTACTAGTCTATCTTTTTGATCTCTCAATTTTCAGACCCCCAATTTTTTTCTTACTTTTATGCAAGTTCAGCCATACATTTTAAAAGAATTCTGTTCTACCTTATCTAGTCTTTCTAGATATTTTGCCCCCAAATTTCCAGATATGAGAATCCTAGTTCAGTTTTCTTTCTTGCTCAGTAGTGAAAATAGAACTTTTTTTTTCCCCCGAGAGTGGCTCTGAACAGATTTTATGCAGCTTTATTAGTAGTGTCATGTGTATTCATTATTTAAGAGAAATTCAATTGTCCTTTATGAGATTTTTGTCTAAATTTTTGTTACTACTTTCTATTTTTATTGCATTGTGATTTGATTTATCCAAGCTGAAATACATCAAGTTTTTGTAAAGATTTTGTGTACATTTGCAAAGATATGTAATCTTTCTGTTTTAAAAAGTGAAAAATAACTGATAAAGATAACCTTGTTTCTCCTGTATGCCTTAACTTAAATCTTGTTTCTTTGCAGCATTTCCCTAGGGTCCAGCCTCTTAGCTTGGCCATTGGAATTTTAGGAATTATTGATAGAAATGTGATGTAATTTTAAAATTGTGTCAAAAAATTCAGAACTAGATTCCCAAAAAAGCTGTTAAAGGTAATTAGCTCTTATTTTCTCCATATACTTAGGTGGCCAAGACATTTTTATGACAGAAGAACAGAAGAAATACTATAATGCAATGAAAAAATTAGGATCCAAAAAACCTCTAAAACCCATTCCACGGCCTCTGGTGAGAGCAATTGAATGACTGTCAACATGTAGAACAGTTGAGTTATTGTGAGGAATTCAAATTTCTACAATACCGTCTTTCTTTATTTTTAAAATTTGCAGAAATTAAGGACTCAACAAAAGCCAAGATATATTCAAACACTTAGGAAAATTAGATATTCAAGTTCAAAAGTAAGATCTTGGACAACTTAAATTTATTTTTTAGCGAGCCAGGCAATATGTGCTTAGTAAGCACTTACTGCAACCATATGAACTTAGTAGTTTATTTGAACTTAATTTTGACCAGTTTTATTTCATTTTGTTTCAATAGTTTTTGGGGAACAGGTGGTTTTTTATTCAAAGCATAGTTTCTTTAGTGGTTTCTGAGATTTCGGTGCACCTGTCACCCAGGCAGTGTACACTGTACCCAATGTGTAGTCTTGTATCCCTCACTCTCCTCCCACCTATCCCCTTGATTCCCCAAAGTCCATTATATTATTCTTATGCCTTTATGTTCCACTTACAAGTGAGAACATACAATACTCGATTTTCCATTCCTGAGTTACTTCACTTAGAATAACGGTCTCCAGCTCCATCCGGATTGCTGCAAATGCCATTATTTCATTCCTTTTTATGACTGAATGGTATTCCATGGCGTAGATATACCACATTTTCTTTATCTATTCTTTGGTTGGTAGCTATTTAGGTTGGTTCCATATTTTTGTCATTGCAAATTGTGCTTCTACAAACATGTGGTGTGTAAATGTCTTTGTCATATAGTAACTTATTTTCCTTAGGATAGATACGTAGTAGTGAGACTGCTGAATCAAATAGTAGTTCTACTTTTGGATCTTTAAGGAATTTCCATATTGGTTTTCATAGTGATTATACTAGTTTACATCCCCACCAACAGTGTAAAAGTTTTCCCTTTTCACCACATCCATGTCAACATCTATTATTTTTTGATTTTTAAATTATGACCGTTCTTGTAGGAGTAAGGTGGCATCTCATTGTGGTTTTAATTTGCATTTCCCTGATAATTAATGATGTCGAGCACTTCTTTTCTATGTTTCTTGGCCATTTGTAAATCTTCTTTTGAGAATTGTTTGATCATGTCCTTTTCCCACTTTTGGATAGAATTGTTTTTGTGTTGATAATTTGTTTGAATTCCTTGTAGATTCTGGAAATTAGTGTTTTGTTGGATGCATAGTTTGTGAATATTTTCTCCCACTTGATGAGTTGTCTCTTTACCCTACTAATTATTTCTTTTGCTGTGCAGAAGCTTTTTAGTTAAATAGGTCTCATTTATTTATTTCTGTTTTTGTTGCATTTGCTTTTGCATTATTGGTCATGAATTCTTTGCCTAAGTCAATATATAGAAGAGTTTTCTTGATGTTATATTCTAGAATTTGTATGGTTTCAGGTCATAGAGTTAAATCTGATTCATCTTGAGTTGATTTTTGTACCAGGTGAGAGATGAGGATCTGGCTTCATTCTTCTACATGCGAATTGCCAATTATCCCAGCACAATTTGTTGAATAGGGTGCCCTTTCCCCAATTTATGTTTTTGTTTGCTTTGTTGAAGATCAATTGGCTGTAACTATTTGGCTTTATTTCTGGGTTCTCTATTCTATTCCATTGGTCTACATGCCTGTTTTATACCAGCACCACCCTGTTTCAGTAACTATGGTCTTGTAGTATAGTTTAAAGTCAGGTAATGTGATGCCTACAGATTTGTTGTTTTGCTTAGTCTTGTTTTGACTATGCGGGCTCTTTTTTGGTTCCATATGAATTTTAAGATTTTTTTTCCTAGTCCTGTGAAGGATGATGGTGGCATTTTTATGGGAATTGCATTGAATTTGTAGATTATTTTTGACAGTATAGTCATTTTCACAATGTTAATTTTACCCATCCATGAGTAGGGGATTGTTTCCATTTGTTTGTGTCACTAATGATTTCTTGCAGCAGTGTTTTGTAGTTTTCCTTGTAGAGATCTTTCATCTCCTTGGTTAGGTATATTTCTAAGTATTTTATTTTATTTTTTCCGCAGTTGTTGTAAAATAAATTGAGTTCTCGGCTTGTTTCTCAGCCTGGTTGTTGTTGGTGTATAGCAGTGCTACTAATTTATGTACATTGATTTTGAGTCCTGAAACTTTACTGAATTCATTTATCAGATCTAGGAGTTTTTGGATGAGTCTTTAGGGCTTTCTAAGTATATTATCATATCATCAGCCAATAGCAATAGTTTGACTTCCTCTTTTCCAATTTGAATGCCCTTTATTTCTTTCTCTTATCTAATTACTCTGGCTAGGACTTTCAGTGCCATGTTGAATAGAAGTGGTAAAAGTGAGCATCCTTATCGTCCCAGTTGTCATGGGGAATGCTTTCAACCATTACCTGTTCAGTATGATGTTGGCTGTGGGCTTGTCATAGATAGCTTTTATTAGCTTGATTTAATGTTCATTTTATGCCAATTTTGCTGAGGCTTTTTAATCATTAAGAGATGCTGAATTCTGTCCAATGCTTTTTCTGTGCCTATTAGGTGATCATATAATTTTTGTTTCTAATTCTGTTTATGTGGTGTATCACATTTATTGACTTGCATACGTTAAACCATCCCTCCATTCCTGGTATAAAACCCATTTGATCATGGTAGATTATCTTTTTGATATGCTGTTGGATTTAGTTAACTAGTATTTTTTGAGGAGCTATAGTCATCAGGGATATTGGTCTGTAGTTTTATTTTTTGTTGTGTCCTTTCCGGGTTTTGGTATTAGGGTGATACTGGCTTCATAGAATGATTTAGAGAAGATTCACTCTTTCTCTATCTTTTAGTGTCAGTGTAACCACCCAGTGGGTTCACCTTGCCTGCTGTCTAGACAGAGCTGATTTATCAAGACAGGGGAATTGCAATGGAGAAAGAATAATTCACGCAGAACTGGCTAGGAAGATGGGAGTTTTATTATTACTCAAATCAGTCTCCCTGAACATTCAGGGATCAGGGTTTTTAAAGATAATTTGGTGAGTAGAGGCTAGGGAAATGGGGAGTGCTAACTGTTCAGATTGGATGTGGAGTCATAGGGGGTTGCAGTGAGGTTTTCTTGCTGTCTTCTGTTCCTGGGTAGGATGGCAGAACTGGTTGAGCCAGATTAGGGGTCTGGGTGGTGTCAGCTGATCCATTCAGCACAGAGTCTGCAGAATATCTCAAGCACAGATCTTGGGTTTTATAATACTGATGTTATCCCCAGGAGCAATTTGAGGAGATTCAAACTCTTGGAGGCCAGAGGCCGCATGACCCCTAAACCCTAATTTCTAATCTTGTAGCTCATTTATTAGTCCTGCAAAGGCAGACTGGTCCCCCAGCAAGAGGAGAGGTCTTTTGGGGAAAGATCTGTAATCAATTTTGTTTCAGAGTCAGACCATGAACTGAATTCCTTCCCTAAGTTAGTTCAGCCTATGCCCAGAAATGAATAAGGACAGCTTAAAGGTTAGAAGCAAGATGGAGTCCTTTAGGTCTGATCTCTTTCACTGTCATAATTTCCTCAGTTATGATTTTGCCAATGCTGTTTCATCAGTAGGATTGGTACCAATTCTTCTTTAAATGTCTGATAGAATTCAGCTGCTAATCCATCTGGTCTTGGACTTTTTTTGGTTGGCAATTTTTTTTATTACTGTTGCAATCTTGCTACTTTTTATTGGTCTGTTCAGAGTTTCTATTTCTTCTTGATTTAATCTAGGATAGTTGTCTATTTCCAGGAATTCATCAATTTCCTCTGGATTTTCTAATTTGTGCATGTATATGTTCATAGTACCCTTGAATGAGCTTTTGTATTTCTGTGGTATCAGTTTTAATATCTCCTGTGTCATTTTTAATTGAGCTTATTTGGATCTTCTCTCTGCTTTTCTTGCTTAATCTAATGCATAATCTGTCGTTTTTATCTTTTCAAAGAATCAGCTTTTTGTTTCAGTTTCATTTAGTTATCCTCTGATCTTTGTTATTTCTTTTCTTCTGCTGGGTTTGGGTCTGCACTTGGTTTGTTTTCGTGTCTCTAGTTCCTTGAGGTCTGACTTTAGATTGTCTGTGAGTGCTCTTTCTTTCACACATTGTGATGTAGGCATTTAATGCTATAAACTTTCCTCTTACCACCACTTTTGCTGTATCTCAGTGGTTTTCATAAGTTGTGTCATTATCATTCAGCTCAAAGAATTTTTTAATTTCCTTCTTGATTTTATTGTTAGCCTAAAGATCATTCAAGAGCAGATTATTTAATATCCACGTATTTGTACAGTTTTGAAGGTTCCTTTTGGAGTTAACTTCCAGTTTTATTTCACTGTAGTCTGAGAGGATTCTTGGTATGATTTTGATTTTCTTAAATTTATTGAGACTTGTTTTGTGATATATAATATGGTTTATCTTGGAAAATGCTCCATGTGCTGATGAAAAGAATGTGTATTCTGCAGCTGTCGTGTAAAATGTTCTGTAACTATCTGTGAAGTCCATTTGTTCTAGGGTATAGTTTAAGTCCCTTGTTTCTTTGTTTAATTTCTGTCTTGATGACCTGTCTAGTGCTGTCAGTGGAATACTGAAGTCTCCCACTATTATTGTGTTGCCTAGTAGTAATTGTTTTATGAATTTGGGAGCTCATAATGGGTGCATATATATTTAGGATTGTGATGTTTTGCTATTGGACTAATCATTTTAGCATTATATAATGTCCCTCTTTGTCTTTTTTAACTGTTGTTGCTTTAAAGTCTGTTTTGCCTGATATAAGAATAGGTACTCTTGCTGACTTTTCATTTCCATTTGTGTGGGATATCTTTTTCTACCCTTTACCTTATGTTTATATGAGTTCTTATGTGTTAAGTGAGTCTCTTGAAGACAGTAAATGCTTGGTTTGTGGATTTGTATCCATTCTATAGTTCTGTATCTTTTAAGTGGATCATTCTGTCCATTTACATTCTATGTTGGTATTGATATGTGAGGTACTATTCTATTCATCATGTTAGGTTTTGCCCAGATTACTTTTTTGGGTTTTTAAAAATTGTGTTGTTGTTTTATAGGCCCTGTGAGAATTATGCTCTAAGGAGGTTCTTTTTTTTTCCTTTTTCTTTTTCCTTTTTTTTTTTTTTTTTTTTTTGGTGTATTTCAAGGTTTTGTTTCATAATTTAGAACTCCTTTTTGCATTTCTTGTAGCACTGATTTGGTAGTGGTGAATTCTCTCAGCATTTATTTGTCTGAAAAGGACCAGCTCTCCTTCATTTATGAAGCTTAGTTTTGCTGGATACAAAATTCTTGGCTGACAATTACATTGTTTAACAAAGCTAAAGATAGCACCCCAGTTCCTTCCAGCTGGAAAGGTTTCTGCTGAGAAGTTAACTGTTAATACAATAGATTTTCCTTTATAGGTTATCTAATTCTTTTGTCTCATAGCCCTTAAGATTCTTTCCTTCATCTTGACTTTAGATAACTTGATGACTATGTGCCTAGGTGATAATATTTTTTGTGATGAACTTCCCAAAAGTTCTTTGAACTTTTCTTATTTGGATGTCTAGATTTCTAACATGGCCAGGGAAGCCTTCCTCAATTATTCCCTCAAATACATTTTCTGAACTTTTAGATTTCTCTTCTTCCTCAGGAACACCGGTTATTCTTAGGTTTAGCCATTTGACATAATCCCAGATTTGTTGGAGGCTTCGTTCATTTTTTAAACTTTTTTCTTTGTCTTTGTCTGATTGGCTTTTAATTCAAAAGCTTTGTCTTGGAGCTCTAAAGTTCTTCTACTTGTCCTACTCTATCGTTGAAACTTTCCACTGCATTTTTCATTTCCCTAAGTGTGTCTTTCATTTCCAGAAGTTGTGGATTTTTCTTTACGATATCTATTTCTCTGGAATTGTAAAAATCTATATCTTGTATTTTTTAAAATTTCTTTAAGTGTGTTTTTACGTTTCCTTGGTATCTCCTTGAGTAGCTTAATAATCAATCTTTTGAATTCTTTATCTGGAAAGTCAGAGATTTTTTCTTGGTTTAGATTCATTGCTGGAAAGCTAGTGTGAAGTTTTGGGGGTGTTATAGAACTCTTTTTTGTCATATCATCAAAATTATTTTCTGGTTTCTTTTCATTTGGGTAGACTATTATTTAAAATTGTTCTTAGATTTATTTTTAATTGGACTTTTTTTTTATTTAAAATTTTTCCCTCTTAAGAATGAGACTTCAATGTGTGTTTTAGCCTAATTTGATTCTTGGTGCTTGTAGAGGTAATGACTCTATATGAAATCCTTAGTTATAGAGAGTCTTTGTGCACTGGCTTTCCCTGATGCTGGTTGTAGTAGTTATTATCTTAGTGTGCAGGCAAGTTCGCTGTCTCCTATGAGGTTGTTTTATTTACTGAGTTGATGATTCAGGCTTCAGGCCAATAGGGGAGGTATCCCTGGGTAGGCACTGCCTGTGGCTAAGGCAAGTGGGTAAATGTAATACTCAACAGTGGGGTGAGGTCCCAGCTTTGATGAAAATGGCTGGGAGAGCTCTCAATTAGATGTGCTGAGGTTTTATCAGGGTGAAGAGTAGAAGCTGCCTCAGCTCCTCTGCCAGGTCAGCAGGAAAGCTATTCACCTGACAGCCTCACTCCCGTCCCAGTGTTTTGGCTATTCAGATCAGACAGGTGCCTCTTTTCATCTGTAGGAATATTGATATTCCAAGTAGGGAGGAACTGTGACTCTGCCTCTCATACAGGCATGAATCAGGGGTGTGCTCCTTCTGTGGGGCCACACTCACCCAGGATTGTTCCCGACAGGCTGTCTATAGTTGCCTCCATACTGTGTTCTTGTGGGGGAAGCCCCAGCTGTGTCTGCAATGGAGTGCCAGGGGAAAACAAGGACCCCTTCTCTAATGCCCTTCATGATCACAGAGGATACCTACCCATTGGGGTAGAGGTGCAGACTCATCCTACTGTGCCGGCACTGCAATTGTGTTTCTGCTGTGCGAAACTACCCACCAGGAAAGATCTGGAACTTGAGAACTGCTCTTAAGATTCTTTGTCCCACAGGGTGATCCCCTGATGTGGTGCACTCCCCCTTCCCCTAGGGATGGGGCTTTCTGAAAGCCAGACTGCACAATCGTTTTTGTTATTTTGGGTCTAGCCACCCAGCAGGGCTACCAGGCTTTGGGGTGGTGCTGGGGAATGTCTGCAAAGAGTCCTGTGATATAATCTATCTCAGGCCTCCCAGCTGTGGATATCAGCACCTGCTCTGGTGGAAGTGGCAAGAGAGTGAAGTAGACTCTGTGAGAGTCCTTGGTTGTAGATACATTTAGTGTACTGGCTTTCTCGAATGCTGGTTATGCTAGCAGTGAAGTTGTCACATGGACAGACAGAACCTCTGGTTAACCAGGATGTTGCAGGCAGTGGAATTAGGTGTTGTTTTCTCCTTCCTGGGATCAGGGCTATTCTTTCATGAATTGTAGTCATGTCCTGAGTTGGTTGACCTCCAACCAGGAGGTGGGGCTTTCAAGAGAGCATCAGCCGTGCTATTAGCAGTGGGATATATGTTTGCCCTAAGTTGGCCAGGGGAAGTATTCTGACTTTTCAAGTGACGGGCAGAGCCATAAAACTCCCAAGAGTTTATGTCTTTTGTGTTCAGCTACCAGGACAGGTAGAGAAAAACCGTCAGGAGTGGACAGGGTTAGGCGGGTCTGAGCACAGACTCTCCTTGAGTGGGGCTTGCCATAACCACTGCGGGGGATGAGGAGGTGGTCCTTAGGCCAATGGGGTTATGTTCCAGACGGAATTATGGCTACCTCTGCTGTGCTGTATACTTCACCAGGGAAGTGGGAGATAGTCAGTAGTGAAAGGTCCCTCCCAGCTCCCACATGGTGAGGCTGGTCTTGCTCCTGCAGTGCCCTGCTAACTGCACCGAGTTTAGATCCAGGCACTCTGCACGGGGAGCTCAGACCATGAGCTTCCCTGCTGAGAAAGCAAGTGTGGCTTTCAGGCCACATCCCTCCCTGTCTGCCCACAATGTCAGCAGCTCCTGCACTCGTATCTGCAGCAATTCCCATTTGCCCCCCGGATTCTGCTCAAGGAAGTTTGTGCCCATCAAAATTATCACAAAATCTAGTTGGAAGCTTCTTTCACCCTACGGCCCCTCCTTCATTTGGCTGGCTGCCTTCCCAGAAGGCCCCTCTGAGATATAGTCAGGAATGGCATTCCAGGGCTCAAGCTGGAAGCTGGGAGTGCCTGCATGGTTCCTGCTGCTGCTTCTACTTTTACATTTCATGCAGCTCCCTAAATTCATTTCAGCTCTAGGTAAGGTTAAATCCTTCTCTCATGATCTGGGTTTTCAGATTCCCCAGTGGGGATGTGTGTTTGGAGGCAGGTTTTCCCCCTCTCACACTTCGGGAACTCACAACTTTTCACTTGTCTTGCATAGTCTGCAGCAGCATGTTGCTTCTTTCAAAGGATCTGTGAATTCTTTTGGCTTTCCTGTTACATTGCTGCGGTGGTTCTTGAAGCAAAAGTCCACAGTGTGAGTCTCCACACACTGTTCTGTTCATCCAAGTGGAAGATGCACGTTAGCCCTGCCTCCTATCTTCCACCTTCCTGTTTTTGCTTTTTTCCCATTTTGACCAGTTTAAAATGTATTTGCAATACTTTCTACCAGTTTTTGTGACTGTGAGGTTAAGGTCATGCATACTCACTTCCACTTTACAAGTATTTATGATAAACTTTGTATATCAGGGATTGACAGACTTTTCCGTAAAGGCCCAGATAGTAAATATTTTAGTCTTTGCTGGCTATATGTCTCTGTCATGCTACTCAGCTCTGCCACTGTGGCACAAGAGCAGCCATAGACAATATAAAACAAATGAGCATGCCTATATTCCAACATAACTTTATTTAAGGACATGAAAATTTGGATTTTATATAATTATCATATGTCACAAAACTTTATTCTTCTTTTGATTTTTTTTTTCACCAAACATTTAAACATGTAAAACCCATTCTGAGCTCATGGGCAGTATAAAAACAGGTAGGTCACTGGATTTGTCCTATATGCCATTGTTTGCTGATCCCTGCTCTCTATGAATCCTGCTTTATCAGGTACTATGGGGCAAGATAGGAAGCAGCATCCAGGGCTGCTCTGGCTCACAGTCTAATTGAGGAGCTGAGATACTGTATACACACTTGACAACATTAGATTATAAAGTAGTACAATAGGCACAACAGTTGGTAGCTCTGACAAGTGAGTTTGAATGCTCCAAAGCACAGCAGGTCAGTGGAAGCTGAAAAGACAGGGGAAGCAGGAAGAAAGAGGGGCTTGCAATCTGAAGCATGTAGATAATTTGGAGATTTCCATTTGAACATGAGATTCCAAATGATCAATGCAGTTCACCTACTGCTGTTCTTGGCACTCAGAATAGAGCCCGACATAAAGTCTGTTCTCAGTAATTATTTATTAAATAAAAAAAATATGTTTTAAGGCACAACCAGAGTCATCATACTAAGATGAAATATTTGTGATGCACTAAAAATGTCAATGCCTGTCAGGGACAAATATTTAGAATTTAACTTTTATATAGTGAGAGATTTTTGGCCACGGGTTAATGATAAAATTATATTTGGGGAGATTTAATCTGCCAACAGTTTATGGAACTTCAGTTTACCTAAATTCCATCTAGCTTTTATTTTTTTATTATGCTTTAAGTTCTGGGGTACATGTGCAGATCTTGCAGGATTGTTGCATAGGTGTACACATGCCATGGTAGTTTGCTGCCTCTATCCCCCCCATCACCTACATCAGGCATTTCTCCCAATGTTGGGCCTTCCTAACCTCTCCACCCCTTGCTATCCCTCTCCTAGCATCCCACCCCTGAACAGACCCCAGTGTGTGATGTTCCCCTCCCTGTGTCCATGTGTTCTCAATTTTCAACACCCACCTATGAGTGAGAACATACAGTGTTTGGTTTTATGTTCTTATGTCAGTTTGCTGAGAATGATGGTTTCCAGATTCATCCATGGCCCTGCAAAGGACATGAACTCATCCTTTTTTATGGCTGCATAGTATTCCATGGTGTATATGTGCCACATTTTCTTTATCCAGTCTATCACTGATGGGCATTTGGGCTGGTTCCAGGTCTTTACTATTGTAAACAGTGCCACAATGAACATACATGTACATGTGTCTTTATAATAGAATGATTTATAATCCTTTGGGTATATACCTAGTAATGGGATTGCTGGGTCAAATGGTATTTCTATTTCTAGATCCTTGAGGAATCGCCACATTGTCTTCCACAATGGTTGAACTAATTTACACTTCCACAAACAGTGTAAAAGCATTCCTATTTCTCCACATCCTCTCCAGCATCTGTTGTCTCCAGATTGCTTAATGATCACCATTCTAACTGGCGTGAGATGGTATCTCAATGTGGTTTTGATTTGCATTTCTCTAATGACCAGTGATGATGAGCATTTTTTCACATGTTGGTTGGCTGCATAAATGTCTTCTTTTGAAAAGTATCTGTTCAAATCCTTGGCCCACTTTTTGCTCGGGTTTTTTTTTCTTGTAAATCTGCTTTAGTTCTTTGTAGATTCTGGATATTAGCCCTTTGTCAGATGAGTAGCAAAAAAATTTCCCCATTCTGTTGGTTGCCAGTTCACTCTAATGACTATTTCTTTTGCTGTCCAGAAGCTCTTAAGTTTAATTATCTCCCATTTGTCTATTTTGGCTTTTGTTGCCATTGCTTTTGGTGTTTGGGTCATGAAGTCCTTGCCTACGCCTATGTCCTGAATGGTGTTGCCTAAGTTTTCTTCTAGGGTTTTTATGGTGTTAGGTCTTACGTTTAAATCTTTAATCCATCTGGAGTTAATTTTTGTGTAAGAAAAGGGTCAGTTTCGGCTTTCTGTGTATGGCTAGCCAGTTTTCCCAACACCATTTATTAAACAGGGAATCCTTTCCCCATGGCTTATTTTTGTCATGTTTGTCAAAGATCAGATGGTTGTAGATGTGTGGTGTTACTTCCAAGGCCTCTGGTCTGTTCCTTTGGTCTATATCTCTGTTTTGGTACCAGTACCATGCTGTTTTGATTGCTGTAGCCTCATAGTATAGTTTGAAGTCAGGTAGTGTGAAGCCTCCAGCTTTGTTCTTTTTGCTTAGGATTGTCTTGGCTATGTGGTCTTTTTTGGTTCCATATGAAGTTTAAGGTGTTTTTTTCCAGTTCTGTGAAGAAGGTCAATGGTAGCTTGATGGGGATAGCATTGAATCTATAAATTACTTTGGGCAGTATGGCCATTTTCGTGATATTGATTCTTCCTACCAATCTCACTTTCTAGTATGAATTTCACTTTAAAGTTCTTATTTGAACTCAAGTCAACAACAAGAAAAGAGAGTTTTTGTTTACATATGCATGCTATACAACCACCGACTCATTACCAGTTGGTCTCGGGTTTGGAATTAACTAAAAGACTCACAAGGCACAATATGCTCCCACATATTTACCAGTTTATTTCAAGCAATGCAGCACACAGCCAAAAAGAAGTTGCAGCAACACAGGTGCATTGCACAGTGCATACTAGGCTGCAAGAGACAGACTGAAAGGGGGTGGCTGCTGTAGCATAGGAAAGCTGTCACCTCCTTTCCTTAACCATCTTTTATAGCATGTCTATCACATGGCATATCTGGGGGTGGGTACAAAGTCACAGCTCTCCCTGTGTAGCTACACTTCACCAATCAAGCCTTAATGAATGATTCTGGTAATCAAATACAATCTCACCAGTTAACACTGCACATTTATCTTGACTTTTATATTCCAGAGAGTAGTGTTGCATGAGACAAATCCAACATCTTATCACCAGAAGTCCCTGAGTCTGGGCTTAGACTTCAAATCAACAGTTAACCATTGACCCACAACTTTGTCTCCCCAGAGATTTTTTTTCCATCTCTAAAACTCAGATATAAGCCTTTGACCTTTGAAACAAATGAATAGCAATTGCATAGGAGGAAAACATAGCTGTTTTAGCCTGAGCATTGATGCATTTCAGTTCCAGTGATAGAACAAGGGGTTTGGAATCATTTCTGGTTTCTCCTGAAGCATCTAAGCAGGGTGGCTTCATTTCCTGGTTTAAAATTCATACTGAGGTATAGGAGTCACTATACATTCTGAAGTGACAGAATGGTTTTTGCTCATCCAACACTTCAGGTAATTTATGCTCTCAACCTCCTCTGTTTGTCTAGATGTTAGAGTTAACTATAAAACCGGTACTCACCCTTCCTCTTACTTCTTTTTGCCCTTCATTTCACTTCCCTGGAGTGCACCCTTGAAAGAGTCTTTTCTTCAGCTCCTTTCTGAATTCCCAAATTTATACTCAAATAGAAAAGGCACTTGATTTTCTAGTGTGTTCTACAGTCTCTTTGGTAAAAGCCTAGGAGCTCCCAGCACATCGTTTTAAAGTCACAACTGAAAGGTAGTGCCCTCCAGTGTTGTCCCTACCCCCTTCCTCTCATTGCCCTTGTTCTCCCTGAGTGATATCATTCACTCCCATGGTTTTAATTCATATCAGTATTAATGCCATCTGTATTCTAGCTTCTGTACCTGAGTTCCAAACCCATACTTCTACCTGCCCATTGGATGCCCCTTGGATGCCCCACTGGCACCTCAACTCAACATGCTCAGGTCAGATCTCATCATCTCCCTTTAATATTCCTCATCCTCTGTTCTCTGGCTGGTAAAATACTTTCATCAACCAGAAACTATAGCCTCAGCCTTAACTTTCTCAAAGCCCACTAGAGAATTTGAACTGTATTTCAAATTCTCTGACTGTTCTTGCTTTCACCTCACATTAGCTCTTAAACCTATATGCTTTTATCTTTATCTGCTGTCACCACCACAAACCAACATCATCTTTGCCTGGATTACACAACAGGTCCCTAGGGTGTCTAAAGATGTATTCTTAGGGGTGTATGAGTTCTCTAAAGATAATAGTGTATGCCACTTTGATTAGATGATAATGTAGTGTAAAATAATATGTGCACAGATTGTAAAGTGACCGTCGTATGGTCAAGAACGCTATAAAATTTCAGTTTCTGAGTTTGTGTTTAGGAATAGTTTTCCACTAAGTGAAGAACAAAGTAGTGCTTCACAGCAGTTGTATTCAAGAAAATCATGGAATCATTGAGTAACTTCACTGCATATGGTAATTTGGCATGCAAACTTGAGTTAGAACCTGTACCAGAACAATCAGCATATACTCACTTTGTGGGCAGTATGAACATCTATATATAAACCACCTGTAAATTTACCCTCAGTTATAATATAATCATTTTTTTCTGTATACGGTTTTAGTAATTATTGGATTATAATCTCATTTATTAGCTTTATCTTCAAGTGAACAAGAATTTTAAGTAGGCATTGAAAAATTATTTGAATGCAGAATTGTGGTTAAGTTCTGATTATTGTGAATCGGCAAATGGAGCATTAAACATATTAATTCCATTTTGTCCAACATACCCATGTGAGCAGGTGTTCTCTGCACGAATATTGTTGAAGTAAAAGTACAGAAAGAGATAAAATATAGAAACCAAGATGCATCTTTTTATTACTGAATCCAACACATACTGTTTTATTTCAGCAAAGCAACATCATCAATCCATCAAAGTTTATGTTGTTACTAAGACTTTTTAATATTTTTTGTTTTAACATGGAATTAACGCTATAAGCCTAAGCACTTAAAACCAGTTACTAATTACATTTGAATGAAAAGATATGAGGCAACACTGGGAATTTATAAGAATTTCTTGCCCTTTGAAAAGGGTTTGTGTATTTTTCAAGGAACTGCTTTAATTGAAGGAAAAAACAAATTCTGTTGTATTTATGTTCTTTTTTAATGCATGTAATTTTATTCTTGCATTCAAAATGATCTACAATTTCTTTTTTTTTTCTCAGAACAAATGTCAAGGTCTCATGTTTGACATAGTCACAAGTCAGATCTTTGATATCATCATTATAATTCTCATTATCCTAAACATGATTACCATGATGGCTGAATCGTACAACCAGCTCAAAACTACAGAGTCCACCCTTGAACATCTCAACTGGATCTTTGTGGTCATCTTTACAGTAGAATGTCTCATCAAAATCTTTGCTTTGAGGCAATACTACTTCACCAATGGCTGGAATTTATTTGATTGTGTGGTCGTGGTTCTTTCTATTGTTAGTAAGTAAAATCAGCAGTCAGAGGGGCTTTAAACTAAGAGGCAGAAGTAAGTTTGTAAATCTTATCATTTTTTTAAGTTTGTTCAAACTATCAACAAAGCAGAAAATTAGGCCTAGTATAGTTTCCGACAGAATAGATATGGGTACTAATGCCATTCTGTACTGGGAATTTGGTAGGGGATAGAGTACTTTCCATTCCCTTAACTCACTACGTAATTGAAATACAGTTAAATAATTATGCAGATAATGTACTCAATGGCCCTAGACAAAATGAAAGCGACTCGGAAGCTTTTGGGTGGTGACCTGATTCATTCAGATAATCGAGTCCAAGTTCTGCCTTTACTGTGCGACGACAAGCTCTGTGAGCATTTTAAAGTTTTAAGGATTTACTGCCCATGTTTTTCCTTTGTTCAAAATCCACATGGATACCAGATCACAATTATTGTGATCCTGTGGCATGGCTGTACCCTTCCTCAACCCTATACAAGGCCTCATGGCCTACTCTATATTGGGCTTCCAAGAGCATATCATTCAGACAATCAAAGCTTTTTTTTTCTATTCTATTTCCCATGTTAACTTAAACCACAGTGTGAACTCTACTTGACTCAGATGCTTTGACCCTGTTTACCACCCAGCCTCATTCTCTAATCACAGACAGAGTTAACTAAAATGTTTTTAAAAGAATACAAAACAAAGAAGGTTGTTTCCATGTACCTTCTTATAAAACACACACATAGACACATCAACTTTAAAATTAAATTCTTTGTGGCTGAACAACAATTGCTTACTCTGAGTTTTTGAAGTCTGGTTTTAATTAAACCATTAATTTGACTTTTTATAATTATGTAAAACTGTCCAGGAGCCCTCGTGATAGCTCAAAAAGCAATGAAGACAAGGAAAACTGATTTTCCAAGTGGAAGCTTTTGTGCAATCTCAGAAAGAATGCATCAAACAGATGTATTGGATCAAGATATTTTGGTTCCTAATGCTACTGTAGCAATGCAGATGTTTCAGAGAACAACAACAAATATGCTACAGTTCAGCGTGTTCTGGTTTATAAGCCATGATGTTAATGTAGATAAAGTTTAGCAGTAGATTCTTCCGTAGTTTTACAGTTAAGTAGACCTTTAATTTTTATTAATCAATTCCAATCACAAGTCCTGGTGAAATTGACAGCAGCAAAAAAAAAAAAAAAAAAAAAAGAAAGAAAGAAAGAAAAAGAAAAAGCTAGAAAATGGTGTTAGGATGTCTGAGGCAGGCCTTCTAAGAACTCAAAGAGCCCTTCGTCTGATAGGTAAAGAGCAGCTCATTTATTCCCCAGCTCCTTCCATGCAGTGCCAGGCATCGTGCAGTTTGTGGAAATGTTTCTGACTTTCGTCCTTTGAACAGCTGCTAGGCAATTGCAGTTATACATGCTGTATGGCATTTGCTCCAGTGGATGAGAGAATCCACATATTAAGCCAAATCATATTCAGCAGTAGGATTAATCCATATGTTAATCCTACTCACTAGTGTGGACAGAGTTTTATACACCTTTGCCAATATGTCTGCCATCCAACACTTAGTCTCAATACTTTTCCAAGCTCCTACCTAAGTTTTTGGAGAAATGCAAAATGAGTGTGAGTTGAAGTGAATCTCTCTCTAGGAGTTAACAGTGTAGTTGGGGTATTAAGGCTTACTCACCTTAAAGTGCCAAAAAAAGATGGGGAAATTAATCGAACATCAAATCACATGGTACAAAGAAGAAATGAGCTCAGGGAAAGAACAGATTACTGTGGACTTGATTAGCCCGAGAAATATTCATGGAGGAGGTAGATCTTAAACGATGGGCCTCCCCCAGTTGTTGCTGAATTGGCACTTAATAAATTTCACATCTTTCCAGGGTTGACTTCCCAATTAATGTGTGAATTAAACTTCTTTGGCACAACTGGGTAGTCAGTGAAGTATATCATCAACTAGTTCTCTTTAGTCATTAGGTGACAGCAGAAGCATTCTGCTGCCCATGACCCCTAATGGACCCCTAATGACCTTAGAGGACACTCAAGGTCATTAGGGGTCATGGGCACTCAAAGACTGCCCATGACCCCTAACGACCCTAGAAGACACTCAAAGCAAGAACAAGGCCATGTCTACACAAGGCAAGCATGTTCCAGCCATTCTATAATATTTAGGCCAAAATGTGAATTGTCTTAAATCCTTGTACCACTTGTCTGCAGACCAGGCAATGGAAGAACAGGGTGATATTTTAGGTCAAATATTCAGCTGTTTAATCAGACCTCTGAAATGCCACTTATAGGGTATTTGCAGCAACAGAGAAGGTATCTCCAAATTTTGTCCCTTGAGCTTATTGAGTTTGGATTTCAGAAGTCCTTGGAATGAGCATGACAAATATGAAAGATCCATAGGCAGCTTCAGCCTAAAGGTGAGCGTTCCAATGCTGCCTTTTCCCTCTAGCCATACATACGCTGTGGCTCTTTCAGCAGATAAGCTATCCTCACCTGTAGCAGGTCTGTATTTAAATTCTTCTATACAAATAAGGACCTGTACCTTTTAGGGAACTTTGGGATTGGGGATTCTACAGTTTCCACTGGCAGCTTAGACTCAAGGCAGCCTTCTGTAGTAGAAATCTCTCCTTGCGCTCTAGTCTAAAAGACTCAAGCTGTAGTTTATCTGTTTTACATTCTATATATTCAATACATATGGAAACCTGTTGGGTGTATTTGTTATATCCTGAGTGACTTTAAAAACCTAGCATAGATAATACACTTCAAGTACATAATTCACAAAACAGCCTTTCATAAATGGCATTCCTGTCCTTAGTTGTCTTTAATATTTTAGACATTCTATCCCATCTAAAATTGTAGGGCCCTTGGAAACTATTTTCCAAGTTAAGACACAGATAGGTATTTTCCCCGATAGTGGTAAAAGAAGTTCTTAGTTTTGTACATGAGCTAATTGATAAAAAGTTAGCCCCCATAGGATTCTTAGGCAGGAGACAGGCTGGATCTGAAACCAGTGTGCCTGCTGAAAACTTATTGACTTTTCTCCTTCTCCTGAGGTACAATGGTTTCTATCTTGGCAAAGCAGGACCACATTCCTTTCCCTCCGACGCTCTTCAGAATTGTCCGCTTGGCTCGGATCGGCCGAATCCTGAGACTTGTCCGGGCTGCACGAGGGATCAGGACTCTCCTCTTTGCTCTGATGATGTCGCTTCCTTCTCTGTTCAACATTGGTCTTCTACTCTTTCTGGTTATGTTTATCTATGCCATTTTGGGTATGAACTGGTTTTCCAAAGTAAATCCAGAGTCTGGGATTGATGATATATTCAACTTCCAAACTTTTGCCAGCAGCATGCTCTGTCTCTTCCAGATAACCACATCAGCAGGTTGGGATGCCCTGCTCAGCCCCATGCTGCTATCAAAAGAATCATGTAACTCCACCTCAGAAAACTGCCATCTCCCTGGCATAGCCACATCCTACTTTGTCAGTTACATCATCATCTCCTTTCTCATTGTTGTCAATATGTACATTGCTGTGATTTTAGAGAACTTCAATACAGCCACTGAAGAAAGTGAGGACCCTTTGGGTGAAGATGACTTTGACATATTCTATGAAGTGTGGGAAAAGTTTGACCCAGAAGCAACACAATTTATCAAATATTCTGCCCTTTCTGATTTTGCTGATGCCTTGCCTGAGCCTTTGCGTGTGGCAAAGCCAAATAAATATCAATTTCTAGAAATGGACTTGCCCATGGTGAGTGGAGATCGCCTCCACTGCCTAGATATTCTTTTCGCTTTCACCACTAATGTACTCGGTGGCTCTGATGGCTTGGATAGCATGAAAATAATGATGGAAGAGAAGTTTATGGAAGCCAATCCTTTCAAGAAGTTGTATGAACCCATAGTCTCCACCACCAAGAGAAAGGAAGAAGAAAGATGTGCTGCTGTTATTCAAAAGGCCTTTCGAAAGTACATGATGAAGGTGACCAACAGTGACTTGGAAAACAGGCCTCATTCATCACTTCAGACTCTTTGCAATGGAGACTTGTCCAGCTCTGGGGTAGCCAAGGGCAAGGTCCACTGTGACTGAGCCCTCACCTCCGCCCCTACCTCACAGCCTCACAGCCTTCCTCCAGCCTCTGAGCTCCAGGGGTTGGCAGCTCAGTGTATAAACAGGGAGTGGATTCACTAAATTATCCATTCTGTTTCTTTTGTCTGGCTGAAATAAGTGATATTTCAATTTCATTTTAAATGATACTTACAGAGATATAAGATAAGGTTGCCTGACAGTTAATCACTGGTTATATTTTAATAAGGAAGAAGACACTAGGAAGGACTGTAAAAGGATATACTCATGTTAGGATTGAAATACAGTTCAAATTATATCTAAACAAAAGAATAAGAAACAGAAAACACATTACAATTTTAAGGTGTGTTTTCTATATGTTTCTAGTTACATTACTTTTGTTTGATATTTTCCCGATGTAAGTATGTGGTTTATCACATGTAGCTCTTTTGCATGCTAAGTGAAAATTCAAAACCTGCCAATAAACGAATAGATTATTGCAGATATTTTTTACCAACATTAATTGTTTTGAGTTGTTTCAAACCTAAAGGGACAATCTTGACATCAATTACTACCCTTTCACAAGCTACAATCTCTTATTTATTTACAATAAATAAACGAAACTTTCTGTTTGTGTTTCTTTCAGATAGTACACTAATATTTTCCTCTGTTCTGTGATTGTATGTGTAGTGGTTTAAATGGTGTGCTTTGCTTGCAATTAAAGACTAGAGCCAGTGGTGTATCTGACAAGTGTTTAACAACTGTCTCTTTAGGAAAGAGGAAAGCCATGCTTTGTAACATTCACTAATCTCTGTGGTGTGACCACTCCCATCATGGCTGATTTAAAGCTAGCAACATAATGTTACTGGACGTGGAGTTGAGAAGAGATGCTCGAAATAAGTTCTTGAGAGCTGACTCAAGCTGACTGCAGCACATCACTTGCTGAAACTGATACGAGAGCCCCACTTGGCGGGTTAAAATATTTGCAGTAGGCATCTTGGGCAGAGAGCACATCCTCTAAGCAACACCTGGGGCACAGGGTGGGAGATCCATGGACATACAGCTTAACCAGTGATCTTAGCCATTTCATGAGCCCTACACACAGCTTCGGCTGATTGTCTGTTTCAAAGAAACACCTAGACCTATCAAAAGGGCTTGGGAGCAGGAGTAGCCTAGGACTTCTCTAAAAACTGGAAATGCCAAGAGGTCAAACAGGCATTAGGCTTTCAGGCCCCCAAAAGGCTGGACAAGGGACAAATAACCTACGTTGTGATCATTGAGATGTGGAGGAAAACCTCACAGAAATAGCCCTGGAACCCTATATCTCAGACAGGTGAGAAGAGCTGATGTGTCTGTCATCAGCCTGGAGTCTGAGATCGGAGCCTCTGACCTGCCCCACGCTGCTCAGCAGAGCGAAGGGCAGCACTGGATCCTGTGGTGGGCTGAGAGGGGATGATTTTCAGTGTGTAAGATCTTACCATGACTTGATGTATTCATTTCAAGGGCCTGAGTTTTGTAGGTAGCCTTGTGCTCTGAAGCATTGGTAAAAATAGTGATAATATCATTATCTAATATTTATTTAGTGGTTGCTGTGCACCAGGCACTGGCTAAGCATTTGTCATGAATGATCTCATTTGTACCTCATACCAACCCAATGAGGAAGGTATGCCCCATTTAAAAAGCAGAATACGGACTCTCAGAGAGGTTGAATGATCTGCATACAATCACACACCTGGTGGAGCCTGAGCCTGTGTGCCATGCTGGAAAGGGGAAGTGGGTGGGCTCAGGGCCAGGGAACCTTTGAGATGGGCTATCAGGGCTCCTGTACAGGACTGGGAGGGCCTCATGGAAATCACTATATAGTCGTGGCCACGTTCTTGAGGCACTGGGAATAACCTATGGCTTCCTTAAAAGAAGCCTCTGATTATGAACTTTAGGTGTTTTATAGATTACCTATCAAGTTTAAAAAAAAAAAAAAAGGATGGCTGGTCATCTTTCCAAGAAGGGTACATTTTGGCTAGAGGTAGGGGAGGATCTGGAAGGAAATGGTCTTGCGCATTCCAGACTCCCATGCAGAAGCTTGAATGTGGTATGCTCTTCATAGAAGCTTTACCCTCAGAACATGTGGAACAAAATAAAAGTAATAATAAAAGAAGCTTCACCTTCCTCCTGTCTACCCTGACATGCTTCTGTTTAACCAGGGCTGGTTTCCTGGGGCCACCTCCTAGGGAGAGAGCAAGATCTGCTTAGCTTTAGCAAGAGGTTGGACCACTCTACCTCCACTAGATGGCAGCAGATGTCTAACATGTTCTTTTCGGAGAGAGCAGCACATCATCTGTACGCAGGCCTGGCACTTAGAAAGCCATAGGGTTGAAGGGAGAAGAGCCCAGGCAGGATATGGTGAATTATCTAAACCCCGGATGAGTGATAGAAAGCTCATAGTAATATCCCTAGAGATATTGCTCATTGTGTGAGGATCCAGGACACCCGCAGGAGGCAGAGATGTTGGTGTGAGCTCTGTTTTCCTGGGACACACCGATTTTCCACTGCAAACAGCCCTCCAGGCACATGAAGCCAGTCCCCTTATTCTCTGAGTTTTCTTTTCTCCAGGTAAATCAGCCCCCATGCAATTCTACTGGCAGACATGTTCCAAGGATGAATGCAGTGTATTCGGTGTGAACTGCTTCTAACCAATGGCCTTTAATCTCAGGAGCGTATTTGCTCTTTGGCAGGATAATTAAATGAGTGTTCATGCAATGATAATGCAATATAACATAACAAGTGCCATAAACCAGAGACATGCCTCTGCTCTGAGGACGTGAATGAAGCAAGCTCACAGAAAGGCTTTATGAGAGAGATGCATCTGAGTTGGATGCGCTTCACAGATGTGTAGGATTTTGACAGGTGAATCTGGTTTTGGAGGATGTTTAAGTGGAGGAGATAGCACAGGTAGCTGATGGCAGTTAGAAAGTGTGAGGAAGTATGAGTTACCCAACTGACTAGGCATGGAGTGTAGGGAGTGGGGCGGCAGCAACTGAATCTTAGACACAGACGTTTGTGGACAGCCTCAAATGCCAGAGTGAGGAGTTCTAGCATATTTATATAATAAGAAGGCATTAAAGGTTTTGAGCAGGGAAGAAAAATAACTGGACAGAGTGGAGAAAAACAAGATCTGATCTTCGTGGGGAAGAGTCACTGAGCCACAGTGCAGTGTGATTCCAAGATGCTTGTGCCAGCTGCCTGACCACGAGGGAGGACGAGATAGGTGACAGTAAAGGGTTCCAAGTTAACAGCACAGGAGGAGCCAGGGTTTGGGTTTTTTTTATTGTTGCTGTTTGCTTGTTTTAATGGCTAATGAGGGAGAGAATCTAAAAATTAATTCAATTTTAAATATTTTGACGATTTAAGATGTCAGGTCCAACTGACAATGCCCAGCCAAGACTTGAACTTGAGAACAAGGTGTGGACAGAAGGCTTTGGTGCAAAGGTGATGTCTGAAACCCCAGGAGCAGATGACATCGTGGGAGAGAGAGTATACTCAGCTCTAGAAGCAGGCAGGGGACTTGCCCTGGGGGTATGTTTTCAGGGAATGAAAGTGAAGAGGAGTGAGACAGTTCAGAGAACAATGTGGAGGAGGTGACAGTAAATACCATGACATGTAATGCAGGAACAGAGCAGGCTTCACTGGAGAAATTCAGTCAACAAGATGAGATACACAGTCCCACCTTTTCATCCCTTCCACCAAACAGCATGCAGGATCCAGGAAAGAATCCCACCCCTCATTGCTCTACCTTTTTATAGGGTGAAGATGAGAACTTGCCTTATAAACAACTAGGCCAGGGAGCCAGCTATTCCAGGGAGCAGATTGGAATGTCAGTTAGTTGCTAACACCCAATGCCCTGGGGGAGCTGAAATCCTGTATAGCTCCTCCTGCTCAAGATGGGGAAGCCACTGGTCCCAGATTGCTTGTTGCCTGGCAGCCCAGATAGAATCTCCAGGGTCATTGAATGGGCAGTCCTGTCCCTTGATACACAAGGAGTAATCAAAGTGGCACTGAGAAAACAAGAGCTAACATTTATTGAGCACTTACCAGCATTACCTCTTCACAACATCTCTGTTAGGCAGAAACTATTTTTAACTTTTGTTATACAGATGAGGAAACTGAGGCATATAGAGGAACCAAGAGGCTTCTTTGAGAGCCAATAGGAGGCTTTGTCAGGATTCAAACCCAAGCATCCTGGCTGTAGGTCTTAAGTTATCAACCACTATACTGCATTGCCCCTAAGGCAAAAAGAGACAATGTGCTTGATGTTAAACAGAAGGTACAGGGTTTTCCTGGTAGTGTCTGCGGACTTTTTTCTGTTCATTTCATTTGTCTCAAGATAATGCATGCTTTTAAACTTATCTTTACAATGTGAAAACTCACACTGGGGAGACACTGCACTCCCTTTCCAAGTTTAATACAATCAGTTCTGTAGATGTATTTGGTTCCCTAGTATTTTGACAGAGCTTCCATCCTTTTTCCATTCTCTCCCTTCGTCTCCAGGCAAACTATGGATAGTCTATCTCCTCTAAAAGCAGGTACCCAGTGGGCAGTGGAACATCTTTTCCTTTTGAACAACAGACTTCTATTAACGTAGACAACTGTACAATTCAGAGATGGCAGTGTTCCCAAGAGGTATCCTGAGGATACTAATTTAGCTTCCTTTAATCCGCACCAATCCCCCAACTCAAGGTACTCTGAATAAGCATATGGGCTAAGTAAAAACACTGTGTCAGCTGTGCCAATGCAGCTTCAAGTTCCCCTGTCCCCTTTCTATACTCTAAGCTCTTCCTATATTTTAAGTATAGGAAGTGTATTGGAGCCGTAGAACTATAGGAAATATATCTGGAGCCAAATCACACTGACGGCTCATATTCCATTGATTCATGAGCCCTAGTTAGACTTCTACAGAGCTTTTCTTATAAATTAATGTTTTAGAGAGCAATACTTGAAAAAAAAATTGCTTCGGATCTAAATGAAGGTCTCAGTAGGGTTCTGGATCATCCACTTTCACACTGAAGTTTGAAAAGAGAGGTTTCTACTATTCCATGAGAGGGCAGCAGAACCTCAAGGGATGGACCACCAATCAGGGGACACACCAGACGAGGGAAATGCCCTGCCTGGAGCTGAGAGCAGCCACTCCAGGACTGGGTGAAAGTATAAAAAGACATAGGAGACTTCAACAAAACTATCAGCCAACTTGATCTCATTGCTTTTTAAAGAACTCAGTTAAGAACAAAAATGCACACTTTAAAAGTACTTATAGAAAATTTACAAAGATAGGACCATAAAATGTCTCAATAAATTTTAAAATATTCAAATCATAAAATGGAATTGAATATTGTCAGATCACAATGGAATTGAATTAGAAATCTGTAACAGAAAGATACCTGAAAAATACCTAAAACGAAACCAAAATCATGCTTCTAAACAGAAAATATTGGATAATAAAAATAAGAGAGAAATTAATGAAATGGAATGCAGAAAAATAATAGAATCAATAAAACCAAAAGATGGCTCTTTGGGATAGTCAATAAAACTGATAAATTTCTAGCTAACAAAGAAAGGACATAAATGACCAATACCAGGTATGAGGGTAGAATGAATTCCTTATCATCCTGTTATTGTCTGTAGAATCACCCACTGATTCTACAGACAATAACACAATAAGGGATTATCACAAACAATTTTATTCTGATAAATTCAACAACTTAGATGAAATGAATAAATTTCATAAAAGACATAAACTATCCTCACTCAAGAAGAAATAGCTTCAATAGTACTATATCTAGGTTAAAAATGGAATTTTTGTTAAAGTTCTTTCCACAAAGAAAACTCCAGGCCTGATAGCTTCAGATGATGACTTCTATCAGACACGAAAGGAAAACATAATTCCAGTTCTACACAAACTCTTCCAAAATATTGAAGAGGTCGAAATATTTTCCATTCACTCTATGAGGTCAGCATCACCCTGATGTAAAAACTAGACAAAGACATATCAAGAAAAGAAAACTACAAGCCAATAAGCTTCACGAACATAGATCTAAAGATCTTTTACAAAATTTAGCAAATCAAATCCAGAAATATATTTTTAAATGCATTACAATAAATGGTATTTATCCCAGAAATACATTATTGGTCCGATGTTGAAAATCAATCAGTGTAATGCACCATACTGATGAACTAAAAAAGAAAAAACATATGACTATCTCAAAAGATGAAAAAAAAGGTCATTTATCAAAATTTAACATTCATTCCTGATTTTTAAAAACATGCCCTAAGATTCCAGCAAATGAGGCATAAAAGGGAACTTCCTCAGCCTGACGAAGGGCATAAAGTAGAGGAGAACTAACTACATGATGATGTATTTTCCCCCAGAAGATCTGAAACAAGGCAAGGAAGGCTGCTCATGCAACTTCTACTCAGCATTGTATAGCAAATTCTAACCAGGAAGATAAGGAAAGAAAAAGTAAAAGGCATCCATCCAGATACATTGGAAAATAAGTAAGACTGTATTTGTTGGCAAATGACATAGTTGACTACGTAGACAGTCCTATGGAATCTACAAAACAAGGTGAGGTTAGGGAGGCAGCAGGATACAAAATCATTATTTTTAAATTAATTGTATTTCTGTATGCTAGCAAAGAACCACTGTAAGTTAAAACTTAAAATATTTACAACAGCATGGGGAAATACAAAATACTTAGAAATAAATTTGACAACTAAGGTGCAAGACTTGTTTACTGAAAACTACAAAACACTGTTGTGAGAAATTTAAACAGATCTAAATAATTAAAGAAGACAGTACTATGGTCATGGATCAGAAGATGCAATATTGTTAAGACATGCCTTTTCCCCAAAGCAACCCAAAGTCCCTGCAAGTTTTTTGTAGAAATTAATAAGTTGATTCTAAAATTTATATGAAAATACAATAGAATAGTGAAAATAACTTAGAAAAAGAAGAAAAAAGTTGGATAGGTCAACACTACCTGACTTCAAGAAATATTACATAGCTGTAGTAATCAGTGGCGTAAACATAAATAAATAGCTCAATGAAACAGAACAGAACAGAATCCAGAAAAGAAATAGAAACAACATATATGTTCAATTGATATGTAACAAAGAAGTCAAGGAGATTCATGTGGAAACCATTTCCAAAACATGGTTCTAGAATAACTGGGTACTCATATACAAAAAAAAAAAAAAGAACATTGATCCTTACCTCACATCATATACAAAAAATAACCAAACTAGATCATATACATAAATGTGAGTTAAACTGAAAATTTCTATTAGGAACATAGGAGAATGATCTTGAGTTGGCAAAGACTTCTTAAATACAACACATAAAGTACTAATTTTTGAAGAAGGAAAACAATAAAATAGACTTTAGTGAAAAGAAAAGAAAAAATTGACACTCTCAAGTTTTGTTGAGGATGTTGAGTAACTGGAACTGTCATACATTGCTGGTAAAAAGCTCAGCCACTTTGGGAAACAGTTTCCTTATTTCTTGTAAAGTTAAGCGTACACCTACCAACCACACAGCTCAGCTATTCCACTCCCAAGAATTTACCCAATAGAAATGAAAATATGCCTACACAGAGACTTGTGCACAAACACTAACAGTAACTTTATTTTTAACGGTCCAAACTGCAAACAACCCAAATGTCCATCAACGGGTTAATGGATAAATAAGTTGTGGTATATCCATCCAATGCTATACTACCTAGTAAACACAAAGGAATGAAATATCGGTAGTTGATAGCAATGACAGGAGTGATTTTCAAAAGAATTATGCTGAGTGAAAGAAACTAGACAAAAACAAGTATATACTGAATGATTGCATTTATCTAAAATTCTAGCAAAGGTAAACTAAACAGTGGTGACAAGTAAATCCGTGGTAAGCTGGAGATGAAGGTGGGATTGATAAGAAAGAAGGATGGAGAGGCAGGAGGAAGGTTTTGGGGATAATGATGTTTACTATCTTGATCATGGTAATGGCTTCTCAAGCCATTATAAATTACCTATATTAAATACCTTTTAATATAGGTAAAAGTTTATCAAATTATATGCTTTAATGTGTGCAGTTCACCATATGCCAACTTCAACAAACTTGTAACAAAAAGCCTGCCCTTGAGGTCTGGAGGTCTAAATGGAAGTCTCGGTAAACCTCAGCATCCTTCAGTTAGCTCTGAAGTCTACTGAGGGGCTGCAGCTGTTCCACTTAGCAAGACTACTATGTCTTGGCACCTGCCGGCTTAAGAATGAAGATAACATTCTCATTAGGGAAGGGCAACGCTCAGAAAGCTTCAAGACATCATCTGGCTCAGCTTCTCATTGTACAGATAAGAACACTGATGTCTAGAGATTGGTAGTGATTGAAACAAGGTTCATGATTGATAGCAGGACAGATTTAGGGACAAACCAGTGAGTGAGATTGGTCAGGAGAGGAGAGGGCTGTGTCTTATGAGAAGGGACTGAGTTCTCTGTCTCCTCTTCCCTACCCTTGCAGTAGTCCCTCACTGCACAGAGCCTGACTGCTTGATGGCTGTTGGGTGGGTGGTCTAAACCCCAGTCATCTTTCCACCAGCATTGGTGAGGACCAGCTGGGCACTGGACACTCTGATTCCTAGCCCGCACCATCTCCTAGGATCTCACCCCTCTTCTCCCTCCCAGGAGAGGGCCACATCCTGTAGCCAGGAGGAGGGGCTTTCCATACAGACACTGCCCCAGGAGGCAGGAAACGCCAGGCACTTTCCCACTCCCTACAGACCTTGTGTGAGCTCATTCTGGTAAAAGTTTAATGCCTAAAAGTCAATTACACTTAAGAATGCTCTGATGAGCCCAAGCAGCCTCTCAGAGCACTGGGGCGGCAGCTACTTTCCTGCTCCCTCCCCTCGATGCTGAGAAAACCTCCCTGCCCTCCTCACAGTCCCTGCTGTTCCACCAACTTGCTATGTGACCTTGACCAAGGCCCATCCCCTCTCTGGGCCTGATTTTGATATTAATAAAATGGAAGTCCTGACTCAAATGCTCTCTGAGGTGTGTGCTTTGCCCATGCATCCTCAAGAGCCCTTACCTCTGGGTGAGCAGAGCAGGAACAGGGGATATGCACCAGATTGGAGGTCTGTAAAGGAATGGCCAAGGGCAGAAATGCCAAAAATCAGAGGTATTGGAAAAGACGGAGAAATTCTTGATGGGTTTATGCTCATTTAGACAGTAAACACATTACAATCGACGTGCAAATAATCATTCAAAAGTACAGGACAGGTTGTAGTGACCCAGCCACCTTTCCTGCATGGCATCCAACTCCACCCACCATTGCAGACTTTTCATCAGCTGGCCCAGATGTGCCACAGCTGGCCTTGGGCTTAGGATAAATGGCTCAGGCAGCACACAGGGAGAGAAAGAATGAGGCCACTTGTGTCTTCTTTTGCAGGCCATGATGGACATTTTCCCTCTAATCCACTGACTCGTTACTTCCCATTCAGGCTCTGCCAGCCCCCAGCCTGCTCTTTGCATGATCGTGGTGGTTCCTGCCTCCACATCCTCCTCACAACAGTCCCCTCCACTGGAATGTCCTCTGCTTCTCCTGTCCTTCTCATTGAGTCCCAGTGCAGCTCTGGACTCAATCTCGGGAAGCTTCCCTGCCTAACTTCACTCTGAGTGGACTAAGATAGCGAGACTCCTGTCATCTCTCAAGTTCGACATAGCCTTTTGCTATGTAGGGAACAGCTTTCAGACAAAGGTGTAGAGGATGTTCTGTCTGGGAACATGGAATTAGTGTGCTGATCTGTCCCCTCCCCACCACCCCACCACTGGGACCCCACAAAGCATGCCAAACCACAGATAAAATGCTGGTGGTGCTGAGAGATTTGTTCCGAATCCAACATGGCAGCTCTTTTCAGCCAGGGGAACCCTTCCTCATGGGACATAGAGCCTGCTTCTGCCCTGGTTCAGGCTGCTTTCGTATGTGAAACATGGGTTTTCCCCATTTCAAGACCGAACTCCCTCATTTGACTCTGGTTGGGCCATCCTTCTCTGCTTTGGTTAAAATCATTTCCTTTGCTGTCTGTTCTTGCCAGAGGTGATATTTAAAAATATTTAATCTCTGGTGAGGCTTGGGCACTGACCAAGCAGAATGGAATGTCCCTGAGTGCTGGAGAGGGTCCCTGAGACAGGCCAGAAGGAAGGCGGGTGGGGAGGGGACTGGATGAGAGATGGAGCTGGGTGTGGCCCTTGAGAGTTTTATCCCAGGACATATTGGGGTTGGGGGCATCCGGAGAGGAGCCAGGGAACACTTAGGGGTGCTGCTTAGAATCCATTTACCCACACTCCCACCTCAGATCCATTATCTGTTTTTCTCTTCTTTGACTTACGTCCAGAGAGACAGATTCCTTCAGGCTGCATCAACTGGGCTCCCTTGCTGCCTGACTTCTGATTGGGTTCAGTCAATGGAAAGGAAGCAAGAAAAAGCAGTCAGGGTTCTTCCTCCCTGCTTCCTCCCTGCTTGCTCCCTGCTGCTTCCTCCCTGCTTCCTCCCTTCTGCTCCCTCCCTGCTTCCTCCCTGCTCCCTCCCTGCTCCCTCCCTGCTCCCTCCCTGCTCCCTCCCTGCTCCCTCCCTGCTTCCTCCCTGCTGCTTCCTCCCTGCTTGCTCCCTGCTGCTTCCTCCCTGCTTCCTCCCTGCTGCTTCCTCCCTGCTCCCTCCCTGCTCCCTCCCTGCTTCCTCCCTGATGCTTCCTCCCTGCTTCCTCCCTGCTTCCTCCCTGCTCCCTCCCTGCTTCCTCCCTGCTGCTTCCTCCCTGCTCCCTCCCTGCTCCCTCCCTGCTTCCTCCCTGATGCTTCCTCCCTGCTTCCTCCCTGCTTCCTCCCTGCTCCCTCCCTGCTTCCTCCTTGCTGCTCCCTCCCTGCTTCCTCCCTTCTGCTCCCTCCCTGCTTCCTCCCTTCTGCTCCCTCCCTGCTTCCTCCCTGCTGCTTCCTTCCTGCTCCCTCCCTGCTTCCTCCCTGATGCTTCCTCCCTGCTTCCTCCCTGTTCCCTCCTTGCTCCCTCCCTGCTCCCTCCCTGCTTCCTCCCTTCTGCTTCCTCCCTGCTCCCTCCCTGCTTCCTCCCTGCTTCCTCCCTTCTGATCCCTCCCTGCTTCCTCCCTGCTCCCTCCCTGCTCCCTCCCTGCTTCCTCCCTGCTGCTTCCTCCCTGCTCCCTCCTCCCTGCTCCCTCCTCCCTGCTCCCTCCCTGCTACCTCCCTGCTTCCTCTCTGCTTCCACCCTGCTCCCTCCCTGCCCCCTCCCTGCTTCCTCCCTGCCCCCTCCCTGCTTCCTCCCTGCTCCCTCCCTGCTGCTTCCTTCCTGCTCCCTCCCTGCTTCCTCCCTGATGCTTCCTCCCTGCTTCCTCCCTGTTCCCTCCTTGCTCCCTCCCTGCTCCCTCCCTGCTTCCTCCCTGCTTCCTCCCTTCTGATCCCTCCCTGCTTCCTCCCTGCTCCCTCCCTGCTCCCTCCCTGCTTCCTCCCTGCTGCTTCCTCCCTGCTCCCTCCTCCCTGCTCCCTCCTCCCTGCTCCCTCCCTGCTTCCTCCCTGCTTCCTCTCTGCTTCCACCCTGCTCCCTCCCTGCCCCCTCCCTGCTTCCTCCCTGCTCCCTCCCTGCTCCCTCCCTGCTTCCTCCCTGCTGCTTCCTTCCTGCTCCCTCCCTGCTCCCTCCCTGCTTCCTCCCTGATGCTTCCTCCCTGCTTCCTCCCTGCTTCCTCCCTGCTCCCTCCTTGCTCCCTCCCTGCTCCCTCCCTGCTTCCTCCCTGCTCCCTCCCTGCTTCCTCCCTGCTTCCTCCCTTCTGATCCCTCCCTGCTTCCTCCCTGCTCCCTCCCTGCTCCCTCCCTGCTTCCTCCCTGCTGCTTCCTCCCTGCTCCCTCCTCCCTGCTCCCTCCTCCCTGCTCCCTCCCTGCTTCCTCCCTGCTTCCTCTCTGCTTCCACCCTGCTCCCTCCCTGCCCCCTCCCTGCTTCCTCCCTGCCCCCTCCCTGCTTCCTCCCTGCTCCCTCCCTGCTGCTTCCTTCCTGCTCCCTCCCTGCTTCCTCCCTGATGCTTCCTCCCTGCTTCCTCCCTGTTCCCTCCTTGCTCCCTCCCTGCTCCCTCCCTGCTTCCTCCCTGCTTCCTCCCTTCTGATCCCTCCCTGCTTCCTCCCTGCTCCCTCCCTGCTCCCTCCCTGCTTCCTCCCTGCTGCTTCCTCCCTGCTCCCTCCTCCCTGCTCCCTCCTCCCTGCTCCCTCCCTGCTTCCTCCCTGCTTCCTCTCTGCTTCCACCCTGCTCCCTCCCTGCCCCCTCCCTGCTTCCTCCCTGCTCCCTTCCTGCTCCCTCCCTGTTTCCTCCCTGCTGCTTCCTTCCTGCTCCCGCCCTGCTCCCTCCCTGCTTCCTCCCTGATGCTTCCTCCCTGCTTCCTCCCTGCTTCCTCCCTGCTCCCTCCTTGCTCCCTCCCTGCTCCCTCCCTGCTTCCTCCCTGCTTCCTCCCTGCTTCCTCCCTGCTCCCTCCCTGCTTCCTCCCTTCTGCTCCCTCCCTGCTTCCTCCCTGCTCCCTCCCTGCGTCCTCCCTGCTGCTTCCTCCCTGCTCCCTCCCTGCTGCTTCCTCCCTGCTCCCTCCCTGCTCCCTCCCTGCTTTCTCCCTGATGCTTCCTCCCTGCTTCCTCCCTGCTTCCTCCCTGCTCCCTCCTTGCTCCCTCCCTGCTCCCTCCCTGCTTCCTCCCTGCTTCCTCCCTGCTTCCTCCCTGCTCCCTCCCTCCTTCCTCCCTTCTGCTCCCTCCCTGCTTCCTCCCTGCTCCCTCCCTACTTCCTCCCTGCTGCTTCCTCCCTGCTCCCTCCCTGCTTCCTCCCTGCTTCCTCCCTGCTTCCTCCCTGCTTCCTCCCTGCTCCCTCCCTGCTGCTTCCTCCCTGCTTCTTCCCTTCTGCTCCCTCCCTGCTTCCTCCCTGCTCCCTCCCTGCTTCCTCCCTGATGCTTCCTCCCTGCTCCCTCCCTGCTTCCTCCCTTCTGCTTCCTCCCTGCTTCCTGCCTGCTCCAGGCTGTGTTGCTAGCAGCGGCTATATTCCTCCAGCACTACAAATCCTGCCCTGCACTGTTTTCCATTGTTTCAGCTTTCCTGGGCTCTAGCAGTGCTGTCTTCCCTTTTCCCCTTCCTGTGTAAGGATGGAAATGGTCTCCAGCTATTGCTAGTCTCCGAGTGCCTAACATCCTTACTTCCTGGGTAGCCAGTCTCTGGGATGGCCCCTGCCGGTCTTTGCCTCCTGCAATTCATCCCCTTGAATAGTCTCTCCCACATTGTCCCTGGTTTGTTTTGTATGACTTGGTTTGAGGCAGACAGCAGTAGTGATGGGGGTGTCAGACTGAGACTTCTGTCTTGACTACCCTTTGGCTTGCTTTCTCTTGGATCATTCACTCTGGGGAAGGCAGACCACCAGGTTGTGAGTAGCCCTGTGGAGAGGCCCCCATGGCAAAAAAAAAAAAAGAAAAAAGAAATCTGACTAACAGCCAATAAGGAACTGAAATTTGTCAACAATCCCCTAAGCGAGCTTGGAAACAGATCCTGCAGTTCCCAGGCAAGCCTTGAGATGACTTGAGATGACCGTAGCCCCTGCGGACAGCTGGACTACAGCCTTGTGAGAGAGCCTGAGCCAGAACCACCCAGCTAAGCCACTCTCAAATTCTCACTTCTTGGAAACTGTGAGAGATAATAAATAGTTGTTGCTTTAAGCTGTAATGTATTGGGGTGATTCGTTACATAGCAGTAGACAATTAATGTAATTCCATCTATACTTCTGGAAATAGCCACTTTACTAAAGTTTCCTGAACCATCTGAGACGTATTCTGCTTTCTGATTAATATGGACGCTCACCGTGGCTGTCACTTAACCAGTGCAAGAGAAAAAGTTCAATATTTTAACAACGCTATGATTGCGCGGGGTGTTCCCTCTGAATTTCTTCCGACTCATCACTTGAAGATCTGGGAAGTCCAGGGTGGAGCCCCCATGGTCAATGAGAGTCTTGGACGGGGCAGAGCCCAGGGGCTCAGGAGGGAATAGAGCAAAAGGGTTAGAGGAGAAAAGGAAGAAGAGAAGGAAAGGGAAGGCAGACACGGAGCTAGATGGCAGAATGAAATTCAGGCCTGAGTCAGTCCACAAGAAATTAGGAGAGGCATCTTCCGGAACTCCACCTGCTATGCAATAAACCCTACCTGAGCCATCCAATGGGATGGAGATGAGAGCTAGAGAGAGTCCAGTACAGGTAACAGTCCCTAGACTGATAGTTCTGTGTGAGTAATTTAGCATTATTTCCAGATGAGTTTTCCCTGAAGCACCAAATCCTGACTCTCTCCAGCTCTCAGCCTCACGGTATTGTTCATCTCTACAAGCCAGCATGCCAGCAGTCCCTGGGGCCCCACTGAGGAGCCCTGCCTAGAGGAGATGGGCAGCGTCCCCCCATCGTGGGCGGGACACTTTCCTCTCTGCAGTTGGCCAGGGCCAGCAGCCAGGCACTACTGCGCAGGGGGCCCTTTGTATGGCTGTGCGGCCTCAGGGTGCCCTCTGTGAGTCATTTCCTGTTATTCTCATTGAGGAAGTCCTGCCATTCTTTAGAGCAAAATTTGACATTTTTACAGGACTTACTTCTGCGGCCTTTTGGTCAAGAGAAAAGGCAGGGATCCTTTCATTTATATTTACAAAGCCATTAATTGGCTTCTTTATAAAATTAGACTCCATTATAAGCTCAACTGGAGTGGGAGCATAGCTTTATTTAGTCCAAAACATCAAACGGTTTTAAAGGGTTCTTTTTTAACAACTAAGTGCTCAGTGGCAAGCAGACTGGTGAAGCGGGCTCCACTTCCTTCCACTGCTGAAAACGCAGGTGATGTTGACTCTGGTGTGCTCGCTGCTCACTGATGCCCCTCAGGTGTGCCCAGCTATCCAGGACAGAGAGAAGGGAATATGGAAGGCACCATGGAGAGCCATCCCCAGGGCCCCGCCCGCAGCTCCTGCTTCTGTCTTCACGTACCCATCTAGCTCCAGAAAAGTACCAGAGGAGGAATCCCCAAGCCTGATCCCCACTCCAGTCCAAGTCCAGGCATAGACAGTATCGGCTGCGTAGCTCACCACACTCACTGCTCCCTCACCCTGTAGTCTGCCAGGCACTGAGCCTTCACAGAGCTTACCTCCACTCAGCCCAGGTCATGGAGCTGCAGGGATCAGCCATCTCCCGTCACCCACCCCAAAGTCTGGGAGCTTGGAACCAGTCACCTAAGTTACTTTGATTTCTCTCACTCCAGGGAACACAGAGCACTGAGTGCAGGGTTTTTCAAGTTCTAATGTATAGATGCATCATGAGGGAGCCTGCAAAAATGCAGTCTTACTCAGTCACTCTGGGGTGGGGCCTGACTCTGCACTTCTAGCAAGGTGATGCTGATGCTGCTGGTCCAACACTACAATTTATGGAACAGGAATCTGAGCCAGACTCCTCATGTTACAGGTGGAAAGACTGAGCCCAGAGCAGGAGTGTGGCTTTCTCCTGATGCTTAAGTCAGGCTGGAGGAAGTGTTTCAGCTAGGCTCACCTGCCTCCTGTCACCTCACTTACGATACAGGCCTCAGCTCTTTAGGGAAGTACTTCTCAAACTTTAATGTGCACGTGACTTACCCAGGATCTTGTTAAAACACAGAGTCTGATTCAGTAGATCTGTGGTGAGCTGAGAATCTTTATTTTGTCACAGCTCTCAGGTGGCGCCAATACTGTGGGTTCATGGATCCCATTTGAGTGATAAGGTCCCAGACAATGGCAATGCTATGGTTTGTCCCCTCCAAAGCTTGTGTTGAGATTTAGTTGCCATTGTAACAGTATTAAAAGGCATACCTTTGAGAGGTGGTTAGGCCATGAGGGCTCTGCCCTCATAGGTGAGATTAATGCCCTTACAAAAGGGTGAATTCAACTCCCTTTTGCCTTTCTCTCTCTTTGCCTTTTCACCATGCGATGACACAGAAAGAAAGCCCTCACCAGATGACAGCATCTTAATCTTGGATTTCCCAGCCTCCAGAGCTGTGGTGAAATACATTTGTTCTTTATAAATTACCCACTCTTGGATATTCTGTTATAGCAGCACAAAACAGACTAAGATAGGCAGTAAGAGCATTGACTTGGTGACATCAGGAAGCATCAATAGTCTACGACTGGCTGTTGCATGCATTCACTTCCCTGAGGCTCACAGCTGTCAGGGGCACAGCCAAGCCAAAGGTATCTATTATTTCCCACATACCTAGGTGCTTTCCTACCTGAGGTCAGCCTAGAGAGGAGCTGTGCGGTTAAGACTACTGTTGAAAAGAGGAAAAGTTTAGAACAGTGACAGACTTTTTTTAAAGATTTCTGATAGTGGATGTCACTTACGGCTCAGTTTCTGTGGAAATGCTTCCCAGGGTTGTCTTTGGCTACAGAGACCAAAGCCAGGCCAAGGCGAAGTGAAGCTGTGGCAAAGATGGCGGTGAGTGGGCTTAACACACATCCCCCACTTTTCCTTGTTAAAAGAAATCTGATTTTGCTGGAGGCATCGGAGTGCCCAGCTTTTAATAACTGAAAATTCTATTCTCCCTTGAAGCTAGGAATGGACTTTCACTAAGTTCTGGCCAATGAATTATAAGCGGACATTGCTGGATGAGGCCTTCAGAAAAGATCCTTAAAAGAAGAAAAATCAGTGGGTATATGCCTTTGTATCCTTCACCCTCTCTTACTTCTTGCTGCCTGGAATTCAGATGTGAGGGTGGGACTCCAATAGCCATCTTGTGCCTATGAGGTACTCTAAAGAACAGAAGCTATGTCTTAAAGATGGCAGAGTCGAAAGATGAAAACAATGTGAGCACAGATGGAATCATGAATCTGTGGCATTATCCCTGAAGAACCAACTTCTGCATATCACACTATGTTACAGTAAAGAGACCCATGTATTCTTTCTTTCTTTCTCCTTCCTTTCTTTCTTCCTTCCTTTCTTCCTTTCCCTTTCTTTCTTTCTTTCTTTCTTCTTTCTTTCTCTCTCTCTCTCTCTTTCTTTCTTTCTTCTTTCTTTCTTTCGACAGTTTCACTCTTGTCATCCAGCCTGGAGTGCAGTGGCACGATCTCAGCTCACTACAACCTCTGCCTCCCGGGTTCAAGCAATTCTCCTGCCTCAGCCTCCCGAAGTAGCTGGGATCACAGTTGCCTGCCACCACGCCCAGCTATATATATATATTTTGTATTTTTTAGTAGAGACAGCGTTTCACCATGTTGGCCAGGCTGAGAGCCACATCTTCTTTAAGGCACTCTTCTGTGAGTCTCTGTTTTAAGCAGTTGTGGGAAATTTCTAACTGATTCTGTCATCAACTCTGAAAAGTGATTGTTTAATCCTGCAACAATATATTTATATATTCCATTCCCAGAATGAAATAATGGAATTGAAATTGGATTTAAAATGACCAAAAGTGGACAAATTTGTGTGCAATGAGCTAGAGAGAGTGCTGCTGTATCTAGGAGTGGGTGTGTGCAGCCTGCTTCCAGGCCTACAACACCCTCATTGCAAGGACTCTTTGTGGCTGTCTGTGCATGGACAACATGGCAGACAGAGGCTGCCTGCGTCCCACAGCCATTCTGCCTAATAGCAACAGGGTGACCATGGACCCAGTCGTCAATCTCTCCAGGCTCCAGTTATCTAAAAAATGGGGATTGTAATGAAAAGACTTACTTCTTAGGGTTGCTGTGAGCCTTAAATGAGACACAGCTCAATTAGCATTGATTACTATTACTATTTATTACATATTTATTGTATGTATATTTACTAAATTTTGATGAGCCAAGATGGGGACAAAGATGACAAAAGAGTAGCCCTGTTCCCTCAAGGATCTCCCAGTTTCATTCCTTGAAGACAGTTGTTCCATGCCTTTGTCAGGAAGACATTTAGATGCTGCCAAAGAACAGCCCCGAAGGTGAGTCTGCATCCCAGGACTTAACCTCTGCAAGCCTGTAGGCGGACATCCTGCCAGGAGTGAGCTCTAAATGGATTTCTCTAGGACACCCAACAGTTTGCAGAGAACTGGCTGCTTCAGCATCTTGCTTGAACTTTCTCTTGAAACGTATGTCCCTGACTCAGTTTTCTCAGCATTAAAATATGAAAGATAAAGCCACTCATGTCCCAGGGCTTCAGGGAGAACTCAGTGAGGGCTTGCAGGTCAGGGGGTCAGGTGTGCTGCCGGCCATTGGGTCCACGTCTGTCCTTCTCTCATGGAGTCCACCTGCTGGTCCCGTCCTCATTCGGATCCCTTCTCTACACCTCTATGCTAAGGGGTCCAGCTGCCAGCTCCAGGCACTGTTTTGCAGAGGACTGCTCATGTGGGATTGGAGTATCCTTCCGGGTGCTGGGTGTGCAGTTGTGGGAGGAAGAGGAGTCCCATGGATAATTACAGCAAACCTCCACTTATCCAAATAAATGAGTCAGGACTCTGCAAGGCAAGGAGGGCAGCAGCTGCCTCTAAGGTCTGCCTATTTGAGGCCTCTCTGTGCTCAGCCCAGGACTTGCTCCCAGTGAAAGAACTGGAGGAAGTGAGCCTTTCTTCCCCTCTCTCTTTTGAGAGCTGACTGGTCCTCCCTCAATTCCTAGCAGCTTCCCCTTCTGCCACCAACCCGGATCAGGAAGATGGGGAGGGGAGAATGTGGCTTAGGGACCAGAATCAGGCAGGAAAGGGGTCCTGAGAACAGACTCCTTCTTGCTCTCCTCCTCCTCTGACTCCAGAGCTGTGGCCTGCAGGATACAGACATACTTTCTTTTTACCAAACAGAGTGGTTCCCAGCTGATGGCATGTGTTACAGGTAAGTTCAGGGGAAGGCCTGGAACTCATTCAGAAAATTTTATCAGCAGAACTTGGGAGCCACCATTGCCCCTCTCCCCGTGCTACCCACTGATCTATGGGTGAACACTGTCAATTTCAGCCCCCAACACGTCGCCCATTGAGCCCCTCTTCTGCACCCCAGCCCAGCGACCCTCGCTGGCACTTCTTTCTGGGAATTAATAAGATAATCCTATAAGGCTCTTTATGTATGACAAGAACCAGCGTCAGCTGGCATCATTCTTAGCGTTAGTGCCAATCTCCCTGGCTCTCACCATCCTTTGTGGCACCACCCTCCCTCCATAGCCCAGAACAGCTGACTGCAGAAGGCCATTGCTGATGAAGGAACCCAGCACCACACCCAGATGCCCTGCCCTCTCTGCCTGTGCCACGACATGCCCAGGTCAGGATGCACCGCTCCCGTGTCTCAGAAAAACACACTAAGTGCATTTCCTAATGGTTTATGGACTCTCCCCAGAGCATAGTAGGTTTAGTGCTGCTGACGTAGTCTCCGGATCTTCTCCCTCCACTCTGTTCTGCCAGCATTCCCTTTGTGGACACCCATTACCATTCCAAGCTCGGTGGGAGAATGCTTAGGCAGGGAAGTGTGAAAGCTGCTTCCCCAAGATGCATGCCGGAGCTCCAAGTTGGGTTTTTTTCCCCTCCATGTCCTGGAAGAACATGCCTCACCAGGTTAGCAGCAGTTACCCTGGAGTGGTGGTGGTGGAAAGATGTGTGTGTGTGTGTGTGTGTGTGTGTGTGTGTGTGTGTGTGTTTTCCTAGGGTTTCTAGATGCTCCAGATGTAATGTGAGTTTTACGATGTATGATAATTTTTAAGGTTAGCAAAACCAAATAAATTACAAGATGTGGTTAAAGCAGAGGAACCAGACCACCCCAGAGGAGAATGAGAACAGCGGCGCCAGAATGGGAGGCCCGGGTCTGAAGATCTGTTCCTGCCCTGGCATGGACTTCCTGTGTGACCTTGGGCCAGTCCTTTCTGTTTTCTGACCGTCTGGTTCTGACCCTCTGGTTCTGACCTTTCCGCTTTCATCTGTGAAACAAGGAGGCCAATGAGATGAGCTCCGTGGTCTCTCCCCCTGCTCACCCTGTAGAGGCACTCTGGATCTCTTTTGGCCGTGTTACTTTGCAGATGCTTAAGCAATATGCCTGCTGGCTCTTTCCTGCCTTCCAGGGCTGAGCGATACCACATATCACACACTGAGTCCCTAAGACCAAAACACTGCAGGGATTTGATCAGGGTGAACCACCAAATTCCAAAGGGCAGTGATCCCAAAGCTTCAGAAGGCACCAAAACATCAGCTTTAATACTCTGTTTTTCCCCAAGCCAATCCCCAGGGAGGGACAGTATTGCTATGTCACAGGCCTACTGGACACAGATTGTGTGGATGCTCCTGGAGCAAGAAGGTGTGGAGCGGGCCAGGATGGACTGTCCGGGTCCAGGGATGAAGTGGACATTGCCTGGAACAAGAAAGGACAGAGACCTCAATATTTTGTGCATCCTGTCAAATTTGGCTGGGGAGAAATCTGAGCTAGGAGTAGTGGGAAAGTTCAAGGAAAATTGCAGAACTAGAGCAACATGGCCTCTTGATATAAAAGGGAAGCTGGATTGTAGGCCCCAGGTGTCCCAGCCTTGAAAAAAAGATGTCTTGTCAAGCAGTAACCTGCTGCCTTCAAGAAACCATGCAGGCCTGGATGATGGGCATGGCCACGGTGACTGGGGTGGGTTCAAGGCCAGAGCACCTTTCACAAGTGTTTCAGAACTAGTAAGGCAGGCCTGGAGAGCTTCATTTGCTCCTGAGAGGAAGTGGAGAGAAGAAGAGCTCCAGGGATGACTGGGGTGTTCTCATTCCTTGGAGGAATGAGGGCTCAGAGAGACATTTAGTTTAATTTTATGGAAATAATGTAGCATTTCTCTACTATAAAGACACATGCACACGTACGTTCATTGCAGCCCGGTGTACAATAGCAAAGACCTGGAACCAACCCAGATGCCCATCAATGATAGACTGGACAAAGAAAATGTGGTACATACACACCATGGAATACTATACAGCCATAAAAAACGATGAGTTCGTGTCCTTTGTAGGGACTTGGATGAGTCTGGAAACCATCGTTCTCAGCAAACTGACACAAGAACAGAAAAACACCACATGTTCTCACTCATAGGTGTGTGTTGAACAATGAGAACATGTGGACTCAGGGAGGGGAGCATCACACACTGGGGGCAGTTGGAGGGGGGTAGGGGAGAGACAGCAGGGAGTGGGGAGGGATAACATGGGGAGAAATGCCAGATGTAGTATGCACCTAATTCTAGCACCAGAGCATTGTGGTGAAGTAGAATCCCTTCTTGCTACACACAGATCTTCGGATGATCGGAAGCAGGGTGGCAGCATGGACATCCAGTCATCTGCTGGCACAAGAGCCTTCACCAGGGTTTTGGCCCCAATCACTGAACATCCTCCACCACCTTCAGCCAGGTGTGCAGGCCCCACTCTCCTGAAGGAGTGGTACAACTGAGCACTGAATTGCGTCCTGCCAAAATTCGTAGATGGAAGCCTAAACCCCAGTGTAATAGGACTTGGAGGTGAGGCCTTCAGGAGGTAGTTAAGGTTAAATGAAGTTTTAAGGTTGAGGTCCTAATGCGACAGGATTGGTTACCTTAGAAGAGGAAGAGAGCTCTCTCCCCTGCAGCCTGTGGTGTTTTGTTACGCCAGCCCAGCTTGACTAATACAGTACCCAAACTGCAGTGCTCGGGCTTCTACATCAGAAGCACCCAGAGTGCTTGTAATAAATGCAGATTCTTGGAATCAACTTCAAACTCGCCAAAAAAAGCAAAAAGCAAAAAAAAAAAAATAAAATAAAAAAAGAAAGATCTTAGGAATGAGACTCTGGAATATGCAATTTAGGATCACCCCAGGCAATTTCCGAAGTTTGACAGGCATTCATGTCTAGGTCTCCCTATCTCCCCTCCCTACCTACCCTCCACACCCCCAAGGAGTCCAGATGCAACCATGTCCCTTCCAAGAAAGTTCCAGCCCACCCTGACCCCCCTCCAAGAAGTTCCCTGGATGGACGTTCTGCTCTGAATGCCAGGAAGTGCACCTGGGGAGAGCAGAGATGTTTGCTGTGTGCAGTCACCTCTGACAGTGACAAAGGTCATGGGCAGGTGCACACTTTATGCCACCACAGTGGCTTCTCAAAAGACACCTTGTCCACGTAGCTGCCAGCTCCCCTCCTGCACTCTGTTCTTTATTGGCCATAGTCACAGACAGATTGTTCTGCAGTTACAGGGATCAGGTTCACGACCCTTCCCAGCCAAACTGTGAGCTCTTTGAGGGAGAGGCCATCTGAGTGTCCGCCCCTGGAGTGCCAGCTCCACATACAACTCCTGATACAGAGAAATACATTCCCAGCTGGTTCACTGCCCTAGCCTTGTGGCCAGCACCTGCCTTCATCTCTCGGCTGGTGGTTGATTCAAGGGTCAGGGGAGTACTATCTCTGGCCCGGGGGAACACGGCACCTTGGTGCTCCCCTCAGGAAACTCTCCTCCGAGAGAACAGACTCCTAACCAGTCCCCCACCCAGTTTTTCATCTTATTCTACTTATCAAAATAATTATCTTTCACTGTAGAAAACCTGGAACGCACAGGAAATTAACTGCATTATTAAAAGTATATTTTTGAAACCCTCCTCTGCCAATTTCAACTTCATTCATTCATTCGTTCATTCATCTAGCAAATATTTGGCTAACAGTTTTCTCCCCAAATAGGCATTAGAGAGAGAGAGAAAATAAAGGTCACAGAGCAATTCTCACCCTGCATGGAAATGCTAACATCATTTTTGATTTAAGATATGTAGTTCATTTCAATTAAATATATATTATATTGAAATGCTCCTCGGGCTCATATTTCATCTTGAATTGAAATATCCATTAACATCCATTCCGAATTTCCTCTGTCCATTTAGATTAATTCCGAGCTTCTGATTCTCCTGGGCATGGCATAGCTCTTAGAACACACCCCACTTCTTTCAACCCATCTCTGAGTTTTTCCTCCAGCTGAGGGCTAAGAGGTTTGAGGTCTCAAATGTTTTCTCTTCTGAAACCCTTTCTGTCCAGCTTGTGCTGAATCCACATCAGGCAAGACATTTTACTTTGAACATCGCTCAGTAAAATGAAATGCTATTGTCTAAGAACAGTGCCTACAGATTTCACTGCCTTTGCTGATTTAAGCGTCTTTTCTTCTACTTATTTTTTTCTTACTTTGAAATTATGAAAACAGGTATCAATTATGACCGTAAAAGAATTGTCATTTTAATGAATGTGAATCCATTTCGAAGATAATGTGAGCCACAGTGCATCGCTCTCACCAGCACCACCCCCATCCAATCGTACCAGAACTAGGAGCTGAGGTACAAAACAAAATCACGTCTCTTTTAGTATTCAGCTTGGCATGACTTCAGGCTCTGTTCTGTTCACTGCGAGGGTGTCCCTCCTCCCCGGAGCCGCTTGCTCTACGAAGTTCACAAATCTTGATGATTCACTGAACTTGGTTCACCCATGTGATGGTAATTTGGAACCCCAGGGATCAAGGTATCAATTTGCTGTGTTATAACTCTGTTAAACCCTTTCCTCCCAAATGACTTCATGACCCCTATGTGGAGTGTCCCTCTTTCATTCCAGAAACTTTCCTGTCTCAGGAGTTTGAGGTGGGAGGTGGTTCAATGAATCTCATGCCTACAGAACCCCAGGCTTCCAGACAAGTATGGTATTATACTTTCTTCCAAAACAATGGTTATTCAAGACCCTGAAGAGTCTCAGGAACCTTTGCAACTATGCCTCTTCCCCCTTTAATCAGTCCTCTGGTGGCATCCATAAAGACCTTTCTAAATCGTGAATCCAGCCCCACTGCTGCCTTCCCGAATAGAATGATTCCCATCTTTCCCTATGGATGCAACCCAGGCTGCACAATTTTCGCAGCTTGGATCTCCTGTCCATCTCCCAGCTGTGCTTCCCTTCCTCCCTTTCCACGTCACCTCACACACTGTGACTTCATGGAGGATGTTCTTGGATCCAGTTTTTGCAGGAGCCCCTTCCTCTGCGTGGAGTGCTGCTCCCTCCTACTCTGAAACTTTCCCAGAGCTGATGGATCCCTCCTCTGTTTCTTGCACTGGGTTCCACTGTCGCCAGGCCTTACTGTGTTGTGATTTTCAGCTCTGTGGCCTGTCTTTCTTGCCCCTCCCTAAGGATGGTGACTGCACTTCAGTCGTCTTGGTGTCTCTAGGTACAGGCACAGAGGAAATGCTCTATTCATGAAACAGAAACATCATAGCCCCAAGTTCTCAAATCTACCTTTGGTTGGGGTGGGGAAGGTTTGAGAGGCTAAGGCACTCAAAACTCAGTCTTTCTTCTAAAGGCCCTGAGCCCAAGAGGAGCTACCAGAACTACAGGGCAGTTTTAATGTGGGCATCTGACCACAGGTAGCATGTGCCCACAGCCGTCCCCATGGGAACCGTGTCAGGCAAAGCTCCAACTCTGAGTAAGCAGCCTACCTCAGGTCTGCACTCCCTCCTGCCCACTGCAGCCCCAGGGCCCAGCAGGGTACCCACAGCCCCCACCTCAGGGGCTCACAGGGGCTGCAGCTGCAGCGACCTGGGTGGGCAGGTTGCCACGGAAACCAAGCTGCTCACCTCTCCCTGGCGTCTGCAGTTCTGACAGGAACACCAAGCTCCACCAAAGCATCCTCATTCCTGGACTCCTCCTCAACCTGTCCAGGGCACATGATGAGCACAGAGTTGGATCAAGAGGCTGGAAGGTGCAGGGGAAGCAGAGGAACCAGGAAACTGGCCATGATCCTCTCCCTTCCACCTCATCTGACCACTGCTACAGTTTGGAGTTGACTTACCCAAGGGGTAGAAACCACAGAAAGCCAGGGTCACATCTGGGGAATTTTGGTGTCAGGAACCTTGGACCAGGAAATCTTGTTTTGACCTCATTCTGACATTTCATAGTCGTATGTCATTGGTGAAGCCTCTCAACCTCTCTAAGCCCAGTTTCTTCACATATAAAATAAAGACCATTTTATCTACCAGATTTTGATCAGGCTTTATTACTTGGAGATAAAGTGCAAGCTATAAAGACCTTGTGTGTATAAGGGGTTGTTACTATCCAGGTTAAAACATTACCTGTATTCAAAAGAATTCAATCAATGCACATGTGATAAAAGCTGGTGGATTATGAGAAGGAGCAATTCCTTGATTCCTCTCTTAAGTCAGAGCCTCTCTACCTAGCTAGGCCTGGCCCTGAGGGCTGGAGATCTAGACACAAGCCATGGGCCCTGCTCTGGAGGAACTCCTGTCCTCACAGAAATGCTGTTTGTTGGCCTGCTGTGTGCCTAGCACTGTGAAGCATGCCAAAATAGACATGGTCACACTTTTCTAAAGGAGTACAAATAAAACTTTTTAGGGAGATGAACACAAGACATACACCTATGAAACAGGGCAGGAAGACTGTGACTTGCCTGGGAAGAAGACTTAATGCATGTCTCCAGTAGGGACAGGAAGGTTCCTGGAGCACAGCATGGAAAGAGGAGATTGCGTCAAAGGGGCAAACACTAGTCTGCATTGCAAAATTCTCTGGTTGGCTAGAGAAGTTAAAAAAAATTTACAAAACATGTTGTCTTCTGAGGAATAATTATTTTCTTTTAATATGCCTTTGTTAATTCATTTAATTGCTTATTTTTTTCTCTCCCTCGCTCCAGAATGTAAGCTTCATGAGTGCAGAACTTCATCTCTTCACTTTGGCATCTTCAGCCCTGAGCATACATTTTCATGAAGCAGATTTTCATTAAGCACTACCTAAATAGTGACATAGTAGGGACAATAGGCATTCAACAAGTGGCTTGAAGAAGTGCTTTCTATCCACAATGATACAAGCACTTCTTCTTTTTTTTTCCTCCAAAACTCCTGTTGCAGTTGGTAGCACAGTAGAATCCTGCCACGATGCCCTGTGCGGAGCCCAAAAAGTTCATTTGTGGAGAGCGTGTGTTGCATTGTCATGAGGCCCATGAAGTGACTAGGCTGAGCCAACCACCCAGGATGAGTGCCAATTGCCAACTCTTGTCTGTGTGAGTTTGTGTTATTCTAGGTAATGTCACCACAAGACACGTTAATGTGGTCATTTTCAGAATTAGCTGTTCAGTCTTTGTTTCCCCGCTAGACTGTGAGCTCCTTGCACATGGGCAGTGCTCAGTAAATACATATTAAATGAATAAGTAAATGAATTCATGGAAGAGTAGAAAATGAGTGTTCCAGCTTGGTTTGGAGGGTCAGGGAGTGCTTAGTTTGAGGAGAGAAGGATGACTCAAAATTGAAGTGAAGGGAAGGGAACAAAAGGGATGTGAGAAAACCAGAAAGAACATTTACAAAGACTCTGAATTGGATAAGTGTGGTGTGTTCAAGCATCTGAGAGCAGCTCAGTATCACCAGGGTATGAGAGAGCAGATAGGGTGGGGCATTGTCAAAGAGACATCAGAGAGAACTCATAAACTACTTCTGGGATTGGGGGCTTTATTGCAATGACAGTGGGCAGGCACTTAGGAGTTCTCAGTAGAGGCGTCTTCTGACCAGGTGTTCATTTTCAGAAAGAACCTGTCTGGAGAATGTGCTGCAGAGTGGGGAAATTATAGTGTGGAAACCTGCTGGGAGCTCACCAATGTCATCTAGGAGAGAAGACAGTGATGTATCGTGCTCGTGGCCAGGAAGGATCAGGGAGTTTCTAGGAGTTCAAGTTAAAGGACTTGGTAGGGAATAGAGGTAGGGTGAGGACTAGGAGGGACTCCTGCATGACCTCCAGACTTTCCAGACTTCTGGCCGGAGTGTCCAGGTAGACGATGACTGGGGAGGAGATCTGAAGGAGAACCACTTTGGAATGGGGCCTGAGAACAGAAATATCTAGCTCATTTTTAAACATATTCAACTTGAGATGCTTGTGAGATACCCATAAATGAAGATTTTAGACTTTGTTACATTCATGGATATATGAGTCCAGAATGCAGGGGAGAGATTTGTATTGGAGATAAGGGCTTAGATGCCATTTAGCTATGAGGTAATTGAAGCTATAGGAAAGAATGAAATCACCAAAAAGAGGGCCTAGGACAATACCTTAAGCAATGTCATGCTTTAGTAGTCAGAGGATGGAGAACCACCTTCAGTAGTGGAAGGGGATCCTCTCCCAATAAAAGCCATGGGAAGGGATTGCTTCTGTAATGTGCATGCGGCCAGTTATGCTGAACACCAATGATAAGGATCAATTGAGAAGATTCATGAGTCTACAAGGAAAAAAACAGAAATCCCTCAGGATTCTGGGGGATCTCATCTTGGTCCCCCATGAAAGCTTCTTCCTTCCTTGGATATACCCATTCCTCTCCCTCTTCCAGATTTCTCCCTCTGGATAGGGATTGAAGAGTCATCCCATTTCCCTCTTTAACTGGAGTTTGGAGGGGGTGAGAGGAGTAAGCAGCTGGAGGCACTACGAGGTCCCTTGGAAAAATCTTCACCATCATTTACATAACCAACATCATCACTGCTGTAGACACTTCCTGTTGTTTGCTAAAACAAGAAGCTGGGCCCTTCAGAAATGGGCCTCCTGCCACCTCCAACAGGCTCACTAGAGTGGACCAAATACCCACCAGCCCAGACATCATCAGAAAGTTGAACACCCACTTCCTTTGCTCTTTTGTACCTTAAACCAATTGCTTCTGGGTAGCTTAAAGAGATTCATCATTTAAGATTTGGCCTCCTGGCTGGGTGCGGTGGCTCATGCCTGTAATCCCAGCACTTTGGGAGGCCGAGGCGGGTGGATCACGAGGTCAAGAGATCGAGACCATCCTGGTCAACATGGTGAAATCCTGTCTCTACTAAAAATACAAAAAATTAGCTGGGCATGGTGGCGCGTGCCTGTAATCCCAGCTACTCAGGAGGCTGAGGCAGGAGAATTGCCTGAACCCAGGAGGCGGAGGTTGCGGTGAGCCGAGATCGCGCCATTGCACTCCAGCCTGGGTAACAAGAGCGAAACTCTGTCTCAAAAAAGAAAAAGAAAAAAAAAGATTTGGCCTCCTAACCAGCAGTGGGTCTTTGAGAAAGAAGGTTTGATTAGGGCTGCCTATGGCATTTTACAGGCACAGAGCCTTGTAACCCACAGCAGAATCCTAGGTATCACCATGAATAACTGGTACTAAAGCAAGTAGGTCACTTGCATGGATGTTCAGTGAATCCAGAGCTTCCCTACCTTCCCTGTATGCTGCCACCCTTCCACCTGCTATCAGGTTTACTCTAACACTTAAAATATATATATATATATATATATATATATATATATATATATATAACGTTTTAGGCTGGGCACAGTGGCTCATGCCTGTAATCCCAGCACTTTGGGAGGCCAAGGCAGGCAGATCACCTGAGGCCAGGAGTTCAAGACCAGCCTGGCCAACATGGTGAAACCCCATCTCTACTAAAAATACAAAAATTAGCCAGGCATGGTGATGTGTGCCTATAATCTCAGCTACTTGGGAGGCTGAGGCACCAGAATTGCTTGAACCCAGGAGGCAGAGGTTGCGGTGAGCTGAGATTGTGCCACTGCACTCCAGCCTGGGCAACAGAGTGAGACTCCATCTCAAACAAACAAAAAAAATAAAAGTAAAAATAAAAAATATATAACATTTTGGCCAGGCACGGTGGCTTACACCTGTAATCCCAGCACTTTGGGAGGCTGAGGCGGGCAGATCACAAGGTCAAGAGATTGAGAACATCCTGGCCAACATGGTGAAACCCTGTCTCTACTAAAAATACAAAAATTAGCTGGGCGTGGTGGTGCACATCTGTAGTCCCAGCTACTCAGGAGGCTGAGGCAGAAGGATCTCTTGAACCCGGGAGGTGGAGGTTGCAGTGAGCTGAGACTGCCACTGCACTCTAACCTGGTGGCAGAGCAAGACTCTGTCTCAAAAAAATATATATATATATATTTATATTCAAAATATAATATATATGTATAACATTTTATTTTGAAATGGTTTAAAACTCTCAAAAGTTTGCAAAAATAGTATTGTTTCCATGTACTCTTAACCCACCTTCCCCCAATTATAATATCTTCTATAATCACAGTACATTGTAAAAACCAGGAAACTGATATGGCTACAATGTTTTTAACTCAGGTAGAAGCTTTATTTGGAGAGCACCAGCTTTTACATGTACTTTCTTCTTATCAGTCTTATTCTTTTTTTTGGTGAGTGTAGATTTCTACATGATTTTAACGCAGCTTTTTTGATTTTTTTTTTAATTAGGATATAATTCCCACACCGTAAAATTTACCCTTTTAAGGTGTACACTTCAGTGGTTTTTAATGTATTCACAGAGGAGTGCAACCGTCACCACTGTCTAATTCCAGACCTTTTTATCACTCTGAAAAGAAACCCCATATTCATTAGCACTCACTTCTTTTCCTCCCCTTCCTTGGCAACTACCAATCTATTTTCTGTCTATGAATTTACCTATTTTGGACATTTCATATAAATGGAATCATAAAATATGTGGCCCTTTGTGTTTGACTTCTTTTATTTAATATAATATTTTTAAGCTTTGTCCAGGTTGTAACACTTACCGGCACTTCATTTCTTCTTATGGCTGAACAATATTCTAGCAACATATTTTTGGATGAGTATCCAATGCAGAGCTGAGAGATTTTCCTGGAATGACTCTTTTCACTCTCTCAACTGCACTCCCACGACTCTGATCAGCATCCATAAGTGGACCAAGAATGAGGAGGGGAGTTGTGAGGGTTGAAATGAAGTTCCAGTAGGTCACTTTCCCCACGTGCCTTCCCTCTCTGCTTCCACTCTGCCTCAAATGGTGAAGGCGTTTGGCACAGACCTTGCACGCCAAAGAGCAAAAGTGTTTTCATCCAAATTGAACCACCATAAAAACAGCCATATCGCAGTGGCTCACACTTGTACTCCCAGCACTTTGAGAAACTGAGGTGAAAAGATTGCTTGAAGCCAGGCGTTCAAGTCCAGCCTGGGCAACAAATCGAGACCCCCATTTCTACAAATTTTTTTTTAAGAAATTAAGTGGGCATGCATGTAGTCCCAGCTGCTTGGAATACTGAGGAACTATATCACTTGAGCCCAGGGATTTGAGGCTGCAGTGACCTATGATAATGTCACTCCACTCTAGCCTGGGAGACAGAGCAAAACCCTAACTCAAAAAAAAAAAAAAAAAAAAAAAAAAAACCACCGCTACCACCACCACCACCAACAACAACAAAACACGACCAACAATAAAATTGGCAGCTTCTTCTGAACCATCCATCTTCAAGTATATTGAGATGAACCCTGAATGTGGTGATTAGTTACAGGAGGGGAAAGATCACATCATCCCAATTGTGTAGTAAGACTTCTGAACATCTGCAAGAAAAAAGATGGTTAATGATTTTTATGACATATCTAAGTTCAAACCCAACTACAGACCCGGAAGGCAGCTAAGAGGTCTCCTTGAACAATGTGTTTATTTCACAGATGGAGAAAATGGGGTCCAGAGAAATTAAGACACAAAACTTACCAGTGGCAGCACCGGCCCTCGGTGACATAAACTCCACAGCGATTTCCCTTTACAATGCCCCTTCTGAGAGCCCTGAAGCCGTGGTTCTAGGATGGGAGGAAGAGAGAGAGCTAGTGGAAAAGGTGCAGAGAAAAGCCCTTTTCTAGCTGTGCAGATTCGTTTGAGAGAGGATGACACGACTTAATGTACGTCCAGGGTGCTCAAGAGATATCCTCTGAATGAAGGATTCCCTTCTCCCAGTCAACACTCCCGGCAGCTGCTCCTTCTTACTCACCAGACCAAGGGGGCACAAATCCTGACAGAGCCCTCACTGTGCTCTTTAAATTGCCTGAAATTACCAAATTTAATATGGAGAGAAGTTTACAAAAAGGGAGAAGAAAAAAAGAAAATTTAGAATTACCCATAATTCTACTACAAACACACACACCCTGAAACTTTGAGTGTCTTTCCTTCCAGACAATATTCTCTGCATAGATCTAGAATTTGGTTTTCATAAAGTTAGAATCAGCAGAGTGTCACAATCCAATTTTCATGTAACAGCCTCGTGTTAATGCCTTTGCATGAGCATCATAATTTAAAAACACTTTGTTACAGAAAATTTCAAGAATATACCAAAGTAGAAAAAATAATATAATAAATTCTTACCTACTCCAATTCTACAATTATTTACTCAGAGCCAATAAGTTATTTTGCAGCAAATTCCAGACCTCAAGTCATTCCACCCATAAATATTTCAGAACCATCATCTTTTGAGGCAGTTCAGTTTTCATTGCTTGGATAGACCGGTAGCAAAAGCACCTCTAAAAGCTTACTGGGGTGGGGGTGGCACTCTCCTCCTCCTTCTCCTCCTCTCTACCCTCCATGGAGCTGTCTGATGTCCAGACCCTCTGACCTCTACCCTTTCTGCTGAGCTGTGCCTTGGAGCAGGGATGTGGCTGTAAATTGCAGTCCCTTCAGGAAAAGGTCAAGGCTTCATAAGAATGGAACCCTGACCCAAAGAAGCTGTGTTTTGTTTGACTTGGGATGTTTTGAGTAAACAGAGTTGTAATGTACAAAGCACCGAGCCAGTTTCTTTCTCTATCAACTGGCATTAAGAGACAAGATGAATCAAGCAGCTGCAGGGGAGCTGGCTTGGCCTGGGACCCCCCTGCAGCACCTCCTCTGCCTGCCTCTCCCTGGTCCTATGGCCCTGTGGACAGGTTATTTTCTCCTGCTCTTTGTTTTATGTAATCTCATCGGAGGTTTCAAGTTCTTTTATTTTCTTTGTAATTTCATTTCAAACTATTATTTTATAAGACCTGGCCTATTGCTGAGGATGCATGCAGAATATGAAAATTACTCCAAAAATTTTTACATGAAACTTTCAAGATGCAAAAAGTGAAATTTTAAAATTTCAGTCCTGGAAGAGGAACAAAAGCATTTCAATAAATGAGACTGTTTATTCTGGAATGGGCATATAGAGACAAGGAAGGTGCCGTGTGAATGGGCGCACCTCTGCTCTCTTAGGTCAACGGTTGGAAACACGCTGTCCCACAGTCAAGGCAGCCTTGTCCAGGCTAGGAGGCCATGATGGATGCTGGAGGCGTTGTTATCTAAGTGCAGCCTCTTTGCTTCCTCAGGTTTCAGCATTTCCCATGAGATCATTTAAAATCACATTTGCTATTTTACCATCTAATCACGCATAAGCCTCTCCCCACACTCCCCCCGCCCTGTTTCCATCCAAGGAGTGCACTTTCTGGAGCACCAGCAACCAGGGTGGAACTCGTAACGGGAAGTGGGAATGGCACCCAAGAAAGCGTGATTTCTTGTAGTTTCGTGAATGGCAGCAAGGCTCCCATCAGACAAGCCGAGCCACCGTCACTGAGGAGGACAAACGAGTGAGAGTCTTTGCAGGGCTTGGGATCCCAGACTTGCCTCTCCTACCTTGCTTCACACACTAGCCTCTTGGCTAGAGAAGAGACATCAGATGGCGTTTCTTCCTCTTGCTATGCCTGAACGTTAAGCTGAATGTATGTTCCAGGAGCCCATGGTCTCTAGTAGAGGCAATCTGGGATAGAAGAGAAGACACTTCTTACATAGAAGACGAGCAAGATTGAGCAGCAAAGGTTTGGCTGTGGGACTTCTTCGTTAGTCTGTGGCTAACAGTGTAAAGATATATGCTTGGGGTATTTTGAGGACAATTGCAGATTTTATTGATAAACCAAAAACGAAGCATGTTTTGTTGGGTGTTTGACTATATGGCCTTCCTCAAACACCCATAGTTCTTGGAAAAAATACTACTAATCTATTTGCATAGAAGACCCCCAGTGCATCTCTTCCTCTGGAGGATAAGGGTGAAAATATAGCTAAATCCAAAACCTGTCAATTTCAACATGCTACATCAACGTCAAGTTTATACTCTTCAAAAAGTCATGTTGATATAAAAAGATGTTTTATTAGCAGATGTGATTTCAGAAATTTAATGGAAACTGTGATAACAGAAGGTCAAACGTCCTGATAGTATTGATGAAGTTGTTAAAACTAAATAAAATGGGGCACAGAAAGCAGAGAATGCATGGTCTCCAGGTTGGTGGTGATACAGAGCTTCAGCGAGAAGTTTTGCCTCTAACTTATGGCAACAAGTCACCTTGTTAGACAAGTAAGGGTCAGGGCAGAGCAGTGGTTTTCATTCTTAGTCACATATCAGAATAAAGTGGAGAACTTTTTAGAAACAGACTCTTGGACCCCACTCCAGGCCTATTGAATCTGAATGTCTAGGGGGTGAGAGTCAGAAATCTGTATTTTTCCAATGCTCTCCAGATAATTCGGATGGACAACAAAGTTGAGGAACTTTTGTTTTCAGATATTGTGATGAACAAAAGACAAACTCAGGTAGCCAAGGGTATTATCCAACCTTCGACGTAGCATTTATACAGGTTCAGAGACGTGACTACAGGCAGGACCAAGGGCAGCTGTTCTTTGTCTTTAACCCTAACTCTGTAATCCAGAAAGCCTCATTCAGAAATTTCTGTGGTTCTGGCTTTGTTCGGCTTTTTTCCCCCCACGTCTAGCACATTTAGTGTAAATTTGATTCTTGATCATGATTTTGCTCTGCACAATTACCTGACTAGATTTGTGCCAGAAAAGAGAAACATTTGCTATGACTTTTTTAAACGTAGTTTGAATCGGCTTTACTGGACTTTCAAAATGAAGCAGGGAGAAGCGACCACATGTATGTATTTTGAGTAACAGAAGCCAAAGGTTGGGCTTTCTAGCCACATGGTGTGGAAGGAAGTTTGAAATGACACAGATAAATGAATTGCTTTTAAACTGGTGGAATTTTTTTCTTATGAAATGGCATAAAGTTGGTTTGAAGTGTTAGGAAGGTTTTAGAGTGGCCTTTAAAAGTAATTTCCCAGTTCCCTGTCCACTCAGCCAAATAATGGTAGTAATAATAGACAAGCATATAAATTGAAACATCAGCATGTTTTTGTCCTAAGCATTTGAAAGACTACATACCTCTAAGGATGATTTTGAGATAATAATCATCAGAAGAAAATGTAAAAGAAACCTGAGAATGGTCTGTAATGGTAAATGGTGGTAAAGAAAATGTTATTCCAGGAGGGGGAAGCAATCCGCTAATCACTGACTCTGGGCATGTGCAGGCACATGTTCCATTCTCTCAGCACCCAATTAAGTCAAGAAGGCTCCTAAGACCTTCAGCTTATTTTGTGAGTGTCAGCCCAAGATTCCCCTTAGCTCCCGCCTCTCTCAGAACACAGACCAGCCCCATGGTCCCCAGACACAAAGTGATACTGTGAGCTGTGTCCACAGCTCCTGAGCCCGTGAGTGAAACACTGTCCCTCCCCCCACTTCAATTGCCATGTTCTTTCTCATTCATTTTGTATCCACTGGGTTCTCCCTTTCTGTACAATCACTTTCTGCCCAAATCTTACCTGCCTTTCCAACCCCTGGATAGACCTCATTCTCCCACAAGGCATGGCGCCTTCCCTCTCTTTCTCTGCTTCCACCTCCCTCTTCATTTGTGTTTATTTACATGGTGCATGTCTCATTTTAGAGTGTTGCTTGTATGCGTCTCTCTCTCCCCACCAGGGTGTGTGTTTATGAGGGTCTCCCTCTCTTTTACTTCTACACCCCATCAAAACTTTGCACATATTAGCCGCTCAGCAAGTGCTTACTGAATAAAAATCATGGCTTGCTGTCCTGGATCATACGGGAAAAGGATTCAAATGTGACAGCACCTTCTCTCACTCTCCCTGCTCAAGCAAATGTGTTCTGTCCCTTGCCTGCCAGCACCAATTCTGAGAGGCTTAGCGCTATTAATATTTTTCCTTAGAATGTCACTCTGGTCTGTCTTGCTCATTAGATCCCATGGTCGCTCTTCTTATCTTGTTGTTTATATGCTGTGCTTTTCTCTGTTCTCCAAAGATAACTAGAGCCATGTTTTATGAACTAGTTGATGAGGTAGGAAGGGGTCAGAGTGGCCACGGCCAGGTATACAACAGTGGCTAAGAGCACAGGCCTCGCGAACTCAGAGTCTGTTTCCTCAACTGTGAAATGGCCATTATAATACCTATGTCACAAGACTGCTGTAAATATTAAACAGGGGCATGCACACGAAGGTTGGCCTAGTCTATTACCTCCTATTCCTATTATCATTTAGTCTGCTGCCCTCATTTTATAGATAAAGAAACTGAGACTTGGAATTTCAGCTTTAGTGACTGATTCAAGGCCATGCAGCTGGTTACTGGCACGAGGAACAGGAACCCCAGTCCCCCGCCCCCGTAATGTGAGGTGACAAGAGGGGAGTCCTGTTGGAGACACTTTGTTCATACTCTATAGGGAGGAGCCAAGGTACTCAAAGCCCAGCATGAACTCATCAGCAGGTGTGAGCTTGATTTACATTAGGCACAGTCCTTTGGGAATTAAAGTGGACTGGTAATTATGTTTGATTGTGATTAGTTTGAGGTGCTCATAGAGCCGATCAGCAGCACAAATTAGAGGATGCTTTAGAAGAAGGAGAACTGAGGGAGGTTGTGAATAATAGGTAGACTTATTTATTTGAGGCAGAATCTCACTCCAACACCCAGGCTTGAGTGCAGTGGTGCAATCTCAGCTCAGGGCTCAGGTGATCCCTCCACCTCAGCCTACTGAGTAGCTGGGATTACAACTGGCCACCACCATACTTGCATAATTTTTGTGGTTTTGATAGACACAGGGTTTCGCCATGTTTCCCAGGCTGGTCTCAAACTCCTAGGCTCAAGTGATAGTCCTGCTTCAGTCTCCCAAAGTGATGGGATTATAGGTGTGAGCCACCATGCCCAGCCGTGGGAAGACTTAAATAGATGGAAGAGAGGGCAGGTTTCTGTGCCCAGAGTGCAGTGACAGGCAAAGAATCATAAACGTCTACAAGTGCTGACTCTGACAACCGAAGATGAACAGTAGCTCCCTCCAGGAGGGAGAGGGGTAGCCACTGGGAAGGGGCACGGGAGAGTCTCCTCGTTTTCTACATCTTGGTCTTGGGGGTAGTTACGCAGGTGTTTGCATATGTTTTTTTAAAAAGCATCAAACTGTAGACTTAAGATGAAGTTGGTGCACTTTGTGTATGGATATTCCTCAATTTTAAAAAAACCACCAGTACTACCACTCCCCAAGAATGATGTGTTAATATTTTTATTCATTACCTACTGAGCAGAAGAGATAAGAACATCACCTTAGGTCTCTGATAGGCTATGACCTTCACTAAGTTAGCCTCAAGGTTTTAGTGACTTCCCTGCAGAAATGGGTTAACTATAGGATATGCTTCTATGATTGTGAGAGGATCAAATGAGTGTTCATAAAATACTTAACACGATGCCCAAAATGAAGAAAGCAAGCAAGAAGATACATGTATTAGTAAGACAACCATCTTTTTTTGTTCAATTTTTAAACAAAGAAAGCTGTGATCACATTTTTTAAAAGTGCTGGCTGGCTTAGTGGATGATCATAGGCCAAGCATGGGTCGGCGGCACTCAGGTTGACAGCTGCCGGCTGCCCTGGAGCTTGTTGGCAGGCACCATGGATCAAGGTGTTCAGGAAGTATTGACTGGTTGCCTGGCTCATTTCCCCACCATAAACCAAGTGAGGGGCAGGGGTTCAGGATGTCCTGGTTGGCCCACTGGTTCAGTGGCTGACTGGGGGCTGGTCAGGCACCTCACTGTCTCCCCTGCTCCAATATATTCCAGTTGTAGCTTTGTGGGAAATCAGTATGAGAGAAGGTAAAGGGAATCCTGGGGAAATTGATAGCCTTGGCCCTGAACAGTAGAATCCTGGAAAATCTGGGTTGTTGTCCCAGCTCTGCCTCTTATTAGCTGGAGTCCCAGTCAAGATCCATTACCCACCTTTGTCTCAGATTCTGCAACTGTTGGTTGGAAGAGTTGCACATCAGGGAGACTGTATTTTTTGATGTGAAATCAGACAAGTGGGTATCACTTCTGAGTCAACTACTGAATTATATTACCTTGGGAGATAATAGTATTAATAGCAAGATTAATATATTGTTTCCTTACTTCTTGAGGGCTACATATCATTTTTGCACTCATTTAATTTTCATGACTACTTCATAGTTCTATTTTTTTTTTTGAGACACAGTTTCACTCTGTTGCCCAGGCTGAAGTGCAGTGGCACAGTATCAACTCACTGCAACCTCCGCCTCCTGGGTTCAAGCAATTCTCCTGCCTCAGCCTCCTGAGTAGCTGGTATTACAGGTGCATGCCACCATGTCCAGCTAATTTTTGTATTTTTAGTAGAAACAAGGTTTCACCATGTTGGCCAGGTTGGTCTTGAATTTCTGACCTCAAATGAGCCACCCACCTCGGCCTCCCAAAGTGCTGGGATTGTAGGCATGAGCCACTGTCCTTGGCCCATAGTTCTATTATTGTGATTATTTTGCACATGAGAAAATGAAGGCACACAGAAGTTAAATAATCTTCCAATAGTCCCACAACTAGTAATTTGTAGAGTGGGGATTTAAGCCCAGAAAGTATGGCTCCAGTATCCAAGATTGTAAGCATCACCCTATCCTCTTGAAACATTGGTTTCTTAACGAAAGGAAAATATTTTACTCTGTTGGAGGAAAGATGTGATAAGCGTAAAAATGTGTAGAAGAAAATCAGGAGGACTCAAACTTTAGATGCAATCAAACGCATTTTGAAAAATCTGAAACAGTAAGCATATGCTACAACGTTTGTAAAACGTGACCATTTCACTGAGAGCTCATTTTTACTTAACGAGGCTATTTCATGCAAACATTCAACAAACCTACATGGGGTATGTGCTATGTGCTGTTCACTGCCAGGCACCAGGGGCACAGAGCTGTGGACAGAATGATTTTCATGTCTGCCCTCGTAGAACTTACAGTCTAGTGGGGCAGACAGATATTAAACGAATACACAAATAAATATAATTTTAAACTGTGATAATTGCCAGGAAAGAAATGAACTAGATTCTTTGGGAGATGTTGGGGGCACCTAGTTTAGACAGACAAGACCAAGAAAGGCCTCCCTGAGGAAGTGACATTTAAGCTTTAGCCTAAAAGGAGATGCACTATTTTTGTCTGAATTTGCCATTTAGAAGCAGAATTTGAGGACCAAATCAGAATGTGACTGGTGAACAAAAGACAGATTCCTTCAATATTAGAAACTATGTGGCAACACTGGATTCTCTGCGTATCCTTTGCTTCCCTGGAATAAACTGAAGGGCTGCATTATACTGGTTGGCATTTACATAATGTTCACAGTGCTCTTGCCTTAGAACCTTGCCCAAAACCCATTTCTACCTGTCAATTTTTATTAGAATTTGCATATTTTTTTCTTTAGAAACTTAGCAGAGGAAAAGGGGGATTATTGTTCATGAGAAACATTTTGGCTCTGAAATAATTAATGTTTAAGAAGATTAACAACCGCAGTTGCTTCACGAGCAGGGGCTCATGCTTTTGGTAGGTGTTCAATGAAGGCCATGCACAGAGTGAAAGTGCCCAGTGGGGGCCTTCAGTCTGGGCATGCATTTGTGTATTTTTCAGTGTCCCAGAGCCCAGAGTGCAATGTGCCTCTCCCAGCTAAAGTATGTGACGTTCATATTGTGACAAACACAGTCACAAAAACACTCTACCAACAACAGCTTCCTAGGAAGCCTTCATCAGCTTCTCTAATCTGCGTTGATCCATCCCTTCTTCAACACCTTGAGTCACTTATCTTTATTACTTAAGACTCTATGATCAGAACCATATAATACAGCCCTTCCTTATTTTTCTTGTGATTTCCTGGTTACTAGGACTTCTTTTCTCCCTGAGTAGACTCAGGGCCCTCAAAAATTAGAAAAACGGCTTCTTGTCAAGATAGAAGGGCCTCATTATACACCCAGACCGATCCCCTCATTGTGCAAATGAGAAAACTAAGATCCAGAGAGAGAAGATGCTCAAAGACTGAAAATGCTTTGTTACAGACCTGTGGCTGGGACTCAAGTCTCCTAACTGCTAGCCCATTGCTTTTCCCACTACACCACATCATCTTTCACAGCACCTAATTGTGATAAATACACAGTAGGCTGTTGGCAACTACTAATAATGAAAGCATTTTAAAATATTCAACAGAATGAGAAAGAGCTGTCTTGCTGACTCACCCTATAACCTCCAGCAGCTCAGGTGGCACTTCCGGGCTATGACGGTTTCAAGAGAGAAGCCCCTGAACCTTAAAAGCGCAAGGCCATGTCCACATTTGATTGAAGCCAAGAACACACAGATCTGTTGTTTCTCATTTTTTAGGGAGTCAGTAACAAAGTATCTCTGAAGAGCAGTCTTCTAATTCCTCCAAAAGTTGCATTCAGAAAGCGACTAAACAGACCAATCACGTTTGGCAGAAATGCTTCTGCCAGGTGTATGATCAGGCCCAGTCCTGATGCTTGCTATTGCAAAGTCAACCTGTCTGCATAGAAGCTACCTGGTCTCTAATTTGACAAAGCCTTAGTTTCCTCACAAAATCGTAATCAGAATGAATCAGAGCCATAATATTACTTCCAGGTTCATAAAGCACCAGAGTTTACAGAGGTCACCTCAGAGCCCTTCATCTTCCTGTGTAGTAACTGCCTCTCAAAGACAAAAACAACAATGAAAGAAACCATATCCAACATCAGAAAGCAAGTCAGCAGAAGATCCAGGGCTACCTAACCTCAGAACCCCTCATTCCCAAATCATAGTTCACTGCATTGTAATGACTCCTTCTTAATAAATCTCTCTGAGTTCCCTTCAGTCATTGCCCCAATTTTAGTTTTCTTGTCTTCATATTTCAGCATCAAGCTCCCCTTTCTTCACATGAAAAGGCCAGTCATGCTCGGCGTCCCTGAGGCATGGGAACAATCTCTTTCATTCTAAGGTCAAACCAGGCATGCTGACAGCAGAAATTCTAGACTTAACAGTCACAGTGCACATTTGTGATGATTCTCTCAAGTAGTCTGTCTCTGGGAGAGCCATCATCATTCATTCATTCATTTGTTCTTTCACTCCACAAATATTTATCAAACACTTACATTGTGACATTGTCTTAGATGCTGAAGATATAGCAGAGGAAGATATAAACATGGTCTGTGGCTCAGGAAGCTTACTTTCTAGCATAGGAACAGAGACATTGAACAGATAATTACCAAAATAAATGGCCACCAGGAAATACTGGCTGCTATGCACATAAACAACAAAGAAAATATGTCTAGTTCAGAGAATCAGGAATGGCTGTTCTGAAAAAGTGACTAACTGAACTGAAAGAAGAATAGAAGTCACCCAGGGGGAAAGAAAGGTGAAAGCATTGCTGAGAGAGAGAAAAGCACGTGTGAAAAGACCAAAGCAGAGAGCAAGTCGGTGGATTTTGGTAACTTAAAGAAGACCAGGGTAACTACCAGGGGGGAAATAAGGGAAAGGGTGATGTACAAGGAAGTGATGGGCAGGGACCAGATCATGCCAGGCCTTATGCCCCATGTGAATGAATTCAGACATTCACATGGGGAGATGTGAATGTTTAAACCCAAAGAGGTTGGAAAGCCTTTGAAAGGCATCATCAAAGAAGTGATACTATCAGATTTGCATTTTTAAAAGATTCGGTTGGTTGCTGTGAAAGTAGGCAAAAAAGAATATGGGGAGAGACCAGTTAATAAGTCTCTAGTAAGAGACCAGATAAGAGATGATTGTGACTTGGTAGTTGGGGCACATGTAAAGAGGTGAGGAGAGGGAACGTCTAAGTGTTTATGATGTGAGCAACTGGCTGCTTGATGGTGGCATTTAACCAAATAGGGAATATAAAAGAAGCAACCAATTTATAGGGGAGAGATATCCAAAAGGAACAGACAGATAGTCAGGTCTGGAACAGAAAACAGGTTTAAGTGGGAGTTAAACCAATGAGAGGAGATTAGATTTTGATGCAAGGGGATATAAAAGAGGACTAGGACAGAACCCCAAGAAACTCTGATATTTAATGACTTCCAGTATGTAAAAGCCTTCAGTAAAGCCTCATATGGAACAGAGAGAGGATTTAAAGAATAATAGAATGGTCAGTCATGTCAAATCCTGCTGGAAAGTCAAGTCAGTAGAAGTCTAAAAGTTTGTTTGGAATTGTCAGCCTGGAGGCCATTTGCATCTTAGCAAAAACTTTGGTAAAGGGAGCTGGGAGAGACATATTACAGTGCTATGAGGTGCAAAAACATGCATTGATGTATTTTTCATGTATGACTTTTGTGATATTATGTCACCTAGTTAAACCTATGTCTTCAGCATCCTTAGAAAACCTTAATCAGTTATTAAATGGATTACCCAAATTCTACTGTCCACCACAACTTTATAAATGGCAAATAATTATCTACATTAGTGATTTCAATATTCTTCTTGAATTAAACCTATTCTTCATCCTTACAAAATCTTTGTCTTACTTAAATATACCTGGCAATGTTAAGCCACAGTTTTAAAAATTGTAAGAACTCACACTATTTTCCAAGCCTCCTTCTCCAAGAATTCTGAAGAAATCCTATGATATCTGTTAAGGATATCATAGAACAAAAATCTGGGGGACAGGGAGAATTAGAAATAGGAGAAAGGAAGTACATTTTTAAATTTTTAAATTAAAATTAATATCCACGGCATGAATCTCTTTAAACTTTTTGAGTCTATTGTCATTTACATCCCTCATTAAATAGGCACTTTCATTTGGGGCAACTGAACCATATTCAAAAGTATTTGAAAACTAATGGTGGGGTATGGATAAATAAATTGGAACACTGTAACTTCTTTATATTGAATTTAATTGCAAATGATCTCACATGTTTGTTTAGTTTATACACTGAGAGCTAGCAGTGTGGAATTGAAATAGGCTAAGTGGTTATTGGCTATTAAATCACATATGTAATGGAAATATTAAGGTCTATATTATGCATTTGTCTATAATTTCTCTTACAAAGTGCTTTCATGTGTATTTTTTGATTTTAACAGCAACAGTGTTAGGTGAGTGGGGCAGAGGTAATCATCTCCAGTTTACAAATCACAGAAATGAGGGTCAAAGAATTCAAAAGACCCAGTCAATGTCAGAACTCATGCTTCCTGTCTTCGAGCCCAATGGCTAAATAACATTATTTCTCTGGCTTTTTGGAATGATTGTAACTCAAGGTTTCTGTAACTGACTCAATCCACCATCCTGAGTTTTTTGGTTCATGACACTTTCAGATCATGTGATGAGGAACTTCTTTTCTTCCTTAGACACAAAAATTTATTCCTTCTTTATGATCCCATTCTCAATGGGTTGGAGCAGATGATATGGAGGTAAAGACTCATGAGAAGGTAACATTTCTCCTCTTCAACTTTGTATCTCCATTCAGGTGGCAGCGCTGTTTTAGGCACTTTCTTCTCCAAATTCCAGCTTTCTTTCTTGAATTGCTCTCTTCTTCCCTTTTAGCACCCACAGAAATACACCTATCCTCAGCACTTCAGCCTGGTACACTCATTCAGCACTACAAACAGATCAGTTATTCACGAAGCCCCACAGAAAATCAGACTCACTCAGCTTTCACCCATTCCTTCCTCTCTTGTTCAGTACCTCGGTCAGCTCAAATCCAGCCTAGACACCGTCTAGCTATATCAGAACCATGGATAGCGCACGCACTTTTCTCCTCCCTATAAATTACTTTGGTCCTGCTCCAACAACAGATTACCTAGCTACTATCTCTGAGATCATTCAAAGGTGATTCAGTTAAGCAAATAGTTCCCTAGCACCATTCTTTGGTATCAGAGGCAACTTCAAAGGATTGTTCAGCTTCAAAGATAGCTAAGTGCTATTTTCCAGTGTCACAGATTACTGAGACGCGTCTCGAATCACGGGCAGGATCATGTAGAGAGCGGTCTTACTTTCGTCACCACAAACAGCTTATTACACTTTCTCAGTGGCATATCTATTAAAAATGCTATCTCTTTCCTGGACAGCTTACTCATATGTCCGGTGTCCTGTTGCTGCCATCAGATGTCTAAAGATTACAATTTTCGAGGCAATGGACTGCTTAGCTTAACACATATCAGTATCACTGGCTATATGAAATGCTTACATCTTGGAGACAATCTTAAAGTCTTGACCAGTCTGGCCGCATCTGCAAAACCAGGAACATTTAATCTCATGCTCCTGTTGCCATGGAGAGCCCAGCAATATCTTCAGTGTTAAAGTTAGCTTGGTTATTTGTTCCATGTATTAGAGAACCCAATCACACTCTCAGCACCATGCATAACACAGTTTCACTCAGATATACCAATAGTTCAGTTAGTATTTCTCAGCCCCAGCTCAGTCACACTTTCACCCAATGCTATGAAATTTCCAACCACATTCTCATCCTTACAACATGTTAATTACTCCACAAAGCAGCTAAGTCATACCAGGCAGATAATGACTTAGCTTATCATGGCCTTCTCTTTTGTTATCTCTTATAATTAGCTTAGTCATGTTTGCAGCCACACCAATATCCCAAACATCCTCTTCCAGCAACTCGAGAAATCTAGTCACATTCTCTCCACTCCACGGTACTTATTCACACTTCCTCTCAGTCTTCATGACTAAAATCATTCCCACAACTAGAACAAGACTCAGCAGTTCTTGAAACTTTTCTGCCTGCTGTTTCTATGATACTGACATATCCTTTTTCTTCTCCTTCATTTTTGGCTACCGCATCTTTGTAATATTCAGTGCCATTCTGCCCCCACAACCCTCCTGGTTTCAGCCTTTATTGTTCTCCTCTCACTTTGGAGGACAACTTTCATCCAGATCATGGTGGATTTTAGTAAGTTGAGATTGAACATAAGACACTTGTCTTTTCAGTAGCATGGAATATGGTCAGTTTCTACCCACCCTGGAATCACAGTTCAGGTACACGTGCTTTCTCTTCCCTGTGTTCCCTAAACTCAATTTTGCTGTCAGGTGAAAAGCTCTTATTATAAATATCTGATGCATACCCATCCAGATTTCTTGAATATTTATTTATTTATTCAACAAATATCTGTTGATTACCTACAATGTACTAAACATTATTCTCAGTGTTTGGGGTTCAATAGCTAACCAAATAGACAAAATCTATACCATTATGGGACAAACATTCTAGCTGAAGGAGATAAATAATGAATAAAAAATGCTAACCATTAAGTAGTAGAAGTGTTATGAAGAAAAATGAAGACAGAAATAAAGGGGTCGAAAGTGGCCAGGGGCTGTTGCTTGGGAAAGGATGGTCAGGGAGTCTTCTCTAGCAAGGTGATAATTGAATGAGATATGTAATTACAAACATGAAGAGAATATGGGGAGAGAGACTAGCAAGTCGAAAAACAGAGGCAATATTGTGCTTGGTGTGTTCAAGAAACAGCCAGGGAAGTCTGTGGGCCTGGGTTCCAGTGAACAAGAGAGAGAACGATATGAAGTGAGTTCAGAGATTAAGTTTGTGGGAACACACTACAGAGTATATTTTAAAAGGGTCATTCTGACTGCTACAGAAAGTATAGGCTTCAAGCAGTTGAGAGAATGCTAGCAGTGAGGCAAGTTAAGAAGATATAATAGCAGTCCAATTAAGAGCTGATGGTGGATTGAACTGTGGCAGCTGCAATGGAAACAGGCGATAGTGGCTTGGACTACATGGTTAGCAGTGGCTCTGATGAGAATTAGACAGCCACACTTCAGCATCAGAGTTTTCTGAGGGACTGGATAGGAGATATGAGAGAGAAGTAATGGGTTATTTAAAAGTTTTAAGGCTTGGGACCTAAGTTACTAGAATAATGAAGTTACAATGTGTTAAAATGGGACAAGGCTAAGGAAGCAGTATATTGGGGTAAATATTATAATTTCACTTTATACTTCTGTCAGACATCTAGGTGGGTGGTGATGAATAGATGGTTGAATACAAGAATTTGGAATGTAACTGAAAGACTTGGGCTAGAGAAATAAATTTATGTTTCAAATGTGGCCACAGACTACTTAGGTTGTCATCATAACTTCAGCCTTTTTCTCCTCTGAAAAGTAACGGTCTGGGAAGCTGCCAGATTTGTTGACTGAGGCCCAGAGCTATGTTTAAGCTTCCAAAACTTATGAACCTATAGTCTGTGTACTGCCGCATCCCAGAGTGTAAAAAAGTGTCAGGCATAAGGGAGGAAGATTTGAGGAAACATAAAGGAGGACTCCTAAGTTTCCGACTTGGAAAAATGGCTATGCAAGTTATTGAGATAGGAAACACAGGAGGAAGAGAAGCTTGGTTTTGGTGGAGGAAGATGATGGGATCATGGAAGACAAAGATTTTGAGGTGTTTAAGGAGCATTACAGGGGATACGTCCAAAGGCAGTGGGCTAGTGTGACTGGAACTCAGAAGAACACTCTAGATTCGGGAGTCGCCTACATGAAAATGCTAACTGTAGTTGTGTATAAGTAGATGAGAGCAACCACGGGAAGTATGAGAAGGCACAATCCTACACAGGTAAAATCTTACATTTTGCTTACTAATTAAGCTTTCTGGAAAAACTATAATTACCTGTTTATCCACACCATATCTGCTATACAGAGACAAATGCTACATTAGTAGGGAAAGTCCTCTATTGGGTTCTTAAGACCTCAATGAGTTATGAGACAAAAACACTGGTCTCTGAGGCCCCTTGAAGTCTCACCAAATCTGAACACATTCAGATCAGTTGCTCCCTCTCTCAAGTCCCAGAAATCTGCAATGATGCCCCAATCAGTAGGATTCCAGAACTGCTCCAATCAGCCAGACCTGTCCCAGAGATGGTAAAGCTCTGACTCTGGAATCAAAAGACTCAGAGATAAGCTTGTTCAGTCTAATTAACATCTTTATAACACAGTAAGCACAGACCCACATTGGTTCTTAGTTTTTCTTATTTAAGGGAATACCTTTCACCTACTCTACAGGATTTTTGTTGGATGAAAAGGAATAATTACGCAGAAGCACTTTGTAAACTCACAGTACATAAATGAGGTGCTGTTGATACTGCTGTGGATGGGGGATTTGAGTAACTCATCTCATGAGGCTTGGTCATTTCTGTGATCAGACTTAACTAGTACACACTCAGGAGATAGGGAGTTTGTGATTTCTGTGTAATCAGAGAAACATCCTGCTAAGATCTACAAAATCTGGTAGAAAGAACCCTCTGTCCTGCCCTGCCCACTGTAATCTCAGGGAGACCCTCGTTGTCACCCTTATTCACACCAGCCTCTATCAAGAAGCTCTGAGTCAGCTGGCTCTCCCAGACCATAGATTTTAATTAAAGACCAACCACAGCTATTTTTATCACCATCAAAATGGCAAATGTGAAGCACCTGTTATCTGTTTAATTACATTTAATCTCCTTCTTAGAAACTGCTCATTCATCAGGTCTCAGAAATTCAAGTCAAGATGCCACTATAGCCCATGAAGAAAAGACCCAGAAATCCCAGAAACAGGGTAAATATGTACAGAAACTTAATCCTCAGAAATAACCAAACTCCACTCTGTTCTCATTCCCTGGGTGTAAGCTTTCTGATGTTCCTGGCCAGGAGTTGCCCTGATTCTGACAACAGAAAGAGGAGGTCCTAAGAACTGCCCCAACAAAACCTCTGGGGAGTCAAAGTTTCCTAGAACAAATAAGAGTACCTGCCATTTGGTGCCAGATTTCTTTTTCCCTAGCACCCCAACACTGGCTTCTGACCTACCTCCAAAATCCAGAAAGATTTCTCCTGGGCCCTAGGACTGTGGGAGTATATCGTGATTTTACCAGATTCTTTAACCTTGTCCTGTTTCATCTCAGAGTTGCAGAGAGTTTCAGTGTTTCTCAAAGGGAGAACGTCTTTGGCAGCTTCAGCCATGAGTCTGTTGAACATGAGACTCCCTGGGCCTCACCTCAGACCTACTGAATGAGAATCTTTGCAGGTGGAGTCCAGGAATCTGCATCTTAGCCCATTTGCACCCTGTGATGGCGATACAGCTAGCTCAGCACCAGACTGTGCACTGGCATGTGAAGATCACTGCACTAGAGAAGGTGGAAGAACTATGTTGTCACAAAGCCAGTGGTTACTGCAGAGAACTAAGAGGATTAGTGCCTGTTGCAGGAGCTTCAGATCTAGCTTCCCTAAAGCAAGCAGAAAAAATTCCACGTAGATACTCCTTTATCCATCTGTGATGGCAAACCATCCTGTTTGCTTCCAGACTAGCCGTAGGACTGACGAGCTTTCTGAGAATATTGTAATTCATAGAGAACTTAGAAAGTCAATGGACTGCCTTTTCGGGTTTGCTTGGACCACGATGGACCAGGGATCCCAGAGATCTTTTCTGGAAGCATTAGGGAACATATCCTAGGACAGGGTTTTGCAAGCTTATGGGACCAGAGAACAATTTAAAAATCATCACACACTGTTAAGGCATCAGTTGGCCATCAGGGGATGCAAGACACACTTGAAGTAAAATAACACAGCAAACATGGTTTCATGAACAAACCGCCTGAAGAATGATAAAAATCTTACTCATATGATTTTTTTTTTTTTTTTTTTTGAGATGGAGTTTCGCTCTTGTTACCCAGGCTGGAGGGCAATGGCGCCATCTCGGCTCACTGTAACCTCCACCTCCTGGGTTCAGGCAATTCTCCTGCCTCAGCCTCCTGAGTAGCTGGGATTACAGGCACACACCACCATGCCCAGCTAATTTTTTGTATTTTTTTAGTAGAGACGGGGTTTCACCACATTGACCAGGATGGTCTCGCTCTCTTGACCTCATGATCCACCGGCCTTTGCCTCCCAAAGTGCTGGGATTACAGGCGTGAGCCACCGCGCCCGGCCTCTCATATGATTTTTTTAAAGAAAAACATTATATGAGAAGGAAAATAACCAGTTAGAGAAATTAAATAATTTATTTTATTAAGAATGAAAGACTGCAATTGTGCTGCCAAGCTGTAGAGCATCAGGCAGAAGCACATTCTCAATTGGCAAGTACAGCACGTATTCAAGGAGCTGGGTCTTCTCCTCTATCTCCCTGCCACGTGCAAGGTTGGCTGTCCCTTCTTAAAAGCATACCATTATATAATAAAAAGAACAATAAAACATATTAGTGTCTTCTATACTTTTCACAAATGCATTATAAACGGGAACAGTTTACCTACATTGCTTTTCTCATAGGACACTTGTTTACGAATTCCGCAGAACACATTTGGGGAAACGCAAGGTTAGACAGTCCTCTCTGAAAGCTCTGAGCCAATACCCCTATAACTGATCAGCCAGTGTGAGTGATGGGGGACTGCCTGTGAGAAGAATTTCTGTAGGCCTGGGTCTGGCCCTCGGGATCTGGGACCAAAGAGGGTCATGACTGCAGAGAAGAAAGCATTGGCCCTATAGCTAATCTGTTCTGCCATCATTCAGGTTAGTATTCAGGAAGCTCAACCTTCCACAAGAGATCCTACAGGTTCTGGAAGACATGGGATCTTCAGAGAAGAGCAATAAAGAAAGATCCTCCCCCACCTGATAGTAAGAAGGCAAAAGGGGCTGGGCACAGTGGCTCATGCCTGTAATGCTAGCACTTCGGGAAGCTGAGATGGGCAGACTGCTTGAGCCCAGGAGTTCGAGACCAGCCTGGGCAGCATGGTGAAACCCAGTCAAAAATACAAATTATCCAGACATGGTGGCACATACCTGTACCTGTAGTCCCAGCTACTTGGGAGGCTGAGGTGGGAGGATCACTTGAACCTGGGACTTCAAAGCTGCAGTGAGCTGTGATTGTGCTACTGCACTCCAGCCTGGGCAACAGAAAGAAAAAAAAAAGGAGGCAAAAGGAACCAAATATCACTGTTTGTTCAGCTTGGGAGGGTTGAATGCCCACCAAATAGAGAGGCTTCCTTAGCAGAAACAGCTACTAAACTTCAGGGAATACACCTGCAAAAACTCAGGCAGACTGTTTAAAAGCCAGGGCTGAGTTGGAGCCAAACTAGAATAGATGTTTCCTGGATTGTCTCCTCCTCAGCCGTCACAAAGGATGTGCCTTCCTCACTACATTCAAATGAACCCTAAAATAAGGATTCCCAACTAAGGCTGCAGGGACTGTAGCAGTCACTATCTGTGCCTTGCTCATATCCCCAGGACCTAGCTGAGAGGTCACCTGCAGACACTTCCTACATGTTGGCTTCCTGCCTCTCTCTGCCCAGGGCTTTCTCTGGCCACTGAAGTAAGTTCTGTAGAGCTAATATCCCTGGATGACCCCAACCAATAAGGGGTAGGACTGGTAGATAAAACCCTAGTATCCTTACCCCTCAGTGAAACAGTTCTGAGCCTGGATTGTCTGTAAGAGTAAACTGCTCATAAAAATACTGCTTTCTTCTTCCTACCTTACTTTTCCACTCTTCTCTGACATTCCTAGAAATAGCTCTCAGATAAACTACTCGCACCCCAATATTTTTCTCAGAGTGTCATATAAAGACACTGGGTAACAGATGGAAATACAGAGAACCATTTCAATCAAGGGATCTCAAGTCCAAAGCTATTACTTCTGATGGGAAAGTCTTAAAAGAAGGACTAGTCTCTCATACCTACGTTACATTGCTGCCAATTCCCACCTCAATGTTGAAAACAACCTTGTCCTTTACCAGAGGGATTTATGGTAGCCCAGAAGAATTATGGACATTTGGCACCAAGTCAGTCTCATGGCTGAGTCTGCTTTTACCTCAAGCCCCAGCTCTAGGACCTGAAATTCTGGCTTAATCCTGTTTTCAATTCTCAACATCGCATTCCACAACAATCCAGGAATTCCTGCATTGTTACTAAACCACTGAGTCCCGGGATTCAAATGTGGTTCCAAACCCTAACTATCTCTTCTCCTCTAGACAAGAAAGAGAAAGTTAACTTAGTCCTTGTTTCTCAGAAGGGAATAATTAAAGACACTGAAGTCAACAGTGTTTCAATGGTCATTACATAAATACACCATGTTAATCAGGACTTGGGCACACAGCGCATAGAACTAAGTTAGAAGAAAATAGGAGACAGATGTTCAATTATGTAATGTAGGTTGACTATGAAAAGCTCACTAAGAGACAGATCAAATACAAACAGGCAGGCGGAGAAGAAGGGGGTCAGGGAAAGTTTCCAGAAGAAAGTCATGGAGGACGTTAAGGAAGAGGAATGATGTCAGAGCAGTGAGAGCTCCTACCAGGATTTCAGTGCATGGAAGGACTGGTAACAACCAGCAGAGGCTCCCATATATAGGTACTGGGTACAAGAGCTGCCTCTAGGGCTGGTGACAATAAGCAGGCTCTGTATCACAAGGCATTGGATTCAAGAGATACATCTAGGTATGGTGGGAGCAAGCAAGAACTCCGTCATAGTGGTATTTGATTTAAGCACTGCCCCTGCCACCATCTGCTTGACTTTGGGGTGTGTTAGCTTTAAAATGTCAATCCTTATATTCCTATGATTGGACCTGTGATTTTTGCTGCATTTTTCTAAACAAAATGTTCTTCGCTTTTTCAGCTATTAAGCTTTGTGGTTACCTCTGTTCATTCAACAAATGTCTATTCTGTGTCTACTGCGTGCCAGGCACTGTGCTAGGTTCTGGAGAACTGATGCTGAACAAAATAGATGTGAGTTTAGCCCTCACTGAGCTTGCAACTGGTAGAAACCATAGAAAGGCAAACAGAAATTCCAGAGCAGAGGTTTATAGAGAAAGTGCAGAAAGCTATGGAAACGTGAGATGAGAATCCTCACATAGACTTCATATAGGTCAGAAATGGAAGAAATTGCCTAAAAGCCAAGAGTAGAAGAATGAGAGAGGATTAGCCGGGTGAGACAAAGTGGGGGGATAATTTGAGGCAAAGGAAGTGGAATATGGAAAGGCCCTAACATAAAAAAGACTGGATCAAATTCAAGGAGAAACTTATAAAAGTAGTGTGGCTGGGGACCACCGTGCTGGAGAGGTCAGCACACAGTTTGGGTTATCTTGAGTGCTATGGAGAGCTTTAAAAGGACCATAAATAAAGATATCACATAACCAGATTTGCATTTTAGAAAGATCACTTGGCTACGGTTGGAGAATGGGTTAGAAAGGACTAAATGGGAATAAAAATAACACATAGGAGGCCAGTGGGATGACGGTGATTGGACCAGCAGTATAATGGAGAGGCTGGAGACACATGAAGAGAAGATACTAAGGAGACAGAAGCAACAGCACTGGATGTCTGATTGTATGTGGGAAGGAAATAGAAAGGGCATAATTATGGTACCCAGGTTGTGAACAGACACAGAAACAGGCTATCTGGGGCTAATGGCAGTAAAAAGACATAGAGGAGAGGCAGATATTAGAAAGAAGTGGGCAGATGCTAATGAGTTTAGTTTGGGGCATGCTGAGTTTGAGGTGCTCATGAGACACTCAAGTGGAGTGGTCAAATGAAGATCTGAGCCCCATGAACTTCTGAGAGCCTCAGATAAAGACTCAGTCATCTGCATATAAATGAGAAGCAGAGACATGGGAATGATGAGATGCCCCCAAGAGATTGTGGCAAATGTCCCTGAGTTTAAGTACTGTTCTGCCACTCATTAGTAATGTGACCTTGGAAAATTTAACTTTGCTGCTCTGGTATCTTATTTATATATTGGAGATAACACTTCACAGGTAAGGTGATAGTCGATGCAATAATGCATGAAAATTGCTTAACCGAGAGTCTGAAATACAGTGGAATCTCAGTAAATGCTAGTTAGTGCTGCTGAAGCTGTTAGTATTGTTGTTATTCTGAAAACAAAAGATAGAGTGTCAATATTCACAGTCATGTATGGGAGAAGCTGAGAAAGGAGAGACTGAGAAGGAGAAGACAGAAAGTTAGGAAAACCAAGAGAGTGTCGTGGTAGCCAAGGAGAGGCAGTATTTTAAGGAGGAAGTTGTCAAAACAGCCAATAGGACCAACAAGATAAGAACTGAGATGGACCTGGACAATATAGTGGTACATTGTATCTACAAAAAATTTTTTCAAAACTAACTGAGTCTGTAGCCCAACCATTCAGGAGGATGAGGTGGGAGAATTGCTTGAGCCCAGGAGGCAGAGGTTGTAGTGAGCAAAGATTGCACCACTGCACTCCAGTATGGGTGACAGTGATACCCTGTCTCAAAAAAGAAAAAAGTTAAGAACCGATAAGGGACCCCTGACTTAAGCCACAAGGAGGTCTCTTGTATCCTTGCAAGGAGGACTTTTAGTGAGATATGAGGGCAAAATCCAGGCTTCAAAGACTGAAGAGTGACTGGAAGCAGTGAGTAGAAGTAACTGCTTTATTAAAACCCAGCGGAGAACAGGAGGAGAGAGAAAAGAAGACCTGGATGGGCTCAGTATCAAGGGAGAGTTTTTAAAGTTGAAGGAAAGTTAAGCATCTTTAAATGCTGATAGGAAAGAGCTGGGAGACAAGGAGAGAGAGAAAAATGAGGTGGCTAGGAGATAAGATTCTAAGCAAGGGAAAAGGCGTGGTCCTCAGAATGTGGGATGACACCTCTCATGTTGTAACAGAAGGGAAGGAGAGAAGTCTGCAGAGGCAGGTGAGTTGGAGGTTTGATGGCATGAAGCTGCCAGAGTTCCGTTTTTCCCCATGAACTAGGAAATGTGGTCATTGGCTTACTGCAAGAGAAGACAGGAAACAGTCAGAAAAGAGTATATTGGAAACCTCAGACTAGAAGAAACTGCTGACTAGGGAAACCATAGGATTCCCAGGTGGTACTGAGATTCCCCATCACCCTTCAGCAGTTCAGGGGAATTGTTCTAGGTTAACTTCGGCTTGGGATTTAGGATAAGCATGAGGGAGTGGCTAAAATTGTGGATCACAGATCTGATCTGGTCATGGAGAGTCGTGTTCAGCCACAGACAACCTGGAGGGCCCAATGAAATTCTCCAGTAATCCTGAGTTCTCCAGTAACTTGGAGGTCTGAATGAAATTCAGACAGGGGGAGAAATGTTGACAATGTCAATAAATAAAAGGTTGTGATAAGAAAGTGGCGTGAGACTTAAATAAACCAAAGTCTTTGATGAATACGGGAGAGTGCCTGGAGCTCAGCGGTCCCGGAAATAAGGAGAGAGGACAGCATGGCTAAATCTGGTGGTGGTGGTAGGATGGTACAAAGTGGCGAAGAAACAATGACATAGAGGCACATGGGGAGCAAAGACCTAACCCTGAGGCACCTGCAGTAGGGTGGAATAAAAGCCTTCCCTGAGAGCATTGCAGGGGAATGGGAGAGGCTCAGAGTGAGCTCAGGGAGAAGCCAGGTATGAGGGTGGGAGGGAGGCTGTTCCCACAATCAAGATGCGACAGATGAGAGGGACAGGACCAGTGGGCAAACTGTCACCTCTCTGTGGTTATGTCCACTCTTAAAGAGTACAACTACTTCCTGAAGAATGAGAAGATGGAACTCCCCATTGGGTCCCTCGAAACTAACAACTTCCGTCGCTTTACTCCGGAGTCGCTGGTGGAGATAGAGAAGCAAATTGCTGCCAAGCAGGCGGCAAAGAAAACCAGAGAGAAGCACAGGGAGCAGAAGGGCCAGGAGGGGAAGCTTCGGCCCCAGCTAGACTTGAAAGCCTGCAACCAGCTGCCCAAGTTCTATGGTGAGCTCCCAGCAGAACTGATCGGGGAGCCCCTGGAGGATCTAGACCCCTTCTACAGCACACACCGGGTAAGAGCTATGGTAGGAATGTCTTCTCTCAGCTCTTGGAGAGGAAGTCTCAAGCCACCCAGCCCGGGAAGTCCTCCTGAGCCCTGGGTGACGCGGCAGTCTGCTAAAGACTCATGAACAAAACAATATCTAACTTCTTTGATGATCTCTTTGAATCTTTTACATTTATGATAGAAGCTAACTAAACCCACACCTCCAAAAGCAGGTAACTGCTGCAGAGCTTGCAGGAAAAGTCGATGGTTCCCTTGGATGAGCTCTGGCCTGGGGCCTCCAGAGGAGTTGGCTCGCTTCGCAGGTAGAGAGCAGACATCTTGAGGTTGGGGGAGGAGTGTGGGGATGGGGACAGAAAGCAGGATGATTTAAGCCAGTGGTCCTCAACTATGATCTTGGAACCCCTGGTGTCCCCAAAACTCTTTCAGTAGGTTTATAAAATCAAAACTATTTCCTAACAATACTTGGCTGTAATTTGTATTTTTCACACACATTCTCTTATGATCATACATTGGTGAATATAAACTATCGATGGGAGATGATGTCATCACTCTAACTACTGGAATGTGTGCCTGTATATTCCTGTGTTTTAAAATTTCCTGAGTTTTTAATTTCTAATATGGTATATACACACACATATATAATATGTATATACATATATAAACATATATACTTATATATACATTAATTTCTAATATGCTATGGATATGTATGGCATAAACAAAAAGATATAGACATAAACAAAACTTATTTGGGGTCCTCAATAAGGTTTGAGAGTAATAATCCCTGAAATCAAAAAGTTTGAGAATCACAAGTTTAAACAAGCTCTTCTTCATGACAATTATCTCACCTATATTGTATTTTAGATGTTCTACACAGCCAAAAAATGGTGACTACATGTTTGGGAGTTAGGAGGCCAGGAATCAACCATCTCAAATGCGGCTGGCAGAGTAAATAAAAAGGCACTGGACTATGTTTTTCCCTCCTCTCCCATGCCAAGGGCTCATATCCTTCTAAATGCTCAGAGTAAGAAAATAGGAGAGGGTTTAAGAGGCAAAGACCTAGGAGATGGAGACAGAAGGAACTTTACAAAACTGGGATGGTTCTCTAGTGAGAAGAGAAATTAAATCCAACCAGAACTTCAACATCCTGCTGCTAGAATTCTCCCCTGGGCATACTACATCTTACCAGCCTGAGGATCAGCTGTCTGTCCATTAAAGCACCCTCAGTGTGCTCATCTTGGAGCTCATCATCCTGTCAGCTCCAAAGACCAGGATCTTGCAGAGAGGCTGAGGATATAGCTTTTAGTCCTCGATCCTCTCTACCTCTCTGTACCTCCATTTGGCTCTCATTGACCTGTGGTTTCCAGAGCCCTTCTTGCTCACGAGCCTCAGATGATGCCACTCACGTTTAAAAACATGATTGCACAAGGAATCTTGTTTCTCATTGGAGGTCCACTTTCTGTTTTGTTTTGTTTTAGACATTTATGGTGCTGAACAAAGGGAGGACCATTTCCCGGTTTAGCGCCACTCGGGCCCTGTGGCTATTCAGTCCTTTCAACCTGATCAGAAGAACGGCCATCAAAGTGTCTGTCCACTCATATCCTTTGCACTGTTACCTCTTCCACGTGTTAGAATTAGACCTTGCCCACTGTGTCTGGTACCTGCTTTAGAGGTTAGCAACAGAGCCCTTCTCCAATTGAATCCCCAAAAGACAATGAGGTCATTAGATTGACAAAATGGTTTGTAGCTTTAATGTGTGCCGTACCCCAAAGCAGTCCCAAGACACAGAGGAAGTGTTCATGCAGCACACAGGGGTTTGGATTCTCCTCAGACTAATCTAGACACAACTGTGGATGCACAACTTGAAAAATGTCCTCTTTATAAGGGGAGGTTTGCTGATGCCCCCCGAAACATTCTCACCACCTTGTGTGGCCCGCTCTCCCCACAACATAACAGGCAGTAAGAAGGCTGCAAGCCTTCTTTGGGCAGATGAGATAGGCATGGGTTGTTACTCTGTGCCATAGCCATGCTGAGAAGTAGCTGCTTACTGAGCAAAAGAGCAGCACCTCCCAGAGGGCAGGGAAAACAGACCTTGATGGGAAGAGCACACATAGTCTCAAAGGGACCTCATTGGTCATGGGGCACTGTTAACGTCACAAGTTACTCGAAAACTACTAGCAGGTTTAAAGTGTCGACAGTCCAAGGTTCATGCCACACAAGAATGTAAAGATTAGAGACACATTCGTCAAATGTCTATTATAGTAATTGTTTTAGGTAGTGTTGGAAGCTGCCTTCAGGGGATTTTGCAAGACAAGCCAAACTAGCAGAATAAAGAGACTTTGGTTTGGTTTCCTACGATCTTCCCTGCTGGTCCTAATGGAAAGATCCTAATGACCTAAGATCCTTGGTCACTGGAAAGATTGGAAGTTCCTTATGATGAATTTAGCCCTGGATTCCAGGAGGTCGATGTGCAAGAATAGACCTGCCTCAGTTGCCTGACAGATGGTAACCAGCCTCTTCTTAGAAGGCTCCAGTAAAAAAGAGCTGTACTCTGCTCCCTAACTATGAGGCAGATTGTTGGATTTCAGGACAGTTGTCACTGAGCTGGTAACCTTGGCACAATCATCTATCTGCACACTCAGCATGAAGCTGCACGCTTGATGAAGTTGCATTATGTTTTCTCTTTTTACATTTTTTTCTTTGTGAGTAACCAGTAAGAATTATATTTTCTGAGCTGAATCTTGGGATTTCAGATCCACAGAAGAATATTTAATGACAATAGCAGTCCCCCACTTGCTAAATACTTCCTAAATGTCAACACTATCATTGGTTCAAAAGCCTCTGAAGGAGAGATCAGCATCCCCATTTTACAGATAATGAAACTGACACACAGAGGCACTAAGTGAATTATCCAAGACCACACAGCTAGTTAAGAAGTCCAGCCTGCATCCTACATGGAGCAGTATCTGCAGTGAGGAAGTAGGCAGTTAATGGAAAGTAATCAGGGTAATTATTCTCTCAATGTGTCATCTCTGCTTGGGTAGCTGTTGCTTTTTCAAAATACATACAATTACATGGAAATTACAAATAAAGAGAAATCGCAAACATACAAACTTCTCTTTATGGATTCTGGTTGACTTACATTTGGATAAGTAAGAAACAGTTAATTAGAAATAAAATCCCTTTAAAAGAACCAAGTGACCAGTGAAAATTCTCTTCATCTTGAGATTTGATGAGTAAGTGATTACTTAGTAGAGTCATAGCTGGACAGAAAAGCCGTTGAGGGGTTCTCTTACTCACAAAAGTCTGCATTTAAATCTCATAAATTTGGTAACTCCAGCCCGAAAAGATGCTAGAATTCTCAGGGCCCTATTATTAATATTTCACCAAAAATATAACTCCAACCACATTTGCTTTGTTTTCACAAGTAATATTATACATAAGATATATTACTTTTAAAGGTTTGTAGAACTGGAGACACAATTTTAATTTAATCCTTGGGTTAACATTTCCCCCAATGTGAGCATCTTTCTTAATGTAATTGTAAGTCAGCAGGAAAATGTGCTTTAATTAATAGAATTTTCCTTTTCAAAATAGATGTGTTCCTAAGTAACTGTAAAACCAGACACATCAAGGCATTTACAGAAAACTAAAATACATTTAAATACTTCTGCTCAAATTGAAATTATGAAAAATGAGTATTGTACTCTTTCTGTAGGTCAAGCTCATTTTCAAGCTTTGTTTTTCCTTGGGAAGTACTGTTAGGAGCCCAGCTATTCCTGAGAAAAATGCCCAAGCAGGAACAATTTTCCTTTAGATTCTCCCCACCAATGTTTCTTCCCTTCTATTTACCCCTTCCAGCCACCTTCCTTCCAACGTCTCCTTCCCCTTCTGGTGATCCCTTGGCCCGTTGTCTGCTGTCAATATTCTCTGCTCTGGCTATTCAGAGTTCTCCACTGCAGCCTAATCCTCTTTGGGGTTTTCTTCCTGAGCCAATATTTCACTTCCCTGTGCCTGCCTCCACCGTTCCTAGCCAGAAGACCATTTCCTCGGTGGAACTGATCTCATCTAAGTTATGCAAGCAATCTGATGAAACTAATCCCCACCAAAGCTTGTTCCCCTTGACTTATCTCCAAGTTTCTAACTTCTCTTTGTCGTTTAAAATAAAAAGACATTTTCCAGATAAAATTTCAGGCCACTTTGTATAGTGAAATGAAGGGTTTGAGGCAGAAGGACATTTCAGAAAACAAAATATGTTTCCTTCCATCTTGCTCAGAGTTTGTTATCAGACAGCTAGAGTTCACATCTCTGCAGCATGGTTGATAGCTGTGTGACCTGAGAAAAGTTATTTCTTTTATTTTTTGTCAGCCTGTTTTCTCAGCTCCAGAATGTGGATAATAATACCCACCTGTAGATTAGTTGCATTAGAAGTAACGTGGGCAAAGTACTCAGCCTAGCTTAGGCACTCAGTAAATGTTAGTGGTTATTATGTGACAAGATCATAAAGCTAATATTAGCTAAGAGTAATGAATGTAATCATTCAGCATCAAAGTGATCCTAGATGACATCACAGAGACTTGGTGATCTCAGCTTTTCCTTAACACAGGCCTTCCAGGTGGTTCAGTTTATTTATTACCGTCACTATTTTGGTCAATTGCGTGTGCATGACCCAAACTGAGCTTCCAGAGAAAATCGAGTGAGTAGATTTGCTATCATTGCTGTACCTCCTCTTTTTGCTTTCTTTTCTTCCTTCACTTGGCAGTCTTTGTCTTTTATTTATCCTCCCAGGCCTCATGTGGATATTGCCAAATCTTATTATCTATTTGTCTTTGTAATAACTAGGTCTCTTCTTCTGTGAACTTTGTTTCATAAACACACATATGATTTTCAGCTTCAAGGAGATACAGATTAGTGGTTCTCAACCTTGACTGGCTATTGGCATTTTCAGGAAAATTTTCAAATGCCTGAGTCCCAGGCCCAAAATGTTTAATTTCTAATTTCATTAGTCTAGGGTGGTCTAGGAAGATGAGTCCCCTCGCCTCTGACACAAACACACACACACACACACCTGCTAGATGCACACACAAGTGTATGTCTTAGAGAAGATATGCCTTTGAGAAGGCCTACTATGGAAGAGAGACAGCAGCAAAACTGAGACAGAACTAAGAACAAATGGCTCTGAGATATATTTAGGAAATAGCTCATAAATGAAGCTGTGTAAGTTATCATGCTTCATATGCCTCAAAGCAACCTTAGGATTCTCGAGGTTATTCTATTTCCCTAGGTTAGTGGATGAAACGTCTATAGTTTCAGAATGTGAGAACTTTCCAAAAATATCGCATATCTACACATCTGGGAGGGGTGCTGCCACTCCAGCTTGAACCTAACATACCTGTGGGTATAATAATAGGTGTTTTGCAGAGGTTTCTTTTTTTCCAACTTTTTTTTTTTTTTTTTGCTAACCATAACAGTAATGCATGCCACAACAAAAACATGTTCTATTTCTATTAATAGATTAAAGGAGAAGAATCACATAGTCTTCTTAATTGATGCTAAAAGTCATTTGATAAAGTTCAATTTCCATGTATGAATTTAAACTCTTAGAAATTTGGAATAGAAGGGAATTGCATCACTCTGATAAAGGGCATTCATTGTTTTAAAGCATCAAGCCTCATACTTAATTGTGAATGTGGAAAGCTTTCCCTTTGAAATCAACAGAAAAAAATAACAAAGATGTCTGTTCTTCTCAGTTCCACTTTGTAAAGGAGGACTTAGCCAGCATAATAAAGCAAGGAAAAAAAAGGTTAAGAAGAAAAAAACTGCCAAAGATATAGTTTACAGATAATAAGATTGTATACATAAAATATCCAACATAACCTAGAAATAAACTGTCAGAATTAAAGAGTATAGTAAGGTAGCTGGGTACAAATTAACACACATAAATCAATTGTGTATATACACTATCAACAAATAGAAAATCGTTTTTAAAAATACCATCGACACTGGCATTTTAAAATGTCAAGTATCTAGGAATAAGATTATTAAAGTATGAGTAAGATCTCTATAAGGAAAATTATAATAAGTATTGTGTAAAATTTTTTTTAAAAGCAAATCAGTGCAGAGACATGTTCTCAGATTCAAAGTCTCAGTATTGTAAAGACTCCCCAAAATGACTAATAAATTTAATGTGATTCTCAAATCAATATTTCAACAGTTTTTTTTTTGTATTACTTGACAAACTTTAAACTTTAAATTTTCTTCCTCAAAAGTTTACATAAAATTTTAAAGAGCAAATTAAAGCCAAGAAACTTTTGATGAAGAAACGAAAAGTGGGAGAACATTCTACTGGATGTCAAGGTTTACTCTAAAGCTCTAATTGGAGCAGCGCACCATTGGTGTAAGATTGGTCAGAACAATGTAACAGAATAGACAGTCCATAAACAGATCAACACATATATAAACATCTAATGTGTGAAAAAGTGGCACCTAGGGTGCCACAGGAAAAATGTGGCCTTCAGTGAATGATGCTGAAAAATTAGGAATCCCACTGGAAAAACTACATGAAACATCCAACTTTGCACCACACACAAGAGTTGATTCTAGGTAGATCAACACCTCATTTCCTTGGTAAACCTTAAATATACAAAGCTCTTAAAAGAAAAAAAAAAAAAACAAAGAAGAATGTCTTTATGACCTCAGATTAGGGAAAACTTTATTACATATGACACAATAAGCACTAACTATGGAGGAAAAAGCTGATACGTGTTAGTATACTACGATTAAGAATGTTCATCAGAAGACAACTTTAAGGGAGTGAAAAAGCAAGTGCTTATATTCAGAGTAATGAACCCCTACAAATCAATTAGAAAAATGTCAGAACAACCACTTGCAAAATCACACAAAATTTGAATAGTCATTTTACAAAAGTGGAAATCCAAAAGGCCATAAACATGAAAGTCTTCTTAACCTTTTTTTAAATCAAAGAGATGCAAATTAAAATCACAATGAGAGATTATTACACGTTCTTCATAGGAGGAACATTTTTTAAAGTGTCACATACCAAGTATTGGGAACGACATGGAGCAACAGAAATTCACACACTGCTGGTGGGAGTGTAAATTTGGGTGGCCTCTTTGGAAAGCAATGGGCATTATCCAGTAAAGGTGAGGGCACACATATACTGTATTCTTCCATTATACTCTTAAGTACCTATGCTCAATGGAAATATGTACTTGTGGCCACCAGAATACAGCTACAAGAAAGTTTATAAACATTGCCCATAAAAACCTCAAACCAGAAACCACTCAAACATCCATAAACTTTGAGTACGTTAACCATTTCTGTCATATTCTAAAATGAAAAAATTTACAGCAATAAAAATGAATAAACTTGGCTGGGTGCGGTGGCTCACACCTGTAATCCCAGCACTTTGGAAGGTTGAGGCGGGTGGATCACCTGAGGTTGTGAGTTTGAGACAAGCCTGACCAACATGGAGAAGCCCCGTCTCTACTAAAAATACAAAATTAGTCTCCGTGGTGGCATATGCCTGTAATCCCAGCTACTCAGGAGGCTGAGGCAGGAGAATCGCTTGAACCCAAGAGGCTGCAGTGAGCCGAGATCACTCCATTGCACTCCAGCCTGGGCAATGAGAGTAAAACTCCATCTAAAACAAAAAATAAAATAAACTTTAGTCCTGCACAACAATAAGGATGAGTCTTAAGAACCTAATACTAAACAAAAAAACCCAAAGGCAAAGGATTACATAAATTTGGTTCATTTATATAAAATTTGAAATCAAGCAAAACTAAACTATTTCATTATGGATGCATACTTATGAAGTAAAAAGCATCAATAAAGTAAGGCAAGAAAAAGTACCAAAAATTAGGAGAATAGTGACCTCCAGGGAAGAGGAGGGAGGAGGCAATTGGGAAGGGGCTTGTGAAGTGCTGGTCATGGCGTGGGTAGTTGTCACATAAGCTGCTATGGAGTTATGTCCGTATGGAATTGTGTCAGAATTCAAATGTTGAAACTAATTCCCCATGTTGCTGTGTTGGAGATGGGGCCTTTTAAGGAGGTGATTGAGGTTAAATGGAGTCACAAAAGAGAAGCCCTTAAGTGATAGAACTGGTGTCCTTGTCAGAAAGAGACAGAGTTTTCTCTCCTCTTTGTTTTTGTTTTAAAAAAAATAATAATAATTTTTAAAAATAAATGACCATTACGTAAAATGCAGAACATTGACAAATATAAATCAGAAGATGGTAACTAGGTAGAGAAATCACAAAATAATGAAATTATATTTAATATAGCTGAGATCATATAGAATGTAGAATGTCTGTGCTTCTTCTGGATTTTTAATGCAAAACTTTTGGTTTTCAAAATGAGTTATTTGGGACTTATTTGAACATTTTGGTTAAATATGAAAAATAGAATGCATGTGCTTTACCTCACCCTCTCAAAATGCCAATAGAATGACAGCATGGGGAGAAGAACAGTATAAATACACAAGAACAAAGAGAAAGAGAATGGAAAACACGGAGGACAAAAGATGTCAAAACAACTGGAAGACCAAAAGAGGGTGGAGAAGTGGTAAATCACTTAGCAGACCAGGGCTTGTTAAACCACAGGACCTCCAGAGGGTCATAAAAATGAGAATAAAGGCATTTTACCCCCTACAATCCCCAAGGCCCTACAAGTGTTGACATGATACAAATAGCAAGAAATGGAAGCAGAAAGAGGAAGGAATGTGGGAGCAGAGTATGTTCACTTATTCCTGCTTCTATAATAACAAGAAGTTAAAGAATATTATTTAAAGTTGATAAATCAAAAAATTGACAAAATAATTATATTCAACAGTACAAAAGTAAGCACAAAAAGATATTATTAAATACAGTCAGATGATGGATGAAACAGTGAGGAATGGAAAGAGAATTACCAAACTGAAATGAGAGATTTTGTTTAAAGAAATAGCACACTAAGCACAATGTATTACAAGGTTTTAATTATAATAATAAATTTATAATAGTTTTCACTTATAAATGAAACAACTAGGATAAAAATACAAACTCTTTAGTGATCTGTATATTTGCAACAAATAATATGACAAACTCTAAATATTGGAAAATTTTACATCAAAAAATAAAAAGCAAACAAGACACACCGAATAATAAAATGGTACAAAAGTAATTGGGGTTTCAGACCATGAATATTAAGTCATTGTAACTAGGCTCCAACATTTCTTTATTAATCAAAGTAGGAACTATTACAATCAACATTTTTGCCAATGAGAAATGAGTTTGTTTATTCCTGTAACATAAAAGTCCATGTTGGCCAGGCGCGGTGGCTCATGCCTGTAATCCCAGCACTTTTGGAGGCTGAGGGAGACAGATCATGAGCTCAGGAGTTCGAGGAGACCAGCCTGGCCAAAATAGTGAGACCTCATCTCTCCCAAAAATACAAAAAATTAGCCGGGTGTGGTGGCATGTGCCTGTAATCCCAGCTACTCGGGAGGCTGAGGCAGGAGAATCATTTGAACCTGGGAGGTGGAGGCTGCAGTGAGCTGAGATCGTGCCATTGCACTCCAGCCCGGGTGACAGTGTGAGACTTCGTCCAAAAAAAAAAAATCCATACTTCAGGATTCAACGAACTCTTGGAAAGCATTTTCTGTATCCTGCTGGTGGTGGAAGTGTTTTACCTGCAAAAAGTTGTGGAAATGCTTGAAGAAATGATAGTCAGTTGGTGAGAGGTCAGGTGAATACGGCAGATGAGGCTAAACTTCATAGCCCAATCTGTTCAATTTGTGAAGTGCTGGTTGTGAGACGTGCAGTCTGCTGTGCAGAAGAATTGGGCCCTTTCTGTTGGCCAATGCCGGCTGCAGGTGTTGAAGTTTTCCCTGCATCTCATCCGTTTGCTGAGCAGACTTCTCAGATGTGATGGCTTTGGTGGGATTCAGAAAGCTGCAGTGGGTCGGACGGGAAGCAGACCACCCAACAGTGACCATGACTGCTTTTTTGGTGCAAGTTGGGCTTTGGGAAGTGCTTTGGAGCTTCTTTTCAGTCCAGCCACCGAGCTGGTCATTGCCAGTTGTCCTGTAAAATCCACTTTTCATCGCACATCACAATCTGATCAATAAATGGTTCGTTTATAGAATAACAGAAGACGTCACTTCAAAATGACAATTTTTTAAAATTTTCCCTTAGCTCACGAGGCACCCACTTATGGATTTTTTTTTTTTTTTTTTTTTTTTTTTTTTTTTGCCTTTCAAATTTGCTTCAAATGCCAAACGACCATAGAATAGTCAACGTTGTGTTCTTCGGCAACTTCTTGTATAGTTGTAAGAAGATCAACTTCGATGATTGCTCTCAACTATTTACTGTCAACTTCAGATGGCCAGCCCCTACTCTCCTCATCTTCAAGGCTCTCATCTCCTTTGCAAAACTTCTTGAACCACCACTGCACTGTACTCTCGTTAGCAGTTCCTGGGCCAAATGCATTGATGATGTTGTGAGCTGTCTCTGCTACTTTACAAACCATTTTGAACTCAAATAAGAAAATCGCTCGAATTTGCTTTTTGTCTAACATAATTTACATAGTCTAAAATAAATACAAAATAAACAGCAAGTAATAAGCCATTAGCAAAAAAATACAGTGAGAAATGTGCATCAAAACGATGTATAACATAGCCACATTTATTTAAGAATGTATTCCAATATCAAATGGCAAATTCCAACAATGCAAAAACCACAATTACTTGTGTACCAACCTAATATTTTTTAAACTACTAAATAGATCATATAAAATAATATAAACAAACTAAGACTAAGCAAATCCAATAAATATAAATGGATTTGACTCACCTATTTTAAAAAATTCCTATTATACTGTAAAGCAATATCCAACTGTATTGAACAAAAAAGATACTCCTTGCAGTGACACAGAAAGACTGAAATTATAAAATTTGAAAGATATAAGCAAAGGCAAACAAGAAAAGCAGAAACTATGATCTTAATATCAGAGAAAGTGGAATTTAGGTCCAAAAGCATGAAATAGAACAAAAATGGCATTTTGTAATGCTATTACAGACATAGTAATATTAAAGACATAACAGTAATCTATATCTTTACAACAAATAATATGGCAACAATATTTATAAATCAGAAATTATTAGAGTAGGAGGATAAATAAAAACATTGTAGGAATAGAACATTTTAATTAATTTATTTTAGCCAATAACAGATTAAATGTATTAAAAAGTATGTATAGATGACCTAGTAATATAATTAATATAGCTGATTAACATATAACAAACTACCTTCCCTAACAATAGAAAATGAATCTCCTTTTCAAAAAACCAAACAAATCAAACCAAATATTAAGCCATGACAAAAAAACTCAATAAGCTCCAAAGAGTAGAAATAATATAGAAAACATTCTCTGATCACATTGACATAAAGTTAAAAAATAATAACCAAATTTAATAAAATGGGAGGACTTTCACTCAATTTTTTTTTTAATCTGTCTCAAAGAACTCTTGGACAAAAGACAAACTACAAACTAAAATGATACAATTTCTAGGGAAGAAAAGATAAAAAACAGTTTAATCAGAACCTAGAGAGTGCAGTTAAAGACATACATATTCAGGGATTAATTCACAGCATTGAAGCATAAAATACATCAGTAAAAACTGGAAAGAAATTATTTAAAGACCTAAGATAAAACTAGAAAAAGATTAATAAAATTAATGAAAGAAAAAAGAAAAAATTAATAATTATAAAAAAGCAATAATTTAGAAAATAGCAAAACAGTAGATAAATTAGAAAATAGGAAACCAGTAGATCTAATAAATCCAAAAGCTGTTGTAAAAATATGCACAAGATCTTTATACCAAAAAATGATAAAGCATCTTTGAGAGAAATTTTAAAGTACCTAAATGAAAGGATGCCTTATGTGAATAGATTAGAAGATTCACTGTTGTTAAAGTGTCAGTGCTGCCCAAATTAGTCTATAAATTCCATGTCATCCCCTAAAAATTCCAGCAGCAGCTGTTTTGTAGAAATTAGCTGAACAGATTTCATTTGCATGGATGAAGCAAAATTTATTTAACTATTGTCCTATTGATAGACATTCATGTTTATCATAATTAACATAATCCTCATATTTTGCCACCACCTATTAATATTTTGGTGAATATCCTTACACATGTCTTTTTGTACACATAATATGTGTAAAATTAAGGGATGAATTTCTAGAATTAGACTTGCCAGGTCAAAAGGGTGTACATTTTAATTTTTGAGATATTGCCAAATCGTCTTCCAAAGTTGTATCCATTTCCACTCCCACTAATTTTCAAATCCATTCTTTATAAGAGTTTGCATTAACTGAATTGTTGACATAATTCCCTTTATATGCACACTATGAAAAATATCATACATACAAATCTACCTATATGGTCATGATCCTGGGAATTTGTGTGACAGGTATTAGATGATGTTCAGCATTCTTGGTCTTGTGGAAATGATCAGACTAGATTTTCTTTTTGAAATGCAAATTGATAATAGCCATTAGTTGTTTCCTATGTTGCTGAGAGCCCAGAGGAAGAGAATAAATGTCCTTGGGATAGACTGGGGCTCCTAATATCATGCTGTATATTTTTGAAAAAAACATTAAATTTTAGCCAGTGAGGAATAAGAAACCAATCTCATTACCATGTTCTTAATACAATCTTTTTCCTTATCTTCCCTTCCTTCCATTATTCCTTGCTGAAACTTTGCACGATTACCTGCTGATAATGGTACCTCTATGTCTCTCTGTTTGCCTGCCTATCTGTCTGCTTGTGGGAAGATAAAGATATATATTCCATTTTCTAATCCCCTCTTTTACTCAGGAAGAAACTAGAGGTTCTTCCTCAGATTGGACACCAGAAGGTGAAGAGAACAGGAGTCAAAAATCGTTAAGAAGGACAAGACCAGAACTTTCCTACTCTATCCCTGCCCTGGTTTCATATAATCATTGAAAGGGCTCTTTGATGACCCTAGGACACCCATCACTAACCATATCAATATTCTAAAAAAAAAACCTGTGATGAATTATAGCAATTTGGTTGTAGGGAAGATAAATGTTTTCTCACCTGGAAAAGAACATGTGAAATGAAGCTGAATCTACTGCAAACAAGAAAGTGGGTGTTTGCCTTTGCATGCAAAAAATATTGATTTATAGCTTTTAAAATTTATGTAACTGTTATCATATTGTATGTGTGCTTTATCTGATGTTTTAAAAATTATGTTTTTGAGATTTGTCCAAATGGATACATGTAGACCTAATTCATTCATTTTTAATTGCCATATAGTATTCCATAAAGATATTATCCTGTGTTTTCTCCTCAAAGTCACAGTTTTTCTTTCTACATTTAGGAATTTCAACCTCTGAGAATTTATTTTTGTATGTGTGTGGTATGAGACAGGCTTCCAATATTTTTCCATATGGATTATTTCAACATTATTTTCAATACGTCACTTCCCAAGTGGTTCCTACCACTGCTTCTGCCATGCACCAGATCCCCATGTCTACTTGAATCTGTTTTTTCCAGTAATATCATTGTCACATCTTGAGTCAACACCACACGGATTTAAATGCTCTATAGTAAGACTTAACCTGCTCGAGTTGCATGCCCCTCCTTATTTGTCTTCTTGAAAACTATTTTGGTTCTTCTTGTTTCTTTACTTTTCCATATCAGTTTAAGGGTCATATTCTCTAGCTCTTTTCTCCCAACTCTGTGGAAACTTTGTTTGGTAATGCACTGACTTTATCACCACAGGAAGAATCAACACATTTACAGTATGAAGCCTTCCCATATATCAGCATGGCAGATCTCTTAATTTATACAGACATTTCTACAACATTTTATAATGTCTTTTTCCTAGGTACATTGCAATTTTGGTTGCCCTGTTGAATACTTATTATTGCTAAAATACCTTAATATTATTAATTTCTACATATTGATTTTTGCATCCAGCAACACTGCTGAGTTCCTTAAAGTTAAATTTTTCTGTAGATTCCCTTGGACTTTCTACTTAGACAGTTATATTATCTGCAAATAATGACGTTTGTTTCTTCCTTTATGATTCTTATACCACCTGTTTATTTTTCCTGTCTTATTGAATCAGCCAGGACCTTCAGCATGTTGCTAATGCAAAACTATAACAATGAGCCTATTTATTTTGCTCTTGATTTTAAAGTGTGTGTTTCTAATGTTTCACTATTATGCTGTTTATGAGAGTCTCATAATTATTCTATATCAAGTTATGGAAACTTTTTTCCATTTCTTGTTTGTTGAGACTTTCATCATGAATGGGTTTGGCTTCTATCGATATTTCCATATTTATTAAGGTTATCATATCCTCTTTTATCTGTTAATATAAGCTACTATATTAACTAGGCAGATTTGCTAGTCTATTTTTAATGGCTCCAGCTGATCATTTTACTGGATTCAATTTGCCGTATTTCATTTTATCCATCTTGCTAAATGAGCCTGGCCTACAATCTTCTTTCTTAAACTGTCCCTTTGGGATGTTCCAACTCTCCTTCTGAATTATCCCTGGGAACTCCAACTTATTCTTACTTTGTTTAGCAGAGCAATTCATCTCTTTCCATCTCCTGCAATGTTTCTCAACAAGTGATCTAAGGATCTGTATGCACATATAATTTTAAAATCTAACATGTAAGATTATGATTTTCATAGAATTTCTAACTTTTTATGTTTTTGAAAACAGAGCATGTGCTTCAAAAACCGATTTCATTCATACTGGTTAACATGGAGTTAATCATAGGCAGTTTATCTTTACTCATGTATTTTATTGTCACCTGACAGTTGTTTACACTTGTCAGACTTGTGTCTGCCATTGTCACTGTGGCCTTGCATAATATCACAATTCAAAAAAAATGAGTCATCACTTCAAAAGTGGTTTTCTGAAGCATAACAATAATGACAAAAATAGAAATATAAATCCTACAATGTGAAATAAGGTCACAATATTAGTCATGAATGGCCTCCATTATAAAAATAGAAAGCGTGAATCTGTTTGTCATGAGACAAGTGGACAATGGATGTGGATAATCTCCCTAAAACAGACAAAAATATATAAGAAGATGACAATGAAGAATCATAATTGAATTTTTTGGACCAATGATCCTTTGGCCTAGTCTCCAGTTTATTATCTGTTAATATTTTTGTCAAGTAATGATATAAAGCTATCAAAACTTCCATATTATTTTTCAGTAAAACTTATCAACCCCACTTTTAAACCAATTGACTGTCTCTAGTACAAGCACAAAATAAGGCTTTCCATTACAAAACTGAAAATTTTATGTTAAAGGTTGAGAAGACCACAAAACTATAGTTATCATTCATCCTCATATCAAAAACAAGCACAACTGCACTCTTGCTGGTAAGATACAAAACCAGCTTCCAAACCAATTACAAATATTGTAGTTGGAAAAGAAACAAGAAAAACAATTGGTATAATTCCTTAATTAGAAGTATCACATTCCTTGTAATGTAACTGGCATTTCAAGTCAATGATTGCTATATACATGAATAGACATTTTATTTTATAGTTGAACAAAACTATGAATAAATAAGTTGTCAGCATATGTTCATTATATATGTGGGAAAGACTTGGTGACCTTTTGTTCTATTTATCATGAAGCTAATTTTAAAAGGAAAGATTTCTGGTTTAATTAAAAATTAGTTTTAACCTAGAAAACAGACTTTAAAAAGTATGTTGGCTTATACACCAATGTTTGTAGCAGCATTATTCACAATAGCCAAATGTCCATCAACAGAGGAGTGGATAAGAGCATGTAGTATATACATAAACAATGGAACATCATTCCGTTTTAAAAATGAATGAGATCTGATACATGCCACAATATTGATGAAGCATTGTGCTAAGTAATATCACCCATACGCAAAAGAACAAATGTTGTGTTATTCCATCTTTAGAAGGTAGCTAGAATAGGCAAATTCATGGAGACAGAAAGTAGGATGGAGGTTGCCAGAGAGGGGGAATGGGGAGTTATTGTTTAATGGGTACATTTCTGTTTGAGATTATAAAAAGTTTGTAGACAGATAGTTGTGATGGTTCCACAACAGTGAATATACTTAATGTCACTAAATTGTGTACTTAAAAATGGTGAAAGTGGTAAATTTTATGTTATGTATATTATGCATATTTTACCAAAACTTTTTAAAAGAGGAAAGGTGTTAAATTGCCATTGAAGAATGTCCAGCCACATGGTCAGCAAGGAAAGGCATCACTATTCAGATAGAAGATGCTGCTTCCAAATCCCAGTGCTAGTGCATACCTTATTCACAGAACACAGCTGGGGGTCCGTAACATGCCTCCAGATTCTGATTTGCTGTTGAGGCACACAGTGGAAACTGTGACTACAAACTGATTGTGGCCACTTAGTGTACATCTCCTCTGCCTACTGGGCTGAAATGAAAAGTGAGTAAGAGAGGCTGCTCTCCCACACTGAATTGCATTGGCTGGCAAACAGGAAAGGCTTACACAGAGTTGTTTTTTTTTTTTAATTTAATTTCATTTTACTTTAGGTGCTGGGGTACATGTGCAGGTCATGCAGGGTTGTTGCATAGGTGCATAATGTATCCGGCATTTCTCCCCATGTTATCCTTCCCCAACCTTCTCACCCCCAACTGTCCCTCCCCAGCACCCCCCAACTGTCCCCAGTGTGTGATGCTCCTCTCCGAGTTCACGTGTTCTCTTTGTTGAACACCCACCTATGAGTAAGAACATGTGATGTTTGGTTTTCTGTTCTTGTGTCAATTTGCTGAGAAGTATGGCTTCCAGATTAATCCAAGTCCCTACAAAGGACACGAACTCATCGTTTTTTATGGCTGCATAGTATTCCATGGTGTATGTATGCCACATTTTCTTTGTCCAGTCTATCATTGATGAGCATTTGGGTTGGTTCCAGGTTTTTGCTATTGTAAACAGGGCTGCAATGAACATACGTGTGCATGTGTCTTTATAGTAGAACGATTTATAGTTCTTTGGGTATATACCCAGGAATGGGATTGCTGGGTCAAATGGAATTTCTATTTCCAGATCCTTGAGAAATTGCCACACTGTCTTCCACAATGGTTGAACTAATTTACACTCCCACCAACTGTGTAAGAGTGTTCCTATTTCTCCACATCCTCTCCAGCATCTGTTGTCTCCAGATTTTTTAATGACACCATTCTAACTGGCATGAGATGGTATCTCAATGTGGTTTTGATTTGCATTTCTCCAATGACCAGCGATGATGAGCATTTTTTCATATGTTTGTTGGCCTCATATATGTCTTCTTTTGAAAAATGTCTGTTCATAACCTTCACCCACTTTTGAATGGGGTTGTTTGTTTTTTTCTTGTATATCTGTTTTAGTTCTTTGTAGATTCTGGATATTAGCCCTTTGTCAGATGAGTAGACTGCAAAAATTTTTTCCCATTCTGTTGGTTGCCGGTTCACTCTAATGATGTTTCTTTTGCAATACAGAAGCTCTGAATTTTAATTAGATCCCATTTGTCTATTTTGACTTTTGTTGACATTGCTTTTAGTCTTTAAGTGTTTTAGTCATGAAGTCCTTGCCTATGCCTATGTCCTGGATGGCTTTGCCTACATTTTCTTCTAGTATTTTTATGGTGATAGGTTTTATATTTAAATATTTAATCTATCTGGAGTTAATTTTAGTGTAAGGTGACAGGAAGGGGTCCAGTTTCTGCTTTCTGCACATTGCTAGCCAGTTTTCCCAACACCACTTATTAAAACATGGAGTCCTTTCCCCATTGCTTATTTTTGTCAGGTTTGTCAAAGATCAGGTGGTTGTAGATATGTGGTATTGCTTCTGAGGACTCTCTTCTGTTCCACTAATCTATGTCTCTGTTTTGGTACTACTACCATGCTGTTTTGATTACTGTAGCCTTGTAGTATGGTTTGAAGTCTGGCAGTGTGATGCCTCCAGCTTTGTTCTTTTTGCTTAGGATTGTCTTGGCTATGTGGGCTCTCTTGTGATTCCATATAAAGTTTAAAGTGATTTTTTCCAGTTCTGTGAAGAAGGTCATTAGTAGCTTGATGGGGATAGCACTGAATCCATAAATTACTTTGGACAGTATCGCCATTTTCACAATATTGATTCTTCCTAACCATGAGCATGGAATGTTTTTCCATCTGTTTGTGTCCTCTCTTATTTCATTGAGCAGTGGTTTGTGGTTCTCCTTGAAGAGGTCCTTTACATCCTTTGTTAGTTGTATTCCTAGGTATTTTATTCTCTTTGTAGCAATTGTGAATGGCAGTTAATTCTTGATTTGGTTCTCTGTCTGTTATTGGCATATAGGAATGCTTGTAATTTCTGCACATTGATTTTGTATCCTGAGGCTTTGCTGAAGTTTCTTATCAGTTTGAGAAGATTTTGGGATGAGATGATGGGGTCCTGTAAATATACAACCATGTCATCTGCAAATAGAGACAGTTTGACTTCCTTCCTTCCTTCCTAATTGAATATACTTTATTTCTTTTTCTTGCCTGATTGCTCTGGCTAGAACTTCCAATACTATATTGAATAGGAGTACTGAGAGAGGGCATCCTTGTCTAGTGCCAGATTTAAAGGGAATGCTTCCAGTTTTTGCCCATTCAGTATGATATTGGCTGTTGGTTTGTCATAAATATGTTTTGTTATTTTGAGATACGTTCCGTCAATACCTAGTTTATTGAGGGTTTTTAGCATAAAGGGCTGTTGAATTTTGTCAAAGGCCTTCTCTGCATCAATTGAGATAATCATGTGGTTTTTGTCTTTGGTTCCATTTATGTGATGGATTACGTTTATGGACTTGCATATGTTGAACCAGCCTTGCACCCCCAGGATGAAGCCTACTTGATCGTGATGAATAAGCTTTTTGATGTGCTGTTGCATTCGGTTTGCCAGTATTTTATTGAAGATTTTTGCATCAATGTTCATCATGGATGTTGGCCTGAAGTTTTCTTTTTTAGTTGAGTCTCTGCCAGGTTTTGGTATCAGGATGATGTAGGTGTCATAAAATGAATTAGGGAGGATTCCCTCTTTTTGTCTTGTTTTATATAGTTTCAGAAAGAATGGGACCAGCTCCTCTTTGTACGTCTGGTAGAATTCAGCTGTGAACCCATCTGGACCTGGACTTTTTTTGGTTGGTAGACTATTGATTGCTGCCTCTACTTCAGCCCTTGTTTTTGGTCTATTCAGGGTTTCAACTTCCTCCTGGTTTAGTCTTGGTAGAGTACAAGTGTCCAGGAATTTATGCATTTCTTCCTGGTTTACTGGTTTATGTACATAGAGCTGTTTGTAGTAATCTCTGATGATAGTTGGTATTTCTGTATGATCAGTGGTGATATCCCCTTATCTTTTTTTATTGAATCTATTTGGTTCTTCTCTCTTTTCTTTTTTATTAGTCTGGCTAGCGATCTGTCTATTTTGTTGATCTTTTCAAAAAACGAGCTCCTAGATTTATTGATTTTTTGAAGGGTTTTTTGTGTCTCTATCTCCTTCAGTTCAGCTCTGATCTTAGTTATTTCTTGTCTTCTGCTAGCTTTTGAGTTTTTTTGATCTTCCTCCTCTAGCTCTTTCCATTTTGATGATAGGGTGTCAATCTTAGATCTTTCCTTGTTTCTCATGTGGGCATTTATTGCTATAAATTTCCCTCTTGACACTGCTTTAAAGGTGTCCCAGAGATTCTGGTAGGTTGTGTCTTCATTCTGATTGGTTTCTAAGAACATCTTTATTTCTGCCTTCATTTCATTGTTTATCCAGTCAACACTCAGAAGCAAGTTGTTCAGTTTCCAAGTGGTTGTGTGGGTTTGAGTGTGTTTCTTAATGCTGAGTTCTAATTTGATTGTGCTGTAGTCTGATAGACTGTTTGTTATTATTTCCATTCTTTTGCATTTGCTGAGGAGTGATTTCTTTCCAACGATATGGTCAATTTTAGAGTAAGTGAGATGTGGTGCTGAGAAAAATGTATATTCTGTGGATTTGGGGTGGAGTGTTCTGTATATGTCTATTAGGTCCTCCTGGTCAAGCTCTGCATTCAAGTCCTGGATGTACTTGTTAATTTTCTGTCTCATTGATCTGTCTAATATTGACAGTGGAGTGTTGAAGTCTCCCACTATTATTGTGTGGGAGTCTAAATCTCGTTTTAGGTCGTTAAGAACTTGCTTTATGTATCTGGGTGCTCCTGTGTTGGGTGCGTATATATTTAGGATAGTTAGCTCTTCTTGTTGGATTGATCCTTTTACCATTATGTAGTGTCCTTCTTTGTCTCTTTTGATCTTTGTTGGTTTGAAGTCTGTTTTATCAGAGACTAGGATTGCAACCCCTGCTTTTTTTTGTTCTCCATTAGCTTGGTAAATCTTCTTCCATCCCTTTATTTTGAGTCTTTGTGTGTCTTTGTATGTGAGATGGGTTTCCTGAATACAGCACACCAATGGGTCTTGACTTTTTATCGACTTTTTATCCAGTTTGCCAGTCTGTGTCTTTTGATTGGGGCATTTAGACTGTTTACCTTCAATGTTAATATTGTTATTGTGAATTTGATCCTGCCATTTGGTTACTGGCTGGTTTTCTTGCCCATTAGCTATCTCATTTTCTTAGTTGCATTTTTGGTCTTTGCCATTTGGTGTGCTTTTGCAGTGGCTGGTACTTGTTCCTTTCCATGCTTAGTGTTTCTTTCAGGAGCTCTTGTAGGGCAGGTCTGGTGATGACGAAATCTCTCAGTAATTACTTGTCCATAAAGGATTTTATTTCTCCTTCACTTATGAAGCTTAGTTTGGTTGGATATGTGATTTTGGGTTGAAAGTTCTTTTCTTCAAGGATGTTGAATATTGGCCCCCACTCTCTTCTGGCTTGTAGGGTTTCTGCCGAGAGATCCACTGTGAGCCTAATTGGCTTCCCTCTGTGGATGACCTGACCTTTCTCCCTAGCTGCCCTTAGTATTTTTTCCTTCATTTCAATCCTGGTGAATCTGAAGATTATGTGCCTTGGGGTTGCTCTTCTTGAGGAATATCTTTGTGGAGTTCTCTGTATTTCTTGGATTTGAATGTTGGACTGCCTTGCTAGGCTTGGGAAGTTCTCCTGGATAATATCCTGGAGCATTTTTGCCAGCTTGGATTCATTCTCCCCATCGTATTCAGGTACACCAATCAAGCGTAGACTAGGTCTTTTCACATAATCCCATATTTCTTGGAGGCTTTGTTTGTTTCTTTTCACTCTTTTTTCTCTTGTCTTGCCTTCTTTTCTTATTTCATTGAGTTGGTCTTCAATCTCTGAAATCCTTTCTTCTGCTTCATCGATTCAGCTATTAAAACTTGTGTTTGCTTCACGTAGATCTCGTGCTGTGTTTTTCAACTCCATCAAGTTGTTTATATTCTTCTCTAAGCTGGTTATTCTAGTTAGCATTTCCTCTAACCTTTTTTCAAGGTTTTTGGTTTCTTTGCATTGTGTTAGAACGTGTTCCTTTAGTTCAGAAAACTTTGTTATTATCCATCTTCTGAAGCCTGTTTCTGTCATTCAACACATTCTTTCTCAGTCACGTTGTGATCCCGTGTTGTTGAGGGGTTGTAATCCCTTGAAGGAGAAGAGGTGTTCTGGTCTTTGATGGTTTCATCATTTTTGCACTGGTTTTTTTCCCATCTTTGTGGATTTTCCTGGCTGTGAACTCAGGGAGCTGCTTGATGAGGTCGCTGGTCTGCCTGTCAAGGCACTACTTGGTTTTTTTTTTTTTTTTTTTTTGAGACGGAGTTTCGCTCTTGTTACCCAGGCTGGAGTGCAATGGCGCGATCTCGGCTCACCGCAACCTTTATGGACTCCTTCAGGTTGCTTCCTGTGTCTATTTTGTTTATACTGGGAGATTAGGCCCGCCTCTTCTGCTGACCTGGAGGTGCTGCTGGGTGATCAAGGGCAATGTCCCGTTGCTACCTAGGCTTCATGTGTTTTTTGTTAAAACCTGAGGCCTAGTCCCACTCCTTTAATGGTGGGCTATGTCCCTCCTCCACAGGGCTGGATCATTCAGGGTTCAGCTCAGACTGTGGCACTGGCTGTGCAACCCACTAGAGTTAGTGCTTCAGCCCTCTGGGTTTTGTGGGGGAGGAAAGGGACCCACCCAGCCACACTGGCTGTCTCCAAGTTTTCAGCTCCCTCTCTCAGGTCATGGGGGAGAGGACCACCCAGCTGCTCTGGCTGTCCTTCCACCTTCAGCTCCCTCTTTCTCTGGTCAGGGGGAGGGGGTGATAGCTCATCCACAGGCTCTCCCAGATGGCTTATGAGCTTATGTGTTTGCTTAGATCTGTGTGCCAATCCAGGACACCGTCCTAGATTATTATTCAACTCTGCGCTTGTAATTCCTGGTGCTTGACTGGCAAAGATCCCCTATTCTGTGTATTGCTGAGGCTTTGGGGGAAGCGTGGTATCTGGACCAGAGTGCCAGAGGGGGAGCCTCCAACTCACCAGTCAGATGCACTTTCTGGGTGAAGTGGCACCCCTCCTTGCCATGCCTGGGCTTTGCTCACCGTCAGACCAGACCCGTTGAAATGCACCTGGTACCTCGGTTGGAGCTAGGAGATCTCTGGATTTCTGCATCTCTCTCGCTGGGTGTTGTGCACCAGAGTTGTGTCTATTCAGCCATCTTGACTCCCCACACAGATTTTTAAAAATAAGGAATGAAATATTTTAAATTACCTTTTTTGTGAATACAAGTTGGGTATCTCAGAGATCCATTCAGAATTCGAATATTATGGATCTCTGCCTTCATATCAGGCCTGAATATCAGGATTCTTAATGATCAGATATCAGTGGTGCAAGTGACTTGATGGCTGGAAACTTGACTTTTTCAGAAATCCAATGATTTTTCTTCATTCACCAGAAAAAGCACTTAGGAAATAACACACTGGGCTTATTAAAAATTACCATCTGAGTGCTGCAATCAAACATCAAGAAATACCTTGCAGAGTCAAATACCACCAAAGAGAGGATGCGACTCCATTAGCTGCTGTTGAGCTGGGGCACTTGCCTTCTGGTGAAACACTGAAAATAGCCTTTAGAGAGAACTCTCTCCATAATTTCTGGGTCTGTGTTTGATTTGACAAACCAGAAATATCCGTCAAAGCTTCCCAACAACCTATAATTCTGAGTTAAGATTTTCTAATTTAGAAAACATAAAGAGTGGGGGGGGGGAACCAGCAAGATATGGAAGCTGACAGCTCAAGCAGCTATGCGGCCAGATATAGATTTCTTCCTGAATGACTTCAAACACAATTTCTCCTCTTACAGATGTGAAAAAAATAGTTATTCGCTTATTAATTTGACTTTTACTTCTATTTAAGACATATATGTTCACAATTTAAAAAGTCACAGAATCCTATAAAGATTCAGACAAAAAAAAACCCAGCAATTTCATTTTTCTCCTCCCTTCTTTCCAGAGGCCACCACTTTTAGCTTTATTTTTTACTTGTGTCTTCTGATACCTTCCTATCTCCAATAATATACTCATACTACTAATTTTTAATTTTCCAATTTCTGATATTATTTATTGGCTTCCTATTATGAGAAAAACTTGGGGCCACATACACACACTCATTTCCTCTCACCCTCATCTTCCTGTCACAGTTACAATCTTTGTTTAGATCATCTGATAATATATCCATTGTCTGACTACATATATAATTACATTACATTGTTAAGTTAAACCCTGTTTACAGTTGTTATCATGCAGTGTACTTCGATTATATTTCCTTTTTGCACAATGTTTTTGCTTTGCCTGGAGTTAATAAGGATTTTTGTTTGTTTGTTTGCTCAGTTTTTTATTTACCCCTAATTTGTTCCCAAACTCTTCTCCAGATGTTTAATTGTTGCTTCAATTTATTTGCACACATCAGGTGCATGTATATCATTTTTTTCCTATGGAAATCACTGCTAGAGTACTCTATCTTCTGCCTCATTCTGACCTAGATCTTCTCCAGACCTGATGCAAGCTCTTTTCCAGAGATTTTTTCTTCTTCATCCTTTTTTTGGATTCCTTTTGCCTCTCCCTTGGATTGCAGATATGTTTCTTGTTTGAGTGGAGCACATCCTCTAGTAACTTTCTTTTTTTTAGACAAGTCTCTCTATGTTGCCCAGGCTGTTGGCCTCAAACTCCTGGGTTCAAGTGATCCTCCTCCCTCAACCTCCCAAGTAGTTAGGATTACAGGTACATACCACCATGCCCAGCTTCTAGTAACTTTATTAGAAGGGTAGCTAAGAAGTAAATTTTCTGAGACTTCATATATTCTACCTTCTTCTTTGACAGTTTAACTGGGGAAAGACTTCTGTATTAGAAATAATTTTCCTTTTAATTTTGAAGGGCCTGCTTATTGTCTTCTACTTTCTTTCTAGACCTCCTATTAGTCAGACAATATACCTCCTAGTCTGATTCTCTAATTTTCAAACTTTTTATCACTTCTTTTCCATTTCTGCTTTTTTGTTCCACTTTTTGTGAGATTTCCAAAACTTTATGTACAAGTCCTCCTATTAGTGTTTTACTTTTGCTGTCATATTTTTGTTTTCAAAATTCCATATTATCTTTGAAGGTACGTTTTACAGGCTTCTGTTCTTGCTCTGTATGTGCAGCCTCTCCTCACCTAACTCTCTAAAAATATTAATACAGTTTTAGTCCTCTAACTTTTCTTCTGCTCTCTGTATTGTCTCTTTTTCTTTTCTTTTTTTCCAGTTGTTTCGTTGCTTTGGTTTCTGGTGTTAGAAGCATCCTTCAGATTCCTGATGCTCCTTGGCTGGCTGCTCTTGTTAAAAGTGCAGCATCTTCATGGGCTATCAACCTATCTTCTGGAAACGTAATGAGGGGCAGAAGTGAAGAGGGAGGGGAGTTGTTTGCCTTTCAGTATGTAAACTTTCCTTTATATACATTTTTCAGTGTGCAACTCTTACCCTCTTCTTCAACTCTTCAGAAAATGAGCATCCAATCCATCTCTGGAGCAGAAGAAGCAGTTTCTCATGGAATGGATGGTATAAAGTGGCATCTAGAAAGCCCAGCTGATTTTTGTAAAAACTTTCAAACAGTCCTTCCAGCCCTACTTCTCACCCTCCCCCTCAAACCTCACTTTTAGGGATACTTAGTATCTGTAAGTTCCAAGCAGTTCTGGGGCTCTCCAGTATAGCTGGGCTTGCTTCATGATATTCCCTGTTTCAGCCTGTTTTCAGCTTTCTCAGGTCTGCTCTGTCAATTACCACTCATCAGTCTGCACTCCAGTTTCTAAAAATGCTGTTAAGAGATAAGCTTCCAGCGTCCTGCAGGGTAGGGAGACCCTGGCAGACACAGAACAAGAGAATCCTTGCTCTTCACCCGCTACTGCTCTCTGCCTAACCCCAGAGCAGCAGAGGCTGCTGGCTGTCCCAGCCACACACATCCCTCCCAACTCCATCTATTTGTGTGGCTCTTGTTAGTTCCTCAGTCTGTGTCTTGTCTCCTTGCCTTCCCTTCTTCCCCCTTACCACCTTGGTGATGTTCTTTGCATGTCTTTTCTTGGAACAACCACAGCAGCTCATCCCTTCCTCCTGGAAGCAGAAGGAATGCCCTAAGTACTCTCCGTGGCACAGTTGATACTCCTTTTCTACCCTCCTTTTCAGGTACGTCTTCACTGCCATTTACACCTTTGAAGCCTCGATAAAGATACTGGCAAGAGGGTTTTGTCTAAATGAGTTCACGTACCTGCGAGACCCTTGGAACTGGCTGGATTTCAGCGTCATTACCCTGGCGTGAGTATTTCTCTATGCAGATTTGCATGTGCGAGAGAAAGGTGGGTGGGAGGCAGGGCTAACATGCGTGTCTTACTTGGACAGCATGTGGAGACTCACACCATGAACTTTTGCTCCAAGAACCACTGCAGAAATGCACCAGAAGAACTGAAAGAATTCACAGATCCTTTGAAATATGTGGCACACTGCTGCAAATTCTGCAAGGCAGGTGAAAAACTGTGAGCTCCCAAAGTGTGAGGGAGGGAATCCTGCCTCTAAACACACATCTCCACTGGGGAATCTGAAAATCCGGATCACAGGAGAAGAATTCACCCTTACCTAGAACGGAAATAAATTTAGCGAGCCACACAAAATATAAAAGTAGAAGCAGCAGAGAGAAGTGCCTTGTAGGCACTCCCAGTCTCCAGCTTGAAACCAGGGAATCCATCCTTGACTATATCTCACAGGGGCCCTTGAGGAAGAGGAAGAGAGCCAGTGATATCAGGGAGGGGTCACAGGGTGAAAGAAGCCTCAACTAAAATTAGTAATGATTTCTACTGGGCACAGATTTTCTTGAGTAGAATCCAGGGGTCAAATGGGAACTGCTGCAGATGTGAATGCAGGAGCCACTACTAAAGAGATGAGCAGACAGGGAGGAGTGAGGTCCAAAAGTCATGCTTTCTTTCTCAGCAAGGAAGCTCACAGCCTGGGGCAAGGTCTGAGTGGGGCACTGCAGGAGCAAGACCAGCCTCACCAATGACATGAGAGCTAGGTGAGGCCTCTGGCTACCAGCTATGTATGCCCCACCTCCCTGGAGAGCTCTATGGCACAGTAGAAGCAGCCAAAACTCCCTCTGGAACACAACCCTATTGGCCTGAGAACCAGCTCCCCATCCCCCACTGGCCACAGCAAGCCCCACCCAAGAAGAGTCTGAGTCCAGACCTGCCTAAACCTGCCCCTACCTGATGGTATTTCCCTACCTGCCCTGGTAGCCGAACACAAAACTAGAAAGTCTTGGAAGCTTTATGGCCCTGCTCATCACCTGAGAAACTAAAATACTTACTGTGGCAAACAGGGTGAGCTTAGATCCCCCTATTATTAATGTGCTAGTGCTCTCTTGAAAGCATCAACTCCTGGCTGGAGGCCAACCAACTCGGGCCATTAAAGCAACTCATGACAGAATAATCTTGATGCCAGGAAGAAGAAAACAACAGCCAATTACACTGCCTGCAACATCCTGGCTATCAAGAGGTCTTGAGTCTGTCCATGTGACGGCTTCACTGCTAACATAACCAGCATTCCAGGAAGCCAGCACATGAAGGACTCTCACAGACTCTACTTCACTCCTCTGCCACCTTCACCAGAACAGGTGCTGATATCCATGGCTGGGAGACTTCAAGATGAATCACACCATAGGACCCTTTGCAGACATTTCTCAGCACCACCCAGAGCCTGGTAGCCCTGCTGTGTGGCTAGACCCAGAAGAGCAATAATAATCACTGCAGTCCAGCTGTCAGGAAGTCCCATCCCTAGGGGGATGGGGAGAGCACCACATCAAGAGATCACCCCGTGAAACAAAAGAATCTGAACAACAGCTCTTGAGTTCCAGATCTTTTCACTGAAATAGCCCACTCAAATGAGAAGGTGCCAAAAAAGCAGTTCTGGTAATATAACAAAAGATGGTTCAATAACATCCTGCCAAAGATAAAACTAGCTTCCCAGCAATGGATTCAAACCAAGAAGAAATCTCTGAATTGCCAGATAAATAATTCAGGACTGGGCACAGTGGCTCATGCTTGTTATCCCAGCACTTTGGAAGGCCAAGTGGATGAATCACCTGAGGTCAGGAGTTCAAGACCAGCCTGACCAACATGGAGAAACCTCGTCTCTACTAAAAAATACAAAATTAGCCAAGCATGGTGGCACATGCCTGTAATCCCAGCTACTCAGGAGGCCGAGGCAGGAGAATCTCTTGAACCCAGGAGGAGGAGGTTGCGGTGAGCTTAGATCACATCATTGCACTCTAGCCTGGGAAACGAGCAAAACTTCATCTAAAAAAAAAAGAATTCAGAAGGCTGGTTATTAAGTGACTCAAGGAGATATCACAGAAAGGTAAAAGTCAGCTTAAAGAAATTTTTATAACAACAGGATATGGATGGAAAATTCTCCAGATAAATAGATATGAAGAAAAAACAATCACAACTTCTGGAAATGGAAGACACATTTAGAGAAATGCAAAATTCAGTGGAAAGTTTCAACAATACACTAGAACAAATAGAAGAAAGAATTTAGAGCTCAAAGACAAAGCTTTTAAATTGACCCAAACTGAGACACACACACACACACACACACACACACACACACACAAACACACACAAAGAATTTTTTAAAAAATGAACAAAGTGGCCAAGAAATTTGGGATTATGTTAAACAACCAAATCTAAGAATAATGACTGTTCCCAAGGAGGAAGAGAAATCAAAAAGTCTGGAAAACTTATTTGAGGGAATATTGAGGAAAACTTCCCTGGCCTTATTAGAAATCTAGACATCCAAATTCAAGAAGCTCAAAGCATACCTTGAAAATGTATCACAAAAAGATCATCACCTAGGCAAATAATCATCAGGTTATCTAAATTCAAGACAAAGGAAAAGAATCTTAAGAGCTGTGAGGAAAAAAAAAGCCTCAGATAACTTATAAAGGAAAACCTATCAGATTAACAGCAGACTTCTCAACAGAAACCTTGCAAGACAGAAAGGATTAGGGTCCCATCTTTAGCCTCTTGAAACAAAATAGTTGCCAGTCAAGAACGTTGTATTCAGTGAAACCAAGCTTCATAAGTGAAGGAAAGATAAAGTTTTTTTCAGACAAACAAATGGTGAGAGAATTTGCAACTACCAAGCCAGTACTACAAGAAATGCTAAAAGGAATTCTAAATCTTGAAACAAAACCTTAGAGTACACCAAAATAGAGCCTCCTTAAAGCATAAATCGCACAGGACCTATAAAACAATAACACAATGGGAAGGAAAAAACAAGGAATTAAGGCAACAACTAGCATAATGAATACAATGGTACCTCACATCTCAATACTAATGTTGAATATAAATGGTCTAAATGATCTGCTTAAAAGACACAGAAAGGCAGAATGGATAAAAATCCACTAACCAAGTATCTGCTGTCTTCAAGAGACTCACCTAACACAGAGGGAGTCACATAAACTTAAGGTAAAGAGAGGGGGAAAGATATTCCACACAAATGGAAACCAAAAGCAAGCAGGAGTAGCTATTCTTATAGCAGAGAAATCAGACCTTAAAGCAACTACAGTTAAAGAAGACAAAGAGGGACATTATATAATGACAACATCATTGGTCCAACAGAAAAATATCACAATCCTAAATACATATGCACCTAACACTGGAGCTCCCAAATTTATGAAACAATTACTAATAGACCTAAGAAATGAGATAAATGGTGATGCAATAATAGTGGGGCACTTCAATACTCCACTGACAACACTGGACTGGTCATCAAGATAGAAACTCCACAAGGAAGCAATGAACTTAAACTATATCCCAGAACAAATGGACTTAACAGATATTTACAGAACATTCTACCCAACAACTGCAGAATATACATTCTTTTCATCAGCACATTGACTATTCTCTAAGATAGACCACATGATAGCTAACAAAACACATTTCAATAAATTTAAGAAAATTGAAATTATGTCAAGCATCTCCTTGGAGCACAGTGGAATAAACATGGGAGTTAACTCCAAGAGAAACCTCAGAACTATACAAATACATGAAAACTAAATAATCTGCTCTTGAATGATCTTTGGTTTAATGATGAAATCAAGATGGAAGTTTAAAAAGTTTTTGAACTGAATGGTAATGGTCACATAACTTATCAAAACCTCTGGGATTCAACAAAAACAGTGCTAAGAGAAAAGCACATAGCATTAAATACCTACATCAAAAAGTATGAAAGAGGACAAATAATCTAAGGTCACACCTCAAGGAACTAGAGAAATAAGAACAAACCAGACCCAAACTCAGCAGAAGAAAAGAAATAACAAAGATCAGAGCAGAACTAAGTGAAATTCAAACAAAAAAATAATAATACAAAAGATAAGTGAAACAAAAAGCTGGTTCTTCAAAAATGTAAATAAAATTGATTGACCATTAGCAAGATTAACCAAAAAGACAGAAGATGCAAATAAGCTCAATTAGAATTAGAATGAAATGGGAGATATTACAACTGATACCACAGAAATACAAAAAAATCTTTCAAGACTGCTATGAACAACTTTATGTGCACAAACTAGAAAATCTAGAGGATATGGATAAATTCCTGGGAATATACAACCGTCCTAGATTAAATCAGAAAGTAATAGAAACTCTAAACAGACCAATAACAAGTGGCGAGATTGAAACAGCAATTTAAAAATTGCCAAGAAAAAGTCCAGGAGCAGACTGGATTCACAGCTGAATTCTATCAGACATTCAAAGAATAATTGGTACTGGTTTTACTGAAACTATTCCAAAAGATACAGAAAGAGGGAATCTTCCTAAATCATTCTATGAAGCCAGTGTCTCCCTGATACCAAAACTAGAAAAGGACATTCAAAAAAACTACAGACAATATCCCTGATGAACATAGATGCAAAAATCTTCAACAAAATGCTAGCGAATTGAATCCAACACATATCCAAATGATAATATACCATGATCAAGGGGGTTTCAAACCAGGGAGGTTGGGATGATTTCACATACACAAGTCAATAACTGTGATACATCGCATAAACAGAATTTAAAATAAAAATCATATGATCATCTCAATAGATGCAGGAAAAGCACTTGACAAAAATCCAACATCCCATTATGATTAAAACCCTCAACAAAATTGGCATGGAAGGGACATACTTCAAGGTAATAAAAGCCATCTGTGACAAACCCACTGCCAACATTATACTGAACAGGGAAAAGCTGAAAGCATTCCCCCTGAGAACTGGAACAAGACAAGGATGCCAACTTTCACCACTTCTGTCCAACATAGTACTGGGAGTCCTATCCAGAGCAATCAGACAAGAGGAATAAAGGAAATCCAAATCAGTAAAGGGGAAGTTGAACTGTTGCTGTTCACCAATGATACGATCATATGCCTAGGAAACCCGAAAGACTCATCCAAAAAGCTCCTAGATCTAATAAATGAATTCAGTAAAGTTTCAGGATACAAAAACAACGTGTACAAATCAGTAGCACTATTGTACACCACCACTAACCAAGCTGAGAAACAAATCAAGAACTCAAGCCCTTTTACAACAACTGCAAACAAAAATAAAGCAAAAAAGCCTTAGGAATATACCTAACCAAAAAGATGAAAGATTTCTATAAGTAAAACTACAAAACACTGCTGAAATAAATCATAGATGACACAAACAAATGGAAACACAGCTTATGCTTATGAATGGATAAAATCAATATTGTGAAAATGACCATACTGCCAAAAGCAATCTACAGATTCAGTGCAATTACCATTGAAGTACCATCATCATTCTTCACTGAAATAGAAAAAAAAATCCTAAAATTCATATGGAACAAAAAAAGAATCAAAATAGCCAAAGCAAGACTAAGCAAGAAGAACAAATCTGGAGGCATTGCATTAGCCGATTTCAAACTATTCTACAAGTTATAGTTACCAAAACAGCATGAAACTGGTATAAAAATAGGCATACAAACTAATGGAGCAGAATAAAGAACTCAGAAATAAAGCCAAATACAGCCACCTGATCTTTGACAAGGCAAACAAAAACACAGAGGAAAGGACACTCTATTCAACAAATGGTACTGGGATAATTAGCAAACCACATGTAGAAGAAAGAAACCGAATCTTCATCTCTCACCTTATACAAAAATCAACTAAAGATGGATAAAAGACTTAAATCTAAGACCTGAAATCATAACAATTGGAAGAAGATAACATTGGAAAAACTCTTCTAGACATTGGCTTAGGCAGAAAGTTCAGGACCAATGACCCAAAGCAAATCCAACAAAAACAAATATAAATGGATGGGAGGTAATTAAACTAAAAAGCTGTTGCAGAGCAAGAGAAATAATCTTCTGAGTAAACAGACAACCCATAGGATGGGAGAAAATATTTGCAATCTATGCATCCAACAAAAGACTAATATCCAGAATCTACAAGAAACACAAACAAATCAGCAAGAAAAAAAAAAATCCAAAGGTGGGTAAAGGACATGAATAGACAGTTCTCAGCAGAAGATATACAAATGGCCAACAAACAGGGAAAAAATGCTCAACATCATTAATTATCAGGGAAACACAAATTAAAACCACAATGAGATACCACCTTATTCCTGCAAGAATGGCCATAATCAAAAAAGTATAGATGTTGGCATGGATGTGGTGAAAAGGAACACTTTTACACTGTCAGTAGGAATGTAAACTAGTACAACCACTACAGAAAACGTTATGAAGATTCCATAAAAAATTAAAAGCAGAACTACCCTTTGATCCAGCAAACCCACTACTGGGTTTCCAGAGGAAAAGAAACCATTATATGAAAAGACAATTGCACGTGCATGTTTATAGCAGCACAATTTGCAACTGCAAAAATATGGAACCAGCCCAAATGCCCATCAACCAACAAGTAGATAAAGAAAATGTGGTGTATACACCCCAGGGAAAACCACTCAGCTGTAAAAAGGAATGAAATAATGGCATTTGCAACAAGCTGGATGGAGTTGGAGACCATTATTCTACGTGAAGTAATTCAGGAATGGAAAGCCAAGCATCGTATGCTCTCACTTATAAGCAGGAGCTAAGCTATGAGGATGCAGAGGCGTAAGAGTGACATAATAGACTTTGGGGACTTGTGGGAAAGGGTGAGAGGAAGGTAAGGGATAAGAGACTACACACTGGGTATAGCATACACTGCTCAGGTAATGGGTGCACCAAAATCTCAGAAATCAGCACTAAAGAACTATTCTGTGCAACCAAACACCACCTGCTCCCCCAAAACTATTGAAATAAAAATAAAGAACTTATGCAACCCAAAACCACCTGTTCCCCTAAAACTGTTGAAATAAAACAAAAAGATTTGCATGTGTGTCCGTGTGGGGCTTATGGATATATCCAGGCTCACACTCTGAAGATGTTTCCTCATCTCAGTTCGGCTTCCTCATTTGAAATTGTGTGGCCTGGGATTTTCTTTCCATAGAGTGCCGCTTCAGTGCTTGCTTTCCAAGATTAGTCCCATGTCCATGAGGCAAAGTCAAAGACCTCAAATCTGAGATAATAGCTGGCCTGTCACAGTGGGTCAGACAAGGCTCAGCCTTGTACTCCCCAGACATAGAGGTTTCCTCCTGAGAAACCAGTGCCTGCGGAGACTGGTTGGTCAAATGCCCATGTTTGAAGATCCATCCACATGCACAGTGTTGCCTAGATTGCAATGCATCTTCTCAAAGGGTCCACTCTGAAAGATGCTGCAGTAGTGAAATCAGTATCAGCGTCAGTCTGTAGATGGCAGTACCACTAGATTCTAAGTGTCTGTTCCGCATCCTTTCTATCCAGGCTCATGATACCCCAAATTGTCCTTATTTATGGGGCATGCATTCTGAGGACCTTTGCTTGCAGAGATGCTGACTCACTTCTTGTCCTACAGATATGTTGGCACAGCAATAGATCTCCGTGGGATCTCAGGCCTGCGGACATTCAGAGTTCTTAGAGCATTAAAAACAGTTTCTGTGATCCCAGGTGAGCTGCTTGAACCAGCACATTTATTCACAGAGCATATGTTATTTTTTACAGTCTAACTCCCTTCTTTAATTTTCACAAGAACTCTGTAAGGTTCCAGGGCAAGGACTATTGTCTCCACTTCAGAGACAAAGCAACTGAAGCCTGGAGTATAGGAAGCATGAACCCAAGGCCTCTTCACTAGTAAGAAGCAGTGTGACCTCTCCTAGGCCAGGCTTTTCCCAATACCACATGGCTTCACAAACAATACATAGCAGGAGGGGCATGCCCTCACTTCCTGTTCTGGTTGTGGGATTCAGGCAAGACCCTCAAGTTGAATTTTTATTTATACCATGAGCTAAAGGATTAAACTTGGAAATGGGGAGGAAGGGAGAAAGCAGTCCCAGTATCTTCACTATTTCCATAGGTCCACAATCCTGTCGTTAGACACCCAGAGGAGAAAAGAATTAGTTAATTCTTGATTACTGAGAACTCAGAACCAAAGTAGAGCTCCATTGAAGCTCATTGAACGGTGCCTCTAAGATCTCCACTATCACCAGTAGCCCAGCGACTACTCCTCATCCCCCATGAGGTTGATGGTGAGGATGGGGAGGCCAGAGACAAGGCAAACTTTCTGAAATGGGACTCAACGCTTCCCCTTTGTGGCCTGAAGGGTTCTCTCCTCTCACCCCCGAGCATTCATTCTCTCATCTGTAAACAGAAACACCCATTCTAGAGTGAATGGGTGTTTTTACCATTTCATGTCTGGCTGCGCAGGGAGAGGTTGGAAACTCTGCCAACTCCCACTGGACACACTTCTTGAAGAGAGCCCTGGTCCTGCCCCTTAGTATCTCTCTCGCTTGCTCTCAACTGGGAACACCCTGAGTCTTCTTTGCAAGACCTGGCCTGTTCAGACTCCCTCTCCTGCCTCATCTCTCACCTCTCCTCACCTCTCCCCGTGCTCTGGAATCCGCCTATGGCTCCACAGACACCCACACCATTGCTCACCTCCCAGCCTTCAACTCTGCTGCCGCTTCCTCCACGATATCCTTCCTCCTCTCTTTATTCAACTCACACTCATTCCTCAGGGCTCTGCCAAGGTTTTACCTCCTCCCTGGTTTTTCCCACCTTCCTCACACTCCACCCACCCCATTCCCACCCCTGGAACTTCAGTTCAGGGCTGCTCCCCTGTGTGCCCGTCTGCTCACTAATGCTCTGGACTTTCTCCTCAATTGTCAGACAACAGCACTCGACATGCTGTTGCCTTAGCCATCACTCAGCTCCCAGCCCAGGGACTGACACATGTAGCGCTCAGTGGATTATTTGCTGACCAAAATGACTAGCCAAAAATAAATCCTAGATCGCTTCCCTGGTTAGAGCTCTTTCTGCTACCTGCGAAGCTGCTCTCCCAAAGAAGTTGATTTTACTTACCAGAGAAACAAATCATCCCTCCTTAAACAAGCAAGTGCCCCGTTCTTTGCTGACAGCTGTGCTTGGCGCAAATTCTATTTCTGCCCCAATGACTGTCTCAGTGTTTCTCATAGTCTCTCTCTGTTGCTAAACTCACCTCTCTGTTTCTCTGTGTCTCTGTATTTTTCTTTCTCTTGGTCTCTCTATTTTTGTTTCATTCTATCTCCTTTGCATCTCCATCTCCCCCTACCTCTCTCTCTCTCTCTCTCTCTCTCTCTCTCTCTCTCTCACACACACACACACACACACACACACACACACACACACACACAGAGTGAGGTTCATGTGTCCCAAGTCTCAAGCTGCCTCCCGGAACTGAGATGTGCATGCAGAAAGATAGATCCCAAATTACTGGGGTGAAGTTAGTAGCCTCATGCCTAGCACAGTGCCTGGAAAAAAAAAAATAAGTACTCAGCATAAATTATTTAAATTGAATTGCTAGTGTCAGGAATTTTATTAGCCTCAAGATCATAAAAAATAGATTGCCTGGGTCTCAGTTTCATCGTCTTTGTAATGAGAACAATAGTCCCTGCCTGCCTGCCTCTCAGAGTAAATCAAGCTTCGGATGAGAAATAGCTTGGAACTGCCCAGGAGTGTGTGAATATTTCACCCCTGTATGTAGAGATGAGGAAGTACTCTGAGTCTAGCTCATTCATGCGGCCATACCACTGTCATCTTCCCGCAGGGCTGAAGGTCATTGTGGGGGCCCTGATCCACTCAGTGAAGAAACTGGCTGACGTGACCATCCTCACCATCTTCTGCCTAAGTGTCTTTGCCTTGGTGGGGCTGCAACTCTTCAAGGGCAACCTCAAGAACAAATGTGTCAAGAATGACATGGCTGTCAATGAGACAACCAACTACTCATCTCACGGGAAATGTGAGTGGAGTTTCTCCTATGGGGACCAAGGTCTGGTGGGGGCCTCAGTACCATATAGAGACAGGGGATGTAGAGCCCCTGTGTGTGCGTATAGATATGTATTTTGTTTCCCTTTTCCTGCCAAAATGCTTCTCTTGGGTTGTGTTTTACTTTTGGGTACTCTGTTTCCTGTTGTTCAGCATCCCTCTTGCAAGGAAATGAGCCATAAATCTAGAGACAAGTCATTCTACCTCTGCTGGGGGAGATTGAGAGCCGAAGTCACTGCTCAGCTCTTCTCTTCTCAGATGTGACTTTACACCTTCCACATGGCCCAGCATGCCCACTGAGTACATGTAGCCAAAGGAGCTCACTTTGGAAGACTTGACAGTGCTGCATTCACCACACAGGGCTTGGGTTGGAGGGTTCAGAACCATCTGTGAGGCTTTCTTTTCTTCCTTTCTTTAGCAGATATCTTCATAAATAAGCCAGGCACTTCTGATCCCTTACTGTGTGGCAATGGATCTGACGCAGGGTGAGTGCCCAACTTATGACAAAGCACCAATGCCCAACAATTTTTTCCTCCATCTTGTCCTTGGCATTTTATGGTCACAGATGGGATTGCAGGTCCTGGGAAAGATGTTTAAATAAAAAAGTCATGGCCTTTGCCATCCCAGAGCTCATGGGCAGGGAATGTATGAGTTAGTTTTTGCTGTGTAACAAATGACTCCAAAACTTTGTTAATTAAAACAACAATTTATTTAATTCATGATTCTGTGCATCAGCATTTTGGACTGGGATCAAATGGGCATTGGCTGACATTGACTAAGTTGACTAGGCTCATTCTCGTTTATTCAGACAGCAGACAGATTAACTGGGAGATGCCTGGGCTAGGATGTTCTGTCTCTGCTCATGTGGCCTCTCACCCCAAGCAAGTTAGCCTGGTTCTGTTCTCATGGCAGGGTTTCCAGAGAAACAGTGCAAGTTTGCAAGGCTTCTTCAGGCCTAGGCTTAGAACGAACACAGTGTACCTTTTTTACATTCTATTTACCAAAGCAAGTCCCAGGCAGTCCGGATCCAAGAGGTAGAGAAATAGACTCCATCATTCAATGAAAGTAGCTGAAAAGTGACATTGGAAAGGGTATGGATGCACAGGGAGGAGAACTGTAGCCATTTTAATAAACAATCTACCCCGGGAAGGAACCAATAATTATTTTTGTCAAATGCTCTACATTTAATCATCACAGCTAACTCCATTCTGTAGCTACATTATCCTCACAAACAGAGGAAGAAATACATGTATCAGACTTTGCCATTTCAAATTCTTAAAGAGGCCAGATTCATAACAACAAATGACTGGAGTGGGCCAGGTGGGAACCTGGGAGCTGAGAGTTCATGCCTTCTCTAAAGGGACAGCCTCACTGCTCAGTCCAGCTTTTAGTCGCCATGTGGAAATGTGGGTTCATTGCTTCCAGCTCTTCCAACTTTTAAAATAGAGATACAAAATTTAGGTTTTTACATAAAATCTCCCAACTATAAACATTGGCTACCTATTCCAAAAACTCTCTCCATATTTTTGGGCCAAACAAAATATTTTTGCGGGCCAAATCCAGCCTATAAGCTGCTAGTTTGCAATTTCTCATGCATCGACATAAAGATGCTACTCTGTGGAAAACAAGTTCTTTACTAGAGGCTTCATGGGCTGGGGAAACACTGAGCTGGTGGTGTGAGGCAAGGGAGAAAGTCGGGAAGGCTTCCTGGAGGTGGTGTTTGAGGTGAGCTTTCGAGGGCAGGTAGGATGTTCCAGGCTGGGTGAATACAAGATAGTTTGAGTGAGGGCCATTCCAGGTGGCAGAACAGAATGTGAGACAAAGCTAAGGGATGAGGACCCTTCAGCTCTGCCTGCTGCTTTAGCCCCTAGAGGAAGGCAGTAGTAGAAAGCCTTTAGGCAAAAGGTCAAAAAGGCCCACCTCACCCACCTCAATGACTGAGAGCTTGGAAGAGCAGAGCTCACAATGCCCCCACTCCCTGAGAGGCTGACGGCTCCATATTGTCTGGGCGGACCTATTTGGAGCCTGCATGGGGCTCCACCTTCATCAGCTCACTAGGAAAACCATCTCAGAGCTGACTACTGGAAACAAGCAGGAGTATTTGGTCAACATCAGGTTCCTTGGCCTCTTCTTTCTCAAATGCACCTGGCATTTGGTTCTTTGGCTCACGGGAGAGTTGTTCTGACATCAGTTTTCATTTGCCTTTGACTTAAATGTAAACCAAGAGCCCCCTCAGCACCCTTCTTCTGTCTAAATAATGACATTTCTCAAGGCTGTGGCTCCAGAGTAGCTCAAGTCCTTATTGTGGTAAAGTTGTGGGGTCCAACTACACACCTCCACAGCTCAGCTCCCAGAGAGGCCAGGCCTGCTGCTTGGCAGGTCCCAGCCAGGCAGTGGGGGAGTGGACCAGCCTGGGATGGGAGAGAGAGGCCAGCTCAGGACAATGGGCAGAGTGAGCCCTGCAGGGGCTTGCTGTGAAAGCTCAACCTGGGTCCTCTGCAGAGTAGCCAGAGCCCTCAGGAAAAGCCCACATTAAGCAATGTCACTGTGAGAGGAAGGTCAGGGGTCTCAAGGCAGAAAACTGATACCCAAAAATAGCCGGTAATTTTCAGTGTTCTTCCACATATATTATTCCAGTGTATCCTTTCACTAGCTTCCAAGGTTAAAAACAGTAGGAATTTTCCTTTGCATTTTATGTACAATATTTACTATGTGGGAGGCCAAGGCGGGTGGATCACGAGGTCAAGAGATCAAGACCATCCTGGCCAACATGGTGAAACCTCATCTCTACTAAAAATACAAAAATTAGCTGGGTGTAGTGGCATGCGCCTGTAGTCCCAGTTACTCGGGAGACTGAGGCAGGAGAACTGCTTGAACCCGGGAGGCAGAGGTCACACCACAGCACTCCAGCCTGGCGCCTGGCAACGGAGCAAGACTCTGTCTCAAAAAAAAAAAAAAAAATTACTATGCAGAAGTGCAAGACACTGTAAAATGATCTCATTTAATCTTCAGAGAGGTGAGCTGTTGATATATAGTGGCTATATATAGTGGGTTTCTACAGAAGACACAGAAATAAGGCTGCCCTCAGCATTAATTAGGAAACCTACAGGTAATGGCTTGCTTAGCCCCTTGGGAGACCAAACCGAGAGCCTGCCTTTAAATGTGGGTATACAAAGCCAGAGAACTTGCAATCTTCAATCCAGGTGGAGACAGAATTGGAACTGATTAGAATTAAGTTGTCAGAGCTCTAATTCATGATATGGGTTGTTCACATGGATGTCTAAGATAAGGAGAGCTCCAGAGGTTGGTGTTCATGGAGAAATCCTGGGAGTAAAAGAATTCCATGTATTTGCAAAGAGTGCAGGTAAATAAAAAAGGAAAAAAGAAAAAAAATTTTTTTAAGAATTCCAAACTTCAAGTGAGGCATTCCTGCTTCATTGATCAGGCCATCTCCACTAGGGTGGATGAGAGCACTTTACACTCCCTGAGCTGACAGATACTTCTTGATATCAACTCATCCTCGTATTGTGAGAGAGAGGAAGGTGTTCAGCACTCCTACCCCAATACTCACCAGGCAGTCATTTTCAATTTGGTCTTCCTTCATAGGCCACCTTCAGGAGGAGGCTAGGCTGACTCAAGTATTGGGCTACTTGACAGTTACATCACTCCTTTTAATAAATACATGACACCTGTGTGGTTTTAGGCAACTGACTTCTTTCTGACCCCCAGCTCCCTTATCTGTAAAGAAAGAATATTGAATGATTAAATTACAGTGTTTGCGAAGCACTTAGTGGGAGAGAGAGGAACACGGAAAGCGCTCAGTAAGTGGAAAGTGTTATTTCCATTATTATATATAATTAATCAGTGAACTTGGATCATATGAGACCTCCTTTGATAGACAACTCTGCAGGTGATGCCAACAGGCTCGGGTTCTAAGTCTGATGATTGCTACTGATTCTCCCTTCCCTGGCGTGAACTGGCAGAGGGCCTATGGTATCGTGTCTGGGCAGTCAGCTGCCTTCCCAGGCCACTCCCCTGTGTGTGGAATTCTGAAGGAAAGTATTAGCATCCCCATTTTATGGATAACAGAAACTGAGACCTAAACAGACCAAGTGTCCAACATCATCCTGTTTATAAGAGGAAGACGAGACCTTGAACTCTGATCTCTAGCATCAAACTCTGTGGTCGTCTTGCAGCCCTGGGCTGCCTTGTCCCCAAAAGCAGGGGATGACCTTCTCTGTTCTTGCTGCAGCCACTGCCCTGATGGTTATATCTGCCTTAAAACTTATGACAACCCGGATTTTAACTACACCAGCTTTGATTCCTTTGCCTGGGCTTTCCTCTCACTGTTCCGCCTCATGACACAGGATTCCTGGGAACGCCTCTACCAGCAGGTACTGAGCTGCATGTCCCCACACAGACTTGGTTGGAGGCTGGTGGGTCAGCTGCATGGTTGTGCTTTCCCTGGAGGACATGACTTAAACTCGGGCATCCGTGCACTATGGGTACAGGTTTCTTTTCTTTCCCTTGAATCTGCAGACCCTGAGGGCTTCTGGGAAAATCTATATGGTCTTTTTCGTGCTCGTAATCTTCCTGGGATCTTTCTACCTGGTCAACTTGATCTTGGCTGTGGTCACCATGGCATATGAGGAGCAGAACCAGGCAACCATTGATGAAATTGAAGCAAAGGAGAAGAAGTTCCAGGAGGCCCTCGAGCTGCTCCGGAAGGAGCAGGAGGTTTGTGAGGAGTGGAAGCTTTGTGAAGAAGGTTGCAGATTGTCCATTCTTGGATAGAGTTCTGGACTAGCCACTTCAATTAGGGCTGCCATCTAGGGAACTATAGGAGGAATCATCTTCCTCCTATAGGAACTATAGGAGAAACCAGACCATATCAGGTCAGGTTTTCTCAAAGAAGAACCTAAGTGAGGATTCTTGTGTAACTGATCTATTAAGGGAGTGCTCTCAGGTGAAAGCTAGTGAAGGAAAACAGAATGCAGCAGAGGGTGGAACTAAGCAAGGAGTGTTCTCAGCTAGAGACCAGCTTCAGCCTGATCCCATAGGGAACTCTGGGGCATGACCTGTACCATAGTTAGCCCTACCTTGAGGCAAGGGTGCCAGCTTTTTGTACCCTCTCCATACCTATCCCAGAAGCAGGCAGCCAAAAGAGATTTTTTGCAGAGTACTGTAAGTTTGAGCCTCTGGCCACTGCCACTCAAGCAGATAGGGACAGGTGTGCTGACCTGGTGAAAGGGACCTGGGTGGGGCACCAGCAGAGTGGCCCATGAATGAGTGGGGGGTGATCCAGAGGTGTCTGTACCTGCCATGGCCTAATCCCACCACCACCCAGGTCCTAACCCTTGAGTTTCTCTGTTTCAGATCTCTCACCCCCGTGGCACCCCATGTCTGGGGGACACATTTATGCTAAATCCAAGCAAATACTATTGACTACAGCTGCTGTTCCTCTTCGCAGGTGCTGGCAGCACTGGGGATTGACACAACTTCTCTCCACTCCCACAATGGATCACCTTTAGCCTCAAAAAATGCCAGTGAGAGAAGGCACAGAATAAAGCCAAGGGTGTCAGAGGGCTCCACAGAAGACAACAAATCACCCCACTCTGATCCTTACAACCAGCGCAGGATGGTAAGGGGCTCGGGTTTGTGCTCTAAAGATTACCCACCACTGCAGCTGCCATGGACAATGGGTTGGAGTGGGAAGAGGTTTGTGGCAGAGAAAGAGCTGGAGGCACAGAGCTTGGAAGGATCCAAGGATATGCTAAACTAGGAGAGAATTATAGATGGGAAAAAGGAATTAACTGTAAGGACATTTTAGGGGAGGGGATTAACAAGATTGGGATTGTGGACTGTGGAAAAGGGAAAGCGGAGTCCACTTTGACTCCTAGGTTTCAGGATTGGGCAATCAAATGGGTGGTGATTCCAAGATGGGGACCCTGGAGGAAAGACCCAGGTTTGTAGGAAAGGTGGAAAGCCTGTATTGAACATGCCTGTCATAAGTGTCTGTGGACCTGAAAGGTCAGCTTCCTTCTGATGCTCTGAGCTGCAGTCTAGAGCTCAAGGCTCTCTGTCCATGGTGCCGAGATCCTTCACACACCTTTTTATTTTTTTCTGATGTGTTAAGGTGGTTTTTATTTTTTACTTGGTTATTTTTTTAATTAGAACATCACAGTTTTCATAATTATTGGGTATAATTTCTGACCTCCTTCCTAAGGTCCTGCAATTCAAGCTGTCACCTGTTGTTAGCAGAAAAGGTCCCAGCACCCATCTCTGTGACACAGTCCAGCCTGGGAATGGCTTCAGCACCTCACCTCAGACCCTGTAGCAATTTTGTTCCCCTAATAATAACTTTCCGCCTCCCCCTCTAAAATTTGCACCGCAACTTTCCTCACCACGCTTCCTCCCACCACCTTCCTGCCCCTTGAAAGTCCTTGTACCCCAAATATGCCCTTTCCCTAGGACTGACAGAAAACATCGGCTGTGTGGGAGGATGGTTCCACGCTAACAGTGTAGAAAAGGGGATCGGCATGGCTACTTTTTATGCTTTCTGCCTCTCACTTTCCTCTCAATCTCTTTCCCTGTGCTAAACCAAAGGGTTTTTACTTTTTTGCAATACCATCTCTCCAACCCTCAGATTTGTGTGTGCATATACAAACACAGACACACTTGCATGCACACCGATCTCATGACACACCCACACTTCAGCATTTATCTGCCTCTGTGCCCTCCTCTTCCTTGCTTTGCCTCTTTTGAGCAGCACCTGGCATACATGGGGCACAGTTCAGACAATGTTTCAAAGGGATTTGACTAGGGCTCTGGCAATCACAGAACAGGATGAATCACAGCTTCCATGGAAATGTCAATGACACTCTGAATTGGGCTTTAATTTCCCCTATTCTGTCAGCCCCACACAAATTAGCACCTGGATGTCCAATAATTGGTATGTGTGCTTGTCTCTCCAGTGATACTTACTTTCAAAGGGAAAAAAGAGGAACTTCAACTTGTTCATTCAACAATGTTAGATTCTTGGTATAAAGATATGACTAGAAAATGCTCTCTTCCCCAAGGATTTCCATTTGGGTGGAGGAGGCAGATATAAACACAGCCATATGCTAAATAGTGTGTTAGAGACACATACATAGTATTTTGAGAATAGAAGAAGAAACATCCACTCTTATGCGGCTTAGACAGGTATCAGAAAAGGCTTCCTGGAGGAGGGGATAATTGGGGCCAACTGCAAATAGCATGTAGAGATTCTTCCAGTAATTGAAGACTTTAGAGAATCTGGGAAGAAGTATTTTTCAAGCAGAAAGAACAACATGTATGTGGAAAGCCAGGGAGGAACCATTTGAGTACTTCTTTAATGCTAACTGATTGATTGGAGCCATTCAGGAAAGCACACTCTTTTCTTCCATTCCCAGGTATATTCATCTGGTAAACAGACCTTACACAGTTTTTATATAAAGCCATTTTCTAACCAACAGAAATGAAATAGAAGAATATATAGGAGTGACCCAGGAGGGGTTTCGTGGAAAATTACAGACCAGTTGGCCTGCTTAGAGGATGAATTCTTAAAGCAATTCTAATGCTTGTACTCAGAAGACATTGCCCACCATTTGTCAAAAAGCTTAATTCTAAAATAACTCATGGCCGTGGAGACACTGCTGTCAAATACACAACCAAAATTTTCTTCTCAGTTTCTTCATTGTTTGCTTAGTGCTCAAGCGCAAATAATGTAGTAATTCCCTTCTTTAATATGGATTTGTCAATTTTTCTCATTTGCTTAAAAAATGGGAAGGACTTTTGCATATTATGAGTTCTTTATGAGTCCTTGGGTATGCACTACAGGCATAGTATTCTGTTTATAATACTGGGCTTTTAATAATGGTTACTTAACAAGATTGGGCTTCAAATTATCAAGAGAGGAAACACCAGTTCTGTGAGATGAGAGGATTGATTAGTTAGGAGGACCCCAACTGGCAAGATTCTCCATTTTAGTAGTTTAGTAAACAAAAGGAAGTAAGGAAGGTGAGTGGAATAAATCAGTATGATCAGAATTCGGTATGAAGTCAATGTTTAGACTGCGGATGTACTATAGACCACCTGAGGACGGAAAGTATGGTCAGTTATGGTCAAGTTTCACTATGGCCATGGGAACTACCTAACCCAGCACACTAACTCTCTGAGGGCTCTGGGCTTATGAATTAGCTCTTTTCTCTGGCAACTTTAAGCCACACAGTTCCCTCAGTAAAAGATTTTGATGGGAAATGTTTATTGATTGGGAGGAATGACATTATTCTTCCAGGAAATTAGGCTGCAACTCTCCTTCAATCTCTCCATTGTTGACTGTTCAAAGCTTGCCTCGAGGGATCCTGGAAGCTCATTACACTGTACAGCTCTTGTCTCCTCCTTTGCAACACAAACTCACACTCATACAGACTGGAACTGATGAACTGTACAACCTAATTTTCAGACAATGAAGTGCACTCGTTTATTCAACAACCACTTACCAAGGACGTTCCAGTACTGGTGTGCATGGAAGTCTCCTCAGGTCACAACTTTGCATATGGAAAAGGGAACTTCAGACAGCTTTGTCTAGCGCTGTGGCCAAAGGTTGGCAAACAGCTGACCTACCGAGGTGACAAGGTTTCCTCTAACATGTTCCTGGCCATGATGACCTATTTGCTGAGCATCGGTACCCTGTAATCTCTCCTCCCTCCTGGTCTTTCCCCCAGTCTGTCTAGAATCTCCTTTTTTTCTTGTTCCCTCACCACGCATTTCTAGAATTTGTGCCTTACATTTGTGCCTTTATTTAGCTACTGAAAGGTCATAAAAATAGGGGCAGGGAAATGGGAGTAGGTGGAGGAAAGTGTTGGGCTCTAGATTTGCCAGAGGACCAGCTGCCAGCCTTTCTGCTCCTTCGGGGCAATGCCCAGTCTTTTCTAGGCCTCGCCTCTGGAAGACGCCGGACCAGCCACGGCAGCGTGTTCCATTTCCGGTTCCCCGGCCGAGATACCTCACTCCCCGAGGGAGTCACAGATGATGGAGCCTTTCCTGGAGACCGCGAAAGCCATCGGGGCTCCCTGCTGCTGGGTGGGGGTGCTGGCCAGCAAGGCCCCCTCCCTAGAAGCCCACAACCCAGCAACCCTGACTCCAGGCACGGAGAAGATGAACACCCCCCGCTGCCCACTAGTGAGCTTGCCCCTGGAGCTGTGGAAGTCTCGGTGAGTTTGTGAATCTTCAGACTCCCCCAGGCTGTCTTCCAACTAGAAGCCTTGGGCCAAGAAGCCTGAGTGTCACCAATGGAAGGGATCTTTAGCCATCATCCTGTCCAATGCCTCCCCATTCTACTCCCTTTTGACGGACATAGAAGGTGAGACCCAGAGAGAGAGAGAGACCGAGTTGGCCTGAGGTCAAACAGGTTTCCTGGCTTACTCTGCAGTACAGTGATGCAAATTATTTTCCATTTGACCCCATTTCCTCTCAGTGTTTCTCTGTCCCCACTCAACATCGCTGCCTCTGTGATAGGCCTGCTTTCTTCCTGGACAGGTATGAGAAAAACTGAAGGACCGTCTTTTCCTGCCTATGGCTCTGTGCACACTCCTTTAGGCTGGGCAAATGGAACCCAGAGAAATTCTGGGAGCTTCTCAGGACAGATCTCAACAGGAGCAGAGTATTCCTTGCTTTACTCACAGAAGAAATAATTTGCCAAAATGCACAAATTAGGCAAGAGTGACTAGCTGGCTAGCACTCTTTAATAGAATAATCGCAGAGTGTAATGGCAAGTGAGGGATTCCTCACTGGACTAGGAGGTGTGAGTTAATTCGAGTCCTCCCTCCAGTTTCAGTAATGATGTTTCTAGTGTTTTTCATTTGCCCTCTCTGGCTAGCTAGGGATACAGAGCAATTTGCTCACTGCAACCTCCACCTCCCAGGTTCAAGCAATTCTCCTGTCTCAGCCTCCCAAGTAGACAGATGCGTTTCACCACACCCGGCTAATTTTTTGTATTTTTAGTAGAGACGGGGTTTCACCATGTTGGCCAGGATGGTCTCGATCTCCTGACCTCATGATCTGCCCGCCTCGGCCTCCCAAAGTGCTGGGATTACAGGCGTGAGCCACCGCGTCCGGCCAACTTTGTGTTTATTAACTGTTTATAATTACAGTATTCAACAATAATATGCTGTACAGATTTGTAGCCTAGGAGCAATAGGCCACACTATTTTTCCTAGATTTATATAAGGCTATAGCATTTGTTTGTGTAAATACACCGTAGGATATTCACAGAATGATGAAATCACCTAATGATACATTTCTCAGAACATATCCCTATCATTAAGTGACACATGACTATATGAGACTGGCCAATAAGAGGCTGAATGTTCCATCTTTACCATGAAGACATCAGGTTAAGGGAGTGTCCTGACTCTGTGTTTCAGCAGGCATTTGATGCAGGACAGAAGAAGACTTTCTTGTCAGCAGAATACTTAGATGAACCTTTCCGAGCCCAAAGGGCAATGAGTGTTGTCAGCATCATAACCTCCGTCCTTGAGGGTAAGTGTTGCTCATTGCGTTGTTCATCCACTGTGCCGTGATGAATTCCCATGTGAGTGGCAGAAGCAATGCCTGTAACCCGTGTCAAAGCATCCATCTCTGTGTACTGGGATTCCAAACACTCCTCTTTCTTTTGCCCTAGGCCCCACCATCTTTTATCAATGTGGTTTTTTATATGCATAATTTTTCAAAAGCAAAACAATTTGATGAATAAAATATCCTAGCTTGTCTCTTGTTCAAATTAGCATCTGCTTTGCATGCATCACAAAACTAGATTTTTAAAGGTGATCTGGCAGGCATCAGAGAATTTCAGGCCAGCTCTCAGGTGTGCAAGAAATTTAACCATCTTTAATTTTCCAACATGGCAAAATTATCCTTTTCATGGTTTCAAAATTATATTTTTCATGGTTGTAACTTACACAGCTGTAACTTAATTTCTTTTTCAAGCCCCCATTATGCTGAATATTGGAAGACAATTTAAGACCATTAATCAATCAGTTTAACTAAGTCCTTGTTAATTTAAAATTCTACCAGTCAAGTGGGAATCCATTCAGTCTCACCAGGGATGTGTCTAAGTTCCAAGACAAGGAGTAGAGGAAGAGAGTGGTAATGGTCATGGCCACCTATCCACACACATTGCCACAGAGCATGATTGCATCTCCCTAACCCTGAGCAGGAGGTCTGTTCTAATCTAGCCTTTTCTTTTCTTTTTTTTTTTTTTGTCTCAGGGTATGGATAATGCAACCTTAGTCATTTCCAGTTATCTTACTCCCCTAGACAAATTAAACTGACCCGGGCTAGAGGAGTTGTAAGGGAACTTGAATGCCACTGTGCTCCTAAGAAGAAGTCCTGTGTGCTTTCCTCACAGCCCTAGGCTGAATCCTAATTTGAGGGGAAGAAGTGGTGGGCACCAGAAATCAAAAAATAATAATAATAATAATAAAGTTTGAGGGATTTAAAAACAGAACCAATATGTGCCTTAATTTCTAGGTGAAGCCAGAGGTGGCAAGCCTTAGAGAGAGAATCACATGCACAGAAACTGTAGAGTAGAACTGCCAGTAATATACCAGATGTGCAGAGATGTATCTGTTTTGCTCACAGCTGGATCTCCGTTACCTAGAAGAGCCGTGCATGCACAAAGGTGATATCTGGGGTGTGATGCTGACTTGTAGTGGTGTGAACTGATAAAAAGGAAGAAAATAAGGAATAGTCAGATATCCTGGGGTAGGATAGACTTCCACTCAAGGAAGATACTGTGAGAGTAGAGTAAGATAGTCTGGAGAAACGATGATTTTAAGAAAATCTGGGAAAAGACAACCTTAGCTTAGGTCAACCTTAGGTTAGAGAAGGCCTGAAGCAGCCTCAGAGAAAATCCTGTGGCTCCAGAATGGCAGAGAGGAGCTGGGTGATGATGTAGCCCCCAGTGAAGGCTATGGAAAAAGATGAGTGAGACCCACAGAGAGAATCTAGAGAGAGAAGAGCCATCTTCTTGGACTCTCCCACCAGGGACCAGATGGGAACTACAACTCAGGCAAAATATGCTAGCAATGACAAAGGACCAGCTCACCCTCCACCAGGCTTGAGCCCTACAAAACTTAGACACAGACTCAGATATTGAAATAGTATCCAACATTGACTTAACAAAAGACATTGCCCATGGTGAGAACTTGAAGCATAAACTGAATTCAACTGAGTTACATTTCTTGCATACCCGAGTGTGTGCTTTGAGAAATGTGTATCCATTCTCAACAACAATGTGTATAGACTCGCTAATATTTTTTCTCATTGATAATTATTTAATATCACTGTTCATTGTAATACTGTCTGCACTTCTAACATTTTTCATGGCATAGAATTTCACCAGGCTGCTAGTCCCACAATTGTTTTCTTGGTCAGATAGGTTTCTTGGTTTTTTCTGGTTTTGGTTTTGGTTTTGCCATCAGTCATCAAACAGCAAACATTAAATACAAACAGTTTGTTTTTTCATTTATTCTCCAAAACTGTTAAGCTTCCTCCTTCTCTCTCCTTTCATTTATTCACTTATCAACAAGCATTTGTTGAGCCCCTGTTGTGTGTGTGGCTTTGCTGGGATTCAGTGGTGGACAGGGAAGGGGACACAAAAGATGAACATGAATAGATATTCAGCCAGTGATAAGAAGTAGGAGAAAAAAACAAGTAGGGAAGGAGATGGAGAGCGTCCTCCAAGAAGAACAGAAATCTGCATTAAACAAAGTCGTCAGCTATGTAAGAACCTGAGGAGAAAGTTTGCAGACACGAACAGCAAGCACAATGCATTCTGCAAGAATGAGACAGGAACGAGCAAAATGTGCGTCCCAAACACATCCTTCCTATGCCTCCCATTAACCAAACCTGGGCAGCACCAGAGGGTGAGGGCAATGCATTTTGTACAGGCCACCGTCCCCAGGCACAGAGAGAGCAGAGAAGGTGGAGAGTAGGAGTCCAAGGCAAACCTTGCTAGGGAAGACCAAACAAAGTCATAGGATGAATGAGAGGCAGCAGAGGGTAGCAGTTAGAACACTGCTCTGGAGCCCGGCTGCCTGGGTTTGCATCCCAGCTCTGCCGTTTATGGTAAACGGTGACCCTGGAGCTTCAGTAAGCTCTCTGTGCCTCAGATTTCTAGCCTGTAAAATAGTGAGAATATACTTATCTTGTAGAGTTTTGTGAGGATTAAACGAGTTAGGGCAAGCAGAATGCTTAGAACCATGACTGGCATTTAATAAATACTCATCACGTTTGGCTATGATTATTCACTAGGTTGTAAAATCCATGAGGGCAGAGATGTATCTGTTTTGCTCACAGCCTGATCTCCATTACCTAGAAGAGAAGTGCATGCACAAAGTTGATATTTGGGAGGGTGATGCTAATTTATAACAGTGTGAACTGATAAAAAGGAGAAAAATAAGTAATAGTCAAATATCTTGGGGTAGGACAGACTTCCCCTCAAGGAAGATGCTGTGAGAGTAGGGTAAGAGAGGCCAGAGAAACAATGACGTTTTAAAGAAAATCTGGGGAGAAGAAACCTTAGGTGAAATCGAAGAGGTCAAAGTTTTCTGAGGATAGGACACATCATCTTCTCTGGTTGGATGTTATATTCATTATATACATGAGATACCTGAAGGATGCTTTGCGCTGCCACAGTCACAATAGGACTTACAAAGGCCACCTCTTTAAGAGGGATTGTGCTTAAGAAAGTTTGACCCAAACCAACAGGAGCTTGACAGTTAACTTAACTGAAAACATGTGAACCATCTATGGTTGGCATGCAAGCTGAGATTTGACAATTGTCCAAGCCAGAATCCCAGAAGCTGGGTCACAGCAGTGAGCACAGTTGAGTCTCTGCCCTCATGTTTAGTGGGGGTAGAAGGATATGAAACAAGCTATTACTGGAGCGCTGAGTGTCTTAAAGATGAAGTGCAGGATACCAAGTGAAATATGGTAAGGTTAGCCTGGAGTCAGGGAATTATTCCAGGCTTAAAAGACTGCAAAGCAGAAGAGAGAATAACATTTGAAGGAATGAAAAAGCCTAATGTAGCTGTAACCTAGAGAACCAGGAGAACTCAAAATGAGGCTAGAAGGATGAGTTGGGGCCAGATCCCAAGAACCTCCTAGACCACATTAAGAATATGGGACTTCATGCTAAGAGGAGTGGGGTGCCATTAAAGGAATGGAGGCAGGGAAGTCACATTTGCATTTTATAAAAGTTACTCTGGATACTTGTAGATAATGAAATTAAGGGGGGAAGTATGTTGTCAGGGAAACCACTTAGGAGGAAAAGGGGTGCAAGATGGCAGTGCTTGAAGTCTGGGGCAGTGTCAGTGGGGATAATGGGAGATGGAAGGATGTGAGAGCTATCTAATTCATATAAGATTCAGGACTTGATGATGCATATGGTTCTGTTATAAGTGCCTAAAGATATGCTGGTGCAATAACTTATTAAAGGGAGCATTTCAGGGGGAGAAGGGGGCTTCCCTGGGGAAAGATGAAAGGAGAAGATCATGAGTTGAGTGTGGGACATAATTGGGTTTCAGGTTCCCTTGAAACATCTAGGTAGGGATGTTCAGTAGGAAGTTGGCTTTATGATATATGGGTCTAGAAGTTAGATGGCAAAGATGGCCTAGATACATATATATATTTGAAAGCAGTTTGCATGTAGGTGGTAATTTTGAAAAGATGCAAGTGGATAAGATAACACAGAATGGTTGAAGTAAGAAGAGAAGAAGGCCTAGGACAGAGTTCTGAAAAACTAATGTTTAGTGGTTAAGCAGAAGAGAGAGACCCAGCAGACGTGACTGAGAAGGAAGGTACAGAAATAGGAGAAGACCTAGAAGAATACAATGCAGACCCAAGAGTAAAAATTTCTTCAGGAAGACTAGAAAGACCAACAGAGGTGGAAAGTTCAGGTAAAATGAAGCCCTGAAAAGGCCCAGGGACTTTAGTCACGTGGGTGTCTTTGGTGATCTAAGCAAAAGAGGATTCGTGCAGTAGGAGGGTAGGCATATTGAAGGGGCTTGAAGAACGAATGAGAGGTGAAGAAATGTTGATATTGTGTACAGACAGCTGTTTTCAAGAAGTTTGCCTGTGAGGGAGAGGAGTTAGTAAGATGGCACTAGGGAGTAGGTCGAATTGAAAGAAGATTTTTGGTTTTTTGTGTTGGGGGAAGGTTGGTTTGTTTGTTTTGAGCATATTTGCATGCTAATGGAAAGGATCTGGGAGAATAGGAGAGACTGAAGATTCAGGGAGGAGAGGGACTATTCAACAGACTCCTGCAGTGGCAGGAGAGGATGCACAAGTGGAGACACTGATGTTAACAGGAGGAAGGGGAACCTCCCTAAGTGTAACAGGATGAAGGGAACGAAGTTCTTTCTGGATCAGCTTTTTATATGAGATCCTTTTGAGGGGGAGCCATCATCATGTTTTAAGCTGGCAAGTAGCTACTTTTAGCCTCCGTGTCAATGTCACGGCTGCCTGCAAAGCTGCCTCTCTTTTCCCATCATGCCTCACAGGCGGCTGCTTCCTGCCAAAATGGCACCTCTAAAGTGTCCTCATTCATCACTACTTCCTGTGCTTCTTTTTAGTGCCAAAATAGGTCCAGGGAAACTCTTGCTTTTGTTCCAACCAGGCATTGTTGATTTTGGTCCCAGGATGTGCTAACTTCTTTAGAGAACAATGCTTTGCCAGTTTTGACATCTGTAGTTTCTAAAATCCACAGTCAGTGATTAAAACAGCATGACAGTGAAAATAGTCTGATCTGTGGAAGAAAAATGGACATGTGTATATAAAAACATATGAACATAAATGGCAATAACATGACAAAAATCACATTTCAAATCTTTGGAAAAGGAGAAATTATTCAATAAGTGATACTGATATAAATAACCAGAGATAGGAAAAAATAAACCAGATCATTATATTACTCTATCCAAAATAATTTCAAATGCACCAAAGTTTTAAGTGAAAAAAGTGAATCTACAAAAGAAAGAAAAAAACATGGAGAAGGTATTTTCCAAGCCTTGCAGTGACAAATTAAAATACTACTGATAAATTTTGACTACATATAAATTTTTAAATTACCTATCAGGATAAAGCACTGTTAGCAAAATTTGGGGACATGCAATTATTTCTCAAACCCATTTTTCAAATGCAAATAGTAAAAAAAAGTCTAAACACTGCAAATGTGTATGCATGACAGCTCTGTCTCCTTCCCACTATATACCCTTTCTGCTCCCCAGACTCCTGGTGCACACCTCCCCCACACCAGCTCCAGTTTATCTTATATTCTTCAAGCAATGTTCTGTGCATATATAATCACATACACGCACATGCACACATTACACATATATATTTTTCTACTTCACCACAAATAAGTCTGCCTCATCCTTTTTCACAATGTATTATACTTGATCAGTTGTTGTTTTCTATCATTATTACAAACAACGGACCTCATCTTTCTTTGCCCACATGGGCTGGTATCTATACAAGATGCATGTCTTGCTGCAAAATATCTAGATAAACCTAAAGCCATCGAGGTAGCCACAATTACACATCCACATGGGAATTTAATGGAGGCAGCCAGAGAGATGAGCCTAGTGTTCAGGAAGGGATCAGAAACTGGACACGTAATTTGGTGGGAATCGGCGTGAAGATGGCTTTTTAGGTTCAAAAAAACAGAGGGGCTAAGGTGAGAATGCTCGAGTTCTCCAACATTTACAAGCAGGAAAGGAAGAGGGAGACAGAAACAGAAAGTGAAAAGAAATAGTCACCGATAGGGAGGAAAAACAAGAGACGACACAGCCCCCAGAGCAAACGAACACTGGTTTCAAAGAGAACAATGTAAATTCTGTCAAATGCTGTGAGAGTACGATGAGAACTGGAAGCTGAGGATTTGAATTTGGAAGCAGTGGAAGTCAGATTCCAGGGGCTGCAGAGAAAAAAAGAGGTAAGGAGGTGTAGAAGGTTAAGTGTAGAAAACTCTTACGAGGAATTTTGCTGTTAAGGAAGCAGTAATGAAGGAGAGCATGGGATCCTGGGGGACTTTTTCAAAGCTGCGAGATAATTAAAGCGTGTTTATGTGCTGATGGGAATGGTCCGGAAGGGAGAGGGTCTGGAAAGGAGAGGGATGACGCAGGCCTTGAGCAGGTGGGAGAGGAAAGGGCCCGCACTGTGTGGGGCACAAGGGCAGAAGACCGGGTGCACTTGGGATATGCCAGAGGTTTAGTGGTGGGAAAAAGGGGAAGTTCTTTTGTGAGCTATTCTATATTCTGAGTGAAACAAAAGGGAGCTCTTAACAGAGTGAGGAGTAGAAAGAAGAGCTGGAGGTTAGAGGCAGGGAAGAGGAAGTGAGAAACAGTCATCTGGAAGACTGAAGGAGTGGAATATAATACAGAAACACAGCCAGATTTCTGCACAGGGCAAGGCTGGGCTCACGGATCTCTAGGAGGACCAGTAAGCACAGTTGTATATTTTTTCCAGCCAGGTCCAGCTGGTTGGGTGCAAATGCAGAGTAGTCTGCAAATTGGGTCTATCTGGAGTTCAGGTTTTGCCAGGCAAGTGCAGTGAAGGAGGAGAGGGGCAAAGGAATTGAGGATGCCTGCAAGGGAGTAGTCAGAGAGATGGATGTGAAATCTAAGCTGGGTAAGTTGAGAAGTAAGGACATGATATAGGTGATGGGCAGTAAAAATATGTAATGTCAGTGGTTCCAAGGACTGGATGGGGCAGAGATTAATTGGAGTTACAAGACTAAAGGAGTTCAAAATATAGGAAATGAACACCGGGTTGGGGGGGTGGCAGGTGCTGAAGTCAGGATTTTGGAGGTGGTAGTTATTAGTTACAACAAGGTCTAGGGGATGACCACAGAATTGGGGTCCAAGGTGACATATGGCTAACAGCTGTCATTGACCACACCTGTAATGCAGAACTCGAGGAGTCTGAACAGAGGTGCCCGCCCTGCTTGACCAGGTTGGCTCAGAAGTATCTGATCTGGGATTGCTGCCCCATGTGGGTGAAGCTCAAGACAATTCTCTTTGGGCTTGTGACGGACCCCTTTGCAGAGCTCACCATCACCTTGTGCATCGTGGTGAACACCGTCTTCATGGCCATGGAGTACCATGGCATGAGCTCTACCTTCGAAGCCATGCTTTACATAGGCAACATTGTGAGTGCTCTGGCTGGCACTGTCCTCACTGGTATGGCCGGGGCAGGGGTGGGGGTGGGAGCAGGGTGTGGTTCGGGTGGGGTGGGGCATGCCCTTATTGGTTAGTGTGTTGAGCTAGTTAGCTGACAGCAGAGCAGCAGTGCGGGACACATGTGGACACCAGGTTCAGGAGGTCAAGTGTGGGAGGACCCAGGCTGAGCTGGTGTGAATGGCTTTGGGATGAAAAAGAACAGGAAAGTAGACCAAGAGAGCCTGGAGCCAGAGGCAGCCAGCTGCCCTTTACAGAACACAGGGCAGCCACTGAATTCTCCAGATCTCAGCTGCCTTTACCTTGAAATGAGGATAAATGTCACTTTTTCATCTAAAGACAATCTTTGAACTTGTCAATTTCCTTCCAACATAATTACTTTTATGACTGCAATTAACAGTAGCCACGATTTTCAGTGCTGTCACTTAAGGAGAAAAAGAGTGGGGGAGGGAAGGGGAAGGCAGTGGGAGGGCGGGAGCATGGAAGCAGGGTGGCTGTTGTAACAAAACCGTCAGGAAGTCGGAACTTTTCTCCGGCGTCAAGTTTAGACGTGATGCTACTTTAAATTTCCCTCCATCATTGGCTGGTATGATTTACCCTTAACAAGATACAGTCCATCCTGGATTTCACTATATGCTGAATAAAGTGTCTGACTCAGAGGGAGAGCAAGCGCTCCAACCTTGCCCCCTCCCCGCCCCACAGGGATAGTAATAATACTCAGCTGCTTCTCATGGATTATCTCATTTTATGTTCACAATAACCCTATATGGTAGGTATTATTATTATTCCCTTCCCAGATGGAAAAACTGAGATACAGAAGGCTAAATAATCTTCCCAAGGTCATAGAGTTGACTTAGTGGCCACACCAGAATGTGAATCCAGACAGACCGGCTCCCAAGCTCACTTTTCCTAACTCCTGATTAAGTCACCTCACAGGACCTGCTTGTGTGTGTGTGTGTGTGTGTGTGTGTGTGTGTGTGTGTGCTTTCAAACACACATGCACACATGATAGGCAGAAGCTAGAAAGAGTCAATGTCCTGCCTTCATGTCTAAAGCAGGGCCCACCATGCTGGAGGTGACCTACTGGATTCACCAGAACTGTCCAGCTTTGGGGTCCAGCTTCTTAAAGGCTGCAGATCTAGGTGGAGCGGAAAGGCCCAGAGGAAATGTGACTACTCTTCCCTAGAAACCACTCTGTCCCCCATTATCCAGGGCTGTGAAAGGGGCTGCGGTAGGTTCTGGAACACGGTGGAAGCAGCATGCCTCATGCTTTGGCAGCACCTAGGCTGAGGTCACATCCTAAAGTTGATATGGAAAGGGAAAATGGAAACAGAAGAGAATGCTTGTTCCCAAGAAGTCAGCCTAAGACCACAGAGGGCCTTATGGAATAGACATTTGAGCCCACACCCTCATTCTACAGTTAGAGAAGTTGAAGAAAGAGAGAGAAAAGGCCTTTCCCATCATGTCAGAGCACAGCACCATTGTTTCTAAGCGAGAAAAAAAACTTATGTGTTTGGTGCCCGCAATGAGTCAGCTGCTTTGTGGATGTTATCTCAGTGTCACAACAGCACTATGAGATTATCATCACCCTCACGTCACAGAAGAGAGCGCTAAGACTCAGAGAGGTTAAGTATCCTGCCCAAGTTGTATAACTGCTGAGGGTGGAACCAGGGTCGACCCAGGTCTCTGGAAGACACAAGACCTCAGCCCCACCCCTCATCATACCACACTGACTTGCCTACACAGGGCCCCCCAAAAATACTCTTTGAATTACACAGGGGCAGTCTTGTGGCATGAGCAAGTCACTTAAACTCTCAGCCTGTTTTCTTCTCCGTAAGAGGGATGCATTGTCCGTGTCTCAGGCTGGTGAGGGGCTCAGATAAAAGGATAAGAAGGAAAAGCGCCTGACCCTGGTCTTTGCTTTCCTCCTTCTCTGTCTCCTTTCCCTGCTGGTGTTGTGTGACTTGAACCTGGTTCTGACCTCCCTCAATGTCAGAATGCTGTCCTATTTAAGACAATTAAAGACACACAGAGCCCAAAAGAATCTTAGAGACAATGAATCATTGTTCTTGCTAGCCACTATAATTTATGAATGTATTACTATTGCCAGGCCCTTTGCTAAGAACTGCACATGCATTCGCTTATTTTATGCCCATTATACAGATGAGGAAATTGAGGCACAGAGAGGATGCGTTATTTGTCCAAGCTTACATAAACTAGGAAATGTCTGAGCTGGGATTTTAATCCAGGTCCGTGATGTCCCACAACCTAGGCTTTTTAACCACTGAACCAGACTGACTCTTCAAAGACGTACTGATCTTGTAATAATGATCTTAAAGACTGTCCACTTACTCCACTCCCACCACCATTCATATGGGAAAAACTGCGGCATGCACCGCCCCGAGAATGGTGCAGAAATTTCTCCATTCTGCTGCGTTGACTGTTCCCTTGGCCAATGCTCAGGAGCCCACAGGTAACGCAGCAACTGAACAAGACCAGAGGACTTGCTGTTTTGTAAATAAGACATTTTCTTGCTGCCATTTCTGTCATTGCCCCCGACCCCACAGATCCCACCGTGATGAAAACTTGTTTCCGCTCCTAGGTCTTCACCGTAGTTTTTACCGCTGAAATGGTCTTCAAAATCATTGCCTTCGACCCATACTATTATTTCCAGAAGAAGTGGAATATCTTCGACTGCATCATCGTCACCGTGAGCCTGCTAGAGCTGGGCGTGGCCAGGAAGGGAAGCCTGTCTGTGCTGCGGAGCTTCCGCTTGGTAATGTTCTTCTCCTGATGGCTTGGAGAAGCTCCCACCCAGACTCAGGGAAGACACTGTGCCCTGGGGACTGCATCAGCCCGCTCCCCCTTCCTCTCCTGTCCTTGTGGGAGGGAGCTGGGCATGACTCCTGGGCCACTGGAGACTTAGGTCTGTGGTTCCAGCTTTTCGTTGACTCAGATCAGGGACATGTCTTCTCCTCTCTGGGCCTTGGTTCCCTCATCTGCACCAAGAGGGGACTTCCAAGCACTTTCCTCCTCTCTTATCACATTACAATAACAGCGATTATCATAGCAGCTAATACTTACTGAGCACACAATGTGCCAGGCATAGCACTGGACACTTGATAAAAAGTACCTCATTTTATGCTCAGGACAACCCTGCAAGACAGTTGCTTTTAAGATCCCCATGGCTGGATGAGGAAAAAGAAGGGTTCCATGATGACCCCAGTCTCCCATATGCCAAGCAAGCGAATAAGCCACAGACCTGGATCTCAAATCCAGGTTGTCTGACTGCACAGCTCAGCCCCTTCCAGCCTCAAGGACGTCATTCTCCAATTCCTTGTTGCCCCAAGTCGCAGCCCCAATGTCTCAAGCACCCCCAAACCCGCCTCCTACTGGCCTCACTCACATGCAATGATGGCTCTTCTCCAAACTCAGCTCCAGGACGCCCTCTACAGGAGAAGTGCCACAGGCCACCCACTTTTATCAGAGCCACGTTTGCCAGCCAAAGCTGTCAGATTCCCAGGACAGTCTGGGGTCACTAGGTTCTTCCAAGTCTCCAGGTCATGTGGAGGAAACTTGGCATCTCGCTGACTCTTGGGAATGGGAAAGAGGCCTGGAGAATGTCATGGCTTGTTAGCACAGGCCACCTGCTCTCAGGAATCTCTCAGTGTTAACTGGGAACCCTACATCTAGCTTTGGAGAGAGATGACAAAACAAAGGGGAGTGTCCAGCAATCTCCCCAAATGCCACCTAAAAGGTTCTGACAAGTGTTGGGCATCCAGAGGTTGAAGGGGGTGCGTGGTTCAGGGAGCGAGGTGCTAGAACGGATCTGCCTGGGACCCTATCATAGGATCCAGTGAGATGGTGCTGAGCCCCTGAACGTGGTGTACGTGGTCTGGGATGGCAAACGCAAACGCCCAAGTGCAATGACATAGAGCCAACCACGGAAGAGATTTGGGCACTGGATATTTGCCTCAGGTAGACAGGCAGAGATGACTCCATTCCACCCAGGCAGACCTGAAGCAGTGCATGACTCTAGGGAGGGAGGTTTACGCAGAGATCAATGCGACTATCTCAGGCCGGGCGCGGTGGCTCACACCTGTAATTTTAGTATGTTGAAAGGTTGAGGCAGGCAGATCACTTGAGCTCAGGAGTTTGAGACCAGCCTGGGCAACATGGTGAAACCCCGTCTCTACAAAAATTGAAAAAATTAGCTGAGCCTAATGGTGCGTGCCTGTCATCCTGGCTACTCAGGAGGCTGAGGTGGGAGGATCACCTGAGACCAGGGAGGTGGAGGCTGCAGTGAGCCATGATCGTGCCACTGTACTCCAACCTGGGTGACAGAGTGAGACCCTGTCTCAAATAAAAAAGGAGACAGAGAGAGAAAGATCGAAAAAGAGAGAGAATGATGAGAGAGAGAAAGAAAGAGAACAAGAGAGAAAGAGAAAGAAGCAAGAAAGAAAGCAAGAGTCCCAGCTACTCGGGAGGCTGAGGCAGGAGAAGTGCTTGAACCCGGGAGGCAGAGGTTGCAGTGAGCTGAGATCACGCCACTGCGCTCCAACCCTGCACCTGGTGACAGAGTGAGACTCTGTCTCAAAAAAAAAAGAGAGAGAAGAAAGAAGAAAAAGAAAGAAAGAAGAAAGAAGGAAAGAAAGAGAGAAAGAAAAGAAAGAAAGAAGAAAGAAAGAAAGAAGGAAAGAAAGAAGGAAAGAAAAAGAAAGAAAAGAAAGAAAGAAAGAAAGAAAGAAAAGCAGGCAGCCCTTTCCATTATTGTCAGAGTTTCTAATTTTCCATAAAAAGTCAGAAATCCAGACTTTTGTGCAAATATCTTTAATACTGGCTACTAATCCAATTTTTTAAAAACACTCTAAAGACCAGGTAAAGCATGTCCTGAGACGCAGCTGTGCCATGAACCGCTGGTTGATGACATCTGCCCGAGCTGATGGTGCTGTCACCATCCCAGGGAGAAGGGCAGAGTGGACCTGTAGGACTCTTTATCCATAACCTGGAAATTTTAGAAGATCAGAATTAAATCACATGTTTAGAAAGACAAATTTCTCTAGGTATCTAGAAAATGATGACAAGAGGCAGGCCCCTAAGCTAATGGTCAGTGTAAGGTACCTTCGCACAATCGTCAAGAGAGCAGGATTCCACACCCCCATGCCCTGGCAGGCCCACGGTCAGCTTTCTGATAAAATACCAACGTTTCGAGTACACTTGGGGAGGCAGGAGCTTGGTGTTTTAAGGTCTGTGTGCTACTTTTGTTCTGATGCCACAAAGTCTAAAGTCCCAAACAACCAAAAATAGGCAGGGTTACTTCACGACCTCCCCCCACAGAGTTCTCCAGGGGGATGCCCCTCAGTCCCCACCTCACTGAACTTAACATGCTGATCAACGCACATTCCCTAAGGACACCCACCAACTGCACACTTTCTTGGGGTCTATTCCACTTCCTCATGACCTGGCTTAGATTTCACGGCCCACCAACATTATTATGCCCTTGAAAACAAACTCAATCACCTTTCCCCTCTGCCTCTTTGCATTTTTGTGTTTGGCAAAACCTCACTGTAGAGGGTAAGTCAAATACTTCTCTCCACGTTGCCTGCACCTGAGCTACAAGAAATGCTGGAGAAAAATCACCGCCAGCTGGTCAGTTTCATGGTTTTAATTAATAGACTTTATTTTCAGGACAGTTTTTGGTTTTCAGAAAGAAAAACAGTTTCCCTATTACCAACATCTTGTATTAGTACCTACGTTTGTTACAAGTAACTTCACTGGTTTCCCATTGCTCTAAGAATAAAATCCAGACTCCTCATGATGGTGCACCAAGTTCTGCATAACAGCCTCCCTCTTGCCCACTTTGCTCCAGCCAGAGAGACCTCCTCGCTCTCCTTCACACATAGCAGAGATCTTCTTGGCTCTGGGTCTTCTAGGTTTTTTTCACTGTGCCTGGAATGCTTTTCCTCTAGTCTTCCCTTAGCTCACTTGCTCTCAACCTCTGGGTTCAATGCACTAGTCACCTCCTTAGAGGGACCTCCCGAACACACTGTCTAAAGTTGGATTCCCTCATCAAATCAACCTGGCATTTACAATTGTCCTGCTGTCCCATGAGGCAAAAAACAGAGTTTCTTATCTACTGTTTTATCCCAAGGGCCTAGCACGAGGCCCAGCACATACATAGGAACTCAAGAAATACCTGTTGATTGATGGAAGGAAGGAAAGAAAGAGAGGAGAAAGGAGAGAAAAAGGAAGAAATAAAAATTCTGTCTTCCTTCTCTCCCAAAATAACATTGCTTCTCTGCCCATCATTGAAAGCCTTGCTTCATTTGCTCCATAGTCCATTGATCTATCCTGGTACCAGTATCCGTCTTAATTATGGCAGCTTTAAACATATCTGTGCCTGTAAATCAAGTAATCCACCTCATTTACTTCAAGAATATGTTGGCCTGCACACTTTCATATTCATTTTAGAATTAGCTTGTCAAGTTACATACCCACATACCCACAAAACTCTAATCGTTTTTCCTGTTAGGGACTGCTATAATTGATAGGTCAATTAGGGAAGACACATAATCTTTACATTATGCAGTCTTCTGATCTATGAAGATAGTATACTCTGTACACCAGTCTTTCAATAAAGTTTAAAAATGTTTCCATAATGTTTTTATAATTATCTCCATAGGATCTTGCATATCTTTTTAAACATTCTTTTCTAGCATTTTTGGCTAGCATTTTGGTATTTATCTGAATTTCTGACTTTTTATGGAAAATTAGAAACTCTGACAATAATGGACAAGCCATAGTCCCTCCCTCCCTTCCCCCCTCTCTTTCCTTCCTTCCTTCCCTCCCCCTCTCTTTTTTCTTCCTTCTTTCCTTCCCCCTCTCTCTTTTCTTGTTCCCTTCCTCCCTTCCTCCCTCCCTTCCTCCCTTCCTTCCTCGCTCCCTCCCTTCCTTCCTCCCTTTCTCTCCTTCTTTCCCCCTCTCTTTCCTTCCTTTCTTCCTTCCCTTCTCTCTCTCTCTCTCTCTCTCTCTCTTTCTTTCATTCCTTCTTTCATGGTCCTTGCCAGGTTTTGGTATCAAGGTACCAAGATCATACCAATTTTTATTAAAAAAAAAAAACTAAGAAGGCTGGGTGTGGTGGCTCAAGCCTGTAATCCCAAAATTTTGGGAGGCCAAGGTGGGTGGATTGCTTGAGGACAAGAGTTGGAGATCAGCCTGGCCGACAGGAGGAAACCCCATCTCTACTAAAAACACAAAAATTAGCTGGGTGTGGGGGCGTACACCTGTAATCCCAGCTAGTCGGGAGGGTGAGGCAAGATAATTGCTTGAATCCCGGAGGCAGAGGTTGCAATGAGCTGAGATCACGCCACTGCACTCCAGCCTGGGTGACAGAGCGAGACTCCATCTCATTAAAAAAAAATTAAAAGAAGGCTGGGCGCAGTGGCACAATCCTGTAATCCCAGCTACTTGGGAGGCTGAGGCAGGAGAATTGCTTGAACCCAGGAGGAGGAGGTTGCCATGAGCCAAGATCATGCCATTGCACTCTAGCCTGGGCAACAAGAGCAAAACTCAATCTCAAAAATAAGTAAATAAATAAATAAATGAAAAAGAAAAAACTAAGTTAGCTGGGCATGATGGCACGCACCTGTAGTCCCAGCTATTTGGGAGGCTCAGGTAGGAGGATGACTTGAACCCAGGAGATTGAGGCTGCAGTGAGCCAAGATCCAGCTACTACACTCCTTGAGTAAAACTGAAATTATTTGCTCCTTGCAGGTTTGATAGAATTCACTAGTAAAGCCATTTGCAGTTCAAGATTTTTCACTACCAATTTAATTTTCTTAATGACTATGAGACTAGTCAAGTTTGCTATTTTTCAAATTGATTTTGGTAAGTGATGTTTTTCTAAGAACTTCCTTTTTTCTAAATCTTCAAGTTCATTGGCATAAATTTGTGCATACTATGCTCTTATCTTTTGAGAGTCTATATCACCTGTACTTACGTCACCGTTTTCCTTCATGACTGTGCTTTCTCTCATTCTTCATCAGTCTTGCCAAAGGTCATCAACTTAATTTTTTCCAAGAACCAACTTTTAACTGTTGATCCTCTCTATGTCATTGATATTTTTCTATTTCAATTAATCCTGCATCTCATCTTAATTACATCATCCTTTCTACATATTTTGTTGTGTTTTAACTTCTTAGGATGGAATTTCCTATTTATTTCCTTTTCCATTATTTTCATTTAAGACTTCAATTTCCTTCTGAAAATTGCTTTAATGTGTATAATTTTCTTAGTGTTTGGTTCTAAATATTTCCCAATTTCTACTTTGATTTATTCTTCGACTCAAGCATTAACTAGAAGCATAGTTGGTTTTTGTTTGTTTGTTTGTTGTTTTTTGTTTGTTTGGTTGGTTTTTTTTGAGGCAGAGTCTCTCACTCTTGTTGCCCAGGCTGGAGTGCAGTGGCACAATCTTGGCTCATTGCAACCTCCGCTTCCTGGGTTCAAGCGATTCTCCTGCCTCAGCCTCCTGAGTAACTGGGATTACAGGTGCCCGCCACCACGCCCAGCTAACTTTTGTATTTTTAGTAGAGATGGTGTTTTGCCATGTTGACCAGGCTGGTCTCAAACTCCTGAGCTCAGGTGATCCACCCACCTTGGCCTCTCAAAGTGCTGGGATTACAGGCATGAGCCAGAAGCATAGTTTTTTAAAAATTTCAAAGCACATGGTATTTCTAGTTATCTTCATGGCATTGAGTTCTAGCTTCATGTACCCTTAAGATTTTTATATGTCTCTCGCAAAGAGCAGACAATCAAATTTTGGATTCTTATTCAGTTCTGACAATTCAGACCTGTCATTTGCTACACAAAGTACTTTCTTTGACAAAGTTCTCGATTGTTCTTTATTTCTTTGCTTTCCTTTCACCATGCCTTTCTCTTGCAAGAGAAACCGTGGCTACACCGTTACTATAAACTTAGCTGAGAATTGTTTCATTTAATTGGAAAATTTATGAGTGAAAGTCTTTTTCAGTCAGGGATTATGGTTTATTTGTCTTTTAGCCAAAGCATTTAGTCCACTTGTATTGTGAACACTGATCTATTTGGATATGTGTCTATCCATAGATTTGAGGCTGCTTCACCTGCTCATGCTCTCACACATGATCTCTCTATATATATTTATTTTCAAATGTTTGTTTTTCCTTATCTCATTTTTTTCCTTCTGATTTGGAAACTAAATATTCTGTTTTTACTCTTTGAGTGATTACCTTATAAATTACTGCATAAATTAACTCTCCATTAGTTAACTTAATCAAAGCCAAAAATTAGCTAAAATCTCTACCCTTCCTGCAAGACAATTTTTCATTCCAGGTATCCTTTCCCAATTTATTATAATGATAAGTATTTTAATTTTATCTTGTTTGTAAGTTTTTTATTAATGAGAAATAATGCTAACTATTATGCAAACAATTCATAAAACTGAGTAACTTACCCCGATAAAAGTTTATTTCTCACTCATATTATAGCCTAATGCAAGCAGACAGCGCTAGGTGGGACTCCAAGAAGTGACTTTGCCGTGCCTGAAGGAGGATAGCATAACCTTCAAAGTTTGCCTCTCACTTGTGGAAAAATGGAAAGCCAAGGTGTGTGTTAAGGTTTAAGCAGTGAAAGGCTTTTTCAGTCAGGGATTATGGTTTATTTCACAATACAAGTACTTCGAAAACTTAGATGGCTTCAGACCTGTCATTTGCTACACGAAGTGCTTTCTTTTACAAAGTTCTCAATTGTTCTTCATTTCTTTGCTTTACTTTCCCCACGCTTTTCTCTTGCAAGAGAGACAGTGGCTACACCATTACTATAAGCCTTGCCAAGAGTTGTATTTATTTTTCACAACTTCTTCTTATCTACAGCTTTTTATTCTCTGCACATAGTTTCAAGTTATTATTTTATTTCTTTAACATATTATACCTAATTATGCTGTTATCTCTGACTAACAATTATATCATCTGAAGAAAAGGAATGACTATTTCCACATCTGTGGTTTCTCCTGGATCTCATTCACTCCTGGTGACTCATTCCTTCTGTTTTTATTTTTTTGTTTTTTACTGCAACTCTTAAATGATCATTGAGGGAATGCTTTGAAATCTGGCATAAAGGCAGGTTCCTCCAGAGAGTATTTGCACTTAATTCTGCAGAGCACTTTGTAGAATTGCTCTAACTTAAATTCTCAACTTAAAATACCTAGGTAGTGTGAATTCCAGCTAAAATCCTGTACGAGCACCAGTTTGCTGTTCCAGATTCTCAGTGTCAACTTTCCTCTTGTAGCTGGTACCTAGCACCAGCTATCCTTGCATTCTCCTGGGCTTGTTTGTGGTTCATCCTTACATGAAAGGTGTAGCTCTTTGGGATCCAGTCTTAAGGCAGGGAGAAATTCCTGCTAGGCTTACTTCCTTAGGCATGCCATGCATTATGTTTCCTGCTCCCCATACCAGTTACTAATGCTCGGTTTTTATTTGTGTTTATCAGCTGCCTGTGTGACTAGTCCACAGAGTTGTTATAAGCTCTGCTTCCCATATGCGGAGAGTAATTTCCAGATTAGGTCAAAGGTGAACATGGACTCCCTCTCCTCCATCACCTAAAGAAGTGTATATAGCACTTACTGTATGAGGATTAAACCTCTCCCGTGGGATTTACTCACTGATATGTGGGTGATAAAGTTGTTGCTGCACTGTTCCGTTCAGCATTGCATCCTGGCACCTAAGCCACAGCCTGGCTCTTAGTAGGTGCTCCATAAACACACCCTGATTGATAGACTGACAGTTGAGCTCAGATTTTTTCTTCTAACAAATTAGAGAACCATACAAATGTATTTTAAAACATTCATACATTTTTATGCTTGATGCTTTTGCTGTTTTGTGAGATTCAGCATATTTGAATTTACAGGGAAGACCTTTTGGATCTTCTTCTTTTCTCAGTAATGAAACCATTAGTTCCATGACAGCAAGAACCCACATACCTCTCTGCATATGCATACACCTCACAGGCTAGCACAGTACCACGCATGTGCATGGCTGGTGTTCCGGGGGGTAGGTAGGTTGGTCAATCAGATGAACGTATGAATGCTGAGTCCATGAAATCACGGACACTTGCAGTTTCAAAGCTGGTGGGAGCAACAGATGTTGTCCACTGCCCCAAGATGAGAAATGCCCTAAGAGATGTTTGCCAATACCTATCAAATGCAGAGGGTCATCCTCTTCCCAGGAGGCTGGTCTCTCTTCAGGTCAAAAATAAGCTTGTTGTTACTTATTTGTAAGCCCCATCACACCCACCCCACCTCCACAGAAGAGGCCCACATTCAGGAGGGATCAGGCTTGTGGCTGTGGAGCAGAGTACAGATGGCAAGGCCACCACCCCAGTGTAAGACCCCGACTCAGCCACAGTCAATGAAGCACATTGATACTTAGGAGCCACAGAAGGCTGATCATATTTTTGAGTAATTGATAGCCTTGGATATAAGGTCTCCGAAAACAGCTTCCAGAAAACATCCTCATTTAATGGGATGAGATACCTTGTGTTTTTCCCAGGTCTTTGGTTTCCAGCCAAAACTTTAGATGAAAGGTAATGAGCACAGCTACCAAAACCTGACAGTCTCTGTTTCTCTGCAGCTGCGGGTCTTCAAGCTGGCCAAGTCCTGGCCCACCTTAAACACACTCATCAAGATCATCGGAAACTCAGTGGGGGCACTGGGGAACCTCACCATCATCCTGGCCATCATCGTCTTTGTCTTCGCTCTGGTTGGCAAGCAGCTCCTCGGGGAAAACTATCGTACCAAACGGAACACTATCTCTGCGCCCCACGAAGAGTGGCCCCGCTGGCACATGTGCGACTTTTTCCACTCTTTCCTCATCGTCTTCCGCATCCTCTGTGGAGAGTGGATCGAGAACATGTGGGCCTGCATGGAAGTCGGCCAGAAATCCATCTGCCTCGTCCTTTTCCTGACGGTGATGGTGCTGGGGAACCTGGTGGTGAGCCCTGCTGGGGGCACTGCCTCCTGGGGAAAGGAGGGGCTTCTGGGTATCTGAAAAAGCTTTGGTGTGCATTTTTATGCCCAGATTGTACTTCTCTGGTTGAAAAGTCTTCAAACTTTTCAAATTCAGGTGGGATTCATTACAAGACGTGTGCCTTGGGAGGTAGCCTGATTTGCAGGAGTGAGAACATACGATTAAAAAGGAAAGTCCTGGTGTAGAATCCCAGCTCCACCATTTGCTAGGTAGTGACACCAGGCAACAGACTTAATCTCCTCAAGCTCTGATTTCCTTAAAATCAGGAAAATAGTGCTTACTCATGGGTTTACTGGGAGAATTAAGTGACAGGAGATGACATATGCAAATTGCCTAATGCAATGTCTGGGCCGGGCAGGAACTCAGTAAATGGCAGCTATTAGTTGTTGAGAGAAAAATGTCCTTCCCCACACTAGGGGGGCTCAGAAAACATTTTTATTCAGGGAAGTAAGAGCTGACTGATTTCTCCAAGCTGCACAGGTCCCAGCTAAGAGCAGGGGGAGAGGCTGCAGTAAGGGTTACAGTGGGACAAGACAACAGAGAGGAGCTGGTCACAGACAACATCCGAGGCCGTGGGGCTGAGAACAAAACCCACTTCCAGGTTTGGAGGGAGCCGCTCTGGAGACTTACTTGTCAATTAGCCCCAGTCCCCCTTCTCTGCCGCAGCCTGGCCCCCTGCCCTCTGCTTGTCTCCACCCACTCTGGTCATGGGGATTCTTGCCCTCCTGGGACTGGCTGGCTGTATGGGAAGATGCAGTCTTCCAGAAGCCCCTTTCTTATTGCCCTGGACATCAACCAACTTGGATTCTTTCCTCATGAGAGTTTTGTAGACACAAGAGAGCTAAACCAAGAGAAGGGAAGAAACAACAAATCCAGACTCTTCAGTCTTTTTCACGCTGGCCCCTGAGCCAGAGATGCCTCTGCCAGCATCCCAGAAACTCTGTTCCTCCAGGCTGAGCCCACCATCCCTGCAGAGCCACAGGTGCCCCTTACCCCCAGACAGGGGAGTTTGCCCCTCTGAGCAAACTCGTATCACTTCTCGTATCATTTTGTCCTCACAACCACTCTTCACCTGCTCTCAAGTGAAGAACGGGAAGCAGCGACACACGCCCAGGATTCCAGAGTCGGGAACAGAACCCAGGGCTTTGGCACGTGAGGGTGGTCACAGGAAGGGCTGATGCCTTCTCTCTGTTGTCCCTAAATGTCCCTCTGCTCAGCAGGGGGCTCCTCCATTATGGTGGAAAATGTACTTCCAAGCCTCGCCCACTGAAGCAGGTCACTCTGGGACATCCCCAAAGCTCCCCTCAACTGCTCTCAGAATGTCCATTCCCCCAAAAGGGGCAGCATCCCGGGTAGGCAGGGAGAACTCAGGCCATGGCTGTCCTGCCAGCCAGCTGCTAACCCGGTGGGCCAATGTGGGACTCAGCATAGTGATTGATCAATCTTCCCTTCCACTCCTTCTCCTCAGGTGCTCAACCTGTTCATCGCTCTACTATTGAACTCTTTCAGTGCAGACAACCTCACAGCCTCAGAAGATGATGGGGAGGTGAACAACCTGCAGGTGGCCCTGGCACGGATCCAGGTCTTTGGCCGTCAAACCAAGCAGGCCCTTTGCAACTTCTTCAGGAGGCCCTGCCCGCTCCCCCAGCCCAAAGCAGAGCCCGAGCTGGTGGTGAAACTCCCACTCTCCAGCTCCAAAACTGAGAACCACATTGCTGCCAATGCTGCCAGGGGGAGCTCTGGAAGGCTCCCAGCTCCTGGAGGTCCCAGGGATGAGCACAGTGACGTCGTCGCTAATCCTACTGTGTGGGTCTCTGCGCCCATTGCTGAGGGCGAATCCGATCTTGATGACTTGGAGGAAGATGGTGAGGAAGATGCTCGGAGCTCCCAGCAGGAAGTGATCCCCGAAGGTCAGGTAAGAGTTCTCCCCACGGGACAGCCACAGGCAGTGGGGAGGGGCTTCAGGGCTTGAGTAACACAGGGCAAAAGGGAAATGCACAGGAGACCTTGATGTAAAGAAGCTTAAGCCATGCCAAGCTTTCCAGAGGAGATGGCATTTGAGCAGGGCCTGGAGGAAAAGGTCAGAATTCCCCAGGCAGGCAAACAGGGAGTCGGGGGCTCAGGGCAGCAGGTGAGCAGCAGGCCACCTTGAGGTGTTTGGGGATTGTCTTTCACACAGCTGCCGCATTCATTCTGCCCAGCCCAGGCTCTGTGCATGAGATGCTGATGAGATTCCTCTAAGAACAAGATGTCCAAGAGCAAGGCTCATCTAATCTTCACCAGTATCCTAAGAAGTCCTGATTCTTATATGACTCATTTGGCCAGCTTTTCCCCACAAGTGATATCATAGGGAAATGACACATTCCTTTTGGCACCAACAAATTTAAAGCACATTTAAGCCACTTGACAATATATATTTTTAAATACTTGGCACCATTCCTTACTACCTTAAACTGGTATATCAACTCTTGTTAACCTCTTCTCAGTAACACAAGGTGTACGCCTCTGCCCGATGTGGGAAGGCAAGGATCCCTGTGGGGCCTCAGGAACATGCAGGGCTGCTGGCCAGGTCACTAAGTGGTCTAGAAACGCTGTGCTTTGGGTCTGGAGCTCTCCCATAGCCTTCTTCCCTGCAGCTGTTACTTGTGTTCCGGCAGCTACTGTTATCAGCTGCCATAGTTTACATGCCTTTGTCTGGGTGACAGCAGAGGGCAGGGCATCGCCATCCCCAGAGTAAAGGACGTGAACTCTGTGACAGCTGTCTGCCACTCAGAAACATTTTCAGTTACTTTGGGGCTCTTAGGGAGCTCCAGGTGGCCAAGTTCCCTACGATTCTGACCTCTGGACAAATAACAATCATCATGGCTAACATCTATTGAGCCAAGCACTTCATGCAGAGTGTTTTACAAGCACTAACATGTCTAGTCATCAAAAAAGCTGAATGATGCAGACCTAGCCTTCTCAGTTTTGAAGATGAGAAAAATGAAGATCAGAGAGGTTAAACAACTTGCCTAAGGTCACACATCTTATAACTAATGGAGCCAAGGATAAAACACAGACCTATGTAGCTACAGTCTTCATGCTCACTTCATGCACGTGCATATCTGTCTGTCTGTATGTGAGTTGCATATATGAAACCCTGGGCTCTGGCAGCCTGTGATGTGCAAGATCCCTTCAAATTTAGAACTGGTCACCTAAGGGTGGGACCAGGCACCCAGCTGGAACTCTCTGTCACTAGCAGGAGCCACTGCAGCAAGTTGAGATGTGTGAGGACCTCCTGACACCCAGGAGCCCAAGCTCTGGAACATCATCTGAGGACCTGGCTCCATACCTGGGTGAGACATGGAAAAACGAGGCTGTTCCTCAGGCCCCTGCAGAGGTAGGTATGTGAGCTTCCTGGAGAGGTCAGATAGCCAGCCAGGCACTGACCAGTGGGCTGGTAGAGGCTGGAGGGTGGCAGTGAGGGTCAGGTATTCCAGACTGCACTCAACCACATAACCTCATTTTTCATCCTGGGAATTTTTAAAGCCACCCTCCCCCCAGCCTCCTGCCAATCCGCACAATTTCCACTTTCACCATGCCATCGCCACAGTCTCACTCCAGGACAGCTGTAGGGAGAGGAAGAAAGAGTGAGACTCCACAAGCTGTGGGACCTAAGACCAGTTCCTAAACCTCTCTGAGCCTCCATTTCTTCATCCATGAAACTGAATGGTAATGCCTATTTGGTAGGATTGTCTTGAGGCTTAAACGAGATGCTGCTTGTCAAATGTTTAGCTCCTGCCGGAAACAAAGTAAGTGCCCGGAAAATGACAGCCAAGAAAAAAGGAAACGAGAGGCAGTGCACAAAGAACGTCAAGTATTTTTCAGAGCCAGCAGATAAGAGTTGGAGGTGCTCATGGAGGAGGAAGTCTTCCCTTGTGATTCTTCCCTGCTTTATTTTGTCCACATCATTTTCTCTAGGCAAAAACAGCCTGGGGCTGAGGAGAGGATCTCTACAGGTGAGTCGTCAAGTGGCAGCCTCATAGAGTCTGAGCTGTAAGATTTGAGGTTTAGGATTGTCTTATAACAGGTAAAAAGAAATGCTGTAGCTTCACTTACAAATATTGAAAACAAGCTACAGGGAAAGAGGCGTCTGTAAAAGTTTAGCATCTTTAATAACACCGCCTTCAATTCAGGAGTTTAATTTGACACCTAGCCACTGAGTGCTGACTGTGTGACAGGCACCGGGCTCAACAGAGATAAGGAAGACATAATACATCCCCAAAGTTATCAAGCCCTTCAGCTTGAAGAATGTCAGCTACTGGCTGCGTGCCCTAGGCAAGGCTGGCCACAGCAGCGTAAGATAAGACGGAGGGCTGAGACGGGCTCTGGGGGCTGTGGGTGAGCGTAAGCCGCTTGGTTCCCACTGGGTGAAGGCTGCCACATTCTGCCTGCGGATGTCGTGCTTCTTCCTAAGTGCTCCAGGGACTCCCCCGGCTAGTTGTCCCTACTCGACGTTTTCAGTTCACAGCTTTTGGGGTTGGTGGTGTTTTCTTGCCATGACCCTGGCTAGGCAGGAGGGGCCTGACAGCGACAGACGGGGACCCGCCCCACCATTTGGGTCCATTAGCCAAGTTATCAGGTTTAGTAATATGAGAGCAGCTTCGACTCCTAATTGAATTCATCTGGAGACATTATAGGGCTGGAGCTGCCAGGAGGGCAGCAGGCCCCTGCAGCAGCACTCCGTGATTAAATATTCAAGCCCAGTGAATGCTGAGAGTCGTTATGGGTGTAATTACGGTGTCTCGGGCCATTGCCAGCACTCCATCAGGGGCCCAAAGGTTTACAGCCTCACACAGCTAAGCCTCTGGGGCTCCAGGGAGAACAGCAGTGTTCCAGGCCTCAGCTGGCGAGGCACCAAACACGGGTGCAGTTGGACCTGCCGTGACCGCATGAGATTCCCCAGGCCCGGCGGAGAGACGAGTTCACCGCCCTGGGCTTCTCCCCTGCAGGGAGTGGACGACACAAGCTCCTCTGAGGGCAGCACGGTGGACTGCCCAGATCCTGAGGAGATCCTGAGGAAGATCCCTGAGCTGGCAGATGACCGAGAAGAACCAGAGGACTGCTTCACAGAAGGTAAAGGGACAGCCACAGGCCCCCTCACACTGATGTTAATTAGGGCCAGAATCCAGTCGAGCAAACACTCACCTGGGCACTTCTGGGTCCAGGGCGCTGGCCTGGCATCCACAGGAGACAAACAAGCCATGCCTACTTGCTGCCTCACTGCCAGGCTTCAGGGCGCCAGCATCAGACACACATGCCCCAGCTGGCAGCAGCCTGGCCATGGTATCTGCATCCCATGCTCTGTCAGACACCACAGAGAGACGTGTGCCTTCCTTGTTACCCTCAAAAACCCCTCTCTGAGTTCTAAACCAGACCGCTTGGTCACCACCATAAACACCACCGAAAACTCTTGATTTGGACCATAAAGGACCCAGAGGAGGGCCGTGATGTACCTGCTTCCCTCAGTCTTTTGTTTAGCTCTTAAAAGCAGAACCTCTGTCTTAGTCATCTTTCTTCTCAGTGTTTAGAGCAGTGAGGGACATTATATTCTCAGTAAATACTTGTGCAATTAATGAATCAAGAGTCCATTCTATGAAGGGAATTGTGGCCTCGATGGTTTCTAAAAACACATAGACAAAATATTTTAAACACTTGAGTTTCTATTAATAGTTGTATTTGATCCTGGGATGGGCTGGACCCAATCCCCATCCCAGCCATGTCATGGCCCCTCAGTTCAGCTTGGGCTCGGAGCCCCCCTCAGACACCCCCAGGCTCATACCCCATAGCTTGTCTGTTTTCCAGGTAAAGGTAGGCAGGACAGAGACTGCTGGTACCATCTGTAAGAAGGACATGGCTAGGAGAATATATCAGAGTGGGCAAGACTGATGATGGAGAGGAACACCTGCAGGTCTGGATGGAGGGACTGCCTGGAAGGGACCCCTCTTCTCCAATATTCCAGGAAAGAATTCTTTTCCAAGGGGACGATGAGTGGGTTTCCTAGCAGAGTGGTTTCCCTGCAGCAGAAGCAGAAATTATCCCCTCTCCCCAGTGGGCGTCACCCACCATCAGCCACCTCTCCCCACAGGATGCATTCGCCGCTGTCCCTGCTGCAAAGTGGATACCACCAAGAGTCCGTGGGACTTGGGCTGGCAGGTGCGCAAGACTTGCTACCGTATCGTGGAGCACAGCTGGTTCGAGAGCTTCATCATCTTCATGATCCTGCTCAGCAGTGGATCTCTGGTAAGGGGAGGCACAGTCCTTGACGGCAAATCCTCCAGATAGGAATCTCATGCAATCCAAAGGCCCTGGAGCTGCATTGGTGGGTTCTCCTGACTCCTGAGCAGAAAGTCCCCTACCTGTCACTAGAAGAGCTGCAGCCCAGGGTAGGGCCCTCTTAGCAGCAGGGCACAGGGGGTGTTCAAGGTGCCCGTGCCATGGCCTGCCAAACCTGACTGCAAGCCTTTGAGTGAGGGAGTGTATGCATCCCCCCATATAGATAGGGAAACTGATACGCAAAATGTTTAAAAGACTTGTCCAAGGTCACCCAACTTGTCAGTAGCAAAACCCAGCTTTGCCTTTATTTAATCCCAAAGCCCTTGGCTTCCCACCCTCTGACTCCCAGAAACACAATACATGGCCTTCTCTGAAGGCCTATAGTACAAAGAGGACTGTCTTTCCTTATCAAACCACTTCCAAATGCTACTAATTACTCTTTTAAAGCTCACAGAAAATCATTACAATAGCACTTCTCAACATTTAATCCCTAGGAGCTTGTTCAAATGCAGATTCTCATTCCATAGATCTGTGGCAGAGCCTGAGAATTTGCATTTCCAACAAGCTCCCAGGTGATGCTGGCGCTGCTGCCCTCAGTGACCCACACTTCGAATTACAAGGCCTTATGGGAGTAGAGATTCCGAGTTAGGAGGCATCTCTAAGGCCCTGGCTGAATACTGGGCTTTGTACAACAAAGAAGGAAGGTTCTTCTCTGTTCTGTGGCTTAGGCTTCCTATACAATCTCAACTACTCCCCCAGTAGACCAAGGTAGACATAGACACAGGCAGAGACTTACCATCCCCAGTTGTCTGCATTTTCTAGATGAGGAAGTCGAAGCCCAAAGACATGAGGGGCTTCAGCTAATTAGTGGAAGGACTAGGACTACAGTCCAGGGTCACAGGTAATTAGTAGAAGGGCTAGAACTACGGCCCCACTCTTCTGATTCATGGCTCCCAGTGATTTCACTCATCTTATGCCTCCTATGTCATTTACTCTCTAAAAACCACCTACTAGGCTGGGTGCGCTGGCCCATGCCTGTAATCCCAGCAGTCTGGGAAGCCGAGGAAAGCGGATCACGAGATCAGGAGATCGAGGCCATCCTCGTCAGCATGGTGAAACTTCATCTCTACTAAAAATACAAAAATTAGCTGGGCGTGGTGGCGTGCCCCTGTAGTCCCAGCTACTCAGGTGGCTGAGGCAGGAGAATCGCTTGAATCCAGGAGGTTGCAGTGAGTTGAGATCATGCCACTGCACTCCTGCCTGGTGACAGAGCAAGACTCCATCTCAAAAAACAACAACAAAAAATAAAAAAACACCTACTAAATATCTGGGCCTCCACCTAAATGCCAGATTGCCAGGAAGGGTGACAAAACTGCTTGGTGTGTGGCCTCAGCCTTAGGGAGGAGCACAGGTGGAGGAGAAGGCAGGATCTGAGAGGTGGGAGGGAAACCAGGGCGGCCATGGTGCAAAGCCAGTGGAGAAGAGAGTTTCAGGGCAGGGACTGGTCTGCCGTCTTGGGTTCAATGGGGAAGGTGAGGCAGCAGCTGCAGGTGCCCAGTGACCTGGCACAGGGCGGTCATTGTCCTCACAGACCTCAGCACAGTGCAGAGGCCAAGTTGCAGGGCAAGAGGGGGCTGGGCAGTGCTTTCTCCACACCTACGCTCCTCTCCTTCTAGTCCTCCTGGATTAAAATGATAACCACATGTGCTGTGGGCCAGATGCCGTCCTCACTGCCTCACTGGCTTGTGGGCTTTCTCTCCGCACTTCTCTTCTCCGCTCTCCCTTGCTCCCTCTCTTCTCTCTCTAACCCCCTTCTCCTCACACCTCGGCCCACCCCCCACATTCCCAGGAGGAAGCTCAGACCAGCAGCCCTGTTCCAGCCCAGCCCGCCCCCTGCAGCCCTCCCATCCCTCCCATCTCCTTCCCCATGGGACTGAACAGGCTGGCACCAAATTTAGTCTTCTTTAGGCTTTCACTTTGAGTACCTTTTAAAAATAACATGCATTTTCATCTGACAAAGTAAAGTACCAAAAAAATACTTGGAAATTATAGAAAAAGGTAAAGAAAAAAAAAGTCATCCATTTCCCTATCACTCAGAGAGAAGCTCACTTTGAAAGCATTCTGGTATACCTCCCTCTCATCTTTCTTATGCATAAAATATACACATATTATAAAAATAAAACCACATTCATGCATTCTAGAGCCTCAGTAAATTTTCTCATATTATGTCATTAATGGCTATAACATATTCCTTTATAATTTATTCAACCAATTGCTATGTTTACTTCTAATACACGTGGAATATTCCCTATGTGTGCTCCCCCAGAGACGCCAGATAACCTCCTGTCTTAGTCCTGAACCCAGACACATAACTGGAAGCTAAGAAAAGATGTGGGTTCAGTTGAAATCTGGCTTTGGCTGATCCCATGGAAAGCCCTGAAGCAGAGAGGGCACCACAGAGCTGTCCCACCTTGAGGGAAAGGAGGCAGCCTTGTACACCCCGCTGCCAGTGTCCCTGGCTGAGGGCGGCCCCGGGGGGGAGGATAAGTATTTCCCAAGGTGGACACAGTTCCCTCCAGCCCTGCAAAGCCATTACGTAAAGGGGGTGTCTGCATCGATGAACTCTTAGCAGCCGACACTCCCAGCAGATGAAGGATAGGGGCACCAGCCACTTAGAGAGGACCTGAGTGGGCACCAGTGGCCTCCAGTGTCTTTAGGATAGGTGCTTGAAGGGGGACTTGCTGGGTTCCCAAAACCCTTGAGTCACACTGCCAATTTGGCTTCACACAAGGACCGGCCCGTGTAAAGAGTGGCAGCTCCCCACAGCCACAGCGTCCTAGGCTTTCCCCCATTCTTTTCCATCTCCACCAGTCTGATAAAACAAAAATGGCGTCTTCTTTTCATTTGAATTTCCTTGATTACCACTGAGATAGAACATTCTTTTTCAGAGGTGTGTTGGCGATTCTTACTTTCATTTTTGTAAACTGCCTGTGAACATCCGTTGATGCTTTTATTTTTAAACAAAGTCACTGTTAGCATCCCTTTGGTTCACTTCCAAAATCCAATTTGAGAAGGTTTTCTTTCTCCCTTGCATTCAGCATCCCTGCAAGTATCAGCAGGGCTGCGTGTCCCTGTTGGCCCTGAAGAAGCCATGCTTCGTAGCTCACAGTGCCCCACTATCCTCCCCACAGCAAACAAAATGCTACCGGCAAGCTGGCTACCAACTCCCCTTCCAGGGACTGTGGACAGGGCTTGCGGGGTCCTTCTAGGTCTGAGCCCCAGTGCTGCGGGTCCAGGCACCTTGCCATTCTGCATCCTTGCTTCCTTCCAGGCCTTTGAAGACTATTACCTGGACCAGAAGCCCACGGTGAAAGCTTTGCTGGAGTACACGGACAGGGTCTTCACCTTTATCTTTGTGTTCGAGATGCTGCTTAAGTGGGTGGCCTATGGCTTCAAAAAGTACTTCACCAATGCCTGGTGCTGGCTGGACTTCCTCATTGTGAATGTGAGTGGCTCAGTGGGAACACGTGGGGTTTGGGGTCCTCCCCTCTGATTCCTGGCTACAGCTAGTGCAAAAGAAGCTCAGAGACCTGGCCGCCCTCATGGGCTACTTCAAAGAAAAGCTTTGAGCGTTTAGCGAGAGTCTGAGAATAGCCCTGCACACCCATGAGTGGTAAAGTCCAGGCAGCACATGATTGTGACACAATAGTGACCATTAGGTGAGTTGTTAGGTCTCTATTCAGAAAGACCACTGCAATCCTCTGCATTTTACATGATGGAGCAGCGAGATGACGCATGCCGCTCTCAGAAGTCTTCTGGTCCTGCATCCACAGATGGGGCTTTCGGACCTCGGGGAGCCGTGAACTGTGAGCGCAGAGAATCTTCCCACCTGCTGCCTGTGGTCCTCACATCTGGCTGCACTTTAGAATCGCCTGGGGAGCTCTGAAATATGCAGTGAACGAACACCACTACCCTAGAGATTCTGATCTTATTGGTCTTGGGTGGGGCCCAGGCATCTGTATTTTATAAACGCTCCAAGCATTTCCAAAGTGCAGCCATGGTGAGAACCACTGGGCTTATACTGCTGCCTCCTCCCTAGTGGCACTGAAAGGAACAGAGGGCCCATTTGGAGAGGTCATGAGCTGGAGTTCGTGTGTTCAGCGGCGACCAGCAACCCCTGCAGGAAGGAATGTACTGTGTGCTTCTCACATCAGACATGTGATTCCTCTGCGTCATCTCGTCCTCATCTTAACTACTACATTGCTCAGTCACTGTCTAGGCCCTACCTTCTTCACTTTGCAACATGGTTACCTGAGTTATTTGTTCACTGCCGCGTAGCTGAGGGTTCCTGCAAGCAGGGTGAGGCATGTGCTGTGTTTGACTCTGCCTGCTCTACTCCAGCAGCTGCCAGCAGCAAGGTCTGCACAGCAGAGGTGTGAGGAAATGTGTCCCTATGTGGTGCTTGCCTCCTGAAGCTGGACGAGGTCCAGCACACATCCTGTCCAGCCTCCTGTGCTGGCAGGTCCTCCACAGCAGGCCTGTGCATTCAAGTCTCTTCTTCCCTGATGCCAATGCTCTAGCAGCTTTAGGCCACGGTACCACAGGGATTAGCTGTGAGGCCTGAAACCCGAGTCACGAGTGATAATTCTGTGCATATAAAATAATTATCCATAAATGAAAGGAAAATTATTTATTCTGGTGCCCCACCCCTGTTAGGGGAACAGTCACTCCTGCCTATGTCAGTCTCACCAGTCTCAGTCCTAATCACCTTAAACAGTCACACCCTCATTCCATCCATCCTCCTACTGATTCTTCCTTCCAACCATCCATCCTTCCTCCCATACATTTCTCCTTTTGTCTACCCAACCATTCAGTCTTCCTTTTTCCTTCCTGCCGAACATCCATCCATCTTTATTTCTTCCAGCTGTACATCTCCGTCAGTCCTCTCTTTCCATCCACCCGTCCATTCCCATTCTTCTTTCCCTCTTCTCTTCTGCGCAGTCATTTATCCTAAACTTCCTGCCATCTATTCATCATCCTTAACCCTTATATCTTTCTATCTTTTGATTCATTCTTCTAGCCAACTGTCCAGTCATCTAATGTTCTGTTCACCCATTCGTGCATCTTCCATCCAAGCATCCTTCTGCTCACTCATCCTTCTTCCACTCATGCTTCCATCTTTCTATTTTGCTTCAACCATCTGTCTGTTCTTCTTTTCTTCCACTTATCTGTTCATCATCCCTTTCACTTTCATTCATCATCCATTCATCCAGCCTATCAACCTTCCAGTCATCACTAATTTCTTCCATTCATCTGTTCTATCCAACTCCCCATCTTTCCATTCATGCATCAGCCATTTTACCCAGACATCCATCCTTTTCCTGTTCCCCTATCTCATCTACCCATCCACTATTCCCTGCTTTCATACTTTTTTCTTTCTTCGTTTCTTCCATCCTTCTATTCAACTATCTATCCTAAGGGTGATAAGGTACCAGTGAAGTTTGGGAGTAAGAGAAAGACATGATCATAATCAGATTTTCAGTGGAGAATACATGCCTGGATGCAGTACTGCGGCCTGAAGATCACTTGGGAGGCTGTTGGGCTGAGCAGCAGGAATGGAAGTGGGCTTGGGTGGATGGACTTTGCTGGAGAGGCACCAGCACCTGTCTGCTGCAGCAGCAGATTATCCATGTGAGGCAGACTTCCCGGGGGCTGAGCACAAGACTGAATAGGATTCAGTGTGGCACTGACCCCAAACCTTGCCCTCAGGCAGCAAGGCAGCTGGGTTTCACCTGCTGGTGTCTGGAGCCTTGCATGAATGAAATAAGGGGGTTCTTTCTATTCCAGTTCTTTGTCCTGGTAGAATAAGACACTCATCCAAAGAACAGGCATTGCTTGGGGCTCTGGCAGTCAAGTATAAAGCCCTTCTTTTCAAAAGCTCCTGTGTACATCCCACCTAGCTGCCAGGATAAACTGAGCCTGAATTCAGCCCACCATCCACAGCGTGGCTAAGATCTCACAGGATGGGGTCATAGCCTCCATCAGGCTCAAGCCCATGTACATGACATCTCCCTGGCAGCTTCCTAGTTCCTAGCAAGGATGACCTTTTTTTTGCATATCAGTTTTTGTCCTTTGCCATCTTTGGACCACCACTTAGCTGACAGACCAACAGGGGCTCACAAGCCAATCAACGTGTCTCAGATATCTACTGAAGCTAGATAAAATCTCATGGACCCATACCAGAAATGTTTGAAGAACTACAGAGCTATCAGAACTTTGGAATTCTCTTAGTCTGATTTTTTCATTTTACAAAGGACTACCCTGGACTAGGAGGGCATTAACCCAAGGTCACAAAAATATCACGGCTCAAGAGGGAATTAGACCCCACACAAACCACTATTCTTTCCACCCCACTTCTCCGAGCAAATATAATTGAGACTACTATATTCCTCAAAACAGACCGTCAGCACAGCCCCTATGAGGGAACATCATGTCTCCAAGCCTCTAATAGTCAGTTTCAAGGTTGTTGAGGCCTGACTGCTGCCCCTAGAGAGGAAATGATGAGTTGATTTAATACACTGGGAGCATGGCCATCTACATACTAGGGGTTGATGATGTTTGAGACTGAGTTTTTCTTGCTCAGATTGTTAAGAGAGTGATTAATAAAATTTTTAATAGAATGGAAAAGACTGAACTCTTTCTAGACCTATCATTGGAGTTCAGAATAAGGTGGGAGCTAGGATAACGGCTTAGCCGTGTAGGGATGGGAGGCCGGCAGGGACTTCCCGTCTCCTTCCACCAGAACTGCCCTTCTGGAACCTAGAATGGTGTGTCTGCTCTATCCTGCACTCAGATCTCACTGACAAGTCTCACAGCGACGATCCTGAAATATTCTGAAGTGGCTCCCATCAAAGCCCTTCGAACCCTTCGCGCTCTGCGGCCACTGCGGGCTCTGTCTCGGTTTGAAGGCATGCGGGTAAGTCTGATCTTAAAACTTCTCTCATCTGGCCAGGCGCCACGGCTCATGCCTGTAATCCTGGCATTTTGGGAGGCTGAGTCCGGCAGATCACCTGAGGTTAGGAGTTCAAAACCAGCCTGGCCAACATGGCGAAGCCCCGTCTCTACTAAAAGTACAAAAATTAGCCAGCCGTGGTGGCGTGCACCTGTAATCCCAGCTACTCGAGAGGCTGAGGCAGGAGAATCGCATGAACCCGGGAGGTGGAGGTGGCAGTGAGCTGAGATTATGCCATTGAATTCCAGCCTGGGTGACAGAACAAGACTCTGTCTCAAAAAACAAACAAAAACCTTATGTGACCTGCAGTTTTTGATAATCCTTCCCCGTTTTTGCCCTCCAACTCACCAACCCTGAGCTCCAGGCCCCACCTCCAAAGGTAGGTTCTGAGTCTTTACTTCTTGCTCTGACTTTGATGGTGCTGCAAGTCCTAACTCTCTTAATTCTTTTTCAAGTCCTTTTGTGGCCCCCTTTTCCCTTGTCACGCATAAACTTCACAGCCACCAGGACTCAGACGTCACTCCCTTTGCTCTTAGTGAATGATCCTGAATCACGGCTCCACAAGCTTCTATTATCTCAATCCCCCAACTCTGTCTCTTACTGCCAGCATCTCCAGAACATCTCAAGTTCTCCATCTTTCCATGACAAATGAGTCTTTCATCTAATACTTCATTTAAAAGTAGTGACATCATCAGCTCAGTGCCTCAGCTGCCACCCACTGGAATGCCTCTCCTCTCCAACCTAATGCAATCAAGAGCGTTTGGATTTTTCCCTTCCGTCCACCTTATCCACCACCGTCAGCCTCCACCTTGCCCTCACTGCCTCCATCAGGACAGAATGCTCACAGCCTGAGCTTTGTCTTAGGGACTGCTGATTGACACCCACCTCTTCTTCATAAGTACAAAAGGCTCCCCAGCAGAAAGTAAGATTTTGCTTTGCTCCACTACCATTGGCTGTAAGCAGTCATCATGGCTTCAGAAATGAAAGTGGGCTTTTGAAATTAACTTGTGCCTTTACAAACACTAGGAGCTGAAGATTAAAATAGTTTGAAATTTACCTTATTTTGTATCTAATAGATTCTCATTTGCTTATTTACAAATGAGCTATTTTTTGAATATGGATTTGGGTTTTCACTAGTTCTTGACCAATGCATACTTTAAATTGTATTTAAATTGCATTTGTGCTTTATGTGTGGTATTTAAGAAGAGCAAGTCAAGGTTCTAGAAGGCTGTATGTGCAAGTACAACACACACACACTCACACCTCTGAATGAGTGGGGTATGCTTGTAAACCCATCCATCTCCTCACTGCAACCCGCCCTGAATGAGGATTAGGGAAGAAGGTCGAAATCCACCTCATGCTGCGCAGTGTCTCTCAGTCTTCTGAGTCTGAATTACTGCACTAATTAACCCACTTCCCTTGCTGCTTCCAAAGGCCACTGGCTCATGAAGCAGCCTGAATGAGTATAGAAAGAGCTAGAATCCAGCAGAGGGGGTGGGGCATTGGGAGGTTCCAGATCCTTCTCTATCTCCCACCAGGTGGTGGTGGATGCCCTGGTGGGCGCCATCCCGTCCATCATGAACGTCCTCCTCGTCTGCCTCATCTTCTGGCTCATCTTCAGCATCATGGGTGTGAACCTCTTCGCAGGGAAGTTTTGGAGGTGCATCAACTATACCGATGGAGAGTTTTCTCTTGTACCTTTGTCAATTGTGAATAACAAGACTGAGTGTGAAATTCAAAACTCCACCCGCAGTTTCTTCTGGGTCAACGTGAAAGTCAACTTTGATAATGTTGCAATGGGTTACCTTGCACTTCTGCAGGTGGTGAGTCAACCATGACATTGTCCGTATCTCTTGCTTTGGCTGCTCAATAAGATGGAGAGTCTGGGTGGCCAGAAGATGCTACGTGGGGACATTGCAAGGAGTAGCACTCAGTGTGAACTAAGGTCATTCTCTGTTCCTCCAGACCACACCACGAGGCTAGAGGGCCTTCCTAGTCAATATGATCTCACGGTGGTGCAATTACACAGTGTGGGCTAATAGAATAGTATACAGGTGATGACTTAAAACACAGTACCTGTGCAAAATAGACAAGGCATACCCGCATGTTCAGTCTTCAACTTCACATCATTTCCTAAATGGTAATAAATTACATCTAATTAGATCTATTTTAATAGGTTAGTGATAATGACAGTCAAACACATTCACACCATCCATCTTTCTTTCATCATTCATTCAATCGTTTATTCCTTGCCCTCATCCACCTGTTCCTTCAGTCCTCTGTTCACTCAAGGGTTAGTACAATTACTCACACATTTGTCATGCAGTTACTCTTGAGTTTCTACATTCCACCAATTGTTCTTGCATGTATTCAACAAATAATCTCTGAGCGGCTCTGTATGCCAGGCATGGTAACTCAGCCCTGGGAGATACAGCCCAGAACTGGCCTTGGACACTGATGCTGCATGAGAGAAACAGGCTAATAAGTGAATCAAAATAGCTCATCAAGTGCTGTAACAGGCCTAGGAGTGCAAGACCTGAGAGGTCTTTCATGCTCTGAACACGCTGGAAGGCACACCCAGGTTCCAGACCTCAATAATGCTAAAGCTGAAGGCAGGAGTGTGGAGGTCTTCTATTCTCAACTGCTCCATCTGGAAGATGTCCCATTTTACGTCATGTGCATGAGGTGGGAAAGTGGCTGAGAAAATGGCAGCCCTGAGAGGGGAAAACTTAGGCAAGTGCACAGAGCAGCCTGGTAGCAGTTGGCACTAGAACCAGACACCCAGACACGCAGTCCTCAGTTCGTACTACGTTCTGGAAGGCTGTGTCTTTAATGCCACCCTATTCTTAAACAACCATGTTTGGAATGACTTTAGATCATCATATGGGATTAGTCAAGTAACCCAAGGGAACCTTCCCTTTTATTCTTTCTGCCCAAGCCTTTTCCGACTCAGGACTCTGCCCTCTCTCACTTGGTCACCATGGCTTGGGAAGGGTCCAGTGTAGACGAATGGGCAGACACTGAGTGGCCTCTGCTCTTTGTCTCCAGGCAACCTTTAAAGGCTGGATGGACATTATGTATGCAGCTGTCGATTCCCGGGAGGTGAGTCTCAGCCCACTGTGCCTGTAGCCTAACCCTCCGTGCATCCTACCCATATCGGTCTGCATTTGAAATGAAATGGAGATGACCCTGGTGCTGGGAGAGGCGATCACCCCGCAGCTTCACATTCTGCCTGCCTGCAGCACTGTCAGGTGGCTCTCCATGGGTGTTTCAGCCACTGAGCCTATTCCCTTTCACGCACACTCCCCAGGCTTCTCGAGGCCTTCCTCTGCTCACCGTTGAGGAAAGCATCAGATAACCTCTAAGAGGCAGTTCACATGAGCCACTCCCTGGACAGGGGTGGGAGCACAGCAAGGGTAGTGGCTGGAATCAGGGGGCTTAGGAAGGAATGACGTAGAATCTCAGGAACTATCAAAAAAGCCAGGCTGGGGAGACACTGTTGGGGAATGGCCCCTTCCTCCTGTGGCAGGCACTGTCGATTTCCTGCCGCCTCTTCCCTTAGCCCACGTCTGATTTCACCTGCAGGCTGCACTTCTGATTCTGTTTGAAGACTTCAGGGCTTAGGAGCATGTTCAGCAGCTCCTCCCCCAAGGAATGGGGGTGTAATGTCCCCAGAGGCAACCCTTACCAATAAGCTTTGGAGTCTGTAGACAAATGCTCCAGCTTCCCTGTCCCTTGGTGATCCAACCCTGCACGTGCTCTACACAGTTACTCAGAGGACCCAGCAGGATTGCGCCCCAGTTGCCCACAATGACGTCCTACTTACCAAGAGCCTCTTCACGGGCTCTTCTCCCGTCCCCGCTTTTCCTCCCCCACTTCCTCATTCCTGCTTCCTTGGATCACCTCCCAAATAAATCACCTGCACCCAGGTCCCTGTCTCAGGCTTGGCTTTGAGAGTGCGCCTGAACTGAGACCCCCACCCTCCTTCCCACTGTGCCTTGTCTGGTCACAGGTCAACATGCAGCCCAAGTGGGAGGACAACATCTACATGTATTTGTACTTCGTCATCTTCATCATCTTCGGAGGCTTCTTCACACTGAATCTCTTTGTTGGGGTCATAATTGATAACTTCAATCAACAGAGAAAAAAGATGAGTGGGGCTCAGGGGTTTCTGGTTTCTGCTGTGGTGGTAAGGATCTATTTCCTGTTCTCAGCCAGGTCTGGCCTCCCGACAAAAGCCAACACTCCTCACAGCCCTTCACTTTAATATCAGTGCTAACGCTTGCTCCCTAATTGCTGCTGCTGGAAGAGTTGCATTTCTCTCTGCCAGCAATGCCCCCTAACATCCTCACCCAGGGTTCCCATCCCAAAGGGACCTCGGTCCTCCCAGCTAGAATCAGGTGTGTTAGATGCGTTCCAGGTAAGCCCTGGGAGAATACAAACAAGGAAAGAAAGGGATCCAGAACTTGCTTCTCTGCTGGGGGCTCTGATCCCCACAAAGGACTGAGTCGGGACACCTCCCAAAAGGTGATGGCCCAGCACTGGCAAAATCCCAACCTTCCTTGGGATGGAGAGGAAGGCTTGTGGCTCCAAGGGTGCCGACTCTGATGAATAGGAATCAAATTCCAGATAACCTCTTATGTTTACAAGAAAATAGCAAGGTAATAAAGGTATAAAGCACTTTTATATTATCCTTTCGTTTAATGCCCTCCACACCCCTGAAGTAGATAGGCAGTGTTTTAGATTTGTGTAACAGAGATCCAGAGAGAAAAGGAGCTGTATGGATAAGTCATGGAGCACATGCAAACCTGGGTTTGCATTTCTGACTCAACTACTTGAGGATGGCTTGTGCTGGCAATATTTTAAGCCTCTCTGAGTCTCAGTTTTCTCATTCATTCAATGGGGGCTAATAACACCTACTCTCTGGATTGTGGTCAGGGGTAAACAAAACCCTGAACAAAGAGCACTGAGGTTAGGACCGAGCATATAGCAAGTACCAGATGCTGTTACTATTAACAATTTAAAATATACACCTAGTGGGGCAGGCATCCCACTCACAGGAAATCCTTGCCCAGGGTTCTGGGCGTAAGAAGAGGGCAGGATAGGTCTGCGACAAGACAGTGCTGATCAGTGTGACCAGTACCCTGGGGAAGTTTGAGATTATTCAAGCAATTGTTTCTCCCATTTTACAGGATGAGGAAACTGAGGCCTAGAGACAGATTACAGAGGGAGATATTAGTCATGGAGGGAGATGAGCCAAAGACCAGGCTGGGGTCGCTGATAAACTGCATCTATGAATCCTTGGTCAGAATTCTCAGCATGACCTCACCCGGAGCTCACCTACACCCTGCCCCTGCTCTTTCCTTCTCTGTCCCACAAAGATGGTCCTCCCAGGAAGCGCTTTGTGTCCACAGATCTTCTCAGATCTCCTCTCAGATTCCACAGATCTCAGCCCATTTTCCCAGCATTTGCAGGGACTAACTTACATAAGCATGCTGTTGAAACAGGTGGCTTTCAAATTGTGTCAGGAAGTTAAAGGTGAGAATTTGGATGAAGAAAAACCAAAGATTCCCTTAAGAAAAACTCATATCCAACCCTAAGGGAGGAAGACATCTTTGGTGGTGCAGTTTCTGGCACTGTACAGCAGAGGGCAGTGTGACTGGCAGGGCCTCAAGTGAACCAAAGGTCCCTCTGAGACCAACGACCCAAGGATAAGGCAGTAATTGTCCTCAGCTCCTCCTCTCCAGAAAGGATTTGAGGACTTCTGTCCTAGAGTGTTTGCTTCAAGGTCCTCAGGAAATCCCTTGCTCCCTGGAAGAGACTGTGACTCTAGAAGCCCAAAGAATTTCACTGGAATGAACAGGCCAGATCCAAGGCTCAGACTTCAGCCAACATGTACCTTCTCATTGAGTCCAGTTTCCCAACCCTCCCCACCCTCTATCCAGGCAGCATTTCTGTGTCCCTGGAGAACAGAAACTGGCTTTGCTTTAGGGACCCAGGCAGGGAGTCAGCAATGCAACTGAGTCTCACTGTTCTGACACTGGTTATGGCAAGACGCTGCTTGTTGCTGGGCTTGGTGTGTCTATCTGCAGAGGAGGGGAGAAGGTTGATGTGATCCTTTCTCTCCTGCCTGTTCTGATTTTGGTATCCCTGGGGGGTTTCTCTTGCTTTAATAACAGTGTGGCCCTCTCTGCACTTAGGGGGCCAGGACATCTTCATGACAGAGGAGCAGAAGAAGTACTACAATGCCATGAAGAAGCTGGGCTCCAAGAAGCCCCAGAAGCCCATTCCAAGGCCCCTGGTGAGCCCTAGAGCTTTCCTCTAGCACAGCTTGTCTGTGAATCAAGCATGACAGTCTATGCCTGTGCCAGGCAGGGGCTTGAGGGAGTGCTGCTCATGGAGGGGAAGACGTGGATTGACTTTGGGATGAGAGTGATGAGGATTCCCAAGCCCAAGGAATGAGAAGTTCAAAAGAAACAACTCTGGTCTTCTGGAGTAAACACACCTTCTAAGGTGTTTGAAATGAATCTGTTTGGGGAAGCACTGAGTTTCTCCAGTAGTTTTAGGGTTCAAGCCCAGGATTCGAGGCAGATGAGGCTAAGTGACAGTAAGGGTGGTCAGAGCCCAGAGATGAAACTTGTGTGGTTATGCATTATGGTCTAGGTCACAGTTTTGGTCTCCAGTATATTCTACCCCATGCCTACAGGTACAGAGAGAAAATGGCCACAGCTCAGCCCCACCCAGAACCCAAGACGCAGTCATGGTCACAGTCGAGTGGCCCGATAGGAACCAAAAGTTATCCCACTCTGGAGTTTAAAGATTGGCCAAAAATTAGGAGCAGACAGAGACATGGCTTTGTGTTCCTCCATTAAACGCACTACCCATACCGCACACAATATCACCTAAGTTCTCAGCCCTCTGCCAGAAGATAGAAAACATCAAGCCTCTGAGGGCCCCAAAATAATGCTTTTTTGGGGAATGAACAGGTTAGGGGGTGAAGATGTTGATGTGTCAGAAATTATTGCCGATCTTCTTCAAAGAATTTCTGAGCCATCCACTCCAGTGAATGGAATTGGCACTGTGTCCCTTTACATAAGCTTTTTGTGGCTAAGATGCAGCACTTGTGAAGAAAACCACAGGTATTGCTCACGGCACAGTTTCGTTAGCCCTTCCCCACACAAGTGAAGCAGAAGGCAGGGATCAACCTCATCACAGCACTTCCCCCTCTGCCTGCTGTGCAGCTCCTGTGGGCTCCCTGGCAGGGATCTGACAGGTTCCTCTCTTCCTCCCTCATAGCCATTCATGCAGAGCCCTATACATCTCATACATTCAGTATGTACCGTTTGTACAGAATTGAATTTAATCAAATATGGTAGGGTGACTTTAAATTTTTATTTGAGCTATGGTTAAATCAGAGCTGCCCATTCTGTCTTCCATTCATTTACCAATTTTCAGAGCATCTATTGCAGCCAGGCACTATGCAGACGCTAGTGTTAGAGCAGTGAGCAAGAGAGACAAAGTTCCTACTCCCACGTGGCTTACACTCCAGTGACAGAGGCAAACAGCCAAAAGTTACACACGTATAGTAATTCCTGGCTGCAGAGATTGTCAAGGGACAAAAAACTGAGGTGAAGAGCAAAGGATGATCAAGACGGAGCCTTGAAGAGCTCTGATGTCTACAAGTTGGATAAAGGAGACTGAATATAAAACAGCATCACAAATGGCAAGAAAAGAAGTGGAAACATAAGGCATGGTGGAAACCAGGAAAACGTTTCAAGGTGGAGGGGGTACTAGGCAATGTCAGACAAATGTCCTTGGATCTAATATTATGGGAAGTCATTCATGATCTTGGTGAGAACCATCCCAATGTCAGGATGGGGCAAAAGCTCTGTTGACATGGGCTGAGGAGTGAATGAGGGACAGTGATTGTGCACAACTCTTTCAAGAAATTTTGCTTTGAGGGTGGGATGAGATCTAAGGTGGTAGCTGGAGGGAGATGGAAGTTTCTGGAAGATTCTGCTTTAAGTTAGGAGTACCTAGGTCATTAGAGATTTATGCAATAAACCAAGAGACTAAGGGTAATGCACATGGACATTAATGTTGCCTAGGATGATAGCCAAGAGTGGGCAAATGTGGCCAAGAGCCTCAGCCATCGGTAATGAGGCAGAGGGACCAGCGTGTTGGCAAGCAGCAGTAATGAGGAGGTAGCAAAGCTTCAAAGCAGGAAGGGGTTTTACAAGACACAGGAAGAGCAGTGGTGCTGAAGGGTCAGTGGTGAACAAGGAGGACCCCAGGCCTTACCCCAGAGGTACATGGGGTATAGGAGAATGGCAGTCTTTGAAAAGGGGGAGATCGGTGCTGACCAAGGCAGGTGAGCTCCATAGAGGTGAAGGTCTGGAGAAGGTGGAAGAGTGGGGAATGGGGTTGGGATCGAGGACTCACAGAGCAGTAAGACGCTCACAGCACTGAAAGAATAGAGGATCACACTAGGAACTTTTTTAAGACACCATAAAAATAAGCAGACATAAATGATCTCTTGGTTATCCAGACCACTCTGCCTCCTTCCAAGATGTAAACAACCAAGACCTGACCCCACGCCCTATACCTGCATTTGCTTAGGCATTTGCACAGCACCAGAAATAAAGAGAGAACATTTACAAGAATAAATTTCCCCTTTGCACTTGACTTTACTCTCAGCAAAGCAGCTCAAATTAATATTTCAAGCAGCTCTTGAACTCTTGCAATATGCAGGGTACTACAGGAAAACAAAGTTGAGGAAGGTACAGCCCTTGTCCTCAAAGAGCTCATTGTCTAGTAGAGAAGAAGAAATGCGTACATGAAATGCTAGAACTCGAGGCTGACTGAAAAGGCTGTGGGAGCCCAGAAGGGAGAGGGAAGTGTGGTGTCACGTGACTAAGGGAAGTTCCATGCAGTAGGTGGGGCTTAAGAGAGGTGGATTACTCAAGAGTATGGGAATTTAGACAGCCGAGAGAGGATTGGGAGGGCATTGCAAATAGAGGTAAGGGCACAGACCAGGACAAAGGAAGGGCCTGGTGACATCAAGGGGCCAGGAGAAGTATTAAGGACTTGAACAGGGCCAGTGAGGTAGAGTCAACAGAAAGTGAAATTTTGGAAGATGTAAGGATAGTATTTGGCTTCTGTTCGGATGTGGAGTGTGATGGAGACAAAACTCGTCTATGGATAACACAGGTGCCTGGTTTGTGTTGGCCCGAAGGCCCTGATGCCACTCTCTCCTGTTTTCTCAGAACAAGTTCCAGGGTTTTGTCTTTGACATCGTGACCAGACAAGCTTTTGACGTCACCATCATGGTCCTCATCTGCCTCAACATGATCACCATGATGGTGGAGACTGATGAGCAGAGTGAAGAAAAGACAAAAATTCTAGGCAAAATCAACCAGTTCTTTGTGGCCGTCTTCACAGGCGAGTGTGTCATCAAGATGTTCGCCTTGAGGCAATACTACTTCACCAACGGCTGGAACATTTTTGACTTCATTGTCGTGATCCTCTCCATTGCGAGTAAGTGGGCAGCCACATGGTAGGGAAGCCCCACCTCTGCTTGGGGGTCTTTTGGAGACTCTTTTACAACCAAAGAAATAACCAACCAACTTTTGGAAATACATGTTATATGTTAGAAGAACCCTGTATTTACAGTTTTCCAAGAGCAGCAGGTTTTAAATGCCTTAGGCTTCTCTCAGTGAAATGAAGAGGTTCTGTTGGCCTTCTCCACGCTCACATGAAGTGTTTTCAGGCGCCTACTGTGCGCAGCTCATGGCCAGAACCTCGGGGGTTGACAGGGAATAATCACTCCTCCTGAGAACTTCAGAGTGTAAGATGATGGAATTTCCAGCAGACCTTACTTTTATGGTCTTGAAAGCAGGGGGGCGTGTGGTGTAATGTGAGGTGAGTCTTAAAATATGTTCTGGAGAAGGAGGTGGGTTGCCATCAAAATGAAGAAAGACCAGGAGGAGATTGTTCAAAGGAGATTCTCAAGTCTAGAGTCTGGAATTAAATCTCTACACAACTGTTCTGTTAGGGAGCAAGAGTAAAAGAAAAGTCAAGATATCAATGTCAAGAAATTAATACTGTTAAGGCCCAATCTGGGTGCCGTTGAATGACAGATCCAATATTTTGGGCCCAGTGGTGTTCAGAGAGAATTACTAGACTTAGAGGCTAACATAGGGGAATGGAGCTGCCATGATTGAATACTTACTAAGTTCTGGGCGCTGAGCTGGGCTCCGTGAATGTTCACAGCAGCCCTGTGAAGCGAGTGTTATTATCCTCATTTTATACATTTAAAATTGAGACTCAGAGATCAAGAATATTATGCAAGGTCACAGAGTTTCCAAGGGGTGAAGCTGAATTTAGACCAGGCTCTGTTCTTCGAATGAACTTGCTGCCTGTCACCAGCAGCCAAGAGACTGACCCTGGACTTCTTATGGTTTAGCTGAAGTTTGACTCTATAAAGGCCAAATCACAGCTCACCAGCTTCACCTGGAATTATAAATGTGTCTTGATTGATTATATCCTGACCTGCTTACTTTTCATGTCAGGGCATAGCCTGGGTTTAATTTCCCACTGATTTACTATCAAGAGCTGACGGTATCTAAATACAACTTGCCAACATGTCACCAACCTCTCCACCTTGGTGCTGAAACACAGCCTTGCGCTGCATGTATTTCTGGAGATTTCAGTTTGTTTCTGTTCTTGTTTTGTTTTGATATTGCTGCTCTATTTTTTGACACTTTATTGAGGTACTATCGACATGTAAAGATCTGTGCATGTTTAATGTACATAACTTTTTATGAGTTTGAGAATGAGTATACACCCATGAAACCATCACCACCATCAATGCCAGAAACATGTCCATCAGCTCCAAATATTTCCTCCTGTCCTTTTATTTATTTATTTATTGGGTGCTAAGAACACTTAAGCTTTATTCTTTCAGCAAATTTTTAAGTAGACAACACAGTATTGCTGACTATAGGCACTATGCTATAAGTAGAGCTCTAGGATTTACTCATGTCACACACCTGAAAGTTTGTACACTGTCAAGTACTTCCACCACGTCCCCTCCTCCCAGCTCCTGGAAACCACCATCTAGTCTCTACTTCCGTGAGTCTATTTTAGATTCCTTATATAAATGGAATCATGTGGCTTTTGTCCTTCTGTGTCTGGCTTATCTCACTTAGCACCATAGGAGTTTTGGTTGGTTGGCTGGTTTCATTTTTGTTTTGTTTTGTCTTTCAAAGTGAAAGATTCCAAGATTCCAATTTTGATTTTATATTAAAGAAGGGAGCTTGCTTATGTATCATTTATATAGAAATAAAACATAGCCAAGTGCTTAGTTATCTGATGGAGATACCTTAACTACCAGTTCCTGTAACTTACAGGGTAGCACCATCTGCTGGGGCAGGAATCCCTTACAGAGCTGGAAAATAAGCAGAAAAACCCACATATCAATCTTTCTGCCCTCTCTCCTTACCTCCCTTTCTTCCTTCCCACCAGCAAGAGGTGATGAGTATTTAACTGTTACAAGTGTGAGGACTCACTATCCCTTAAGATAAGATCCTGGAGCAAATTAAAATATACTGTAGACCAGTAGTCTGACAGAAAATTTTACCAGAGTATATAGACAAATAATGTACCCTACGCTGTGGGAACATGTCCCAGATAAACTGGAATTTCACAGAAGGTCTTCCACAAAGATTTTATAATCCAAAATTATAATTATTTCCCAAGTCTCCTTCTACTTTCTTCCTCTTTCCAACACAATATTATGACCTATGTGCACGATGGCAAAGGGTAGGTGGGGGAGAGGGCCCGGGGAACCCGGCAGGGAGTGAGAGCTTGCTGCTACATCCCTCGCCATTTTTCCTGCGAGATGTCGAACCATCTCATACCCAAAGGCTTGTCTCATCTTTGGTGGAAGCCTTTGGTACAAATAGGACTCCTGAGGTCCCCAAGACCAAGCTTCAAAAATCTTCAAGTTAGATACCATATAGAGGGACATACACATTCTTTATATTTCCAACTTTGTTCATAGTTGGAGTTGGGGGCAGAAACTGAGCCCCCCCAAAAAACTTATCTCCAGGCCCTAACATAAAGTTCAAACACAGCTGGAACTGAAAGAAACAAATTAAACCATTGTGCAGACAGCTGGTCATTCAAAGCCATTCTGCTTTGGCTGTCATCAAGTTGCACGACTCCTCAGGCCCTCTTGTAATTAACACCAGGCTCTGTACAATTACCCACAGGACTGGGTGCCAGAAACAGTCAGTCTTCACAGTAGGAGGTAGGGAGAGCAATCATAGGGGAGCCTGGCCTTCAGAGAGCACAGGACCAGGGTGCAGGAAAGGGCATGACCCAAAGGCTGCAATCTCAGTTAGGAGCAGTGTCTGTGTCGTAGGTGAAAACAGGCCAAAGACTGTGGGTCTGTGGAGTAAACTGTAATCACTTCCAGCTGAACTTGGCTGCAGAAGACAAGGTTTTGACTGTGGAGGGCAACCAAGAGGATATTCTGGGTGGAGGCAAAGATAGCATGGTACGAAGGGTAGGACTGATGAGGAAGAGAGGATTTATGCAATGGACATTTACTGAGCTCCAACTCTGTGCTACCTGACATGCCAGGCTCCGAGGGCCCAGAGTCCTCCAATACGGATGCCCAAGTGGCAGTCCGTACCAAGCCGAGCAGAGTGCCATCATGGCCAACTTTGTCAGGACTCACAGCTGGAGATGCTAATTAGATCATTCCCCCTTCTTTTAAAGGCCTGGTTTTCTCTGCAATTCTTAAGTCACTTCAGAGTTACTTCTCCCCGACGCTCTTCCGAGTCATCCGCCTGGCCCGAATCGGCCGCATCCTCAGACTGATCCGAGCGGCCAAGGGGATCCGCACGCTGCTCTTCGCCCTCATGATGTCCCTGCCTGCCCTCTTCAACATCGGGCTGCTGCTCTTCCTCGTCATGTTCATCTACTCCATCTTCGGCATGTCCAGCTTTCCCCATGTGAGGTGGGAGGCCGGCATCGACGACATGTTCAACTTCCAGACCTTCGCCAACAGCATGCTGTGCCTCTTCCAGATCACCACGTCGGCCGGCTGGGACGGCCTCCTCAGCCCCATCCTCAACACGGGGCCCCCCTACTGCGACCCCAATCTGCCCAACAGTAATGGCTCTCGGGGGGACTGCGGGAGCCCAGCCGTGGGCATCCTCTTCTTCACCACCTACATCATCATCTCCTCCCTCATTGTGGTCAACATGTACATTGCAGTGATTCTGGAGAACTTCAATGTGGCCACGGAGGAGAGCACCGAGCCCCTGAGTGAGGACGACTTCGACATGTTCTATGAGACCTGGGAGAAGTTTGACCCAGAGGCCACTCAGTTTATTACCTTTTCGGCTCTCTCAGACTTTGCAGACACGCTCTCTGGCCCCCTGAGAATCCCAAAACCCAATCGAAACGTACTGAGCCAGATGGACCTGCCTTTGGTCCCTGGAGATAAGATTCACTGCTTGGATATCCTTTTTGCTTTCACCAAGAATGTCCTAGGAGAATCCGGGGAGCTGGATTCTCTGAAGGCAAATATGGAGGAGAAGTTTATGGCAACTAATCTTTCAAAATCATCCTATGAACCAATAGCAACCACTCTCCGATGGAAGCAAGAAGACATTTCAGCCACTGTCATTCAAAAGGCCTACCGGAGCTATGTGCTGCACCGCTCCATGGCACTCTCCAACACCCCACATATGCCCAGAGCTGAGGAGGAGGCTGCATCACTCCCAGATGAAAGCTTTGTTGCTTTCATGGCAAATGAAAACTGTGTCCTCCCAGACAAATCTGAAACTGCATCCACCACATCTTTCCCACCATCCTATGAGAGTGTCACTAGAGGCCTTAGTGACAGAGTCAACATGAGCACATCTAGCTCAATGCAAAATGAAGACAAAGCCACCAGTAAGGAGGTGACTGCCCCTGGGCCCTCGTGAGGACACTCCAGCCTGGACATGTACAGTTCTGATGTGTCCTTCTGCTCTGTGTTAACTCTTTCCCACCACAGATCACACCCAGCTACAGCCTCACCAATGCATGCCTGCCACTGGTCACAATGTCAAAACAGGGCAAGGAATGCAGCTGGTAGCCACCTTTGAAAAAGCCCCCGTATACAAAAAGGAGTCAGACACACAAAAAGGAGTCAGAAGCCAAGAGCACTTCCACTGTGATTTCCCTTCTGCATTTCAATATCAGATGATGGGTTCTCTTACTCTCTAGAAAATATCCCTGGTCCTTTTATTTTGGTTGTAGTCAGAGATCATCTTTACTGAGACAAACTTCTCAGGACCAGAACTTCCAAAGATACAGAACAAGAACATTGCTGAAGGTCCAAGGTAGTCCTCTGTGAAGCCCCACATAGAGATTGGCAATGTTATTTAAGATTTTGCATGATTGCATGTTGAGAGCTGTTGGACACCTTCTCTGACCCAGGGTCACACCTGTGGCCTATGTCATGAAAAGCCTTTGAGATATCCATTAAAATTAATATTTTTAAAGGTATGTCCAGATGTTAGACCTTAAAGCATCATTTTATTTTTCTCTTATTTCTATGATACTGACGTGTATCATGAATCGCTTACCCTTCACTTTATGGGATTTTGATATTTTTCAGTTTGAGATTGAGGCTGGGTGGAGCAGGAAAGAGATTTGTCCTGGTATCTGGAAATGCCAGTTGGAATCCTAACACTTCCACTGATTGCCTGGCTGACCAGGGCCAAAGTTTTTCTCCTCTTAATTCCAATTACCTTGCTTGTAAAATTGGTGGGAAGGGAAGAAAATGAATGCTTTCTATAGCCCTTGCATCTCATGTTGTAGAACTCAATGATGCCTGCCCCATTTATATGGAACAGAAACTCTTTTCTGAGGCTGAAATGGCTAGACCTTTCTGTTGTGTAGCTAAAAAGGCGGCTTTTGAATACATTCCAGAGTCTGCTCACGTCTCATAATCAGACATTAAGAAGGGAGTTTTTGCATTACCCTGGGGCCAGAACTCCATAGTTGGTACAATCAGAAGGAAAAGTATGATCATGAGAATGATGACCCAGTAGATAAGGTGTGGCCAGTAGTTTCTTCCACTCATCCTGCAAATGTTATTAAGTACCTACTAGATGATGGGCACTGCTCCAAGAACAAGAGAGAAAATAGGAGTTAAGCCCCAAAAGATAAATTGTATGGGCTGAATGGAGTAAGAATTGTCCGAGGAGTTTATTTAGGCCAAAGGCATGTTGCAGATTTTGAGATGCAGGAAAGCAAAGACTCCCTATGACAACACAGGACATAGGGATTGTAATGACAACCATCATCTTCCATTAACTCTTGGGCCATGCCCAGCCACAATCACAAAGACCAGGCCAGTTTATTGGATATATATTTGATCATTTCGTAAGATTTTCCATTTGTATAATTACAAAGCTCAGTGGCGATACATCTCACATGCCTCAAGGATACAGATTTGCTGAGGCCTTGCCCTCTCTTCTGTCACTATTAGCCCATCAGAAGCCAAAGAGACCTTCAAGATGCTTGTTGGGAGCTGGCAGCACCCACAGATGCATAAGATGAAGGTGGGATGGCAGAGGGCCCAAGCCATCTCATCACAAATCAGCTATTCTCTGAATGCCTGATTTATTCTAAAAGATGGGTTCAACGAAATGACTCTTCCTGTGTCATACCACTGACCCAGGGAGCACAGATGTTGACTGTGCAGCTTCGTCAACATCTAAACCCCATGTGGATGATGAAAAAGCCATCTGAGATACTAGCCCAAGTGTTTATAAGACAGCTAAGTAGACAGAGAGTTTGGGCACAAGTTTATTTTTACAATGATATATGGATGAATTAAGTGTGCCCATCCATCAGACTGGTTCTATTAAAGTAGATGATACTATTTGCAAAAGTATTATGTTCCTATGTTTAGGGAACATAATTGAACTTCCCTAAACAATATGCTTTGGGTTGAATTATGTTCCCTTAAAAGGTATGTTGAAGTCCTAATCCATAGTACCTGTGATTGTGGCCTTATTTAACATTAAGGTCTTTGCAGATAGAAGAAAATTAAGATGAAGGTGAGCCCTAATCCAATGACTGGTATCATTAAAATATGAGGGAAATTTGAACAGAGACACACAGAGAGAAGAACACCATGTGAAGATGCAGAAAAAACACACAGAGAGGCACCAGTTGTGTCACACCAGACAGCTGTGTGAAGACACAGGAAGAAATCAGAGAGACACATCTGCAGGCCAAGGAATGGCAGGGATTGCCAAAGCTAGGAGGAGGCATGGAAGGCAAGGTTCTCCCCTGGAGGCTTCAGAGGGAGTACAGCCCTGCCAATACCTGATTTTAGACATCTAGCCTCGGAAATGTAAGAGAATAAATTTCTATTACTGTGACCTACCTAGTTTCTGGTAATTTGTTACAGCATCCCAGGAAAACAAATGCATCTCTCATTTTTTCTACACAAATGCATTTCCTGAATTGTAATGGGAACCATTGGAAAACGAATGCAATCTATACACCTTGCATTACACAGAGTTTTTGGAAATATATCCAATGCAAATGCAAGATTACCTCTTGAAAATTTCACTATATTCAGTTTCCAAGTTCACGTGGTGGTGCAATTACAAGGTAGAAACTAGATTTCTATGGGAGGCAACCTGAGAGCCAGAGCTAACTTCTCAACCTACCCATAGGAGATAATACTGGAATCTCTCTGGCCCAGAATATGTGAGGATACCTTAGCACCGAGGGGACATAAGAGGCAGGACAACGATGCTGACCGTACAAATATCTGGAACCTGCAAGTTCTTAAAAATATGCCTCTACCATAAACACCGCCCTAACTTTTTATACCATTAAACTGCATAACATATAGACACAAATGGCAAAGAACATTCGGAACATCCAGTTAACACAGAATAGTAGGTATAGGCAGAGCCCTGGTGTGCTGAAGCATTTGCTTAAGACGTCCTAAGTGCTAGAGATGCAAAATAAGACTGATCTTCAGTCTGGAGCTGAACACAGCCTGAAGGTTTGCAAATGCATTAAAAAGACAATTCCAAGGTTTCTAGCAGTGACAGCATAGGTTATTTGAATCCCCCTCTCATTTAAAATATCAGAAGTGCTAGATAAATACCAGACAACAATAACATGTAAGTTGGGAGGGCATGATTAGGGTAAGGGTTCTAAGAATTTATTATCATCCAGAAGAAAAGTAAAGGTTTTTATTATCATTAGACTGTGTAACTTAAGAATGAATTACTTAATTATTAGGGTTGCTAGTAACAAATCAGAAATAGAGTATATCATTTCCAAAGTAGGACAAGGAGGAACTATGCTAAGAAACAATTAGCCAATCAAAAAAGTCAGGAAAAAACGGGCTATAGAGACCTACAGAATATAAGAAATAAATAGAAAAGACAGAGCAAAGCAGTATATTCAGAAACAAAATATTCATGAAGTACATTAAATGTAAATGGACTCCAGGAAATAGACTATCTGTCAGGATTTGTAAAAATTCAAATAAATTCTGTTTACAGAGAGCCACACCTAACTTAAGGTTACCAAATACAAGTACAAATTACAAGCACATAGGGCACATTTACAAAAATAGTTCATATATCTGGCCATAGAATAAAATTCAAACAATGTTCAAGGGATTAAAAGTATATGCATGTTTTCAGATCATAGTACAATTTAGCTGAGAATCAGTAACAAAAGGAAGCAGACCCAAGCTTATATATGGACGCTTCATGTATGGTAAACATGGGATAACATGGAGTGAGGAAAAGATAGTCTTCCTGTAAGTGGTGCTAGGATGAGTGAGTTTTCAGAAGAAAAAGAAAAAATATTAGACCCCCACCTAAAACTGTACTTGAAAATCAATTTCAAGAATACCTAAATGTGAAAGGTAAATCTATAAAGCTTTTAGAAGATAATAGAGGAAAACATCTACATGATTATAGAATAAAGAAGAGACTGATAAATTTGACTGCCTTAATGTCTGGAACATCAGTGTATTAAAATATACCATTAGGAAGGAAAAGGTAAACTAGAGAATGGAAGAAAATATTTAAAACACTTATATCCGACAAAATGATATTCAGAGGAGATTTTTATTAACTTCTGCAAATCATTGCAAAATAGATAACACAATAGAAAAATATGGCAAGAGACAGGAAGAGGCACTCCACAAAAAAGAAAATCTGAACAACTAGTAAGCATATAAAAGTGTGCACAACCTAATTAAGTAACCTAGGAAATGCAGACGAAAATCACAGTGAAATACCAGCACACATCTGTTCATCTGCAAAAACGTTCGAGTCTAAGAAATATCACATGGCAAAGGTGGAGAAAACAGGAATTCCCATTAAAGAGAGCGTAAATTGGTACAACTCCAGTCATGTGTAGCTTAACAACGGAGATACATTCTGAGAAATGCGTCATCGGGCGATTTTGTCATTGGGCAAACATCCTAGTGTGCATTTACACAAACGTAGACGATAGAGCCTACTACGCACCTAGGCTGTATCACATATAGCCTGTTGCTCCTAGCTACAAACCCGTACAACGTGTTACTGTACTGAATACTACAGGCAATTGTAACACGCTTGTGTATTTAAATACAGAAAAGGTACAGTAAGAATATGGTATAAAAGATAAAAATGGTATGCCTTTGTAAGGTGCTTGCCATGAATGAAGCTTGTGAGACAGGAATTTGCTCTAGTGAGTCAGTGAATGAGTGGGGAGTGAATGTGAAGGCCTAGGACATTACTGTATGCTTCTTACAGACTTTATAAACACCGTATAAAGTTAGGCTACACTAAATTGTTTTCACTATTTTTATTTCTTCAATGATAATTAACCTTAGTTTACTGTAACTTTTTTACTTTATAAACTTCTTAATTCTTTTTAATGTTTTCACTCCACAATAATACTTAGCTTAAAACACAAGAACCTTGTGCAGGCTGCACAAAAGTCTTTTCTTTATATCCTTATTCTACAAGCTTCTTTCTATTAATTTTTTTAACTTTTTAAACTTTTTCGTTAAAAACTAAAATACAAACATATCGTCCTAGGCCCACACAGGGTCAGGATCATCAGTGTCACCGGCTTCTTCCTCCACATCTTGTCCCACTGGAAGGTCTCGGGGGCAGTAACACTCGTCGAGCAGTCATCTGCTATGATAACAATGCCCTCTTCTGGAATACCTCCTGGAGGACCTGCTTGAGGCTGTTTTACAGTTAACTTAAAAAAAAAAGTAGAAGACATATACTTTAATAATAAAAATATGGTATAGTAAATATACATACCAGTAATAGTCATTTATTGTTGTTATCAAGTATTATGTACTGTACATAATTGTCCGTGTTCTACTTTCATAGGAGTGGCAGCACAGTAAGTCTCCTTACACCAGCATCACCACAGACACAGGAGTAATGAGTTGTGCTACCACGTTTTGTTGGCTACGACATCACTAGGCAACAGGAATTTTTCAGCTCCTTATAATCTATGACACACTGTCTTATATGTGGCCCGTTATTGACAGAAATGTCATTATGCAGAGCATGACTGTATTTTGGAAAACAGCTTAGATTTACCTAGAAGAGATGAAGATTCAAAAGCCCATGGCTCAGGTTTTCCATTCTTGGGTATGAAACCCAGAGAAATCCATACACATATATTCCAGGAGACAGTTACTAGACGATTTCTTATCAATATTGTTCATGATGGACCCAAGTTAGAAACAACCCCAATGTCCTTCAACAGTAGGATAATTTAATAAATTGTGGTATTTTTAAATGTAATTTTATACAGTAATGAAAATGGATAAGACACAGTCTCAAACAAGTCTAAAAATGAACCTTATTAAATGAAAGAAGCCAGACACAAAATTATATCTACTCCATGATTATATGAGTTTCAAAAACAGGCAACATTAAACTATATTGTTCAGGAATGTATAAACAAAAGCAAGGGCTGGTGAACATACAAGTCAGGGTTACTGGTAGAGGGAAGACAGAGCTTGTGAAGATCGGCAGTGTTCGAATTCCTCACCTTCACGGTTCTCTTAACGAGTGTTGTCTTTATGCATAAAGCTGAACATTTATCTCATGCATTTTCTGCGTGTGCGCTTTATCTTGCAATTTTAAGGGGGAAAAAAAGAAATTTTAAATAGTTCAGCTTTGATACTCCTCCCTCTTCACAGAAGTAGTCAGTATTTGCTACTCTCCATGGTGAATTTTATGTCTTGGACTTGGATTATCAGAGCCGAGTTGTCAGAGATGGCGTAGGAGTTCAATAGTGGGTAATAGAAAAGAAAATTCTAGGAAAAAGGAATAAAACCTGAAAAAGACACAGAAGATGTGCCTGTGGATGAAAGTTTGAGGAAAGGTAACCAAGCTACTGTAATGCAAGTGTGTCATGGAGTGCAGAAGTGAGTAGAATATGCCCACAAAGGGGACAAAGTTTTATATCCCTCTGAATTATTTTGGATGGTTCTATGGGTGATATTAAAACTTTTCACAGGCCCAGCACGGTGGCTCACGCCTGTAATCCCAGCACTTTGGGAGACCAAGGTGGCCAGATCACGAGATCAGGAGATCGAGACCATCCTGGCTAACCTGGTGAAACCCCAGCTCTACTAAAAATACAAAAAATTAGCCGGGCATGGTGGCACCAGCCTGTAGTCCCAGCTACTCAGGAGGCTGAGGCAGGAGAATCACTTGAACCAGGGAGGCAGAGATTGCAGTGAGTTGAGATCACGCCACTGCACTCCAGCCTGAGCGACAGAGCAACAGAGGAAGACTTCCTCTCAAAAAAAAAAATTGCAGAAATTGACCACATTCCTGAAGCAGGCCCCCTGCTGTGCCAGGTATTAACCCTTTCATTGTTGGCTTGTGGGGAGGTCTAGAGGGAGGTCCCAAAGAAGGGACCAGGACAGCTGGGCAGTGGGGAGCACTTGGAAGACTTAAGGCAGCTGCTATTTCCCAATCAGTATAGAAATATCTCATTAGACCTGGGTATACTGACCAGACGTTATCTCATGCTGCAAGTGATAGAAATGCAGCCTACATTAGTTCCTAGGAAAAAGAAGAAATAAAAGAAGACATTTTCCTCTACTAAACAGGAAGATGTGGTTGGATTCAGGCTTAGCTGGATTCAGGAACTCACATGATGCCATCAGGTCATCATCTCTCCCCCTTGACTCTGGTTTCTTCTATGTTGGCTCCATCATCAGGCAGGCTCTCTCCATGGGGTAGCCAAGATCGCCTGTATGTTGCTCATATCTGTGATCACAGAGGAGAAAGTTAATTCCTACCCAATGATTCCAGCAAAAATCCAGGAAGGCATGTCATTGGCCCAGACTGTATTACATCATCCCTTTTCCTAAGCAAACATGTCCAGAACGTGCAGCCCACTGGCCATTCCCGGATTGTGTGCTCAGTCGGAATCAGAAGCTGGGTGGAGAGCAGTTCCCATATGAAAGAGCTCTGTGGCCGTAAGAAGAGGGAATAGATGATGAACAGTAGCTGCCCACCATATTCCACCTCATGGCTGCCCAGTGTCAGCAAACTTCCTTCTTTCCAGACATGTAATAACAAGAATAACTTCCTAACATGGTGTAGCTTTCTCACATAAAACCATACACTCCAGAGCCTTGTCTCAGTATTGCATTCAGCTGCAAGTCAAGCATGTTTCAATAATAGGTATCGGCAACTCCTGTCAACTCTGCTTTCAAAATCCATCCAAGATTTGACCATTTCTTACCACCTTAACTTTCAACTTTATCCAAGTCATCATTTTTCACAAGTTTTATTTCAATTTCTATTCTTACCCCTCAACAGTCAATTCTCAAACCACAGCCAGAGCTCAAAATCCACTCCTGACTCCAAGATGCTCTGAGTAAATGTCATCACAACCGTTTCACATCATTGGGCCCTCATTTCTCCCTGACCTCATCTCCCCTCCACTCACTCCCTGCGCTGCAGCCACGCTGTCCTCCTGCTGTTCCTTAAACACACCAGGCATGCTCTTGCCTCAGTGTCAAGTTCATGGAACTTGCTTTCCCTCGGCCAGTATAACCATATCACTCAGCCCTGCCCTTTCTCCAGTTCTTCTCTGACCAGCCCAGCTAATCACCAGCCACATCCACAGCACTCAGCACCCTCCAGGATCTCATACATGAACTTGGCTATGGCCTGTCTTCTCCACTAGAATGTAAGCTCTGTGAGGGCAAGGGCTCTACTTTACTCATTGATATATTCCTAGCCACCAGAACAGTGTCAAAGTAAATTCGAAGATATTTGTCAAATGAGTGAAATGCTTTCTTCTTGATCAGTTTAGAGGTAGCTCCTCATGGGCCAGTACCCAAATGCTAACCATGCAATCAATATATAACAGTAAGACCCTATTTAGAAATGGAGAAACCACAGCCCAGAGTGCCAATCCACAGTGTACCCTGAAGCATGTACTCCTTTTCCTGGCAATGGAGGGTCTTCTTGGTCTTGATCGATGGAAGAATTCCTCATCCACTGTCTTATTGCCTCATGAAACAAGAGCACTGGGAAGAGATTCCTTCTTGGGAATAGGCAGCTTATTGCACTTTCCGTTGGCACCGATGGGCCCTAGAAATTGCCTTCAGGTTTGAGCAATCACGGGTTGTTTCTCATCTGGACTGAAGCTTCTCTGGCAGTGCAGCTCCCTCAAACCCCAGTCTCTTAAAATATAAGAGGATTTTTCTGTTATATTTTACCAACTTGTCAGATCTAGCCATTCAATCTAGACTTATACCTGTACATCATTGTCTTTTAATAATAGACCTCCTGCCCTCCCTCCCTCCCACTCTCAGCTAAGTGGCCTTCATCCTGGCCTTGGCCAGCCACTGTATAAAAATACTACTGAAAAACCATAGGCTTGGCTTTGGAGGCACAGTTTACTCCCCCTACCCCAGTCTGTATCCCCCTGGACAGCTCTGTAAATTGGAGTAATGTCTCCTTTGCCCTACAGAGAGTGTGAGAGATGGGAGGAGGTGTCAGGCTTCTCCCAGCTCCTATTCTTACCACATCTCAATGTACCCAACCAGTGGTGTGCTGGTAAGAGTTTAAAAAATCAGCTCTTCAGGAGAAAAAAAAAAAACCTGACATGTAGCATTTTCTCACTTGTCCACTGTAAATACTTCCACCATGGCCCACGTGAAACTACTAAGGTGACCTCCCTGAAGATGGAATTGGGTAGAGATGTATGCAGTCGACCTGAGGCACTGTGAGCTGGCTCTGGCGCACCGCCATTTCCAACTCCACTGCCTTCTCTCTACCGTTGTTAGCTTGGGACAGAAATTTGTTTTTTCCACTCTGCAATGCGTAAGCCTATAAAATCTAGGTTTCTTGCCTTAAAGAGAAAAGGCTTCCCCTTCTGCTTCAATATGGCCCAACTTAGGCAAAGTAAGTTGCCTTTCTTTGTACGACTTTGTTAAGCCCATGGAAAGTAGCCCACACCTTTCCAAATCCTAGAATCTTTCCATCAAGGTCCTAAAAGTCCTACTGCAGGAGGCAGGTGGTCTGAGTCTCCAGATGCAATAGGCTACAGCTAACGGCATCATAGAGCTTTCCAGATTTGGATCTGGGGATAGGAAAGTCTCCGTGCTCTACGTTCAACCTCAGTTTAGCCAACGACACATTTTAGGATCTGCTAACGGTAACACCCATCACCAGGTATCAATTTCTGCATCAGAATTATTCAGTTACAAGCATAGAAAGAATCTACTAGAAGGCTATGGGAAGCTCCGAGAATTAAAGAAAATGCTGAACCAGGGAGGATGGCACCCCAGGCTAAGTAGGTTTCTGGGCGGCAGGCACTAATAAATAAAAAGTCTCTTCAGGAGACCAAGACCAATCAGTTCCAGTGTTTTCCCTTGTGAGTCTCCCAGTTAGGATTCAAATTTCAGGGAGAAAACACCTGATCGGACCAGCTCCAGTGGAGGAAGAGAGGGGCATTTAGACTGATAGCTCCAACAGGGCCATGTGCAGTCACCTCCTCTCTCCAACCCCCTCCCTCACCCCCAACAAAAACGTTAAGACGCTGTTACCAAAAGGAGGAAGGAAGCTGGCAGGCAAAAACTCCCCGTGAATATTACAAGTTACAGGCTGCATTCATGTCTTGTAAAGACCCTTCTGGCCACAGTTATAAATTACATAAAAGCTGAGCTTAGGAGCAGGGAGATTAGGGAGGAGGTTGTGTCCAGGGCTGACCTGATCTAGGAACTTTTGAGTGTCTCAAGCAAACTAACTAAAAGCCACCAAGCCTGCTCAGATAGGGTGCCAAGGACATGGACTGGGTCCCACTCCCATCGTCACCTAAGGGGACGGGGCCAAGTACTATTCCTCCAGATAAACGCTCCCTGGGCCCCAAACACTGACCATGAACTTTGGCTCCAGAAAGTCATTCAAACCTTGCTTGAAATGTTTGAAATGTGTCCTCCTGAGGAGACCCAGATAAATCATGACTCACCTGAGTTCAGTTGGAAAAAGGCAGGATTTGCTGGGGGCATCAAATGTATACCAAGGAAATTCCTTTAAACCCCAGTTCTGACCACAGAACCAACAACAAAACTTGGTCCGTATGCTTCACTGATAAATTCTAACACGCGGTACATGAAGAAGACTCATTTTTTTTCATTAGCAGAATTGAGTCAATTGATTATTAGAAATGTGGCTCTCCCTACTTCCAGCTTACGGATTTAATTGCATTATAAAGCAATATCAACATGGGTGTGTTTGTGCGTGTGTGTGTACGCACCTGTTGAATAATGATACTTCTTGAAGCTAGAACAGGGAGCCTCAGAAACACTTGGAAGCTGATGATGTCTGCAAATGATCCACGCAGAAGCGTTCAAACTCATCTGCTAAGCGGTATGGCGCTCCAAACGGAGCTCTGGATGAGAGGACAGATGGTCTCAATTTGATTCCAGGCCTTCTGTTGCTCATGTCACGAGTTCCTTGAGCAAGTTTTCTTGTCTACACAATTAGAGGAAAGATTACTGCCTTACCAAACCCATCAAAGAAGTTCAAAGGCTATGAAAATACAGCCTATAAGATTTGAAGGAGAAAAATGCTTTGGGAGGGGTTGTTATGGTGAGATCACTATGAAATTCTTCAGCAAATAAGAGAGTGCTTAACTCCCAGAGCTTCCTCCTAGTGAAGTAGAGCTATGATTGCACCACTGCTCTCCAGCCTGGGTGTCAGTGTGAGACACTGTCTCTACAGAATAAAAATGTGAGTGCTCCCCAGAGTTCAGAGTCACCCCTCCTCCCCTGGCTCCAGTGCCTCCTGGTCACGTCCACCTGAATGTCCTCAGATCACGACAACTCACTCCTCTTTTCTCTTAACAAGCCTCCAGTGCCTTCTCCCTGCCCTTTGCAGGATACCACTCACCTCCCCATCCACCCAGTTTGGACACACACTCCACCCACTAAGTTCTGGGATCTCTACTTCTCACCATCTGTTATTTTTACCGCTCTAACTCAGGATCTTGTCTTCTCTCTGGATTACTATGATTACTTCCCCCAATCTCTTTGAAATATTAAATTTACTGCCTAGAAATGTATTGAGCCTCACAACCTCCACCTCAGTCCTGTGCTGTAACTCTCATCATTCTGCCCCCAACCCACAGTGACTGAAACGTCATGCCCACTCCACCCACGGCCAAGCTTGCTTCTAGCTGACCCTAAACTCCTCCAAAGCAGAGGATGATGCTGGCGCTTCTTTGCTGCCCACTTAGTGTTGCCTTGCAGTTCACACAGAGTTGGTCAGCCATGGCCCCATTTTGCCCTCACCTTTTATGTCAAGTCACTGAGTCCCATTGGCCCCTACCCCATATTCTTTAGGGAAGGTCACCTACAGGCCAACCATTTATTGCCATTAGCATAACTTCTAAACATTCTCATGGTAAGAGATGCCTTCCACTCCTGCGCAGGCATCAATGAAGAAGCCAAAAGATAAAAGGGGGAACGATTAGACATTCTGCCACACTGTGCCCCCCTGCAGGAGCAATGCGGCTGTCTCCGTCCCATTGAGTAGAGGGGTGTTGGGTGGGTGACATCCCTTGCCTCATCTGACTTGGGATGCAGCTCTGCAGCTCTTCTGCCTCAGGGCTTTCTCCAAAGCCATTGGGCTTTTCTCCACTGCTGATTTTCAGGCACAGCATCCCAGGAGCACCAGGGTGGCAGGGCGAGTGCAGGGGGATGTCGAAACTCTTAAGGACAATGCTCTACGCATGGAGGACAGGAGTTGGGTGATAAATGTCCTAATCCCTGTGGAGAGACAGTTCTGAGCCAGATTCCTCAGAGAATCCCCAGCAAGTCCAGGCTCTAGTGTAAGGCTAGGTTTTCATGAACCTGAGAGTGAGTGCCTCCTTCTTAACTTAACTTCGCACCCCAGGCCACTCTCTCAACTCACCTTAGTCCCTGCCCTACCCTGTTACCCAGGGCATTAACCAGCATTTCTTGGAGTTTCTTCCTTCATGGCTAACTCTCCCTGCTTCTTCACTTTTACTTCCTGGAATAACTACCCAAATTAACTATCTGTCCCCAAATTCTTGTCTCAGTTCCTGTTTGGGGAAGAAGCACAAATTAAGACAAACCCTAGACATGCCCCTGCTCAGAATTGGGAAGTCACTTTCCCATGTCACCCACATGCCACGCCCCCATCTCAGGCTTGCTATAGACGGCTCCTGGAGAAAGGAAATCACTTCCTCCAGCTTATGTGAGGTGTTGAAGGGTCCCACCCAGAAATAACATCGTCACCTCCAGCTCCCCACCTATCAACCACCTGCTTCTGACCAAGGAGGCAGGTGAAATTCCCCTCTACACCCTCTCAAAGCACTACTGAAGGCTTTGATTTTGGTGGCAACTGCTTTGGGACCAAGTAGAGCCTCATCTCCCCTCTCAGCTGTTCTGTGAGGAAGACAAGGTTAATTATAAGCCCAAGTTCTAGCTTCTCACAGCCTCTTGTAAACTGATGAGATTCTCAACAAGTCTATAACCACCTATGGCCCCTTTTTCCATTAGTTCATTGTACTGGACTGCTTTGGAATTCACAATTTGCAACAAGACTCTCCAAACTGAGACTTTACCCAGAAGCTGTCACGGTTCCTTTTCCTGGCACACATCAGGCTAAGTTGCCGTGGCCTTCTGTTAATAAGCAGATTAGCTTGTGCTGCTCAGAGCAGCAGAGGACGACGACTGTGAAAGAAACTCTCTGTTTTCCTCCTTGTTGTCCACCTCTTAAAAAAAGTCAGTGGGCAGCCACGGCTGTCTCCTGAACATGGAGAAACAAGGGCTCCAGCTAGTGGCTTTACTCTAGTGGCAGCGTATGTGTGGGCTATGAGGTCCACCTACCCCGCTTACTGTCCCTGTTTTGGACAGGGACTCTACACTGTCTTACTAAGCTCTAAAGTCTTTCTAGATAGGGATCTCCTTGAGGATGATGGAGCACATTTCAGATACATTTATCCTGCCAGTTTGAACACTTCCCATAGTTCTCAAAATCCCTCCCTGAATCTCTCCCATACAGAGTCTATAGACCAAGATGAACTGCCCCCACAATATGTTGCCATGATGGGAAGAGCTTCTCTGTGTCAATCTTGGTCCGGCAAGAGCCAGTCTCTCAAGTCAGAATTATACTCCAAGAGATTTATGCAGGGAGACATTTATAAAGAATAAAAGGGAGAGGAACAGGAATCAGCAGGAAAAACTTTAGACGTGAGGCAGGTCTGATGTCTGTAAAAGGAGAGAAGGAAGGAAGTAGGATTAGATTGGAAGATCCTGGGTCTGCAGTGCAGCCAGCAGTGGGCAAGTCTCAAGCAGGTTGGTGGAGAGTCTCAGAATAAAGAGTGCCATTCAATATGCAAGAATGGCCCAGTTCTAGAATCCCCACTCTCTTTAGTCATTGATGGAGCCGGCACAGGAAGAACATGGCTTCTGCATGAACATTATACAGCACAGTAGATTCTGAAGGTGTCACAGATGGAGTCCCTCAGAGCAGATGTTCAGCAACATGTCATCTGAGCATCCTTAGCCATCTTGGAACAGAAAAGCTGCTTTCTAATTAGATCTAGCAACAACCCCTCCCGTCCCTGAGTGCCCGCAGTCATCATGGATCATCCTCAACACTATGAAGTAGTGTTTCTGAAGCAGAACCCCCATTCAAGAAGCTCCCATGCAGTAATTTTGACCTCCTCAAATCAGTGCTTTGAGAATAGGCTTCCCCCTACCACCTGCAGGGATTGTGCTTTCTCCTCTAGTACTTACTGTGCGCCAAGGTGGGGACCAGGGTGAGGCTAGCATGGTGCCCTGGACACAGGATTTAAGGAGGTACCCACCCTCAAGTGCTGATCCTGCACTTGCATGAGCCTGAGAGTTGGTGTCTCCTTAGATTTTGCACCCTGGCACACTGCTTGTCTCTCACTTCTGTGTTCAATGATGCAACTTCATTTTTGTCACTCACTGACCCCTTAAATTTCATTCAGAATGGAAGTTGTAACACTTCCAGATTAAATCTTGATTGTCCCTTGCCTCTTCTGATTACTTTTTTTTTTTAACCTTAAGTTCTGGGGTGCAGGTGCAGATCGTGCAGGATTGTTACATAGGTATACACACGCCATGGTGGTTTGCTGCAAATATATTAGGTATTTCTCCTAATGTTATCCTTCTCCAATCCCCCCACCCCCTGCTATCCCTCCCCTAACCCCCCACCCTCCAACAGACCACAGTGTGTGATGTTCCCCTCCCTGTGTCTGTGTGTTCTCATTGTTCGACACCCACTTATGAGCAAGAACATGTGGTGTTTGGTTTTCTGTTCTTGTGACAGTTTGCTGAGAATGATGGTTTCCAGCTTCATCCATGTTCCTGCAAACAACATGAACTCATCTTTTTTATGGCTGCATAGTATTCCATGGTGTATATGTGATTACTTTTATGTAACAAGAAATCCATTGATCACTCTTGGTCACAAAATACAGTCCCAATTTGGTACTTACAATGCCGGTCCTATGAGGTAGCCAAAGCTTTCCACTTCATTCACAGTTCCAGTTCCCGGAAAGGGGATGTTGCTTGTTTCTCTCTCACATGCCTTCTCCCTCTTCTAGCTGCTGTCTCTGAGCCCTTTGGGGTTTGGGTGTTGGAGAGGAAAGAGAACTGGAAAATTCTTTCCAGCTGTTACTGGTGTGAGTTGATCTCCGGCTCTCTGAGCCGTCCCAATGTTTAAAGATGATTCTGTGGGGGATTTTGTGTGTTTGCCTCTAGCTCTCATTCCTGGAGCGCTCCCACCTGTAGTTCCTTCCTCTGGCATAAGATGCCCTCCTCTAGCTCATCTGGTCCCCTACCAGCCCACTTCCTTCCACAGCCCTGAGAAGTCCTGATGTAAACCCCTACAGATTCTTTCTGCTAAGATCCCTAGGTCCTTCTGGGCATCCTGTTTGATGACAAATTCTAGGAGGGCTCATGTGTCCCAATATAGCCACCCTGCGTTCGGCCTCTATGCCAACAGCTAGCCAGCCCATCTTCAGCTGTTCCATGTTCCAGGCATGACAAACACCAGCCACTGCATCTCCCAGCCTCAAATCAGTGCTTCAGGAATAGGTTGGTGGTCAGTACTGGAGGGGAAAGCACCCTCAGGGGCCACAGCGTTGGCCTGTTGAAACCCTCCTCACAAGGTTCAGATACAAGACAGGCACTCCACCACAAACACCAGACACGCAGGTTTTACCTACCGTGAGACCTCGGGTAAGTTATCTAGCCTTTCTGTGTCTCACCTTACTTGTCAGCAAAAAGGGATAGTGTATTGTTATGAATATTAAGTGACCGAATCAAAGACTTGAATCTGTTCCTGGAGAATTGTAACTGCTTAACAAATGTCAATCACATTTATTTCAGGTCTCTTCCTTTATTCCTGAAAGAATTCAAACACTAAAGAGTTGAGGTATCCCTTGTATCCCCTCCCAGTCCGATTCTCTTTCCTTCCTTCCCAGAGACAACCACTGTCATGAATTTAGAGCACCTATTTTTTGCAAGATTTTTATCTTTATAGCATATGAATAAAGGTTTTGTGTTTATATTACATAAATTTGTTTAATGAATAATATATGATATCTTGAACATTTTATAAACTTTGCATAAACAGTATAATATTTCCTGTATCTTTCAATGTTACTTTTTTACTCAACATTTTTAGTTCATCATTCATTTTAACTTTTATTTTTCATCTTTTGAATATAACCACAATTAAAGCATTTCCAACTGATGGACATTTACATTGTTTGAAATTTTTACTACTGAAAACATTGCTGATCGGAGCAATCTTATAAGTAATTACTTGTGCATATTTGTAAAAGTTACTCTAGGGTACCTACTTCAAGGTTTTGTGGGGTGTGTTCTACACCTCAAGAGCTGTATGTACTCCAAAGTGGTCAAACCAAATTATGCTAATAGTGTGGAAAGCTCCTGCTTGCCTATATCATTATCCACACTAGATGTTGTCATAAATTTTTATTTTAAATTAAGTTAATTTTAATTATATTTCATCAATTTAAATATGATGAAATGGCAAATCATTGGTATTTTAGTAATACTTTCCTGGTTCCTTTTTTTCTTTTCTTTTTTTTTTTTTTGAGACGGAGTTTCGCTCTTGTTACCCAGGCTGGAGTGCAATGGCGCGATCTCAGCTCACTGCAACCTCCGCCTCCTGGGTTCAGGCAATTCTCCTGCCTCAGCCTCCTGAGTAGCTGGGATTACAGGCACGCGCCACCATGCCCAGCTAATTTTTTGTATTTTTTTTTTTTTTAGTAGAGACGGGGTTTCACCATGTTGACCAGGATGGTCTCGATCACTTGACCTCGTGATCCACCCGCCTCGGCCTCCCAAAGTGCTGGGATTACAGGCGTGAGCCACCGCGCCCGGCCCCTTTTTTTCTTATCACTTACAATTTTTATTTTGTACTTACTGAAATAGTTCTTTTATATTATTTAGGTATAAATTATATATTATTTCTATGCATAGATGTAAAAGAGTATATAATCAAAACTAATAATTTAAGGTATTCCTAAAACTTCTTCACAGAGTCTCAGTAACTTAAAAAAAACAAACAAACAAAAAAAAACCTTGCACTCATTTGTGTGTGTGCACCTGTGGGTATATTTTGTTTTACACAGTTTCGTCACATATAGATTCATGTCACCACCACAGTGAAGATACAGAACAAAGATCCCTTGTGCTACCCAAAATTTTATATGCACAGTCACCCACCTCCTTTTTCCACCCCTAACCTCTGGCAATCACTAATCTGTTCTACATTTCTATAACTTTGCCATCTCAATAATACAGTATAATAAATAGAATCCTACAGTATGTAAGCTTTGAGATTGGCTTTTTTTTCCACTCAGTGTAATTCCCTAAAGATCCCTCCAAGTTGTTGTGTGTATTCATAGTTCATTACTTTTTCATTGCTGAATAACACCTCACGGTATAGATGTATCACAGTTTGTTTAAACATTTACCCACTGAAGGACATCTTGGTTATTTTAAATCTTTATCTATTAAGAATATAGCTACTATGAATGTTCATGTACAGATTTTATGTGAACATAAGTTTTCATTTCTTTGGAATAAACGCCCAGAAGTGCCATTGCTGTTTCATATGGTAAGTGCATGTTCACTTTTGTAAGAAATTGCCAAGCTGTTCTCAAGTGGCAGTACTATTTTACATTTTCACCAGCAATGCATGAGTGACCCAGTTTCTGCACATCCTAGTCAGCATTTGGTGTTATCACTATTTTGTATTTTAATCATTCTGATAGGTACATAGTGATATCTCCTTATGGTTTTAATTTGCACTTCCCTAATGGTGAATGATGTTGAACGTCTTTTCATGTGCTTGTTTGCAACCTAGAAATCATCTTCAGCAAAATGTCTATTTATGTATTCTGCTCATTTTCCCATTTGGTTGTTTGAGATTTTTTACTGTTGAGATTTGAGAATTCTGTATATATTCTAGATAATAGTCTTTTACTGTATATGTGATTTGCAAATATTTCCTCCCTATCTGTAGCTTGTCTTTTCAACCCCTTAATGATCTTTCACAGAACAAAATTTTGATGAGGTGCAATTTATCAACTTTTCTTTTGTGGATCATGTTTTTGGCATCAAATCTAAGTTCAAGTGTCTTGAAATTTTTTACCTAAATAATTTTCTTAGAGTTTTTTAGTTTTACATTTTACACTTAAATGTGTGATCTATTTGACTTCATTTTGAGATTGTGATTCATGTTTTTGCCTGTGAATATCTAATCACTCCAGCACCATTTGTTGAAAAGGATCTTTCTCTATTGAATTGTTTTGGCACTTTTGTCAAAAAATCAGTATGACATAAGGCTGGGTGTGGTGGCTCACACCTGTAATTCCAGCACTTTAGGAGGCCAAGGCAGGTGGATCACCTGAGGTCAGGGTTTCAAGACCAGCCTGGCCAACATGGTGAAACCCTGTCTCTACTAAAAATACAAAAATTAACCAGGCATGGTGGTGGATGCCTGTAATCCCAGCTACTCAGGAGGCTGAGGCAGGAGAATCACTTGAGGCTGGAAGGCAGAGGATGCAGTGAGTCAAAATCATGCCACTACACTCCAGCCTGGGCAACAGGAGCAAGACTTCATCTGAAGAAAAAACAATCAGTTTGGCATGTATGTGTATCCTATTTCTGAGTTCTCTATTCCACTCTATTGATCTATATGTTTATCTCTCCACCAGTGCTACACTATTTTAATTACTATAGTTGTGAAATAAAACTTAACACTGAAAAGCGTGATTTTTTTCCACTTTTTTGTTTTTCAAAATTGTTTTAGCTATTCTAGGTCCTGTGCATTTTTATGTACTATTTAGAACAAACTTGTCAATGTCTACAAAAACTGTTGCTGATATTTTTATAGAAATTGCATTAAATCTATAGATTAATTTGAAGAGAACTGATATCTTAACCTATATCAAATCATCCAATCCATGAACATGGTATATCTCCCCATTTATTTAGCTCTTCTTTTTTCACTCACATTTTCTAATTTTCAAGATGTAGCCCCTACACGTTTCATTAGATTTAAGTATTTCATTTTCTTTTAAATGAATACAATAATGATATTGTGTGTTTTTTTCACCAACTGATATTGTGTTTTTAATTTCAGTTTTTATATGCTCATTGTTAGTATATGGAATGTGATTAAATTTTGTGTGTTGATCTTGTATCCTACATCTTGCTAAACTCATTTATTAGTTCTAGGAGTTTTCTTGCTTGTTTTTGTAGATTCCTTGTGATTTTCTACTAAACAATTATGTCATCTGCAAATAGTAATTATTTTATTTCTTCCTTTTTGTATGCTTTTATTTCTTATATTGCCTTATGCACCATCTAGAACTTCAGTAGTAGTATATTACATAAGGACAGTGAGAATAGATGTTTTTTTCCTCATTCCCAGTCTTAGGAGGAAAGCATTCAATCTTTCATCATTAAGTATGATGTTAGTCATAGGCTTCTCATAGATGCTTTTCATCAAGTTGAGAAAATTTCTCTCTATTTCTAACATGCTGAGACTTTTTATCATGACTGAGTGTTGGATTTTTACAATATTTTCTTCTTAATCAATTAATATAATCATAGCATTTTTAGCCTCTTGATATTGTGATCATATTAATTGATTTTTCAAATAATTTTCAAACCACTCTTAAATACTTAGAATAAATCCCACTTGGTCATAGTGTATAATAATTGTTAAGTGTTGTTAGATTCAATTTATTAATATTTTGGTGAAGATTTTTGTGGCCAAGCTCATGAGAGACATTGATCTCTTTTTTTCTTTTTTGTACTTTTTATGTCTGGTTTTGATATCGGGGTAATACTAGCTTCTTAAAATAAGTTTGGAAGTTCTCCCTCCTCTTTTATTTTCTAGACTATTGTGTGAACATGACTATCTGAAAACCCTTTTTTGGCTCTTTGTATTTCTTCTTCTATGGACTGCCTGTTTGTACTTTTTGTTCACTTTTCTAATACATCATTTGTCTTTTTATTATACACTTGTAAGCATTCTTTGCATATATCCTTACCTGCTATAAATTGAAAATGTCTTCTCCCAGCCTATCATCTGTCCTTCTAGTCCATTTATAAGTCAATAAGGAGCAGCATAAAGTTGCAGTCAAGTGCATAACCTCCAGCACTTGATTGCTAAGGTTGAAACCCCCCTTCTACTACTGATTAGTCCTGTGCCTGTGGGCAAATTATATGAACTCTCTGTGTCTTCATTTCCTCATTGTCAAAATGGATATGGTAATAGCATTGACCTCAGAGCACTGTTTTGACCATAAATATGTAATTACTGAAAAGAAATTTAGAACAGTCACTTGCAAAGAATAAGCCTCATCTTATATAGTTACTATCGCTTTATTTCAATGATTTTTATAAAAAGAGAATTTTAATCTAAATATAGTCATATTTGTCAATCTTTTCTCTCTTTTGGTCTATGTAAGAAATCATTCCTTATATAATTGAAACTTTAAACATATTCTCTTTTTCTTCTAAAAATTTCAAATTTAGTATGTTTTGTTTTGACTTTTTTTAGACTTTTAATTCACCTTGAAAGTTATATTTTAATACACAAGGTATATATTTATGTTGGTTAGGATATAGTCTTGGCTATTGTAACAAAGAGACCCAAAATCACAGAGGCTTAAACAGAGGTACATTGCTTTGTCGTATGAAAATCCAAATGGGAAGTATAGGACTGGAAGTCTCCACAGCCACCATGAACCAAGGCTCCTTTTACCACGTGGCTCTGACATTTGCATCATGAAGCTTTCATCTCAAGGTCTAGAAGGGCTGTTCTGGACCCCACCATTATATCCACATTTCAGCCAATGGGAAACGGGAAAGTGGGGGGCACATTTTCTCCTTTTAAAGGTATGATTGGAAGTCACCCACATTTCTTCTCTCACAGTCTCCCTTCTAGCTACGTGCTGCCACCTGACTAAGCTCTAGCAAGCACACACTTCCTTCCAGGTTCTAGTCTTTCACTACATCTGTTTAGCACAGAGGACCAGCTCTGGCTGCACCCTCAGGCAATGACATACCATCCACAATGGCAAGTGACTTCTACAGAACAGGCTTGACCTACCCATTTATTATGCCAATGGCAGGCCACTTCTAAAGACTAGCTCCTGCTCACACTCTGTGGCAAATCTCTTTACCACCAGTGGACTGTGTTCCTGTGGTGGCCACATCATCTTCAAAGAGGACTTAGTGTCAGCCTTGGGGACCAGTCTGTGCCCAGCTAAAAATGTATTAATTTATGAAAAAATGAGAAGGATAATGGATATTAGAAGGCAACCAATTATCTTCAACACAGAATTCAATATTTTCCATATTAATAGTCATTTGTTCCAATACCATTTTGTAGAGAGCCATCCACTCCCTAAGTGATTTGAAATATCACCTCTTACACACGTAATATCAAGTTCCTATACATGCTTGGGCCTATTTATAGACACTCTGTTCAATCTCACTAATGTATATCTCTGACTTTTTATGGGAAAAATGCTATATTACTAGAGCTCTCTAATCTGATAAGCAAAGTCTCTCTCACTTGGTTTTACTCAGAATTTGATTATTGTTTGTGGTGTTTTAGTTTTCCATATAAATCTTAGAATTATTATTTGTTCCATATAATCATCTATTAGAATAATTGCTGAAAATACATTGAATTCATAGATTATTAGAAAAGAACTGACATCTTAAAAATATTCAGTCTTCAAGCCAACATCAAGATACACCTATTCATTTATTCATATTTTTTATGCCCTTTAATGACATATGACATTAATTTTCATAAAATGCTTACATAACTTTATTATATTTACTCTTAGGAAACAGTTTGTTGCTACAACAAAAGGTATATTTTGCCTATTACTTTTGTATGATTAATTATTACTATTATATAGGAACACTACTGATTTCCTTTTTTTTTTTTTATTGCATTTTAGGTTTTGGGGTACATGTGAAAAACATACAAGGTTGTTACATAGGTGCATCCGTGGCAGTGTGATTTGCTGCCTTCCTCCCCTTCACCTATATGTGGCATTTCTCCCCATGCTATCCCTCCCCAACTCCCCACCCCCCGCTGTCCCCCCCACTCCCCCCAACAGACCCCCGTGTATAGTGCTCCCCTCACTGTGTCCATGGGAACACTATTGATTTTCAAAAGTTGATCCTGTATCTGGAAATTTTTCTGAACTCTCTTATTAAGCACTACAAGTTTGCAGATTCTTAGATTTTCCTTGCAGATAATCAGGTCTTACGTTAAAAATATGTATATATTGTCTCTTCCTTTCAATCCTTAAGCCACCGTTTTCTTTCTTGTCTTGTTGCGTGGAGAACCTCCTGCACAATGTGGAATGGCAGTGATACGAGTGGGTATCACAATCTTGTTTCTGACTTTAATAGGTATATCTAAACCTTTCAGAATTTATTAAGGTGTTTGCTATCAGTTTTTGGTAGATTTCTTCAATCACATAGTGGAAGATACAGATAATTGCTTCCCAAAATCCAGTCTCTTCTTTTTCTTTGGTAACAGAATTCTAAGAAGTATACTCAGCTAAAACACAGCTTTCCCAGCTTCCCTTGCTGCTAAGTGTAGCTGTTTAACTAAATTCTGATTAATGAGATATAACCAGAGGTATTTTTATGACTTTCAGAAAGCTTCTTAAAAGGGAGGAGGCAGATTCTTTTGAGTTCTGTTTTAACTCTTCCACCCAGCTTACCATGCAAATGACACAGATGGAGTAACCACCTTGGACCATAAAGTGACAGAAGCTGTGAATTAGGATAATGAGTTAGAAAGACAGAATTGATGGGTTCCTGATGATCACAGAACCACAAAACTTGGCCTAGACTGCCTGTCTTCGAAATTAATTCACACAGGAAGAAATAAACTTCTGTTTTGTTTAATCCCCTACTATGTTGGTGTTTTGTTAAAAGTCACTGGACTTTATGTTAGCAGATACAAAGGTTAAGAAACTTCTACAAGTCATGTGCTGAGCAGCAGAGCCTTCCCAAAGCAGCAATTAAATCTAGTTTGCATTTTTCCAGCACTTGCAGAACCAACCTCATCATGCTTTTACCCTAGAAACACCTTCACTAGCCAGCCAGCATCACCTGCTTAAAGCTCAAGTTTCAGCTCTTTAGGACTCCTCCTTCCAACTCTTTCCTTTGTGCCTCCAGCTCTATCTAATTATATCTGCTTCCTGTAGTTCCCACTGCTGCGAGACCTTAATGTTCTCTTTTAACCTTTCCAGTTAGTTAACAGATTAATACCTATTTCGTAATCCTCTATATTATCTCTATTAATTTATCGCTATTAAAATGAATAGTGTGAAAAATGAATAGTGAGAACTTCAGGTCAAGCTTGAAGATATAGAGAGCTGGAAGGAGCATTGCTCCCACACTTAAAGAAAAAAGCTGAAAAAGTAGTGACTTTTCTTAAATCCGTGAGCAAACTGAGCTCACAGGGCAAGGAACTAATCCAATATCTGGAGAAAAACAGGTGCTGTAGGGAAAAACAAGCCCTAAGCATTGCTTACCTGAGACAAATGTTGCTAAATACCATGTACGCCAACGAGATTTAACTAGAATTTATTTATTTATTTATTTATTTATTATTATTATTTTTGAGACAGAGTCTCACGCTGTCACCAGTCTAGAGTTCAGTGGCTCAATCTCGGCTCACTGCAAACTTCGCTTCCCTGGTTCAAACGATTCTCCTGCCTCAGCCTCCTGAGTAGCTGGGACTTCAGGCACATGCCATCATGCCTGGTTAATTTCGGGGTTCTGCTGTTGTTTTTTGAGACAGAGTCTCACTCTGTCACCCAGGCTGGAATGCAGTGGCGCAACCTCAACTCACAGCAACCTCCGCCTCCTGGGTTCAAGCAGTTCTCTGCCTCAGCCTCACAAGTAGTGAGATTACCACAATAACAGAAATTCTGCCACCACACCTGGCTAATTTTTTTTGTATTTTTGGTAGAGACAGGGTTTCACCATTTTGACCAGGCTGGTCTTGAACTCCTAACCTCATGATCCACCCACTTCAGCCTCCCAAAATGCTGGCATTAGCCAGGCCTAACTAGAAATTTTTAATAAATTGTAAAGTACAATGGTGGGGCAGCATGAAAGAGTAAAGCTTGTAGGGAGTGGGGAGGCATATAAACAGGGAGTCTACATTCTCTTGCATCTTTTTATTCCGGAAGCCCACCTAGTTCTCACAGGGAACATGGGGAAGAATCTTGCTAAAACTCCCTCCCCATTGCTGGCTGGGGAAGGGGAACAGCAGCCACTGCAAAAAAACAAACAAACAAGCCAAAAAAAAAAAAAAAAAAAAAAAAACCTCTACCCAGATCCCTGTTCCCTATCTCCCCTAGTTTTAAAAAAAAGCCCTAGTCCACAGAGGACAGGTAACAGAATGATAGCCTTAAAGCACTGGTGGAAACCCACTGCAGCCAGGGAGACCAAATAAATAAATAAAACCAAACAAACGAAAATCCTGTATCCCTAGAGGGGAGGAACAGGAGTATACACAAGACCCAGCATTATATGAAGAAACAAGAACACTTTTGGAGGCCATACTCCCAAGACTCAGGTTCTCAGTACCTGCCTAAGAATGAAGCTAAATTAACACATCAAAAAACGTTTCCCTCTCCTGTTCACCACGACCATGCTAACAAGTGTCATGTAAAAATAACAGCGGAATACAACAGAGAGCGAGCTGCAAGAAATTCATTCTCTCTGAGACGCAGCACAGAGAGACACCCCAAAGCCAAATGGGGAGCAGCCCTCAACCCAGCCCATCTACTGACTGGATTAACACAAACCCCCAAACTAAAGCCCTAGCAAAAACAAAAGCATGTGCATGTCCACACATAGAAATATTTACCCCAGTTTCTACTGACTTGTATAATGTGCCCAGCTGTTTTTTTTTTTTTTTTTTTTTTTGAGACAAAGTCTCGCTCTTTCCCCAGGCTGGAGTGCAGTGGCGCAATCTCGGTTCACTGCAACCTCCATCTCCTGGCTTCAAGCAATTCTCCTGACTCAGCCTCCCGAGTAGCTGGGACTACAGGTGTGCGCCACCACGCCCAGCCAATTTTTGTATTTTAGTAGAGACAGGGTTTCACTATGTTGGCCAGGATGGTCTCAATCTCTTGACCTCATGATCCACCCACTTCGGCCTCCCAAAGTGCTGGGATTACAGGCATGAGCCACCGCGCCTGGCCATGCCCAGCTTTTAATAATTAAAAAAAATGTGAGGCATACAGAATGGCAAGATAAAACATAACATGAAGACATAAGCAATAACCAAAACTAAATTCACATATGACATGAAAATTGGAAATATCAGACAGGGAATTCAGAATACATGTAGGTAATATGTTGAAAGGTTTAATGGAAAATATAGGCAACATGCAAGATCGGATTTCAGCAGGAATGAAAGCAGTAAGAATCAAATGGAAATAGTATAAATCAAAACCACAATAACAGAACTAAAGAATACCTTCAACTAATGTGTCAGTGGATTCAAAACAGCTGAGGAAAGGAACAGTGAGTCTGAAGATAGGTGAACAGAAATTACCCACTGCAAAAAAGGGTCACTGCAATAAAGAGTTACAGCCTCTCACCCAGTTTCCAAACCTTAAGATTCCTTCTATTGTAGAGACAAGTTGTCATTAAAAAGAGATTCTGCAGAATTTCCAAAAGTATATACTGTAAATCTTCCACCAGGCTTTTTCCAAAGGAACTTGCAACCATTTACTAAAGTAATTGTGCACTGGTGAAAAAGAAGCATCCAGAGGGATTAAAAGACGCTAACTCTGAATTGACGCTAACTCCTGGGGACACAAAATGCTACCGCAATCTGAGTGAAAAAGTGGGTGCCTATGGAAGTCAGTCATCATGGAGATGTGGCCCAAGTTCAAATCATAGTGAACCCAATAGGCCTATTGACATACTTCGTGGTTACTGGGTCTAGATCTGCATAGTCCAGTGTAGTCAGGCTATTTAAATTTAAACTTCCATCATCACATTACCACAGAAAGTTTTATTATATAGCATTAGTCTAGACCAGTGGTTGGCAAACTATGGCCTGGGCCAATTATGGCCTGAAGCTTTCTTCTTTTTTTTTTTTTTTTGGTACATCTTGTGAGCTAAGAATAATAGTTTCTATTTTTTTAAAGGATGAGAAGAAGGAGGAGGAGGAGGAGATGACAACAATGTAGCCCGCGAAGCCTGAAACATTTACTATCTGATCCTTCACAGGAAGTGTTTCCTGACCCTTGACAGATGGGAGAGGCATACCTGGAAGCAGGCAGAATCCCCATATTGGCTCATAGATACGTGGAGTAAGGGCTTTTACTGTAGCCCTTTGAAATTCCTGGGAGAATTTCAGAGATTAGTGCCACCAACAAAGACTTTGAAGTTGCACAGGTAGTGTTATCTATCACATCCTATTTAACTCGCTAATTTAGCTTGCTCAGAAGGTAGGTGGATCTTGGAGAAAAACTTCAGATTAATGTAAGCCTGATTACATAGTGACTCTAATTGCAACTGCTATTTCAGATGTAGTGTCTTTACTGGAACAAATCAACACAGGTTCTGATTCCTGTATGCAGCTATTGACCTTGCAAATGCTTTTTCCTTCACATCAATTTGCAAAGATCAACAGAAGAAGCTTACTTTTACCTAGCATGACTAACAATGCACCTGCACAGTTTTGCTACAGGACTATTTAAACTTGCTTTTTCTGCAATTATACAGTCTGGAGAAATCTTCATAATATTGGTATTCTACATAACAGCAAACTGATTCACAACATTCTTGATATTATGCTGATTGGATCTGATGAACAAAAAGTAGCAAGTTTTTTAGTTGCCTTAGTAAGACAGATGTGATCCAAAAGATGAGAGTAAATCCCATTAAAATGCAAGCACACATAATCTCAGATTCCAAGAGTCTAGTGACCTGAAGCATTTGAGATATTCCTTCCAAGGTGAACTATAAGTTGACATTTTAAAAAGTAAAACTTATAACAGCACCAAAAATCATCAAACACTTGGTATGAATCTACCAAAGTATGAAGAGGAGTTGTATGTTTAAAACTGTAAATACAGATATAGGAAATCAAGTAAATTGTAAATAAATGAAGAGATATACCATGTTCATGAATTAGAAGACTTAATATTGTAAGGATGTCAATTCTTGCCTAAACAGATCTATAGATTCAACACAATCTTAGTCATAATCCCAGTAGGATTTTTTGTAGAAATTGACAAACTGGCCAGACACAACAGCTCTTGTCTATAATCCCAACACTTTGGGAGGCTGAGGCAGGCAGATTGCTAGAGCTCAGAAGTTCATGACCAGCCTGGGCAACATACCAAAACCCTTTCTCTACAAAAAAAAAAAAAAAAAATACAAAAATTAACCAGGCATGGTGGTGCATGCCTATAATCCCAGCTACTCAAGAGACTAAGGTGGGAGGATAATTTGAACTTGGGAGGCAGAAGTTGTAGTGAGCTGAGATCATGCCATTGCACTCCAGACTGGGAAACAGAGCCAGACCCTGTCTCAAAAAATAAAATAAAATAAGAAATTGACAAGCCAAATCTAAAATTTATAATAAAAGATAAAGAAACTAGAATAGTCAAAAGAAGTTTTCCAAAAAAGAAAAATGTTTGGAAATTCTTGTTACTTGATTTATTTACTTTTATTTACTATAGATTTTTAGTAATCAATATAATACAGCATTGATGAAAGGAGAGACATACAGATCAATGGAACAGAATACAGTTTCCAAAATTACATCCACATATACATGGTGAATTTATCTTCGACAAAGGCAGAAAGACAATTTAATCCATTAAATTGAAAAGGATGGCCTTTTCAACAAACGATGCTGGAACAATTAGATATCTATATGCAAAGAAAAAGAATTTCTATGCATAGTTTACATCCTATACAAATATTAAACTCAAATTGCCAATATGTCTAAATATAAAACATAAAATTATAAAATTTCTAGAAGAAAATGTAGGAGAATATATATTTTTGACCTTGGATTAGGCAAAGCTTTCTTAGATATAAGCTAAAAAGCAATACAAGTTAAAAGAAAAAAATAATAAATTATAATTTATTAACATGTAAAACACCTATTCTACAAAGACACTGTTTTTATTTGCTTGTTTTCTTTTGGTTTTTTGTAATCAATTTTTTTTTATTTTTTAAATTATTTTTATAGTGGTACATAATTGCTGTACATATGCTTACATTACATGTAATAATTTGATACATTCATATACTTAAATCAGAGTAACTGGGATATCCATCACCTTAAATATTTATCTTTCTGTTATGTTAGGAATATTTTATTTATTCTATTCTAGCTATTTTTAAATGTACAACAAATTAATGTTAACTACAGTTGCCCTAACAATCTATCAAACAGTAGGTCTATCTATCTAAGTATATATTTGTATTCATTAATCAACTCTTCATCCTCCTCACTCTTACCCTTCCTGGCCTCTGGTGTCCATCAGTCTACTCTCTGTCTTTATGAGAGCCACATTTTTAGCCCCTATACGTGAGTGAAAACATGTGATACTGGTCTTTCTGTGCTTGGCTTATTTTACTTAACATAATAACCTCCAGTTCCATCCATGTTACTGAAAATGACAGGATTTCACTCTTTCTGGTGGCTGAATAGTATTTCCTTGTGTATATACACCACATTATCTTTATTCATTCATCCATTGATGGACACTTAGGTTGATTCCATATTTGGGCTATTGTGAATAGTGCTGCAATAAACATAGGAGGGCAGATATCACTAATATATTTATTTCCACATATATGGAATATATATACATATATGTATTATATATACATACACATATGTATTATATATACATATACATATATATGTATATATCTGTGCATGTATATACTCAGTAGTGGAATTGCTAGATCATATGATCATATCATAGTTCCATTATTAGTTCTTTGAGGAACTTTTATACTATTTTCCATAGTGGCTGTACTAATTTACATTCCTGCCATGGGTGGGAATGAGGATTCCCTTTTCTTCAGATTCTCACCAGCATCTGTTATTCCATGTATTTGTAATAGAAGTCATTCTAACTTGGGTGAAATGATATCTCATTGTGGTTTTGATTTGCATTCCTCTGATGATTAGTGATGTTGAGCATTTTCTCATATACCTGTTGGCCATTTGTATGTCTTTTTTCAAGAAATTTCTATTCAGATATTTTGCCCTTTTTAAAATCAGATTTTAAAAAATTGATTACTATAGCTTTGTAGTGTATCTGGAAATCAGGTAGTGTGATACTTCCAGCTTCATTCTTTTTGGTCAAGATTGCTTTGGCTATTCAGAGCTTTTTGTGGTTTCATATGTATTGAACTGTTCTTGCATTGCTATAAAGAAATACCTGAGACTGGGTAACTTATAAGAAAAAAAGGTGTAATTGGCTCATGGTTCTGTCGGCTGTACAGGAAGCATGACACTGGCATCCGCTTCAAGGGATGCTTCAGGAAGCTTAAAATTGTGGCAGAAGGTGAAGTGGGAGCAGGCACATCACATGGAACAAGCAGAAGCAAGAGAGAAAGAGAGAGAAAGTGAGTGAGGGGGCAGGTGCCACACACTTTTAAATGACTATACCTCAAGTGAACTCACAGCAAGAGCACACTTATCACCAAGGAGATAGCTCAGGCCATTTATGAGGAATCCATCCTCATGATCCAAACACCTCCCACCAAGCCCCACCTCCAACATTGGGAATTATATTTCAACATGAAATTTGGGCAGTAACAAATGTCCCAACTATGTCACCATGTAAATTTTTTTTCTACTTCTGTGAAGAATGTCATTGATATTTTGATAAGAATTGCATTGATTGCTAGTTTTATTCCATTGTGGTCAGAAAGTATCCTTGATATGACTTCTACTTCTTTGAATGTGTCGAGACTTTAGTCTTGGCCTAAAATATGGTCTATCCTGGAGTATGTTCCATGTACTGATGAAAAGAATGTGCATTCTGCAGCAATTGGGTAAAATGTTCTGTAACTGTCAGTTAGGCCTATTTTGTATAGTATGTAGTTTAACTCTGGTGTTTCCTTGTTGGTTTTCTGGCTAGATGATCTGTCCATTACTGAGAGTGGGGCATTGAAGTCCTCTGTTATTGTTGTATTGCAGTCTAACTTTCCCTTTAGATCTATTAATGTTTGCTTTATATACCAGGGTGCTCCAGTACTGGGTGCATAGACGTTTGTAATTGTTACATTCTCTTGCTGTACTGATCCCTTTGTAGTCTGTTTTATCGGATATAAGTATAGCTATTCCTGCTCTTTTTTGGTTTCAACTTGGATTTCTTGTAAGATGGGTCTGGTGACGGTGAATTATCTTAGCTTTTGTTTGTCTGGAAAAGACTTCATATCTATTTCATAATTCAAGGATCACTTTTCAGGATAGAGTATTATTGGATAGCAATTGTTTTCTTACAGCACTTTGAAAATGTCATTCCATCCCTCTTAGCCTGTATGGTTTCCATTGAGAAGTTTGTTGCCAGATGAATTGGAGTTTTTTATATATCATTTGCTTCTTTATTTTTCTTCCTTTAGAATCGTAAGTTTGTCCTTGACCTTTGAAAGTTTGATTATTATACGCCTTGTGTAGTCTTATTTGGGTTGAATCTGTTTGGTGCTCTCTGACCTTCCTGTACCTAGATGTTTATATCTTTCTCAAGTTTGGAAATGAATCCATTATTACTTGCTTCAACATGCTTTCTACCCCTTGCCCCTGCTCAACTTTCTCTTGAACACCAATAATTATTGATTTGGCTTTTCAGGTAACTCTCTATATCTTGTAGGAAATCTTCATTATTTTTAATTCTTTTTTCTCCCTTGCCCATGTTATTTCAAATAGCCTGTTAGTGACTTCACTGATTCTTTCCTCTGCTTGATTCATTCTGCTGTTGAGAACCTCCAATGAATTTTTCAATTCAGCAAGTATATTTCTCTATTCCACGATTTCTGTTTGATTTTTAAAAAATTATTTCAATGTGTTACCTAAATTTTTCTGATAAATTTCTGAATTCCTTTTCTGTGTTATCTTGAAGACCACTGTGTTTCTGTACAATTGCTATTTTGAATTCTAGGTCAGAGAGCTCACATATCACTGTCTCGTTAGGGTCAGCCACTGTTTCCTTGCTTTGTCCATTTGAAAGAGGTTATATTTCTCTGTGTACAACTAAGTTTTAGCATCAAAGCGTAAGTTACTCACTCCAGTATTCTCTGTATGACTTGCTTTAGTTCTTATTGGGTATATTTACTTAAACATTCTTCATAATCTACCTGTTGAATTTCTTACTTTTTTTCTACTAGGTCACTGCCTCCCTTTTGGCACTAGATGGCACCTTAAGCCCAGGATTGCCTCAGCTCTAGCAAGTAATGAGAGAGCTGCCAGTCAGGAACTGGGGAGGCCTGGAAGGGGATATTAGCAATGTGGAAATGCTGACAGGAAGTTTGCGCCGAGAGGACCTGTGGAATGTACCTCCTACAGTATGGTGTGCTGAATAACCACTCCAATTTGCCATCTCCTTCAGCTAAGTTACAAAGCAAATTTTCTAAAGCCAGGGGTGATAATCCTGCCTCCCCACTTTGTCTCTTGCTGTCCTTAAAAATATATCCCCTTTAGGCACTCATGCTACTTCCTGTGGGTTGAGACATGGACAGAGTTCTCGCCAGGGAATCTAGAAAATGTGGAAGTTGGTTACCCACCTTAGTATCACTTTTCCCAGTATAGAAATTATGAGTTGGCAGCTGTAATCCCAGCACTTTGGGAGGCCGAGGCAGGTGGATCACTTGAGGTCAAGAGTTTGAGACCAGCCTGGCTAACAGGGTGAAACCCTGTCTCTACTAAAAGTATCAAAATTATCCAGGCATGGTGGTCCACACCTGTAGTCCCAGCTACTCAGGAGGCTGAGGCATGAGAATCGCTTGAACCCATGAGGCAGAGGTTGCAATGAGCCATCGTGCCACTGTACTCCAGCCTGGGTGACAGAGCAAGACTCTGTCTCAAAAAATAAAAAAACTATGAGTTGGAAAGGGTGGAATTTTGCATGCTTGCTGCTAGGCAGCTTGGGGGAAGGGGCATTGCAGATATGAAAATCTGATTCTCCTACTGTCTGGTTGGAGTTGTTTCACTTCTTTGTGGCCCAGGGAATTGACTCATTCTCATATTTGAGTTCTGGGATATCGCTTGTGATCATCTCAGCACTGTACCATTTGGTTTTGGTTTTCTGTCGTGGAGGGGACAGTGAAGCTAGCTTGAATTTATGCTGCCATTTTGAAACCAGAAGTCCACAACATTGTTAAAAAAAAAAAAAAGAAAGAAAGAAAGAAAAGAAAAGGCAGCCACATACTGGGGGAAAAAAATTGAAAACACAAATTTGATAAAGGATTCAGATTAAAAATTCTCAAAACTCAGTAATAAATAACAATCTAATATTAAAGTGGGTAAAAGATTTGAACAGACACTTCAAAAAGTAGACACCAAGATAGTAAACAGACACACAAAGATGCTCAACATCATCAGTCATTAGGAAAACGCAAATTAAAATTACAATTATGTATTATTAAACACCTACCTAAAATTTTTAAAAACTGATCAGAACAGACCAAGTTTTGGGGAGGTAATGGAGGAAGTGGAATTTGCCACTGCTGGTGAGAATGGTGTAACCACTTTAGAAAACAATTTTATAATTTCTCAAAAAATTAGACAATTCATCTACAGTACAATCCAGCCATTTCACTTCTTGATATTTACTCAACATAAATGAAAGCCTATGTTCATACAAAGATTTGCACATGAATGTTCATGGAAGCTTTATTTATGACAGCTAAAACTAGAAACAACCCAAATGTCCGTCAACAGGTGAATGAGTAAACAAATTGTGATACAACCACACAGTGAAATACTACTCAGCAATGAAAAAGAGTGAACTATCAATACGTAAAGTGACATGGATGAATCTCAAAATAGTTATGCTTAAAGGAGCCAGATGAAAAATTATTATAATAATGATCCCATTATTTAAAACTCCAGACAAATACAAACTAATCTGTAGTGTCAGAAAGCAAGGGCAGTAGATCAGTGGTTCCCTGGTGACAGGGGTGAGGAGGTGGGTGTACAGGAAGGGACAAGAGGGAAGGATTGCAAAGGGGCACAAAGAAACTATTGGAGGTAATGGATATGTTCACTATCTTGATTGTGATAATAATTCCATGGATGTATACATATGTCAAAATTTACCAAGTTGTACAGATTAAACATTATCCCTTGTAAATTATGTCTCCATTTTAAAAAGAGTACTAATTACAATAGCTTTGATCCAAGGATCAGTGTTTTAATTGTCTGTTGAGATGCAACAATCTATCCCAAAATTTATTGGGCTTTAAAAAATTACCTTCTTTTTGTTTGGTTGTTTTGTTGTTGTTGTTGTTGTTGTTGTTGAGATGGAGTCTTGCTCTGTCACCCAGGCTGGAGTGCAGTGGCACAATCCTGGCTCACTGCAACCTCCGCCTCCTGGGTTCAAATGATGCTCCTGCCTCAGTCTCCTGAGTAGCTGAGACTACAGGCACGTGCCACCACACCCGGCTAATTTTTGTATTTTTAGTAGAGACAGGTTTTCACTATGTTGGCCCTGGTCTCGAACTTCTGGCCTTGCGATCCACCCCCTCGGCTTCCTAAAGTGCTGGGATTATAGGCATGAGCCACCAAGCCCAGCTAAAAATTTACCTTCTAATTTGCTAATAAGTGTGTGGGTTAAGAATCTTGGTAGGCTCAGCTGAGTGGTTCTTTTGCTGCATGTGGCATCAACCAGAGTCATTCATTCAGCTGCATTCAGCTGGTGGTTAGGATGAGCTGGAACATCCAAGAAGGCTTTACTCCCATCTTGGCATCTCATTACTCGTTTACACAGACTCTCTCTCTACCCACGGTAATCCTGAGCTTCCTCACAGCATGGTGATCAGACTTTCTACATGATGTTTGACTTCCAAGAGAGTGCTTAAGAAATGAAGGGAGAATTCACCAGGATCAGAAAGCCATTATACCTGCTACCTATTTTTTTTTATACTCATAAATCTAGTCGCAGGTCACTGGAATACTGATATAGAAAAGCCCAACATCTCTCTGACTATGCTCGCCAGGAGAAACAGCCAAAACAGTAGGAAGATGATTTCTGCTTTAAACCTGCTATTCAAATCTCATGTCAGCACATCTAATTGGTGGAATCTAAATTTAAATCCAGAACTCTATCTACAAAGGAGTCTGGGAAATCTAGTTGCTAGCTTTCTGGCTTGGGTACAGAAAGGTGCACTAGAAAGATGCTGAAATTGAGGCTGAGTGTCCCATCCATGGCAATCATTACAACAGAAATTAGGGTGATCTCAGAAGCATTAAACAGTTCAATTTTGCTTCTTAGTGTGATCCAACAGGTGTAGACCAGGCACAGGAGCCAGGAGGCAAATGGAGGGCCTCTCCCTGCTCGCTACCCCCAGAGGCTCGGCAGCAACCACAGGAGAAGGCATTTCTATTGGATGTTTATCTACCTGGGAGAAGCATCCCTGGTGGAGCCCTAAAAAGCATTACAACTAAGGTCTGGACCTGGAAATGAATGAGAGCTATTCATTTCCAGAAACTTCCAAGAGAACCAACGTCAAGCCCTGTGTCCACCCTGTTCCCCTGGAAAGGTTCATCAATAAGGTTGTGGTCCCGAAGTTGGCCCAGGCTGAAGCCAACCTGCCCGGGAGTTGTGGCTGATCGGGCCCCCAACACTCCTTTCTCAGAATGGGAACCAGAGGGATTCTGTACTCTGCAGCACTCAGAAATTACAAGGCTGCCTCCATTCCACAGCTAAGTCCACAGCAGCTCCACACTTCCCCCATGCACATTTAGGAGGACAGGTCCCCAGAATCTCCCCAGGGACCCCAGCGCAGCCGCTTGCAGGCCCCGAGCAGGTCACTGCCGGTGCCCGGACCTGTCTCCCCTCATCAGAGCAGTGTGGGGGCTGGAGTGGTTGACGTCTCCGCCCTGGCAGCCCGGATCTCCGCGCTGGTGAGAGTGGGAGGCAGCTCTTCTGTTCTCCTGTCAGCGTTCACTTGAGAAGCCTGCACTCCAGCCCCCTGCCTCTTATCTCTTCAGAAGCCGATACACTTGCTGACAAGAGGCAGCTTTTGTCAGCCACTGCCAGATCTAAGCATTTTCTGGCCCCAAGCATTGACTTCCAGTTTAAAAAAAAAAAAAAAAAAAAAAATCACAGTCTCCTGAATTCTCTTGTCAGGTCTGGCACCTTTGTTCATTCACTTATCTCAGGAGCATGCAGGTGGCACAGGGTAGGCAGGGACACCCAGGACTCCTGTCAGCATTTGGATGCAGAAGTGAAGCAGGTAGCCCCAGGCAGGGGAAAGGCAGGAGGAGAGGCCGAGTCACTCCTTGTGTGCCTCCTTCATTCATTCTGACCACATTCTTGCTGAGTGGTGTGGGTAACTGGAGGATTTCTGAATCCCACGTTTTGCTCTTAGAGATGGGGGAACTGAGGCCTGGGGCAGCCTCTCAGCAAACCTATATAGTACTGGGACTTAAGTCAGTGGCTCTGCTGACCCTGTATCTGGTCCTCTTTCCAAATCCCCGATGTTTTTATTTTTAAGAATCTGTGGATGCTGGGGAAAGAACGGAACTGAGGCGGAGGCTCAGGAGTGCCCCCAGCGTGGGATGGGTCCTCGCTCACTGGCTCCCTCCCTCTTCTCTACCACGGAAGAAGAGCGAGGGAAGAGTGCTTCAGTGAGAAACCGTCTGATCAACAAAACAAAACACAGTGTTTTGTTACAAAGTCCAAACTCCTGTTTCTGGGCAACGAGAGCCCCTACACCAGGCTCACGTACAGAGCAGCAGAGACAGAACACCTGAAATCCAGGGACTGCTCCAGAACGGCCGCTCTGCCCGCCGTCTCTCTAGGAGCCTCAGATACCTCCTGTTTCTCCTCCACTCCACACACCCCCACACACTCACACATTCCTGAAGGAAGCACCACTTCCCCTCACAAAGGTAAAAATGCCTCCTTTCTTGTTTTTAAAACCATTTATTTATTCATATTTTAATTTACATTCAGGGAAATTCATTCCTTTTGGTGTCCAGTTCTGTGAGTTTTGACAAATGCAGAGTCATGGAACCACCATCGTGGTCAAGATACAGAACAGCCCATCACCCTAAAACGCTCCCTCCCTCACTCTGCCCCTCTGTCGTCGGCCCACACCTCCCTCCGCCCCCAGCCCCTGTGGCCACGGATGTTCCCTGTTCCTTTAATTTGGCCATCCCCAGAATGCCATGTAAATGAATTCATAACGTCTATGAAACATTTTGAGGCTGGTTTCTTTCACCTAACAACACATTTAAGATTCATCCATGTCGTGTGTGTGTAGCAATAAAAAGGCTTCTCCAAGGTGTAAAAATAAAACTCTGGTGGAAACCCAGTGCCCAACCACAATTCCCATCCAGCTCTGAACACAGCTCACCAGCTTCTCTGCAGCCAACGCCACTCTCCCCTCCACCCTCAGCCCCATTCCTGTCCCCACCTGCTTGCTCCTCAGCCTGCAGCCTGCCCGGAGCCTACCCACCTCCTTCCGAGCCTAGTTCGTGTGGCCACACTGGGTGCTCCACAATCCTCTTGCTGCTACTTGGTTCTAATCCAAGAGAGAAAACCGCAAATGCTGGCAGAGCCAGGCAGGGAATTTAATAAACACAATACAACACGGAATGGTGGGGATCAAAGGGACTCAGACAAAGATACTCACATTGCTGTAAACTATGTCACACACTCTACCTGCACACCACTCACCCCGCCCCCCAAAAATGCATCTGTGGGCTGAATTCAGGCACATGATTCTGGATCTGCAGCCTCGGAATCCCTCACCCTGACCCTCTTACACAACTACACCATTGCACTGATGAGAAACACGACAAAACGCAGGACAATCATCTCACCTTCATCAAGGTGGCAGAACTCAGGGTGACCATATGTCCCCAGTGGAATGCAATGGAACATGGGGAAGCAGATCACCCCACGTGGACTTGAGAATATGCTTTGAATAGAATATGCTTTGAGCAGATTCAGCTGCCAGAAAGGCCAGCTGAGTGAAAGGGATTACGCCCACGAGACCCCACCCCGGCCATAGCAGTCTGGCGCTTCTTACCCTACGAAGCTCAGACCCAGGAAGCCTGTGTAATGTACAGAATCGACAGTTGCCTCTTTTTCTTATGGCTTCCATATTGCATGCACCAACAACACCCCCACTCCACATATACACCCAAGTGCAGAGAGCATGCTGCAGTGAGCTACCTAGAGCCCCTCTTCTGATGGAGTGCTTCCATCTAGCGCCTCCTCCAGGGAGAGGTTGTTCCTCCAGCAGCCAGGAGTGTGGCTGCTGATGGCTGCCAGCTGTGCCCCTCTCTGGACATTGCCCTTGCCTCACGAGAGCTGCTCAATCAAGGTTATGACCTCTCATCAGGAGCGGGCCACCACCAATGACTGGTTGAAGTGGAGGTAGAAAAGCTTGCTCACCCCACTCTGGCCGGAAACTGGGACAACTCCAAGGGGTCTCCCAGCTGCTGGTCATCCCAGCTTGAGGCCTGGCTGAGGCATTGGCTGCAGCTGCATGAGAGTTCAGCCCTGCTCCCCTCACATCCTTACAAATACTGTTTCCAAGTGCACTCCATAGAAACCTGCTGCATGCAAATCTCCAGTTTAGAGTCTGTTTTTAAGGTTTTTAGAGAACCCAACTGAAGGCAAAGGATGAACCGGCTTTAGATAGTATGACTGTCAAATTCAATCTGTAAAACATTTAGTTTTAAAACATCTTCCCATATTATTTTATTTGCTCCTCTAAACAACTCAATTAGGTAAGTATAGAATTATCCCACTTTGGCCGGGCGTGGTGGCTCACGCCTGTAATCGCAGCACTTTGGGAGGCCAAAGCAGGTGGATCCCGAGGTCAGGTGTTCAAGACCAGCTTGGCCAAGATGGTGAAACGCTGTCTCTACTAAAAGTATAAAAATTAGCCGGGTGTGGTGCCAGACATCTCTAATCCCAGCTACTCGGGAGGCTGAAGCAGAGAACTGCTTGAACCAGGGAGGAGGAGGTTGCAGTCAGCCGAGATTGCGCCACTCCACTCCAGCCTGGGCGGCATAGCAAGACTTCGTTTCAAATAAAGAGAATTATCCCATTTTCTATATGAGTAAAGTCCAGAAGGATTATGTGTTTGATACAAGTCACATGGGCTATCAGTGAAGAATCCTATCTAGGCTTCTGGTCCTCCAAGCCCTGCTCCCTAGTCACCACAATGGCCAGAGCTGACGGGTGAGGGACTGCATCAAGGAGAAGAGACAGGTGGAGTCAGGACCGATGCCACAGACCATCAGGCTTCACACAACTTGGGGTACGATGCACATTCCTACTCATCAGAGATTTCTATTTTCTCTTAACTTTCCAGCAGATGGCAGTCGAGTGTCTTGAGGAAGGGGCAGCTCCTCCTCATTTGCAGATTTGCAGGCTGGCATTACTTGAGCTAGTGGGACCACTAGCAGAGGCACGAGCACGTGTGTCTGACTTGGGCTGAGGGTACGTGTCAGACAGCAGATGCTTCCCGCTGGGAATGGCCCCTCAGATAAGAGCATTACCCTGTCCATTGTCTAGGTATAAAGGCAGAATCGGGTCACCAGCCCCCTTTGGCAGGTCATGGCCTTGACGATGAATACATTTATTTTTTTCTCTGCCGCATTCTAAGATAGAGGGTCTCAACTGCTCAGGTCTTCAAAATAAAGCAAGAACGCTCACAACCCATGAGGGTAGTATCTGATTACTACTTAAAACTACCTGGGGTAGGAACTGAAGTGGAAGACTTTCTTCAAAATATAGTGAAAGACACCTTTTGAAACATCACTAAAATGACGGTGAAATAATTTTTGTTTGTTTGTTTTGAGATAGGGTCTCATTCTGCCACCCACACTGGAGTGCAGTGGCGCAATCTCGGCTCACTGCAACCTCCACCTCCCAGGTTCAGGCGATTGTCCTTTCTCAGCCTCCCAAAGTGCTGGGATTCCAGGTGCCCGCCACCATGCCCAGCTAATTTTTGTATTTTTAGTAGAGACGGTTTCACCATATTGGCCAGGCTGGTCTCAAACTCCTGACCTGAGGTGATCTGCTCGCCCTAGCCTCCCCAAGTGCTGGGATTACAGGTGTGAGCCACCATGCCCAGCCAACGGTGAAGTAATTTTAAAAGGACAAAATGTATGGACAAGGGGCCAACAGCAGATGCGATGACAACTTTCTGGAAGTTTGAGCAGTGACTGCCTTAGCTGAGTGTGCCTGCAGAGCGAAAGCTGGCAAAAGAAAGCAAGGGTAGCCTCTTTCCAAAACCCTGGAAAGTTCTCAGGACTCCAAGCATTGGGTACCTTTGAAAACGGGGAGGAAGAGTGAGGTTAAAAACAGGAGAGCTAGTAAACAGTTTGTATTCACAGCAATTGAGCTGCCAGGCCCTCCCTCACCCAACACAATCTGGCTGCGGATAGCAGAGCATCCTGTCTTATATGTTTAGACAAAGAGTAAAAGAGAAGGCCGGTGCATTGGCTCACACCTGTAATCCCAGCACTTTGAGAGGCTGAGGCAGACAGATCACAATGTCAGGAGTTCAAGACCAGCCTGGCCAAAATGGTGAAACCCTGTCTCTACTAAAAATAGAAAATCAGCTGGGCATGGTGGCTCATGCCTGTAATCCCAGCTACTCAGGAGGCTGAGGCAGGAGAATCGCTTGAACCTGGGAGGCAGAGGATGCAGTGAGCCAAGATCGCACCACTGCACTTCAGCCTGGGTGACAGAGTGAGACTCCATCTCAAGGAAAAAAAAAAAAAGAGTGAAAGAGAAGCACGAAGGCATTAGTTCTGTGGTTCACCATCATCCAAGCAGGTGTTTCTGCAAATCTCACGGCCCTGCCTTCAAGGCTGAGGGAGGTTTCGTCAGCTCCAATCATCATGTCCTCGTTCAAGGCGTGGAGAATTGAGAAGAGGAAGACGGTAGAGCCAGCAGCTCCTGTCCTCTTTACCAGGAAAACAAATGCTCTCTCAGAAACTGCCCTTCCCCAGCAGAGGTTTGCTTCTGATGCTTGGCCCTCGTGGAGTCACATGGCCACCACTGGGTACAGGAGAAACTGGAAAGGCGAATACTGCGTGCCTCCTACAGGCTTCATGGGAGAGGCCAGCAGGAGAAGGAGGGCTGGGGGTGAATGTGGAGCAGGCAGAGTTTCTTCTCAAGTGGGCAGGGTAGACGCTGGTGTGGATGCCCAGTATCAGAGCTGTTTTCTCTTGGGCTGGTTGGTGTCTCACTGTGGAAATTCCCCAGCCCCCGGCCTAGTGGGAAGTGCACAGGAGAGTCAGAGTAGTCAGAGTTCCAGCGCCCAGCAGAAGGAGGGACCCAGGGTTCTCAGCAGACCCCCTTACTTTCGGTAAGGATCCTCGAGCCTGCCTCCACTGTGCCAGATGCCCCCCACCTAGAGCTCAGAGATAGCCATCTGCATGAGGGAGGACCAGCCTCTGCCTGGGAGGCTGGGTGAGGCCTTTCTGGGTCTGCTGGCCTTTGTGTGGCCTCCTGTTCTCAGCCCCAGCCTGCATCTCCACCATCTAAGATGCCTCCTGGTCCTGCCTGTTTGTGGATTCTGAGGCCCCACTTGCTTCTTTGCCCACCTCCACCCCTGGAATTAGCAGAGTGAAGAAAACAAGAACACAAGACAGTTACTACTCTTCCATCCATTTACCTTCTTCTATATCTAACCTCGAGGAGAATGGATTAATCCAGTGCCGTGGAGGCAGAATACAGAACATTCTGAAGCTATCAGAAGCAAAGAACCAGCTGCCTGCGCCACAACACAGACACAGTCCAAAAGCAGAGCGTTGAGGGAGAGACGTAAGGAAAAGAAGGAAATCTAGAACAATACCCATTTATATAAACGAAAAGCACGTACACACCAACGGCCATTAACCATAAAAAAGTGCTCACTTTCATTAGTCATCAGGGAAATGCCAATTAAAACCAGAGTAGAAACCTCTGCACACCCACTGAAGGCGCTAAAATGAAACGACAGAAGCACTGAGTGTTAGGGGAGGGATGCGTTCACTGACGGCGGAGGGAATGTTGGTGGAACCCCCATGGAAAACTGGCAATATCTGCTGAAAGTGAACGCACACTATCCTATGACTCAGCAAGTCCACCCCCAGGTATGTACCTGGCAGAAACAGGTACATATGTTCATCAAAATTTATGTACTAGAATGTTCATACGTGTGCTACTCATGAACCCCAAACTAGAAACTACCCAAACACCCATCAGCAGTAGAATGGAGTCTGCTCTATGCAGGATTCTGTACGGCAACAAGAATGAATGAACTACAACAAGCAGCAACATGTAACTCTCGTGAGCACAAAGCTGATCAAAAGAAGCCAGACACGAAAGAGTTCCTATCATTCAATTCCACTTGAAACAAATACCAAAGCCAGGCAAAACTAGCAAGGGGAATTCAATGCGACTGTCGTAGCTAACTCTGGGTGGGTGAAGTGGTGGTGACAGAAGGAGGGCACAAAGAGATCTTCTGTGGTGCTGATAACGTTTGGTTTCTGTGTTGTGCTGCTCTCACCGATGTGTTCAGCAATGGAAAACCCTTTGAAATGAATTTGGGATTTGTACACTTTCCCATTATGTAGGTTCATTAGATGTAAAACATAAAAAGAAAAGCTTTGGGCTGTTAGAAGAGAAAACGCATATGCACAGGCAACAATACTACCTGTTTTACAAGGATGTGCACATAAATACCTCCTTGAGCTCTTAGAGAGGTGCCTGTATTAAGGAGACGGCAGTGGAGTGATGATAGGGGAAAGAAATACAGCACAGGAGAGGAGTGATAATACGCTTAACCCAGCTTCGAACCTGAGGCAAAGTAAAGGCAAACCTTGGGCAAGACTTAGGGCCAAATAAAGGAAATATTAGTTTTGAAAAACATTTATCTCTGACAGCTGACTGCGTGTTCCTCTTACTGCTTTAATTAAATAGGGTTGGTCAGGAGCGGTGGCTCACGCCTGTAACCCTGGCACTTTGGGAGGCTGAGGCAGGTGAATCACAAGGTCAGGAGTTCAAGACCAGCCTGGCCAACATGGTGAAACCCTCGTCTCCACTAAAAATACAAAAAATTAGCTGGACATGGTGGGCTGTAATCCCAGCTACTCGGAGGGCTGAGGCAGGAGAATCTTTTGAACCCAGGAGGCGGAGGTTACAGTGAGCCAATATCACACCACTGCACTCCAGCCTGGGCAACAGTGTGAGACTCCATCTTAAAAAAAAAAAAAAAATTAAATAGGCTCTGGCAAAGAGAAGGGATAGCCAAGATCTTGGCAAGGGTTCTTTGTAGGAATTGCCTGTCTCCGCACACCTGTGGCCCTTCTCTGCATTCTGAGACCTTTCTTGAGCCACAGGTGTGCTTTTATGGATGAACCTCTACAGGGTCAGAGCTCTGGTTCCTCTTCCCCTGGGTTTCTCTCCCCCTGTTTAAATTTGGGGTGCATGTAGATTTAACAGGCTCAGCCCACCTCTCCTGCTGGCAACATCCAGTTGCTCAGTACGAAAGGGGAGTGAAAACCCTACTCCTGCTACCTATGGAAGGAGGGGAGGCAGGTCTCCACCCCGCCCCCAGCAGCTTCTGTCCTAGCCTTGTCTCCTGCTTGACCCAATGTCCGTTCGCAGTGGCATCTTCATTCTGAGGCCGAGAAGCCCGTGATGGAAGTTTTTAGGGAGGTGGGACATTCCTGCTGCTGTACTCCCCTCCGGCCTGGTAGGTGTGACTCTGGAAAGGCGGTCCCGCCCGGGGCCGAAACGTTAACGTTGCCTGCACTTCCTCGTCTGGCCGATAGCGGGAGCTGCTGGCCCACCTGAGGCTGGTCGGGCGCTAAAGACTGGCAGCCGACCTGTGTGGGGTCCATCCTCGGTCCCCAGACACCCTACTCGACTCAGGGCCGGAGGGCCCATATCCTGAACTTTACAGTCCTGTAGACTGACTTTCTTCCAGATCCCCTCCTGCAAGCAGAGCAGCCCCTCTGTATGTACCTAAGGCGTCCAGCGAAGCCCCACACCCAGGTTGCAAAGGGACGCCGTCCCCCGCCCCCTCGTCGCCCTCCCACTTCTCCAAGATCCTCATCACGGAGGGGCAGGTCCCAGCCTCCGGGCTCCCAAACCCAGCACCTCTGTGCCTTCTGGGACCCCGGCGCCCATTTGTCTCTCTCAGAGCGGTTCTTGCCTCCGGGAGCCCCGAAAATGTGACAGGAGAGTGCACTGTCCCTTCCAATGGCCGCTCTGATCTGTGGGCAAAAGCTGGGAGCCTGTTTGGTTTAAAGCAGAAGTGTGTCCCCGCAGGTTCTGGGCAGGGGCGTGTGAGCAACCGTTTGTCAGCGTCTGTCTCCGTGCTTGTGTGCCTGTGACCGTGTCTCTGTGTGCGAGACAGTGGGTGTGTGGATGTGTGACTCCAGGCCTCTGTGTGCGACGAGGTGAAGGTTGTGTGTGGTCCAGGAGGGTGAATGTGTGTGTGTCTGTGTGTGTGTATCTGTGTGTGTGTCTGTGTGTCGGTTGCCTGCTTGCCTCTGGGTCTGGGGGTGTGTGTGGTTCTGTCAGCGTGTGCGTCAGTGTGTTCAGGTAGGTGTGTACCGTTGTGCAGATGTCTGTGCCATCCCTGTGTCTCCAGGGAAGTGTGGTTGAAGTAAGTGTGTGCGTCTCTGTGTCAGTGTGTCAGTGGATGTGTGTCTAAGCCATGTGGGCGTCTGAGTTTGTCAGCGTGTCTTCCTCAGTGTCAGTGTGTGTTAGTGATGTGTCTGTCTGTGTCTGCGGGTGTGTGGGTGTGTGTGTCTGTCTCAGGGTGCAGGTGTGTGTGTCAGGGCAGGTATGCCTATGGCAGCGTGTGTCTGTTTCGGCATGAGTGTCAGTGGACACCCGTGTCCACGTGGGTGGGTGGGTGTCTGCTGTAGCCTTCCCAAGTCAGCAGGTCGTGTGTGTGTGTGTGTGTGCGCGCGCGCGCGCCAGTGTTTGTCAGTGTGTGCCTGTCCGCCTGTGCGTGGGTGGGCATCTGTGGCGAAGCGTCCCCGGGTCGGCGTGTGTGCCCCCCGCGTGTCTCTCTGTCCGCCTCTGCGTGGGTGGCTATCTGTGGCGCTGCGCCCCCGGGTCAGTGTGGGCGTGTGCGCCCCGGCGGGCTGGGCGGGCGCGGGAGTGTCCCCCTCCGAGCGGGCGGAGCGCCACGTGCGGAGCCCCGGGCGCGTCGCTCTGGGGCGGAGCCAGCCCGGGGCCCCGAGCCCCAGGCCCAGCCCAGGCGGGCCCCGCCCCCGACCCCGCCCCCAGCACAAGCCCGCGCCGCTCGCCCAGCCCGGGAGCCCGGACCGAGCAGCGCAGCCGAGACGGCGGCTGCGCCCGTAGGATGCGGGGATCGCTCGCCCGGGGCCGCTGAACCCGCGCCCAGTGCCCCGAGCCCCGCGCCGAGCCGAGTCCGCGCCGAGCCGCAGCCGCCCACCCCAGGTCCGGACCGGGGGACCAGCAGGTGAGCGAGCGCCCCCGCGCCCGGCAGCCCCGGCCCGGCCGGAGCCCCCTCCGCCTGCCGCCGCCCAACTTTCCTCCCCGAGAGCCGAAGCCTCCAGCCGCTGCGTGCTCCTCCCCTGCCCCGGGTCCTCCCGGCAGCTCCCTCCGCGACCAGTGCCCCAGAGGGCCGGAGGGGGCGAAGGGGCGCAGATCCGCCCGGCTGGAGGGGATCCCCGGGGGAGGCGTCCCTGATCACCGCGCGCCCCCCTTCCCTTCCCTTTCCTTCCGGGTTTCCCGTTGCGCTGTCGAGGGCCGGGGGAGGGGGAGCTGCGGCCCCCGCTTCCCGGCCATCCCTGGCGCAGACTCGGGGAGGGTCTGGGATTGGGACCCGGATTCCGGAGGCCGGAGACCCCAAGGTCAGAGCGGCGACTGGGCGCGCAGTGAACGTGGTTCCAGAGAGCGGGGGTTGCGGGGGCTGACTGAGCGGGGCTGGATACGAGGGAGGAAGCCAAGCACCCCCTTTCTCTGGGCACAGGGGGAACCGTCTGCTCGGGCTATCCTCTGTGTGGGACGAGATATCTGCGCGTTTACACCATGGAGAGATCTCGGTGCCCTTTGACGCCCTAAAGGGGCCGCATCTCCTCTGTCTGATCTCTGTGCTTCTTGAAGGGGGAGAGATCTCTCTGCCTTCCTCTCTCTGTGAGCCGGACAGATCCACGCACCCTGATGGGAGGTGTCTCTCGAACTCTGTGTTATTTGATCGTCTTTGGTGGCGCCCTGGTAGAAAGTGGAGGTGCCAAGCCTTGTCTGAGAGGCCAAGGGCTGGTCAGGGGCAGAGGTGTGGGGACTGTTAGTGGTAGTGATGAGGGTGGGGGGAAACGATGTTGGGGACAGTAGGCCTGCCTTGCAAACAACTCAGGACTCCATGGCTGAGATAGTGCAGGACTCACGCTTGTGCTCCCTAGTGCCTTCAGCCCAGCCCCAGGCCATGGGATCCATCTCCTTTTAATATCCTGGGCCTACGTTCCATTCCCAGGTGTCTGTTCACCTCCTGCTGAGACCCCTGGTGTGTTTCCCGGTGAGCCTAGGCGGTATCATCCAGACAGGCACACCACATGACCCACACCATGCCATGGCATCCCAAGCCCGCTCCCAGGTTCCCACCATCCTTCAGGATCTAGTGGACCCTGAGCAAAAGAGGTGCCAGCTACTGGAGGCCCAGGCCCTCACTGCTGCCCTCAACTCCATCTCTTTGACTTCATCTCCACTCAGTTAGAATTGGGCAGGTGTACCTGAGTCGGTGATAATGAGTGGGAGGGGGAATGAGGGCGGTCAGGCTGCTGTTGCAGGGGCATGGGGAGGGTCAGGTCAGTCCACAGTCAGGGTGTGGAACGCAGATTCTGTTTCAGTGTCCAGCCCTGTGCTGAAAAGAGCCTCATTAAACTTTTGATCCTGTCACCACCATATTGTGCAAGTGGGGAAACTGAGGCCCAGAGGGGCTCAAGGAATTATTCAATGTCATCTAGAGAGTCAGTGGATTGGGAGCACCACTCAGGGTGAAGATACCTTGAGATCTGCTTTCTCTGTGGCAAATAAGCCTAGAATTGACCCAAGAGGATCTGAGCAGAAGAGGAACTGGCCCTGGGGTGCCAAGAGCCAGCATTCAGCCCAGTGTGGCATGGGCAGCTGCTGTGCTCCAAGGTGCTCGGCCCCCTCTCTGTGGTGATCAAAGCTCCTCTGGAAAAATTCTAGGATTGACTCACTCAGCATGAAGACTGGGCTTGGAGGACTGGTGGGAAGCACCAGAGACAGCTGGGGCCAGGGGAACAGCGGAGGCTGGTGCCCAGGCAATCCAAGGAGAAGGGAGTCCTGAGGGCAGCCAGGGACAGTGGCAAATTGCAGTCTGTGTCCTGTTCAGAGGAGGCTGGCTTCTGCTCACTCTTGGGAAGGTTATTGGAAGGGTGTGCAGTGATAGAAGTGTGTCCCCAGAGCCCACTCACAGGAGAGGTGGTTACCTTTGGCTGGGATAGTCAAGAGTCTTATTCTAACAAAAATAACCTTCCACTGGGTTTTGAAGGGTGAATAGGAGTTTTCCAGGCAAGGACAGTGCAGTCTAGCTGTCAGGACCAGTATGTACGAAAGCACAGAAATGTGAAACAGCACAATTATTAGTTGAGTGATTCCTTGGGCACCATGGTGTGAGGAAGAGAAGAACGGAGTTCAAGCCAAGGTCACAGTCACGGGGGCCCTTGTGAGCTCTGCTCAGGAATTGGGAATTTATCCTCAGTAATGTTACTAAAAATAGCTAACATTCACTGAGTGCTTTCTGCAGGCCAGGCATGGCACTAAGCGCTTTATAAGGTTAATCTCACTGAATCCTTGCATCAACCCTAGAGGTAGGGACCATCATAATGGCCATTTTGCAGATGGTGAAACTGGGGGTCCAGAAAGGTTCAATAGTTGCACGCCGTCACACGTTTTCTAAGTAGCAGAACTTGGGTTTGAGCCCAAGGGTCAATATCTGCTGTGCATGATACCATCTCCCCGGCTCAGACCACGGGTGCCACCCAAAGTCTTTCCATGGAAGGAGAGGTGACCGGCAGGTTACACAGGATACAGAATTTATGGTATTCCATCTTCCTTCTAAGTGACGTGCTGCCCTCCCATTCCCCACCTCAACGTCTCACTAAGCGAGGTGTGCTGCCCTCTGTCGCGTCATGAGAAGAGGAATGGGCAAGTGAAATTTGGGTTGGCAAGCTTGATGAAGAGCAAAGGAGAAGGGACAGATGTTTCATGGGTCTGATTTGAAACTGTTATATTTCTGGACACAGATGCTGACATCCAGAAGGTAGTTGGAGGGAAGGGCCCAGGAAGGAAGTATGTTCAGGATGGAGATCTGGGCTGGAAATGGAAACGTGGAGTCTTCAGCAGAGCTTGGTCATTGGAGGCATGACACTGAATTAGATTGCCCAGCGAGAATGCAGACCTGGGGTTCTCAATCCGGGTGACGTCAGCATCACTTGGAAAGCTTTAAATAAAAATACCTCTGCTCAGGCTCCACCCCTAGACATGCTCGTTCATTTGGCCCTGGGATGGGGCCTGGGCGTCAGGAGTTTTGAAAGCACCCAGGTGATTGTAACGTGGTGTAGAGGGTGAGAAGGAAGGAGGTTGAGTCGGGAGCCCAGAAGTGTTCCAACAATCAAGGCAGGAGACGTCTGCAGAGAAGGCTGAGAAGGAGCAGCCAGAGAGGCAGGAGGAAAGCCGGGAGTAGGAGGTGCTGCGGAAGGCAGGGAGAGTGCCCTGTTCCCTTCTGCGGAGAGACTTAAGGTGCATTCTCAGAAGTTCATGGATAGATAGAAAAAGAATGAATAATTTAAAAAGAAGTGTCCATTAGATCGAGCCACGGTGAGGGTGCTGGTGACCTTGGCAGGAGAAACTCCACTCAGTGCCCGCAGAATGTAGTGCCCGGCACAGACAGGTTCTTGTTGAATGAATGAATGGGTGACTTGGTGGGAATGGAAGCCAGTTTGGAGTGGGTTGAGAAGTGAGCTGGAGGTGAGGACGTGGAGACAGCATGTGTAGACAGCTCTTTCAAAAAGTTTGATGGTTGAAGAGGGAGGAGAGAGATAGAAGGGAGCTGGTGAGGGGTGGGGTCGGGGAGGGCTGTCGGGAGAGCCTGGAGTGGACGCTGTAGGCGTGCGTGCCTGGGCAGCACATTGCCTGCAGGAGCTTGGGGATGGCCTTTCCCTCAGTGAGGGCTGCAGGTTATGCGTCAAGACAGTGACCATGCAGTGTGTAGTGGTTACGATTTGTTCAGGGGGCAGTTAGGGAGGCTGGGTGGGAGGAATAACTCTTTCTGTGAATTTCCGAGACAGAGATTTTGATGGCAGGAACTGTGATTCCTGCTGGGGATGTGGGCAGGAAGGGGAGGGAGCCCTTGCTCTACAGAGAGAAGGGTGTTCCGGAAAGCCACATCTGGAGACAAGATGAGGTTGTCTAGGGCAGGTGTCCAGGGTGATAGGATTGGGAGAAGGAAGCTGGAGTGAAAGTCCTGTGGCTGCTAAATACATGAAGAAGGCAGAGACAGAGGCAAAAACAGGGCCAATGGGTAGCCTGTTGACAGAGGCTGGGCCCCATGGGAAGCAGACCCACTACAGGGCTGGCCAGGGCTGCAGGGGGAGCCTGGGATGGGAGGGCCCCACTGCCTGCTGCCAGCCCAGGCTGCCCTGATGCAGAGGTCTGAGACAGAGTTCATGCCTTTGGGCCATGGAAGGTTCTAGAAGGTGTACAAGCTATAAAAATTGCTCTCATGAAATTTATGTACAAGTAGGGAAAAAAGACAGACTGGATACCATTAAAGCAATCCATACAGAAGATCATTTGAGATAGGGGCTGGTGCTGTGAAGGAAATACAACAGGGCAGTGTGATGGAGAGACACGGGTGGCTCTAGACTGGCTGGGCAGGGAAAGCCCCTTGAAGGAGGAGACTGACCTGAGACCTGAATAACATGAAAGAACCAAACCTGAGGAGATCTAGGGAAAGAATGTGACAGAAGGAAGAGCAGGTGCAAAGGCCCTGAGGCAGGGGCGAGCTCCGTGGGTTAGAGCAGAGGGAACAGGGTGAGGAGGGAGAGGTTCTGTGCCTCCATTTCGGACCCGCCCCTTTAGACTGCACAGCTTACACCACTCGCCCCGGGCTGGCAGCGGTTCCTGAGGATGAGACTATTTTTAGACATAACTCTCCTCTCTGTGGGCCTAGAACATACCGTGTCTTTTTAAGATGATCAATATGGAATGACGCTATTTATAGAGACCCCACGTCAATTCCCAGAGCCTGGGACCCCCAGTGGGGGGCAAGTCCAGGACCAGGCTTTGCGGAGGTAGGCACCACCCCTGGCACAACACGGGCCATCTGACATCAGTTCTCTAATGCTCATCTTACCTCCTCTACCCTGCCTGCTGTCGCCTGTCTTCCCTGAAGAGCCACAGCCAGGGGCTGGGGAGCTCAGTACCCACAGCTCCCCCAGCAACTGCCTTTCCCCAATGGGTACCTGGTGTGCCGCAAGCCCAGCAGAAAATTTAGTTGTGATTTTTGAAGCCAGAGTCTGATAGAACAGTTTCTCAACTTCTCTTGTCCCTTCCTCACTCTGTTTACTATTCTGGAGGGACAGAAAAGGACGGTGGAAATCCTTAGGACCTCCCAGGTTTGCCTCAGAGGGCCAGGGAGAGATCTGCCCAGCACAGGAAGAATGAAAGGTTGAAGTTAGGGGCTGAGATTCCCTGGCGGGAGGTCAGTGTGGTCCAGAGCAGCCAGGGGAGACTGCCTGGAAGAGGTGGGACTGGAACCCCACCACAGAGGATGCATAGAATTCAGAGAGGTGAGTGCTTTGATCGTGTGGCTGGGCCTGTTGTCAGGACAGAATGTTTATGCTCTGAGCTTTCAGTTCTTTCTCTCCTCTTCAGTTTGTTCTCCTGATTAAATCTCCTAGGAAGGCAGCGGAAAGTCATGTCCCCACAGGGGTATTAGCAGAGTGGAGGGATGGAGCTGCTCTCCCAGCATCCGTGTGGGCCCAGGAGGGTCCCTCGCCCACTCAGAACCCTGTCATCACCAAGGGCGTTCCCTGCCCTCCTAACAGCCCTGGGTGGCTGAGGCTGGTGCTGGCTGCCCTATAGGCTCAAGGTCACATGGGGATGTGGACAGAGCTCGGACAGGACCTCATCCTTGCCCTTGCCCAGGGAGCCCCCATGCTTTCTGGGAAAGGATTGTGAATAGGAGAGAGGCTTCTCCTGGCACCAGGAAAGTGGTAAATGCTGTTCTGGTGGGTATTGATTCCTCGAAGGCTTGTGCAAGGCAGGAGGCCTGGCTCAAGAGGCCGCTTTCAAAGAGATGGCAGAACAGAGAGAGGTAACCTGGCACCAAATCAGTTCTCAGGGTACTCAAGCTACATTAGCCATCCCCCTACACTCAGGCCAGGCTGGGTGGTACCCCAGATGATCTAAGGTGGGGGAAAAAATCAGACCACACGCAGGACCAGCCCAGCCCAGTCGGTGCACCCGGCCCGGCCATCAAAGCCCCAGCCTCATCAACCTGGGCCAAGCACGGAAAGTGGCCCAGACTAGCCCCTCAGAGCCAAGGTGCCCACCCTCGCCTGCCCAGCTCTGCTGCCTCTGGACATGCTCCTGGGAAGAACCCAGTCCCATGTCCATTCTCTACTGAGCCCAGGGCTCCAACCAAGGGACACCAGCTGGTGTGGGGTACAAGGAGGCTGAAGGCCAGAGGCCACCCACCATAGTCCCCGTTCCTCATGTGCTGCTCGCAGACATAATCAGAAGACACGGGAGCTCGGCTGGCCCTTTGCAGCAGCAGCCCCGCCACTGTGCTGGGTCAGATGCAGCACGGACTGCCAGTTAAATAAAGCGACAGCCTACTGCCAACAAAACTGGAAACCCAAGGAAAGCCCCCACTCACTTGCTGAGCCTGGGCGCCTATTAGATGTCTAATTGCTGAGCTTCTGTTTCAGGAAATGTCTGAGGGAAAGAGAGATAAAGCTCCCTAGGAGCCCCTTGGGGCCTACAGTCCCTAAAGTTAGCTGGACTTCAGTTCCCTTCCAGTCCTCACCTTTTATGATCAAATTAAGGACGTGTCTCCAGGTGGGTGACCTGTGTTCACAAGTGCATTACACAGGGAGCTTAGATCACACTCACCAACAAATAAAAAGTAAAAATCTCAAACATTATGTTGAGCAAAAACAGCCTGGCACAAAAGAGCCCATATGGTAGGATTCCATATGCACGAAGTTCTAGAACAGGCAAAACGAGTCCAGGTGATAGAAATCAGAGCAGGTGACTGGAAGGATTAGCGGGGAACTTTCCAGGGCGAGGGCATGTTTACTATCTTATTGGAGTGGCACTTACTCAGGTGTCATTTGTCAAAACTCATCCAACCATACACCTAAAGCGTGTTCTTGTGCTTAAAGCATATCTCCGTATAAAAGAATATTAAGGAAAAAGGGTTGCACGTTTCATTAAACTTCATCATGGACATTTTGTGGCATAAATGTAGTGTATTGGTGGATTGGCTTATTTCTCTCTGGACACTAAGGGAGCCTAGAGGTAGGCCTCCCAGGTTTCTGTCTCCCTTAGTGCACACAGTAGGCGCCCTATAAATACCTTGGTTGCCATGCCATCAGTGCACAGTTCCTCTGTGAAGCTTTTTTTCAGCTCAAGTATTGAGAAAAATGAGTTGGAAGAAATGGAGCTAGGAAGAGTCTTAGAACTCTGATTGCGGTCACGGGCACCTGTGTGCCATGAGGGTGTTTCCTGGGCCACAGATGGGCACCTTTCTGGCCTGATTATGTGTGCCATGTGGGTGTACACAGAGATGATCTGGGGTCTGGGGTGGAATGCCCCTGGGTGACTGAGCTGGCTCTCCAACTCTGGGTCTCTGTGGTTTCGGGGTATTAGACCGTCCAGATCCCCACCCTGGAGACCCAGGGCCAGAGGCAGTGCTGCTTTGGCTGACAGCGCTGTGCCCCTCAGCATATTCTAGATCCCCTGTACATGGACCTGGGCATGTGTAAAGGGGCTGACAAGGAAGACTTGGGCCCGGGGGAGGGGGTACCTGAACGACCTGGGCTATTTGCAGTTCCCCTGGCCTGGCCAGACACTGATGAACAGTTGATGGGCTGAATGAGCTGCTCCCAAGCCCCTGACCCCATCCTTGCTGTGGGGAAGGGCCATGAAGATAAAAACAGGGCCCCCCCGTCTTTCAGAGTAAACAGTGGCTACCCCCAAGCCAGTTTGTCCTTGGGAGGTGGGCTAAGTTCAGTGAAAATCGACAGTAAGTTTCAGATCATCCCTCCCGCCCAGGCAATTACCTTCACAGTCTCGGCTCTCCCGCGGTAGGCCAAAGGGCCCACTCTCCCTCAGCTCCCACCTCTGCAGGGGGACCTGGTCTCAGGGACTCCCATTTCATTTCATCCTTGCCTGGGGAATCACTTCAGCAGAGCCGCAGAGCTAAAGCGGGTGGGGTTTTCCAGTCAGCTGAATTAGCCTCGGCTTCAGCCTAAGTGTTGGAATAAATGAGATGCAAATGTATGTAAATGAGGGCATCCCCGGCTTCAGGGTGGGTGTGTTCGCCTCCACCTCTGGGAGGGACGGGGATGATTCTGCAGGACTTACCAAGGTCGTTGGAGGTGGAGATTAAGAGTAGAGGAGGACAGGCTCCTCAGACTCTCCCACCTCCCCCAGAACTGGGCTCCGGACTGGACAGGGTTAATCCCTGTGCAGCCTCCAAGGAGCGAGCCAGTGGGGAGCTGGTTAGCGGAGGCCTCGTGCAAGGACAGACCAATGTGCCTTTGATCTGGGAGCTGGGACCTGAAAGCACAGGCCACCAGCACCAGCTGGCACCCCCACTGAGCCTTTGTCCAAGCGGTTAGCCCGGGAGAGCCGAGACTATGCAGATAATTGCCTGGGCGGGAGGGACAGTCTGAAACTTACTGTCGAGCCCTCCGACTTCCATCCCTCACCATCCCAACCTGTGGCTTGAGCCTCCACAACCACCCACAGCCGCTGCCGGCAACCAGGGTGGCCACTTTCTGGTCTGTGGAGGGCAACAATTCACTCCTTCCCTGCAGCCCTCCCCCCCACCGCCGCAGCCCTACCCCACCCACCACCTATCTCCCCTAGAGACTTGCCTGACGTTCAGTCCCAAAGCAGGTAGAATTCCTTTTTTTTTTTTTTCTGTTTTTTGAGACAGAGGCTCACTCTGTTGCCCAGGCTGGAGTGCAGTGCAGCGGCACAATCTCAGCTCACTGCAACCTCTGCCTCCTGGGTTCAAGCGATTATTCTCAGTCTCCCGAGTAGCTGAGATTAGAGTCGCCCGTCACCACACCTGGCTAATATTTTGTATTTTTAGTACAAAACGGGTTTCACCATGTTGACTAGGCTGGTCTGGAACTCCTGACCTCAGGTGATCCACCTGCCCCAGCCTCCGAAAGTGCTGGGATTACAGGTGTGAGCCACTGCGCTTGGCCTCAGGTAGGATTCTTTAAAGGCTTAGGGCCTGGTAGCTGGAACTCCATGTCAGTGCCATCCAATAGAAATATAGTATGAGTCACCAATGCAAGCCACATATGTAATTTTAAATTTTCTAATAGCCATATTTTTTAAGCTAAAAAAAGTGAAATTAACTTGAACACATTTAATCCAGTATGATATTATCAACTTAAATACTATCTGTTCAGCTTGTAATCGATACTAAAAATCATTAATGAAATAGTAAACATTCCTCATTATACCAAGCCTGCACAAGGGATGTGACTTCACAGCCCCACAGCTCGGTCCGCAGTAGCCACATCCCAAGCACTTGGTCGCCACATGTGGTGAATGAGTGGCCGCGCTGCCTTGGACAGTACCTGAGCTGGAGAGAAAAGCTGCCGGGGAATCGGTTCTGTCAGGAAAACTGTGGACTCTGTGGGCATGGGCAGAAATCGGCTAGGTCTCCCTGGGAGCGTCTGGGCTGCATAAACAGAGAACCAGGCTCAGACGAGGCCGACAGGGCTGACTCTCAGCCTTGAAGTGGGGTCACAGACACGCTCAGCCCAGGCAGACGGGCCATAGGTAAGCCGTGAGCCTTTCCCCGACTCTCTGCACACAGAGGTAGGGGACAATGTAGTGCCGTGGACGGGCTCACAGGCCCGGCCTCAGACAGACTGAAGCTCCTTTCATCTCTCCTAGAGTTAGATTTCCCATCTGTACAATGAGGATAATAACCCCTGTCTTCCTAGGATTGCTGCAAGGATGAGGTAAGGTGATCCGTTAACAGCGCTAAGTGCAGTGCGGGGCACAGAATGAGCATGTGATGCTGCTGGGGCGGCCCTTAGGCCGGTGCCCGGGGCTGGAGAAACTGAGGTCTAGAAAGGGGACCAAGTCCCAGTGTGAGTGTGGGTCCAGGCAGTAGGAAGGTTAATCTCGCACTCACTCATTCTTTCATTCCTTCATTCACCAGTCCCTGCTTTGAGAGACCGGGACAAACACCCAGGGGGGACGCAGGCATGCAGGCAAACTGCTCCATCCTGTGCTGAGGTAGGGATGGGAATTCAAGTGTGCCAGGAATACAGAGAGGAGGGAAAGAGCCAGCCCAGGCAGGGAGGGCTGCTGAGGGCAGCACGGAGGCCTTCTCAGCTGGATCTCCCATAAGAACAGTAATAATAACAGCAATAACCAGAATAGCAACTGAATTCATTTGGCACTTTCTGTGCGCCAAGCATGTGCAAATACCAATACATTTATGCTTCACAGCAGCCCTGTGAAATAGATCTTATTATTAACCCCATTTTACAGATGGGAGAACTGAGGTAGAGAAACATCAATCAATTAATCTGCCCACAGACACAAGACAAATGCGTGGCCAGCGCCCAGATATACTCTGGTAGCTGGCTTCCCAGCACAGCCCTGTTTCCTTATCCCTAGGAACATGAAATCTTCAAGAGGGTGAGGTGGGAGGCCAGAGTGGGAGGCAGAGATGGGTACAAGGCCCGGTTCTCTGGCTCAGAGCATTTCCTCGTTGCCAGTGTCTGCGAGTCTGGGTGAATTTCCTTGCCAGCCACCATGGACTCTCTTTGCTGGTGACTCTTCCCCTTCCCCGCATTATCCCCTGTTGATTTGGGATCCATCGCTTTGGGAAGACAAGTATTCTGTGTAGTCATTGTCGGGACCATGTACACAATGGTTGCTGATTAAATGATCACTGGGTCATTCAGTTAATAAGACGGGTCCGTGAGGTGTTGGCGGGTGACATGTTCTCAAGGAAGGTCATGCAGTCGCCTTACAAGCAGGACTAGAAGTTCTGATGGGGGCTCCAGGCAAGGAAGCCCAGAGAGTGAGGTTCCTAGCTGTCATTTCCACATCTGGGGGCCTGTGGGGGCCTGTGGATGACTGGGGTGAAGTTACAGCCTGTCAAGCTGCCCCTACTCCCGTTCTCCTGTCCCTGGTCCTGCCAGTCTAGGAGCACCCACTCATCTTTGTAGGATGTCCTCTCAGGCAGGGTAGAGAGGAGGGGCCCATGCTCGTCTGTGGAGTGTGATCAGGGCGTGGGCAGGAAGTCCTGGCACCCTGACCTCCACCTTTAGGGAGTGAGCGCCTGCTTTGAGGACACCCACACCCTCTCCCTGAGCCTCTTCTTTAGCACTGAGGAGCAGGCAGAAGGGGAGTGCCCTGTGGCCGGGCAAAGCTGCACTGCGTTCTGGGGTTGGTGGGACTGCAAGCCCTGGGTGCTGCGTGCTGCAGCCCGAGGTCACCCCAACTGCAGGGCAGGAGAGAGGAGCTCAGAGCGGAGGAAGCCCACAGAGATTTTCTAGGAAGCCTGGGAACCACTTCCACACAATGCTTTGCATAAATTTACATGGCAAAGAATATTCTTTGCATGCTGTGTTCCAGAGGCTCCGATTCCAAGGCGACCAAAATGCCAGACATGACTCAGGAGGTTGAAGTGTGCCTGCCTTTGGGATCAGGGAGGGGAGTGAGTAGGGAGCGGCTGCAAGGAGAGGGGAGACTCCCCGGGGTGACCAGCCACCCTGATTTGTCCAGGACAGGGAGAAATTTTAGTGCCAAAATGAGGAAAGACCTGTGTAAACTGGGGCAGGTAGTTCACCCCACACCCACCTCCCACCTCCCACCTCCCACCTCCCACCTCCCACCTCCCACCTCCCACCTCCCACCTCCCACCTCCCACCTCAGACAGTGCCTGCAGCTGCACTCTACCTGCCTGGCTGTTGTGTCCGTGTCATAGCAGTGTAACCATTGCTGATTGAGTACCAGCTCTGTGCCTTTGCCTTCAGAAAACCCTCCTTCAAGAAAGCCAGTTGAGAAAACAGTGCAGGGGGGTCTAGTTTCTGGTGTGAACAGTGAATATTCTTCTCATGCGGCATCTCTGCCTTGATGTGAATACGCATGCTACAGGACCTGTCCGTAACCAGCAGAGGCCAGGAAGGGGCCAGAGCTGAGCAAGGGGGAAAGGAGGAAGGAGCCAGTGTGGGTGGGTGGGCAGTCAAGGGAGGTGCCCTGGAGGAGGTGGAGTGGAGAGGAGAGCAGGAGGTGAGTCTGGCATGGCTCAGGGCACACAGCGATGGCTCAGGGCACGCAGAGTGTTGGAGAATGTCTAAATATAGGAGCAGGGTCTGCATATGTGGGATAGAAGGAAAGAGGGAGGCACTGCCATGGTCCAAGCAGGGGCAAGGAGGCCTGTCCCAGGGCAGCGACTTTGGATGAGGATTGGGAACTTATGGCCAGTGCCAGAAGAAAGGGTGCCAGGAGGAGCCAGTCTGGAAAGGAGGATTCAGAGCCTGCTCCCATCATGAGCTCTCAGGAGCTTCCCGGATGCAGGGACGGATGCATCTACTTCCAGAGGCTGATGAAATGGGGCAGGATGGAGTTGGGGAGGGGGGCAGGCTCTAGAGTGAAGCCCAAAGGACAGGGAAACCTGGCCCAGGAAGCGTGGATGGCCGGAAGGAGCGGCCCCAGCCTGATGAGCTGCGGTAGGGCTGGGGCAGATGGCGAAGCTGATGCAGATGGAGCAGCTCTCCTGCGGGGGGAGAATCATGAGGTGCTGGCATCTAGGGGATCAGTGACTGTGGACTTACAGTCAAGCCAGGTCCAGCCTCCCCAAACACTGGGGCAATGTGAGACCGAGACCAGGGTCCCCTGCTCACCTATTTTCCCCTACAACCTTCCACAGCTGGGGGATGGGTTGGTTCCTCTGCAATCTGGAGGCCTGACATCCTAGACCTGAGGGCTGTGGCTGAACCTGTACCCAGAACATCCTCAGACCACCCCTGAGCCCTCCTCACCCTGGCAGCAGCGGAAACCCTGCAGCCGGGGCTCAGCCAGGCTTGGCCACAGCAGGGCGTGGGCTCTGAGCTGCTAAAGGAAGGGCAGGGCCAGAGCCAGGTGCAGGTGGCAGGAGAACAAGGGAGAAAGCGGATCCCGCCCGCCCACCAGGAGCCGCCTGTGGGGCCCAGAGACAAAAGGCACTGTTCACGGGTTTACTTTGGAACATGAGGCTTCCCGGGTGCTGCAGCAGAGAACTGCATCTAGAGTCTGGTTTCAGGAGCTCTCCTAGGCAGACTATCCCCTCCCAGGCCAGGGCCCTGAGGGAGCGGATGCTCTGTAGAGGCCAGCGGGGGTAGGCTCCTTCTTAGGACCTAGTGCCTCATCACCAGGTCTTGGATGGAGAAGACTGGGGAGGGTGTGGAAATGCTTGGACACAGGACATCGGCCCCCCTGGTCCTCGTCCATCCCACAGGGCCACTGCAGGACTCAGAGTGGAATTTCTCAAGTCCAAGGGCGAGGCAGACTGGGGTCCCAGTCCACACCCAGAAATGATACAAAGTCCAAGTAAGTCAGAACTGGAGGCCAGGGGAGCGGCTCCACTCACAGTAAGAGCATTATAGAATCCCAGAAAGGACTGGGAGGCGCGTCTCATCCTTCCTCACTTTACAGATGAGGAGCTGAGGTGCACAGGAGGGGACCCCAGGGTCAGCACCTGAGCACGGACCAAGCAGGGTCTTCTCTCCACCTGCGAGTGAAGCCCATCTCAGAAGCACATACTCTGAGACAAAATAAAACACATAGGATTAAAAAGGAAACCAACTGTATTGAAATGCAGCTATCGGAACACAAAAAACAACTTTTGCTAGTGTAATATATGTCTTTATTCATGTTTTAAATTTGAAGATCTAGCAGCAAAGCTAAGTGCTGTGATTTTGCAGTCGTGATGAGTATTAACGTGATTTGAGAGGCCAGCAGCAACTGTACCACGACAGGGAAACATCTGCAGCTTCTTTTGGTCAGAATTTCTGCTTTGTTGCCTACATTCATAATGGAAGGAAATGCTAAATTTGAATTAGAGGTTAATGAGGAGATGCGATTTCTTCCCTGAATTTTCCATCACCCCTTCACGGAGTCTGTTAAGAAGGGCCCCTGAACTATTAATACATAGACAGGCAAAACGAATCTATGCCATTAGCAGCGAGGAGAGTGGTTCCCTTGGCAAAGGAGGGTATTTAGCGACTGGAGGGCAGCCTAAGTCTAAGAGACTGGGAGCGTTTTATCTCTTTGTCTGGGTGCTGGTTACCAGGTGTATTCCGTTTGTGGAAATTCATCCAACTGTACATTTTTGTGTGCCTAACTGCATGAATCCTTTATTTCATACAAATTAAAAACACCTTTACTAGAACAGACATACGTGCAGGTGTAAGCTCGCACCCGCACACTCTCTCTCTCTCACACACACACACACACACACACCCTTGCCAGTTGTACCAGTGAGCCTCTGCAGATCCATGGGCGGGCTTGTGTCCCCACAACCCTTGCAGGCATATGGACACAGATGGATACAGTGAGACAGAGAACACTATTTTTAGGAAATAAGTCCAGGCAAAAGAGGTGGCTTCCCAATTTATGGAGCTGATTGCTCGCAGTGGAGAGGGTTGCCCTGTAAGAAGCTGCTGTCATCCAGACTGGTTTCTTTTTTAATTTTTAAAATAAAAAGACGAATAAGTTTATTGTTTCTGTAAAAATAATGCAAGCTCATTATAAAGAATTCAAGCAATGAAGACAAGTGTAAAGAAAATAGTTTAAAATTACCCAAATTTCCACGAGCTAGAAGAAAGACGTCTTCACTCACACGTGTTGATGAGGGTTGCAGATGCCTGTCTGTTCACTCAAAGATGGAAGGGAGACAGGGAAATGCTTTTATACAGTGGAAACCTACTCCCTCACCTGCTATTTTTAACAAAGATGTTCCTTTAACTTTACTTGAATGAAACAAGAAAAAGACACAGAGTGGCTCTTAACGTGCAGCTCCTGGGACTCTGTCCTGCCTCCCTCCACAGATTTCGTGCTGCACTTCCCCAGGGACCAGCGGCACCCTTTTGAGGCCTGAGTGTGTTGTGTTTGCTCACTATTTACCTGCCTCGTGGCCAGGTGCCTGCTTCACAGCAATCCAGTGCTCAGGGCTGTGACCCCCAGGTCCAGGCCCTTTGCTGCCCACGTGCAGGGGTTGGCACAGCAGCAGCTCGCTGGGGTCATCGGTGACATGTTTTGCAGGAGGAAGATCAAGGCAAAGCTGACCCTCGTGAGGGAAAAGGATTCTGTTCTGGCAGAGATGTCCAACAGGTGTCCACCGTGCCCTCTTGAATGGGTGCCCGCCGTTCCCGGGTTTGATGTGGTAATTAGCGATGCAGCCTCCCAGCCTGGTGTCAGAGTCAGGAGCTGCTCTGACCACATCCTGTTTTGGTGGGGCAGTTGGGACTGCATTCTTCTGCCTCGGTGTCATAGGCAGAGTGTGTTCACACCAGGTTCTGGATTGTTGGAGGCCACCAGGGGCCACATTCTCCCGGTTTGGCGTCACATGCCTGTGCTGGCTGGACGTCCTCGCTGATGAGTGGTCACCGTTTTCCGATTCTGCTGTCACTTGGGATCAGCATTCATTTATTCACATTTGGGAGGAGGGGAGCAAGGAGCAGTGCGAGGAGCCAGAGATGCTCCATCAGCTCTTCCCATTATGATTCAATTTATTGCTAGAATTTTATTTGGTTATTACCAAATCTGTAAGAGTGTATGTATTTTTAAAGGGGATGGGGGACATGGCAGGCAGAGTTATCTTCAGGTTACCTAAAGTGCCAAGCTAACTTTAACCTTTCCAACAAAGGGAAATAGGTCAGATGGGCAAGGGAGGCATTGCCCATTTTTTGAGCCAGATTGTTTGGGAAGGTTGCCGCGCCCTGGGGATTTCCTTGTGAGCCTCTCTGCAGGGGCTCCACTGCAGCTGTGTACACCAGGGTACCAGAGTTTGGATGAGAACTCCAAGCTGACAAATGTCTCAAGTGGTGACAGTTAAGGAACCAAAAGATGCAAGTGTTTCCTGTTGTGTGGAATGGGGCAAAAAGAAGGTGCTTGGATGACACAGTCACTGTTGCCTGCTTGAATTCAGACATGCTTGTTAGGAGGGGAAGAGCAGGCGGCCCTGCTGCCTGCCCACATGCGTGCCCCGTAGCCGGCCAGTGTTGCCCAGGTGTGCCCGTGGAGTGGTTGGCATCCTGGGGTCTGGAGCCTCTCTACAAACCGTGTCCCTCCCGCCGGTAGCACAGCCACCCCCAGGAGGTCTGCCCGCCCTGCCCTCTGTCCCTGGGCATAGCATCAGGACCACTGTCTGTGTCTTCCAGCTTCCCTGCAGGCAACGTGAGGAGAGCCTGTGCCCAGAAGCAGGATGAGAAGATGGCAAACCTCCTATTACCTCGGGGCACCAGCAGCTTCCGCAGGTTCACACGGGAGTCCCTGGCGGCCATCGAGAAGCGCATGGCGGAGAAGCAAGCCCGCGGCTCGGCCGCCTCGCAGGAGAGCCGAGAGGGGCTGCCGGAGGAGGAAGCTCCCCGGCCCCAGCTGGACCTGCAGGCCTCCAAAAAGCTGCCAGATCTTTATGGCAATCCACCCCGAGAGCTCATCGGGGAGCCCCTGGAGGACCTGGACCCCTTCTATAGCACCCAAAAGGTGACTACCGCCCACCTCCAGCCCTGCCTGCCTTTCTGTGCAACTCCCTTGTCAATAGAGCAGACGTGGAGAGGGCCTGGCCTCTATATGGGGCTGTGTTTAGGGCAGCTTGCCAGGCTTTGGGGGAATGAGTCACTGATGATCTAGATTCCAATCACCTTAATTTGGGAGTTCTGGAATAAAAGACAAGAATTATGCAGCCTGAGATGCTGGTTTGGTGTAATGAAGAAAAGAGAGGGTAGCCTTAGGGACAGTCATGTCTCCTATGACTGCCTTCTTTGGGAATGACCTGTGGTTAGATTTTCACCTTTGAAGGACTCCTCCCCATTGTGTGGGGTGTGTGTGTGTGTGAATTGGAATCAAGCCCTGAGTTTCAGCCTGCGTTTGGGCCCCAGAGTATAGCATGTGGTCCCTTCTCCTTACTGGGGACAGCGTGTAGCCCCCACACCCCACCTGCCTGACAACATGAACCCTTTGCCGTGCATGGCTGTGCTGGCTGGCTTAGGCCATGGCCACAGCAGCAGCTCCCTGAGCTTTGAGAGCTGGCAAGGGACCAGGAAGGCCAGTGGGGAATCTGAGAGGGATGGAGGGGGCAGTGACTGCTGGGGGATTTTGGGGTGAGGGTGGCACGTGGTGTTCTGCCATTGTCCCTTCCATGATAGGGAGGAGAAGTGGCTTTTGTCCACTAGGGCAGGGAGACTCAGGCGTCCTCCCAGCATGGCTCCGGCCCACGAGGTAACTGCCCCTGTCTCCATCCCCTGCCCTGGCCTCCCTCCTCCGGATCTCAGGCCCATTTGTGCCCCAACCGTGCACCCCACCACACACAGACGTCCCACAGAGGCTTGGTCTCCCAGCTGCCCACACTTCTGGGCCTTACTTCCAGAGGAAGGGGAATTGGAATTTGGGGAAGGTCTTTTTCCCAGAAGGCTGAACACAAGGAAGACAGTGCCATGCACAGTACTGCAATCAGCACCAGGCTGAGGAAGCTCGTGGGGGCAGACAGGGCTGGTGTGGCCAGTGTGAGAATGTGACTGCGAGGGGTGGGACTGCGGTGTGAGACCCAGAGCCTGGGGGTGGGCCTTGGGCACGTCTTTGGGTGTGCATGCATGCCTGCATGCCCTGTGTGTGTGAGTGGGTGTGCATGCATGCCTGCGTGCCCTGTGTGTGTGAGTGGGTGTGCATGCATGCCTGCGTGCCCTGTGTGTGTGAGTGGGTGTGCATGCATGCCTGCGTGCCCTGTGTGTGTGAGTGGGTATGCATGCATGCCTGCATGCCTTGTGTGTGTGAGTGGGTGTGCATGCATGCCTGCGTGCCCTGTGTGTGTGAGTGGGTGTGCATGCATGCCTGCGTGCCCTGTGTGTGTGAGTGGGTGTACATGCATGCCTGCGTGCCTTGTGTGTGTGAGTGGGTGTGCGTGTGAAGGAAAAGCCCACCCAGTCCACATAAACAGGCGGGGGAGGAGGCCTTGAACTGGTCTGCTCCCAGGCCCCCAGCTGAACTTTCCCTTGGTTCCAGTGACTCCAGTGGAGTCCAGGCCAAACTGGGGCCACAGCTGGTGTCAGAGTGAGACTGGAAGGTGGGATTAGTCAAGGTGGGCGGGCCTAGGTCATGGCTGGTCAGAGATGGAAGTGGGAATTGGGGTTAGGGTAAGGCCGCAGCTGGTGGTGAGTCAGTTACAGGGGCAGGATGAGTGGCGGTCAGGCTGGAGTTAGCTGGGACAGGCGGCCCCACGGCAGGTGGACCCCACTGAGTTGAAGTCGAACCTGGGCTGGGCTTTTGGGGCTGGTGGCAGCTGAGGAGTCAGGGACACCATGTCTTCTGCCCATGGGTCTAGGAATGCTTTAACAGCAGCTCCAGGGATGATTCCGGCCTCTCACTTTGTTTCCACTCATGGATTCCTGGCCACGCTGCCTGCAGCCCCTCAAGGCAATGGAGAGCAGAACTTTTGGTCCTAATCTATCTGGTCAGCTTGTCTTCCCAGACCAGGTTAGGTAGACCCTTGTCCCACCAGCTCAGCCTGTGGAGAAGTGAGACCACAGAGCTGTGACCACCGCACACCGGGGCAGGTGGGGAGGCACTGCTGTCCTCAAAGGCTGCTTGGCACCTGACATGCATGTGGCTCAGCGTTCAGCTCTCGTCTCTCCTGTGCCCCATTGCTGTGTAGAAAGGACCTTCTATACAACCCCTCCATTCTAGATCAGGGAGGGGTTGCATTGCACTGTTCATGACCCCCTGGAGGGGGCGGTGGGCTGTGACCTGCAGGATGGGGCTGATATTTGTCCTGGACTCCAGGAGACAGGGTCCCAAGCTCTCTCAGGGGACTGCATCTGCATTTTCTTTTTCCCTTCTCCTCACCTGTAAGTCCTCCCTGCTGACCCAGCTTCCCTTTCACACCCTCCCTCCCAGTGGGGCTGGCAGGGACCCCATACATGGTGAAGAGGGGTCAGCTAAGGGAGAAGGGGAGGGAGGAGGCATTCCCAGGTCTGCTGAGCCTCTGCTTTGTCAACAGCTGGGCAAAGACTGTGAAAGGTCCCTTCTTTTTGTTACTATAATTTTGAAACTAAATCTCAACCAACCCGACATCCCCCTAAACTAGACCTCCCTCTCGTGACCCATAGGCAAGACAGTGGATTCACCAACCTGCTGAATGTGCTGGCAGCCTCCCTTCCCCTTTTCCTCCCTCGGTCCCTCTCCTCCTCCTCCCACCCCACCCCTCCGCCACAGTCCAAGGGCTCTGAGCCAAAAGCTGCCCCCAAGAGCCTTGCTACACAAGGGCCTAATGTTACTGTCTGTCCCCAGACTTTCATCGTACTGAATAAAGGCAAGACCATCTTCCGGTTCAGTGCCACCAACGCCTTGTACGTCCTCAGTCCCTTCCACCCCATCCGGAGAGCGGCTGTGAAGATTCTGGTTCACTCATATCCTTTGCAGTTAATAGCTGCTGAGAATCCCCTGGCTATGCGCACAGGGTGCTGCCCCACCCACCTCCGTCCTTGTTTAGGGGTGACAGTGCTGCTGATTCCTTACTGGTCCTAGGACAAGCAGCCTGGCCATGACCTGGGAACTGGTTAGAAACGAAGAACCTCTGACCCTGCTCCAGACCTGCCAAGTCAGCACCTGCATTTTCATTTGATCCCCAGGGGATTCTTGAGCACATGAAGGTTTGAGAAACCCTCTTCTGATTCTTCAGGAGAACAATCTAAAAGCTAGGCTACTGAGGATGCCAGAAGAAATGACATCTGTGGGGCTCTGCTGTTGGCTCCAAATGTCCCCTCCCACCACACCCCCTTGGGCCGTCCTGCCCCCCACCCACTTGCAGGGACCTTCAAGCAGGTCACCAGGCCTCAGCCAAGGAAAAACCATTCCCCAGCAAAGAGGCCTCCAGTTATTCACATGTGGGCATCTTTCGAGGGAGGCAGCACTTGCTTTTTGATTAGGTGTTGACAAAATGTTTGCAGTTTCAGAGTATCTCAAAGAACTCTGGTTAGCATTAAATTATATAAACCACAGCTGAAAAAAAAAGCTCCAGCCTGCAGAGGAGAGCCACTGGAGTGCTGCAGCGTAATGACAGACTTAACGGGCTGGGGCCTGAGAGGGGCACCAGCACCTCATCACTCTGTTCTCTGGACTTCAGAGAAGGGGCCCCACAGATGGAGCCTTCAGGGAGGGGGGTGCCAGCTGCAGAGTCAGAGGCATGAGTATTTCACTGCAAGGGCCTGGGCAGTCCTCCCTGTGGCCAGTGGCAACCAGGGTGAGTGCACCCATGCAGGTGGCTCTGCTGTTCATCTGAGCAATGCTGCTAACTCAGCAGTGGGACTGATTGTGGGTCTAGTGGGCTGGCCCCACAGAGCTCCCCAAGGTCCCCTTCAGCCCCTTCTCTGAATGGACTTTTTTGAGGCAGAGATAAAGACTTCACTCACCTCCAGCCAAGGCAGGAGGCTTCAGGATGACAGCTGCCTAGTGAGTGACGAAGTAGCCAGGCCCGAGGCTGGCAGGTCGGGAGCTTTTCCTGCCCAGGCAGGGGTGGAGTTCTCCTTCTACGGCTCCACTTTCTTCCCACCTGTATCCAGTGCCTGATCCTGACCCCAGGGGGTAATTGGAGGGGTGTGCGCTGCAAGCAGTGTCTGTGTGCAGATGCGCAGCGAAACGCATGCCTCCAACCACGTGTCTGCTCTCCTCCAGCCCACCCCTGCCTTTCTGGTGGGGTTCCTGAGACAAGCCCACATGCAAGCCATGGCTGTGGCATCTGCAAGGTGGGAGGCAGACACTGTGGCGAGGGACATATGCAGGGGGCAGCCTGCCATTCACAGCTGCATCTTACTGTGTAGGGCAAGTGTGGGTCCAGGTTTCATCTTGAGCCATCCCGAGTTCCCTGTAGGTGTCAGGGGGCTCGCTGGGCACCCTGGGGTATCGAGCCGACAAGGACCCCGTCTGGCCCCTTGGGAATTTTATAGGCCCCTAAAAGCGATAAGGCAGCTTCGCAAATAGTTATCATTTCTATTTAGTTATTTCTTCCTGAGTGCGGTCACGGCCTGGTAAGCAGAACAGAGCAGCAGGAGGAGGAAAAGTCAGCTTCTTTCTTGCTCTGAGCCTGCCTCCAGCCCCACTCCAGGGGCCTGGCCTCTCTCAAAGCATCCTCCAGCTCTCACCTGGGGCTTCTCCTCCAGGTATCTAACCAACCCGGCGCTGTTTGGCAGCCACAGAAGCCCTTGGGGAGGCAGCAGCAGCTCCAGGGCTCCCGCAAGGGGCTAGGCTGGGCATGGGGCAAATGGAAGGTCAAGGAGGCAGGTGAGCAAGGGAGGCAGTGGGGCCCCTCGAGTGCCCAGCCGGGCCAGAGGGTCCATTGAACAATGGCTCTGAGGCTGTGAGGTCCTGCTTCCACCTGGAAAAACTGGCCCTGAGGACTCCTGCCTCCCCCAGGACAGCTGCCCCAGGGAAGTGCGGAGCATTAGTGAGGACCCGTGCTGGGTTCCCAGCGGCTGCCTTCTGCTGCTGCCTGGGGATGGCAGCACATTGCTGGCCCTCGACAGCGCCACTTAGTGGGCTCAGTGGGCACTGGGAGGAAGAAGAGGCCTGGATTGTGGGGTTTGGGAGCAGACCCTTTGCAACACCGTTGAGCCTTCACACTGAGTGTGTTGTGTGGACCAGTAGCATCAGCTTCACCAGGACGTTGTAGGCATGGCCAAATCTCGGGTCTCACCCCAGAACCTGTGTTTTAGCAAGGTCCCGTGTGCACGCGACCCTAGCGCAGCTGCTCCCAAATGCCAGCATGAGGGCCACCTCAGTCTCACCTGGGAAGTTGGTTACAATGCAGACTCAGCTTTTTCCGGATCAGAATCGCCAGTGTGAGGCCTAGGAATCTACAAGCACTCCATGAATTATTTTTTAAATTTGAGGTGTACTTCATATACCATAAAATTGACCATTTTTAAGTGCACGGTTCAGTGGTTTTAGCATATTCATCAGGTTGTGCAGCCATCCCACCGTCTGCTTCCAGAGCATTCACATCACCCCAGAGGAAATCCTGTGCCCATTGTCAGTCACTACGCATTTCTAAACATCATCACATCTCGTGTTTTAAATGAACTTTTGCTCTGCTTAAATTTTTATATTCATTCAGACATCTACTAAGTTCTCCGTGTGCAGATTTCCATGCCACACCCTTTGGGAAGGGCAAGTGGGGCAAAGATGAGCTTAAAAGGGGGCAGGGATGCAGCCTGGTGAGGAAACCTGCTCACTCGTGGCGATCCAGGAACTCACAGGAGTAGCGAGTGTGCACTGATCCTGCTTGGCCTTTTTCTGGGCTCCGCACTTGCCGTGCATCTCTGGGAAGTTACTGAAAAAGCAGATATGGGCACGTAGAATGCTTTTTCTTCATATGTATTTTTGTTATAATCCTGCAGAATGTGTTCCTGCCAGGATTAAATAAAAGAAACCAGCTGAACTCCATACTCTACCACAGTCACATTCAGAGAGGCCTCACACACACACCAAGACACATTCTGCCTTCCTGGTTGTACAGGATCTGTGCACAAAATCCTCCCACGTTCCTCTACCAGATTCAAATGGGCAATCAAACCACATGTCTCTGTGTGTATGTGTGCATGTTGATTTAACAGCACAAATACGTGAAAATACCCCCACCCCACCCCCGGCTAGAGTTAATTCCCTTTTCTCTGGGAGTTTCTTTTCTTTTTTTTTTTTTTAAACTCCCTGGGATCTGAGGACTTAGGCAGCCCAAGTGTCAGGCATTCCCCACAACTCAAGCAGTCCTTGCTGGCATTTTAATCACGAGGCTAGGAGTGGGTGTTTGGGGACAGTGACATGACAAGACTGAAGATGTTCGGCGGAGCACAGACCTTGAGAGCTGGCCTTTGCCTCAGCTCGCATGAGGGACCGGCTCCGTCTTTGGCCTGAAATTACAAGGCAGTGCAAACAGGTGTGCCCTGGCCAGGAGCTCAGTTGCCTCGTCTCTCTGGCATTGACTGCATGCTGGGCTCCGTGGGGTCCTGGGTGTGCGTTAGTCAGAGTCATCTGGACCTGGGGCTCAGTCTAGGAAGGAAGAGATCTCACACATGCAGAAGAACTGACGATTGTCTAAGTATTGTCCTCAAGGCCACGGGAACCAGGCAAGGATTTTGAGCAGTGGAGTGGCAGAGAGACAAGAGCTACACCTCACCCTAAGCCATTGCTGTGTCTGGAAAAGATAAAACCCAGATAGATAGATTGCCCACCATGGGACCCAGGCCCTGACTGGTGGGATTCAGAGGCTGTTCAAGTTCTCACTCACCTCTGTCCGGGTCCAGCCCATCCTATAGTACAACGCAGCCTGTCCACCCTGCTGCTCCCCACAATGGGGCCTGTTCCCCACTCTAAGAGAAGCTGTGAGTAGTCCCCCTAGATCTTGGAGGGACTGGGCCCCATTGAGTCCACCACCCAGCCTTCAGCCCACCCTGCTTCACCATGACCAACTGGGCTGACTGGTTGCTGGAGCAACCCTGGTCAGCCTTGGTGCTTATCTAAATGCCTCCTCCAGGAAGCCTTCCTGCCCAGCCCAGCCAGAGGCATGTCTGGTTTTCTCATAACATCCCATGTCAGAGCATTTTGGGAATGCGACTCCATTGCCTCCCTGGCTCCCACTCACGGCCACACACGCATGCTCAGGTGGAATTTCCTCTTACAAACGACAAATAATTTCCTCCCTCCTGTATGGTAGTCTCCCATATTCGATGGTGCTCTTTACCTCGTTTGGTTTTCACACTGCTCCATGGGTGGCAGAGGCCAGGCGTGGAATAGCTCACCTGCTTGGCAGGTGAGAGCTGGAAGCAGCGTGACTCATGCAGGCCCTCCAGTCTGGAGGCAAGAGAGTGGCCCAGGGAGCCTTGAATGTCATCTTGCAGGGACAGGGCAGCACAGGGCCTCGGAGTAAGGCCGGGATCAGGAGAGCCGGGGTGCAGATTGGTTCAGCCGCTGATCAGCCTGGTCCCTGGAGTACTTTCCCAGGAGTGCTGTAACAAATTACCACCAACACAGTGGCTTAAAGCAACACAGATTTATCATCTTACAGCGCTGGAGGTCAGAGGTCCAAAATGGTTCTTGCTGGACTCAACTCAAGGTGTCGGCAGGGCTGCACCCCTTTTGGAGGCTCCAGGGAAGAATGTGTTTCCTGGGCTTTTCCAGTTTCTGGTGGCTGCACTGGATTCTTGGCCCGTGGTCCCGTTTCATCGTCAAGCCAGGAATGGCCAGTTGAATTTCACATCACAACAGTCTGGCTTTCCTTCTTTCACTTAAAAGCACCCCTGTGATTATACCGAGTCTACCTGGATAATCCAGAATAATCTCCCAGCCTCAAGGTCTTTAATTTAGGGCCAGGCACAGGGACTGACACTTATAATCTCAGTAGTTTGGGTGGCTGAGGTGGGAGGATCCCTTAAGCCCAGGAGTTCGAGACCAGCCTAAACAACATGGCATGACGTTGTGTCCACAAAAAAATTACAAATTAGCGGGATAGATAGTGTACATCTATAGTCCTAGCTACTCGGGAGGCTGAGGCAGGAGGATCTCTTGAGCCCAAGAGTTCAAGGCTGTGGTGAGCTTTGATAATACCATCGCCCTCCAGCCCCAGTGACAGAGCTGGACCCTGTCCCTCGGAGGTGGGGAGACACTTAATTTAATCACATGTTCCCAGTCTCATTTTGTCATACAAATTAGCCTATTCACAGTTTCAGGATTCATCTGTGGCTGCCGTGGGGTGCTGGGGGCATTAGTCTGCCTACCGCAGTGACCTTCAACTTGACCACTTTGTGCTCAGTCTTCTCGCCACCTAAAATGGAAACAAAGTCCCCGCCGCATAAGGTTGTTGGGAAAATTGAATTAGCAGATGGACACGGAGAGGAAATTCTGGCATCTAGGAAGGGCTCAATAAATGTTGCTTGCATATTTTAGGAGTTACCTGGGATCCTCAGTAGATGCTTAGCAATAGATCCGTGGGAGTGAATAAAGACTGGTTGGAGGGCTTGTTAACAGTCTACCCAGTGAGGAAAGCCTTGGCACATAGCCCAGGTGTGGGCTCTGTGTGTGTGTATGTGTGTGTCTGTGTGTGTGTAAGGGCAAAGGGGTGCTGATACTGAGATGATTATCTGATCCTGCCTTGAAAGCTGGAGAGGGATGTAAGCCTGGGCCTGGAGACCCTCACACAGGCAGAGAGCTGGGCAGATACCAAGCTGATGGAGGGACCCCAGGGCCTGAAGTGATGCCTTCTGGCCAGGGAGAAGTCATGGCTTCCTGGAGCTATGGTACTGGAGCCATGGCACCGGAGCCCTGAGCAGTCCTGTTGGCTCAGCCCTCGTTTAACTAAGGGAGACTCCCAAAGCCTAATTCCCTCTCTCCCAGATGAGAAATTAGATAATTAGAAACTGGAGGCTGGTTTGAGATACTGATTTCCTGATTGCCTGACTCCCTAGAAGAGGACTGGTGGCGTGGAGGGCATCCACCTGGTTAGATTCCTGAGAGGCCTCCCCACTGTCCCCAGCTGGGGCAGCCGGCCTGGTCTGTGGTCGGATGCAGCGGCCTCCCCGTCAGGCGAGGCGGAACTGTGCTAGGGAGGAAAGAGGCAGCCCCTGGAGCTCAGTTACCGCAGCTCCTGGGCGGCCCCTGGGAATCGCCAGTTTGGCAGCTGTGCATACGGGGCTGAGGCCGGGTGTGGTGTCGTGTGCTTGGGGGCAGCCATAGGGTGTGGAAGGCCCAGGCTCTCCTCTGGAGCTGGGGGGGGTGGTGGTTGTGAGAGAATCACAGGGTCCCTGCTCTAGGCCAGGCCCCCAGGGGTGCCCTAGCCCACAGGAGGCCCAGAGTCTGCCCGCTTGTTCCTCTGCAGGCCTGCAGGAGTGAGGCAGAGGTGGAGGAGGGTGGTTTAGAGCTTGAAGCAGCAGCTAGGATCTGTAGCCAGAGTCAGGGTCACAGAAGGCCTGGACAGCTCATTTCATGGCTAGGAGCCTACAAGCAGGCCTGAGGCACAGTTCTGGCATTTGAGGACAGATGGACATTGCCGTTCAATGAGCTACCATGGCGAAAAGAGGGGTGCCCGAAGCCCCCAGGGCACAGGGGCAGCAATGTGTTACCAGAAAGGCAGGACAGGCTGCTGGGGAGTTGGGTGGGGTCCCGCTGAGGGGCTCCTGCGGGGCGAGAGGATGTCTAGGTGAAGCTTGAAGGGCAGGTGCACAAGCAGGAAGCAGCCAGGGGGGCGGCCCTACCTCCCAGGGCAGCAGGCCCCGGCCATGCGTGTAGCTGTGCGGCAGCAGAGCATTCTGCAGAGAAGCCCTAGACAAGGCCTGGCCTGGGCTGCTCCCTAGACGTTAGGGAGGGAACTCAGAGCCTGCCACCCTGGCCTCGCCTTCCCCTGAGGAGCAATTTGTAAATGCCCATTTCTCTCCTGTGTGACTGAGGACAGGGCCCCTCGCCTGACTGCGGTTAAAAGCCTTTGAGGCCTGGTAAACACCTTCCTGCCTTCCCTCCACACGAAGCCCTACCAGCGGTGTGGTTTCAGGCTCTGGTGCCTTCTAGGTGTCATGGAGCAGGGCAGGGGCCAGCCTGGGCGGAGGGGGGTTGGCATGGACTGGTCACAGCCCCAATGTGTCTCTTTGGAGACCCTGTTTATTGCTCTGGTAGCACTGGCCTGGCAGTGGTGACCCCAGGGGCAGGACCCCCTGCGGTGGTGGCACCGCTGACCCGCGTGGCTCGGCTTTCCTTGACCCCACGCACGCTCTTCAGCATGCTCATCATGTGCACCATCCTCACCAACTGCGTGTTCATGGCCCAGCACGACCCTCCGCCCTGGACCAAGTATGTCGAGTGAGTATCTTCTCCACGTGGCCCCTCCCTTCCTTTCCATTCCATGCCGTGGCTTCTGAGGCCGCCCCGGAAGGGGGCTGTGTCCAGGCCCAGGAACTTACCGTGGCAGCGGGGAGGCCCTGGCCTCAGCTGCTACCCTTTTTTGACTTTCCCAGTCCTGGCTTTGAGTTGTGCCTTCTGTGGAGGAAGCTTTCCAGATTGGCAAAGTAGGGAGTTTCTCCCTGTCCCACCTAAAGAGAATTGATGACATTGGAGAAAGATCTGAAGTAATAGGAATGTATGGAGCATTTTGTGCACGCCAGGCACTGCCATCAGAACAATAAGCATCATCTCCTTTAACCCTCATGGCGACCCAGTAGTGTGGGTGCAGCCATGTTGCCCATTCCACAATGAGACTAAGAATTGGAGAAATAGCTGGCCTGAGTCACGCAGCTGGGAGGTGGCAGCTGGGAGGCGCCCCAGGGCTCTCCCCACTTCCGTAACACCCTCTGCTGCCTTTTTTTTCCCCCTAAGTCCTGCCTCCTATAACCACTTGCACGATTTGAGAAAACCGCCTCTGGTCTTTTCTTCTTGAATGGAAGTACCTTACCGAGAGGTTCTAAGCAGACCTGATTGGCGCTGACTGCATTTGGCTGCTGTTTTGAGGCCAGCAGAATGCTGGGGCAGCCTCTCTTCCCAAAGCAGCCTGTCTGGTAGTTCTCCACGTTCACACAGGGCCCAGCAGCTCTCTCAGCTGGTACATGCAGCTGCTGGGTCCTGGGATGGTCGTCTCCCACTCCAGCCCTGGAGGCCCCAGTCCCAGCATGCAGGCATTGTGGGTTCCCTAGGCTGCCCCAGAGAGAACAGCACCCCCACTCCCACCAGCCCCATGCATTAGAACATAAACACCCCTTCCGGCCCAGGGTGGACAGCTGGACCCAACTACCCTGTAAGCAGCTGAGGATTGACTGGGCCCATTGCTAGCTGCTGAGGCCCCACAGACACGAGTGAGGGTCCATGCATGCTGTCTACTGCATGCCTGTTGTGCACACACCCCCCAGGGCAGACAACTGAGAGAGAACACAGAGTTCAGATGGACACATAGCAGTTACTCAATAATATGGAATTAACAGATTGGACGATGTATTCGTTAGCCAGATGTTTATAGCAAAGCTCCTTCCCCCAACTCCAGCTCAGCCATGGGGGCATTGCAGACAGCGTCGCTTGGTGGCCCCTGTCGAAGGGAGCTGTGTGGGGCTCACACCATGTAGGGAACCCGCAGAGCCTGGCCTGCTTGGGCCTCCCTGAGAAACTCCACTGGCCTCTCCCGCCCAGGTACACCTTCACCGCCATTTACACCTTTGAGTCTCTGGTCAAGATCCTGGCTCGAGGCTTCTGCCTGCATGCATTCACCTTCCTTCGGGACCCATGGAACTGGCTGGACTTTAGTGTGATTGTCATGGCGTAAGTATCTCGTTTGCTGTGCTGTCGTGTGCCATGCAGGCCACACTGGGATGGTGTGTGCACCACCCCAGGCCCCGGACCACCCCTCTCTTTCTGGCTTCCCCCCTGCAGTCCACATGCACACAGGCTGAAGGAAGGTAGGGCGGAGGCCCTCAGCTTGTCCTGGTGGGTAGAGACGGCTCAGGCAGGCCTTGGTGGTCAGGCCCGCTGGCTCACCTGGGGCTCCACGGCAGCCCTGGGCTCCAGGGACATCATTAAGATTCTGGTTTCGTATCCTCTGCCCTTTCCACCAAGAGAAACCAGTATTTCTACCCCTGGCCCACTGTGAATGGTGACCTGGATTCCAAGAGATTAAGAATGAAATTGCAGTAAAGAGAAAGAGCCTGGAGAAGTGACTAAGCATCCCCAGAAACCCACACCAGGCGCACCAGCACATCAGCTTGCTCCATCCAGAGGCTGAACGTTTGGCACATTTTAAAGCACCCGGCCACTGACACAGTACGGTGGATCCTCACACCAGCCAGAGACGTAGGCTACATGGGGATGGCCTAGCCCATTTTATGGGTGAGAAAACTAATGCCAAGGACACACAGGGAGCCTGCCAAGAAGTGGACACGACCCCAGGCCTGCCGCAGCCCAGGCTGAGGCCCCACCTCTTTGCAAGGAGAAACTCTCGCTGAGGGGTCCGTCCTGTAATTCCAGCAATTTGGGAGGCCAAGGTGGGCAGAATCCTTGAGCTCAAGAGTTCAAGACCAGCCTGGGCAACATAGGGAGACCCATGTCTATGAAAAACACAAAAATGAGCTGGGCGTGGTGGCACACACCTGCAGTCTCAGCTATTTGGAAGGCTGAAGCGAGAGGATCACTTGAGCCCATGAAGTCAAGGCTGCAGTGAGCTGCGATCACATCCCTGCACTCCAGCCTGGACAGCAGAGCAAGACTGTCTCAAGGAAAGAAAGAAAAAGGCCTTTCTGAAGTCAGAGGACCTAGTGTGTGCAGGGTTGAGCACTGCACCTCAGCAAGGAGCAGAGCTGGTGAGGCTTAGATCCCCTGCCCTTGCAAACCCTGTTCCCTGACATGCGAAAGGACATGGTTGCTGTGGTGTCAGAAGCTCAGTTCAGCTCTCACTTTCTAGGGTGCCTGAATCCCCGAATCTACCTACTGAAAACAGTCTTTAGCCCAGACGTGAGCAGCCCTGAGCTCAGCCATGCTGTGGGGGAGAGACGGCAAAGAGGGAAGCTGTACCCTGAACCCTGGTGAATGGGGCGCTTTCAAGCTAGGCGGTGAACCTGGCAGTGGGAAAATGCATCAGAATCTCTGTTTCCGGGAATACTATTTGTGAGCCAACTCTCGCCCTCCGTTTTGCAAGTGGGAAAACTGGCTCCAAGAGACAGTACCACATACTTGCCCCAAATCCAGCGTGGACTTCGGCCTCAGTGGCACTGAGCGAGCAAGGGAATAGTGGCAGAGGATGAAGTTACAGAGTAGTGGAATGGAGGACAGATGGTGGTAAAAGCCAGGTGTGATGGGAGTCCTGGGGGGTAAGAACAGGCCGAGCCGGGACCTGCTTTACATTCTGTAGAGACTCCCCTGGCTGTGGTGTGGACCACAGACTGGAGACGGGGCAGGCGGAGGCAGGCAGAGTAGTTAGGAGGGTCTCTCGGCAGCCAGGAGAGAAGGTAGTGACTGGAGCCAAGGACCGCGTGGAGAAGGGGAGCACCTGGTCAGATTCTGGAGCCGTATTTTGCAGGTAGGGCTGATGGGAGGCCCCCTAGATGGTTTTCGGTTGGAGCAGATTCTGGGTGGACGGTGTTCCCATTGGTTGAAATGGAAAATTGCAAAGAGCATCACTGGCTGAAGTAGGAGGAAAATCAAAAGTCCGGAGTGGGATGTATGACATTTGAAGGCACCCAGGGTGAGATACTGAGTAGGCAACTGGATATTCCAGTCTAGGGTTCAAGAAAGAGGTCCAGCATGGAGGTATACATTTTAGAAGCCATGGGATACGGATGTAATTTAAAGCCAGGAGACCAGATGAGACCACCTAGGCCAAAGTGTGGTGTGTAACCTGAATATACTGTGGGGCGCTCCGACATCGGGAGGCCAGGAGCGAAGACTGGAGCGTGGAGGCAAGTCAGGAGAGAGAGGTGTCTGGGAAGGAATGTGATCCACTGGAAACCCGCCACCAGGAGGCTGGGGAAGGTAGCAACTAAGAATGGACTGCTGGATTTGACAGTGGGAAGGTCACTGGTGCCCTTGACAAGAGGGGTGCACCTGGTTAAGGAGGGGTCGAGAGAGAGTGGGAGGAGAGTGGGTGTGGGAAGTAGAGACATCTGTTTTGTGGGGCTTGCTGTAAAATGGGACCGAAAATGGTGTGGTGATTGGCAAGGAATGTGGGTCAATCAAGGGAGGACTTTTAAAGAAGGGGGTTGTCTTTGCAGCCAGTGGAAGTGATCCATTAGAGAGGGGATGCTAGGTGATGTAGATGAGCAAGGGGATTGCAGGAACCAAGCCCTCGAGCTGGCCCAAGAGGGTGGGAATCCAGCGCCAAGGGGGAGCATCGACCTGAAGAGCGGGGAAGGCAGAGTTTCAGGTGGAGATGGAGGTGGACTGATAGAGCTGATGATGAAAGAAAAAGGAATTTCTCTTCTGATTGCTTCTATTTTCTCAGTGAAATAAGAAGCTTGATCATCAGCTGAGAACAGAGTGGGGAGGCATGTCTGAGGTTTCAAAGAGGGAGAAGTTTTCATGTCAGAGCCGGGAAGTTGCACTGACTTGGGAATGGAGTAGGATTGCCAGGCTGGGCCCTGGGGTGCCCTGTGGCTGGGAAGCAGTAACACGGGGTCCTGAGGCTGGGTGTCCCAGGAAGGAAGAAGGTTTCGGGCAGGAGAGGAGACAGCATCTGCCTGAGCCTTTCCTAGCTCCCCAACCTGGAACCTGGGCAAGACGGTGTCACCACAGAGGGACCCCCAGCTTGCTTTGGGGCAAGCTGTGGCTCAGGCTCTGTATCTGGGAGAATCCTGAGTGACCTCAGGCCCTTAGCAAGTCCTCCCTGCCTGACTCCTGGGAGAATCCTGGTTTCATTCCTAAACCGCTTCTTCCACTGAGAGTCACAAAGCAGGTGTGCCTTCCTCACCAAAACCTGCCTTCACTGTGTGCCAGCGCTGGGGCTGGCAAGGCAGAACATGGCCTTAGAAGCTCAGACACTCTCCACATTTCCAGGCATCTCACAGAAATGGCACATCCACTTCCCATAGGGCTGTGTGACCTATTGGCACATCAGCTGTGGGCCCTTGGCTGACCTGGCCTGGCAGCTTCGACTGATGGGGATTCTGCCTTATGAAAACCAGTTAATTACTGCGTTTAAAATGCATTCTCGTAGAGATGCAGTGGTTCAGTAACAAGGGACTCTAGGATGATCAAAGCAGACGTGAGTGAAGGGAAACATTCTGTTCAGTGAAATTCTCTGTCTGGCCTCCATTACACAGATGGAGAAAGTGGGGCTCACAGAGAACCTGGCACCTGCCCAGAGTTATAGGCTGAATCGGCAGCAATGCTGAGACTCTAACCATGAGATGGATGGGAGAGGCACCCCGAGTCTGATGTTTCTGTGGGGCAATCCTCTACCCCACTGATCTAGAGGCTGTGGGAGCGTCTGGGGCAGGGTGCTGGGAAGCCTGCCAGGCTCGGCTCTCAACCCTCCAGGCAGAGCTCTTCCTGTGGCCCTACTCACAGAAGGGCGTTACCTGCTAGTTAGCACAGCCTCCAACCTTCTGAGTTGTTATGGAAACCAAACCTGGAGGGGAAGGGAGGGAGGGCAGAGAGGAGGGTGGCAATTCCTGTAGTCACTAACAGCATGGGCTTCACCATCTCAAGATAAGGGCGGGGCAGGAAGAAGGCTTCCCTGCGCTGGGGCTGGTGATGGGATAGGATTCTCACCCACCACCCTTTGCTCTTTCTGTGTCAGAGCCAGCAATCCCGTTCCAGCTGTCTGCCCCTGGCTAGCAGCATAGCCGTCACGAAAGGGGAAGACTGGCTTGGAGGAGGGTTTTGCCAGCCTGAGAGGGGCAAAGCTCCATCCCTTCACGCGACCCCACATTTGCCACCTCCGCAACTGGCCCTGTGTCATACCAAGCATTCCTCCTGCCCTGCCACACTCAGAGGACCCAAAAGAGGCCTTGGTGGGGATCTAGGCAGAATAAAAGAGGGCAGCAGCCTCCCATGTCACCAACATGGTCCTGGACATTCAACACCCTTACCCTTTAAGTCCTCGTTTAAGACTTCCTCTAACTTATGATTGCTCTCCCAGACAGACACACGACCACCAGCTGCACTCCTATTTCCAGCCACTCAGCTGGCTTTGCAAGCCTGCCAGGAGCACAGATATGGTCCTCCCTTATTCTGTCATTAAGCTGTCCTTGTCACCTTAGGACACCAGCTGCCTAGAAGGCAGACAATGAATGGAGGCCAAGCACTGTCTGTGCTGGGGACACTGTGCTGGGGGCAGCTTCCACCCTGGGACGGGAAAAGACAGGCAGAATCTAAACTCGAGGCAGGCAGTTTTCAATGGAGACATCAGGGGACAGACTGGGTCTATAAGGGACAGGAGGGAAGCAAGGACGGTTGGTTCCCTCTCTGACCTGCACCCTGAGACTAGAAGAGACAGCCTTGAAACCAGTATCCTGGGCGAGGGGAGCTGCCTTCCCTGGCCACTCAGTAGACTGGCAGCCGGAACAGGGGCCCAGCGCCTCCGGCAGCCAGAGCCATGGTTTCCATGGGATGGACACGTCAGCAATATCCCAGGCCCAGCCAGAAAGCCCTGTGGCAGCACCATGTCTGGATAGAGACCGAGAGAAGAATGTGGGACAGAGGCCTGAGGGTCTGAGCCATTGTGGAGAACCGAATAGCTCTCAGAAGTTGAGAGGGACCTTGGATCAAATTAACAGGTGTATATGGGCCAGAACGAGCACAGTGACTTCTGCTCCCCAGCACATGATGGGACTGCATCTGACTGCCACACTGGAGAAAGATGGACATGCTGAAGTCCATACAGGAGACAGAATGGAAACCACACCACAGAAAGGGTCTGGTGTCGCCAGAGGAAAGCAAGCTCTGGCAATGTGTCAGCCGACACCCCATCTGTGTAGAGCTTCGTAAGGAGAGATCAGCGTGGTGCATAGGGCCAGGTGAAGATGGAGGGGCTCCTCCAGTGGATATAGAAAAAGCTGTTGTCAGCCCAGTGTCAATTACAGCCGGACCTGCAGACCTCAGGGCACTAAGCCCCTTGACTCAGCTGGCTAAGTTCTTTCCTGTAGGTATCCAAAGCCTGACGGGGAACTGGAAAGCTGGGAGCAGACGGGAAGGGCCTGGAGGTCCAGATCACCCGGCAGAGTGATTCTGGTGGCAGTGCCAGCCCACCCTCACACTCTCCCAGAGCCACGGGGCTGACGTCCTGTGTCTGACATCACTCAGACACCTGCGTCAGACGCACTTGGTTAAACATCAGACATCCAGAGTCCAATGTCCTTTGCTAAACACCAGACACCTTCGGTTAAATGTCAGACACCCTGGATGCAAAGCCTTTGATTAAATGTCACAAGTTACTTGCCACTGTCCCGATGACCTTGGTCACACACCGGCCATGGTCCTCATGGTCATGTGGCCCATCTACTGCATGTCATCATGCTCTGCTTGTGCAGATCTCTGACCCCCAGAGACAACCTTCTTCTTCCCGTCCCTGTGGAGGCCATGGATCGGCAACTGTCTGAGTTCCAGGAGGGGACCACTCACCCTGCTGAGTGTCACTCAGATCCAAGCAGCACAGACCCCAGGGAGGGCATCTCGCCTCTGAAGACCACTCCTCCAGTGGAGACCCAGGGCCATCCCTGGAAGATACCAAGGGTCTGGGGGTGGGGCCGGTGGACTTGTGTGGGAGGCACTCTGCCACCTTGGGGCTCCTCTTCCTGTCCCTTTCTCTCCTTGGGTTGCTCCTTGCCCATGAATAGTTGAAGAACAGATATTCAGGCAACCTCTCTTCCCATCTTCCAGTGCCTCTGTCTTGGGAACTCTGTTTTTTTTCAACTACCTCCACCTCATGACTTCAAGGACTTCTGAGCCAGGCACAAGCTGATCACAGACCACAGAAGATGTGGACCGAAACTAGGAGCAGAAACGCACTTGCTTCCTGTATCAGCTGACCTGAGCCTCCTGGAAAACAGGCTTCCCTTTCACTCTGATGTGTCCGCAGCCCCAGACCCCACATGTGGCTTCATGTCACGGGCCTCAGTGGTATGGAGACAGTGGCAGAGTGGCTGCCTCCTAGCACCGGTTTTCCATGGCAGCATCACCAAGTGAGCCACCTGGAAGCTTGCTGTGTGGACGTCCTTGCTGTGTGGACATCCTTGCTGCGTGGACGTCCTTGCTGCGTGGACGTCCTTGCTGCGTGGACATCCTTGCTGCATGGACATCCTTGCTGCGTGGCACTCAAGCTGAAGTCCTGTGTTAGGAGGGTTGAAATCCAGAAGAAAACCTGAGGGAGGCCCTGGGCTATCCACAGCACTCCCCCCACCCGCTCCTTGGTGGGAGGGGGCCAAAGGAGAGGGCTGGTCGGGGAGGGCAGGTGGAGGTTCTGCTTTGTAATTCCCAATAACTGTGGTTTGATTCTGCAGGTATGTATCAGAAAATATAAAACTAGGCAATTTGTCGGCTCTTCGAACTTTCAGAGTCCTGAGAGCTCTAAAAACTATTTCAGTTATCCCAGGTAAGATGCCCAGGTCTGCCTTTCAGATCTCAGCTACAAGTGACTCTCTCTCTGTCTTCCCCACCCCCTCCTCCTCTGACTGTGTGTCTCCTATTGGCGTGTTGTCGTTGTCTCGTGTGTGAATTTCCCTTGTTACAGATACACAACTGAATTTGTGGACCTGGGCAATGTCTCAGCCTTACGCACCTTCCGAGTCCTCCGGGCCCTGAAAACTATATCAGTCATTTCAGGTGAAAATCGGGTTAAACGCCAAGGCTGGAGGGATATGCCTGGGCCTTCCCAGCCTCCTGGGGGCCACGGCAACCCTCCAGAAGGCCCTTCGACTGTGCCTGTCACCAGAATACCTTTCCCGGGGCTCAGGTGGCAGGGGCTATTGGCAGTGGACCTGCCTGTCCCCCTGGCACCTCAGAATGGGCTTCAGGCTGCCCACCCTAGCAAAGCCCACTCTCACAGATGCCAGGGGGCGCAGAGCACCCCACGGCGGGGCCTACATTGAACCCAAATGTTTTCCAAGATAATGGACTGCTTTTCCAAACCACACGCAGCTATTTGAATAGCTGAAAGATTTTACATGAATCACTTCAGCCCGAAATGTCAGCTTCTGATGAGGAAGCCAAAGGAAATGTGTTTGAAGCACCTCCATACACACCCAGAATGTAAAAGGAAAACTCCGGCACAGCCTTTGATGACTGAAGGCCTCGGCCTGCCTTGTGCCCCGTCTGGTGAGATGAGCAGGGCCAGGGCCTTAGCCCCGTTTGTGAAGCAAAGCGTACTCTGTGGACAGGCGCCATCGGGCCTTGGTGTGCAGTAGAGGTTTAGCAAACCACGCATGGTAACCTCAGGAAGAAATTCTCCTTGGCAGATGTTGGCAATTGCACCTGGGAAATCTCCTAAGCCCAGATGGCCTCTCTAGAAACCGTTCCATTCGTCCATCCAGGAAAACTCTGAAAAGACTGTGATTTCTGAGCCTGGTTGTGTGATGTGCCCGTGCTGAAGCTGAGTTCCACCTGGGAGACATTCCTATTCCAAGTTTGAATTCCCCCTCCCTAGACTCAAAGCTCCTCCTGTTTGGAGGAACTTCCTCTGGAGGGGCAGTGCCCAGAGGTTCCTGCCAGGAGTCTTTTCCGAGGGCAGCCACACTTAGAACTGGGGAAGTTGCTTCTTTTAAGAAGGCAGCTTGGCCAGGCATGGTGGCTCACACCTGTAATCCTAGCACTTTAGGAGGCCGAGGTAGGCAGATCACCTGAGGTCAGGAGTTCAAGACCAGCCTGGCCAACATGGTGAAACCCCATCTCTACTAAAAATAAAAGAATTAGTTGGGCATGGTGGCACACTCCTGTAATCCCAGCTACTTGGGAGGCTGAGGCAGGAGAATTGTTTCAGCCCAGGAGGTGGCGGTTGCAGTGAGCCAAGATCACACCGCTATACTTCAGCCTGGAAGACTCTGTCTCAAAAAAAAAAAAAAAAAAAAAGAAGGCGGCAGCTGGAGATAGGCTGCACGCTGTCATTCTGGGGAGGTGTGAGAGCTGAAGGGAGGATCGGTTGAACCAGATGGCTACATCCACTCCTGATGTGGACCTTTGTGGCTTCCAGGCCTGTGGCTTTGAGCTATTGTCTCCCCCAAGGAGTCAGGGCTCCATAAAGAATCCGGACTCCCCTGGTAGGCTAGTTATCTTGTCAGAGGAGCCCCCAGTTATACTGTGTTGACGCTGAGCTTTCTGGCCTCTCAACCCACTATCGTATGTTCATAAGGGCCACATCTCCCCTAGGGCTCCCACAAGTGGCCCAGACCCCTGCTAAGGGCCAGTAGCAAGGGGGCAGTCTCCCCGCCGTCTCGCATGGAGCCACCTGCATGGAGACAGACATCACGGCCCAGGCACACATAGACTCAGAGCCCACGTGCTCTGTCCTCTAGGGCTGGGGACAGCCTCAGAGGCACACACCCCACCACAGTAGACAAACACACTGACCACAGGACTCAAGGCATGTTCCTGGTGTGTTTTATAAAAAAGATTTACAAAGGGAAATATTTCTCGGTCCTGGGGAAAAGGAGAAGCCCACCAGTCTCAGCCTAGCTCCGTGGGATCTCTTCAAAGCTGCCAGCAACCTGGTGAGACAGCAGGCTCTGAAAGCGGCCATTAGAAAAATGCCACGGTCAGCATTATGGAAGGCTCTCGGGAGGAGGTATCCTCTGAGCTGAGTCTTAAATAGCTCTAGTTCTCTCTAGACTCGGTCTCTTTTCCATAAAATGAGAGTGAAATCAGACTTGGTGGTTTCCGAGGGCTCTTCCACCCAGCCTGTTAATTCAGTGGCGGGATTTCCCAGTCGGTCTCCTGGGGCCCACGCCTTCCTGGGTCTTTTCTGAAAGAATCCTGCAGTTCTATTGGAGAAGCGAAGTGATGATTTCTCATATCGTCAGTATGAGAAATGTTCAAAGGGGTGAGTTACCCTTGGCCACTGTCTCCACAGAGCAGGTTGGGGGCGCTTTGCTGGCCTTGAACGGGATATTTCAGCCCAGAGACTTTAGCCTAACAACTGAGGCAGAGACCAGTTTGGGTATTCGAGCTGCTGTCCATCAGTCCTCACTTTGTTCCCCTCGAGACATGCGGGTCTCCAGGCCCAGTAAACTCACCAAAGGGTGCAGGAAGCTCTGCTGCAGACGAGGAGCTCTGGACCACGAAGAGCTGGGAATCCCACCACCACCGCTGCTGTGGGCCCAGACCCCCACTGCCCAGGCAGTTGCCAACATCTGCCAGGACGATTTCCACAAGGAAGGCTGAGTGCCTCTGAGCCCTGGGCGGGCAGCAGCATCAGTGGCACCATGGGGAGGTCATCCTCTCCCCATCTTGTGTTTGCCCACCGTGGCCTCCCTGCCTGTGGGTCACAGGCCCAGCAGCAGGCACAGAAGCCACGGGTGCTCCTAACACATTAACCGGCTGGACAGTGGATGGATGGAGCTTAACCTGAGATCTGGCTGCTTGGACAGGGACATGAGGGGCAAGGCCCTGCAGCTGGCAGAGGAGCCCCTCATTCCCCGTGCTCTGCTTACACTTGTCCTGGGACAGTCGCTAAGGGCCAGACTGGTGTGTACATGTGCTTTTTTGTCATTCGCTGTGTGGTGCTGGCTTCTGCAGGGAGCTGGGCCGTGCAACTAACAGATCACAGCCTCTCAGCTGTGGGCAATGCGATGGATGGGGCAGGGGGCGGTCCTAGAGGAACAGGGCAAGTGGGAAGATGCAACGCAGGTCAGCCCTGCTCCTGAACCTTCCCTAAGGGCAGGCCTGAGCCAGCACATGCCCCTTAGACATCACCCACCATGACCCTGCCAGACCCTCACCCACGGCCCCCAGCACATACCTGACCACAGCCCCCAGCCCCTACCCAGCCAGACCCTGCGCCCCTAATTTCCTCCAAACAATCCACACTCCCTGGCATCAAAGAGAGCCGGCCCCAGCAGTGGAGCAGGAGGACCCCCTGGCATGGATGGCTCTGTTTCTCCCCAGCTCAGGATTGAGGCTGAGGCCCCTCCGTTGCCTCCATCCCCTTTTCCATGGACTACATTCAAAGCAGTAGGCCTGGCGTACCTTGAGACCAGCCGGAGGGGGACATGCTCTGAGTGTCTGTTTTCTCAAGGAAACAGCACTTTCTACATCCCTGCCATATATCTGGCTGGTGGAGAGCAAGGAGGAGCAGGGGCCCTCTGAAAATACAAGGCCAGCCTGGACTCCTGCCGGGGATGTCAGGACACAATCCCAGCTGCCGAGGAAAGCGGGGCTCGGGTCTCAAAGCCCGGGAGAAGCCTCCTTCATTCTGTCCCCACCTCCGGTTGCCCACTCTGACCCCAGCCCAGCTCACCTCAGGCCCAACCCCGCCAGTGGAGCACAGAGCTCGGTGCCCGGGTGACCTGGGGCTTGTCCTTGCCTTCTCCAGGCCTGAAGACCATCGTGGGGGCCCTGATCCAGTCCGTGAAGAAGCTGGCTGACGTGATGGTCCTCACGGTCTTCTGCCTCAGCGTCTTTGCCCTCATCGGCCTGCAGCTCTTCATGGGCAACCTGAGGCACAAGTGCGTCCGCGACTTCACCGTGCTCAACGGCACCAACGGCTCCGTGGAGGCCGACGGCTCGGTCTGGGAATCCCTGGACATCTACCTCAGTGACCCAGGTGCGGGCTCGCTCTGCAGCCGGGGAGGGCTTTGCGAGACCAGCAGGGTGGGGGCGCCTCCCACACGGGCGTCACCAGAGGGCAGGCCTCCAGGGCTGTTCGAGCCCTGCCTCATCCCCCAGAGACTCAGACCGAGGACAGGCAGGGAGCAGACCTGGGGCCTGCCTTGTGACTTCTCGGGCTAGATGCCTGAAGAGCGGGAAGGATGGAGTTAGGTGGAGGGGCAGACGGGGGACAGCAGCTGCAGCACCGGGAGACGGGACGGACCCTAGAGTGTTGCAATGGCAAGGTGACCAGCCTGCCACAGAGCGTCAGCTTAAGAAAGAGGGAGGACACAGCCGGGGTAGTTGGCTTCAGACTAAAACCCCACCTACCTGGCATGGAGATTTCCCGGTCGACATCAGTGTTCCTTGCTAGAATGCTAATTCCATGTACGTGTACCCCAGAACTCTGCAAGAGGGTTGGAGCAAGCCCAGTGATTGTGCCAAAGTGTGTGAGCCCCTCCGATGTTTCACTGCTCCATGGCTCACACTCCCATGCTCCAGGCTGACGGCCAGCACCACTCTTGACTAGAGCCATTGGTCTGCTTCATGGCACATGGTGGCACAAGGCCAGATTCCAGGCCACAAGACCCTGGGCCAGGATGACCCTCTGGGCCATTCTGAAGTTAGGGCCTCTTCCATCCACCAGAGTCCACTTTGGAAAAAGGAACATAGACACTTAACGAGTAGTTCAGCAGTGGCCTTAGAGCGGTGATGCTGAGACTTCCGTGTGCTTCTGAATCACCTAGAGAGCTCCGGAAAACAGTCTGTTGGGCCCCACCTCTGGAGTTTCTGAGTCCGTAGGTCTGAGTGGCAATCGGGAAGTTGCATTTCTAAGCAGTTCCCAGTTGATACTGATGATGCTGGTTCGAGGACCATGCTTTGACAACTGTTGCCTATGACAAAGCCAGGAGACGGTGAGCGTTGGGACTGATGACAGCCACGGAGGGAAGAGGACAGGGTGGGGTGTCCTGTCTGGCGCAGTCCCAGCTCCATCCAGACAGACCACAGTGTTGCCATGGTGGCTATGGCAGGCGTCACTTCCACCATTTTATGTGACAGAAGTGAGTACAGAGCTATGTGGGAGCTGGCCAAGGCCCCACAGTGACTCGGCAGCCAAGCTGGGACTGCGCAGACCCTTGCCTCCTGGCCTTGGCGGGCCCCCTGAGTGGCTTCGGGCAGGGTGTAGAAGCTTCCTGTGGGGACAGCTGCAGCCCGAGCATGGGGCACTGGCAGCAGGATGTCTGCAGAGGAGCAGGAGGAAGGCCAGAGGACCAGCCGGAGTTGCCTCAAGCCTGGCCAGGCAGAGGGCAGGGGCAGGGCGGGCGCCGAGAAGAAGGAAGACCATTAGTGAGGTCTCCACCTCCCCAAAGCCCTGGGTGCAAGGTGGGAACTTTTGCCAGAGCTTCCCTCACCGTCATGATGTTTCTCTTACAGAAAATTACCTGCTCAAGAATGGCACCTCCGACGTGTTACTGTGTGGGAACAGCTCTGACGCTGGGTATGTGGCACCCCCCACCCCGGGTCTCCTTGTCCTGCCAGGGGAGTCTCCTGGTGTTTGCACAACTGACTGTATTTTCTATTTGTGCCCTGACCCCAGGGACAGCAAGGCCTTCTTTTGTCTCCCTTCCCTGCCAGGACCCCGCCAGCTTCCCCACCCTGCCCCCAGCAGAGGAGATAGCTGCTGGAGAAAGTCAGGGGCAGAGCTGCAGGGAGAGCTGACGGAGCCCTGAAGCTGGGCTGGGCCTGGGGGGATAGCTTGGAATGCCTTGCACTGCCCCGCCACCAGCCCACCCCCAGCTCCATTCCCTTCCAGAAGCTCCCCAGAACTGCTCCCTCCAACTCCGGTCTTCCCTCCCTCGCTGCTGCTCTGTGCCTCAGAGGGAACGTGCTTTCCCCAGCAGCCTGGACTTTCCTCGAGATGCCCAGTAGCCACGTGCAGCTTCCGGGGCCCTGTGCACACCCGGGGTCCAGATCAGTGTGACAGTGCCATGCGGTGTCGAGAAGGGGTCACAGAGGGTCCCCTCATGGGAGAAGTACCGAGCGTGCTGCCTCCTTCCTGTCACCAAAGAGATTGTCTGGAGGATCTTGGGGCATTAGCAAGGCACAGAGTTCCCTTGGCTGTATCCATCCGCTTGCTAAGTCCCTCATGTGTGTGCGTGTGTGTGTGTGTGTCTCACATTTCCTCTTTGGGAGAGAGGCTGTCACCTCCAGCTCTGTGAACCGATGTGCCTCCCTGAACCAGTGCCTGTGTGCACCATTGCGCAAATGGGCTCCTGACATGGCGAAGCCCCAGCCCATCCCCTCCAGAATCATTTCTCAACCCCAGGGCTCTGCCTTTGCCCTGGGCTCATCCTGTTCAGCTCAGCCAAGGCTCAGTGCTCTCCCCAACCCTTTTCTCCCCTGTGCCCGTGCTGTACGCAGCTCCTCATGGGGTAGACGGGCAGAGGAGGAGACATGAACCAGGCCTGTGTGCTTCCTCTCTGTGGGGAGAGGCAGCTTGATAGCAGCTGAGGATGGAGTGTCATATGGGCAGAAGGGAGTTTGATTTAGGCCTGGCAGAGTACAGATAGGTAGAGTAAAGAGGAAGATAGTGTCCCAGTGGGAGGCACAGCACAAAGTCACAGAGGCAGGGCCCAGCAGTGTGGCACTAGGTTTTACAACTCAGCTGCACAGAGCGGTGGGGCATACACTGGGTTGCCCAGGGAGAGAAGTCTGGCCCAGCAAGGGTTTCAAGGGCAGCAGACTACTAACTGCATGGAACAAAGTCTCTGTGTGTGGCTGCAGGACATGTCCCGAGGGCTACCGGTGCCTAAAGGCAGGCGAGAACCCTGACCATGGCTACACCAGCTTCGATTCCTTTGCCTGGGCCTTCCTTGCACTCTTCCGCCTGATGACGCAGGACTGCTGGGAGCGCCTCTATCAGCAGGTGCGTGTGTGCCCAGAGGGACAGGAGGTATGGGCTCAGGGTCCAGGCTACACAAGTGACTAGCCATATGTGGCCCCAGCAGCCTTCCCACTGGTGAGAGCTTTGGAGGGGACAGGGGACAAGGACCCTTGCTTCTGAGGGAGAAGGGATCATCAAGCAAAGAAACTTTCTTTTTGCTGGTGAGGAAGTACCAGTCCCTTTATATAGGATGCTCTCTGCTCTGTGAGGGGGACACTTTTCCTCTCTCTAGGATGGAGTAGTCTCCCTCTGTGGGCACAGCATCCCCCAAGTGTGACATTCTGCCTCCCTCCCTGGGTGGGATGTGGCCCCGCTGTGTGCAGGTCATTCTTCTCTGCAGGTCAGCACATGTCTCTCTCTTTAGGTGGGACATGCTCCACCCTCCTCCCTAGGCTGTGGCTATTTGCACCCCTGGCACAACTAGACTAGGTGACTTGGGGATGTCATAACCCAGAAGGGGCCCCAGCGAGGGTGACATCTGCCCCTTTGTTCCCCCAGACCCTCAGGTCTGCAGGGAAGATCTACATGATCTTCTTCATGCTTGTCATCTTTCTGGGCTCCTTCTACCTGGTGAACCTGATCCTGGCCGTTGTTGCCATGGCCTATGAGGAGCAAAACCAGGCCACCATCGCTGAGACCGAGGAAAAGGAAAAGCGCTTCCAGGAGGCCATGGAGATGCTCAAGAAAGAACACGAGGTGGGTGAGCAGTGCCACCAAGGAGCCCCCAAGCCCTCGCCTGATTATGGGTGCCTATAGGCAGGGTAATTGCTGGGTAAAGCTGGTACCTGTGGGTGTGGTGCATGCTGGGTAAAGCTGGTACCTGTGGGCATGGTGCATGCTGGGTAAATTTGGTGTCTGTGGGCATGGTGCATGCTGGGTAAAGCTGGTGCCTGTGAGTGTGGTTCATGCTGGGTAAAGCTGGTGCCTGTGGGTGTGGTGCATGCTGGGTAAAGCTGGTACCTGTGGGCCTGGTACATGCTGGGTAAAGCTGGTGCCTGTGGTTGTGGTGCATGCTGGGTAAAGCTGGTGCCTGTGGGTGTGGTTCATGCTGGGTAAAGCTGGTACCTGTGGGCGTAGTGCATGCTGGGTAAGGCTGGTACCTGTGGGCGTGGTGCATGCTGGGTAAAGCTGCTGCCTGTGGACGTGGTGCATGCTGGGTAAAGCTGGTGCCTGTGGACGTGGTGCATGCTGGGTAAAGCTGGTGCCTGCTGGGTAAAGGTATTTCCTGTGAATGTGGTATCTGCTGAGTAAAAATTTGGAAGCTGCTGGGTTAAGATGTACCTGTTGGTGAGGGGCCTGCTAAGTAAAAGTGACGTCTGCTGGGTAAGGTGGGTCCTATGAGTGTGGCTTGTGCTAAGTAAACTTGTTCCCTATGGTCATCATGTCTTCCACGTGAAGGTGGCGCCAACTGGGTAAAAATGGTGCCTGCTGGGTGGTAGCTCCTGGGTAAAGATGGTTCCCGTGAGCATAGTGCATGCTGGATAAGAGATCCATGTGTCCACGGACATAGTTTATTCTGGTCAAGGGATGCCTTCTGCTGGGGGCCAGTGAAGAAGGTCCAATGTCAGAGAACAAAGCTGTCTCAGAAAATGAGCACTGACAATGCTGCCCTGGCCACCCGCAGTCCCCGCCTTGGTGGAACCTTGAGGCTGGCTACAGAGTGAGCTTACAAGCCAGGATGTGAGCATCCACTTGTTCTTCTCACTACCCCTTGCCACATCTTCCAATACACTTTTGGCTGCCTAAACCTTCTAGAAGAGCCTCTGCCCTCTGGTTCTGGCCACTTCTCTGTTCGTTTACACCCACCTCCCTTCTGTTCCACACATGCTCCTCCTCCAAGGCTGCCCACTTCAGCCACTCCTATCTTCCTTCCTGGATCTTGGTCTTTCCCAAAACATTCTGGGCCTGTCTGAGTTTATCGCCATAATGTCCTCATTTTGGAGTAGGTGTGCAAGATCACTTACTGATAGGGAAAACCAGTCACTGAGAGTTGCCTGGCCTGCCTGAGCCTGAGGCAGCACAAAGTCTCAATGATGGAAACATCCCTTTCTCTACTCTTCCAGGCCCTCACCATCAGGGGTGTGGATACCGTGTCCCGTAGCTCCTTGGAGATGTCCCCTTTGGCCCCAGTAACCACCCATGAGAGAAGAAGCAAGAGGAGAAAACGGATGTCTTCAGGAACTGAGGAGTGTGGGGAGGACAGGCTGCCCAAGTCTGACTCGGAAGATGGTCCCAGAGCAGTGGTAATCCCAGCTATGGTTCTGGCTTCTCCAGGGTGGGTCTGGCATTAAAAGTCCACCATGCTAGGCTCCTGTACAGTCACAGCCCCCATGGTTGTTCCCCAAGGAGAGCAGCCTTGAGCCCCCTCCCAGCCCTTCCTGTTTCCCATGGCCTTTCTTAGAGTAGGGGAGCTCTGGGTAGACGGATAGGGTAGGTTTGGGTGTTATGATATCCCCAACCTGAGGCTAGTATCCCAGCACTGAGGCTGGGGCTGGGGGACAAGGCCACATGGTATGGGTTGGTAGGCGTTCAAGGACATGCCCTTAAGAGCGAGGGGCCATGCCAAGTGCTCCAAGTCCTGCTAAGGCCAGGAGCCTTCCTGCCTCCTTCTCCCTTGCCCCGCCTGAGCTCTACCTCCAAGCCCATATAAGCTTCAGGCTCCCAGCTCCAGAGACGTAGACTTGATGTGACTAGAGGTCCCAGAAGATACAGGATTATCTCTCACCCCACATCCCCTCTTCCAAATACCCCGGCCCAACCCACCCAGTTCCCGTGTGGCCAACAAAGCCCTCAGTGCTCCGGGAAGTTTAGCTGAGGCCAATGGCACAAAAGACAGATTGAGAGCACATGAAGAGCTGTCATGGTCATGTCCCCTCTCCTCCTGCCCTCAGAATCGTCTCAGCCTCACCCACGGCCTCAGCAGGACGTCTACAAAGCCACGTTCCAGCCGCGGGAGCATTTTCACCTTTCGCCGGCGAGATCTGGGTTCCGAAACAGATTTTGCAGATGATGAAAACAGTACAGCGGGGGAGAGCGAGAGCCACCACACGTCACTGCTGGTGCCCTGGCCCCTGCGCCGGACCGGTGCCCAGGGACAGCCCAGTCCCGGAACCTCGGCTCCTGGCCACGCCCTCAATGGCAAAAAGAACAGCACTGTGGACTGCAACGGGGTGGTCTCCTTGCTGGGGGCAGGTGACCCAGAGGCCACATCCCCAGGAAGCCATCTCCTCCGCCCTGTGATGCTAGAGCACCCTCTAGACACGGTGAGCCAACCCCGAGATGCAGGTGCCAGGGTAGCTCTGGTCTCCCAAACCGATCAGCAGTGCCAAGTCCAGAACGACTTTCTGCAGGTTCATGCACCGAGCCCAGCACACAACACACTGCACATGAGCGTCTATTGTGTACTGGGCTCTGGGTGCTTAAACCTGCAGAAAAATCTCTGCCCTCAGAGAGTATCCATGCTAAGGGGGACAGAGAGACAAAAATCAAAAGAAAGCCAGGCGCGGTGGCTCACACCTGTAATCCCAGCACTTTGGGAGGCCAAGGTGGGCAGATCACTTGAGGTCAGGAGTTTGAGACCAGCCTGGCAAACATGGTGAAACCCCATCTCTACTAAAAATGCAAAAATTAGCCAGGCGTGGAGGCGTGTGCCTGTAATCCCAGCTACTTAGGAGGCTGAGGCAGGAGAATCACTTGAACTCGGGCAGCAGAGGTTGCAGTGAGCCAAGATCACGCCACTGCACTTCAGCCTGGGCAACAGAGTGAGACTGTCTCAAAAAAAAAAAAGAAGAAATAATGTCTATATTGTGTGTCATGGTGATAAAGAAGGATCACAGTTAAATATGTCACAACTAGTAAGGCCATCATTACCATCATCTGGAGAAGCCTGTTCCAGGCACAAGGGACAGCGAGTGTGAAGGCCCCGAGGCAGAAGTCTGCCTAGCCTGTTGGAGGAGATGCCATGAGGTCAGTGTGGCTGGAACAGAGGGAGCGAAGGGGAGAGAAACTGCAGTTACCGTTACAAAGGTGATAGGAAGGGACTGGCCAGATCACGAAAGGCCAATCGGAGCATTGGTCACTTAGTCAATCCTATGACAGACTGATGGCTGCCCAATCAGCCATCAGGTGTCCTTACTGACCCTGGGCCCCCGACACGGTGACCAGAGCAGCCCACCCAGGAAAAAGCTGAATGTGTGGCTCAGCTCCCAAGGTCTGCAGGGTGCACTTGGAGAGGAAGCTAGAACGGACGGGAGGCTTGACCAGGAAGGTGGAGGACGGCCTGAAGAGGCAGGGCTCCCAGCCACATGGCTTATTTTGTGCCACTCAGACTCGCTCAATCTGCAGGACTTGGTCCAGGTTAATTAATCTCTTTGTGCCTCAATTTCCTCATCTGTAAAGTGGAAACAATACGCCAGCGGACTGTGGTGAGAGCTGAAAGAGTACATCTAGGTCTGGTGCTGAGGCCCGTACTAGCCTCATGTTGAGTCATTAGTATGATCTGTCATTGGTATTAGGGAGCAGGAAGGAGTCAGGCTCCTGGGCACACTGCGGAATGCCCGCGCCCCACACTCCTCTGGAGCACAGTGTGAAGGGAAGGAAACTGGGCACCCCTTGGGACAGACCACAGCTTTAGATAGAGCTGGGGAGGCCCTGGCCCATCTGAAGGGTGGGATGTCTAGCTTCCAGGCAGGTTCAGCCCTGGAGCCTCAGCCTCATGGAATCAGGTCGGCAGCTGGGAGCGCTAATAGAATTTCCTAATCTCGTTAAGGAGAAAATCATCTCATTGTACTGCACATGTCAGGAGGAATCTAAGTTCAAGCACTTCATTACCAGGAATTCTGACTTCACCCATTCTCACTTCTGTGGGGCCCATTTGTAACCTTAAAGGGATTAGCAGGCCAAGACAGGGTCATTTGCAAAGTTAAAGGAATTAACAGACCAAGATGGAGACATTTGAAAAGTCAAAGAGATTAGCAGGCTGCAGGCCCCTGGGAATGCCTTCTGTGTTTCCACTGGGTCCCCAGTGAGACATTTCTGCCCAGTTCTAGTCTGAAAACAAAGCACCGTGTTGGGCACACTGTGGATGCCTCATCAACAAGGATCGGGGGAGGAGCCAGCCCAGCACACAATGCAGATTGGGAGGTAGGGGCTGAAGACTTACTTAGCCCTCTGCTTGTATGACAGTGCCTGGTTCCAAAAGGCCAGATAGAGGTAGAAGCAGCACACTGAATATCCATTCCTCTTCTCCCTCCACATGTTAGATCTTCATCCTCATTCCCTGTGGTCACCTAGCAAGTTAGGACCAGAGCTGGAACTCTAACCCAAGCGTTCTGATTGATTCCCAAGAATTTACCTATCCACCAATATTTATCTAGTGCCAGCCTGCCATGTGGAGTGCCAGGCAGTGCTGAGACTCCAGGGTTATAGCAGCGAACAAAGAAGACAAATCCCTGTTCCCCTTGGAGTTTGTACCATAGTTGCGAAAACAGTAAATTGGTCAATATTTTCAGGTAGCAGTAAGTCGTGTGATGGAAAGTTGCTAAGGGGAGGATGGGGATGAGGCCTTCCCAAGGAGGTAAGTTAAAATTGACAGGCAAAAGATTTTAGGGAGCCAGCCCTAAAATGCAGAGGAATAGCATTCAGGCAGAGGGAGTAGCAAGTGCAAAGCCCCTGAGGGGGCACGTCCGAGGGGTGAGAAGGACTAACAGGGCCACGTGTGGTGCAAACATTAAAATGAGTTTCATGAGTTAGGACTTGGGCTGTGCCGGACCTTGTAGATCATAGAAAAGTTTGGATATACTGTGAGTAAGATGGGGAGCAGTAGGGTAGAAGGAGCTGTTGAACAGAGCGTGACATTATCTGATTTACTTTGTAAAGGAATCTCTTCCTACTATGCAGAGAATAGAGCGACAAGGAGAAGGAAAGAAGCCAGTTAGGAGGCTGATGCCGGGTTTTGGGAAAGAGATGCTGACCACCTGGACTAGGACGGTGTATTAGTCAGCTGTTGTCACAATAATGCTGTGTAACAAACCACCCCAGAAGTCAATCTCTAGCAACAAGACTTTATTCTCATGCTCATTCATCTGCAGGTTGACTACAATGTGGCCCACGTAGGTTAGGTTAGCTGGGCAGCCCTGCTCCAGACTGCACGCTGGCTAGGCTTGGTTCCATGTTGTAAGTTAGGCTCAGGGCTGCTCCACGAGTCTTTGTTCTGAGGCCCAGGCTGAAAGGGTGACAGCTATCAGGGAAGCTCTTTTCACAGAGGGTTCCTGGAGCACAAGAGCAAGGTAAACAGCACTAGCCCAGCTGAGGTTTCTGTTCACAGCATGTTCACTAATATTCCGTTGTCCATAGCAAGCTGTTCTGCCCGGGACACGGAAGTTTAATTCAGCCCCGGTGGGAGGGGAAAGAGTGCATACATGCTAAGTGATAACCAAACCGTCACAGATGGCAAAGAAAGAGGGGAGAGGTTGGGAAAATTTAAGACATGCTCGTGAGTCAAGCTGGTCAAAGTTATGGTTGCGTTGGACCTAAGGCAGTACCGTTGCACCAGCCACCTCTGCCCTCTCAGGGGCCTCCACTTGAATACTTCCATGACCAGGAGCTCACTACCTCCCTAGGCAACATTTCAGAGCAGTCCTACCAATGGCCAGGATGTCCTTAACTTGAGCCCAGATCTATTTGGTACCACCCCACACCCTGTTTCTCCTACCCTGGGTAGTCTAGACCCACTTCCCTCTGCCCTACGAAGATTACAGAGTCTTGCTATCGCATGCCGAACAGCTTGGCGCCTGGGCTGTGGTCACGCAGGGCCCTGCTGAAGTGAAGACTTTATGGGCCCTCCTTGGTTTTGTGGGAGGCTCCAGGTAAGTCTGGAGAATGCCTGCCTGCCACCTCCCTTCACCAGGGCTGTTTCCAGACCTCGGTTTTTTTACTGATAAAAATGGTGCATGCATGGTGAAAACAAACGCCCCAGTGCAGAAGCACATGAAGTGAAAAGGGAACGCCTCCCTCCCTTTCCCCTCCCCCACAGTCCCGTTCCCCAGATTATGTCCACCTTAATTATTTGGCATGCATTTTCCAGATCTTTTTCTTGTTTTTTTCATCAAACTGTTTGTCTTGGAGATGTTCCCATGGGAGCATACACAGAACTGCCTCGTTCTCTTTGTAGTCGATCTGAGCCCAGGCTTGGAGTGTGTCTATAATTGATTTTAATATGGTTGCTATTGATTGGTTGTTTTCTGTTCTTATGGTATTAGGAACAGTGCTGCAATGAACATCATTTATGTGTATTTTTGATGCACATGTGTAATTATTTATGAAGTAAGATTGCTAGATGAGGACTTGGAGGGCCAATTTAAACTCTTCTTGGTAAATCCAGCCTAACTGCCTCCCCAGAAGACACAGCCTCCCACCAGCCACGTCTAAGCATTGCACTCTGTCCTTCTATTAACATCATCTTAGAACATGTTAGGTTTTTTTTTTAGCTTCTTTATGCTCTTGACTCTAGGAAGCTTGTGGTCAATTAAGACTTCCACATCGTTTTTGCATGTACTAATGTGTATGGCAGCATCTGGCTCAGGGAGGCCCTGTGAGATGTGTAGCTTCCTGACCACACTCAGGAATCACTGCTGATGAGAGGCAGTGAAGAAGAAAGGAGGATGAAGGAGACAGTGATTGGCAGGAGGGGCGGAGGGAGCTGTTAACTGGGAGGGAGTTGGGAATAGAGACAGCGTTCAGTGTCCCATCAAGACCTGCATCCTATCCCTGTGGCATCCCCAGCCTGAGTCTGGACTGGCCACCCCAGGTCCAGCAGGACTGAGGACAAGAACTGAGGGCAGAGCTGGGGGCAGGCCCCCTTTCCCCATTTCCCCAGGCTGACGCATATCTCCTGATTGCACTCAGACCACGCCATCGGAGGAGCCAGGCGGGCCCCGGATGCTGACCCCCCAGGCTCCGTGTGTAGATGGCTTCGAGGAGCCAGAAGCACGGCAGCGGGCCCTCAGCGCAGTCAGTGCCCTCACCAGCGTGCTGGAAGGTCAGCACCCCCAGGTCATTTAAACACTCCCCGCTTCTGCTGCAGGCACCCTCACCTTTATCCCAGCCTGACCCAGGCATCCGCCATTGGACTTGGCCTGCCTTGGACATCCCCACACTGTCCCAGCCTTCTCTGTCCTGTGCAGCCCTGCCTGTCCTTACGTGTCTTTTCATCTGTTTCAGCTTGTTCTTTCCTAGGAATTACCATGTCTGTGTTTCTCCCCAACACTCCCACATCTGACCTGTCCTAGACGCTTATCAGTCTCGTTCCGCCATCTCCCATCCATAACCACGTCTGTCTAGAACCATCCTGTCCTGAGCACACCCATGCCTGTTCTAAGCTATTCCCATATCTACTTCAGACTATTCCAGCCATTCCCACCATGGGCAACTCCACATCCTTCCAGTCTGAACTTGCAGCCCCATCCTGGTGTTCCCTCCTGTCCCAGATGAATTCTCATCTTTTCCAGCCTGTCCTTGGCACCCCCTCCCTTTATCCTGACACAGCCCAGATGTCCACATCTGTCCCTCCCATTCTGTCACAGGTGTCCTTGTGTCCGAACTTGCCTGTCCCATTATCGCCTCATCATTTTCAGCCTGTCCTCCCCTGAAGATCCCGTCTCTGCGGGTCCGCTGTCTTGAGCGAGCGCACGTGTGCCCTGATGGCCCTGTTTTCCCCACCTCCATCTTGGCTTCCTGTCCCGGTGGCCCTCTTCTCTCATATTTCCAGACTAATGAGCTAGGACACAGGCCACCCATTCCCTCAGCCTCCCCTGCCCCCACTGTCCCGCTGTCACATAGCAGCCCTGTCATCTCCCAAAGCGAGTCACAAATCTTTCCTGGAAGGTATTCCAGATACATGTGCTCAGTCAACAGAATCAAACTAACTCACTGGCTGTCTCCTCAGAGCTGGAGGAGTCTCACCGCAAGTGTCCACCATGCTGGAACCGCTTCGCCCAGCGCTACCTGATCTGGGAGTGCTGCCCGCTGTGGATGTCCATCAAGCAGGGAGTGAAGTTTGTGGTCATGGACCCGTTCGCTGACCTCACCATCACTATGTGCATCGTGCTCAACACACTCTTCATGGCGCTGGAGCACTACAACATGACAAGTGAATTCGAGGACATGCTGCAGGTCGGAAACCTGGTAAGGGCCGCCTGCCACTGGCTCTCAAATGGGCATCCTGGCAGGAGGGGTTCTCGGGCAGCTGGCACAGCCTTCATGGGTAAGGGAGAAGGGATCCTGCACACAGAAGGATCTTTTGGGGGTGGGAACCATTGTGGAAGACGCCTTGAAGAAGGGAGGGAATCTGAGTTGGCTTCTAAGGAGCTGAGGAATGTAGATGTGGAGTGGGAGGGTGGAGTGAAAAGCTTATGCAGATGCCCAGAGGCTAGAAAACAAAAGTGAGTTGGGGGTAAACCTGAAATGTGTGGAGACCTGAAATTTTGTAATCTGTAGATGGAGGAGAGTGCGTGCAGAAGGAGGAGTTCTCTTGTGAACGGAGCTAGCATCAGTGTTGTTGGAAGGGGGAAATTGTGGATGGATGGATGGATAGAAGGAGGGAAGGAGGGAAGGAGGGAAGGAGGGAAGGAGGGAAGGAGGGAGGGATACATGGATAACTGGGCGTAGTAAGTAAATCAGTCAGAGCCAGATTTGAATTCTGACTCAGCTCTTACTAACTAGCTGATCTCAAGCAATTTTCTCAGTAATTGGCTCAATAAATATTTGTTGAATTCAATAAATGTGAAATTAGTATGACAATATCAACCTCACAGGAAGGTAATGAGGACTGAATAAGATGATGTGTATGATATGCTTGGCTCATAGACAGACAAACAGTACGCACTCAGAAGAAATGATAGCTGTGCTGTGTTGTCGTTAGACTGCTCCTGGAAGTCAGAATGTCTGGGTTCTAATTCTGACTTTTTTCCTTGAGACCAAATCAAGTCCTCCCTCTTTACTGTACAGAGGGGTAAACCAAGGCCCAGAGACAGGAGGGGTGACATGGCAGGGGCAGAGTTGGGCATCTCTCAACTCCCAGGGACAGGGCCATATTGGATCAGTCCAGGCAAACAGAGTCAGCCCATCTTTAGCAGATCCTAGGACAGAGCTGCCATGAGCCCACTGGCCTCAAAAAGGAGCTTCTGAGAGCATCATTGAGGTTGGCATGGGGGTGGTAGGGGGACTTCTGGCCGCATTGGATCTAAGCTCGCCCTTACTGCAGACCCAGCCTGTCTCAGGCCCAGCTGTTCAAGTGACCCCCATAGGCAGGTAGGTCTCTCATACTGTGGGGTATGAGGATTTTCTTTTCTTCTTGCTTTCCAAACCCAGGACCTATTCAGGTTTCTTCACCAATTTGAGTCCGCTTGCTATAATTTTACTTTGCTTTCTCTATGTGTAAACAGAAGGGAAACCTCCATCTCAGTCTGTAGAAGTCTTACGGCACTGTTGTGTGGTCTTCAGATGGTGGTCATCCAGGGTTTCAGTTGGGTGTGGTTTACCAGGTTGTGACGATTGGGTTGGACTGAGCAGCAAGTTAGGTGTGAGAATAGCACTGGTGGCTTCACTGGGTCAGCACGTTGTGGCTGAACTGCAGTTATATTAAACTTGTCATTGAATTACTGATAACGGGCAGTGTAGCTGGGTTACGGCTATATTTTGTTCTGTTTGAATAGCTTTATTGCTAGTATGTAAGGTTTTGATTTTATTGCACTTAATATAGTCTAGGTAGTTTAAATATTAAGTGTTAAGAAATAAAAGCATAAAAATAACATGAGTAAATAATCAGGATGGGAAAAGCCTTTCTAAGCATGTCTCTGAAGACAAATTCCATAAAGGAGAAGATCGATAGATTTGACTAACTTTTTAGCCCATCACACAAATAAAGGTAAAAGGCAAATGAAACTCGTGTCTCCAGCAATATTCTGGACAAGAAAATCTGAAGTCTCCTATTAATAAACAATTTAAAATACAGCAAACACTCTTTGAATTAATAGCTAAGTGCATGAGAAAGTACAGTAGTTCCTCTTATCCACAATTTTATTTTCCATGGTTTCAGTTACCCACAGTCACTCATGATGTGAAAATATTAAATAGAAAATTCCAGAAATAAGCAATCCATTCGTGTTAAATGGCACGTTGTTTTGAGTATTATGATGAAATCTCACACCGTCCTGCTCCATTCTGTCCGGGGACATGAATTGTCCCTTTATTCAGCCTATCCAGGCTCTATATGCAACCTGCCCATTAGTCACTTACTAGCAATTTCTGTTAACAGATAGACCCTTGTGGTGTCACAGAACTTGTGTTCAGGTAACCTTTATTTTACTTAATAATGGCTGGCAATTCAGATATACCAAAGAGAAGCCAAATATATGCCAAAGAGAAGTTGTTAATCTCTTATTGTGCCCAATTTATAAATCAAACTTTATCAGAGGTATGTAGATTTAGGAAAAGGCATAGTACATATAGGATTCAGTTTATCCATTGTTCCAGGCACCCACTAGGAGTCTCGTTGGAATGTATCCTCCATAGATAAGAAGGGGCTACTGTAACAGAAACCCCAAGTGCCAAAAACAAAAGGAGGCTTAAAAACCATGGCAGTAAACATGGAAAATGGTTCTGTAGTTGCCCTGGGTGGGGTGGGGAGGTCTTGATTTGCATAATCTAGAGGCTTGGATTTTAATGAGCACGTAGAGTCAAGACACTGAACCTTGGCATAGTGTGAGTAGGGGTGGAAACTGAGTAGCCCCATAAGAATATGACCATACATTCAGAAAAATGATGAACCAAAAAAAACCTACACACAGACCCTGGGAAATGATAAAGAAGCCCTGTCTCCAGGGCTGGAAAGGAAAAAAAAATAAACCCTGGAAGGCTTGTGACTGTGGATTTGGTCTTATATAGGTTTGGGGTTCAGATTTACACCTGAGTAGTCCTGGAACCTATCTCTAAAAAATTAACATAGAAAGTGATCCTAGGATGATGTCTTGGGGCCCGCCCCTAAAAGGGAACGAAACTTCTCTGAAAGGACACACCTTTAGTCCAGGTCAAGCTGGATTCCCCAAATTATAAAACACAGAAGGAAATATTCCACCATGAGGAAGAGTCAGCAGACACACACACATGCACACACAATCAGGCTACCCCTTAAAAGTGTCACATAGTAGAATTACTTGATAGAGATGATAAAAATGTTCTTCATTGGCCAGGCACAGTATCTCACACCTGTAATCCCAGTATTTTGGGAGGCCAGGGCAGGCAGATTGCTTGAGCTCAGGAATTAGAGACCAGCTGGGCAACATGACAAGGTCCTGTGTCTACTAAAAGTACAAAAAACAGCCGGTGTGCACCTGTGGTCCTAGCTACTTGGGAGGCTGAGGTGGGAGGATCACTTGGTTCCCCCACAGGGTCAAGATTGCAGTGAGCTGAGATCGTACCACTGCACTCCAGCCTGGGTGATAGAGCAAGACCCTGCTGAAAAAAAAAATGTTTATAATAACTAAAGACATAAAAGAAGGGATTTGGAATATAAGAAAATAATACAACTTTGGAAAAGAACCAAATCTCTAGAAATAAAAATATAGCCACTGAGATTAAAATTTCAAGGTACACATCAAATAGCATATTAATCCAGTTGGGGAGATAATTAAATGATTGTAAATTTAGATCTAATAAAGTTTTCCAGAATGTAATGTAGAGAGATGAAGAGGAGAAATAGAAGAAAGAAGGAGGAAAAACGTATCTGACATTATTTTCTAGATTATTTTGTTGTCTATATACATCATTTGAGAAAATCTAGAGAGGCTATTAGAACTAATATGAGAGTTCCACAATATTAGTGCGTACAGCCTCAGTATTCCAAATAGTCTTCCTAGTCATCATCCACAATCGATTGGAGAAAATAAATTTTTAAAGTTATCACTTATAATCACAATAAAAACTATGAGAAATTTAGTAATAAATATAACAAAAGGTATGCAAATTTCATATAAAAAAATTGTGAAACTACCAAAAAACATAAGACACATAAGTGGAGAGATGTGCCGTTTTCATGAATGAAAGTGTGAACATTGTAGAGATACCAGTTCTTCCCAAATTAATCTATAAGTTCAATGTAATTCCAATCAAAATCTCAATAATTTTTTTTAATGGAACTTGACAAGATAATCCTAAAACTCATGTGGAAAAGTAAAGCAGATCAAGATAAATTAAGAACTAAGGTGGGGGATTTACCATAGTAGTTAAGATATCTTATAAAGCTAAAAATATTATAGTATTGGTACAAGGATGGAAAAACAGATTGTGCTACAGAATTGAGACCACAGAAATAGAACAATCCATATTCTGTGACTTGATAAATAACAGAGATGGCATTATAAATCAGTAGGAAAAGGCTGGGTGCGGTGGCTCATGCCTGTAATCCCAGCATTTTGGGAGGCCAAGGTGGGCAGATCACCTGAAGTCAGGAGTTCGAGACCGGCCTGGCCAACATGGTGAAAGCCTATCTCTACTAAAAATACAAAAATTACCCAGGCATGGTAGCATGCACCTGTAGTCCCAGCTACTGAGGAGGCTGAGGCAGGAGAATCGCTTGAACCCGGGAGGCAGAGGTTACAGTGAGCCAAGATTGCACCACTGCACTCCAGACTGGGTGACAGAGTGAGACTCTATCTCAAAAAATAAATAAAATAAAATAAATAAATCCATAGGAGAAGGACGGGACTGTTCAATAAATGATGCTGGGAGAACATCTACATGGAAGAAGATCAGTTTAGATCCCTACCTCACATCATATTCACAAATTAGACGTAGGGGAATTGGACTTAACACCTAATGTGATAAAGCAAAACTTTAAAGCTTTTTGGAATAAAAACAAGAGAAAAAGCTTTAAGATCTTAGGGTTGGGAAGGCCTTCAACAATCCAAAAAGCTTATATCATGAAAGAAAAGATTGCTAAATTATAAATTGTTAAAATTTATCATCTCTGTAAAACAAGGGATACTACAAACTGAAATCACTACCACAAACTGGAAATTGATATTATGATAAGTATATGGAATCCAGACAACACTGAAGATTTACACATCAATAGGAAAAGAGGGACAGTGATAAAATGATAAAAACAGAACCACAACCATGGACAAAGGAAATTACAAGCAAATCACATAAGAGGAAATTCAGATGGTTATAAACAAATGAAGAGAAACAGAGGAATGGAAATTAAAGCAGCATTGAAATACTTTTTCTTATCCTAACAGAATCAAAAATAGACTTCTGTGTGTTGACCAGGATGTGGAACAGTGGGAACGCACAGCTTGTAAGAGTGTGGATCTGGTACAACCGTTTTGGGGAGCAATTGAACAATATCTGGTAAATCACAGATGTACACTGTGTACCCTGCAACTCAATTCACAGTACTTTCTTAAGTATATATTAAGTATATATCTTTAAGATATATATGTATATATATAATATATGTTAAGTATCTTAAATATATATAGGTACACACATATATATATACTTAAGAAATCTCACACATCTGTATAAGGAAACATGTACAAGAAAGTTATTTACAGTATTTTAAGTCATAGGGGAAATTGGAATCAACATAAATGTCCATCCTTTAATTTTATAAAGTGGATAAATGTGGTGTACTCATACAATGAAATACTGTACACAATTAGAATGAATACATATACATGTGTCAATAAACCTCTGAAGTTAAGAATAAAAAGAACTTGAAAGAGGATATATACAGCATAGCCCATTTACATAAAGCTAAAAAAATACAAAAATACTATGTGTTGTCATTATATACATTAAAAATGTAAAAATGTGTAGAAATGATAAACATCAAATTTGGGACAGTGATTACCTTGGAGTGATTATAGTACTCTGGGTGACTCCTGGTTTATCTGTGATGGCACATGATGGGTAAGAATTCATGGAGGAAACCATCGTTTGAATTACGGTTTAACTCCTTTGTATCTCAGTTTCCCTACCTGTAAAATGGGGATAATAAACATTACATATCTCATAGGGCTATTGTGAGGGTTAAATGATTTAATATATGTAAAACACTAGAATCGTGCCTGGCATATATCAAATGCTATCTAAGTCTTTGCTATTGTTTTGTTGCTGTTGTTTTGTTTTGTTTTTTGGTAAGGAAAAAGAAAACAAGATTTGAAACAAATATGGCAGAATGTTAATATTCATTTGAGTTTGGTGGTGGGTGCACAGGTAATCATTTTATTATCCTATACAAAGTATATAACCTGAAATATTTTAAAATTTAAACAAATACAATAAAGGTAAATGACAAATCAGGAAAATTGTGGCAATACAAGCAGTATTAATAGACAAAGGGGTAATATCCTTAATATATAAAATACATTTATAAACCATACAAAAGAGCAAACACCTTAATTGAACAATTAAGAGCGAAGGATATGAATGAGAAATTTCATCAAATAAGAAGTACAAAAATTAAAAGAAATGCCCAATAAAACAAGAGTGCCCTTTTGGATTAGAAACGAGAATGGGAATGGAATACCCAGTATTTGCATAGTCAAAGAGAAGTAGTTACTCACAGGCAGCTCACGGAATTGGTTAAAACCTTTCTTTGAGGATCATTTAGCATTATGTGTCAGAATCTCTAAAAATGTTCATTGACTATACAATTTCATCTCCAGAAATCTTTCCTAAGAAAAGAATTAGACAAGTTGTTTTAAAACAAGCATGTAAAAGGGTATTTATCTGGGCAATGTTTCTAATAGGGAAAAAGGAATGACTATCACAGGGAAATGGCTAAACCGGTTACAGCACATCTCTACGGTAGAATGTGCCATAAATGAAAAAAAAGAAAGAAAGAAAATGATGCCATAGATTGTGTTTAATTGGCATGGAAGGACGTTCACAAGGTATTATGCTTTAAATACAGGTTTTCAGTTCATGGAGTATGTTCCCATTAAAGTCATATGCCAAAGTCAAAGGGAGTTTGGGGTTCCCCGTAAGTCCCCCCAGTTCCTGGAAAGCGGCCATTTGCATTCATTGCTCAGTGAACCTCCTGCCAGAAGTTAGGGGAAGTGGGTCACCATGCTCAGAGCCTCCGTCTGCCAGATCTGAGTGAGCCTGTAAAACATGCAGAGCTGTTTATATCTGAAGGCAGCCCCTGCCTGGGTCTGGAGCTCTTGGCCACTCTGAGCAATCATAATAAATTCTGCTGACAGTAACAATAATTGCCCTTTCATACGGAGTACCCACTTTACAGCCATTAGCTGTAACTCCTAGAAACCTCGTACAGAGTCGTTATTATCCCCATTTTATATATGGGGACCCTCAAGGCTCAGAGAGATGAAGAAACTGGCCCAAGATCACACAGAGGCAGCCCCTGCTCTGGAACCTGGGCCTGGCCACCATTCTCTGCACATCCTAAGCCATCAAGCTTTGATCACATGGCCTTAGAGAGCATGGCATGAGCCTGTGGAAGGAAGAGGTCTGTTACCAAAATGTATGTACTTCTCAAGCTTAGCTGCACATTATAATCACCTGGGAAGTTTTTTTATTAATCCCCATACCTGGGCTACTCTCCAGTCCAATATAACTAGAATCTAGGATGGGACCCAGGCATCCATATTTTTAAAACTCCCTGGGCGATTACAGAGTGCACCAACTTTGAGAACTCATGGTCAAAAACAGCACTTGAACTTTGAATCCCAGGAATCTGGTCAAAATGCAGATTCTGATTGAGCAGATCCGGGACCTTGTTAAGATTCTGCATCTCCAAAGAGCTTCCGGGCGATGCGGCGATGCTGTTGGTCCCTGAAGCATCTTTTCTTATTTCCCCGAAGAGCATTCCCCCAGAGCCTCTTCTGTCTTTTTCTTCCGGAGTCCTAGCTCTACCGGATAACTGCCATCTTGGCACCAAAACAGCTGGGAGCCTGCACAAAGTGAAGTGCAGGGCTTTTCCTGAGCTCCATTCTCTAGAAATGTGTGTCGGTGCTCATGGGTGTCAGACCCACCCTGGTGCACCTGGCAGTGCTGAGGAAGACCAAAGGTGAGGTCCAAGGGAGGCGCTCCCCGGGCCCCAGCTGTAGGGGCTCTCAGGGAAGCCGTGCAGGGTGTGCTGCTGAGTGAGGGCTCCATGCACAGCTGTGTGTGTCTGAGGCTGGGTAAGGAAGGCTCCTGGAAGTCAAGCTGAGCAGCACAGGACAGGCAGGACGTGGCACACGGAACTCAAAGGCTCAAACATTTGTACATCTATTCAACAGATACTAGTGGACCACCTATGGGCTGGGCACCGTTCCAGGTGCAGTAGGGAAAGGTCCCTGCCATCACAGAGCTTACCTTCTAAACACATAAGGCTCGATAAACAAATAGCTGTTGGATGGTGGTGTGAGGCAGACGAAAATCAAGCAAGGATGGGGGATAAGAAGTGTGGTGGGAGGGAGGCACATTCTCAGTTGCCAGGATGCCCATGGATCAGGTGCTCTGAAGGGAGTGAGTCGTGCGGCTGGGGAGAGGCGCGGCCCAGGGAAAGGGAGCAGCAAGTGCAAAGGCCCTGAGGAGGGGACAGAAAGAAGCGGGTGTGGCTGGAACAGGAGAGCAACAGGCAATGGGGCCAGGGGTTGGAAAGTTCCGGAAGCAGGTTTGGGTGCTGGGGAGAAGCAAGCTCCAAGGCTGTCTCTCCATGTGTGAGGGCAGCCCAGGAATGTGAACTGAGGCTGGAGGATTTTAGGGTCCCTCCCTTTCCCAAGAGCCCAGCTGGTGGAGGAGCAGGTCCCTCGGGGCACAAGCAGTAAAGGGACCACCAAAGTCAGGAGGGCTGGCTGGTGGGTGGTGCCCCGTGTGGCAGTGCTGAGGAGCCACCCACCTGCCCTCCTGGTACCTCTCCCTGAGCCAACGGCATCCCACTGCTCTCCTGCCCACCTCCACGGGGCCTCTTCTGAGCTGGTGGAGAGAGGATGGCACTGGGGTGACCAGCAGATGCCTCTCTCTCCTTCCAGCACAGAGCCCCATCAGGGTGGGTGCCCAGACCAGAGTGACCTCCCCTCCTGATTGCCAACCCCAGTGAGGTGCCTCGGCCATACCTGTCTCTGACCCCAGCTCTTCACGACTGCTGCAGGCCTGGCACTGTTCCATGGGTACTGTTCCCTCTGGCTTTAGCCCTCCCCTCCAAAAGACCTGGAGTGCCTCCTCACTGCCCTCAGGACAGCCCCTCAGCTCCCCAGCATGGTCAAGAGGCCCTGCGTACAGAACCCCAACTTCCTGCCACCCACACTGTCACAGAACATTCTCCCCTCCGGGAACCATCCATTGGCACACCGCAGGGCAGCTGGCATGGCTCTCGGGTCCCCTGCACCATGGGATGCTTAACCACAGGGTTCTGCCAGCCAAGGTTGGGCAGCTCGGGACTCATAAGTCAGTGAACCAGACAAAGCTCAGCCTCTGCACACTCAGACATGTTTTCAGAAGAGAGAGGAGGTTTCCCTAAATCCCAAAGGGCAACACTGGGTTCCTCTCCTCCTTCTCAAACTTAATAGCTACGTGACCCCAGACAAGTTACTTAACCTCTCAGTGCCTCAGTTTCCTTACCTATGTAAACTGCAGGCAATGATACTACCTCACGGGGTTGGATGAATCAAAAGAAACACGTGCAGAGTGTTCTGGCCAGCACTTGGCACATAGCCCTCGGGAGGCAGGGGCTGCCGATTATCGCAGCAGGCACAGTCCAGCATGTGGACGACGAGGAAGGGCCTCCTGGGGAGCAGGAACAGCAAGGACAGAGGCCCTGGGTCGGGGGAGCCATGAGCATCTGTGGTGATGCGTGGACTTGGCATGTGTCAGGAGAAAGCCCTTCTGTGGACACACAGACCGAAAGGAGTCTGGCCCTGGGTCATGTGACCATCCACTGCAGGTTCCCCCTAGAGCTGAGTCTCTGTGGAGCCTGCAAAGGGCCCAGGCCATTCCTGAAGGCCAGGCTGGTGTGCCTGGTGTGCTTGGTGAGCAGCTGCAAGGGCTGGGGGAGCAGGCTGGAGAAGAGAGCTGTCCCCAAGGGGCTGGGCTGTGACCAAGCAAACCCCCACTGGGAGCCTGGCCCCAGTCAGAGCAGTCAGGAGGCAGGCGCCCGTGCTGGCCACGGCGTCTTTCCATCCCGAACGATTCCTGCTCCCTTCTCAGGTCTTCACGGGGATTTTCACAGCAGAGATGACCTTCAAGATCATTGCCCTCGACCCCTACCACTACTTTCAGCAGGGCTGGAACATCTTCGACAGCATCATCGTCATCCTTAGCCTCATGGAGCTGGGCCTGTCCCGCATGAGCAACCTGTCGGTGCTGCGCTCCTTCCGCCTGGTACCTGGCTGGACCCACTGCAGGGAGGGTAGGGGTGGGGTGGAGGGCGGGGCACAACCCAATCTCAGGTCACCCCTACTTTGGTCTGTCATGCCTTCACCCAACAGCCATTGGCTAGGTGTCCCTGGATGCCTGGCCCATGCTGGTGATATGGGGGGTGCAGAGGCAGGCAAGACAGGAGACATTCCTTCAGAGGAGCAATTGCAGTGGCCATCCCGATGAGTGCAAAGCCCTTTGTGGTCCACAGTAACCCCTTTAGCCCTCACAGGATCCAGGAGTGGGGCCGGTATTACTTCATTCCCATTTCACAGATGAGGAGACTCAGACTCACAGAGGTGAAACGAATTCCCACAGCCACGTGGCAGATAACAGAGGGAGCTGGGCTGCTGACTGCTCTGAGGTTCTGCCTGCTGGCTTCTGAATCAGCATCATTAAAACATTAACGCACATGCAAATCACCTGGGGATCTTGTTAAACTGCAGATGCTGATTCAGTGGGTCTCAGGTGATGTCAAAGCTGCTGGTCTGTGGACCACACTTGGAGCTTGAAATGCTTGAGAGGTCCAGACGTGGGGCAGGAGGTGTAGTCAGGAAAGGCTTCTGGGGAGGTCCTGAGCACTATGGGTCGCTGCACATACAGTGGATGGGAGTCGGGGGGTGGCGGGATGTGTAGGAAGACAGGGTGATGGGGGCAGGAGGGAAAGCCAAGGCTGTGGGTTCTAATCCTGACTCCACTGCTATGAGCCAAGGGACTTAGACAAATTAGTCCACCTAAATGAGGTAATGCCGGTGCCAACCTCATGGTTATTGGGAGTTCTGAATAAGTTCATCAGTTCTAAGCACAAGGCCTGGCACAGAGGCATTCAGTAAGCATTAAGCACCTGCCCTCTTTCTCTGTGATGACAGAGAGAAAGGCGGAGGTGACTGGCCAAGTCAGAGATGGTCTGAGCCGCCCCAAAGGACACCTGATGAGGACAGGTCTGAAAGAGCAAGCACACTTCCTGTTGGGAGAATCTACTGGGAAGTTCCTGGAAGTGAGGCCAAGGCAGAGAGAAGGCTGGTGTGGGGACAAAGAGAAGGGCTGACTGGGGAGGTGAGGCTGGAGCTGTTGACCTGCCCCCAGAGCAGGGTCCAGTGAAGCCGCCCTCAGGCTGCGGAGAGGAACAGTAGCAGGTGCTCTGGGAGATGGGGGGAAGATAGGTGTCGGTGCCCTGCAAGGACTCTCTGGGCTTTCAGGCAGGAGCTGGAGAGAGTGACGGTGCCCATGGGCAGCAGGAGCCAGAGCGCTCACAAGGTCCCCTCCTCTTCCTCCTTCCCCAGCTGCGGGTCTTCAAGCTGGCCAAATCCTGGCCCACCCTGAACACACTCATCAAGATCATCGGGAACTCAGTGGGGGCACTGGGGAACCTGACGCTGGTGCTGGCCATCATCGTGTTCATCTTTGCTGTGGTGGGCATGCAGCTCTTTGGCAAGAACTACTCAGAGCTGAGGGACAGCGACTCAGGCCTGCTGCCTCGCTGGCACATGATGGATTTCTTCCACGCCTTCCTCATCATCTTCCGCATCCTCTGCGGAGAGTGGATCGAGACCATGTGGGACTGCATGGAGGTGTCTGGGCAGTCATTGTGCCTGCTGGTCTTCTTGCTCGTTATGGTCATTGGAAACCTTGTGGTAAGTTGGCCAAGGGCCTCACACACACACCATGCATTCATCCACCCAGCTACCTACCCATCTAATTATCCATTTACGTACCCTTCTGTCCATCCATCTACCCACCCATCCATCCATCTACTCATTTACCCACATTTCTTTCTATCTGCTCACTTGTTTATTTCATTGCTCCCCCATCCACTCACTTGCCTGTCCATCTATGGACCATCAACAAACCATCTATTCATGCACCCGTTTATTCTTCCATGTATATGCCCTACAGCCATCTATCTGTCGATCATCCGCTTACCAATCACCCACCCACCAACCAACCCAGCCATCCGTTTACCACTCCAGCAATCTGAAGGATCCATCGATCCTCCCCCAATTAACAAGCCACCCATCCATTTATGCACTTATTCACCTTGTCATTCATCCATCAACCCCCTTTTCCTCATTCGCTCATCTATTCATTAATCTGCCTATCAGTCACCCATTCATCAACCCCCATGCACACACTTACACATCCATATGCCCATTCATCTATCCACCCATCCATTCACTTACACAATGATCCATTCCTCCCTTCATCCACCCAATCACCCAACCACTCATTTCTCTACTCATTCTTCTCCCATCTGTCAACTCACCCATCCATTCACTCATTCACCAATCCCATCTGTCTACTCATCTATCTATCCAGTTGTCTACTGCCTCACTCATTGACCCATCCATCCATTCACTCACTCTTCACCGCATTTTTTTTTCTGAGACTGAGTTTCACTCTTGTCACCCAGGCTGGAGTGCAATGGCACCATTTCAACTCACTGCAACCTCTGCCTCCCAGGTTCAAGTGATTCTCCTGCCTCAGCCTCCCAAGTAGCTGGGATTACAGGCATGCACCACCACGCCTGATTAATTTTTTGTATTTTTAGTAGAGATGGGTTTTCACCATGTTGGCCAGGTGGGTGTCAAACTCCTGATGTCAGGTGATCTGCCCACCTCGGCCTCTCAAAGTGCTGGGATTATAGGTGTAAGCCACCATACCCGGCCTCTTCACTGCATTTTGCTTATTCATTCATTTACCCACTTACTTGCCTATTTATTCATTATTTACTCATTTTGTTTTCATTCGTTTACTTATCTGTTCATCTACCCATTATTTCTCTGTCAGTCACTCTCCATGATTTATCACTTGGTTTTTCAACTCATCTTAACGTGCTAAGCCCTTGTTGCTGGGAAAACATTGTGCCACATACTGTTGGGCATACAGAGGCAAATGAGGTCCAGCGTCAGCCCTGACATCACTCTCCGACTTGAGGGATTACTGGGGAGGTGGAGAGTTCAAACAGACCCGAAATAACTCTCAGACTGGTCAGAGTGATCAGAGCCGTTAAGGAAGGGACCATGGGTACTGTTCCCATTCAGCTAGAAAAATCAAAGAAAGCTTCCTGGAAGAGGTTTTGGAGCTGATCTGATGAACAGGTAATGCCGAAGAGGGAAGGAGCGGGATGGGCAAAGCACAGGTGCAGACAGGTGGTGGTCCAGGTAAGGCGGGACCCATAGGAGCTTTCTTTATATGTCTCCTTGAGTGGCGTGGTAGGAGTCTCTGCTGTCCCATCGTGAGGGCTCCATATCTTTGTTCCTGTGGGTTCCTGTATGTCCTTGGGCAGGTACATCCTGTCTTGTGTCTTTACAATGTGGCTAATTCTGGAACTGAGAAAGGTCAAAATTTAAATACCAGAGAAGGAGCCTGAGGAAGAGACAGGGTTGGGGTCAGTCAGTGGTTCAGGCAGCAATCAGTGTCCACTGTGGACATGAAGCCACCTTCCTGGTGGCCCACACATGCTCAAGCACCATGCCTGCATTGTCTGACTCCCACCTGTAGCTGTATGTCTCTGTCGTGGGCAGTGCAGTCACATCAGCTCACGGAGAGGTTTTTGTTCTCTTTTTCAGCCTGCTGTGGGGCAAGTACTGTGGGCTGTAGATTCAGAGCCTTTCCCCAAACCTGCCTGCTTTCTTCTCCCATGTGCCTTAACCAGGCCAGGATAGGACAGGCCAATTTGGGATCAGTCCCCTGAGGGCCCATGAGCCCAGAGGCCAGAGGAATGTAGAGCCCAAAGAGAGGGGAGCCGGGGCATCTGCACAGTGCCAATAGAACCCTGCTCTTTGGCTGGCCCCAAGCCCCTCCCATCCCCCCAGACAAGCTGTCCCTCGGGGTGGAGGGTGGAGGGTTGCTCAGCCCGTCCCAACCCCAGGGCCTGCCAGACTGCCTATTCCAAGGAGAATGAGAGTTGCTGAGTGCCACCTCTCACACATGTAGCCCTGCGATTTCCCAGCAGATCTGCCTGGGGATGAGAAAATTAGAGGCTGCTGGAGGACGGAGCTAATGCCAACCCACGCAGCCCCCTCCCCGGCCGCCTCAGGAATTGGGCCGCTGCCGGGCGTGGGAGGAAGCAAGATTGCCGTTGAAATGGGAAGTGATGATCAGGCAGGGCTGGGAGCAGCAGCGCGATTGATGGAAGCACTGGAAGGAGCTGAACTTATGAAGCCAGCGGCAAGGGGGCCTAGACTCCTGTGTGGGTGCGCATGGCTGCCCAGGTACCCCACCCTGCTCCCAGCCTAGGCCCAGGACTCCTGGAGGTTAGGGGATGCAGGGCCTGGAGTGAATGAGGGCTGCGGGGGAAGGACCCCCAGTGGGCATCCTTCCTGGGAATGGAAGCGGGCCCTGCCTGGGTTCTTGTGGAGAAAGGCCGGGGGCCAAGCCAGAGGTCAGTGCAGACAGCAGCTCCGAATCCCATCACATGCCCCGCCCACCTAGTGATGACAGAGAAAGCTGTCGGGTATCAAAAGTATCTTCTATCCTTAGAGATTGTACAGGAGAGCCTCCCTGTTCACCTTCCATACTGTCCGCATGAATCCGTATCACTTTTAAGTCAAAGGCATGTTTCTGAGGCTACTTGTATCAGAATTCTTATTCCCAGCTTCCTGATAGGTCTGGGGTCTCTGGCAGAGGTGTCTTTTAGAGGCTCCTTGTATCAGAATTCTTATTCCCAGCTTCCTGATAGGTCTGGGGTCTCTGGCAGAGGTGTCTTTTAGAGGCTCTTGAGAAGCCAGAACAGAGTCTCAGAGTGGATTTCCAAAAAGAACTACACAGCGACCCTAACACACTACCCTGCCGTGAAGGTGCTGGGAGGGAGGAGACACCACGCCCATGGTGGCCTGGTGGCCTGGTGACACACGGGCCAGTCTGACCTATGCGTGTAGGAATCAGCCCACTGCCATCCTAACTGACCCTCCATGAGACCTGGAAGTGGACACAAGCCCAGCCTCTTGTCACACAGCAAAAGCCAAGCCTCACACTTGTCAGAGGGCTTAATGACAAGCAACTCTCCAGAACCACCCAAAGGCAGAGGGGTTATGCAAACTCCCTTAAGGGGTCTGTAGTCCCTAAGCCCTGATGAATGACCTCAATAAAATACTGCGCCCCGTGGAACCTCTGACTCTGCAGCGCCTCCCCTGACTCCCTGCAGTATAGCAGCCCTTCACCTGCACACAGCACCCTTCCTGGCACCCCTCACATGGAAAGTCTGGACACAGTTGGCTTTCCATGGCCTGACCCCATGGTTAGGCCAAGTGCCTGAGGGCTGCCTGTGCCCTCCTGACCTCTTTTCCAGCCACTGCACGTTTCTCTGCCCAGTCCCAGCGTCCTTCACCTGGAATGCGTGGCAGACCTGGGCCTCGGGTAGTGCGTGCCCTACAGCAGCAGCCCCAGGCCTCTGAGCTCCGAGCTGGCTTCAGTGGGGAACTCAGAGGCAGCTCACTGCTCTTCCTCTTTCCAGGAAAGTCTCAAAAGCTCTGGGTGGCTTCTGGGTGGGATTCTGTCTTGTCCCTGGACTCAGACTTCCCAGGAAGGAGACCTGTGCCCACCCTGACCCCACTGCCCCTCACTACTCCTAAGGCGGCAGGAAGAGGTGAAGGGAGAAGGTGGTGGTAGAAGCCGCTGGTGCGGACAGGGCTGCGTGTGTGTGGCTTTGGGCTAGCCGCTCGCTCTGATGCTGGATGCACGCGTAGTTCTCCCATCGGACCTGAGCCGGGACGCGACGCCTCAGTTCACACTGTGTCTGAGCCCCTGGAAAGAGGGATTGGAATCTGTACTTTGTACTGTAGCCACACCTTCCATATTCAAGAAAATGAGCGTTAGGATGGTGGCTCAGGGCCCTGGATTCGAGCCTTGGGGCTGTTTGTCACAGGCAGTCTTGAAGGTTTCTGGGCCTCAGTTTCCCCACCATAGAACTGGGACTGCATGCCTTGGCATGGCGCAGTGCCTTGGTGAGCCTGGCCCATTATGTCGACAGGTCCTGAACCTCTTCCTGGCCTTGCTGCTCAGCTCCTTCAGCGCAGACAACCTCACGGCCCCTGATGAGGATAGAGAGCTGAACAACCTCCAGCTGGCCCTGGCCCGCATCCAGCGGGGCCTGCGCTTCGTCAAGCGGACCACCTGGGACTTCTGCTGTGGGCTCCTGCGGCAGCGGCCTCAGAAGCCCGCAGCCCTGGCTGCCCGGGGCCAGCTGCCCAGCTGCATTGCCACCCCCCCACTCCCCACCACCCCCAGAGACGGAGAAGGCGCCTCCCGCCCGCAAGGAAACACGGTTTGAGGAAGGCGAGCGGCCGGGCCAGGGCAACCCCGGAGATCCGGAGACCGTGTGTGTGCCCATTGCCGTGGCCGAGTCAGACACGGACGACCAAGAGGAGGACGAGGAGAACAGCCTGGGCACAGAGGAGGAGTCCAGCAAGCAGGTGAGCGCACCCCGGGAGGCACTTGCCTATACAGGGCCCAGAGCTCTGCTGCCCAGGCGACTCAGCCTTGCACAAAGTGGCTGCCCCTGCCAGACTGCCTCGGCAGTGGGTAGCGTAGGGGTAGAAAGCAGGCCCTTCCCACAACAGCCAACCTCAGAGGAGTGCTGAAACGAGCCCTCAACGCTCTTCCTAACAGTCCAGAAGCTGACCTGGGGAGGGGCTGCTGTCCATCACTCATGCCCTGGCTGGGCATGGGGAGCTCATTGTACAGAAAGGGAAACTGAGGCATGGCAAGAGAGACTTGCTAGGCATTCCTCATGAGTTTGGAACAGAGCCTCTAGCCCCCAGCTCCCATACTGACCATTGTTCCCCTCCAGGACTGGCAAGGTGGAGTGTCTTGGTGAAGGAGGAATGCGTTTTTCTGACCTCCAGACTGCCCCTTCCCCTCCTCCCATACCCAGGGCTCATTCTGAGATTTAAAAATAAGCATCCCTAAGACTGAGGTGTCAGGAACAGCCCTATCTTATCTCCCAACCTGTTATTTTTAACACTTGGGACCAGAGTCTGCACGAAGAAGGCAGGGCCCCCCCCTCCCCTCCCCTTCCCCTCCCCTCCCCTTCCCCTCCCCTTCCCTTCCCCTCCCCTTCCCTCCCTTCCCCTCCCCTCCTCTCCCCTCCCCTCCCCTCCCCTTCCCCTCCCCTCCCCTCCCTTCCCCTCCCTTCCCCTCCCCTCCCCTCCCCTCCACTCCCCTCACTTCCCCTCCCCTCCCCTCCTTTCCCCTCCCCTCCCCCTCCCTTCCCCTCCCCTTCCCTCCCCTCCACTCCCCTCACTTCCCCTCCCCTCCACTCCTCTCCCCTCCCCTTCCCTCCCCTCCACTCCTCTCTCCTCCCCTTCCCTCCCTTGGCCTGAGCCAGGCTCCGATACTTCTCCTTAGGGCTTTAGGTCAAGCCCCGAGTAGTGTTCTGCCTGTTGAGTTGGGCCCATCTTGGCTGCTTCCTCGGGGCCTGCGCTGGGTGGGCCTGGCCATGGAGAGCAGCTGCTCCCTGTGAGTGAACCTGGATCTAAGGCTCTGGGTTTGGTTTCACATCCTCCTGCCTCCCTGTGGCCCCAGAGGCCAGCTTTGGCCCTTTCAGTCAGGTTGCGGGACAGTGGCAATGTCTGCTCGGGAAGTGGGACTGTCGGCGTTGCCCAGACCACGGCGTCCAATCACCTCCAGCACAGGAGGGGAAGTCCAGCTGCCTCTCCTTTCCCTTCTCCTTTCCTTCTCTTGAGCCTGTTGACTCTGGCTCCCTGGGATGTGTGTGTGCGTGTGCACGGGTGCGCACGTGTGTAGGCAAGCTGGGCGTGCCACGGGGACTCATAAGGGAAGTCAGTGTGCCCGTCCTAAGTACAGTGGCCAGCATTTGTGAGCTGGGCATCGCAAACCAGCTGCACCTTTCCTTCCAGGGAGTCTGGGGAGAGGGAGTTGTGCCAGGCTGGCTGGGGCTTTGTCTGGCTCTATACCCTTTGCCTGGACATACCAGGAGTCTCCCACTGCCTGCTCAGGGCCCCTGAGGGAGGGGTCTTCAGTGAGCTGGAGGCCCCATGGAGAGGGCTGGAGGCAGTGCTCCAGATGCATGGGCAGGCGCTGAAGTCCCCAGGGTCAGTGCCCTGGAGACCCTCTAGCTGGGTGCATGGACTCAGCTCACGGGCTGGGGTCTTTTCAGCAGGAATCCCAGCCTGTGTCCGGTGGCCCAGAGGCCCGTCCGGATTCCAGGATCTGGAGCCAAGTGTCAGCGACTGCCTCCTCCGAGGCCGAGGCCAGTGCATCTCAGGCCGACTGGCAGCAGCATCGGAAAGTGGAACCCCGGGCCCCAGGGTGCAGTGAGGTAATGCACGCCTTTGTCCCTGAAGCCGCTGGGCGCTGCTGCTTGGGTTGGAGCCAGGCTGTGAGAGGTGCACGCCTGCATCTGCTGCTGGGAGCCACAGCCGCTATCACAGGCAGTGTGGAAGAGCAGTCTGCAGAGGGGAGGGTGGGCATCCCAGTCCTGACAGGGGACGGATGGTGCAGGGCCCAGGGCCGTGAGGAAATTGTGGGAATTCTGGCCCAGAACTCTGATGCAGGACTAACCCACCCTCTCCACGCTCTCCATCCTTGTGTTTTGGTCCTGTTTGGCAAATGTTTGTCCTGTGAATCTCCCCATCCAAAGAAGACTTCAGGAGGCTGGACACGGTGGCGCACGCCTGTAATTCTAATACTCTGGCAGGCCAAGGCGGGTGGATCAGTTGGGGTTAGGAGTTCGAGACCAGCCTGGCCAACATGGTGAAACCCTGTCGCTGCTAAAAATACAAAAATTAGCGAGGCCTAGTGGCACATGCCTGGTAATCCCAGCTACTCAGGAGGCTGAGGCACAAGAATCACTTGAACCCTGGAGGCAGAGGTTGCAGCAAGCCGAGATCATACCACTGTACTCCAGCCTGGGTGACAGAGCAAGCTCCTGTCTCAAGAAAACAAACAAAAAACAAGACTTCAGGGTGCTCTGAGAACAAGTTCTGGACACATCGGCCACCAGCAGCTTCTTCCCTGCACCAGAGCAGAGGCCACAAGTGGGAGACCACCCAGCCTACCATTGCATTTTGGTCTGACCACAAAAAGGTTTTACTTTAAATTAGCTGCCACCATTTAAAACTTGGGAGCTTTTATGTAAAAATCTGCATTTCTGGCTTCTCTTTAAAACTCAGAAGACATGCCACCCTGCCAGAGGCAAGAGAGAGCCACCTCCCAGACGCCAGCTGGAGCTCTCTAGTTTGCCACAGACCCACCTGCCTGTCTGCATTTTGTTACCTGCCTGATCCTGTAAGCATTGGAGTTCGAAACCCCTGAGCAAAGGCTTGTGGCATTGCTGACTAGTCCACCCAGCCTCACTCACATCTAGCCCTGGAAGGTGGAGGGCAGGTGTTCAGCGTGCGTGGTGACCACGTCCTGCAGCCCGACCTCAGTCCAGCACCTGTGTGAGATGGACCCATGTGAGCTTGGCAAGCATGGTCAGTTTTTGGAGCGCAAGGGTCTACTGGAGTCATCTTCCTTGTGCATGGTTCTCCCCGCGTGGTCTGACCCATGAAGGCATGTAGGAACAGGAAGACAGGAGAGGCCGAATGTCATGGGAGAGAAGGGGCTCTCTCCCGCAGATGCTAAGCTTTGAATGAGTTTTGTAAGTCTTCCTTTCTTCAAATCAGTTCATAGGGGAGGCTACATAAGGGAGAGACAGGCTGGGGTTCTCCTGGGAAAGGGACTCCCTCGTCTCACCTGCAGTAGGACCTGAGAACTTGTCCTCTCATGGACTTCAGACAGCTCCAGTGTCTGGAAGGGAAAAAGAAGCGTGCTGCTCTCCTCAGGCCCGCCTCTTTCATCACCCAACTCCTTTCATCCCCCAGCTGAGCTGGGAGGAGAGGGGAAGGACCCCTCAAAGCCACGGGGGGCCACGAAAGGCTGAGCCTCACCTCTGTGGCTGAGGACCCACCTGTACCGAGCAGTCGGCTCTGCTTTCCCTCCCGAATCCAGCCCTTTCCCATCACAGATCTCAAACATGGAAAAGAAGCCACAGAGACATCAGCAGATTGATTCATCTAAGGAAAAGGAAAGAAAGAAGCAAGCATAGGAGCCTGGCCACACCCAAGAACTCAGACGAGCCCTCTCTAAGTGGAGCCTGGGCCTGAGCTGATGTGAGGGGGGCAGCGGGATGGGGGCTTTGGACCTGACCTGAAGAGAATGCCAGATTTTCTTCCTTCACTGACACTCCTCCCCTGACACACCTGTCTTCAGGCCTCATTCCCTAGAAGCAGAGGGATTCCTGTGCAAATGACTTGTTGAGGGGTGTTCTCAGGAGAAACCCAGGAAGAAGTAAGAGAAAACAGGATGAGGCAAAGGAGGAGGCTACGGAAAAGCTTTCCAGCCGGAGTCAGCCTCATCGTGTCCCAAGTAGAGCTCTGGGGCCTGAGTAGTATGACAGCATTGTCCCAACTCAAGGCTAGGGGCTGGCCTTCCGTATTCTTGTATCAATGGCTGCTGGGCACCGGCCACCCCTCGGGAAGGCAGTTCCCCAGCTGAAGATGATTTTCTGGAGGAGGGCCGGCTAAGCAGCTAGCACTCACAGTGGCTGAGAACGGGTGCACTGGTCTCATGAAGTGGAATTGGGCAGGGTACCCACAGTGGCCCCTGTAACACCCTGGTATACCCACACCCACAAGTGACACGCACGGATACTCACAAGGGCACACCTGCACTCACATGCCTGTCTGTAGCCTCCCTGTAATCAGGTTATCAAGGTCAGGGCAGCAGACTTGCAAGGACAGAAAAGGGGGCTTCCAGCACCTTCTCGGTCTCGCTCCTGGCTCTGCCCAGCACACTGGCACCTGTGGTATGGGTAGGGCTGCTGCCTGTGCTCTGTGGTCTGGCCTTGCTGCCTGTGTGTGCCCAGGATCCTGGGTCTGACTCTGTTCTGGATGTGCCATGGCTGTTCCCACTGTGTGTGCCATGCCACCACCATGCGTCCATGTCCCACTGTGCGTCCATGTTGCTACCCTGTGTCTGTTTTGCTCCCAGCTAGATGCAGTCCCCATCCCCAGTGGCTTCCCAGAGCCCTTTCACAGCCCCCACACCCCAGCCCTGGACTCCAGCAGACCAGAATCACAGGAGCCCCGAGGTCCAGCCTTGGCTCAGCCCCGACCAGCCTGTGGTGGCTCTGTGGCAGGTCCCAGGGTGTGTCATGAAGAGGCTGCCTCCCTTCAGGGCGCCCCAAGTTCCTGCAGACTCTGGGCTCGAGGCCAAAGGCTGCTACTCAGCCCGCACTCACACCTTTGCCCACCCTGGCCCACACCCCTGTCCACAGACTCCAGAGGACAGTTACTCCGAGGGCAGCACAGCAGACATGACCAACACCGCTGAGCTCCTGGAGCAGATCCCCGACCTCGGCCAGGATGTCAAGGATCCGGAGGACTGCTTCACCGAAGGTAATGTCCCGGGCCACCCTCTGCCCCGGCCTCAGTTCCAGGGTACAGGAGGACCAGCAGCTCCTTGGACCCCAGGGCCACGTGGCACCAACACCCTGCCTTAGATATCTGCCTACCTCCTCCAATTCCTCTGTGACCCTGGCGTTCCTCCATCCGCCTGACCTGTCTGCCCCCGGAGCCGGGCTGGACAGTTCAGCAAAGACTGGAGAGACTGTGTTTGTGGTGTGGTAGCACCACTGTGTGCCCCACAGCAGTAGGGTCTGGGTCTAATTCACTCCTGTACCACCAGGCCCTGGCACGGTTCCTGACACAGAGTAGGTCCTCTCTAAATCCTTGAGGCAGGTGTGACACGTGGCTGTGTTGACTGGCATCTATAGCTTTTCTGGATTGGTGGTGTATTTGGAGGGTAGCTGGGTTAAATGAGAGCGTGGCCGGGCGCAGTGGCTCACACCTGTAATCCCCACACTTTGGGAGGCCGAGGTGGGTGGATCACGGGAGGTCTGGAGTTCGAAATCAGCCTGGCCAACACGGTAAAACTCCATCTCTACTAAAAATACAAAAAATTAACCAGGTGTGGTGGTGGGCACCTGTAATCCCAGCTACTTAGGAGGCTGAGGCAGGAGAATTGCTTGAACACAGAAGGTAGAGGTTGCAGTGAACCAAGATCACACCATTGCACTCCAACCGGGGCAACAAAAGCAAAACCCCGTCGAAAAAAAAAAAATGAGAGCTTGTCCTCCATGTGACAGATCCATAGGGCTCTCACTGACGGGTCTGCCCTTCCCATGGTTCAGAAACTACAAACATGGAGAAGGCCCAGAAGTTCCTGCCATTTCCCTAAGAGGATAGTTTCCCAGAGGAGCAGAGGACAAGCTAGAACCCATCCCAGCCCCAGCCTTGTCCCTGCCCAGACCCGCCAGGCTATTCACCTGCTCGCTGAGTGCTCGGTCCATCCATTCTCCTCAGAGCCTGCAGAGTGTGCAGCCCACACGGGCAGTGCCCACGGCCCTTGCCCACCATGTTGCCCCGTTCTCCTTCCGCCCCCCACATCATCATAGGCTCTTTCTCCCATTCTTCCCTTCAGCCATCCAACCTTCTGTCATTAGACATAGGCATTCACAGTCCCTGAGCTGGGCCTGACCCTCACGCTCTCCCACAGGCTGTGTCCGGCGCTGTCCCTGCTGTGCGGTGGACACCACGCAGGCCCCAGGGAAGGTCTGGTGGCAGCTGCGCAAGACCTGCTACCGCATTGTGGAGCACAGCTGGTTCGAGACGTTCATCATCTTCATGATCCTGCTCAGCAGTGGAGCGCTGGTACCCTCCTGGGGATGCAGGGTTGGGGCAGGGATGGTTGGAGGAGGAGGGGAGGGCAGGGAAAGGAGGTCTCCAGCTGGAAAGTCGGGTCAGAAACTGGGGCAGAGCCTCTGCTGAAAATGCGCTCCTCAGGCCCCCAGAGCAGGGAACAGCTCACAAATTCTCAACACCCACGGCACGTATGGAAGCCAGAGCAGGAAGGGCTCACAGAGCGCAGGTGTCCAGGCCTTCTTCTTTTTCCATAAAAGGGAAATGATTTGCCCCAGATCACCAGCCTCCCACACCTGAGCTCTAGTGGCACACAGCATCAGTGTTCTGTCACGCTGTCACAGTGCAGGTGACCATGCTGGATCCGCTTAGTCCATGTCTTCTACAGGCTGGAGGCTGCGCCCTGTAGTTCACACATGATTACGTTTAATCCCCATGACAACTCTTTGTGGGAACAGCAAGTAACATTTCCAACGTCCCAACACTCAGGAACCTCAGATCTGGCATTTGAACCCAAGCAGTCAGATTCCAGAGTCCTTTGTCTTCACCTCTCATTTGTTCTGTTGGTCTTCTAAGCCCTCCTTGTATCTAGCTCTGTGTATCCAGCCATGTGCGAGCCACGGGAGAAGGAGACCCCAGCCCTGGCCTCAGGGGCGCCCAGTCTAGTTGGGGAAACGAGATTCAGCAGGTGTGAGATAGCCAAACATCAACACAGGAGAGAGTTGAGCAAGAACAGAGTAGAGGATTCAGGGTGATGGGAGGTCAGAGGGGGTGGAGCAATCAGGGAAGTCTCCCTGGAAGAAGCAAATAGAGCTGGACTGTGGAGAACAGGCAAGTGTTGAAACCAGGAGGAGCAGTGAGGCCCTCCAGGGTGCCCCATCTGGCTCCAGGAGCCTACTCTAATCTCTCAGACCACTTATAGGAAGAGATGGAACAGCCCTGGAGGGGGTTCTGGAAGGTGCTGGTGAGCAGGGAGAGGTGTGATTAAGAAGGCAGAAGACAGCTGGGTGCAGTGGCTCATGCCTGTAATCCCAGCACTTTGGGAGTCTGAGGCGGGCAGATCACTTGAGGTCAGGAGTTCGAGGCCAGCCTGGCCAACAAGGCAAAACCCCGTCTCTATTAAAAATACAAAAATTAGCTGGGTGTAGTGGTGGGCACCTGTAATCCCAGCTAGTTGGGAGACTGAGGTATGTGAATCACTTGAACCCAGGAGGCGGACGTTGCAGTGAGCAGAGATCATGCCACTGCACTCCAGCCTGGGAGACAGAGTGAGACTCTGTCTCAAAAAGAAAAAAAAAAGATGATAATGATGATGAAGGCAGAAGACATGGAAATTTTGCTGGACCAGGGGAATTAAGAACCTGTATTGCTGGGGAGGTGAGAACTCCATAGATGAGCAACTAACAGAGAATGCTTTAGAGAGAAAGGGCACTTTGATCCAAGGCTATGTGCCTCCCCTCCATGCTGCCTCCTCCTGTGGGGTTAGGCCATGGGGAGGCACTGTGGCTGTCACTTCTAAACATCTAGGCCTCCCACCCCACCCCATGCTGCCCACTCCTGTTCCAGAATGGGCCTGGAGCCATGACTTGCAGCTTGCCTGCTGTTTTACCATTGGCAGCTAGAGCCAAATCTCTGTAGGTTTCAGAGAAAGATGGTTTGACAATATGTTAACGAGTTTTGTTTTTAAACAGCCACAAACAAGGGCAGCCAGAGCCATTTCGTCTGGGCTGTGGAGGAGAAGCTCAGCCTGGCATAAGTGAGGAGGAGTTTTGGCAAGCATCTGGTGAATCTAATCAGGGTAGACAGCCAAGCTCTGTTGTTAAAAAATCACGTCAATGATATATTGAGAAAAGAGAAATCTAAGTGTGTTATTTAAAGTTGTAAACTTGTTTAACAGAAAGCAAACTGTATGCCTTCCAAACTGCTGAGGGAAATTTTAAGAAAAAAAAAAAAATCTCACAGCAAAAGATAGAAGAAAAAAAGAAGCAATAAGAAAACATAAAATCAGAAAACAAAATAATATAATAAAGGCAAGATCAAACATGTGTTTTAATAATAAATGTAACTGGATAAAATTCATCTTTTAAAATGAAAGGACTTGGCCAGGCTCAGTGGCTCATGCCTGTAATCCCAGCACTTTGGGAGGCCAAGATGGGCAGATCACGAGGTCAGGAGATCGAGACCATCCTGGCCAACATGGTGAAACCCCATCTCTACTAAAAATACAAAAAAATTAGACAGGCAGGGTGGCACACGCCTAGAGTCCCAGCTACTCAGGAGGCTGAGGCAGGAGAATTGCTTGAACACAGGAGGCAGAGATTGCAGTGAGCTGTGATGGCATCACTGCACTCCAGCCTGGGTGACAGAGCTAGACTCCATCTCAAAAAAAAAAAAAAAAGGAAAGGATTCAGAATGAATCCAAATTAAAAAAAAAAAAACCTTTTAGCCATTTGCTTTCAAATAACAAACCCCCAAACCTAAAACAATGTGACTTGGAAATATTAAAAGCCACTAGTCTTGACAGCTCACACCTGTAATTTCAGCACTTTGGGAGGCCAAGGCAGGAGGGTGGCTTGAGCTCAGGAGTTCAAGACTAGGCTGAGTAACATAGTAAGACCCCACCTCTACAAAAATATTTTTTTTTTTTTTTGAGACAGAGTCTAGCTCTGTCGCCCAGGCTGGAGTGCAGTGGCGCCATCTCGGCTCACTGCAACCTCCACCTCCCAGGTTCAAGTGATTCTCCTGCCTCAGCCTCCCAGGTAGCTGGGATTACAGGCACACCCCACCATGCCCAGCTAACTTTTGTAATTTTAATAGAGACGAGGTTTCATTGTGTTGGCCATGCTGGTCTCGAACTCCTGACATCTTGATCCGCCTGCCTCAGCCTCCCAAAGTGCTGGGATTACAAGCATGAGCCACCTCACCCAGCCTGCAAAATGATTTTTAAAAATTAACTGGGCACGGTGGCATATGCCTGTGGTCCCAGCTACTCGGGAGGCTGAGGGGAGAGGATCACTTGACTGAGAGGTCGGGGCTGCAGTGAGCCCTGTTCACACCAATGTCCTCAAGCCTCGGTGACAGAGCAAGACCTTGTCTAAAATATATATATTATAATATATATATATAATATATATATATATCATATTATATATAGAGAGATACAGTGAACTAATAAAGTAGATAAGGCAAATGCAAATAATGACAACAAATTCACAGTGCTTTTTGTTTGTTGAATTCAAGGTTAAAAGCTTGAGATGAGACACAGAGGGTCCAACGTATAGTATAAATATAACTATTGGCTGGGTGCAGTGGCTCATGCCTGTAATCCTAACACTTTGGGAGGATCGCTTGAAGCCAGAAACTCAAGACCAGCCTAGGCAACATAGTGAGACCCCATCTCTACAAAAAAGAAAAATTAGCCGGGCATGATGGCACATGCCTGTAGTCCCAGATACTCAGGATGCTGAAAGGGGGAGGATTGATTGAGCCCCGGAGGTGAAAAGCTGCAGTGAGCCATGAACATGTCACTGCATTCCAGCCTGGGTGACAGAACAAAACGCTGTCTCAAAAAAAGAAAAAAAGTGTGTGTGTGTGTGTGTGTGTGTGTGTGTGTGTGATATATATAATACACATTCATATTATATATGTGTGACCACATATATAATATATAAATATATAAAAGAATATATATTTATACAAAATATATAAATATATAAAATATATAGATTTATGCAAAATTTATAATATATACAAAATATATATATTTATATATATTATATTATATATTTAATATATATATTATATTATATATTTAATATAAATATATATGAATATATATTTATAAAAATATAATTATATGTACATGTTTATATAATTATATAAACCTATATAAATATAAGTATATATTTATATATTATAGTACATAATTATAAATACCCATATAAATACAGATGCATATTTATATATTATTTTATACATAGCTATTATATATACATTTGCTTGGGATTGCATAGCACTTAAATATATAAAACAAAAAACAGGAAAAAGTGACAGCAGTGCACTGGTACTGGGAAACTTTACCATATTTCTATTAGTTCTTGACATTCAAGTAGAAAGAATGAGCCAACGAGTGATCTAAATACATATATATTTTTATAGATGATAAATTTGGCCTAACTTAATAAAAAAGATAATAACTCTTAAATAGAACTCATTATATTCCAGATACTGTTTTAAGCATTTTACAAGCATTAATTCATCTAATTCTCATAATAACCCTATGAGATAGGTGCTATTATTCATCCTATTTTACAGATATGGAAGTGCTGGAAATGGAAAAAATAGAGGGATAAAAACAAGCAACTAATATGTAAAAGTCATTCTTAAATAAACCTTGGATCAAACAGAAAATAGTTTGGTGGTAGTTCATCGGTGTTCAGTTGATTAATTAATTAACAAAAGAAGGCCATTCGTGGACCAAAGATGATGATAGTGTGCAATAAATCAAAGATTGTGATTCAATTAATTCTGTCCATGTGAGATCTGGAAAAATAAGAAAAGTGTAGCGGTAGAGAAAAAGCTGTGACTAGTAGAACAAAACTGGACAATAACAGTATTGAGACTACTGCATGTGGAGTACAACCAAAGCTGTAATAAAAGGAAAATTCATTGCTTACTTTTATTATTAAATAGAAAGAACATAAATAAATTATTTAACTCAAGAAATAAAAAATATAATAATCTTAAAGAAACTATGGCAAGTAATTAATAAAATAAAGACATTTTTTCCTTTGCCCCATATGATCTGCAGTAATAAAAACACATATTAATAAATTAGAAAATAAATAGTAAAACTGATATAAAATTCCAAGGCTGATTCCTTGAAAATTTAAAGCAATCAAATTGATAACCACTAGCTAATCTAATTTCTCACATCTCCAGGAACAGATTCTTTCACATTCTCAAGGAAGAAAATAATTCCAGTGCTATTTAAAGTACTCTAGTTCATGAAAAAGGATGGCAGGTCTAGAAATTATTTTTTTAAAAGCTAAATAGTGCTGATTTTAAAAACCTCGGGTATACCAAAAGGAAAACGTAGGCCAGTTTTCATGCTTCATACTCCATACTTATGAATAGTGATGCAAAAATCTCAAACAAAATATATACAGATAGGATCCAGAAATATATTTAAAAGATTGAGTACATCATATGGCAAATATGTCATAGCCTAAAATGTGAGGATAGTACCATATTAGGAAAACTATATTAATAGGACAAAGATGAAAAATCATGTAATTATCTTAATGAGTGCCTGATTTTAAAAGCTCTGGTAAGAATAGAAAAAAAAAATTGGGCGCAGTGGCTCACATTTGTAATCCCAGCACTTTGGGAGACCAAGGTGGGCAGATCAGGGGGTCAGGAGTTCGAGACCAGCCTGGCCAACACAGTGAAACCCTGTCTCTACTAAAAATACAAAATATAGCTGGGCGTGGTGGTGGGCGCCTGTAATCCCAGCTACTCAGGAGGCTGAGGCAGGAGAATCGCTTGAACCTGGGAGGAGGAGGTTGCAGTGAGCCGAGATTGTGCCACTGCACTCCAGCCTCGATGACAGAGTTAGACTCTGTCTCAAAAAAAATTTTTTTTAAAGAAATTGTGTTTTCTTCTATTGAATCCAAAGGACAAAAAAAAAAGAAAATACATTTTCTTAATTTAGTAAAAGCTGACTCTCAAATTAACTTATGTCATCATTAGTAGTAAAACCACTTGAAACGTTTTCATTAAAGTCAAGAATAAGAAAAGGATGATTTAACTACCTTTTTTAGCTATTGCTCATTATTTAATAATAGTCTTGAATTACTAGCCAGTGTAATTAATTTTAAAAATTAAACACATTATATAAAAGTTGGAAAATAAAATAATTGAAGTTAATCCAGTCAAGTATAAAAGCAAGAGTTAAAAATGATAGAACTATATCATTATTTATAGATAATATGATTGCCTAGAAAATAATTTAAACCTATTTTTAAAACATTATATGGCCAGTTATGAAATAAACATGCAAAGAATTGTAGCTGTTGATGTTTTATCCTAAGAGAAGCTATTTAGTCACAAGTAACAGCTCTCAGATATTTCTTACATGCCATGTACTGCAAGCATCAAATAACTGGGAATAAATATAATAATAAATGTGTAAGACATGCATGAAGAAAACTGTAAAACTTTGCCAAGCAGTATAAAACAGAACAAATAGATAAACATACCCTCATCTTGGGTAGGAAGACTTCATGTTAGTTCCTAAAGTAATTAATAGATTCAGTGCAATAACACGTTTTCAGTAGTTCTACGTAAATATGACAAAACATTGGTAAAGTTGATCTTGAAAATTATTTAAAATTTCCAGAGAAATCCATATGATACTAATTCAGGAATAGACAGAGAACAGTAGAACCACATAAAGAGATCTGAAATAGACTTAAGTAAATAAAGAATGTACTGTATGATAAACTTGACTTTTAATCAGTGGATTTTAAGTGGATTATTTAATAAAGTGTTGGGGCAGTTGATGAGCCAGATTCTGAAAAAAGTATTAAAATGGATATTTGCTCCTTACCAAACTACATTTAATTTTTAAAATTGTAATGTAAAACAATGAAACCACAAAAAACGTTTTAAGAATCTCATTTTTTTCTAGCCTTGGAAGAAATAAGGGCTCTCTTAGCACAACACCAAAAATTTTACTAAATGAAAATTATAATAAATGATATAATCATAGTAAATGATATAATAATAATGGAAAATGACGTATATAGAACTTCAGTATGAGATTTAAAGGCACACAACAAACCAAGATGGTGTTACCAAAGAGTTAATATCCCCAAATAAACCAGACACTCAAATACAAAAACCGGCAAAGGATATGAACAGATAATTCACACGAGGAACACTGCGGATATCCAAAGAAAACACGTCGGCATTGCTCCTAATAAAATAAATGGGCCTTCGAAGGGGCCCGTTCCCAGACTGCTCCAAAAGCACACCTCTGGCCTGGCAACCCAGTTTATCCTCAGCAATCCTCTGTCCAATGCAACTTTATTTCTACTAGGGATAAACTGGAAATAACTGAAATGTGCATGATTAATAAGGTTATTGCCTAAATAAATAGTAGTGTGTGCAAATAATGAAATCATGCAGCCTTTTAAAACAGTGATAGATATTATTGCTTATATTCATGTTACTGAGTGAATAAATGTTCACAACATATTGTTTAATGGAGAAAGTAATTTCAAGGCAAATATTTAGTATGTCTCATAAAATTGTGATTGTGTGTGTGTGCACACACATACACACTGTCAAAAAGAAGGCTCATGTAAATGTTAGCAGTGGTTACTCTGGCGTCATGAAATTAGAGATGCCTTTTACTTTCTTTTTTTGCTTTCTATACTATTTAACTTTTATAAGATGTACACATTTTTATACTCAAAAAGTATACAATACACCTACTTTTTTATTTTTAATCTTGAACAGCTTCCAAAGTCCATTTTGGGACCTGAATGATCCTGTCATGCCGTCTACACTGACCCAGCGAGCCATTTGTATGCCTCAACCGTGCCAACGGCACTGGTCTCCTGGGTCACAGTCGCTCACAGAGGCCCTGAAGTCAGACGGGGAGGCCCAAGAGTGGCAGGTGGAGGCAGCTCCCCCAGGACCCTAGTGACGTGTTCAGTTGCCTAGACAAGAGCCTCAGAGCACACTCTGGACAGAGACAGAAACAGGAACAAGTCAGTGGGCTGGAGGTAGAAGCCCTCTGGGAGCCACTGGAGTTTCTCTGTTAGCTCAGGAATTTGAGTTGAGGCAGAAATGAGGTGGAGAAAGACTTACAACTCCTAGCATGTTGGAAACTTTGACTCCTAGAGCGTAAGAACCACAGGAGATTTAACACTGTGCCTGTGGTTCCTAAATCACATCTGCAAACCGCTTCTACTATCATTTCTTTAAAATTCAGCTTTACATCTGCTCTCGCTGGTTTTTGCTTATTTAAATACGTTTTGTAAAGTGAAACTTCATCATTATTAATTGGAAACCAATATTTTTCCCACGGAAAGTAAGTAAATGTATAAAGTAAATAAAGCTAAGCAAAATGGAGTGAAAACAAAAATATTTTATGTTGTTTCCAACAGAAAGCTGTGAGCTGAGCCTGCATACCCTCTCTTCTTGTTAAAATGGCAAGTTTTGGCTGGGTGTAGTGGCTCCAGCCTGTAATCCCAGCACTTTGGGAGGCCGAGGTGGGCGAATCACAAGGTCAGGAGTTCAAGACCAGCCTGACCAACATAGTGAAACCCCATCTGTACTAAAAATACAAAAAATTCACTGGGCATGGTGGTGGGCGCCTGTAATCTCAGCTGCTAGGAGACTGAGGCAGGAGAATCTCTTGAATTCGGGAGGTGGAGGTTGCAGTGAGCCGAGATCGCGCCACTGCACACTAGCCCAGGCGGCAGTGCGAGACGAGACTCCGTCTCAAAAAAAAAAAGAAAAAGAAAAGAAAAAAAGAAGAAAAAGAGATAAAATGGCAAGTTTTAGAAAGGCCTAGCCCAAAACTCAGACTTGATCTTCATTGCAAAGGGAGAGAGGGTTGCCCCATTCATTCTGCCTTGCTATCCAACTACCATGTAAGGCCATCTCATGGCCGGCAGTGGCACAGGCCCGCCTGGAAGGCACACTCATCTAGTCCAACACTGACTGGGAGGAGCCCCGTCCACTGCGTTTCTCACCCCTTCCCCGCTCTCCTGGGCAGCAGGAGATGCCGAGTGCAGGGTGGGATCAGCAGTGGTCCAGACTTCATGTCCGCCTTGTTCGGCCTTGTCTGCAGGCCTTCGAGGACATCTACTTGGAGGAGCGGAAGACCATCAAGGTTCTGCTTGAGTATGCCGACAAGATGTTCACCTACGTCTTCGTGCTGGAGATGCTGCTCAAGTGGGTGGCCTACGGCTTCAAGAAGTACTTCACCAATGCCTGGTGCTGGCTCGACTTCCTCATCGTGGACGTGAGTGTGGGCACCCGAAGGGAACAGAGGACGGGGAGACCCACTGCCGGTGCTGGTGCAGAAGGAGGAGCTGAGGCAGAGGGCCCGGTGGGAGCCAGCAGGCTGAAGGGGAGGCAGAGAGGAAGGCAGACGTGAGTCTGAGGGACCCAGGCCTTGTCCTCAGGTCCCCAGGCTCAGAGGAAGAGAAGAAATAGGAGACAGGGTCCTGCCACTAGGGCCCCTAGTTCGGAGCCACAGCAGTGAGAGAGGGAGGCCCCTGCTTCTGGGGGATAGTTTGAGAGTTGTCAAGGGCGTGAGCCAGGGCAGGAGCTGGGGGCTTAGGGTCCAGAAAGGGAAGTGAGCAGACAAGCTTGTGCTCTACAGCAGACTGAGTGCCCATCAGGCACGCTCGACACATGGCCAGTTCAGAGCCTCCACGCACACACGAGGGGGACAGAGTGAGCCACGGGCCAGGGGGAGAAGGCTGCTGAAGGGATGCTGGGCAGGCGGGGGAGAGCCTCTGTCTCAGGGAGAAGGTGCCAGCTGGGGAGGATGAGAGAGGGGTGGAGTCACCCGGGAGGAGGAGGAAGCCATGGACACTGGCCAGGGGCTCTGGGTCACTGCTCTAGATGATCAGGTAGCTCTGAGGGCTGCCTGCCCAGATTGTGTCCAAGGAGGGCCTGGGGCAGGGGGTCATTGTGGCTTCTGAACACCCGGTTCGCAGATGGAGCGTGCAGCCCCTGCCCCACAGCTACCCAGGCCCCACGACTGCTGGGTGCCAGACAGCATGAATGCAGGGTCTGACAGGGGCCCTGACCTCAGTCAAGAGGGAGAGTAGCTGAGGGAGGAGGAACAGTGGTCAGTGCAGGGCAGCCCTGGGTCTGCACTCACCAGGGGCAAAGGGAGCGAAGGCCAAGGGTGCAGGTGGGGGTGCCTCTCTGCAGGGTCCCACCAAACAGAGCGGGAGGCAGGATCTGCAGCCTGAAACGGGCTTGCCAGAGGCACCGGGTTTGCTGACGGCTGCCAGCTTTGACACCAGGCTCTGCACACCAGCAAGGGCTGTCTTTCCTGTGGCTGCCGAGCAGGCTCAGGCCTGTGCTGTCTCCATACCCTGCTCAGAGGCTCAGGCCCCAGCAAGCCTGGCCAGAGTCCAGGTTCAGGCTACCAAGGCTGGGTGGGAGGTCAGAGTATGGGTGGCTGTGGTGGCAGAGGTACCTTGGGCTAGAAAGGAGGCACAGAGACGCAGACCCAGGTCCTTGGACCTGCAGTCCAGCCTCTTCCTATCACCCCAGGTGGCTGAGAGGTTGCTAATGCTGGGCTGAGGGGTGCTGGGATGGAAGGGGGACTCTAGGCACACTGGACTGCCCGGCCCAGCCCTCGGAGCCTCCCTAAGATGAAGGTCCCTCCCTGTGGAGGGACCATGGGAGGGCCTGGGGTCCTGGCAGCTCAGCCCTGAGCCTCCCTGACCCGCTCTTCCCGCAGCATCGTGGGCAGTTGGGCCTGCTGAGGCTTTCCCGCAAGGCAGGCCAGAGGGTCTCTGCACAGACTTCTGGGAAGCCCCCCCAGCAGCCACCGGCCACCTTGGGGAGCTCAGAGCCAAAGCAAGAGAAAGGGAACTGCCAGTGCTTCCCGGTCCAGGCCCAGGAGAGGAGTGGGAGCCTGTGGAGAAGGCAGCCGAGGCTCACAGCAGGGAGCGGCCGTGCCCCAGGCTGAGCAGGACTGGCCACGCTGCTGTGCCCCACCCCGTCCACAGGCTTCGCAGGAAAGTTTGTCTCAGGCCTCAGAGTCTAGGGAAGGATGTTTCCAAGATGAATTCTGCATTATTTCTCAATAAATGCTACTGGGTCTCTACTGTGTGCCAGCACTGTCGCGGTGCTGGGACAAAATCAAAGCTCTTCCCCACATCGGGGAAGTGGCTATGATCAGCACAACCAGTCAGCCACTTTCACACCGTGTGAGGAAGCGGCTTCTGCCATGGAGCAAAGAGAGCTCGGGAAGGGAAGCGGGTGGCGGGGGGAGGCGCAGGTTACACTCTAAATAGGATGGTCACAGTAGGCCCTCTTTGGTGTCATTTGAGTGCGTTTGAAGTTGGGGTTAGCCAGGCTGATGTCTGGCAGACGTTCCGAGCAGAGGCTGGAAGGGAGGTTGGAAGAGCAGCGCAAGGCCCGTGTGGCCGGAGCACGCCTGGCGTCCCGGAGGGAACGCAGGAGGCTGCAGCCACTGAGCAGAAGGAAGCGCAGGAGATGAGGCCAGACTGCAGCCTCCGAAAAAAACATGGGCTTTGATTTCGAATGACATGGGGGTAGCGGGGCGGAATTGGAGGGCTCTGAACGGAAGACTGCCGTGAGCTGACTGGTTTTCTTAAGGGGTCACTTAGTCACGGGGGCGGGGGTAGAGAGGACGTGGGTAGAAGCAGGGAGAAGAGCCGGGAGGCTCCGGCAGTGATCCAGGGAGGCGTGGTGGTGGCCGGGCCAGGACGGTGGCCGTAGAAGTGGTGAGAAATGTTTGGACTTAGATGTATTCTGAAGGCAGAGCCAACAGGAAATCCTGACGGGTTAGACACAGGGTGTCAGAGACAGAGGAGGCAGGGATGACAGCAAGCATTGTGGCCTGCGCAGCTGGAGAGAGGGAGCCGCCATCGCCTGAGACAGGATGGGGCAAGCATTGGAAAGAACAGAGACTGCAAGGTGGCCTGTTAGGAACGGGCGGGCACACCACCTGGGCCTGGATGGTGCTCTGGAGGCCCCGCCCTTGAGGAGAGGTCCCTGAGACATGCCCCAGCCTCTCCAGGATTGGAGGCCCACAGCCCAGCATCCTTGAGGGGTGAGTGGGGGCAACACAGAAATCAGTCTGGAGCATCTTCCTCCCCCAGGCCTCTGCCCAGCTCCCTCCCACCTGGTGCTGCCAAGCCTTGGAGGAGGCTGTGGGAGTCAGGCCCCTGCCCCAGCCTCTCCCAACCCCAGGCTGGCCTGGGTGCTAGGGCGATATTAATGGTGACTGCAGAGGAGGTCAGGCAGGGGGCCATTTTCAGCCTGTGATCACAGGCCAGCGGTGAAGTAAGAAGGGAGCGGATGCCCAGGGAGCTTTAGAAGGATAAAATCCACAGAGTGGAAGTGCCCTGGGAGGGGCAGGGCAGAGGAAACGGAGGCCTGAGGCTCCTGGTGCCACCAAGTCCCCACATTTGCTTTTCTCCTTTGAAGAGGCTGAAATGTCGCCCAGTCTGGCTTTGGGGAAATGCCCCACGGTTGTCTGTCTGTTCCTACTCAACCCAGGACTGCCTCTCCTTCCCAAAAAAATGCTTCTTTGGGGAAGATAGAGACAGGTCCAAGAATTTGAATTGAAGGAAAGAATGTGGAGACCAAAAGCCCAGTCTTTGTGTCCCTGCTCTGCCACACCTGCAGAGTGCCTCTGGAATTCAGTTTTCCCATCTGTGGAATAGGGGTGACGCATCCCAGCATCGCAGGGTTAGTGGGGCTGTTGTGTGTGAAGTACACGCCGCTCTCAATAAAGACCCAGAAGCCAGGACACTCTTGGGCTCGCCCCAGCTTGGGCTCTGGGAAGCCTGGCCCAATGCGTCGCTGGCCTGTGATGACAGTCCAACCCAGGACTAATAAAGAGTGGACCCAGCACTGTCTTAGGGGCATCAGAAGCCCTACCATCTGTCCCAACAGTGGGGAGCTGTCCCCATCCTCCCCACTTCCCCTTTGCCTCCCACAGGTCTCTCTGGTCAGCCTGGTGGCCAACACCCTGGGCTTTGCTGAGATGGGCCCCATCAAGTCACTGCGGACGCTGCGGGCACTCCGCCCCCTGAGAGCCCTGTCACGATTTGAGGGCATGAGGGTAAGAGAGGCAGCTGCCTTCCCACCAGGGAGTGGGAGGCGGTCCCACGGAGGGATGCCCAGCCTCAGCTTGCTGGCCAACAGGCCCAGCCCCTTAGCACCCAGGGCCCCTCCCTGTGTTTCTGCTGTCCTGTGGCCACGGGGACTGTGGCTGTGGCTGACTTGGTAGGAGCATGGCCCAGAACCTCCAGGAGAGGCACAGCTAGGCATGGAGGCACCCCGAGGGTAGATGGCTGTGAAAACCCACCCCCAGGGCTCACCCACGTCCAGGGCTCACCCCCCTCCAGCCCTGTGGGCTCCCGTGAGGGCTGGGAGAGGAAGCCGGACTCGCTGGGCACAGGGGTCTCAGCTACACCCCAGGCCACTGGCACCAGGGCCCCTGTGCCTCTGCTGTCCTGCTGGGCTGCATCCCTGTGTGCCCACTCTGTGTGCCCCTCTGCATGCCCTGCCTCCTGACAGACACAGGCTGCCAGCCCTCTGTGATGGGCAGTGGGCTGTGGTCGGGAGGGTGAGGGAAGAGGCACAGAGCAGGCTGCATTCCCAGGATCAGACAGACGAGAGGAAATGACCATGCGATGAGTGATCTCCTTTACACTGTTTTCCTAGTGCAGATCCCTATGCATTTTCCAAGTCACCACATTTTACCAAAGAATGTGAGCAAATAAGGCAGATGAGAAAGCCCACCAAGAAAAACATCAGTCATGACATGTAGCAAGAAAACGAAGACACGTGTGTGTTTGTGTGTACCTGTGTGGGTATTTTTTTTTAACAAAACATACACAGTTCTGTGTGGCTTCAGAAGACATATTTGTCTGTCTCTCACTGACCCAGCAGGCACCATCACACCGCTCAGCTTACCAGTTGGTTGATGGGTTTGAACCCTGCCCACACCCCCAATCCATGGAGAAACATACAGCTCATTCCTGGTGGGAAACCACCGACAGGTTATTATTCAGAGTTAAATGTCTCTTTGGGAGCAAGGACATTTGATTCCAGAGGGACACGAGGAGACACTGGGTGCCAGGAATGCCTCTGCGGTGGCCACTGGCCACAAAGCCAGCCAAGGGCAAACTCCCAAGTTCCCCACCTCACTCTATGCCCTGATGTTTGGTGCTCTACGAGCTGAGTTTCCCACCCTGTTCCAGGGTTCAGCGTGCCTGCTGGGGAACAGCAGCCCCAACCTGGCATCTGGGCCACACCACACGGTCCACACCAGCTTCACCTCCGTCTGTGTGGCACACATGTTCGTGGTGTGTGGACAGCTGGGGACGTGGTCCTTGAGTGGGGTGGAGGGTCCCAAATGCCTCTACTAGGGAATCCTCTCCAGGGTGCTGTGAGTTTAGATGCAGAGCGTGAGGCCGTGGCTCCATGGGATCTGAGAGCCCCCTCACTGGGGAGCGGGTGTCACGGGAGTGTCCATGCTGCTTGCTCTCTGGCTCTGCTCTTACGGGAGCACTGGAGAACTACCACAACACCCTCCAGACACTGCACTGAGGTCTCCCGGGCTACTTCAGGGGAGAACACCCATCCTTCCAATGGCAACAATCTAAAATAAACCAGAATTTAGCTCGAGAATGTAAGGACTCATGAGGTTTTTAGGAAGCCCGAAGTCTTGGGGACGTGTTTTGAGGGTCCTTCCCCATCAAGTTGCTGGCATCCTCAACAAGCACACACCTTGGTGAAAAACAAGTTTTGAAGATCACAGATTCAGGGCCAGAAGGAAAGCAGCCGTTCTGAGGCTACACCAGACTCTACGGTGCACTCCCCTCACTCCCCACCAGGGCTGCCGGCCGTGGAGCTGGCCTCTCCCATGATGGGATCTGCACACCCACCTGCACAGCCCCCTGCAGCCAGGGAGTTCAGCCGGTGGGGGCGGGGGGGTCTTGAAAAGGGCATGAGCTCTGGGCCCCCCAGGAACTGAGCCACCTCTCTGTCCACTTGAGGTGGTAGTCAATGCCCTGGTGGGCGCCATCCCGTCCATCATGAACGTCCTCCTCGTCTGCCTCATCTTCTGGCTCATCTTCAGCATCATGGGCGTGAACCTCTTCGCGGGGAAGTTTGGGAGGTGCATCAACCAGACGGAGGGAGACTTGCCTTTGAACTACACCATCGTGAACAACAAGAGCCAGTGTGAGTCCTTGAACATGACCGGAGAGTTGTACTGGACCAAGGTGAAAGTCAACTTTGACAACGTGGGGGCCGGGTACCTGGCCCTTCTGCAGGTGGTAAGTCCAGGAGAGAAGGGACTTCCTTCCTCCCGCTGGCTGTCAAGCAGCATGGCCATCACCCACAAAGTGGGCAGGAGGGGGACCGTGGGGCCATGCTGGATCCTCATAGGAGGATCACGGCGCCCAAAGGAGGCTCAGGACTCTCCAGGGATTTGGCTCCCTGGGAGATCCCCAGACTTTCAGTTCTAGAACCAATACCACATTCTCCAAATTGCAGAGTATGGGGACAGGTCAGTGCTACTGTAGAACCGACTCCCCAGCCAGCAGGCAAGTTGGCCTCTTCGGGCTCTAAGTGAGGCAGTGTGATGGCACAGGTTGAAAAATGAAAGCCTGTAGACTACCCAGGAACTGAACTATTAGCAAGGTTGTGACTGTGGCCACCCTCTGTTATTAAAGATAGTGATAGCTCTTGTGTTGTTTAAAAGGACATATTTCCATCTTTGATGTGCAGTGTTTAAGCACACACAATCCTTCTGGAGTTTCCACTGATTTTGTGAGTATGGTGGCTTCAGTGATTGTAATATAGTCCATAAAATTAATTTACCATTAGCCCTGACAACAGAAATGCAAACAGAACCGCAAGGCATAAAGCTGCTACTCGCTTGTCTTGCTAGCCCAATCTTAAGCCCAGACGCCTGCCTCTGGTCCCCAAAGCAGAGGAAAACTCAGACTCTCACCTGAAAACTTTTTATGCATCCACTCACACCTCCACCATCCCTTAAGCCCCATTGTAGTCCCACAGAGACCTCCCTGCACTGCCTAGTGGAGAATGGTAGATTAGCACCAGACCCAAAGACCTGTCTCTTCCTGCAGCTGTCCCTCGGAATGTCAGAACTTTGGAAGAAAAGGCCTCCTTTGTAGACTGAGAACTGCTCACCTTTTCAGGCAAAGCCACTCGGTGTTTGGGAAGAATTCAGTCATAAGTATCTCATACCCTTGGGCGGTCCCCAGCAGTTTCCAAAGTATTTCCGGACCTATCTTTATAGGCAAGGGCGCCTCAGTACACGGAGCTGAAGTAGCTTGCCTACTCTGGGTGGCCTCAGCCTCCCCATCTGCCCTGCCTGCCTCATGAGAATTCATAAGACACAGGAAGTTTGTCTAGCTGAGCTGGTGCTGAGAAAGGAGGCTCAGGGCAGGACTGGATTTGGCCAAAAACACAAGTGAGACTTCACTGGAGAGTCAGTCTCGCCACCGAACATGTCTCCTGGGCTCTTTCTGCATAGCAGCCCAGACCACCAGGGCCCTCTGTGGCTCAGCCTCCCTCTTTACTCCCTTGGTGTGGTATGCTGGAGCCGGCTCGTGCCAGCTCACAAGAGCTCATTGTTACATTTTCAGAAATTTTGCAAGCTGTTTATTAAACAGCCATTGTAAAAAATTAAATTCTATAAACATAAAATTAAATGATATTAAAACAAGGTAATAAATACTGAAGATTCATCATTACCTTTTGGTATTACCCTCCGTGCCCTTGAGGCTTCCCACATCTGTTGTGTCTGTACAGCGGAAGTGCCGTAATGCTAAGCTCCTACGCATCTCTTCTCAACTCTGTTGAGTAACTTCACATTGGTAACCTGAAATCGACCATGGTGGGAATATTTACACAAGAGAAATCGGCAAACCAACAATCAGGCTTTTTTCTTTCCTTCTGGGAAGTCAGCCGTTAACCATTTACAACACACTATTGGCAAAAGAACCCCCTGAAGTACAGGGGAAGGTTGAGATTCTTCGGGAACTCGCCTTGGAAGTCCATGGAGCAGAAGCCACATGGTTCTCTGAGATGGATGACAAGGGGGACTAGGTCAGCCCTAGAGTCTAGAACACAGAGTTTAAGCTCGACCTCTGTCACCCTGACAGAATCACTGGCAGGACTCTGTGATGTTTTAGAAATGGAAATGAGTATGGATCTGAAGGGCAGACCTCCTGCAAGCCCCCTCAGACTCTTGGCCTCAATCAAGAAGCTTTATTCCCTGCTGCATGGCCTTGTTGGGGTGTCCGCTCAGCTGCTTCCCCTCCACCCCCAGCCCTAAACAAGGTTTTTCTCTGACCACCCAGGCATTGGATGCTATGAAGGGGTGGGGTGGGATGGCTTGCTTTTCATAAGGAGCTTGCTTCATCTCTCTAGACCGGAGCCCTAGGTAGCTCAAGCGAGATGCAGAATTAAATGATTGTCTTAATCTTATCTTTTCCTCCCAGGCAACATTTAAAGGCTGGATGGACATTATGTATGCAGCTGTGGACTCCAGAGGGGTAGGTTGCCACAGTGGCCTCTGCTACCAAGTCAGGCACCAGAGGCTCCTGGTTGCTTGGCCACCAGGGAATTCGTGTCTGTATCTAAAAGCCCAGCCCACAAGGGCAAGATCTCATGTCACTCTGGAGGTCAGCCTCTCTGGAATGCCCAGGCCTGGTTGCTTGGTCTCCTAAGAAGTCCCCAAATTCTCAAATGTCTTTCAAATTAAACTCACTGTAGTTTGCTGACTTTTACCCCAGGAGGATGGGGTGGAAGCAACAGAGATGCAAATCAAGTTTCTTCTTTGTCCTGCACCCCACCCAGTCACACTGACAGCTCAGTCAAGACTGAGAGAGGTCCTCATGTTCTGCAGCCTCCCATTGGCCCAGGACCAGAATAGGCACTGATACTATGCCGGCCCTGAGCCCAGCATGTCTGCTGTCCTCTCCTGCCACCATCCACTCCTCCAGCCTCTATCCCCACCCACCTGGGGCTCACAGACTCACATAACTGGGCTGGTGACCTTCCTCTAGATATACCTTCTCTCCCACAGAACGGACACCCCTAGCCATCCCTCTGCCCCTGCCCCCCACCCTTCCCCATGCGATACCCGAGCCCCCAGCCTGTCTGATCTCCCTGTGTGATTTCTCCTTCTCAGTACGAAGAGCAGCCCCAGTGGGAGTACAACCTCTACATGTACATCTACTTCGTCGTTTTCATCATCTTCGGGTCTTTCTTCACCCTGAACCTCTTTATCGGTGTCATCATCGACAACTTCAACCAACAGAAGAAAAAGATAAGTAGAGCACCAGCTCTCCGCTGGGCTGGGCAGGGAAGGGCCGGGTGCCAGGGGATTGAGGAGCCATTCGGGCTCCAGGCCCCATCTCACCGTCCCTGCCGGGGATGGTCCTCTTCTTGCTCCTGTGGGAATGAGGTGGGGAGAAGGGTGTGGGCAGGGATGTAGCATGCCTGCACCTGTAAGAACACAAGAAGGGGCTTTGGTGGGAGGCCCCGTGCCTGCCCTAATCCACCTGAGAGATGAGGGTTCTGGGAGAAGCTGGGGTGAGGGCTGCAACTGTTCACCTGGGCCATATTCAGAGGCCCTGGGTCTTTGCAGAGCTTCATCAGAGGGGCTTTGACTGAGTTGTAGGCAAACCAAGTGAACAGAGAGAACCCACAGGCTGGCTGAGCTGGTGGGAGGAAAGGGCTTGTGGAAAGGGCAGTCGGCTGACCCTGGCATCCTCATCAAGGAGGCAAGATCCTGGAGCCCTCATGCTGGGACCTGAGAACCCCAGAATGAAGTTGGCGCCTTCTCTCTGCACTTAGGGGGCCAGGACATCTTCATGACAGAGGAGCAGAAGAAGTACTACAATGCCATGAAGAAGCTGGGCTCCAAGAAGCCCCAGAAGCCCATCCCAAGGCCCCTGGTGAGCTAGGCTCCTGGTTCTGTGGGAGTGGGGAGGGTCTTCTGGGGGTCCCTGGGAAGCCTTCATGCCACATGGCCAGCCCTCAGGGTCACTTGACAGTCTTTCAGCCCAGCCTGAGGGGCACTATCAGATATCTGATCATGAAGAGAGGTCCCAGCCTCAAACAAATAGGGAGGAAGTTATGAGAAGGATGTAGTATCCTGGGGATACTCCCCACCCACAGGAACCCTTCTGTCTTTGAGCGAGTCCCCTCCTTCCTCTCAAGGATCCAGGCTTTCCACAGGAAAAGCAGGGTAGCCTTCAAATCCCCACCCCACCCCAACTCACAGCCCCATCCTTGGATCCCCAGAACAGTCAGGGAGCCGGATTCCTGAGTCACCTGGTGGGGAGGGCTAGGAGCTCTGGAGAGCTGTGTCCTCTCCAAGACTGACTCCCTTGGCCCAATCAAGCCATTATCCAAAAAAGGTGTGTGTGTGTGTGTGTGTGTGTGTGTGTGTGTGTGTGTGTGTGTGTGGTGTGGTGTGTGTGTTTTACTTATTTATAATCTTTAACAAGTGGAAGAACAGAAATATATATTACACATATATACATATAAATATATATATAATTTCTTCCCCCAGATAATCTAGGCTGATTTATGATTAAAGACACATATAAATATGGTTTATTAGTGTTGAAGTTTGAATTTCCCCTCGAGCCTTCAGACTGTGGGAACTAAAAGACAACGCAATGAACAGTGTGCTCAGGATGCTCAGGGAAGGAGAAACCTCTCCCTGAGGATCCATCATGGAAGGCCTCGTGAAGGATGGAGCCCTGGGGTTGGGTCTTGAAGCCCAAGAAGGATTTCAGCAGGAGAGCCAGCGGCGTTAGCCTCCAGGACTTTTTCCTCTATGCTCTCTGTGGCAGTGGGGCTTTGGGCTCACCAGAGGGTAGAGTGGGAAGGTGGGTGGTGTGGGAGAAGAGGCAGCAATGGGCAGTTTGCCAGCCTGCCCAAGGGCCCTGCTGAGCGCTTTCCATTTGCCTCTCCTTTCAGAACAAGTACCAGGGCTTCATATTCGACATTGTGACCAAGCAGGCCTTTGATGTCACCATCATGTTTCTGATCTGCTTGAATATGGTGACCATGATGGTGGAGACAGATGACCAAAGTCCTGAGAAAGTCAACATCTTGACCAAGATCAACCTGCTCTTTGTGGCCATCTTCACAGGCGAGTGTATTTTCAAGATGGCTGCCCTGCGCCACTATTACTTCACCAACAGCTGGAATATCTTCGACTTCGTGGTTGTCATCCTCTCCATCGTGGGTGGGTATCCAAGTCAGCTGGACAGAGAGCCCTCCCCAGCCAGGCCTCTCCTCCAGCCCCTGGGTCTCTGATGAATGGCAAGTCCAACCCTAGGTTCTTTCATTCCTTTTCTGGTGCATTTCTAACCCCCCCCCCCACATACACACACACACACACACACCCCTCCAGAGAGAATTTATCTGAGAGGGCCCACTCAGGCCAAGGAGACCAACCTGGCAGAGGACCCAGCACTCCCTCCTGGCCCCACCCTCCAGAGGAACCTGGGAACATAGTTCTCTAACTGCTTAGAGAGCTTCAAGGATGAATCTGGGAAAGGGAGCAGGTGCTCTGGAGGCTAGTTCTGCCTGCACTCTAGGTTGAAGGAGAAGGAAGCTCAATCAGAATGAGGTGTGCCCCCAGGGATGGGGGGTAGGTGGCCCCTCAGAGTAGAAGTTATCCCTTGAAGATGGAAAATTCTAGAGCTAACCGCCAAAGTGTATGCCAGGCTCCTTTAGACATCACCTGCCTCATGCAATTCACCTAGTCAATTCAGCATCAAAGGAGGGAGATCATACAGACAAGGAGCAGCAGAGACCCAGTTCTGACCCGTGTCTGTTTCACCTCGGAGCCCAGATCTTTTTTTTATATAACAGCTTTACTGAGACATAACTCACATACCATAAAATTCACAGTTAATTTTAAAGTCACTTTAAAGTACACAATTCAGTGTTTTTTAGTATATGGACAGAGCTTTGCAATGATCATCAGTATCCAATTTTAGAATATTTTCCTTTCCCCAAAGGAAGCTCTACCCATGTAATAGTCATTCCCCATTTCTCCTCTCCCCCGGCCCCTGAAAACCACTTATCTAAAATTTTGAGGGACCGCCAAACTGTTTTTCCAATTGGCTGCAGCTTTTTACATTCTCACCATCAATGTATGAGAACTCCAATTATTTCCCCATCACCAGCACTGGTTATTGCCTGCATTCTTTTTATGGGAGTCCTCCTAGTGGGTATGAAGTGATATCTCATTGAGGTTTTGGTTTGCAAAAGCAAATGGCTGATGACTGACGATGCTGGGCATCTCTCCATGTGCGTGTTAGTCATTTGTATATCTTCCTTGGAGAAATCACTATTTGGATACTTGGCTCATTTTTTAGTTGAGTTCTCTTTTTATTGTTGAGTTGTAAGAGTTCTTTACATATTCCGGATCATAGTCCTTTATCAGATATATGACTTGTAAATATTTTCTCCTAGTCTGTGAGTTTTTTCATTTCCTAGTGGTGTCTATTAAAGCACAAAAGTTTTAAACGTTAATGAAGTCCAGTTTACTTATATTTTTTTCTTTTGTCACTTGTGCTCAGAGCCCAAACTCTTAACTCTACCCCTATGGGGCTCTGCCTTGGGATGACTGTGACTTTCATCTTTCTGCATTATACAACCTCTGCCTCTGGTGAATGTAAGGGGTAATGCAGGGGCTAAGGCAGGTGCTGCTGTGGCTACAGTGATGGGCAGATGGAAGCATGAAGTAGGGTCAGGAATCTCCAGGGGAGTCTCAAGCAGGGTGAGGGTGAGAGTGCCTCACGGACTGGGGAGGAGCTTTAGAGAATGCAGGACGGCAGCAGCAGGAATGGAACCACTGAGGGACAGTCTCAGAGGCTTTGGAAGGTGCAGCGTGTTCTTTGAGATCATCTCCTGACCCAGTGTTTGGGCGGTACCAGAGAGGAGTGGTTAAGAGATCAACTTGGAGCCAGAATGTCTGAGTCAAATCCCAGCTTCTCACTCACGAGGTGGCAACTGGGTAAGTTACCTCACCTCCATTCCCTCTTCTGGATATGAGCATGATGGCATCTGCTCACTTCCTGGGATAACGGGAAGGACTAAATGAAATGATGGCCATAAAGCGCTCAGCCCATTGCCCCACTGACTGTCAACACTGGATACATGTCAGTCAGTGATGTTATATAAGGAGTCTGGAAAGGGCACTTGGGCCAATATAAGACAAGCTTATTTCACTCTTTATTCTATCGTTTATATCCATGCCCCTTAAAACTCCAAACCCAGGTAGTCACTGGAGACCCAGGGGTAGTGAAGCCCTAAAAGGAGGCCGGGTTAGGAGGGTGAGAAGAACCATCACAGAGAGGCTGAGAGAAGACACTGGCGTGGCGTGGCATCGGGGAGCACTGATTTCTGGGCCAGTGTTTCATGCCCTCTGATGTGCACATAAATCATTTGGGCTTATTAAGATGCAGTGGGCTGGGGTGGAGCTGAGATTCTGCATTTCTAATAACCACCCAGGAGATCCCAAGGCTGCTGGTCCTCAAACCATACTTTAAATAGCAAGGAGCTAAAAGGCCTGAGTTCTGGTCCAAGCTGGGCCAGCAGGATGCTAAGCAGACTCCCTCTGGCCTCAGCACCAAGATGTAGAAGACGGGCCTAGGACAGCTCTATTGTGCAGGTGTACCCTGAAGATTAAGGAACGAGGGGGCTGAGAAGGCACCCTGCAATGGACCCATTTTTCTGGGTCACAGATGCAGACATGGAGACTCGGAGAGGCAGGAGCAGACAGGGTCCTGGCATGCCCAGTGGACCCAATCCTCCTGGGAGGGCCGCCTCTCCTGGGCTCCTTGCTGTACAGAGGCTCCTCACCCCTGCCTGCACAGTGATGCTGGCTTGAGGAAGAGGTGCCACCAGGAGCCACAGTCTCTGTTGTTTCCCACAGGCACTGTGCTCTCGGACATCATCCAGAAGTACTTCTTCTCCCCGACGCTCTTCCGAGTCATCCGCCTGGCCCGAATCGGCCGCATCCTCAGACTGATCCGAGGGGCCAAGGGGATCCGCACGCTGCTCTTCGCCCTCATGATGTCCCTGCCTGCCCTCTTCAACATCGGGCTGCTGCTCTTCCTCGTCATGTTCATCTACTCCATCTTCGGCATGGCCAACTTCGCTTACGTCAAGTGGGAGGCCGGCATCGACGACATGTTCAACTTCCAGACCTTCGCCAACAGCATGCTGTGCCTCTTCCAGATCACCACGTCGGCCGGCTGGGACGGCCTCCTCAGCCCCATCCTCAACACGGGGCCCCCCTACTGCGACCCCAGTCTGCCCAACAGCAATGGCTCTCGGGGGGACTGCGGGAGCCCAGCCGTGGGCATCCTCTTCTTCACCACCTACATCATCATCTCCTTCCTTATCGTGGTCAACATGTACATTGCCATCATCCTGGAGAACTTCAGTGTGGCCACGGAGGAGAGCACCGAGCCCCTGAGTGAGGACGACTTCGACATGTTCTATGAGACCTGGGAGAAGTTCGACCCAGAGGCCACTCAGTTTATTGAGTATTCGGCCCTGTCTGACTTCGCCGATGCCCTGTCTGAGCCACTCCGTATCGCCAAGCCCAACCAGATAAGCCTCATCAACATGGACCTGCCCATGGTGAGTGGGGACCGCATCCATTGCATGGACATCCTCTTTGCCTTCACCAAAAGGGTCCTGGGGGAGTCTGGGGAGATGGACGCCCTGAAGATCCAGATGGAGGAGAAGTTCATGGCAGCCAATCCATCCAAGATCTCCTACGAGCCCATCACCACCACACTCCGGCGCAAGCAGGAGGAGGTGTCGGCCACCGTCATCCAGAGGGCCTTCCGCAGGCACCTGCTGCAGCGCTCCCTGAAGCACGCCTCCTTCCTCTTCCGACAGCAGGCGGGCAGCGGCCTCTCCGAAGAGGACGCCCCTGAGCGGGAGGGCCTCATCGCCTACATGATGAATGAGAACTTCTCCCGGCCCCCTGGCCCGCCCTCCAGCTCCTCCATCTCCTCCACTTCCTTCCCACCCTCCTATGACAGTGTCACTAGAGCCACCAGCGATAACCTCCAGGTGCGGGGGTCTGACGACAGCCACAGCGAAGATCTCGCCGACTTCCCCCCGTCTCTGGACAGGGACCGTGAGTCCATCGTGTGAGTCCACTCGGCCACACCGAAAAGCAGCCTGTTGCACTGTGGCAAACCTAAATACAGTCAGTCGCAAACCAGCCTGGGGCCTTCCTGGCTTTGGGAGTGAGAAATGGGCCTCGGCCCCGTGGCTCAGCCAGCCAGAGTTCCGTGGCACCACGTGGACACCCGGAGCAGCTGGCCTGTGCCTGGAGGCCTCAGGCAGAGCCATGGCCTGGTCTGGTCAGGCAGCGCCCTAGGGCTCTGAAAAGCAATTTCACCCCAGCTGCAGAGGCGAAATAGAAAACTGAGACTGTATATGTTGTGAATGGGCTTTCATAAATTTATTATATTTGATATTTTTTTACTTGAGCAAAGAACTAAAGATTTTTCCATGGACGTGGGCAGCAATTCACGCTGTCTCTTCTTAACTCTGAACAAGAGTGTCTATGGAGCAGCCGGAACTCTGTTCTCAAAGCCGAAGTGGATTCCAGCGTGGCTCCCACAGGTCTTCACTGCCCAGGGGTAGAATGGGGTCCCTCTTCCACTTGCGCTGAGATGCTGGGAGGGCTGAACCCCCACTCACACTAGCACACACACACAGTCCTCACACATGGAGGCCAGACACAGGCCACAGGACCCAGGCTCCCAGCCTAAGGGAGACAGGCCTTTCCCTGTCGGCCCCAAGGATGGGGTTCTTGTCTGCGGGGTTCCCTCCACGGTCCCATGTTTCCTGTGTTTTTACACAGGTCACATGGGGTCAGTCCTACAAAAATAAGACTTCCGGAGGAGAGTGGCCTGGGTCCCAGGGCTGGCCCCAGGCACTGATACTGCCTCTTCTCCCCTCCCATAAGAGTATTAACCTTGAAACCAAAGGGCACGAGGGTGCCAGCCCCACTTGTGGCCTGGCATACAGCCTGTCCTTGCACCTGGAACCTGGCAGGCCCTGCCCAATAGGCCAAGGGAAGAGAAGGCTGAGGCATGTGGGTTTGGGGCTAAGAGGCTCAGCATCCCTCAGCACGTGGCCCCTCAGCCTGCATGAAGACAGGAAATTTCTGCCATCTCCCAGGGCTCTCTGGACCTTTCCGCCTCTGACCATACACGGAGGAGTTTTCTTTGTGTTCCCCAGCTCCTCTCAAGACGCAGAGACATAGGAGTGAGGAGAGGAACTTGGCCCTGCACCCTGTGCAGGGAAAGGGGTGGTCAGGCCCAGTTCTCCTGCCTTAGAGGGGAATGAACTGTGGGGGGCACTGTGGTCAGGTCCAGCCTCTGTGGCTCAGCCCGGGATCCTGATGGGACCCACACACAGGACCTCTTTGGGGCAAGGTCCAGGTGGTCCCATAGGTCTCATCAGAAGGCTTTTTCAGGGAAAAATATTTTACTAGTCCAATTACCCCCAGGACCTCTTCAGCTGCTGACAATCCTATTTAGCATATGCAAATCTTTTAAGGTAGAGAACTGTCACCCTGAGGTCACAGGGTCAATTGGCAGAGCCTGAGCAGGCAGGGGCTTGGCTGCCCGATTCCAGCTCTCCTTCAGAGCCCCCTCCAGCGGGCACTGCCTCCCAGGCCACCTCAGTCTCACCTGCCCATCCTGGGCTGGCTGCTCCTAACCTACCTCGCCGAGCTGTCGGAGAACTGGACGTTTGTGACACCCATGGCAGTGCTGAAGGAGGCATTGCCGGCGAGTAAAGTATTACGTTTCTCCTTGTCACCCCAGTTCCCTTGGTGAAAACCCCAGACCCAACCCATGCCCCGAGAGGTCTATTTCTCTTCTCCCGTGTTCCCTTTGAGTCCAGTGTGGGACATGGTTTGACTGTCCCAGCAACGTTTCTCCAAGTGGAAATCCTATTTTTGTAGATCTCTGTGCTTTGCTCTCAAGGCTTGGAGAGGTGTGTGCCCCTCCTGGGTGCTCACCACCTCGAGGGACAGGCAGGAATGCAGTTGGGAGGCGGGCCGGGCTGCCAGCCCAGCTGGCCGGAAGGAGACTGTGGTTTTGTGTGTGTGGACAGCCCCAGATCCTTGAGACAGGTGCCTGGGGCTGGCTGCAGATGGTGTGGCTGGGGGCGGGGAGAGCTAGACCCAACCCCTTGGCTTTTAGCCTGGCTGTCACTTTTTTAAGTTCCAGAACTGCACAATGACCAGCAGGAGGGAGAAGAGAGTAGGAGAAAGGAGGGAGGGACAGACATCAAGTGCCAGATGTTGTCTGAACTGATCAAGCACTTCTCACCAAACTTGATGTATAAATAAAATACATATTTTTAAAACAAACCAATAAATGGCTTACCTGACCTGGTCTAGGCTCTGTCCTTGTGCTGAGACTTGACGAGAGTGGTAGCCTGGGAGATGGCCTCGTCCTGAGCAAGTCTGGGGAACCTGCTGAAGCGTAACACTGACCATAGCAACCACGGTTTACGTGTAGAGTCTGTGGGGTAAAGCACACGCACACTGTGGCACCCCCATCACCACCATCCACAGCCAGAACTTTCGTATCAGCCCAAATTACCCCGAACCCGTTAAACACTAACGCCCCACTCCTCCCTTCCCCCAGCCCCGGGGACATGCATTCTACTTTCATCCCTACGAATTCGACTAAGTGCCTTCTGTGAGTGGAACCACACAATACTCGTCGTTTTGTGACTGGCATATTTCACGTACCACCAGGTCCTCAAGGTGAAGCCACGTTACAACGTATCTCCTTCCTTCTTTAGGAATTTTTTTTCAGGATTTTCAGAATTTTCTTTTTTTTCATAAATGTTCAGAATTTCCATCCTTGTTAAAGCTGAATAATATTCCACTTATGTATTTGCTTATCCTCTCACGCACTGGGGGACACCTGGGCGGCTTCCACGTTTTAGCTATTGTAAATAATGCTGCTGTGAACACGATGGCACAAATGTCTGAGGCCTTGCCTTCCATTCCTTTGGGTAGGTGCCCAGAAGTGGAATTGCTGCATCGTACGGCAATTTCATTTTTAACGTTTTTAGGAACTGCCATACTGTCTCCCACAGCCAGGGGTTCTAGTTTGTCCACATCCTCGTCACCTTTCATTTCCTTTTTTCTCAAACAGCAGTTATCCTAAAGTGTCTGAGGTGGCATCTCATTGCAGGTTTTTTGTTTGTTTGCTTTTTGTTTTTTGAGACGGAGTCCTGCTGTCGGCCAGGCTGGAGTGCAATGGCGTGATCTCAGCTCACCTTAACCTCCACCTCCTGGGTTCAAACGATTCTCCCCGCTCCTCCCGAGTAGCTGGAACTACAGATGCCCGCCACCACGCCTGGCTAATTTTTGTATGTTTAGTAGAGATGCGGTTTCACAATGTTGGCCAGGCTGGTCTCGAACTCCTGACCTCACTTGATCCATCCGCCTCGGCCTCCCAAAGTGCTGGGATTACAAGCGTGAGCCACTGCGCCCAGCCTCGTTGTAGTTTTGATCTGCATTTTGCTAATGATGAGTTATGTGGAAAATCTTTTCACGTGCTTGTTGGTCATTTGTATTTCTTCTTTGGAGAAATGTCTACTCAAGTCCTCGGAAGTTGTTTTCTTTGTTGTTGTTGACTTTTAGAAGTTCCCTCTATATTCTGGATTCTTTATCAGATATCTGATTTGCACACATTTTTCCCCATTCTGTGGGTGCCTTTTTACTCTGTTGAGATTGTCTTTGGATGCACAAAGCTTCAGTTTTCATGAAGTCCGTTGTCTGCTTTTTCTTTTGTTGACTGTGCCTTCTCAGCCTCCTTTGGCAGGACATCCTGTGGTGTCTGATGTTCAAGTTCTTTAGGCCCTGTGCTCTCTCCCGAAAAGAGTGGAAAACACATTCTCTTCCCCTTTGAAGAGCCTTGATCTTTTCCTGAGGCCAGGCCTCTCCCTGGAGCCACAGGCCAGCAGGTCTGGCTGCTTACTTTGGACATCTCCAGAGCTTTCAGGCCCATCCCAGCCAACTCCGAGCTCCTCCGCCTCCCCATGAGCCTGTCTGTGAAGGTGCTCCCACAAATCCATCCCCAGCCACATGCAGCCCTCACTCCTCACCCCTCACCTGGTCCAAGCCCCGCTGGCTCCACCTCCTTTGTATCTTTCAAATCCCACCTTTTGGCTCCATCTTATTGTCCGTTCCTTGGGTGAGGCCAGCATCGCACCTCACGGAGGTCACCAAGAAGCTCCTTCCTCTAACTTTATCCATTCCAAACTTCTCCACTCAGCTACCAGAGTGATATTTTCATCCAAGATAATTGCCCTCTGGATAAGACCTCACAGTGGCCTTCTATTGCCTCAGGATCAAGGCAAACCCCTCACAGTTCCCCCCAGCCCTGCCAACCTCTGTAACAGCATCTCTTCCAACCCCCAAAGGCTCCAGGCTCTTCCTCCTCCCAGCCTTGCCAGAACACTCTTTCCACTCGGCCTTCAGGCCTCCCTGAATGTCCCTTCCTCTGGGAACCTCCCCTGACACTGCCGGGCCCCCTCCCCACAATATGCCCACTCTTGATGCTTCTCTGCCACAGCCCTCCATGCTTCTCACAAACACCTGCAAAGCCATTATGTGAACAAACACAACCCAGGATGTAACAGAACCCAGCCTCGGTCTCTGTCCCTTCCTGTCCCTTTCAGCTTTATTCAGTGGCGATCATCTTCCCTGGCCCTGGAGAAAATCTGGGCAGATCTGTAGCTCTGAAGCTCAGTCTTGGCTCAGTCTAATCAGTCAGTTTGTGTCGTGAATACAGGCTCAGCCAGGCCAGGAGAGCATCTGATCCCATGACTTGTCAGAGACAGGGTGCCTGATGGCCTGTCCTCCCCAGGCCAGGCAGATGGCTAGGGATGCTCTCACACAGGGCATTGTGGGATCTCTCTTCTGGGTGCCCCTGGGGATGTCTTCCTTTGCCCAAGGGCACTGTGAGCCTAGCCCTTCCTGGCAAGGCCCCTCGGCCCTGCCATAGTGGTGCACACTGGCTGTCTCTCTACCTGCCCACCTCTGGCCCACAGGAAACACGTGGAGCGCTTGTCCCACCCACTCTGGGTGGGGGCCATGCTGACAGCAGTGCCCTCTGCAGCCACACCCGGCACACTGACCTGCAGCCCTTCCTCCGGGTTCCCAGGGTGGGAGTCAGACCGCACCTGCTCATCCACATGAGCTTTCCTGGATCCTGGAGGCCCGGTTCTCCATGTCTCCAACGTCTCAAAGCTCTATGAGCAGCTCTGGAAGCCCCTCGGCCTGCCTGCGGTCAGAAGGTGGGTGTGCCTGCCGTGGGCCTTCCCAGAACCTCCTGCAAGGGAAGGCTGGGGTCCGGGAAGCAGCACAGCAGCAGCTCTTTCCAAAGAAACCGGCTCCCGGGCCCCGCAGCCCTCCACTCTCTGACCCTTTTTTACATCCTTGATGTGACTAGGGGTCCAAGTGGGTGGCGCCATTTATTCCCCTGGTAAACCAACTTCATGTGAGAGGCATGTGGTTTGGTGGCCTGAAACCTCCGATATTGGTTCTTTGGTCAAAACGGGGGCAGGGATAGTCCATTCACCACTGTGTTAATCATCTTTCCCCAGCCAGACAAGAGCTTTTCAAACAGCAGACTACGTCCAATTTTTTTTTTTTAAAGAATATCAGAATTTAAAATAGCGGTGTATCCCATGTGGTAAGGGTGAGTGTTTTGCAAAACTGTCGTTTCAGCTCTATATAAAACTTGGGTGAGTGCCCATGTGCATATCCTGGTGAGTGATAGAAAACAAACTTCTTACTAGAAACCTCAGTGAAAAGGACTTAAGAGCAGCACAAGAACAGAGTCCACATCTGCTTTACTCAGCACTGCATCCCGGGACTAACTTAGCGGCTGGCACATGGTGGTAACTCTGATTATTGCGCGTGTGAGGCTGCGCCCCCACCATGAGGCCGTGAAGGGGGTCAGGTCTCTCTCACAAGCTCCAGGGGTCCTGACTACCGCCTTGGTCTGGGCCAGCGGGCAGCTTCCCGCTTTGTTCTTGAAACCAAGGCTTGGAGCCCAGACTTCCGGTCCCTTGGGTGGGGTCTCCCTGGCTGCCTGAGGTGGGCCCTCACTTGGCCTGGGACATGGGCGGGCTCACCTGGCAGGAGGAGTGAGTGAGGCCGGGACATGGCTGAGGCTGAGAGAGGAGGCCTGTGCTTGCTACAAGGCTGCAGCTGTCACTGGGTCACTCTGGGGTGAGGCTGGGGTCCAGGCAGCGGGTGGCTCTGTGAATGATGGATGTCGGCTCCTGTGTCAGCAGGAAAGCATGCAGCCCAGAGATCTCAGCCCTTGGCAGGGAGAGAGATGCTCCTGGACAGACGTCAGCTCTCACCCTGGGGGCCACGGCAGCGTTGGCAGCTTCCCTATCCCCCATGCCAGCAGCTCCTCCGCCATCAGCCCTGATGGCCACGAGACTCAGAGCCCAGGAGGTTGGGAGGGTCAGGGAGACAGAGGCCCAGGCACTCCTAAAGGCAGAAACAGCAATGGGGACAGCGACTGAGAGTGAGGCAGGGGTGTTGTGGCAACGATGCCAACCAGTGATGGGCTCAGAGAAGCCGCAGGGACTAGTGTCTCCTGACCCTGGCTGCTTCTGAGAGTCTGCGTGTACTGGCACGGTGCCTCTGCACGCCACCATTGCTCTGAGCACACTGTCACTGTGCATGCCACCTGTGGGTCTAAGGCCTGTGCAAGGCCAGGCTAGAGCTGTTTGTTCATAACACAGTCTCCAGCCCCTGCCCCAGCACCTGGCACAGATGAGGAGCTGGGAATGTTTGCAGAAGAAACAAACCGATCAATCAGCCGATTCACTCCCTGCTGAGTTCCCCCGGACCTGCTCCTCCGTTTGAACGCTTCTTGTTCCCTCAAGTCTCCTGCCCCTTTTCTCACCAGCAGTCCCACCTTCCACTCTTTGTTTTTCTGGAAACAGGTCAGATACGGGACCATTTGAAATTCTCACCAAATGGAGAAACAAGTGTGGATTCACCATGCACTCGCGTACATGCAAGGCACAGAGGCTGTAGTCAGAGTCTGCGGCAGGGACGAGGCGAAGGGGCACAGGGAGATGCCTGAAACCCCAGGAAGGAAGGGCAGGCTTCCTGTCCCAAACCCTCTCAGGCCAGGGCCCCCAGAACATTCCCAGGGATAGAGGCAGGCAGACAGGCTGGAGAAGAGTCAAGGAGAGGGGATGGGCGAGGAACTTAGTTCAGAAATGATGCTGAAAGGCTGGCAGCTGCCAAGCTCCATCTGAGGGCATCCCAGGGGGACCCCAGGGTCCCTTCGGGAAGCACCACCTCATGTGGGTATCCCAAGCCAGCCTGAGTGGCAGGGGTCAGGGCCAGGCCAGCCTGAGCCCAGCACGTGTAATGACCATCCTGACAAGCATTTCCTCCCATGCCAACTCACGGAGCTGGCATCCCCGAGCAGCTGCCAGGCACCTGCTGTCGGAGAGAAAAGCCCCATCATCTCAGCCTTTGTGGACAGGCAGGCCGGCTCGGATTCCAGAAAGGCGTGCAAGGTCAGAGTGGAGCCCCCTTCCCCGGATGTGGGCTGACCAGCTGGCAGTATGTCCTGTCCTTCTGCCTGCCCGACTCCGTGCCGGCCTCAGTGTGAGGCAGAGCATCACGGAGTGAGTGCTGGGATCCTAGGTGCGAGCTCGCCTCCAGTATGTGTCCTGGGAACCATCTCTCCTTGGGGCCCATGTCTGCCACTCATCCTCCCAGGCATCACCCCCTCCCTGGCAGGACCAGGCCGCTTCTGTACGGAAGACTGTAGGAGTTGTGGCAAGGAAGGCAGAGGGCAGGGAGGGCTTGCCCAAGAGAAGCCGGTTTAAGAGGCTAATTGGGGCTCCTGTATCCTGCATCAATCTATCACATTTATAGCCTTCACTCCAGACAGGAGACAGGAAATGACAAAAGCCAATAAAGCCAATAAATAAAGGGTAATGGAATCATCAGTGTGTGCAGCCGATTCCCCGAGCGGCAGGGCCGGGAGCAGGGCTCAGCCCCTCCCTCTGGGCTCTGTCTCAGCTTCACCCACAGGCCCCGGGAGACAGTTAAAACCACTTACCAGCCCCCACAGGGGTGCCCAGCTGGATTTCCAGCTGCTCAGGCCAAAACGCTTGACGTCATCCTTGCCTCCTCGCTTTTTCTCACACCCCACATCCGATCCGGCCGGAAATCCTGTTGGCTCTGCCTTGGAAACATATCCCAAGTTCAACCACTTCTCAACCTCTCCGCTGTCACTGCGCTGGTCTGAGCCGCCATCATCTCTCTCTTGGATTCTTGCAGCGGCCCCCTCCCTGGCCCTCGTCCCCCACACAGCAGCCAGTGGGGTCCTGTTAAAATTGAGTCAGATCATGGTCACTGAGAGCCATCCAGTGGCCCCATCTCACCCAGAGGAAAAGCCTTTACCCAGCCCTGGTCCATCCCTCACCCCCTGCCCGTGCAGCCCCTCTATGGCCCGGCCTCTTGCTCCACTTCAGCCACACCAGCTCCTTACTGGTTCCTGAGCGGGCCGAGTATTCCTGGCCTGGCACCGGAGCACTGGTGTTCCCTCCTGCCTGGAATGCTCTTCCCCCAGGGATCAGCCTTAGCTCCCCTCCTTCTTCTTCCAAGTCTTAGAGGTCACTTTTGCAATAAGGCCATCCATGACCATCCTATTTTCTTCCCTTTCCCAGCCCACTGTTTTTATTTTTTAATCAGTTTTAGGAAAGTATAATTTATATACAATAAAAGGCACCCTTCTGAAATGCAGTTTGATGAGTTTTGGCAGATGTGTAAGCAGCACAGCCACCATCATCATTAAGATATGGAACAATTCCATCACATCAAGAAGTTGTCTCACCTCCTTCCTGGTCAATCCCCTGTTTCTGGCAATCACTGATTGATTTTCTGTTCCTATAGATTTGCCTTTTCTGGAGAGTTCATGTAAGTGGAGTAATTTTTGTATGCAGCCTTGTGTGCCTGGCTGCTTGCACTTAGCATAATGCCTGAGAGATCCATCCATGTCATTGTCCTTATCAATTTGTTCCTTTTCATTGTTGAATAGTATTCCAGTATATGGACGTACCACAGTTTGTTTTCTATTCAATAGTTGATGGGCATTTGAGTTGTTTACCATTTTTTGCTATTGTGAATAAGGCTGCCATGAACATACGTATATAGGTGTCTGTGTGGGCTTATATGTTTTGGGTTTTTTGGGGTTTTTTTGGTTGTTTTTTTTTTTGAGATGGAGTCTCACTCTGTCACTCAGACTAGAGCGCATTGGCATGACCTCAGCTCACTGCCACCTCATCCTCCCAGGCTCAAGCAATCCTCCCACCTCAGCCTCCCAAGTAGCTGGGACTACAGACATGCACCAACATACCCAGCTACATTTTTTGTATATCTGGTAGAGACAGGGTTTTACCACATTGCACAGGCTGGTCTCAAACTCCGGAGCTCAAGTGATCTGCCCGCCTCAGCCTCCCAGGCATGCTGGGATTACAGGTGTGAGCCACCACACCTGGCTATGTTTTTATCTCTTGAGTAAATACCTAAGAATTGAATTTTAGAGTTATATGAGTAGTGTACGTTTAACTTTACATGAAATTGTCAAATGTTTTCCAAAGCATTTGTTGGCTTTGCATTCAGCAGTGAGAGTACCGCTGTATGTCCACGCCAGCATTTCGTATTGCCGGCCTTATTTTGCCTTTAACTTCAGCCATTTGAGTGGGTGTAACTTGTAATTTTAATTTGCATTTCCCTGATGACTAATGATGTTGAGCATGTCTTTTTTTTTCTTCAAGGGACAGGGTCTTACTCTGTCACCCAGGCTACAGTGCAGTGGCACAATCATAGCTCATTGGAATTTGAACTCCCAGACTCAAGCGATCCTCCCACCTCAGGCTCTTGAGTAACTGGGACTACAGGCATGAGCTATTTTTTTTTTCTTTAATTTTGTAGACATGGGGTCTCCCTATGTTGCCCAGGCTGGTCTCAAACTCCTGGGCTCAAACAGTCCTCCTGCCTTGGCCTCCCAAAGTCTAGGATTACAGACATGCGCCACCATGCCCATAACGTGAGCATCTTTCCATGTGCTTATCGGCTATTCCTCTACCTTCTTTGGTGAAATGTCTGCCACTGTTTTAAAGAGCTCCCAACAATGCTTCTATGCTTACATCGTCACTGGAAGGAGCAAGCCTCCCTGTGTGTGATAAACTTCCACTGCTCTGACACAGGCTTTCTGTGTGATCTGGGGAAACTGACCTCACTGCTCCAATCTCTGTTCCCTTGTCTATAAAATGGGGAAATAACAACAGCAGCTTCCCAGGGTAGTGCGAGGACTGAGGAAATTAAGATTTGTAAAGAATTTACGATGATCCCCGAAATATAGCAAGTACTTAATAAATGTCTAGTATGATGACGGTGGCGATGATTACTAACCCCTATGTGACTCATTCATGTCAATCCCATTTCCCTCTTCAAGCCCAATGTTTTAATCTTTAAATGGCTGCAGGAGAGGCCGGGGGCTGGACAATCTCTAAGTCCTGTCCACAGTAGCATCCCTGAGGTCTAGAATCGCTCTGTTTATGGACACACACTTACAGTCCTTTCCCCTCCCAGGGCATGCCCAGCAGCCAGCCACCTACGGGACTCTAGAGTTATACACACAAGTCAACAGGAAGCTCACCTCCAACTCCTAACCCCCAGAAATGGCCTAGGCCCAGCTCCTCAATCATCCAGCAGAAGGACCATGAGACACTGAAAGGATAAGGGAGATGGAGAAGTCAGAGGCAGAGCTGGGAAGGGCAGGTGACACCAGGCAAGACCAAGAGACGGCGGAAAGCTGGGGAGAGCAGTGTGGCCATGCAGGGCTGCATGTCCTGCTCCCACAGTGGCTCCACATGCTCTCCCACTACAGCCTCTACCTGCCGCTAGGCAGCTCCACAGGTCTGCAGGCCCAGGCCTCCAGCAGCCCTGCCTTCACCCCTCCCTGACTCGGGGGGAAAGCTGGGCCCCCGAGGGAAGCATCTCAAGTCCCTGAGCCCCTCCCTTGCAGCCCGTGGGGTGGGGAGGAGGACAGAAATGTTGGGAAATCAGTGCACACAGATCTGGGGCTGGTGCCAGGGTGCCACAGGGAACGAGGAGGAGGTGATGAGAGAAGGTATGGCAGCTCAGCAGGGCCCAGGCCGCAGGCAGGGCAGGAGGAGCGGTGGGGGTGAGACTGGGGCAGCGGAGGGGCTGGGAGGCAGGGAGAGCAAGGGGTTCTAGAGGCCAGAGATTTCTGAAAGACCAGATCAGGGAAGAGAGGAGGTCCCGAGCGGCCAGGGTGCAAGAGGGGTGAGGACAATGAGAGCAAGGAGCAGGGGTGGGGTTGGAGGAGACAAACCCCTGGTCCTCCCAGCCTCCCAGCCCTTCACTTCCACTAAGCATGCTCTTCACACTCATTGTCACCTCCTTGACTGTGGGCAGCTCTACCCAGCCTTCCCAGCCACCAGCCCTCGCCAGGACCCACTTGGCACCCTGACCACCCAATGCCCTCCTCCCATCCAGGCCAGCCACCACCTCAGTGCTGCCGCCACCACAGAGCCCCCCAAAGCCAATTTCTCTGCTCCCGCACCCTGGCTGGAACCCACCCACCCCCAAGCATAGATTCACTATAAAGCCACACATCTCCCCCTGCCAGCCCTACCTGCCACCCTCTCTCGTGGACATGCTAACATTTGAAGGATGGATGAATACTGAGCAGTGGGGCCAACTGGAGGCTCCAGAACCTGAGGGTTCCCTTCCTCACTCACTCACTCCCACCAAGTGAAATCAGCCTACATAAGGGACCTGCTGGGGAAACCGAGGCATCTGTCCACTCTTCGTTTAGCAACAACATATGAGCATCTTAGAGATAATGGAGTTACAATAATGAGCAAAACCAGACAGGGTCCCTGTCCTCACGTAGCTCACAGTCAAGTTAGGAAAACAGATATTAGCCTCCAAATCCACAAACAAGGCTGTTTATAGTCACAAAACTACATGGTGGGGTGGGGAGTACAAAGAGCAACGAGGGAGAATCTCCGGGGAGCGGGGGCGGCAAAGCCTCTGTTGAAGATGTGGCATTTGAGTCCACCCATGGTAGGCATTTCCAGGCAGAGGGAAGAGCAGATGCAGAGGCCCTGAGGTGGAAGGGACGTGGCCCACTCCAGAAGGGAAAGAAAAGGCCCACATGGCTGGACCCAGAGAGTGAGAGGAAATCCAGCCCGGTGAGGTCCAGGAAAGGAGTGAGGACGTGACTCCGAGGCACCGTGGAGCTGCTGGAGGGGTCGCTGTTCCACACACTTTGTATTATCTGGGGATGGGGGTGTGGATGCTAATCAGGTTTGTACTTTAGAAGAATCCCTTTCTGCTCTGATGAAGAGAAACTGATCAGGTGACCTATAGAGAGAGATGAGGGTGACTTGGACCAGGATGGGGACAGTAGATAATTAGAAACTTGGGAGCCATTCTAGACGCAGAATCAGTAGGCAGAGCACTCAGAAATGGGAGAGGAGGTGTCTCTGGTCTCTGGCCAGGACAGCTGTGAACACGCCACAGGAGGCTTCCTCAGATCACTTCCTGGGCAGCCCTCAGGCCTCCTACGTCTGCCTCACGAGCCGTTGGCAAACAGAATGGACGACCACTTGGGGACCTGTTCTGCCTAAGAATGAATTCCAGGTCCCATCCACCCAGGTCCTGCCTCTTACAGCCACCACAGGGAGCCAAGCTGTAAAAAGAGCAAGTTCCCAACACCTGTTCAGGCAGCGCCCGTTCGTCGCTGGCGATGGTGACACTGGCTTCTCCGGCATCTGTGGATGCAGCTGTTTGAACTGTCCCTTGGGCACAGAGCACAAAGGTGGCCTCAATCCACTTTTAATTTTTTCTTGTTAACCCATCAAGAATTTACATGGCATGTCCAGCCCTCCCTTAAGGGATTTTCACCTTCCAAATTGTTCACACACAAAAAAAAAGCAAAATAGGGATTGGGGGTCTGACCAGCTCTACCACGTCACTATGGAGGACACACGTAGCATCCTCACAGGACAGTATCACTACTCAAAGTCAACTGGATCCCGGGGGCCCCCCACTGTGACTCATATCTAGGTGGCATTCCTGTCAATAACCACAGTCCCCGGCCAGGAACACAGGCACAATGTCAGCACAGCCGAGTCTCCAGAGCTCCCAGCAGTTAGCCTCACGCCATGCCAAGGACAGCCTTACCCCAGGAAACACAGGTGGGTCCTTGTTGTAAGCCCCAGTCACCTCCCTAGACTCACGCATTCCTCATATCAATCTCATTTCAGAAGCCCCATGGCCCGAGGCCTTTTTTGTGTCCTCACTCCATCCCAACAAATGCCCTTCAATTCACATCCCAGGAGCGGCAGTTGGACAGTGTTTTCTTCCCTTGCAGAGGTTCTGGGCTCCCTGTGTCAACTGATGCACTTCCTTCAGGAACCAGCTTTGCATACCAGAGATCTCAGGGAGCGGAGGCTTTGGATCTACTCTCAAAACAATAAACTAACTCCAAGTAAGGGACAAGGCCATCACCCTACATTTGCATAACTAAGAAAGCTACTTAAGTGGCTTTCACTGAACTCGTTATTTCATTTTAAACTGTCCCTGTGACTTGTGGACACAGAGAGTGGACTTCACCAGGCATTTAAATCCTCCTCGCTGGTCCCCAGAGCCTTGAAGAGGCTTATCTGAGAACAGACCTCCCACAGTACCCTATCCCAGCCTCCACACAGGCTCTGCTCTGAGTGCTTCTCAGGCAGGGAAAAGGAACACGTCCAGGTGGAAATCTTCCAAATGTGTCTTCCCCAATCACCTTGTCACCAGATTGTTCTCAGCAAAAACTTTTTCATAAATTATCTTTGCCTTTGGCTGTTCACACACAAAGGTCACATAGTTGTCTGCCTCTGGTATCACATGTGTCACTGTAGAGATGGTTTCAGAGGTTCCCACAGCTGGAATCTCCAGAGGAATTTTGATGAAGAAAAGGGAAATGAGGTCATGATGAAGAGGGAAAGGGAGGAAAGAGAAGGTGGGAAAGGCCTGGAGAGCTAGAAGGGGAGAGGGGAGTCTCTCCCTAGGTCATCCGGCTCCTTTCCCCTTTCCATCCCTAAGCCACACTTCCTTCAGTGGTGGCCTCACCATCGCACCCAAGTGAACGGATAATAAAAAGGGCCAACTGGAAGCAATAACACAGCAGCATCCATGAGCACACACGGCACCCAAATCTTGGTTTCTAAATATCATTCTCTGTTAAAAGGAAACAGGGCTCCTGGGTGAAATGGCTGATTCTGGGCTAGAGCCAGGAAAACATCAGAAAACCTGGAACATGTTATTGTGCCAGAAAGCAAAAAAGTGCTCAAAGACTGATGAAGATAAATGTCAAAAGACACAGGAGCCAGTATGAATGGGCCAACTACTAAGTTTAGAAGTAATGATGGTGTAAAAAATTATTAGTGGGCAAAAACTAGTGGGTAGAAGTTTGATGAGGAATATAGTCTCAAAGTATCTCCCCACAATTACTTATTAATCAGAAAGAGAAAATGGCAATTCTACAGGAGGGGGAACTTAACAGACACCACTTAAGCTAAGTGGTCAAAAATTATATCTCTAACAAATGGAAAAGCTGACAAAGTGGGCCTCCTGAGGTAAGACTGGGAGAAAGACGCAGCATCACCTTCAGAATAATCACGCCCAAAGCGTGTCACCTGAAAGTAACAGTGAGGACACATCCAACAGAATCTCAGCAACATTACTCTTCAAATAACTGGCCTGCACTCTTCAAAATGGTCAAATTTAAGAAGCAGAAAGAAAGGCTGAGGAACTCTCCCAGATTAAAGGAGGTGAAAGAGACATGAAAACTGAATACGATGAGTGACCCGAGAACAGGAAAAAGAAATAGAAAGAAAGAAGATATGATGAGAGAACTGATGAAATGTACTTATGGTCTGTGGATTCCATAACAGTATTAGATCAATGTTAGATTTTCTGATTTTGATAACTGTACTGTAGTTTTGTAAGAGAATATCCTTGTCCTTACCAGTACACACAAGTAGCTAGGGCTAAAAAAGCATGATGTCTTCAGCTTATTCTCATGTGATTCTGAAAAACTTGTGTGCATGTGCATATGTGTATATATGCTATGTATATTTATGTAATATACAGTACATCATAAACATATATATGAGAAAAGAGAGATGATAAAATAAATGTGTAAAATATAAACAACAATTGCTGAATCTGCATAAAGGGTGTATGGGAATTTCTTGCAACTTTTCTGTATCCAAGTTTGGAATTAAATTTACAAAAATATTACTAATGGCCAACGATTACATTGTACCCAATACGGTTTAAAACACGTTACATATTTTAGCTTATTTGGTACTTACAACAGTTCTACAAAGCATATAGTATGATCTATCATTCACGTCATTGTTTTCATTTTACAGATGGGGAAACCAAGGCACGGGGCAGTTGTACTACTTGCTAGGGCTCCCAGACCTGGTTAACATGGCAGAGCTGATTTGGCCCCAGGTCCATCAACCTGGCTCAAGAATGTGCTCTCAGCATGCTCTGATGCCTCCTAAGCCAGGTAGAGGCTGAGAATGGAACCCATAGACAGGAATCACACAGAGGAGGACAAGCACACCCTCGCCCACAGACCACACACAGTGGGGCTGGCTGGAGCAGCGTGGTTGCAGCCTGCTCATCAAAATAGTCTACAGATCTGAACACAGAAGAGAGCCTTTTACATCAGAGTTCAGGGCCATAGAGCCTGGGGGCCTGATGTGCAGGGGGCAGACACCCAGACCAAGACCCTCCACCCTGAAGGGTTTCCTGTAGCCTCTGGCTTTGTCCTTTTGTTTTCTCATTCCCCTTCCCTAGAGCTCCAAGTTTCTGTCTCTTTCTCCAAGACTTTTCTCCTCCCTCCACTCCATCCCAGTGAACCCAGAAATAAGGAGTTTCTGGCAGGGCCTTCTGGTGAACAGTGGCCTTAGAGGAAAGAGGTGGGCCCAGACAAAGAAGTGGCCCAAAAGCCAGGGAGTTGGAGGGGGAAGACTGGAAGCTGACGGTCACAGGGATAGAGGAGATGGGGTGAGGAGAGGAGACGAGAGGACCAGCCATTGAAGTTTGCCCAGTGATAAGAAGCACTGTGTGCGCCAGGCCCCAGCATCAGCAGTCACCGCAGGAACAGGCCTGGTGGGGGCGGGAGGTGGTCATCCTCCTTGGCACTTTGCCAGAAAGGACTGAGGGAGGTCTCTCTCCTACCATCTCTGAGAAGACTGAGGTCACGTGGAACAGAAACAAATCTCCAGCCAGGGGCTGTCAGGGAGGGTGCCTCTTGCTAGGGCCTGTCTAGTCTGACAGGGCAATGGGGGCTGGGAGGAAGAGATGCTGACGTCTGAATTCAGAAGTGGAGTGGACCCCCACCATCACCCTCCCTGCCGAAGGGCCTGTCACAAGGCGGCCGTGGCTCACACCCGCTTATCAGCGCCGGGGTGTGGAGAGGGTGTCGCAGACGGGAGATAGGGCTGGGACAGGGCTGTCCACACCGGCCCTGCTCTGCCTCCCTCATTCACACCTCCTCAGAGGCCCTCGGTCCACTTTGCCCCTGTGGCCTCCAGCCCGCCCCACTGTGCCTTCTCTACAAACCACCCCAGCAGGCTGCCTTGCTCCAAGGATTGTTGTGCCCTGGACAATTAAGAGACCGAAGTGGGGGGACCCTGGACACCTGTCTAGCCCCAACTCCTCACTTTACAGATAGAGAAACTGGGGAGTGAGGAGCTGCCAGTTACCTAAAATGCTACGGCAAGGACACCGAGGAGCCGGAACTGGAAGGCAGGCTCTCACCCCAGACGAGAACACAAAAGAGTCTGAACCTTAGCTGGGGGACCCCTGAGAGCAGGGTCCCAAGGGCCATAGTGAAGACAGGCCAAGGGGGCACATTATCCTGAGGAGGGCCGGTCTCTTCACACTTGAGCCTCATGCAGGGAAGGGGAGCACAGTCACATCGGAGCATCCCGGGCTCCACCTGCCTCGGGTAGGACACCCCAGGGCAGGGCTCTTTCATCTCTGCCCCCAGATTAGCTCTTCCCCACCTGTGTCTGAATGGTGATGGGTGGCAAGGGGTCAAAGACTCTCTCTGAAGTGGTGGGCAGGGTAGGGGCACAGAGCACATCAATCAAGACGCTAGTGGGGGAAGCCAGGGGCTTTCAGGGTGCGGGGACGGAACCCGAACACCGTCCTTTCTGGTGGTCTAAGAAGGAGCCGGATGGGCCATTTGCACCGAGGCCTCAAAGGTGCTAGGAAGTCTCAGCAAACTTAAGGCCACTGCCTGCCACTGTCCCCACCCCTTCAGCCTTGGAGGACATTTGGGTAGATCTTTCTCTCCGGGCATCACCAGAGCTAGGACATTTCATCCTGTGCCTGTGGAGTAACTGGGGCTGGAGGAGGGAGAGAATGGAAATAATTCTGAGATCCTGTTGAGGGGTTGGTAAGGGGTGGAGCTTCATACCTGCACACAGCTGGAAGACTTAATTTTAGCTCTGCTTCTCCCAGGGTCAAACACACACACTCTGACAGCCACCTCCACGCTTCCATCTTCCCACCAGGGTGACTGCCTCAGACCAGAGACCAGAATGCAGAGCCTAACACAGGGTGCCCGGGAAAAGCATGCCTGAACTCTCAGGGCACTTTGAAGACACAGGCTTGCCCACAGCCTCCGAGCAGCTCCCAGGTCTCCACTTCTGTGTCCCTGCGCCCCCCACCCCGAGTGATTGAGCACACGAGGACTCAAGCAGGATACGCTCAACCTTTCTGACTTGTTGCATAACTGCGAAACATTTCTTGAACACTTACTATTTGCAAAACCCTGCAGGGGCCTCAGAAAAGAGTCAACTCCATTATGTGCCTGCCTCTAAAGAGTTAGCAGGGCACTGTAGGGCTAAAATGAGTAAATGCATGAATGACCGAATTATAAGGCAAATTAAAATAACTGCAACAATCTTGAGGGGGGAGTTGAGGGTAAACATTAGATTGGAAGCTGGAAAATTTTGGTAAATTCCTAGAGTTTGTTTGTTTGTGAAATGAGATGAATCGCACCGATTCAAATGGTGGCGTGCATAAGCTCTGATTGGAAAGTGCTTTGCAAACTGCAAAGCACTGATAGGCTCAAAGGGCTGGTAGTAACACATCAGTCTGAGGATTTGGGAAGAGACTGAACCATTTCCACCTGGTCCAGAGGTCAACACCATACTGAGGTCTGGCTCTGTCCTTCACTCTCTCAGATCAGGATGACCTTCATCAGTCACCAATAATCACTCTCAAGAATCCACAGTAACTGGCTACCATTTAAGAGCTTACCAAACTGAATATATTATCTTATTCAATCCTCAACCAATCCTGCAGGTCCTTCTCAATCTGATTCAGAAGGATGAAGTCAGTTGTCCTCAATCGCCCTGCACTGGTAAATAGAAAGATGATTAAGTGGGACCCCAAGTCCCCAGAGCAGCCTCCCCACCCACTGCTGGTGTCCAAAGCATTGACCCAGCCATGCCAATGTGGACCCAGAGATGCGGCAGGCACTCTCTCTCTCCCAGAGTGACTCACAGGCAAATTGGAGACCCACTTCCGCATAGGGCAATCAGTTCCGTGTTTTTCTTTCTAAAGAAACAGAAATGGGCTGAGCAACTTGGCTCAAGCCCATAATCCCAGCGCTGAGGTAGGCCAAAGTGAGAGGATTGCTTGAGGCCAGGAGTTGAAGACCAGCCTGGGCGACAGAGCAAGAACTCATCTTCAGAAAAAAACAAAATTAGTTAGGCAGGCATGCTGGTACATGCCTGTAGTCCTAGCTACTCAGAAGGCTGAGGCAGGAGGATCATTTGAGCTCAGGAGTTCAAGGTTAGAGTGAACTGTGATCACACCACTGCACTCCAGCTTGGGTGACAAAGTGATACCCTGTCTCTATAAAGAAAGAAAGAAACAGAAATGAAGTTAATAGAAAATATCAGAGCACATGATCACATGAAACTTGCTGGGCATAGGAAGCGGGTTGCCATGTAAAATGAGTTTTTTACCAAAGGGATCTTCCGTGGCTCTGTCTTGTTCAATGTTTTTAACAAACACATTGAAGGCTTGTTTATCCAATCTGCCATCTCAAAGCTGGGATGCATAGCCAACATGTCAGATGGCCAAATCAGGATCATCAAGGATGTGAACTCACTTGAAGATGGGTAGAAACTGTAACAAGATGAAATCTTAACAGTTGGGCATACATAAAATCTCACATTTGTGCTCCAAAAATTGGCTATGTAAGTGCATAATGGGAAAGTGATTTGACAGCAGATCGATCATGTGAAAAAGACCGGAGGCAGTTAGTTGGACCGAGTTTCACAGGAACCAATGGTATACGGTGTGAAAAGTGGAGTGTCCCTGAGAAAAGCGGCCAATCTCCTGGACTCAGTTCAGGACTGCTATCACTGCGTCCTGAAAGCCTTGCTCAGATGCGGCTGCCACATCATGAAGGCATATAAAATCATGATGGTGAAAGGTCTGAAATTCATGAGCACCTGAACGCGAAATGCGATGCCACATGTCCTTATAAGTTGAATATCTCAAAAGGACTATCAGGTGAAAGGAGGTGCCAGCCAGTTTTGTGTGGCCTGGAATGACAGTTTGGGCCTGTCATTGATGGGTAGGAATTACAAGGGAAGGTTTCAACTTCATCTCACGAAGATCTACTATAAAGAAAATTGCATCGTAGGGCCCCAAAGGGATAGGAGAACATACTCCCTTAGAGATACTTGGAAGCTTGAAGACCACTTATCTGACAAAGGACTCCTGTCCAGTGGCTGTATGTACTGGGAGAGGGTGGAGGTACAGTAGAGGCCAGTCTGGCTCCAAACCCTGGTTGATCAGCAGAATCACTAGTGTTGATTGTCTAGAAAATACACATTCCAGGCTGGGTACAGTGGATCATGCCTAATCCCAGCACTTTGGGAGGCCGAGGTGGGCAAATAACTTGAGGCCAGTTCAAGACCAACCTAGCCAACATGGTGAAACCCCATCTCTACTAAAACTATAAAAGTTATCCAGGTGTGGTGGCACACGCCTGTAGTCTCAGCTACTCGGGAGGCTGAGACGAGAGAATTGCTTGAGCCCAGGTGGCACAGGTGGCAGTGAGCCGAGATCACGTCACTGCACTCCAGCCTGGGTGACAGAGCAAGACTCTCAAAAAAAAAAGAAAAGAAAATACTGATTCTAGCCTCACATCAAATCTACAGAATCAAAACCTCAAGAATAGTTGGGAGAATTTATTTTTTGAGGCAGATTATTCTAGATTGAGACTAGTTAGAACAATACGAACCTTGATTGAAACCTGTATTTAGGAGGAAAAAACCGTTTAAATGACATTTTGGAACGCCCAGGCAGATTTTAATAGGAACTGTTTATTAGATGATATTGAATTCTGGTAATTTTCTTAAATGTGATATTTTAGAACTATTGGGGAATGTCCTTATTCGTAGATGATACAAGCTGAAGTATTAAAAAGGTGAAGCGTGTCATGCCTATAATTTACTTTTTTTTAAAAAAACAGCAAATTGGCCGGGCGCGGTGGCTCAAGCCTGTAATCCCAGCACTTTGGGAGGCCGAGGCGGGTGGATCACGAGGTCGAGAGATCGAGACCATCCTGGTCAACATTGTGAAACCCCGTCTCTATTAATACAAAAAAAAAAAAATTAGCTGGGCACGGTGGCGCGTGCCTGTAATCCCAGCTACTCAGGAGGCTGAGGCAGGAGAATTGCCTGAACCCAGGAGGCGGAGGTTGCGGTGAGCCGAGATCGCGCCATTGCACTCCAGCCTGGGTAACAAGAGCGAGACTCTGTCTCAAAAAAAAAAAAAAAAAAAAAAAAAAAAAAAAAAAAAAACAGCAAATTAATTTTAATAATTTTGAAAAAAGAGAAAGCACGAGACAAAATTTGGGGTGGGGGGAATCATTGCACTCTTCTTTCTTTTGTGGGCTTGAAATTTCTCAAAATAAAGTTGGTGGGGACTACGCTCCTAGGCTATTCTAATGTAAGCCAAACATGAGACTCACTGGACAAGATAACCTCTGCTATTCCATCCAGCCCGACAGCCGGGTGCCTGATGTCTGAAGCTGTCTGCGTTCTTTGTGGCTTACAGAGCTGGAAGTTCGATACTGGGGTGGTACCACAGCTGAGGCTAAGCCTTGCAGTGACACAAGGCCACAGTGACCCCCAGAGGGACTTGGCACACTCAGGGGCAGTCCACCTCTTGGCCACAAGTGGCGTGTTGAGGAACAGGAAAGAGAAGCCCATCAGCACCCCCACTGTCATGAACTGCATGGGGCCCATGTCAACGCAGTCCATCTTCCTCGGCCCTCATGACCTGAGGTTTGCGCCTTTCTAGTCTAGTGGGGCTAGACTAGAAAAAGGAACACTGGATCCCTGATAGACAATCGCTAAGAATGACGACACCCAGGACAGCATGCCAGATGGAGGCTAGCCATGGAGACCGGCAGGAGCAGGAGTTTCACGCCTGATGTGAGCCCAGCCCTGACCAAATCCACCAGAATGAACTAGAGTGAGGATACAGGAGGCACATGGAGCTGTGCCAGGAGGCGGAAGGACAGATGGGTGAGGGGCATGAAGGAGTGAGCTGGGAACAAACAGCAGAGCCTCAGGACAGGTTAGGTTCAGGGATGGGCTGCTAATGGGAAGTTCGTGATTCCTGGAGTTGATGTCAATGACACTTATGTACTCACAAGGATGAGGCCAGAGGATACAGGTAGGTGACATGGCAAACTTCAGTCATCCCAAGGATAGAGCCCAGCCTATAGCTCTAATCAAAGGTTTGAAGGAAAGACAAAAGTTTTCCGTTGCTTGAAGGTCAAGGTACGAGGGACAGAAATATTCACAGGTATTTAATTAGGGGGCTGGCACCCGTTCTCCTAACCTTTGCAATTTTTTGTATTGCCACACACAACAATAGTGGTAAAACAGCCTCAATTCAGAGACCACAGTTTGGAATGTCACAATAAAGGTATCACTGAGGGAGAAGAGAAACTTGGGATGTGTGTTTCCAGCAGAAGAGCCTACCCAGACTGGCACTTCCAACACAGCAGCCTTTCCCTCAGCCCAGGGACTGAGGGTAAAGAGAACACAAGGCAGAAACTCAGGCTCAGCCTGTGCTGATTCTGAGTCCAGGAGGATCAACAGCCACACTGCAGGGGCTGAGGTGATATGACAGGAGGAGAATTCTGACCTCTAACCAATCATTTACATTTCAAGTTTGTTTGGGGAACTCTTTTTTTCTTTTTTGGACAGAGTCTTGGTCTGTTGCCCAGGCTGGAGTGCAGTGGCGCAATCTCGGCTCACTGCAACCTCTGCCTCCCAGGTTCAAGCAATTCTCCTGCCTAAGCCTCCCGAGTAGCTGAGACTACAGACATACACCACCACACCCGGGTTTTTTTTTATTTTAGTAGAGATGGGGTGTCACCATGTTGGCCAGGATGGTCTCGATCTCCTAACCTTGTGATCCACCCACCTCGGCCTCCCAAAGTGCTGGGATTACAGGTGTGAGCCACCAAACTCAGCCGGGGGAACTCTTAATGAAAGTGTTGAGACAATTCAAGCACCACTGTTACACACTAACAAATTTTTTCAAAGTCTCCCTGATTTGCAAATCATTTAAATAAATTTTAAAAAGTGAGGACTGGCAGACTGCAACTTTGTATTACAAGCTCTTACCTCCATTTATCACAATGACTGGGTAGCATCTTTCAAAAGAAATAAAAACCTAAGAAACTTCATTAATCTAAAAATAGAGATTCTACCACCTAGGTGAAGAGACAGGAGCAAGAAGAGCAGGAGCAGCAACTCCAAGGCTGCCCGCAATGCAGGTCAGCACAGAGCACAGCCACAGGGGGCGCTGGGAGCCGCCTCTAGAGATGGGCAGCAGGACTGAGCCCACAGAGCTTCCCCCTCACACTCCTGGAGAAACAACCAGACCCCACCATCACCTCTCCATTGAGAAGAGAAATAACAGATTGGTCACAGTGACATTTTGGATCTACATTCCTGGGGAGAGGAGAACTGGCACAACTTAAACAGGAACAGTATGATAAAACAGAATGGCACTAATCAGGCTACTGTGTTCTGACCCCTCAACTTTTCTTTTTCACCCAAACAAAAGAGCAGAACAAAGCCAATCATTATCATCTTATCTTTATCTTAAAGGCTTGGCATTTCTCTTAGAACACACACACCACAAAAATCTTTCTTGTAATACCACTTGGAAAAGACAGCAGTGGGATGACAGATTCAGACAAGTTCTTATGCCCCAAGACTTCTGACTGACAATACTCAGGATGGTCCATGAAAGGACTCCATTTAAACCCAAATAAAGAGATCTGGCTCAGAAAAACAGCCACGATTTCCCCCAGGCATGCAAAATGCCTTTGGACCTTTGGCCCAAAGTACCACCTGCCCTATGCTAGGTAGACAAGCAGGCGCAGAGGCAAGCAAATCATAAGCTGGTGACTTTGTGGGCAGACCTTTTTCTTTTTTTTTTTGAGACAGGGTCTCCCTCTATCACCCAGGCTGGAGTGCAGTGGCACAATCATGGCCCATCGCAGCCTCGACCTGCTGGGCTCAAGTGATCCTCCCATCTCAACTTCCCAAGTAGCTGGGATTACAGGTGTGCACCACCACGCCCAGCTAATTTTTGTATTTTTTGTAGAGACAGGGTTTCGTTATGTTGCCCAGGCTGGTCTCAAACTCCTGAGCTCAAGCGATCCAACCACCTCAATTTCCCAAAGTGCTAAGTATACGCCTGAGCCACAGTGCCTGGCTGTAGACCCTTCTTAGAGCCTACAGCTCACCTGGAAAGCAGGAACACATCAATTTGGCAGTATCCGGTCACTGAAAGAAGTGTATCTCTGGAGGCAAGTACAGGCTCTAATAAATCGCATAAAGTGTTGCCCTCTAATTCCCAAGCACCCACTCTAACTATGCCTTTCCAAAGAGCTAAGGAGGGTTCAATTCAAAGGGCAGTAAAGTCCACTTGGCTTGCATAGCAGACAAGAAACCAGACTCTTCTTACCAAGCACGCCTCAGGCCCACAAATACCCACGGAAATAGATATATATTTCTGCGTCAAAAGCCACCATCCATGTCAGGAAAGATGTGAATCTGCCGCAGCTGTCTTTCTTCTCTTAGATCTGTCTGCCTCACACTTTGTGGATGACTACTTTGGAAAAGTGAAACCTGGGTAAGACATAAGCTCTCCAAGCCTCAATTTCCTCACAGGTAAAATGGGGATAGTGGTATTTATCTCAGAGGGTCACTGTGAGACAACACACGTAAAGCACTGAGCCTAACAGAAACATTTAGTGAGCGGATGAGTGCTTCTACAGAGAAGTAGAGAAACAGCAGGTTCACGAGGAGAAAGAAGAAACATATACAGTGCATGTGGACAGGAACTACGTAGAAGATTTCTAAAAGCCGCCTGCAAGACCAATTCAGGTCCTGGGGGGGAATGTGCAACACCGAGTTCCAAGAAGGCTGAGCAGATACATCAGACAACACATGGTTTGGAAGCAAGAAACCAAACAGTGCCTTCCCAATACTCTACACCCAGAGGGACACAGACGCGTGTCAAACTGACACAAGATCACCCCTCCATCTGCAGGTGTCACAGCTCCCTCAATAATTAGTTCCTGAGTCAAACATTGCAGATCTTTCGTCTTTTGGGGGAATTTTTAGTCGTAAATTTAGGATTCCATCATTTGTTTAAAGCAAAGCCACTCGCAGCTGAGGGTTATGATGTGTGCCTGTAGTCCCAGCTGCTCAGAGGCAGAGGTAGGAGGATTGTTTAAGCCCAGAAGTTCGAGGCTGTAGTGAGCTATGATTGCACCACTGGAATCCAGCCTGGAAGACATAGCAAGATCCCATGTCTGAAAGAAAAAAATTTTTAAAAAGCAAAAAGCAAAGCCACTAAAATATGTTAGCCTAAAGAGGGCACGCCTGCTCCATTACAGACGGTATCACGCATCTTGAGAGTAAAAACTAGGATGGCTTTCTTGTCTGGGTTCCTGACTGCTCCCTAGCTTTGAGTTCTTCTAGCTTCTTCTCATAGCGACTCATGAAGTAATCATCTGGTTCAATCCCTGCATTCTTCAAGTTTTCCAAGATCTTTTCCAGTCTGAGCACTGATCGGGCTCCCTCAATCTTTCTTGTGCTCAAGTACAAGGTGAACTCCTGGAAATCCAGGAGCTTACAGGTGTCCACAGAGCAGATATTCCGGATGTCACTAGTTCTATCCAAATAAGGAAAAAACACCAGTCCTGACAACTTCTCTAGGTCCTGGAGGCTCACTTGGAACTCAGTTAACTGGGGTTGGAAGCCGATGGCTTCATTGGGTACCACAAAGGCCCCTAGTGCCAGTGGTTCGGTAGAGACTGGGCTTCTGCGGGCCAGGATCACCTTATAAAGGTGTGAGGGGACTGCCACGTTGTCTGCACCAATCACCTAAAAACAAAGAAGCCATGTTAGTCATGCCAATTTGTGCTAGCAGTTCACAAATTTTTTCCAAAAAAACTTATTTAATGCATTGCTGAAATGTACTTATAAACCATCCCACTCTGGTCTAATGAATCTAAATTCCACTGCCAAAGACAATAAACTGACACAGAAATTCACAGAGAAGACGAGTAGCTAACAGGTCAATTCTGATCACATTCTTTAAAATAACACAACCCCAGGCCAGGCATGGTGGCTCACGCCTATAATCCCAGCACTGTGGGAGGCCAAGGTGGTTGGACCACTTGAGGTCAGGACTTCAAGACCAGCCTGGCCAACATGGTGAAACCCCATCTCTACTAAAAAAAAAATACAAAAATTAGCTGGGCATGGTGGTGGGTGCCTGTAATCCCAGCTACTTGGGAAGCTGAGGCAGAGAATCGCTTAAACCCAGGAGGCAGAGGTTGCAGAGAGCCAAGATTGCACCACCGCACTCCAGCCTGGCCAATGGAGCAAGACTCCATCTCAAAAAATAAAAATAAAACAATGTCACGCCAAAGATCAGGGGTCACAGTCTCTGCTCTGTTTGTAGGACAAAGGACAAAGGAATGCCATGAGTGAGTACTGGTTTTTTAATGGACAAGAAAAGCTGCCATTTTCTCTTCATCTCATAATCAGAACTTCTGGTGCTCTACACATTCAAAGGTCACAGCTGCTAGCTTGGTACTCCCAGCTCTAGAGATAAAAACACGGCCTTAGCTGATGAAATTCATCAGGGAAGTAAACGGCCTTTAGAGAAGCAGCCAGGTGCCGCACCAACATTACCATCTCCAGGATCACTTCAATTAGGGCTAATTTCTAAAATTAAATTACATAAGTGTAAATGCTGTTTGCTCAAAGTTTTGCATTCTTGGGCTTGTAACCAAAGAACTTCTAAACATGTTGTCCAGTCAAACACTTTGGAAAGGTATCCCCACAATGAAGAAGCCAGAGCCAGGGTGAGGCCTAGAAAACGTAACTGAGCTGTGTGGGTTGGGTGAAATTAATGAAATAACATTATTACAAAATCTTTTCAAATTTCCTCCCAATTGGCTTAAAAGCCTTATCTGTTTTCTGAAAAAGAAAAATCTCAACATCTATTTACTTAATGGTCCCCAATAAAATGACATAATCCAACTAAAATATGCTCATGCCCCTCCCGGGCCCTTCCCGGGTAAGAGTTAGTTTTCTTTCCTGATCACGCAGGTCTGCCTGCAGCAAGATTCCTTGCTGGGAGCCCAAATCAGGCAGAGACAAGATAGCTACAAAGGAGGTTTCTTTTCTGCTGTTTTCCAAGCTCCTACCTACATGGCACACAGCCTGGGAACGCCATGGCCATCTGCTGTCTGTCACACAGGAAGGTCCCACTGCCAAGACCAACTGCAGAGCAGCAGGGAAGACCTATGCACAGGAATGAGCTCCATAACCAAGTGTCTTTGAAGTTACCGAAAGCGGTTGGTCAAAGTGTGCTGTAGAGTTAGGTCTATGAAACTACAAACTACAGACACGAAATCCCAGTCCTTGTCCCAAAAATTCATTTATGCAGCTGGAAAGATAAACATACTCTTCAAAGCAGAAAATATTCTGAGAAACCTATGAAGTCTACAATTAACCCACAAATCACCAAAAGATGTTAATTCAACAATGCAACTCAGAGGTCCTGTGCCTGGCACTGCTGGAAATACAGAAAAGAACATGCTTTAAAGTATATGCAGCTCAAGAAGCTTACCACCTACAGTGGGAACCTACAGCTTTCACTACAGGTAGAATGCGGTTAGGTGCAATACAAAGCACAAATAACAGCACTACGGGGATTGGGGGGAAGCTGGGGGCCAGAACTGAGGGCACAGATGCAGCTGAGCCATAGTTTGCAAAGGGAGAAGGTGAAAGGGGCTTCAAGTATTCTAGGCACTAGCTACGGATCTAACAGTTAAACAAAGTCTTGGTGCCACCTCGTGGATATTCCCTATCACTGCAGCACAGCTCATCTCAGATTCTAACCGTAAGAAGCCTTCAAGAAGACTGAGTTGATTTTCTCTCCTCACGGAATACTCCTTGTCTACAAACAAATGGCAATTTTCAAAAATAATTAGCATGCCCATTGCTGCGAACTAGAGCTTCTAATCAGGCTCATTAAATTCCAGCCAAAAGTAAAGACGTTTGACATTTTAAGTTCTGCAGCTTTACTTTATGGAAATGTATCATTTCTACAGGTGTTTAAAAACTCTTACAATTGCTAGGGGACCTCGATTCTACTTTTGAGAAACCTCACGGACGCAGAAATTCCTATTAGGAACCACAGGTATGATCCTTCTACCCATGACCACCTCACAATATTTCAAAGGGGTAAAATACTATCCCTAGAACTAAGGAGAAAAATAAAAACTTAGCTCTTTTCTTTTCTGATTCGGTCCGCTTTATTCTTAGGAAGCAAACATCTTTAATATGTCTAATACAGACACAGGTCCTAGTTGGATATTCAGAAAAAAACCACTGTTTCTTCCTTGAATTTAAGATGCTTAAAAAAAAAAGCAATCTTAAAATATTTTAGAGCTGTTCTCTTTAAAGACAACTCAATCTACATAATAATTTTTTTCTACTTTTGGAAAAATTGGGAGACTTCCAGAAATGTTTCTAAAAACTAGTAGAGGTTCGGCAGACTGGAAGTCCAGAGAGCTGGTCAGACCTGGCTTTGCCACTAAGCTGCAAGTCACATCCACCCATTTCCTGTTTCTTCATTTATAAAATACATAATGGCCATCTCCATGGGTGGACTGCGATTTTCTGTTTTATAAATGCCTCTCTCATGGAATTATTATGAAGATACAATGACATGTTAGTTAAAAAAATTTTCAAAATCTACAAGACCTATGTAAAAAGCTATTTTTGTAATGAACATCATTCAAAAGATACAACTGCGTTTGGTACAAAAGACGGTTTTACAGGGGAATAGTGGGGAAACGTATAATGAAGCAAGATTAGACTAGTTACAAGTCAACAATTAGGTTTCAGGGGAGAAAGCAACTTGGGCACAAATGATGTCCGAAACAGGACTCAAAGGCTTCATGTAAACCAAGTCTAGTTAATCAGAGAGTCAGCAAACAACCCTTTTCATGTAAGATTTAGGTATGAAAATATAATGCAAAGGAAATCCTTGCTGCTGTTGAATTACCAAGACTCCCTGAACTCTACTCAAGACTGTAGCAAAAACTGGAAGTCAACTGGGAGTTAACCAGAAAATATAATGCATAAGCTGGCACTCATTCGCAGCGTGAAGCTAATTTTCTTATACGCTGGCCTGAGCTTGTTCCCTTCCATCCAAGAGACAGAAATGACAATTTGCCACCACCACCCGTGCCACCCAGCCCCAGAAGAGACCCACAACAAACAATACCACATTAAGCCTGCCATCTGTAAGGTCCTACATACAGTCACTGTGCCTCCAATAAACTATTAAGTAGCATCAAGAGGAAAAAATATGTACCTGCTAGAATCAGACAGATATATTTGGTTACATTCCCCTGGTAAGACAAAAAAAGAAACTCCAAAAATAAAACTAGAGGGACAGACCAAGAGACCAAGCCCTTAAAAAGTCATGCCAATCAAGTGAAAGAAAGGAACCATGGGAGTCTGATAAACAGCAAATCCAAACCGGAGGGGGACAAGGAACTAGAAAAGTGAGGGAGTCACAAGGTGTGGTAAAGTCAACAAGAACGTGGCGCCCCCTGTGTTTTCTGTAAATCCTCAGGAGATGCTTGCGTGGCAGCAGAAACCCTGGAAGACAGCACGTCTCACGCTGGGGTACCTGCTCCGGGCTAAAGGGTAGGAGCCTGCTACGACACGGCAGAACAAGCACCCTCTTTCTAGGCTGTCAGTGGTGCTTGAAGATTTCGGGTAAGCGTAGGGAGACAAGCAGTAAAATAATTTAACTTTCATTAAAACAAATAGACATGGAAATGAACAAAAGCGTTCCCTAAATATAAAGCAAGAGACTTAAAAATATATATATTACTCCTGTATCTCTTCAGGTGATGTCTCAAGACTCCTGAGGGGACTTTAATTTCCTCCCCTCAGGGTTAGTACAGTGGAAGTTTGCAAAGTGCTGCTATACAACAACACAGATTGTTAAATATTTCTAACATTACCACCACCACCAAGTTCTAAAATCCGAAGCTCACTTTCTTGTCAGGCCATTTATAATGTCCACGCCAGAATCTTCAGGTATGTCTCACTTGTCTGGAATCAATCTCTTCTTGAAACAGGAACATCAGAGAAAGCACGTGGATGACCTCAGCTATAATAAAGGGGGTGATTCTGATTAGAGCTGTCAGATGACTCACTTCTGATAAAATCACTGCTACGAATCTTCCCTCAGGCTCACATTCACTCAAGTTCTATGATGATGTGATCCTTTCCTACATATTCTAACAGACATTTCCGCCTGGCTATAAGGAATCCTCCTCTTGGCCCATTTTCTGTTATTTTTGCATGCCAGCAAATATCACTTGTAACTGCTCTCTATCCACACCATCTTTTATGATCTGCTACCCTTAAGCTTTTGTATATGAACAGCACAGCAATTCGTTCACTATAAACTTGAGAGCTTCAAAGAACAGCACTATGAATAACTGGCAATTGTCACAGATTCATGTTTGGATGTCCTCTTTGACAATTACAAGCTATACGCCTCAGACTCGATCCTTAAAGCCTTGATTTCCTCATCTATTCAAGAGAATAACCACTATTTTTTTGTAAGAACTGTAGTGAAGACTGAAGGAGACGCATACATAAAGCTACTTACATACAGCTGGGTATACCTGGCCCTCAATAAATGCCAGTCCATTTGCTTTACTTCCTCCAAAGTAAAAGCACATATAGGCTTCATTGCCTGGATAGAAAACTAAATAAACCCTTTTATTGGGTACAACCTCCTAAAATAAGGTTCAGAGTATAGTTGTAAGCAAGCAGTATATGTTAAATGGCTAGATCTGAAAAAACAAAACACTTTCCAAGCATTCTGAATTGCCATACATAACTGCAAGACATTCCCTTGGAAGCAGGAATTCACGATTCAAATTATTCATTGCTTGACAGAAACAGACCAGTCTCTAACATTGGGCAAGGCTGTGTCCCCATTCCCATAATCATTAAAGGACATCATTCTATCCACATCATTTGTTATATAATAAATTGCCTATTTTTTCTTTCTTTTTTTTTTTTCTGAGACGGAATCTTGCTCTGTTGTCAGGCTGGAGTGCAGTGGTGTGATCTCGGCTCACTGAAACCTCCGCCTCCTGAGTTCAAGCAATTCTCCTGCCTCCGCCTTCTGAGTAGCTAGGAATACAGGCATGCACCACTATGCCTGGCTAATTTTTCTATTTTTAGTAGAGACAGGGTTTCACCATGTTCGCTAGGATGGTCTTGATCTCTTGACTTCGTGATCCGCCCTCCTCGGCCTCCCAACGTGTGGGATTGCAGGCATGAGCCACCACGCCCAGCCAACTGCCTACTTTTCGAAGGCCCTGCCTGCTAGAAAATTATCTTGAAATTCTTGCCTGAACTTTTTACCTGGTCATTTGAAGTTTCTGCCACCAGGCCCCAGCCTTTCCTTTTATTTTTGTCTCCTTTCCTAACTCAGCTGTTTTCTCAGCATGTATCCTATCTCTTCTCATCTCTTCACCTTACCTAGGTAGATCTCACATGTCTGTATTTCTTAACCAAATTCTTTCAAGTTTATAGATATATGTGTGTGTGCACACATATAAAAATTTGGCCCAACTAAATTCTTAAACTGGCAAGAATTTCAAGTTAATTTTTCCAATTTATTTTACTAACAAACTATATTTTGCTTTCATCTAATAGATACACCAAAGGTTTTTAGGTTTAAAATTCTACCTGAAATAAAGTTTGATTTGAAATATAATGCCAAATCTAATAAAAACAGTATTATTACGAAGATATTTGTTAGTAAAAAGCATAAATATATAAAAGTAGATGTCAGTTTGATATGCTTCTGAGAAAACTGAAAAACCATGCTTCTCCAGAAATATGGATTCCTGGAGTCAATATTCAACTTTACGTACACATACATAACACACAAACACAGTGACCGCTTTCCTCCAGTGTCTGTCAATCTTTGTTTTGAAATACAAAAACATGGGTTGTGTGCGGTGACTCACTTCTGTAATCCCAGCATTTTGGGAGACCGAGGCAGATGGATCACAAGGTCAGGAGATCGAGATCATCCTGGCCAACATGGTGAAACCCCATCTCTACTAAAATACAAAAACTTAGCCAGGCGTGGTGGCATGTGTCAGCAGTCCCAGCTATTTGGGAGGCTGAGGCAGGGGAATCACTTGAACCCAGGAGGCAGAGGTTGCAGGGAACTGAGATCACACCACTCACTCTAGCCTGGCGACAGAGCGAGACTCCACCTAAAAAAAAAAAAAAAAAAAAAAGAAAGAAGGAAATACAAGAACACAGAAAGCAGAGAAGAAAGGCCTTCTCAACAGTGAGCCACTAAAGGCAATAGAATTCATGTACTATGAGCTGTGCAGCTCTCTCCATCCACTATAAAAGGCTAAAAGTAAATGTGGTTAACACACCTGACAAACCAAACAGCAGAGCGAGCACTCAAAAATCAATCTGAATTGCTGTACAGGTCTTGGTTTCTAAACATCAGTCCCCACTAAAAGGATCCAGTGCTCCTTGGAGAAATGGCCGATGGCCAAGATGAGCCTGGAACATAGCCTTACGCCAGAAAGTAGGAAATGCTAAAAAATGATGAGACTGCACCAAAAGGACACAGGAGACATCTGAAGGAGCTCCCCACTGGCTAAATCTGGGGCAATGTGAGCATCCAAATGAACAATCACAATAAACGTCAAAACTCATTGAATAAGAATAAATCTATGAGTTTACACTGATAACAAGGAAAAGCTCTAACAGTAGAATGTCAACTAATAAATGAAGGAGCAAGAATTAGAAAGTCATCCTTTAGCAACTATCATAGTAATAACTAATTCAGGCAAGAAATATCACTGGATGATAAAACTACTGAGTGAAAGTTTGAAGAGGAAAAAGATGCTTAAGTATTTCCACAGATTACTTACAAATTCCAAAAGGAGAAATGGTAAAGAAACCTGGTAGACGCCACCTTAACCAAGTAAAGTTAAAATCATCAGTAATCAGACAAACTGACATTATGCACCCCTTGATGTCAGGCACTGAGGACACAAGATCACTGCGGCTACATTCTGTCAAAACATAACTAATCATGAGCAAACAACAGACAAACCCAAAGGAGGGACATACTGTGAAACAACCAGCCCATACTCTTCAAAAACACCCAAGTCATTAAAGACAAAAGGCTGAGTCAGAAGCTACTTCAGATTAAAGGAGACTATCAAGACATGATAACTAAATGCAATGCTCAATCCTGGTTGGATACCAAATCAGAAAAAAATATAAAGGATATGATTGGGGTAAGTGGTAAAATATGAATATGGACTAAATATTAGATAATATTTCTACATGTTGCTTCATGAATTTGATAATTATTCTGTGGTTACATGACAGAACACTTAGGAGGAAAGTGACAAGATATCTGCAACTAACTCAAATGGGTCAGAAAATAAAACCAGTGTATGCGTAATGTGGGGGAGTACAAATGTGGCAAAATGTTAACAATCAGTAAACCTAGGTGAAAAATACAGAGAAGTTCTTTTTATTGTTCTTATAACCTTTCTAGAAATTTGAAATTATTTCCAAATAAAACATTAAGAAATATTAACCTGCTAAAAGCAAAAGACAAAAAAAAAAATTAACCTGCTTTGCAAAAACTAATAAATAGAGATTAAAGCAGGGTTTCCAGTTAAAAAAAGCAAACTGAACACGTTTTTGGTCCACTCCTCTGCAAATGAAAAGGAAAATATATATATATATATATATGGATTTTATCTTATATATAAAATATATATCTATTTATGGATATATATAAAATAGTTTCACTGATAAACTAATATATCTTTTAGTATTTTATTTAAATATCTACATAATATATATTTATGGATCTCCATATATATGTGTATATATATATATGGAATGGCAGTAAAAAGGTGTAAAACAGAACACATTCAAAGCAGTGCTGAAAAACGACAGACTAGTGCATTAGTGGACTAAGAATTGCCATGAACCTCTGGAAGATGAAAGATGGATGTGATGACATTGTTAAGATAAAACAAAGAGGAAAAAGCCAAAGCTGATATTAATATTTTTGCCACTCCTTCAGTAATGCTCCAGCAAATAAAGGGTCTCAAAATCAAAGTGTGTGACTGAAAAAAATTCATCTGCAGAATTACTGTGCAACTCACAAAAGTACCAGGCCTTTGTTCTGCCTTCAGATGAGGCTAGAAAAATACTCTCTAAAAGAATGGTTCTCACTTTCTGCAGCCCATGTCTTTCCTAGAGCTAGACACGAACTTACCCAACAACCAAGGGCCTGTGGGTCTGGAGAAATGGCTCTGCGCCACTGCCACCATCCTGGGCAAACCCAAGGATGTGAGCATGGGCGGTGGAGCACTGGATGAAGGAAGCACGTGAACACAACGGGGGCAGCGGGTCTGTCCATGGTGCTGAGCAGGTCCACTGAGCCCTGTGTGCGGCTGTGCATCTCCTCCACAGGCGTAATGGACACCACTGAGGAGAACCACGGCCACGACACCCACTTCTTCAAGTTCCTCACTGAGGAGGTGGCCCTGGGCCAAGACCAAACAATTTTCCACTTTTCTCCCCTGGAGCTCTGGCAGATTGGCAAGAAAGCGATGGTCATGACTTTTTTATGACTGGTATGGAGGGATCCAGGGTATCTGTGAGCTGGCTGCTCCTTCCAGAGAGTCCTCCTGGCAGAGGGCCTGGTGATACCAGCTTTGGGTAATCCCTCATGAGACATTCCTGTGACCTCATAATCCTCTTCTCCATCTTCACGTCAAATAAAGACAGCATCCTCATCAAAATAAAAGAATGATTGTGTACATAAAACTACCCTAGAGAGCTTGTCATACATAAAGATTCCTGAGCCCATCTTCAGAGTTTTAGGACATTTTCAGACAAGCAAGGACTCAGAAAGTTTACTATCCACTGACTCTTCCAGAAAAAAATTGAGGATATACTCCAACAATGCAAAAAAATTTATCTATAAAAAAGGGGAGCCAGCAGCAGTGGCTCATGCCTGTAATCCCAGCACTTTGAGAGGCTGAGGCAGGTGGATCACTTGAAGTCAGGAGTTTGAGACCAGCCTGGTCAACATGGTGAAACTCCATCTCTACTGAAAATACAAAAAATTAGCCAGACGTGGTGGCATGTGCCTGTAACCCCAGCTACTCGGGAGGCTGAGGCAGGAGAATCGCTTGAACCTGGGAGTTGGAGGTTGTAGTGGACCGACATCACACCACTGCACTCCAGCCTGGGTGACAGAGTGACTCCATCTCAAAAAAAAAAAAAATGATGGGGGAGATGAAAAAGAGGGATTTAAGATAATATTAAGGGGGAAGAGGAATTTAAGGACCCAAGTTAGGAGTATAATGAAAAGAAACAAAAGGACAGATGTATAGATGATTTAAAATTTTAAAAAGCTTACTGGGATTGCAAATGGTCATTTCTCAAAGGCTTTCTTCATTTGGCTTCTGGAACATCACTCCACACTAGTTTTTCTCCTACCTTAAAGGCTGCTCCTCTGACTATTTGTTGGATCTTCCTCTTCCTGACCTCTAAATGACTGAGTGCTCCAGGGTTCAGAACTCGATTGTTCTCTCCTGTCTATACTCACTTACACAATCTCATTACAGCTTTTGGCATCGTCGGTGTGCTGACCACTTTCAAGCACATCCTAAATCCGAATACTTCTCGACATTTCCACCACCACCCCACCCTACTGACATTATTATTTCTCATGTAGACAATTCCATCAGTCTCTTAACTGGCCTTCCAGTTTCCACACTTTCTTCTATTCTTCACCAGAAGCTGGTGTGTACTTTAAAAATGCAAACCAGACTATGCTACCATCCTGATCAAAACACTAACGCATCCCATCTCACTTAATACAATCCACACTTCGTGCCATTGCCTCCCTCTACAATCTACCTTCTCCTCCTCCTGCTTACGCTGCTCTAGTCACACTGAGCAGAACACTGTTCCTTGAATGTGAAAACCTCAGTTTCACCTGTGTCTCTGCACTTGCTCTAGCGGAAAAACTCTTCATATGGCTTACTCCCTCACTTCACTTAGGTTTCTGCTCTATCCCCTTGTCTTTATTTCCCATCCCAATAGGATCCTTTACCGTGCTTTATTTTTCTATGTGGCATTTTATTTACTGTGTATCTCCTCCACCATAACGCATGCTCCATGAGGGTACTCTTTTCTGCCTTGTTCACTGCTATATCAGAAGCACCCAGAATAGCAACAGGGACCTAGTAGAAGCTTAGTTAAGTCTCTGTTGAATAAAAGGAAGGAAAGAAGAAAGGGAATAAAGGAGAAAGGAATGGAGGGAGGAGACAAGTAATCCAAATTAGAACAGAAAGTCAGAGGGTTCCAAGAATATATCTTCAAGAAAAAACTAATTTACCTTTTTAAAAAAAAATCATATGATGATATGGTTAAACGACCTAAACTGTCTGAATTAGAAAGTGAAAACAGATTCCATTTTAAAAAATAGCGATTATAATACACTGCCACCCTTATCTTCTGCTTCTCAGCTTTCCTGTTGTTTGTGGTAACACTTCTCTCTCAAGTGGCACTGATTCAATGATACAGAATTATCTCTACTTCTTTACAGGTGCAAACATATTACTTACACACTTATGATACTACGAATGCTGGTTAAGTATTTTCCAGTAGATCTTGGATTACAAACTCAAATACCAACAAGGACTAGACAGGAAATGTAAATGAGTACAACGGGCCAGGTAAAGACTATGGTGAACTGAAGATGTGTGTTCAATCTAAGGAGAAGGCTGATACTCCTGTCTAGTAAACTGGTTGCCTATGGGAGAATATGCCAATTGTTATGGAGTCATCTGATTTAAGAGAAGCTAAAATCTGAATTTATGTAAAATCTCCCAATGATTAAACACTATCAACTAATTAAAAAATAACATACAGTCAGCTGTGGTGGTTCACACCTTTAATTCCAGCCCTTTGAGGGGTGGAGGTGGGAGGACTGCTTGAGGCCAGGAGTTCAAGGCCAGCTGGGGCAACATAGTGAGACCCCCATCTCTACAAAAAAAAAAACTTAAAAATTAGCTGGGCGTGGTGTTGCACACCTGTAGTCGTAGCTGCTTGGTAGGCTGAGGTGGAAGGATCTCTTAAGTCCAGGAGATAAAGGTTACAGTGAGCTATGATCACGTCACCACACTCCAGCCTAGGAGACAGAGCAAGACCCTAGCTCTATGAAAAAATGTAAAAAAAAAAAAAAATGTTATGTGAGCCCAATAAAACACCTCTATGGGCTGGACTTGCTGTAAGAGGCCTCGGTTTATAACCTCTGCTATAGGCAAAGCTCAGACTACATTATAGACAGCAAACATAAATGCAAATGCTACAAACCTTGACAAGTATAAATAACAGATCAAGAATAAAGGTTTGAGTATGTTATGTAAAGCATATGTTGCAAAGTTTACCAACAGAAGAACTAAAACTAAGTATATTACTAGCAGAGAATGGTGCAGTACAAGAAGTAAACAATACATTTCATAATTTTATAGATAAATTAACTGTTAATAAGTGACAAGTCACAATTTAAAAATACATTTTAGCACTCATTCTGAGATAGAGAAATAAGCACCAGAACAAATAAAAACTGGATAGTGGGATAAGGAGTATAAGTAAGACTTTACCTTTGCATCCTACTTTTACTGTTTGAATTTCATTACAATGTCATATACTTCCACAATCACATTTTAAGATTTAACATTTTTATCATTATGCACTTATAACTGCATAATTTAAAATTTTTTTAAGTTTAAATTCAAGGCTAACTAAAAGAAAGTTTGGCAATTATGACTTTAATGCCAGGAGGGAAAAAAAAGCATCAAGACTAAATCATGCTTAATATAAGTATCTAATTTCACAACTCCTAACATAACATGAACTCATGAACTCAAAAGCATTATCTCTGCTTAGAAGACTACAAAAATTGTGCTTTAAAATTAATAAAGAGGCCCCTGACCTTTGAGCTTCTGTAGACAAGAAAGGAGAAAAAAAAATCTTAGAAATCATAGGTTTATGAGTACATGCAGCAAAGAATACAAAAAACACTGGTCTTCATTCTTAGGTTAGCCTCCCAAGGAATAATAGTAGCTAACATTTACTGAACATTTCCTATGTGCTAATTACCAAGTAGCAACGATCCTAGCAATTCAATGAGGTAAACGCTGCTACTATCTAAACATCACAGATAAAACTGAACTTTAAAGAAGTTAGGTCATTTTCCCAGGACCACATGCAAGCAAGTATCAAAGCAAAGATACAAGGTTGGATCTGACACGAAATACGTTCTTTTAACAACTATAACCACCCTGCCTTTCCTACTATTGCAAGGTAATGGGATAAACTCCAAGTTAAACACCAGAAATTTCTCCTGTGGTCAGCTACCGGTAGGTCTGAACTTCCTTACCCCGTCCCATGCTTTGATAAGAGGAGACACGTCAAATTAACATCCTTTATAATTTGGTCCAAATTTCACTTTATCTTGCACATATTGTTTGAAAAATTCCTTGACACAGAACTGTGAACATTCCCTAATCTCAGTATAAGTAAAGTTTCCTTTTCTGTCCTTTTAATGTTATTCCTTTTTTATAGTTCTAAGAATTAGGTAAGTAACAACATATTCTTTCTCTGTCATGATTTCTGGACGCCAGACAGACTGGTAGCCAACACAGTTGGAGGCAGAGGAACTCATTAGAGGCCTCTGCAATACTGCAGGTGTTCAGAGCTTCAGCATGTCTAAGTAAAAGTTATTTAAAAAGTCGTTGGTTCAAAGTAACTAAGAGTGAGAGATGACTGCCAGGATGTGAAATACAGAAGAGGAAGAAAGTAATCAAGAATACAGTTTGGGGCATGCCATTTATAATTCTGTATACCTTCCTCCCACATGATAGGTATTTGAAGATTTGCTGAATTGATGATCTACTGAATTAAAGATTTGCTAGTGTGAGCATGGATAGGTTCTATAAATTAAGAGACATGGAAAACTAATGATATGAGCTTAGAAGCCCAGAATCTGAAAGAAAATACCTAAGACTAGCAAGTCTTTAAAACAAAAATAAAAAACAAGACTATTACTCAAAGTGTACTCTTCAGGAAGCTGATCTTGACTGACCTCACGCGATCGAGCATATGACACTAAATAAGGTGAGGAGAGTTGATAGGTCTCCTTTGAAACTCTTCACAGCTAGCTTCAACATGCTTGAGTATCATTTCACTGAAAACTTTTTAAATGTATGTTTTAATATTTTATTTAAACATCTATATAATATTTAGTATGTAATTTTTAAATTCTGAATTAAAAGCTTAGAATTTAGAAGAACAGCACAAAGAACTCCTTCCTTTACATCCTTCACCCAGATTTACCAATTGTTAACATTTTGCTCCATTTGCTTTATCACTCTCTTTTTCTATTTTCCCTAAACTTTTTAAAAGTCACAGACACACTCTTTCACTCCTAAACACTTCAGGATATACTTCCTAAGAGCAAAGATATTTACTTACACAATCACAGAGCAAATTACAAAAATTAGGAAACTTAATACTGAAAAAAATACAATTATCTAATTTACAGACCTGACTGTTGCCAATTCTCCCAATAACATCCTTTTTAGCAACTTTTTTCTGGTCTAGGATCTAATCTAAGATCATACTATGCATTTTGTTTTCATGACTCTCTAATCCATTAATCTAGAACACATAGTTTCTCAGCCTTTGTCTTTCATGACACGAACACATTTGTAAATTACAAGTCAGCTGTTTCACAGCACAACCCTCCACTGGGGTATGCCTGCTATTTATCCTCCTCAGTGCATCACCCTGGGAAGTATGGCGTATCAATAAGTCCCATTACTAGCAATACTAAACTTGATCACTTGGGTAAGGGAGTGTTTCTTCACTGTGATTAATAAATAATTTATGAGGAGATACTTTTAGACTATAAATATCCTATTCTCATAAAACATTCACTCCCTAGTTTTAGCTAGTGATGATTCTTGCCTGAATCAATTATGGTGATAAGTGCAAAATGATTTTTATAACTCTTCCATTCTTGCACATTTATTAATTGACATTCTATGGTAAGCAGAAGCTTTTCTTTAAACCCTATATATTTACCTATTGAGTATGGATTCTTATTTAATTCAATAGGTTTATAATCCATGTTATTTTGATATGTAGTAGCACCAGATACGGTTAAGTGGGAGCTCCTTCAAGCTGACTCACATGTCCTTCTTACATATCCCCACCATTTGTCTGAGCACTTCTTGGCTTTCTGGCATAAGATGTTCCATTTTGTAATTTTCCCCGTACCACCCCCGGAATCAATCATTTTTCTAAGTGCTGAGCCTTTTCAGAAGGAGATGGTTTTTAGAAACCAATATCTGGGTCTCAATATATGCTCATTGCTAATGACATACAACTGCTTCTAGGCCTTTTCAGCAAAAAGAACTAGAAGATATATTTTTATCAGTTCTATTTTTAAAAATTAGATCCAACTTAAGAAAAACAATATATTTTCCACTACAGCATTTGGGCAGCACATGTCTTACAGAAACATCCAAACAAAAAACTGTACGGTGAAATGCTCGTAATTATTGGCTAATTTTTCCTTTTAAAATTGGTACAAATTTTTGTTCTGCTACACAGTAGGTTAGTCATGTAAATTTTTCAATTTTATGAAAACAAAGCACAAATAAAACTGTAATTTAACCACTTCTGACATATAACTCAAAGCTAGAAGAAACTCTTTTCTGGTATAAAGAGGATTTAACAAAGACCAAGAATAATTAATATTTGAAAAATAATACGGAGGGCTTTAAGCCATTTTTTCCCAAGATTATAAAATCTACTAAAATTAGCAAGTTGATCAGAGGAGAGAAGTTAAATGAATTAATTTTAAAACACTAATTCCTTTGACTTCCTTCACCCCCATATGTGCTGGAATTTTCCAAGGGTGTGAGAATCCTTGAAAAGAACTACTCTACCATTTCCACTTAACAGAAGTAGTTGGATCAATAATTTTGTGTGGAAAAGGAAAAGTGGGCTATTGATACGGACCTATACAAATGTCTGGATGGTTGCACGTGACTGCACATCTAATCTAGACAGGCTGATAACAAGCAAGTCAGTGGACAGAGCACACTCTCAAAGCGTTGTTGTTGTTTGGTTTCCTAGATCTGTTCCTCAGGTTATTAAATTTTATCACAGACTCGCTAAAGTCATCATTTAACTAACCAGCATTTATTAACTATCTACTTCATTTCCAGAGCTCATCTAGGTGTTCCCTCTAAATATACCTCCTCTTTGGCCTTACCAGCAAGTCCTTCAATGCTGCTTTTTACTCACTCTGCCACCTCCTCTGCTTCACTCCACCTGTTCTCAACCCTCTGCAGACTTCACAGTACAGTACAACACTTCAGCCACCCTCCTGGCAGAATCCTCAGGATATTTCTGCATGATGAGACTCAATGTTATGCTTTTTTATAAGAAACACTTATTACACCACTTTGTAAACTGCCAATATGGAAGGTTAGCTAAGAATTTCCAGGCAACATTAGATGTCTGAAGCTCTCACACCACTAATTATACTCTCCTATCTTTAATCTCTTTCTTTCAGTCTATGAAAGTGCTCACGTATCTTGCATATATAAAAAAAGAAGCTTCTAGAAGAAAAGCTTTTCTTCCCATTTAGTCAACCCACTGCAATCTGGATGTTATCCTGGAACTTCTCCCTCTTCCTCACTCAAACAAGTTATTAATTGATGGTTACTCTTCCCTCACTATTATTCCTCACTCCCGCTGCTTTTATGTCCTAACTCATCTCCTTGCCCCATTCTCCCCTTCGAATCCTACCTGTTCCCACCTATCTCTCTACACACTGCTGCCAGAATACTCTTTATAAAACCCAAAAGATATCACATTTCTCCCATGCTTAAATGACTTCTTTTTTTTTTTTGAGGCGGAGTTTCGCTGTTGTTACCCAGACTGGAGTGCAATGGTGCGATCTCAGCTTACCGCAACCTCCGCCTCCTGGGTTCAGGCAATTCTTCTGCCTCAGCCTCCTGAGTAGCTGGGATTACAGGCACGCGCCAACATGCCCAGATAATTTTTTGTATTTTTAATAGAGACGGGGTTTCACCATGTTGTTAAATGACTTCTTAGTGTCTAAAAATTAAAACCCAAGTCTTCATCATAAAATAGTCGTGTATTATCTATCTCACCCCTGTCCACCTGCTGTTACAGAAATCTTCATCCCCCTTGAGCCACCCACACTGTTTTGTAACATAAGCTCCAATCCTTACGAATGATACATAAATCCCAGAACCCTGATGTTGACTGTAAATGTCCTGTGCTTATACTGCTCCATCCTCTGGAGTCCTGAGGCTCCACTCCTGACTCTTATCTGGCAAGGTATAGCGAAACATCACTTCCTCTTTTATGTGTTCCTGACCCATATGAGTAGAGCCCACCAGTCCTTCTACAAGAGCACACCACGTGTGTCTATTTCTATTACAGCATGTCACACTTTAATGTAATTAACTGTTAACATCTGTCTTCCACTCTAAACTGTGAGGTCCTTGAAGTCAATAGTTGCTTTAATCCATCACTATATTCTCTATGCCTATCACTCCTAATAGGTGTTCGATGAATATTGTTAAGTTAAATTAAAAAGCAGAATGCAAAAAAAATTTCTTTAATAAAAATAAAAAGCAAAATGCAAAGTGAGATGATAATCTCATACAGATAACATAAACCTGACTATTAAACATCCTTACCTGGTAACTAACTATTTTCTTTCCATCGCTTCCAGTCTGAGGTAAGGTCAAAGGCCCAGATACCACCCAAACATCTTCAAACCTTTCTGTCAGCTCTCGACAGTACATTTCTATTCTGAAAAACAAATTTTAAAAAGTATGATATTCTCACATATATACATGTAAGATAGCAGCAAATCATATCAATCCCTATGAAAGATGCCAAGAAAAACTGCACTTGAGAAATTAAGTTAAACAAGAATATGGCACAAAACATTATAAGCAGATACACAATGATGTTCCCAGTTTGCTTACTGCACAGAAAAAACTTTAAAATCACATACACTAACAAAACTACATTTTTCTTTACATGCACTCAGAGTACATTCTGGAATTCAAATTTCATGAACTTAAAACTTTTTTTTATGCCATAGTTCCCAACCAGCTTTCAAGAAGTATGTATCAATCTAACAAGATGATACGCTTTATTCAACCATTCCTCTTGCAGGACAACTGGGCTTATGTTAACATTTCTTATATAATGCAACATTGTATTAATTCCTAAGGATAAATTTCAAGGACCAGAATTACCGAATGAATTTATTTTAAAGACTTGTCATTGTATGTAAAACTAACATTTTTAATAGGGTTATATCAATTTACTCAAAAATCCAAATTACACCACAGCAGTTTCACAACAATCTTTATAACGCTGGGATTTATCATTTAAAAACTGTTTTTGTCAATGTACCAGATAAAAATGGCAAGTAATATTTTGGTTTTTTCCCTTTTTTTCTTTTTTTGAGACAGAGTCTCGCTCTGTTCCCAGGCTGGAGTGCAATGGTGCAATCTCAGCTCACTGCAACCTCTGCCTCCCAGGTTCAAGTGATTCTCCTGCCTCAACCTCCCGAGTAGCTGGGATTACAGACACACGCCACCATGCCCAGCTAATGTTTTTGGAATTTTTAGTAGAGACACGGTTTCGCCATGTTGCCCAGACTGGTCTCCAACTCCTGATCTCAAGCAATCTGCCCACCTCGGCCTCCCAAAGTGCTGGGATTACAGGCATGAGCCATTGCACCTAGCCCAGTTGGAAGAGATTTCTAAATGATAGCAATGCATGTCCTCATTCCTCACTTTCTTATCTAAAAAGTAAAATCTAATTATTTTTATAGGCTGGTATAAGTGCAATGGTGTTTACAACTAATTCTTCACAACCAGGTACATACTTCTTTGTTCCTTCTCTACTCCCACTGCTTCACTTGACTGGCCTTAAAAATATAGTTTTTTAAACTATTTTTATAGCATATATACATATGTCCAATTACAAGGTAAAGCTTTCCTCCCAGAAATTTATCTCTTGGGAAAAGAAAATGTTAAATGCTTCCACGGGTATGTGATCAGCAAATCCAGAATACGGAAAGGAAACTCTAGGATGAAGGTCCTAGATCCTCAACAAATAATTTGAATGGAAAAAAAAAAAAAAAACAAGAAAGGAAGACCTACAGATTAACACCAATTGAACAGACATATCAACCAAATTTATGTGTCTATCTTGTTTTAATCCTGCTTCAAACCAACCAGCAACAACAAAAAATTAAAGACAACCAGGAAAATGTGAGCCCCGACTATGAAATTGGTAATGAAGAATTACTGTTAAATTCTTTAGGGGCATTAATAGTACTGTGGTCATATTTTAGTAGGTGAAACAAATGTGGCCATGACTGACAACTGCTGAAGTCTCTCTCTGGTGCAGGGTGCTCTCTTAATCATTTTAAATCACAAAGTACTATATGGGGAAAATCAATCGCCTCAAAGAACCTCAAACTGTTCGTTTTAGATGCATAAAGAGACCACCTGACTGTCAGAAAAATGTAGAAGGCTCAGATTTATAGTTAGGTTCTATCAAAAACTGGTGAATAGTTATATTAAACTGTGCCCCAACTTTTTTTAAGTTCAGGAACTTTTTCTTTTTTCAGACAGGGTCTTGCTCTGCTGTCTAGGCTGGAGTGCAGTGGCACAATCACCACTCATTATTGCCTCAAGCTCCTGGGCTCAAGTGACCCTCCCCACCTCAGCCTCCTGAGTAGCTGAGATTACAGGCATAGACCACCACATTTGGTTAATTTTTTTAATTTTTAGTAGAGACAAGGTCTCACTATGTTCCAAACTAGTCTCAAACTCCTGGCCTCAAGCGATCCTCCTGCCTTGGCCTCTCAAAGTGTTGAGATTATAGATATGAATCACTGACCCTGTCCTAAAGTTCAGGAGCTCCTGAAATACAAAACTTTGTTGTTGTTGTTGTTGTTTTGTTTTGAGACAGAGTCTTGCCCTGTCGCCCAGGCTGGAGTGCAGTGGCGCAATCTTGGCTCATTGCAACTTCCGCCTCCCAGGTTCAAGTGATTCTCCTGCCTCAGCCTCCTGAGTAGTTGAGATTACAGACATACGCCACCAAGCCTGGCTAATTTTTATATTTTTAGTAGAGACAGGTTTCACCATGTTGGCCAGGATGGTCTTGAACTCTTGATCTCAGGTGATCCACCCACCCCAGCCTCCCAAAGTGCTGGGATTACAGGTGTGAGCCACCGCACCTAGTCAGCCAAAACTGTTTTTTTAAAAAAGCTAAAAAATATTGGAATCAAGAAAAAATAATAGCGTTCACTGAACACACTCAAAAAAGGTGATGCCTCAATTATTAAGATTATTATTTTGAGTAATTTATTTCAAAACTTGGACTTTTGAACAGGGGCAACTATGATAAAAAAAAGATAGGTTATGTTTTGAAGTCTAATCTTCCATAGAAGATTGTACTCCCAAAATACAATTAAAAAAAAGTGGCCCAAAGTACTCACCTTCAGAGGCTTAGCTTTTGAAAAACAAAGACAGAAATAGCTATTAGGCAATCAGTACATTCTCCTGTCACTTCATTTATCTTCCATAGAATCACGTTTTTAAAACTCTCATCCCTCACCTGTTCCAATATCCAGAATTATTATCAAAATCCTGAGGTACAACGTTAGAAAGGTAAAAGGTTTCAGCCATGGCTTTCTGTAAAGAAAGAAACATAGTAACTGGCACTGAAATGCTTTCTCCTTTACAAGATATTTTATTAAAAACACACAGATATATAGTTTCTTATTTATACATTAGTGCTAGGCAATTATTGACTACTTGTTTCAATAAATGAAAGCCGTAATTATTCTAGGACAGAAAGCTCTTATAATAATTATTCAAAATGAGGACTATAAAGTAAGTAGTTAGGTAGGCTTAACTTTATCAATTATAAAATCCAAACCTATAATGTGAATTCTAAGAATTAAGTATTTCCAACACAAAGCTTACAGGTAAATTCTGGTTTTAAGCCTCTGGCAAAGAGTTTCTCAATAAAGATCAATTTTCACAAATGTTATTTGAGTACAATACAAATACACTAGTTCAAAAGTGGCAAAGAAAATGTTCTTCTGAATATTTGGCCACTATGTATTCATTCACTTCACATTTGTGACTCAAGTATACAAGGCTCTTCCTCACTGTGCTTTCTTTACTGATCTATACTAACTGCCAATGCCACAAGTACCTTCTCTGCAAGCAGTCGCTCTCAATCTTGGGTGTGCGCTGGGATACTGAAAATACTGATATTGACGCCTGGGTCTCATCCCTGAGACTTTCCGATTTTATAAGTATGAGGTTCAGGTTTGGGCATCAGATTTGTGAAAACTTCTGCAGGTGATTATAATGAGTGTCCAAGGTTGAGAATTACTATCTTACTGACATAATCACCAATAGTTCACGTAACAAATGTCAATGTCATAAAAGATACTCCTTCTCCTTTTTGGCAAGGAAATCATTCTAGATTAAAGAAGACTAAAGAAATATGACAACTAAACGTGTGATTCACGATTGGATCAAAAAAGCTATAAAGGACATAATTAGGACAATGTGGGAAAGCTGACTATAAATTGTATTTTAGATAATATTACTGCACAAATATATAAAAATGTATTAGTGTACACTTCTCAGTATGATACTTGTATTTATATATATTATACTCATATATACAAATATACCCATTCTTAGATGATGCATACTCCTGAGCAAACTATTTAGAAATATAACATAGGCCAGGCGCGGTGGCTCACGTCTGTAATCCAAGCACTTTGGAGGCCAAGGCGGGCGGATCATCTGAGGTCGAGAGTTCAAGACCAGCCTGACCAACATGGTGAAACCCCGTCTTTAAAAAAAAAAAAAATTATGTCTGCAACTGTCAATGGCTGCAGAATTTACATATGTATCTGTAAAGTAAATCCATCAGTGTATTTGTTGTACTTTTTTTTTACCTTTTCTATAAATTTCTACAAATTTAAAAATTTTTCAAAATAAATTAGCCAGGCATGGTGGCATATGCCTGTGGTCCTAGTTACTCAGGAAGCTGAGGCAAGAGGATCATATAAGCCTAAAAGTTAAAACATAAGCAAGCTATAATTTCACCACTGTACTCCAGCCTAGGCATCAAAGCGAGACCATCTCTAATTACTAATTAAAAATAAGTAAGTGGCTGGGCAGAGCAGCTCATGCTTGTAATCCCATCACTTTGGGAAGCCAAGGTGGGCGGATCACTTGAGGTCAGGGAGTTTGAGAGCAGCCTGGCCAAAATGGTGAAATCCTGTCTTCACTAAAAATACAAAAATTAGCTGAGCATGGTGAGGCACACCTGTAATCCCAGCTTCTCAGGAGGCTAAGGCATGAGAATTGCTTGAACGTGGGAGGTGGAGGTTGCAGTGAGCCAAGATTGTGCCACTGCATTCTGGCCTGGTCAACAAAGTGAGTGAGACTTCGTCTCAAAAAAAAAAAAAGGGAGTAGCTTCAGCTCCCAGTGGCTTTCCAGTTCCCCTCATATAGCACTTAGTTTTCCTCATTCAACCTGTTTAAAAATGTCTCCGCATGTGACTGAAAGATGAGAAATAAAGTCAGGAAGAAAAATAAGAGTATGGAAATTCTCCAGTTTTAAGGTTTGGCTCCTAGGTTTTTCATCTCTAATTCCTGCTGTATGCACATCATCAGCCCCATATTCCCATCCCTCCCCCAAAGCATGCCTACACTTGAAAATTTGTTATTTCCTGCTGGAGCCATGTGTCCGCGTGACCACCCACTTCCAATATAATCCTCGTTGAAGGCACTGAAGGTTGGAGGGATACTGGGATCAGGCTTAAATTTACAATGCCTTCTGTCTGCATCACCTGAAGAAAAACACACAAAATGGGTACATTATCAGTAAACGAATATCCCTCAAGATTCTCTAAGCAAGGCAAGCTGGTTGCTACTGGCTGGTATCTCTCCAAGCAGCTAGCATTAGGGACTGCATGCATGTCTCAAGTTCCTGGGATAGTTCAGATACTTCATCTGAATTTAGAAAGTACTAGTCTAGGAAAGAATGCTTTTCATATAGTGTAGCTATCGCATATAATTTTGACTCTGGCCTTTCCAGTTTTAAGTAAAACAAATCACCAGTCAAAATGCTAAACTATATAAAAAGCTTGGCTACTAAATAAATTCTTATTTTTTTTAACAAGACACCCATGTATTGTATTTTGTAGAATTGCATTTGACAAGTTTGTGTGTTCTGAAATAATGGATATATATAGACACAAAACAATTTGTTCCAGGCAGGCACAGCCTTGGGAAGAGGAGTGTCTCTGCTATCTTGCTTACTGCCTCTTAAGCCATGACAAAATAAACATTTAAGTTTTGAGCTCCACCCAGAAATTGCTAAAACAGAATATTTGAGTACCACATAGGAGAAAAGAAATCTCAGATTTTGTTTACTTTCTGACACCACCAGAATGGTTCGCCACAGAAAACATTAGCAAATCCTAACACTAACTATTGCTCTATCATGAGGTAAGATCTTAAACTACAAAAATTATGAGAACAAATGAAACATACTCAGACTGCTACTCGAAGAAGTGTAAAATGGAGAGCAATAAAGTCACTGATTCCAAGGTGATTTCATTCAGCCAAGAAAAATTTACTATCAGATCCCAAAGTTCACAGTAAAGCATCAAATATGTAGCTTTTTAGAATCACTTCGTAAAGAATAATATAGAAAAATTATCATTAGTAAATTTCTTAGTGTCATTACCATTGGAATTATTTCCTTCTATACCTAATTATCTTTGCCTGGTGCTCAATATCCTTGAAAAACTCTTTGTAAGAATTTCCAAAGGCCTAAGAAGATACCTTCCTTGAGAAAACATGTAAATTTACTGCTGTAAGGTGTCTAGCAACATTACCAGTGAAGAACCATACTAAACCAAGCTCAGGGATTAAGGTTCCCTGATCTCCCCTCGATGCACAGATTTGGGCTGTACGTCTGCATGACAGCCAGTTTTTGACCTAACCTTCTCTGGCACGCTTTTTATCTTCCTTTTGACCTTTCCCTGCTCAGTGCCAAGACAACCTTCCACGTAGTGCACGGGCAGGGAAGTTAGTTCTAGTTCCCTCTTCCCTGAGGGTGTCGCCCTTGGGAGTTCCAGGGTAACATGGGGAGGGGCTCCTATACTGCAGGACCTACAGAACAGCCTTCCTTGGATGAGAGCCTTAGGTCTTTCCTTCAATCCTCCTCACCCCACAATGTTGTGAATTCAAAGGCAAACGTGGTTTTGGTCTGCCAGGACTGCGTACACGTCTTTGGAGTCTGGCTTTCTCCCATAAACGCTGGCCTGACAATTCACCACTATGCTGCTGGCTCTTCATTTTTCTTAAGTGATTTTTTTAAAAGATACACTTTTAGTTGGGCACAGTGGCACATGCCTGTAATCCCAGCTACTTAGGAGGCTAAATTCAGGAGAGTGACTTGAACCCAGAAATTCAAGAGTAGCCTGGGCAACATATGCAAAACCCCATCACTAAAAAAAACAGTTAAAATATATATATATACTTTTTATGTACTAACATTCTCAGTTTTCAGCAGGAAGAGTCTGTCTGAATAACTCAGTCCATCGTTACTGAAAATAGAAGATCTTTTACATTAAAATCAAGTGAAACACAGGTATATTGCTTCCTATTTTCAAATAATATTAACTGGCTCTATTTTATCGCCTCAGAGGTACACAGCTCACAAGATTTATCATACAATATAAAATGCACAGCTTTTTTAATACACTTGATAAAGTTTTCACTTACATCCGCTTCTCTGTAGCAGCAAGTACATTCCAAGCCTCCTGTCATTCTGCTGGTTGCTGTGCACTCTAGGATGGCACACACTTACTTTAACACCAGTATTTTAAGATGCACAGCCATAGCATACATTTTAAAGCAAAGGAGAGTATGTGCAACACACAGCAAATTAAAAAGCAAGTAACGAAAGGGAACAAAACAACTGACAAAAGGTAATATCCTTAACCTAAAAGAGCTCCTACAAATAAATTCAACCCTCTGCCTAAGTAATTTCCATTCACTCTTCAGTCCACTTTTTCAGAGAAGCCTTACTAATCAAAATCAGGTTCTCCTGTTATAATGTCTCATCACACTTTTTTTTTGAGACACAGTCTCTCTCTGTTGCCTAGGCTGGAGTGTGATGCTATGATCTTGACTCATTGCAACCCCCACCTCCTGGGATCAAGAGATCCTCCCATCTCAGTCCCCCAAGTAGCTGGGACTATAGGAGTGCACCACCATGGCCAGCTAATTATTGTATTTTTTGTAGAAACAGGGTTTCGCCATGTTGACCAGGCTGGTCTCAAACTCCAGAGCTGAAACGCCTCAAAGTACTGGGATTACAGGTGTGAGCCACCACTCCCAGCCACTTATCAAACTTTTTACTGTTCCTTAATTATACTATACTAACTTGCAATCACTTCCTTTGAAAAAAATTATTATAATTATACATCCATAATTATCTGTTTAATAGGTCAACCCACTCTCCCAACTCAAGTGTCATGGGAGTAGAGATCCTCTGGTCACACATATGTCCCCAAGGGTTGTCACAGTGACAGACACATAGCAGGCACGTAAATATTTGTTAAGGTAAAACTGAATGGTGCTCATTGCTACAATATTTATGACCTCCCAACGAGTGTGTCAAGATAATGGATATTTTCAGCCCTGAGACAGCTGGAAAGGGTCTGGCTTTCTGGCTGCTAGGCAGGGTTGATTTAACCAGTAAGCCATACAAATACAATTTTCTACATGTGCTATGATATGAAAAAGGTTGTGAATATTAATAATCACCCGTTTCAAATTTGGAGACATCTTTTGTAAATACTATTACTTCAATTTTTTTATCCAACCACCTACCCATTATCTTGCTTTTGGAAATATGTTCAAGAACCCATCGAGGCACCCGCTTTGCCTGGTCATAAGACAGAGCGTGATTAGTGTAACACCTTGTCTCTGTTCCAGTTAAAGGGAATCCAAATTGTTCCAAGACGGCCTTTTCCACAGATCCTAAGTATGAAAAAAAAAAAAAGGCGGAGACAAAGAAAAAAACAGTAACAATTAGTGGCTCTTAAGAATGAAAGATTATAAGGAAAAGGAGAACGGTGTGATTACAAAGGACTGGCTCAGGGGTCTAACCAAACAGAGCACCTCATTTTTGCAATGACTTATGAGACAAAGAAAACAGACAGTTGGCAAAGTACTGATTTGCCTATAATCAGTGGATAAACTGCAGCTACTGCATTAACTTCTGAATAAGAACTTGATCGTACGGGGCTTTCACATCAAATTTCCAAATCATCTCTAAAGCACTGATATGCGTCCCGTTGCAAGATAACAGTAAAACTGGTACTGTTTTTCCTAGTGGGAGACACCAAGCACACACTCAATAGTGAGTCAGTTATGAGACAATCCTCCTCTGATGCCTCCTCAAATCCTCAACCCACCAGAGTAGTTCTCTTGCTAGATGCCAAGTATCCAAAGGAGCAAGTTAAATTAGTACGTCGGCAAAGTGCAAGAAATTAGCACGTGTTAATTTTTTTTGGTCAAATATAAGGTATCCATTGTAACATGAGGATCTATACACTTTGAAGGGGTAACAGGTATGCTTCAACTGAACAATCACTAAAGAAAAGCAGTTAACTAATCTGCTAAAACGATGTGTTAATTTATTCCTTCAACCACACTTACTGAACGCCCATTATGTACCAGGAACAGTGCTGGTTAGATGATGGAGGCCAAAACAACACAGACTCCAGTCTTCCGAAGCTAACAATCTTAGTGGAGGCCACAGACATTAAAACATAGTTACCGCGATGCATAATTTGGGGGAAGAAGGTGGGGGAGGAGGGTCCTGTGCAGACAACGAAGATGCCTGGGGGAAGGAAGGACCTGAGGGAGGCAGGGGAGACGCGAGGTGGGGAGGGGAGGCCGAGCCGGGAGAAAAAAAAGGTCGAAACCAAGGGCCGGGCTCGGGGTCCAGCCAACGGGGAAGGCTGCGCGTTAAGGTTGCCATTCATACCCCAGGTAAGAGTCGGGCCCGAAACCTCGGCCAGGGCAGGGAGGGCGGGCCCACAGACTTACCATCCGGCTCCTTCCCTGCCAACGCTGCCTCAGCGCCCTGACTCCGGAAGAACTGCAGGGCCGCGAGCCCAGCTCCCGCAGCGCCCACTACAGCCCCGGCCACAAAGCCACTCAGAAAACGTCGGGAGCCCCGGAGGCGGGAAGCGATACTCTTAGTAGCCATCTTGCTCGAGGTAGCTGCCTTTCACCACTGCGCATGCGCGCGCGGGCACGCCCCTCAGCCCCTGCCACGCTGAGGGCCTCGCGCGCCCCCTGGTGACACACCTGGGCGCCCTGGCGCACCCCCGGCTTCATCCCCGGTCCACTGGACCAGACGATGGATGGGAGTATGATGTTTTGAGGGCTTAGTGGTGTGCTGTATATAGTCTTGAGACGAAAATGCCTTTAGTCCCATTTAATAGGTGAGTAAACACTTGCACAGGGTTGTACTAAGGTCTCCAGAGCCTATATTCCAACTCAGGTTTATTTATTTATTATTTATTTATTTAGAGACAGGGTCTTTATGTACAGACAGGGTCTCTGTTACCCAGGCTGCAGATCAGTGGAATGATCATAGCTCACTGCGATCTCGAACTCCTGGGCTTAAGCGATCCTCCTGCCTCAGCCTCCTGAGTAGCTGGGACTACAGGCTCGTGCCACATTGCACGGCTAATTTTTTTTTTTTGGTGGGGGTCAGCAAGTAGTAGAGAAGGGGGTCTCCTTATGTTGCCCAGGCTGGTATCCAACTTCTGGCCTCAAGCAATCCTCCTGCCTCAGCCTCCCAAAGTGCTGTAATTTCAGGTGTGAGCCACTATGCCCAGCCTTCTCTTTTAATTGGGAATAATACTTAGACCACAGCGTTCTTGTGAGGATTAAAGGAGATGACACATGCAAAACGTTTAGGGCAGTACCGGGGCATGTCATTAAGTGCTCTATAAATGTTAGAAATTTTTGAGTCATCTCTACTGTTTGTCTTAGTAGAATATAAAATCCAGATTGCTGAATGCCTCCTGGCAAAGAAAGGATAGATGCATTTCATGGACTACCACTCACAAATAAGTGAGTCTTCATTTTGCAGCACAATCTCCAGTATTCTGTGTGGATTTACTTCTTAGCAGAACCTTCAAGTTTCCTATTTCTCAGGTAACTGGTAGGAATATGTTTCATCTGATCCCACTGATGATTCACTGAGCAGGAGGCCACTTCTAGCAACCTACTCTAGAGTACACATTATTTTGACAGCCTCAAATGGGAGGCTACCCCCTTGCCAGGAATACCTCTTGTGAAGGACTCTGACTGGTTGTTACATCAACCAGAGCTCTTCCTAGGGATTCTGGATCTAGTACTCTCTCCGGGTAGCAAAGCTGTGACGTGAAACTCTGGCACTGGGCCAGGCACAGTGGCTCACGCCTGTAATCCTAGCACTTTGGGAGGCTGAGACCAGCAGATCACTTGAGGTCAGGAGTTTGAGACCAGCCTGGCCAACATGATGAAACCCCGTCTTTACTAAAAATACAAAAGTTAGCTGGTGTGGTGGTGGGCACCTGTAATCCCAGTTACTTGGGAGGCTGAGGCAGAATTGCTTGAACGCAGGAGGTTGCAGTGAGCTGAGATCACACCACTGCACTCCAGTCTGGGCGATAGAGTGAGACACTGTCGAAAGAAAAAGAGAAAGGGAGGGAAGGAGGGAGGAGAAAAAGCAAGCAACTCTGGCACTGTCTACAGCTTTGTTTCCTGCTAAGTAGTCACAGGAGCAGATACATCTGGTCTTGCCCTGAGCAACAATGGAAGAAATACTGGACGCAGGTGAAGGCCTGTAATACTGTGACCCCAGCTCCCAAGGCTCCTGAAGACCACATGCATCCTGCCTTTCTGAAGGCTTAGCTAGCCATTTCCCTCAAGATCCTTTCAGTGAAAACCCCTTATCTGTCACCTGCAACTGAGTCCTGACAAATACAACCAGACAACATATCTGTAGGCTTCAAGGCTGCTTCAGCAGCTTTCCCCCGAATTTACTAAATACACAATCACTGAAGTACCATATTTCTCAGAGCCCTTGTGCCAGACACTGTGTTAAATACTAGAGAGATAAATGGTAGATGGCTTTTCCTAATTTAGATCCACTACTTCTAAACAACAGTGTAACCCCACGTTTGGTCCCGCTGGAAGGGCTGCTTGCCTCTGGGTAGGAAAACTCCCTCTGGGCCTGTTTGCCCACCTGTAAAATTGGAATTGGGCCAGTGATTTGTAAACTTTAATCAGGGTTCCCAGGTGTTCCTTAGGAAGGGATGAGAGGGCAAGTGAAATGGCCCTTTAGCCCTCTTCTACTTGCTCATTCAGACAAGCCTGGTTTTATAAACCAACTCCTGTGCCAAATTTTTCTCGGTGAAAAAATTCCTTTGCTAAAGGCAAAGTTTGACCAGATGACTCCTAAGGTCCAACCTTTCAGCTTTTCCAGCTCCAAGATCCTGTGTCAAAAATGTCAGCCCTCTGCCCTCCTTCCTTGGGGGCACTCACTAATAAAAGGTGAACTTTCTAAATGCGAAAAAGCAAAAACAGCCAAATGTTGGGCAGCTGGTCCTTGAATAAACCTTTCTCCAAAAGCTTCAAGCAGTTGCTTAATTCTCATAATAAAAGGTGAATTAAAAGGGTGTTTCACCACTTAGGTGAATATGAGTTACGGACCAAAAAAACTGGTTAAGCACGGAAAGCAGTGAGGTGATTTCTGGAGACTTCCTGTTTTGTCAGGTATTAAAGCCTATCATTATTTTATTATTGGGGAACCATGAATTCATTCAGTGAGATTAAGTCTGGATCTCTGAAACCTGGGACCTGGTTTGCTGATTCCAGGTTGGGGATAAGGACCCATAATTGTATTTTTTTAATAGCTTAGCAAATGACTCCAGTATTCAGCAACATTTGGGAATGGCAGAGCTTGTCATCTGCAATAGTCCTGAATACAACTTATTTTCAAGGTTTCTCTATTCCACTTAAAACAATATTGCTCACGGTGGTCTGTATAGGTCTGGTTGCAAAGGACAGCGGAACAGAGGAGTGTCTTGGACATTTGGAAAATATGCTACCCTGAAGAAACTTACCCAAAATCCTGGAACAGGTCCTTCAGGAGAATGGTCCCCATTCATAATATCCCCAACTAGACCCTGGACTTCTGAATGACAGAAATGGAGACCCGTGGTGCTTAGCTCCAGCCCCACAGGACCATGGCAGGCTAGGCATTCGGCCATTAGCATCTGTTAATGTTACACACACCAAACAGGAACTGACTTGAGTCAGCCCTACAAGCAGGGGAACACCATTTTATTTCCAATTCCCATGAAAGGAAACTCCAGTCCCCTGCCACATAATTAAGAGAGACAAGGATTGTTTTATTATTTTATTTTCATATACAAAAAGATAAAACTTGAAATAGTTCTAGATTTTTCCTCCTATTGTTGGGGTGTGACTGCTTCTTCACACAGGGGGAAAAAACTACATTCACATCGGTTTATTTGAGGACCCAGTGCAGAGTTCAAGCAGCAAAACCCCAACTTGGCAGATCTAATTTCAAACTTGACACTCATTTCTAAAATTACCACAGTAAAAAGGAACAAAGATCCACTGCAAATGAATGAACTATGATACAGTGTTCTTTCCAAAATGTTTTCATTTTGCAACTGTAATTACATGGATGTCTGCTTTAGGCCATTTTAGAGTGTGTGCGTCTGTGTGTGTGTTTGTGTGTGTGTGTGTGTGTGTGTAATATATATATATATATATAAATCAGCACACTTTTCAAATCCAGACAGGGTAACAGCAACAAGCTTAACTCTGTATATATATATTTTTTAAAACATGAACTTTAGTATAACTTTTGTTAATTCAGTAGTACAAGCTATTTCTGTTCTACAAAATTTTTATTTTATAGCTACAAGGGTGAAAAGTGACCTACTACATTTACATCTCACATATCCTGGTATGCAAACAGTACTTATTGAATTTGAGCCAAAAACTAGAAGTCTTTACTTTTAGCACTTGAAAGAGCTTCCTTGCTTCTACAGCCTTAAATCATATACTAGTCACATTTCCAGAGTCTGCAATTACTCATCATTTTAAACTGTGAGAAACAGGTGAACCCAAACTTTTAATTACAATTTTTATATACAAGTTAGGTAACACAGCTCAATAAGACTTAGCTATCCATCCTAAGCCCGACACACACATTCTCCACTAAGTTAGACAAGTCTTAGGGTTTTCCTTCTTTCCCTTACAAATAATGTACAAATTTAGAAGTAGCTGGTAAAACTGATACACATAAGATGGCAAATAAAAGGTGACGTTTTCTGTTGGTTCCAAAACTGTTCCTGCAAATTTTGTACTCTGCTGTGTTCTTTAACTGTATGTGTGTTACATGCAGAAAGCTCTTTTCTTAAGAATTGACATCAAACTCGATGTAAGTTAAATTTACAGTACCGTATATTCAGATTCAAGGACAAATGTGGAAAAATATTAACAGGTGAACAATTTGGCCTTTGACACTACCATTAAGATTATGTCAAGTTCATAAGCAGATTCTTTTGTACAGTTGAAAAATGGCATTGTTGTGGATTTGTGTGTGGAACTGAAATCTAGAAATATGTTTCTACTCTGCGGTAACCCTCTCCCTCAACTCTGAAGTACCACTCAACTTTCTCTGCATTTTTACAGAATTAGAGAAAAAAAGAGGAAAAAAGCCGCTGGCATTTTAACAATTCCTTCCCTCACTGGCAGTCTGAACATTTTCAGATGAGGTCTCCCAAAGAACCTCTAATAATCACTTGCTTCCAGACGGCCTTTCATGATGACTTGGACACTTTTCAAATTAAAACTCAGATGTTGCCTAATCTTTCCTACTCTCATCTCTGTCATTGTTGGTAAAATTTGGGTGACTGCATTTTTCCCTTATGGAGAAATTATTTGGCTAAACACACACTTAACTTGCGGCAGTGCTCTGAGAAAACCCCACTCGGGCTAAAGCACTTGCAGGGACTGAGGTCAACAGTCCACAGAATGGGGCAGAGATCAACACGTAAGAGCACTGACTTGGCCCCTCACTGGGAACACACCGACCCCGTGTCCCGTGGTCTGTGAACGGCAGGTCTGCAGGACAGCAGGACAGTCCAGGAAGGTAGCCCATGCTCGTATGGCTGAGTTACCACCTTTAATCTTGGTCTGCCATCTATGCCCCAGAGACAAAAATTCAGATGTGGTGACTGCTGGTTAATTAAACTTTTTGAACTGGTAAAAAAGGCTCTTTAAAAAATATATATATTTATTTAAAATACATCAAAATGACAAACAGCCATATCCCGCAAGGCCTAATTTCACAGCAACATATGCTACAGACATCTTCCCAAAATGCACTATGGTGGATGGTGGGTTTTTTATCCTGCCATTTAAAGGAATGTTCTACATTTGAGCATTAGCGACTGGAAATGTGTTACAAAGAGCTTATCTTTGGAACTAATTTGCGTGCAAGACCAGCCAATTAAATCGCTTTGCCTATTCAGACACACGAGAATACTGAAAATGGCAGAATTCAAAGAGGAACAGAGGAAGCACCATTCAGACGGCACTCTAGACCCATCCCACCACAGTGCCATGACGAGCTTGCCAGAAGCCCTTTCCTCATTCCTTGGGAAGAGTTTTGCTTTAATACAAGTAAGTGCCCACGCTCAGCAGGGTTCCTGCATATGTACGTTAAAAGTCTGCAGTATCAAGAGGACCCAGATAGCGACACTGTTCAACATGAGGTCTGAGGTAACTGGTTCTTAAAATACCTGGATCACAGAAGTGCATCCAGAAATCAGAGCTGGGAAAAAGGAAGAAGGTAGAGGCTGGGGACTAGAAAAGACAAGTAGAAAAAAGCTTACAGCAGTTGCTTTTGGGGGAAAGAGTGACAAAAACAAAGGCACAGCAGAATTACATCCCAAGACACGTGGCTGGAGAGCAGAGACACGTTCTTTTTACGGGGAACAGATGGGGTTGGTTTCTGGGGTGCTACTAGGTCTGCTGGAACTAAATTTATTCCAAGTATAAAAAGGGTAAAGTGTAAACCTATACGCTTAACTAGAATGAATAAAAAACACAGCTGGTTTAAAATGACACATTAGGGATTCTCTTGATAAAACCATCCCTCCCGTCCAGTGCACCTCTGTCTGGAAGCAGCAGCCTGAAGCCAGCAGGCAGGGTCTGGGGGACAGCTCTTCAGCTGGGCCTCAGGACGGGCCATTATGAATACGAGAAATTAACTTAATTATTCATAATATATCACCACCGAAAGTCCCACACAAATAACCATCCACTCTCTGCCGAACAATAAATAGGCTCAAATGAAGACCACTTTCCACACTGTGGCAGTGATGCTGAACTTCCTAAGAAAAGCAGGAAAACTCTGGTGCTATTTGAAAGATGTCCTGCTGTTACTGGGGTTCTGAGCTTCCTCTCTGGGCTCCTGGCTGATTGCATGGATGGAAGCAGCAAGCCAACCCAACCATTCTCACCTCCAAAAGAGCCCTGACCAGAGAGGACAAAAGGTGCCTGGCAGCTGTCCACTGAACTGGATCACTGCATTCACATACCGCCCTTTCCCGCTTTCTGAACAATTACTCAACTGGATAATTCTGTCCCCCACCCTAGATAATGTGACCCTAGATAATCCAGTTTGGTGGATTACTCAAACCACAGATTCCCATTTCAAAGTTTTTGTAGCTGAATCTTATTCGCGTCCCATCCCACCCCAATCTGCACCCCTATACAATTTCTGTTCCCCCAAACACTCTCATATGACTATGTCCTACGGCAGAGGCTTAAAAACTAATTTTTGACCTCGGAACCCTTTGTTCAACAGAAATATCAGGAGGAAGCACCAGTGTAAAACACTGCTGGCCCTCTCTCCTCCCAGTGCACAAGCTGAGCTGAAGTATCACTGTCCTACACAACCACAAGTGAAGTTTTGGCCAAAAAAGACCCGCAAATTGACTCCAGTCTGCCAGTGTATCACAGGAATCTGTATGAGCGCTAAGTGAAAGTTCCACACCACTCATGCTCCAGTGTACGTTTCTCTTGAAAGGTAAAGCTCATCAGCTCTGATTACAAAATCATTCAAATTCACTAACTTTATAAAAATAATCTGTGGTATAAAACAATCTCCACATTGTGTAGAAGAAATCTGTCAGGTGATATAACTAAATATATATGTAGAACTATCGATTTTTTTAAAGTAAAGTTCAAGTGTTGTGTATCTATTATACAACCTATTCTTTTATTTACAATGCTAACATTCTGTTGCGAACGTGACTAGGAGAGTCAGGGAATGAGCCCACATCCAACCAACAGAGAAGTTCCCAGGACTCAAGATAGAACTCATGCATCTGCAAGAAGACCCATCCTCACCTGCCTGAAAAACTAACTCATGGGTCGTATTTTTCATAACTGTGAGCTCAAAAATGTAAACTTTGCAAGCGAATGTAATACTTTTCTATAGATGTCCAGCACAGCCCAGGTTTATATAGCCCACTGCATACACACAAAGAGCTGTGTGTACATTGCCTTAGTGTCCTGTGGTTGGTTTACAGTAGTTATCAGAATTGCCTAGGCCCTAGACAATCCAGACACTGCCCTGGAGAAATGGAGGGCAGTGCAGGGCCCATCACCACACACTGGCATTTAGAGAATACGTGTTTCAACTACTGAGGAAAAATCACTTCGGTTATCTCTATGAGCTGCCATAGGAGCAAATACAGTATCACTGCTTTTGGCACTACAGGGATGGGAGAAGTACCACAGTCAGCAAGTCTCTTGCTTCATTCACACCTGGAAGATACCATCATGGAAACGTAAAAACTTGGTAAAGATTGAAATCATGGTAAATTCTTTAAATTCAAATTCTTGTTCAAACCAAAGTTTACAGTGGACCCAAAATAAACATAAAACATTCAAAATGTCCCACTAGGTAATTTGGACTTTTATTTGCTGACAGGCCTTTTGGACCCACCAATCGTTTAAAAAAAATGTTACTGGGTCAACTGAATTAATTTCCAAGGGGGTGTTTTCCCTACAAAACTAAATCCTTATTTCAAAAAACTTTTCCAAACTTCTAAAGGTTTGGAATACATTCATAGGTAGGCTGCTGGTTACAAATCAACTACCCGGAATCTTACTTAAAGAACTATGCATATAACCCTGAATTCACTCAACATTTACAAATCTAACTAAGAAGATATACAGTTCACCAACTGAATCACTGGGCCTGTTTATCTAAAATATTACTGTCAACTGAGATTTAAACTTATCACTACTAGGTTGAACATGTTAGCTGTTGAATATCTCATTAGTTTAGAATTTTCAAACAGCCACTAACTAAAAAGAATTCAGGTCACCCCAGTGAGAAGTAGAAAAAGACACCTTGTCCCCTTCTCTTTCTGGCTGTTCGCCCAGGATGGAGGGTAGATGAACAGATCTACAGAGCTTCTTAAAAAGGTACAGTGTGATGCCCCTGAAATGGGAATCAGGTCTGGCCATCTCTCCAAAGGTGTGCCATCAAAAACTCAACAGGCTGAAATAACTGAGACTGAAAATCAAACTCCTGGAAACTGCTTTCCAATTAGTGTATTTTTCTAGTGAAATCAAGTTCTCGAGAATAATAACTAGCCGTCCAACTTCTGGTACCAATTCTAAAACCTTACATATTTCTGCTTACTATATTATTTTAAAAACCAGCAAACCCTTGTATTACCAATAGGTGCTGGGAACTTTATACTGCACACTAAAAAAGGCAAAATTCTATTTTCAAGAGGGCCATCCAATACTCGTACTTCAATGCAACAGCCACCTCCCCGCCCTCAAGGCTCAGAGCACAGGGGGCATGTGACAGGCTTTCTGAGCCACACACAGCACATGAAGAACATTCAATACACAGTTGGGCTTCCTTCCACCAGGGAAAGACCCACACACACAGCCCGAGCACACAGGGCACAGTAGCAGGATAGAGGAAACAAGAATGTGGCCAACTGAAAAGTGACAGAGCCCAACTGCAGGAAGAAGTGCTTTGCTGTCTAAGTTCTTTCGAGAGGGTCAGCCTAGCCTCTTAGGGCAATGGAAGAACTATCAATGTGGCCTGGAGATGAGAGACCCTTCCTTTTGCTAAGAATACATGAGCAGAAGTCTCTATCCTCCTGAAGATGTTCAAGGCTGGACGACAACCTCCTTGTTCTGCAGAAACCCCCCCAAGTCCAGACAGGATGAATTGAGTCAGAATCAGCTGGCACGTGTGGGTATGCCCTCCCCAGGCAGGACTGGTCCCACAGGCTCCTCTCCAGAGCAGACAGGACAAGAGGGCCATGCTGGACAGGGCTAATGATGCTCAGCATCTTCCCTTACGGCCAGGTGTGACTTTCTCCCCAGGACAGCCCATTTGCAGCCCTTGTCCCCCGAGCAACTCATGCAAACAGCTCCTGCTGAGGACCAATGGTCCCAGGAGAAAACCCAGCGTATGCCAAGCCAGGATGCTGTGATGACTATGTCTATGGCCTTCCCTAATGCCCCATCACTGAGAGCCCTCTGCAGGACACTGTAACACAACGGCCTCTGTCCTCACTCTCTTCCTCCTTCTGCTCATTGCTGGATTTCTCTAGCTAGGGATGACTTCTCAGTTATCATAGACACTTTCAAAGAAGATTCTTCTCCAAGGCCCATCCCTACAGCCAGGAGACTGCTTGGATGACAGCACACTAAAAAGGAAGCAGCAAGGATCCTCGGCTACTCTCTGCTAACGTGGTCTCCTCCCACCCTGCATGGAACAGCCTCTTCCACTGACAGGGAAAATGATACCAGGCCCCATTTCCCCAGTCTTTCACAGAGCCTGAGGTCAAAAACAGAAAGAAAGCAATTTTCTGAGCTCCTCAAAAGTGCATGTCACATGAAGTCTTTATGGAAAAGAGCAGAGGCAGAGGCTCTATGACCCAGTAAACTCAAAAGTAGAGCTCCAGATGGCTCACTCCTCAAAGAACACATGACAGCGAACATTTTACCTGGAGCAAAAGGCCCACCTGTGCTCCAAGAGCCATGCCCTGTAAGGAGATCCCCCACCTTCTTCTTGCCATCAGCAGCCAGATACACCGCCTGATGGGTGCACCCGACACCACGAATGAGGGGAAGAGCAGCCTGAAGCCCAAAGGACTGGCATGGACTGCCCCCTCCCCAGCCACACCAAAGAGGCACCATCTCCTGACACACCATCTGATGGCAAGGCCCCACAGGGACACCACAGTGGCCGAGTGTGGGGTGGGCCTAGAGGGAGGCCACCCAGGGAAAAGGCATGCAGGCCTGACCTGTCTGTACCGTGCCCTGACCACAAAGTCCCACACCAGAACCATGGCTCAACCCCCGCTTGGCCAGGTCAAAACTTCTCACAAGAATCAAGCTGGCGCACAAAAGAAAAACCCCCCCAGAGGAACCAAAACCGAGCCAAGAGGCTGGGGTTAGTGTTCAGGTAGTATCATGATCTGACTATTCCTGCAGTAAATTTGCTACATTTGTTAGTGGTTTGTTTCTTCTGAGGATGAAAAGTAAAGATGCCCGCAGTGCCTGAGGAGAAAGCTAAAGAAATTAGATATGGCACTTTTCAATCAATATTTAAAGCTTCTTAACAAAATAAATGGAAAAGAAAAGCAACTGCTGTAAGGCCTGTTTTGCCATTAAAAATTATTCCAAGGGAAGAAAAATACCACAGCACAAAATCAAACCATTTAAAAAAAAAAAAAAAAAGACAACATAGCTTACCAAAACCCTGTTCTTAGAACTACTTGGCCAGCCCACATTTTGACCCATGAAGCAGAAACTGAGCTCTGAGAGGGAAGCAAATGGGCCTCACACAGCCCCCAGTGCCCCAACACCCAGAGGAAAGGACCCGGGGCAGCAAGCCCCAGACATCGCACAGAGCATGGCAGGTAGATGACCAGGTGTGTGCAGTGCCCCCAACACTATGGACTCCAAGACCGGCCAGGGCAAAACCCTTCACTCCCAGACACGCTGCACTAGACGACTGACCCGAGTCATGGTGAGCTTCGCAGAGGAACCACACATCTCTTCCAACGTTGCTGCTAATTTGCTGAAGAAGTCAAATCTCAAGTAAAATCACCCCATGCAGGTCTAAGGGCCATCCTTCTACCAAGTTTAAGTGGAGTTACCTGTCATTCTGAATACTGACCGATCACATATATTACATGTGAATTACATGTGAAGCTCCCAACAACCCAAGACGGGGAGGCCTTTTCAGTTCTCACCAGGTCAACCTCTCCCCATGGCCCCCACCTTGCCTACCCTCATGATGAAGAGATGCACTATTTTTAAATACAATGATCTAAAGAAACCATTGGAGAAGCCTTCACAAACAAGACTGATGAATGCCCAGGCTTGGCGCAGACAGCCAACCTACAGTTGATGGGCCACTATTTACAAGAGGGCGTTATCAAACAAAAATGGTAGCACTTCCTAAAAGATGCAAACTTGCTTCTTTTTCTCTATTTCTTTTAAACTTGTCATAAAAGCCAACTTACATTAAAGTATACTTACTACAAGACAACACAACTAACAAAATATATAATAAACCTTACACAAGTAGAAAATTCTGAGGTATTTCTGGTTTGAGGTGATCTGTGGTCGTGAAGTTTTAATTCTTTTACTTTTCAAAATTTAAACCTTGGAAGCCACATAGCAAAGCATGTGTATACGTGGATGTGTGTTTCGTTTGAAAAAAAAAATTAGCATGTTTCATAAATTTAAAAAAAAATGAAATGTTGAAACAGCAGCATTAGGAACATTCACTGACTAGAGCAAGGTATGGCATAATAGAAAAACCGCTTTTTTAGAATATGTACCACTTTAAGGGGTCTGGAGAAAGTCTTGTCCACAAGCCACAGAAAGGGGACAGTAATGTCACCACCTGGGGCGGAACCAGAGCTGCAGGACTCTGGGGTCCCCAGAGAGACAGGCCTTGGCAGACTCCACCCAGGAATCCTCTTGCCCTGTCTGTGCAGGATGACCCCCTGTGGGCATTTCCCTGAACTGCTCCAAGAGGAAACAAAAGTATTTCAACTTTTCCTTCATCAAGGGTATTTACAGCATCGTGTCTCATGAAGAACGTATTCACTAAATTGTGATGATTCTACCCTCACCTAATTTTAAAATTAGGGCAGAAAAAAAAATGTTTCATCCTATGCCCAAGGCCAAGTTAGTGAAAAGAAACTGGTCAGAGCCAGCAGGTAAGTCAGGGCTGCCCCAAGTCTCGGGCTTTCTCCAAACCCCTCTCTGACAGCTAACGCTCGGCCTCCACAAGGTCCTTCCCCTCAATTCCTGGTTACCTGAGAAGTAGCCTCCATAGCAAAGGATGCTGCTCCGAATGTGCCCGAGTCCAGTGTAGCTCTGTCCCAAACCCTACTCCCAGCACCATCCTCCCCTTCCAACTCCAGTCCAAACCATTCTCATCCCAGTTTTTTTCTCGGTCAGGACAACACCCGTTAGATCCGTGAAAGACGCATCTGCTGTTTCTTAAGCTCACTAAAACAAAATAAAAGGAGGGTAGGGAAGAGGGAGGGGAGGAGGGCAGAGGGCAGAGGAAACTCCTCTTCTGAGGAAGGTGTGTTCTTATATAACAGTCTTCAAAGGTTCCTCTAGGTAGAGTTTGCAGCATTAGGTTTCCTAAGACAGGAGATGGGTTTCTTTGTGTCACAGATTCTGAGACGACGAACAAAGAGAAAGCGGGAAAAATGAATCCCAAAGGACACGAGGTGGCTGAGGCTCTTCAGCATGGCGCTGGTTCTGCATTCACAGCTCAGCACCTCAACGCCTGCTGACGTGTCCGCTGTTTGTGATACAGTAGAGCAATATGCTGGTAAAAACTGATCCAATCCAAAAATAATATTAATAATAATAATTATAATAATTATAATAATAATAATAAAAAGTCAAGGTAAAATAGCAGCTGCATTTTATGTGTTTGTTGGTTTTATGGGATTTCCAAAACAAAACACAACTTTTTTTTCCTTTTTTCTTCAGATCCACTGAGTCTGGACAGACACTCACGTCCTGGGCTTAGATGCTTGATTCTTTAGGGGGTAGGTCCACCTTGGTGACAGAGGTCACCAGGGAAACGAGCTAGTGCCGTTGACCGACCTCCGAATCAGGGACACCCGCTCCTCCACACAGCCCGCGGACAAGCGCGCCTCTGCATCATGGTCCCAGCACTCCTCGATGGTCACACAGAGCTGGGCCAGGCCCTGAGCAGCAGAGGGAAGACGGGAAAGACACCTTTGTTAGGCCCCTTCAATGAGGAAAAGCTTGGGGAACAGTAAACATGACACTCCCAAGGATCAGGCAGAGCCCACCAGCCCCAACCACGGCAGCAGGTCCACCAGCAGGGGCCTGGGGGAAACTTCAGGAATCAGCATGCCTGCCTTCATGGCAGTCATCTTCTTGGCCTACTGGCCACCCTCCACAGCCCTAGGAAAGGTTCATTGAACCTCAACAATACATAGGAGGGAGAAGGAGACGTCCAGGCCCCTATTGGGGCAGACATGGCTACTTGCCTGGAAGCACTGATATTCAAACAGAATCTTATTCAAAGCCCAAACCATACAAGGGCCCAAAAGGTAGCAGTTCAGTCAAAGTAGGGATCTGGAGAAGGAGATCACCCCCCTACCTTACTCCCCACAGCCCCTGGAACACATCCCTAGAGTCCAGGGAATGTAGCAGACTTTCTCTTTGCCCATTCCTACTTGATTTCAGCTTCCTGTTGCATGTGAAGGGTTTTCCCTTCTCCACCCTGCTGCAGAATCACCTGCACTGGGCCCCTCACCGGATGTTTCAACCAGTGATCCTTAATGGTGGGCCTCATCTTCTTGTGCACCACCACCTCCTGCAGCTCCTCCAATGAAGGGTGCTGGCCAATTTCTTCCTCAAAGGGCAGCATGTACTCATCCACAGGTCCTAGGAGTCAGAAAGAGCCTGGCAGGATCACTCCAAGGTCCCACTGCTCTCTATCCCCTAACCTAGGATGCCCAGGGCTGCCATCCTACTTACCATCTGCAGCCTTGCAGCGAGACACAAGCTCCCACAGCACCAGCCCCATGGCATACATGTCAATGCGCAGGAAGGCATCTCTCTGGAAGTTGATGGCTCCCTCAAGCACCTCAGGAGCCATGTACCGTCTCGTACCGACCTATGTGGGGACAGAGGAGGGCAGGGTTTACAGTGACGGGCCATACACACACAGCTGGGACATGGGAGTTACATTCTCTGTGCACCAGATGGAAGCAAAACAGAGTAATTTGGACAGGTTATCAATGATGGCAAACCTCGATTCACCACATTCACAGCAGTTACGAGAGGTCACAGGATCAATTACACTTGGGTGATGATAATTTTTAAATACCATATCCTGGAGATAATAATCTAAAATGGAATTGTTACCAAATTAATACAAGGAACTACAGACGATGTGTATTTTATTGAGGTTAAGACAAAAAAAAAAAAAAAAAAAAAAAAAAAAACAGGGAAGGAGAATACTTAAAAATAAATAACAGTGATTGTTTTAGGAATGATTTCCTAAATTGAATTTTTAGTTACTTTTTCCAGGTTCTTTGTTTGGATCCTTAGTACATTTCTTTCTGTTTTATCTCAAGAATTAAAACTAAAAAAGTGAGAGAAACATTAAGACTATGAGGACTAGTGGTCAAAACCCCAAGGGGAAATCTCTACGTCTCCCAGCTGACTGTCCTGGGGGAGTGACGCTGCCCGCCCTCCTGGGCTTGGTTTCTCCACTGGTCAAACAAGAGCATTGTTCTGAGTTCTCAGACAGCTCTGAACACATGAAGTGACCCTCCTCCCTGCACCTCACCAGCTGAGCACAGAAGGGCAAAGCACCTTCCCGGGGCCTGCCCCTCTCTTCCTGCCCCGTGAGGCTTGTTACCTGTCCGTGGGTATCCCCTGGAGGTTTCCCTGGCTCAAATCGAACAGCCAGGCCAAAGTCAGCCAGCACGGCTGTGAGGTCGCTCTTCAGCAAGACATTCTTGCTTTTAAAGTCCCTGTGGAGACAAGAGGACAGAGATAAAGCTGAACTTCATGATACAACTCCCACCTTGGTTCCCAAGATACTAGAGTCTATGCCCTAGAGTCAGCCCCTGGACCAGGTCATCCCACCCTACCTGGAGTGCAGAGGTGAAGTAGCATAGGCAGGCCGCTGCAGGAGCCCGCATGGATGTGAGAATCCCTCCGTGCACCTCAGATGGAAGGCTTCCACCAGGGTTGGCAAAGCAATACCTACCCTAATGGCTGGGCACACCCTGGCCCAGTCCCCACACTATCAAAGGCCAGCCCATGTATTCTCAGAGCGGTTGTGGACAGGGACACTGGCCTAGAATGCGAGTTTTCTGAGAAGAATTTACAGTGTTTGGCATGTGAATGAGAACAGCAATTTAGCATTAGCTTTCCTAGGATCCTGGAGAGGCCCCTTAGGGCCTTGAGCTCACCACCAAGGTCGGGGTGGAACAGGGTGCTGCTGCGTGTACCAGCTCCACCTCTAATCAGCAAAGCTACTTGTGCTGCTCAGTTTCCCCAGTGGCTGCCTCAGCCTCGTGAGGATTCAACTGAGTAGTAAGTGCAAATTCTTAGGGCCACACCTGGCATACTTACTAGGTACTCCTGTTGAGCCACACAGTGGAGACAACATCCAACCTTTTGACCTACAAAAACCGCACTTTCATACAGTCGACATTCTATGTCATCACTGTTATTACCATTAGGGATCCTTCAGCTTTGAATGCTGGAATCTGAGGTTCATTCCCCTCTCTCACAGTCACAAACCAGACTCAACTAGCTACAGGACGTTGGCTAAGTCATTCAACTTCTCTGTACTACTGTTCCTTCATCTGCAAGTCACAGCTGAGAAATACAGTACCTGTCTCAATGGCTGGTAATGAAGGTTAAATGAATTGATATTTCTCAACTATTTAGAGCGCTGCCTGCCACTTAGTAAGCATGACAGTGATAAGTTCATCCAGAGTTTCTTAAAGTATGGTTGAGGACCCCAGAAGAGCTCTGACACTGTTCAAAGGAATCTATAAAGTCAAAATTATTTTCATTTATTTGCTTTTTTAAGGCTCATTCTCTTAGGAGTATAAAGAGTTTTCCAGAGGCTACATGAGATGTGACGTCATCACTCTGACAGCTAATAGGATGTGTGGGTGTGCTCGAATACAGAAAGTATCAATAGACACAACCCACTTATACAAAAGTCCTTTTAAGAGTATACAGGGGTACTAAACTAGAAAATTTGAGAACTACTGAGCCAACTCTCCAACCAAAGTAATGGAATCGGCACTTCATGTGGCCGTTAGAGGGCACCAAAAACCAGCTTGAGAGGCCATGCCATCCCCAGGACACAGGGGGAAGGCCAGGTTTGTGTCCAGCTGCCTTGGACAACGGCAAGCAGAATAAGTATGTGTAGGAAGACAGACATCCCCAGACACTGCTCTCGTTCCCACCAACCCTCCCTACAGCTCTGGGCCACGTGCAGGAAAGGCACCTGCCAACTCAGGTACCTGTGGGCAATAGACGGCTTGTGGCCCTCGCCACGGCACCAGGGCACGTCCTCATGCAGGTATGACAGGCCTCGTGACATTGTCTCTGCTACGTGACACAGTTCATTCCATGTGATGATGTTCCCCTTGAGGTAATCTGTGAGGGAGCCCTGAGAGAAGATAGCACAGGACTTGAGCAAGGACTCTGGGTACAGGACAGGACCCAGACCAGCCCTGGCAGAGAAGTCTCAGTGGGCCAATGGCTAGGCTGCCTTCCTGGGAGGCTACTACAATTGACATGGAAGACAGATGAGGCCAGGAGGCGGGGAGGGTTAGGGGCTGGGAATCATGCAGTCACTACTCTTATCAATAAGAACTTATCCCAGGGTGAGAGGTTCCTATCACAGAGGCACCTATGTCCACACCTATGGCAGGGGTAACCTCATCACAGACAGTGCTAATGGGGTCGTGGACACCTCCACAGGAGGGGTCTATGGAGAGCCACCAAGGGGACATTGCGTCTCCTCTCAGAGTCCATTCTCATGCATGTGGCTCACCTTGTCATGGAAGGCCGTGATGAGCCACAGCTCTACTTCAAGGTTGGAGCCTCGCTTCTCGGCAGCAATGAACTGTAGCAGGTTCTCGTGCTTCATGCCAGGTGTGCTGAAGATCTCCCGTTCACTCTGCCACGACTTCTTGTCCTGAGGCCGGGGGCGAGGGGTTGGGGGGACAGGTAGCTGACTTAGCCCTGCTATAGCCACACTGCCCTGCAGCAGAAAAGCCATTCCCTATTCCCCATTCCCCAACCCCTAGCCTACCAGCTTCAGCATTTGTAAGTGGACCAGGAGAAGAGCGGTATTAAGTTAGGCCCCAAAGCATTAGGCCAACAGTGACCCCAAGATCACTTAAGGTAAGGCTAGCACTTTGATTTACAAATCAAAGGTCCACAGATGAGGAGTGACACAATATCACCCAACAAATGACAGGCAGAGCCAGACCTGGTGTCCAGGGCCTCTGGAAAGAACTTGATATCAAAAACAAAACCCTAGAAACCGGGGTAAATCAAGGTTTTGCAAAGCCCTACCCTAGTCCTATGATAAAATCCCACAGTTGCATGAAACCTACAGACCAGCCAAGTGTAACATGAGTAACTATGCACAGTAAGGCTCACTTTTCTCTCAAACCACGTGTTCGGGGTTTGGATTGCCCCAGGGCAGGAGAGGCTCCAGTTCAAGCTACCTCGGAGGTAGAGGTCCTGGATGGAGCCCCTCACTCACTCACCTGGAGCGGAAAGATCTTGACAGCTACAAAGTCGTTCATGAGCTGGGCCTTCCAGACACAGCCAAAGCGCCCCCGAGCCTTGATCTCCAGCAGCTGCAGTGGCTTCAGACCCACCAGAGGGGATGGGGGTGGAGGCCCAGGGTCCTGGGGGAGAGCAAGGCTTAATAAGGTCTGGCCTGTCCTCCCCACCTCTACCCTGCCCTGCCCCAAGCCAGCACTGTCTCACCTCATGGATGTCCACGTGGCCATAGGGGGGTTTGCGATGCCGGTACATCCAGAAGGCCAGCAGGACGATGAGTGAAAGGCCCCCGACGGGCAGCAGTGAGTAGGCCAGCACCGTTAGCAAGGTGGGGGCTGTCGAGGGTGGCTCGTACGTGACTAGGGGACACACGGAGCCCTGTGTCAAACAGCCCGCCCACCCTTACACCTCCAGAGCCAGACTACAGGGCCCTTTGGCCACTCCCCACCCACCTGAGGAGCCAAGAACTCCAAGCCAAAGAGGCCCAGGTCAGCCGACTCAGGGCCCCACTTCCCACTGCCCCCTCACCTTCCGGGCCCCCAGCCTCTGGCAAATGAGTGAAGCGCTCGTTGCAGAAGTTGCCTTCACAGCAGCAGAAGTACACCTGGGGGTTCTCCTCAGTGGCCACACACTCCTGCCTGGAGGCACAGAATTTTCCATACACCCCTCACCTGGGGATGCAAGACTCCCCCAGGTCTGCCCGCCAACCCCTCCTCACAGACAGAGCACCTCGTGGGCAACATCAGATGGATAGTGTGAACTCACCTCCCCTATAGGAGACCCAAAGCCAAGGAGAACAGCCAGGGGTTGACACTCACTGAGACCCCTCCTCAAGGCTGAAGCAGGACAAATACAGTATGGAAGGGCGTGGGGCCCTGGCTACCATCTCAAGAGCCCATTTCTGGTCCTTCGTCTCCCGCTCAGCGCATCCTGAGACCCAAATGGCCCAGCGGGCAGCGTTAAGTGCAGGTGGGCCCAAGAGGAAAGGAGGGGAAGCGCAGGGTACCTATCGTAGCAGTTGAAGTCGTCCAGCCAGCAGCCCTTCTTCACGAGCTCGATGGTGCCGGAGCTGTTGCGCCAGGAGGCGTAGCAGTGCAGCCGCTTGTCCTGCTCGCCCTCACAGTGCTCCAGGCCACTCTGGTTGGTGCGCTCCAGCTCCCAGTTGGCGTTGTAGTAGATGCACTCCCGTGTCTCAGCCTCCCCACGCCCAGAGCCTGTGCCCCAGAGAAAAGAGAACCACTGAGCATGCCCCTGGGACCACCACCCAAACCCCTGGGTGCCAGGCTACCCTGAGGGAGGGAGACTAGGTGGTGGGTTGGGGTCACCAACACCCCTACGCTGGCCCCTGGACATGGACCACCCATCCATCCACCACCTCTTAATTTATGTGTGCCAGCCAGCACGAGCCCCCATCTCATTCTGCAGCCCATCACAGCTACCCCTAGGCCTAAGCAAAAGGGAGGAGGCAGGAAACCAAATGCCACAGAAGGATGGATAATCAGTTAGACAGACAGAGGCCAGATGCACAGAAAGGGCACCAACACCTGAGGTTCCTGGGACGGAGTGAGCGTTACTTTCCGGCTGCAGCAGAAACTGATGAAGGGGTCCTTAAAACGCCAGTGCACATCAGAATCACTGTACATTGGAGGTGTGGGGGAGGGGAGTAGTGTTTATTCAAATACATATTGCCAGGCCCAATCCAGAACTATCTCAATGGGAATCAGGGCAGAATATGTGCTTTTAACCACCCCTGTCTGTCTCAGGTGATTGTGATACAGATCTCAGGGACCACTTGGGAAAATGCAAAGAGGAGCTGCTTCCTGCTGCTCCTGTCTCTGTCCGCTTCTCACCACAGTCTTCCAGGGAAACCATGCCAGTAGGTCCTCCACAACTCCCCACCCATACTGTATGGGAAGCAAGGACCCTCTACGCGTCCTTTCCAAACCCAACAACCACACCTGATACGTGGCAGGCTGGAGAACATAAGGAATGAGGCCTGCATGTGCAGGGTAAGCCTCCCAGAGTCACCAAGGGGAGCATGTACCTCAGGCAGAGAAGGGCTAGCTGGTGGCCTAACCTACAATCACAGATCATTCTCCTGCTGGGCTACTGGTGATCCCAGGGCACTGCCCATCACTGCTGAACCCCTTCCATCTGCTGCAGGAAGTGCCATCCAAGTGGACAGCCACTTCAACCCCCACCTGCCCATTCAAACACTTTCCTTCAAACTTGGTTTCGAACATTCCCCAAATCTATCTTCCTCACCATCCCCTACAAAACAACCTCCAGTCCCCGCCCCAACCTACCCCTACGACCCCCAGGAACCACACAGCCCTTATGGAGATGCCAAAGGAGGTTCGGTTCTGTCTGAAAGCTCTGCCATCACCCCTTTACAGGCCGCCCACAATAGAGGGAGGTGATAGTGTTTACAACCTCACTGCCAGAACCCCACGCAGATGCCCGATAGGGAACTCGCACTGAGCATGCAGCCACCCTGTCCACACTTCTTGGTAAGCCAGTGACCTGGCACCACTCCTGGTTGGTCTTCTCCTACCACTATTTCCGTCCCAGGAAGGACGGAGGGGTCAGGGCCAATCCAACCAGCCAGCCAGCCCACCGGCAGCTAAGAGCCCTACTTCACCATCAGCCTGAAAGGCTGACCGTAGTGGCAAGAATACGGATCCTGCTCTGACCCTGGGGGAGGACAAAGTACCTGAACACGAGCGTAGCCCAAGGACATCCTCACTGTCCTCTCCACCCGCACTGGTGGCCTTCATGAGGAAAGAGCGTGATTTCCGAGGGTATACCCCAGGGAGAAGGACACTGACTGGCTGTCAGGTGAAAGAAGCCCCCCACTGGAGCAGCCATTCCCCTGTCAAACCCAGCCCCTTTCGGCATCTCCCTGCAGTGATAGGATGCTTCTTCCAGACGCAGGAGCAAGCAACGAATCTCAAGGATCCAGGTAGCACCCAAGATCCGAAATATCACCCAATCAGAATGGCAGTGCCCAGCCACAGCTCTGGTCATCCTTCACCGTTCGGCCTAGGCTCTGACACTTGTGAAAGGAAAACACAGGGCCTCCTGACCAGCCAGTCAGCTGGGACTCAGCCTCTTCCAAAGAAAGGGCCTCAGGGTCCACAGAGAGGCTAACAAAGATACACACTGGCTTCCCCAGCCAGGCCCTTCAGCAAGCATGTGGCTTTAAGGTTTAGGGGGAGAACCCGAGAGGGTAGGGTGGAGGTAGCAGACCAAAGGCGGAGCAAGCACACCAGGGCCAGGTCTGAGGCTTGCACCTACGACACCCCTGTCTGCCTGTACCAGCATCCAATGGCGGGGGTTTTCGAAGCACCCTGTCCAGAGGCCACAGGGACTCCCCTCCCCAGGCTGGGCCCCACTGCATCCTCGGCAGCCTGAGACTTGTGGGGCCAGCCATGAAGCTGCACTGCAGACAGGGGAGCTGGGCACTCCCTTACCTTCCCCCTCACTGCAGCCACACTACAGTGTCACACCCTCGAATGAGCTGGGCACTGCCCCACCTTCCCCCTCACTGCAGCCACACCACAATGTCACACCCTCGAATGAGGTGAGCATTGCCCTACCATCCCCCTCACTGCAGCCATACCACAATGTCACACCCTCGAATGAGGTGAGCATTGCCCTACCATCCCCCTCACTGCAGCCACACCACAATGTCACACCCTCGAATGAGCTGGGCACTGCCCTACCATCCCCCTCACTGCAGCCACACCACAATGTCACACCCTCGAATGAGCTGGGCACTGCCCTACCTTCCTCCGCTCACTGCAGCCACACCACAATGTCACACCCTCGAAGGAGCTGGGCACTACCCTACCTTCCTCCACTCACTGCAGCCACACCATAATGTCACGCCCTCGAATGAGCTGGGCACTGCCCTACCTTCCCCCTCACTGCAGCCACACCACAATGTCACACCCTCGAATGAACTGGGCACTGCCCTACCTTCCCCCTCACTGAAGCCACACCACAATGTCACACCCTCGAATGAGCTGGGCACTCCCCTACAATCCCCCTCACTGCAGCCACACCATAATGTCACACCCTCGAATGAGCTGGGCACCCCCCTACCTTCCTCCCCTCACTGCAGCCATACTACAATGTCACACCCTCGAATGAGCTGGGCACTGCCCTACCTTCCCCCTCACTGCAGCCACACCACAATGTCACACCCTCGAATGAGCTGGGCACTGCCCTACCTTCCTCCCCTCACTGCAGCCACACCACAATGTCACACCCTCGAATGAGCTGGGCTTCTATGCCTAGCATAAGTCATAAGTTACCAGCTCCTGCTGTAAGGTTCCCCGCCTTCCTCTGGATTTCAGCTCTTCCCTCCCCTGAGACCAGGCAAGCTCTCTGCCTCCAATGGCCCTTGTGCTTCCCTGTCACCTAACTTAACCACCCTTGACTAATGGCCTGTTGTTGCTTAAAGAAACATTTTAGACATCCAAAAAGTGTACCATAACCAAAAAGTATAACAACCAAAAATTATCTCCAAGAGGAAATAACACAATGAACACTTGTACGAGAAATAAAACATTATACATGTACTCGACAACTGCTTTCTAAATGTCAGGCTTTCTCCACAAGACTGGAAAGCTGACCAAGGCAGGACCTTTGCTGTCCTGAGTGGCAGAATCATTCCAAACAGATCACGAATGGATGGACAGACAGATGGGACAGAAGGGTGTAGGTATCATGGCTAGAGCTAGATTTTGAAAGAAGGGACAAGGAGGGATGGCCTCAGCCTGCAACCCAAGCCCTAGGTCCTCAAAGAGTTTCCATCTCCATTCAGACAAGCAACAAGTCCCTGTGCTGAGCTAGGAGTCCAAACAAGGGAGGCCAACAGAGTAACCTCCTCTCTCCAAGCCGATAAGTCAGAGACCACCCCCTTGCCACTACCATGGGCAGGACCCAAGAGAAGAGGCTGGGAGTTCCAAATCTCAAAGGACCCAAGGGTTCAAGATGTCACCTGGGCCAGGCACAGTGGCTCATGCCTGTAATCTCAGCACTTTGGGAGGCCAAGGTGGGCAGATCGCCCGAGGTCAGGAGTTCAAGACCAGTCTCACCAATGTAGTGAAACCTGGTCTCTACTAAAAATATAAAAATGAGCCAGGTGTGGTGGCGGGTGCCTGTAATCCCAGCTACTCAGGAGGCTGAGACAGGAGAACTGTTTGAACCTAGGAGGCAGAGGTTGCAGTGAGCCGAGATCATGCCATTGCACTCCAGCCTGGGCGACAAAAGCGAGACTCCATCTCAAAAAAAAAAAAGATGTCACCTGACCACCTACAGGCAACCCAGGGAAAAATGGCAGCCGTGAGCCAGCCAGACTTCAAGTCCTACTCCAATACTGCACAGCTCTGTGTGAGCCTACGCAAGCTACCTAAGCAATCTATGAAAGGGGTAATGACAGTGCCTACCTCCTAGGGTACTGCAGGAACTAAATGAGTTAATATACTTTAAGAGTGGTTAGAACAATGCCTGGCACACTTGGCTATTATATTAGAGCCACACCTGCCCCCTACTGCCTATGACAATTCATCTAACACAAGTCCCCAGTATGACCCCCAGCCCATCAAGTTACACCATGCCTACAAGAGTTTTGTGTTCAGAGATGTGACATTCCATGCCCTCCCTCACCACATCGCTCTGCTGCCAGCTGGAGACCCAGGGGCCTCCCCCATTCCTCTTTTTCCCAGACTCTGCTTCTTTACACACTCAGCTATTAATAGCTCCTGGCAGTACTCCAACCACAGGCCACCTCCACCTTTTAACAGATACAGATTCCCGCCCACACCAAGGAAGCCAGGGCATCCACGCACAGAAGGCTCCCCCTGACCCCCAGCCCACTCGCCTAACTGGCAGGAGGGGAACCCATGCTCCCAAGATGGGGGTGCTTGCGGTACCCCCGTAGGCCTGCTGCCTCATAGCCCTGAGGTGAGTGAGCATGCCCCCCAAACACCAGGACAAGGAGCTTGCTGCATCCCTGAGTCACAGCCATACCAACTGCTGGCCTCCAAAGGAAGCTGGTATACAAGTGGCAGTGTCCCAGAGGGGCAGTCCCTATGCTCCAAGGGGCCTAATCCCAGTGGAAAGAAAGCACCCAGTGCTCCCCAAACCTTCCCTCCTGGCAGGACGCCACTCCCAGATACACATACACACACACACACACAGTGCATGCACACACACAGTACGTGTAGACTGCACTCAGAACCAACATTCCGGGTAGCAGAACCTAAACTGGCTAGTTGTGACGCTCGAAGACAGGCACCAGGAGGTCAAACACTGGGAAGTTCACTTTCCTGTGAGGAAGCTCAGTCCAGCTGGCCTTGGTCATACCAACTGTGTCCTGGAGAGAAAAGGGGAAAATCTCACCAGGGTCCTGTCTGTGAGGGGCTCAAAGCGCAATGAGGAGAGAAAGGAGAGGAGACGCTTCAGAGGTGCAGTGTCCATGCCCACCTCCCCTGGAGTCCCTGAGCTCTACAATTGGGTGTCCCCAGTCCAGCCAGTATCTCCTAGAGGAACTGTGACCCCAGCAGCCAGCAGAACCACTGCACAGTTGGCTCCTGGAAGCCCCTTGGCAGCTGCCTACCCCAGGGAGCAGGTGCCCAGCCCTACCCTTGTGGGCACTGTAGTGGTGAGAAGGAGTGCCACTCACCTCTACATCTACTTAGGTCTGCTTCTGCCAGCACTGAGGCAAACTCTCCCAGAAGCCTCCATGCCCAAGAGAAGGACAAGTAAGAATGTCTCAGGAGGGCCAGTGTTCTCCCTCTGGTGTCCAGCCTTCACATCTGCCCAGAGAGGAGAGGCAGCTCTTCCTGTAGACAGCACCCCTCGAAAGGCAGCCCTGAGTCTGCTCAGCCGCCTTTGTTGCCCTAGCAGGTCCCTCCATAAGACCCAAGGAGGGCCAAGAGCAATGACTCATCCATGTTATGATTCCACACCCCCCAGTTTCACACAGCAGCATCTGCACCACCTCCCCAGGACCAGAGTAAGGCCAGGCAGGGGACAGAGATGGAGGGAATCTGAAGAGACTGAAGGGGCCAGGGAGGAAGGCTAGAGTGTATGACAGACACAGACACTGACACACACACACGTGTATGCATGTTGTGGAATGGCACATACAGCAGGGGAAGGAAAAACCCAAAACATTCCAACATTGTGTCTTTGCATTTGCCTGAGAGAATAAATGACTGCTTGTTTCTAGCAGCTGAATACAATCTCTAATACATTTGCTTTTTCTCCTTCATCCATATATTTGGAAGCCATCCAGGTTGGTCCACAGTTATTTAACACTTACACAGCTCACACTACATCCCCGGCCCTATACTAAGCATTCTGCAAATAATAAGTTATTTAATAAGAACTCCTGATAACCCTGAGGAGGCCCTCATTTTATAAAAACTGAGGCACTAAGAGACTTACCCAAGTCGTTATTAAGAGTTAAAATCGGCCGGGCGCGGTGGCTCAAGCCTGTAATCCCAGCACTTTGGGAGGCCGAGGCGGGTGGATCACAAGGTCAAGAGATCGAGACCATCCTGGTCAACACGGTGAAACCCCGTCTCTACTAAAAATACAAAAAATTAGCTGGGCATGGTGGCGTGTGCCTGTAATCCCAGCTACTCAGGAGGCTGAGGCAGGAGAATTGCCTGAACCCAGGAGGCGGAGGTTGCAGTGAGCCGAGATCGCGCCATTGCACTCCAGCCTGGGTAACGAGAGCGAAACTCCGTCTCAAAAAAAAAAGAGTTAAAATCAGGTTTCAAACCCAGGCAGCCTATCTCCGGAGTGTATGTTCTTTACACACTACTGCCTCTCCTGCAGCTCTAAAGTGCACTGATTTCAGAAGCAGTCCATTATACAACCTCGCATAACTTTAAGTATCCACTCACCTACTAGACTCTTAGGTTATTTACGTTTGTTGATCTAATCAAAGCCCTCATGAATTCTTTTTTTTTACATTTTTGTGTGTGCGCTCATGTGTGAGCATTTCTTCGCTAGGTCATAGGGTCTAAACATCATCAACTGACTAAATACTGTTAAACTGTTCTCCAAAATGGATGTGCCAATCTAAGTTTCCAACAGAAGGCAGCCCCCACCTGGGGTTCACCTGGTGAGTGTGAAATGGTACACAACTTTGATCTGTATTTCTCTGATTACTTGTGAGCCTGATCATCTTCTCGTGATTATTAACATTTTCTTCTAAGAACTGCCTGTGTGTACCTTTTCCCATTTTTCTACTGGACTGCTTTTCCTTTGAGTTGCAGGAATTATTTTATATATTCTTGGTAATAAAACTTATTTTACTGTATAGTAACGCTCTTTATTTGTAATGCTCTTTGTCAAAAAGTCCATTTTATCTAATGCTAACATAGCTTTATGACTGTGTGGTTAATATTTGGGAAAACTCTGTTTTCCAACTTAAATCTTTCTCTCTTCCCTCTCCCTTTTCAATCTGACACTGTCTTTTAATTAGAGTTCAGTCCCATTACATTTATGATTACTGAGTATGTTTAAATTTGATTTTTCTCTACTGCTACTTCTGTTTAGATTATATTTTAAAATTTCCTATTTTAGTCATTTTTGAAGTTATAAATCTCATTCCTATTCCATTGTAAGCTAGGCCTATAAACTTTAATGGGTACATTTACACTAAAAGCCTAAATCAGTATCTCTACCATCCCTCATTGGAACTTAAATATTTTAAACTCTAATGACTCTTCCAACGTACATCTAATTTAACATATTGCTTGTGTTCAGTATTTAATGTCGTTGTTCTTACCACCCAGCTCCCAAATCAGACGTTATTTGTGTCTATATTTTCTAAGTGTCCATACAGTCATCAGCTTGTCTGCTCATTCATCTCTCCCTGTATCTCTGTCCTTTCTGAGATCACTGTGCTTACTGGAAAAAAAATATTTCAGTAGCAATCTCTTGGCAGAGGAGCCTTTGTTGCCTTTCTCAAAATGTCTTGTCTTTCTTCCTGAATGGCAATTTAGATGAACATTAAATTTTAGACTGACGAGTTATTTTATCTCAGCTCTCTGAAAATATTATTCCATTATTTTCTAGCTTCCACTACTGTTGCTGAAAAGTCTGCTATTAATTTGACTTTGTAGATAGTCTGTTTTTCTCTGGCTGCTTTCTCTCTTTGCAGTTTCACTATAAAATATGTGTCTAAGTATATATTTAAATGTATACCACTTGGAGTTCACTACGCCTTTAGTCTTCTCTTTACAGTTTCACTACAAGGTATGCATCTAAGTATATATTTAAATTTATACTGCTTAGGGTTCACTATGCCTTTAGAGTTTAATGATTTGTGTCTTTTGTCAATTCTGACAAATTCTTGGCTATTATCAGCTTCAATATTACATCTTCATATTCTATGATTCTGAAATTCCTATTATAAGCATATTAGACCTTCTCATTCTGTCCAGTCTCTTAACCCTCCTTTCTGTGTATTTTCCAATTCTGTGTCTAAACACCATTACAGATAATTCCTGAAGGTCAACTTGCAATTCACTAATCCTCTCTTTAGCTATGTCTAATCTGTTATTTAGTTCTTCTACTCAATTTATAAATTCAATTATTCTGTTTTTTCATTTCCAGAAGTTCTATTTTTTTTTAAAAGCCTTCCTGGTCAATTTTGGTACTTCTGTACTTTGGCATACTTCCAAATCCCGCTCGGATTTCTGTAATTTAACTTCTTGAAAGTCTGCTTCTGTCATTTGTTATTTCTGACTTTACTCATGGTACTGTTTCCTCATGCGGCTTTAGAATTTCGAATACTGAGCTTATTTTCAGTGGAGCCTTTTCTGTTGGAATACTTTGAGGCCAAGTTTAAAGGAGCAACCTTTCAAAGGTAACATATTTTTGGCTTATGCCAAACTCCCTAGCACATCAACTATTTGGAACCACTTTAATTTCTCAACTTAGTTTACCAGAGAACAGGATGGTATAAACTCCAAACTCATGTGAGCACAGGCCTATGGTTATAAATCCTCAGGGGAAACTACTCCCACCCCGCCCCCACCTAGTCCCAGACAATTTCATTATTTAGTCTCTTTTTCAACAAAGAATGTTTCTTCTAGCCCACATTTTCACTAAAGGTGTAACGCAACAGATATCTGAGGCCATGCAAAGGCCTGAGTCTCAATTCCACATCTTGTCTCCTACTGTCCATACTGCTACTAAACCTGTATCTCTAAATTATAAAGACAGGCAAAGTCCCCAGAGAATAGCAGTTTCAGCTAGTGAAGGCATACAGCTCTAGTTTCCAGTCCCTTCAGGCTTTTCCCTTACTTCTATACATGCAGCTATATACATGCATTTTAAAAGGGTGTTTCTTATAATTTTTCTGTTTATTATACTTTTTCCAACATTTCTGTATACTTTGCAGGAGGATTTTCCATTGTTTTGTTCACTACAAATGCCAGAAATGTAAGTCCAGGCGCACCTTCCAAGGTGACAGGAGGAGCTCCATCTGCCTTCAGAAGTCCCACCTAGAAACGAGGAACCAAGCCAGGTCACCTCAAGTCACTTCCAACTTGGACTTTGTAAACAAGGCCCTGGCACCATCCTCCCACGGCTCTGAAATACATGCCTTTTCCAGGACCCATCATTCCTGGAGAACACTGGAAGGAGAGTATCCAGGTAAAGGTCAAGGATTATACACAAACATTTTCTTTTGCTGCCTCCTGTAGTCCCACTAAACCCACAGTAAAGTATTTTACAGCATAAACCTATAAGAACAAAGAGAACAGAAGAGAACTACGGAAATGACATTTCAAAGCTGGAAAGCATTATTAACACAAATGGTAACTGATCACACAGACTCCTAAGCTTTTTCTGGATAAAGCAGAAAAGCAATGTAACTTCCCCACAGAACCCTTCAAAACTCAGGAATTTGTGGCACCAGATGCCTCTGAAGGAATGGGGTAAAGGTGAGTCTAAAGACAGAAGAGTTAGTTGGTAAGGTGCAGTCAGATCCTCAGATCCCACCACCACTCATCATGGTTGCCCCTCCCCAACCCAGCAGAGATTATGTTTATTTTCTAAAGAAAATTAAACAGAGAGTCTCTTCGACAAAGAGAAGCAGGCAAATCTGCGGACATAGGTATCACACTGAAACAAGAGGAATACAGAACAATACACCAAATACAGCAACCCTAGTTCTCATCCCCCATGACTTCCAGGATGTTGGCATCCAGGCCTGCCCCCTCCAGACAGAAAACAGAAGATATTTCTCAGGGGAATCCAACTAATTTCCCCAAACAGCCCAATCACATCACCCTAGATTAAGCCAACTCCACCCACGGATTCAGAGTTTTAATCAGTATTCAGGTCCATCTTTAAATATTTATTAAGAATTTTTACATCAGGCCGGGCATGGTGGCTCATGCCCATAATCTTAGTACTTTGGGAGGCTAAGGAGGGCAGATTGCTTGAGTTCAGGAGTTCGAGACCAGCCTGGGCAACATGGTGAGACCTCATCTCTACCAAAAATACAAAAAATTATCCAGGTGTGGTGGTTTGCACCTGTGGTCCCAGCTACTTCAAAGGCTGAGATGGGAAGATCACTTAAGCCAGGGTGGGTGGGGGGCAGAGGTTGCAGTGAGCTGAGATCTTGCCACTGCACTCCAGCCTGGGTGACAGAGCAAGACCCTGCCTTTAAAATAATAATTTTTACATCGTATGTTTATTAGGAATATTAGCTGCATTTATCTCTTCTGGTCTGTTTTCCCTTTATTGTTTTCTTCTCAACTGAAGAATTCTCTATTATTCCATGTCTCCTTTTTTTTGGACATCAGGGTCTTACTGTCACCTACGCTGGAATGCAGTGACTCAATCACAGCTCACTGTAGCCTCAAACTCTTGAGCTCAAACAATCCTCCCACCTCAGCCTCCCAAGTAGCTGGGGCTTACAGGTGCATGCCACCACATCTGGCTAATTTTTTTTTTATTTTTTTGTAGAGATGGGGGTCTCACTATTGTCTCAAACTCTGGGCTCCAGTAATCCTCCCCACTTGGCCTCCCAAAATGCTGGGATTACAGGCATGAGCCACTACACTCGGCCTGTCTGTCTCCTTTGTTAGCTTGAAAGTTATAATCTACCCTTTGGTTACCCTAGAGATGATAGCATGCCTTATCAAAATTTAGTATTACTTGGTAGTTCCACTCTCTTCCTGGACATTGTAAGAACCTTTACAACAATGTAAATTCATTGCCACCCCACTCTCATGTATAGCATTGTTGCCATGCATTTTGTTTTTGTGGTATTTCAAATTCAGTAACACATTTTCACAATAAATGCCTGAAAATTTATTATTTTCATTGCTCTTCATTCCTCACTTCATCTCTGACATTCCATCTGGATTTATCTTCCTTTCGTCTGAAGAACAACACATTCCTTGACATGTTCATTCTTTCTTAAGAAGTTTTGTTTTAAAATTGACACAAAATAACTGTACGTATTTATGGCATACAATATGTTTTGATACATGTATACACTAGGTAATGATCAAATCAGGGTGATTAGCAAATCTATCACCATTTATCATTTCTTTGTGGTAAGAACATTCAAAATCCTCTCTTCTGACTATTTTGAAATATACCATACATTCTTGCTAACTACAGTCACCCTAAAGTGCAACAGACCAGAACTTATTCCTAAATTTTAAGTGTAACTTTGTACCTTTCGACCACCACCTGCCTCTGGTAACCACTATTCTACCCTCTATTTCTATGAGAGCTACCTTTATAGATTCCACATATGAGTGAGATCATGTGGTATTTGTCTTTCTGTGTCTGGCTTATTTCACTTAACATGATGACAGCTTCATTCTGGAAAGATAGTTTCACTTGATACAGAATTTCAGGTTGACAACTATGTCTTTCGGCACTTAAGCTATCATTCTATCATCTTCTGAATTCCACTGTTTCTACTGAGAAGTCAGCTCTCAGTAAAACCATAGATAGTAATGCCTTTTTTTCTCTATCTGCTTTCAACATTCTCTGTCTTTGGTTTCCAGAATTTTTACTGTGATGGAAATAGATGTGGATTTTTAAGTTTTATTATCTTACCTGAGATTTACAGCATTTCTTGAATCTGTGGTTTTATGTCTTTCATTCATTTTAGAAAGTTCTCAGCTATTATCTTTTCTGCCTCATTCTCTCTCCTTTACTTCTGTGGCTGTGATTTCATGAATCTTAGACCTTTTCACTTCATCCTCTATGTTTTCTCTTTATTCTGTATTATCTATCTTTCTGCTTGTCCATGGTTCAATTTATATTTTCTTCTGATCTATCATCCAATTCACTAATTCTCTATCCAGTTTCACCTAATCCCCTGATAAAATTATTCACTGATTTATTAATTTCTGTCATTATGCAGAACAATTCTTTAACAGATTTTTTGGTTTATAGTTTTCAGCTATCTGCTGAAATTCCCACTCTCATTTGCTTGACCACAGTGAACACTATTTTTAAATATGTATATGGCAACTCCAATGTGGAGGTCACCCAGGTCGGCTTCAACTGTGATGTTTCTGCTGGCTGTTTACTTAAAATTACCAGCCAGTCATTGTATTTGCAAAATTGTAAAGCTATTTGAGGCCTAGGATGATATAAATCCTCCAGAAAGAATTAACATTTCTAAAGGTACCATTAAGCCCAGAATATATATTTTTTAATTTTTTTGTTTTTGAGATAAGTTCTTACCATATTGTCCAGGCTAGTCTTGAACTCCTGAGTTCAACTGATCCGCCCAGCCTCAGTCTCCCAAGTAGCTGGGATTATAGGTGAGCACCACCACACCCAGTGTCCCAGAATATTTCAATCTAAGGGTCTGTCACATATGGGTCCCCCTCATTCCTATATCTTTGGGATATCAAGCCCATTCCTATATCTTTGGGATATCAAGCCCAAAGAAGTGATTGACTCTGCCCACTCTTTGCTTAGAACTCCAATTCCTGTCTTCCTAGCCCCACAAAGCTATCAAATGCAATGATCAATGTCTCAGTTGCCCCTCTGACTAAAAACAGACCCAGTTACCAAAATCATCACCCGAGGCCTCTGTTCTCATGCATACTGGCCTGGTATGTCTTCAATATCTTCTTAACTATATAATGCCTTCAACCAGAAAAGTTTTATTTTTTCCAGTTTCTCCAGTTACCCTCAGAAAGGGATTTGATCCTGATTATCAGAAAAGGGCATCTCCATAACTATTGTTTACCCAGCTTTTAGACGTATTTTCAGGATCATAGCATGCCCAAAGGCAAGAGAACCTGCACACATACACAGAAATTAAGCCCACCAGTGCAGATAAGATTGCCCATTGAAAGTGTTGGGCAAGAACAACAGAAACACCACGGCAAAGCCCTGAAAAAAGTAACTTCCATTCCAAAATGTCACTCAAGAGGAAAAGAGAATTCACTTTCAACCAAACTTTACTGTTTCAGACAGTAATAGACTGAACTGAGTCCCACCAAAATTCATAGATTGAGGCCCTAACCCCCAATGTGACTACTGGGTTGGTGCAAATGTAACTGCAGGTTTTGCCATTAATATATTTACAGATAGGGCCTTTAGGGAGGTAATTAAGGCTAAATGAGGTTATAAGGGTGGGCCTTCAGTCCAACAGGACCGGTATCTTTGTAAAAAGAGACACCTGGAGTGGATACACACAGCAAAAGGGACATAGCAAGAAGGCTACCATATGCCAGCCAAGGACAGAGCAATCACTGGAAACCAATCCTGCCAGCACGTTCGTCTTTAACTTCCAGCCTCCAGAATTGTAAGAAAAGAAACTTCTGTTGTTTAAGCCACCCAGTCTATGGTATTCCATTATGGCAACCTGAGCAGACTAAGACACAAACAATGCACATCATACATAAAATGTGGGAAAGCTGACTGGAGTATCATTTGTACTAGAAACAGTTCCATAAACTTGAGTGTCATCTAAATCCATTAGCAGGGCCTGACAAGCGGACTTACATAAAGAATCCCAATATAACAGTAAAGAGTAGCCAGCAAGCTGAAGAACAAGACTGGAGCAAGGGCTTTGGAGAACAAGTCATCCCAAACTGTCATCCCTACATCTTCTGCCAATTGTGGCAGCGGGTTATATAGGGAACACGGCATACACTCAGCCAGGAACAAAAACTCACCAGAGCTCCTTCTGTCATGAAAAGCTTCTCACCAGACTCTACAATAGTTTTGCTACAGGTTTCTCCAATATCCCCACTATCATTATCACCACATATGAAATCAGTTTTGTCACACTCAGATTTTCAAAATGCACTGGGCTCACCAGTAGTGCCCTGTTACCAAGAGCTCTTCAGCAATCTTCAGCAAATGCCTTAGTCTCTTCGGAGTCTGCAGGCAGCATGGAGCATCGTAAGTGAACACACATAAACACACATATGCACTTCCATCCCAAACCCAGACCAGCACATCCTGGCCAGTCCACTGATACCTCCCTCATCAGCACACTACCCAGGAGACTCAGGCACAAGGTAGGAGACGCAGGCCCAAGAAGCTGTCTCCAGCTCTCCTCATAATTAAGCCAGTGGAAGTGAGCCCTTTCCCTGTCCGGGCATCCTTCACGAAGCCAGGCTATTTCCAATCTCTGTAATCTAGCATTTCACAGAACCAATTGCCATATCACCCAGCTTCTACCCCCACTGCCATCACTTGGGTAGCCTCAATCAATAAATAAATCAAACCATTTTTCAGCATCTACTAAAACTAATACACATGTCTTATGACGCAGAAATTATTTTTTCATTTATCCTGGAGAAACAGTCCACATACATTCTATACAATCACAAAGTCCATCAATAAGAACTAGATAAAATGTAGTCTATATTTTTAAACTTTAGAATATTATATAGTTATTTAAAAGATCCATATCTATCAGAAAGTTTGCCAAAACAAATCTCCGAGTTAAAAAAGTCATGACATGCAACATAGATTAAAGTCACAAACATGATGAGGAAAAGATGGACACAAGGCAGTTTATTCTATAAGGTTCTATTCATATGAACCACAGAAACAGACAAAACTATTTTATGCTATTAGCAGTCAGAATAGTAGTTAACCTGAGCAATGTGAGTAGAGACTGACATGGAACCAAACAGGGCTTGCTGGGGATGCGGGGCTGGAAAGTTTCAGATTCTTGACTTGGATGCTGACTACATTGGTGGATTCAGTTTGTGAAAATGCTTCTCCGCTGTCACTTATGCTAATTACTTGTACATTTTTCTGTATATATTTTATACTTCAATTAAATGCTTGATACCATTTTAGGTGGAAAAAAGCCTCTATTTCTATAAGTACTTCTATAGATGCACACACAAGTGAAAATGTCTGGAATATACCTCAACCTTAAAATGATTACCTTTGGAGGGGGCCTCAGGTGGGGAACAGAGGTGATAAAGGAGACCCTGTTTTTATCTGTAACATCTAAATTTCTGCAATATAATGTAGGTATATTACTTGTTTAAAAATTAAGAAAATTTTTAAAAATGAGAAAATTAGGGCTAAAGTGACCTCTACCCCCCCAAGTATACCAGGGTGGCTGACCTCTCAGTGATGGGAGGTTTGGACGCAGCTTTTCAGGGTAGGGGAGACAGGACTGCATGGCCTGCGCTCTCCTTCTCCTTCTCCTCCCACACTGACTTGCAGGTCTCACCCTCAGGCAAGGAACTAGCCAGGTGGGAAGAGAAACCAGACTTCATCTCTCTAACGCTTCTGCTCCTCTAGCTTCTAAGCCCCAGAGCTCCTTGGCTGTCAGAGTGGAACTGAAATAGTCAGCAGAGGAACACATGCAAAGAGCATGAGTTTGCCTCACGAAACACCTCAGCTCCGGGCCAGACGGAGCCTTGATTCACTATATCCCCAGCACACAGAGAAGCTGGACCTCTTATATGAGCCCTGGGCCACAGGGCTCCCCTCTAACCCAATATCAAACTTCAGTGAGAAGGAAATCCCCAAAAAGTACATGAAATAAGAGTTCTTAAACCATGGTTGCCAGCCTAGGCTGGGAAAACTCATGCGTGCTTTCTCAAACAACGGACACATCATAACCCAGTTGGAGGTGGAGAGGGAAGAGGGCTGTCAATGACACTGGACATTCATTATAAGGCATTGTCCTCATACCTGAAAACACTGTGCACCATTGCCCAAGCCAGAAGGAAAAAACATCCTGGCATCAACACTCCAGAGAGTCAGCTTCCAAGTTAGTCTCCTGTTTTAATTGGTTCCGGTCTGGGAGGCCACAGGGACCCCTCCCTCTCCTCAGATGGACAGATAACAGCTGGTCTGGTCCCATCCTCCGAAATGTTCAGGCACAAACCTGGGAAGCAGCCTCCTCCATTCTCCAGCCAAGGGCTTGGGTTTCCAACCAGCCTTCCTTTTCCTTCTCCAGAACTAATTTTAGCCTCCTTGGTTGTCAGAGTGGAACTGAAATAGTCGGCAGAGGAACACATGCAAAGAGCATGAGCTTGCCTCACGAAACACCTCAGCTCCAGCCCAGAAACTGGTTAGGGAGAAGCCCCATTGTCCAGCAGGTCAGACCCCTCCAGAAAACATTCCCCTGGGAAGAGGGCCTCACATTTGCCCAGTGGAGCAGGCTTCCTTTCCACACCCGCTTCCAGAGGTCATGTGTCCATGAATGAAAACACCCAGTTGGAGCTGCCAGTCCCGAAAAGAATCTGAAAAAGGCACATGCATGTGTACAGCAAGCCTAGAATAACCAGGGGAAAGCATGGGGCTCTGAAGGCGGGAAGCCATTACTGGTCCTGGGCCGGAAGGAGGCATGGCTGACGCCTAACAATCCCAGCCTGCTTTACCCATTGATTTCCAGTAGCTACCATTGTCTTAGTCAGAGACATCACCGACCAACGTAATAAACAAAGAGTCAGAAGAAGGCAGCAGCATTTCCACCACCAGAAAACCTGGGCATCCAGGAACGGTATCCCCAGGACCACAAGGAAGAGGCACCTCTAGGGCTAGGATGGACCCGTAAGTCTGGTGGAGAATGAGAGACCAAAGAAGGAAGCCCAGAACAAGGGGTTGGGTGTCTGTTTTGGAACACAAAGTTGGTGACAGAATAGGAGGGAAGGAAGAGAAAGAATTCTGAGAAGGAAATAAAGTCCTCTTTGTAAAGACCCCAAAAACAGATGGAAGCAGGAAGTCTGAACCCCAGCAAGCACTTCACATACCAGTGATGTGGAGCACTTGAAAACCGGGGCTTTGAAAAATGCCTCCTCCACCCTAACAGCCCAGTTTGTAATCACTTCCCAGTACAGCAAACTGTGTCTCACTGAGTTCAAGATGAGAGAAACACAGTCCCACAGAAAGCGTTCCCTAGCCAAGCTCAGACCAGGCCAGGGGAAAAGTAGAAAATAAACGTGGGGGCAGCCACAGGGGGCTGCCAGCCTGCCAAGCCCAACAGATAGGCCTCCACAGATACCAACCGCTCCACCGGCACCTCCAGTGCTGGCCACCGGTCTAAGCAGCACTGCCCACACCTCCCCAGGTCCACAGGAGGAAGGCTGGCCCTGCCCTCAGATTCCCATCTGGCCACCACACCCTGAGGAGAGGGGAAGAGACTTGCACCCATACCTTTGGGGAGAGGCTGCCCACCTGCCCTGGTGTCCCCAGCCTGAGGACTCCAGGCCCACAGCCGCTGCGGCTCCCCGGAACGCCACACGGCAGGCCCGCTCAGGGGAAAAGGCATGCCCACGGCCTGCTACAACCCCTGTGCTCCGCTAGGCAGACAGGGCTAGCCTCAGCTCCTGAGGCTCCCAGGTGAGCAGAGAGGGGGTCTGGGCAGGCAGAGAGTCGCCAGCAACAGGCACTTCCTGACATTCTGCATGTACAGGAGGAAGAAGCTGAATGCCAGCCTTAAGGCAATGGTCAGAGGCAAGTGGGCGGGTGCGGGCAGGCAGGCTGCCCAGCCACCCACAACCTCCGCCTCCCTGAAACCCGAACCACTTCTGGGAAAACTCAAGGACGCCAGGATTCTCCTCAGTAGCAAGCTGTACACCAGAACCACTAATTTTGAACCGAACTGTCACGTGCTGAGTAGATTTCAACTAAGCAGGAATCTCCTAGGCTTTCAGGAGACCTAACCTCCAACCCTGAATCCAGAGACAGGGGATGGATATGCACGCATAAGCCATTACCCCTACTTCTTACAACTGTGTGCCTCTTTGAAAGCATGAGAACATTCTAGATCAGTGGTTCCTAATCTGAGATGATTTTGCCCTCACCTCTGCTACGGACATTTAGAAAGATCTGGAAACATTTTTCGTTGACATGATTAAAGAGGATCTACTGGACTTTGTAGGTAGAGGTTGCTAAATATCCTACATATGCACAGAACAGCTCAACCCACCACTACCTGCAACCCTCATACACAAGAGGATCATTAGGCCCAAAATGTAAATAGTGTCAAGGTTGAGAAATCCCATTCTGGAATGAGGCCCATGCAGCCAGGACCCTGCCTCAGGACTACCTAGAGTCTGTCTGGAGTCACCCTCAAAAGCATTATCCAGACCCAGTCCTCACCCGATCCCATTCCATGGTGACAGGTCAGTATCTATGAGTGGGTCTAAACTCCTGACCCAATACTCCTTGGTTCTCATTTGCATAACCCTGAGCTCCCAAGCAGAGGGGCTGAGTGCATAGCAGGCACTCAGGGGGCAGCTTTCTGGAAAAACTGACCAGGGCTAGAATCTGAACATCCGGCGGGATCACAAAAGGCAGAGTAAGTGAGGTACCAAGGTGGAACAAGCACCCCTCACCCCCAGGACAAGCTGCCCTGTAGGACTGCTCCCGTGGATATGTGCAGGGCAGCCAGGACTTCAAGGAGTCTAATCAGGGGGCAGCAGGTTCCCTGTATCTGTGCAAAACAGAGTGGGGGCATGCAATATACACACACATGCACATATATACTGATTTACATCTTCCTGGGCAAAGGCTCCACAGCTTTCATCAGATTCTCAGAAGGGGCTATGACATCAAGGATCACTGCATAGAATGTGGGCTCTTCAATGGCTCCCTGTAACGGGAGTTCCTTAGGTGAAGTGCCAGCAGAGGTCCAGGTGCTTTTGGAGATTCTTGATGCCCAGAAAGACCCACAGAGTAGTATACCACAGAGGCCCACCCAAGCAATGGGAGGCCATGGGGTTCAGATCTTATGTTTTTACCCAGCTGTAGGGCCTGGGAAGATGGGCAGGTTTCTCACTTCATCTGTCTTGGAAGGGTCCCTAAGAGCTAGGGAGGGTACCCATTCCTCGAGTGCCCAGCAGGTACAAGGACAGATAGCAGAAAACACTCTTCCCTGGGAGGGCCACCCACAGCCCATGGCTCTGTAGCCCATGTCCTTGGCAGCTACCACTACACTAGGCCTGAGGGATAAGGGTCACGGTCACGTCACTTGCTCACTCTGCCTGCCCTTCCCCAAGGAAGTGGCCAAGTAACACCTTTGGGTCAAAGAATGGTCAGCCTATGAGGACAATCAGGGCCTGTACTTCCTGATGGGACAGGAGGGAGGCAGGTTCCTCTCCAAGAGCTCTGGACACATCACTTAGAACACTGTTCATCCCACCCCCACAGGCCCTGTGATCTGAACTCCAAGTACAGAGACAGGTGTCGGGAGTTCTTGCAGGATACAAGGTGAGTGTCTGGGATGTCCCCTGAAATGCAAGAGCCAAATGGCTTGTTTCCCAAGGACGCTGAGCCAAGCACAGGCCCCAAAAGACTTAAAGAATTATTAAAGAACTAATAACTGACCACTGACTGATCTTGTGACAAGCACCATATGCCATGCTTACAGCATAAAGTCTGCATTCCCTTCTGAGACGGCACTGTCCAATATGGTAGCCACTAGCGTAGCAGTCAAATGTTCTGCAGAGCACTAGAAATGTTGGAGTTGAAATTTCTGTAAGATATATACTGGATTTTTTTGAAGACAGTACAAAAATGGAATGTGTCTCATTTTAATACTGAGTACAGGCTGAAATGATTACTTTGTATATATCAAATTAAGTAAAATATACTTTTTTTTTTTTTTTGAGATAGAATCTTGCTCTGTCACCAGGCTGGAGGGCAGTGGCATGATCTTAGCTCACTGAAACCTCCGCCTCCCGGGTTCGAGTGATTCTCCTGCTTCAGCTTCCCGAGTAGCTGGGACTACACGCAGGCGCCACCAGCAGCCCAGCTAATTTTTGTATTTTTAGTAGAGACGGAGTTTCACCATGTTGGCCAGGATGGTCCCAATCTCTTGACCTCATGACCTGCCCACCTCTGCCTACAAAAGTACTAGGATTACAGGGGTGAGCCACCACACGCGGCCAGTGAAATAGACTATTAAAGTTCATTCCATGTCATGGAAAGAATGAATCCCCCCAAAATTCATACGATGAAGCTCTGACCCCCAGTGTAATGGCATTTGGAGATGGGACCTTTGGGAGGTAGTGAGTGTTAGATTAAGTCATGAGGGTGGGGCCATCAGGTCATGAGGACACGATTCATGGTCTTATAAAAAGAGGAAAGCACCCCCCTCCCCTACCCCACCCCTGTCATGTGAGAATGCAGTAAGAAGGCAGATGTCTGCAAGCCAAGAAGAGGGTCCTCACCAGAACCCAACCATGCCGGCACCCTGCACCCTGGGCTCAGCCTTACAGAACTTTAAGAAAATTAATTTCTGCTGTTTAAGCCACCAGTCTACAGTATTTTGTTATGGCAGCCCAAGCTAAGACTGTTTCTTCTTCCTTTTATTAACGTGACTACTAGGAAATGTTAAGTTTTATGTCTACATAGAGTTCACGTAATATTTCTGTCAGCACTCTTCTAGATGTTCCTTCTACCAGGGCACTGTGTGCTGCACAGCGTGAGGGTTATTCCAAAAGGCAAGCCAGGAGCTTGAAAAAAAACGGCATTCCTGAAGCCAAAGCAACAGGAGGGTCAGGTCTGCTCCAAACTAGGCCTGGGGCAGCTCTTTTCACAGTTCCTCACAGGTCAGGGACTGGCTGGTGTGACCACAAGAAATACCTAGTGACCCCCGCCTTCCTCCCTGGGCAGGAACATAGGTCCTTATAGTGTGACTCTGACTGCCCTGGCAGGGTACACTGCTCAGCACTGTCCAAGCTAGGAGGCTGAAGCAAAGGAAAAAGAAAGGAAATACAGTCCTTCCAGGGCCCTGATGCCACCCTGCCCTGCCAAGTGGAGGGAAGTGTGAGACCAGTCCCCTCCAGAGCCCAGGTTTGAAGCTGTCTTGCCTCAGGAGGAAGCGCTCCTAAAGGCGTGGACTTGGAAAAGCCCCGGACTTGGAAAAGCCCCAGTACTTGCAGGGATCAGGCACCCAGCAGGTCTGGAGGCAGCCAGGTGGGCTGCTGTGTGCCTATCAAGTCAGTCTGCTGCCGCCCTCCCTCTGGCAGACCAATGCCTCCCCTTTCACCTCAGAGCTCTCCTTCTTGGGGAAAGGGCATCCAAAAGGGAGCGGGGCAAAAAAGAGGAACAGAAAGTCCAACACGACCACCACTTTGCCTCCAGCACACAGGAAGCAGCTCCAGGAGAGCTGCAATGCCCCCTTCCGTAGGTGCACAGGTGCCAACTGGTCTTCTGGTCTCCGCACTTAGGCTGCGCGAGCGCTACTACCCTACAGAACTCACTCGTTTTCGGTGTAAACTAAGACTCACCACGACGCAAATGAGGTAGAACTGCAGTGGGAATGGGACGGAGATCCCAGATCCCCACCCCCGCAGCAGCGTGGGGACTCCGGCCCCGCCCCTGCACGCCCAGCCCCGCCCCTCACGGGTTTCCCAGACTCCAGGCTGCTGCCACCGTGGGCGGCGGGGGACCCGCGCTGCATGTGTAATGGGGGCTGGGAACAAAGACGCGCAGGACCTGGCGGCCGGGTACCAGCAGCCCCGACCTTCTCGCCAGCGCCTCAATACCCAGCTCCCCACGCTTCCCAGGACTGGCCAAAAGGCCGTCCCGGCGCGCCCGCCGGGGTTAGGGGTACCCTAGCACCACTGGAAGAGGGAAATCGGTGCTTGGGCCTTACGGGAAAAAAAGCTTTCCAAGCGGAACTCCGCTTGTTTACGCCAGCACCCACACACCCCCAAGCACACAAGCGCTGGCCGAACACCTCCTACCCCACGCCCGTGGTCGCCAGCGAGCTAAGTGCGCGGGTCACCCACCCGGCCACGTGCCTCCCGAAGGCCCGAGCGAACAGGGACCTGTTGGTTTTCCATCTTACCCCCTCTCCCCTCCCAAGTACGCAAACAAAGCGGTCCCGCGAAGCGACCACACTCCGCAACCGGGGCCAAAGGCAGGGAAAGAGGGAGCAGGTGGGAGCCAGCACCGAGAGCCCGCCGGGCCGGGAACGCGACGCAGACTGGTGGTCTGGGATGCAGGGGACTCCCTGGGCTGCGCGAAGCCGCCCCCTTCGCTTCACTACACTTAGTGACTCTGAGGGACGTGCAACCCTCCCCGCAAGCCGCTGCTGCTGCACCTACAATCCTGCCGGCCCCATGAGATGTGCCCACCAGCTTGGACGCCTTCCCCACACTCAGGTTTTCTTCACGCTGTCCCTGGGTTCCACGCGCCCGCGTAGCCTGAACTCCGACCCTGAGGCTCCGGGTCCCGGCCCCCAAAGCAGGGGCGCGTCTAGGAACCAGAACCCCGCAGAATGACTGAACAGACAAGATCGTGCCCCCAAGACCTGCGAGCGGGGCACCCGGGGCGCCCCCAGCCCCGGCCCCGGGAGCTGCGAGCTGAATGCAGGTGGCGCGGCGACGAGGCCGCGGGCCCGCCCTTTGTTGGTAAACACCGCGCGGCGCCAGAGGCCAGCCCCGCGCGCCCTCTCAGCGTCCCCGCGCCGCGCCCCGTTCTTACCCGCGCACAGCGATCCCCAGAGGAGGGCGAGGGCCGCCCAGGGCGCCGTCATGTTCCGCGGCGCCGCCCCGCGCACACCCGGAGCCCGCGGGCAGGGCCGCACGGCGCTCCCGGGGCGCGCAGGGCCGGGGCGGCGGCTGCGCTTTCCTTCCCGCTCCTTCCTTCGGTCTCGTTCCCCGCGCGCTTCCTGCGCCTTCGTCCCCGAGCAGCGTTCGGTCTCCAAGGGCCGGTCGGCGGGGCCGGGCTCAGGGCAGCTGCGGGCGGTGCAGGCTGCGGCCCGGGCTCCGGAGCGACGCGGGGGCCGGGGGGCGGCGGCGGGGCACGGGCCGGGGCGCGCCCGACTCAGGCATAGCGCGGCGGGGCTGGGCCCGGGCCCCCGGCGCAGGGGCCGAGTCCGGAGGGGCCATGAACGGGGGGAGGGGTGGGGGGAGGGGAGCTGAACCGAGTCCAAAATGGCTCCGGAGCGGCGGTCACGGAGCCGAGCCAGCGGGGAAACCCGGATGTTGGATACAAAGAGGCGGGCGGGCTGGGCGGGGAGGGGGAGGGGAGGCGGGCCCTCCGGCCGCGTGGTCCGCGCCCCCCTCAGGGGCGGGGCCCCAGAGAAACAACAACACAGAGGCCCCGCCCCCAACCCGTGCGGTGCGGGAGGACGCGCGCACCACCCTCCCGGAGGGCGAGGCGGGGCGCGCGGAAAGGGGTGCTGGGAGTGGGCCCCTGACCACTTTGGCTGGGAGCCTGTGGCCATTGCACTCGCAGTTAGTGCCCGGCACGCTCGAGCCCACGCTCCTCACACATGCTACCCTATGTAAGGTCTGACCGCGCAGAGAACGGCATGGTAATCTCTGTGACCTGCACGTACACCCCAGAGGAGTTCCTGGAAGAAACGATCAACCCCTGCAGCGGGCGCCTAACTAACCTGAGACATTCTTCTATTGTTTCTTATTCGGCCCTCAACTGACAAGGCCACTGGACTTTGTAACCGAGCTTGGCCAAACTCATGACTCCAGACTCTACGACCCCCTCCCAGCTTTGCCAGCCTCCTGACTCCACACCCTAGGACCCCCTCCCAGCTTGCAGAACACCACTAACTGTATCTTCTGTAGCTTTCCGCTGCCCAGCCCAGACGTGTAAAACCAACTCCTATCCCACCGCCCTTCGCTGAGGCCCTTTTCAGCCTCAGCCCTCGCACCCAGGTGAATCAACAACCGTATTGCTCACACAAAGCCAGTTTGGGAGTCTCTTTATTCAGAGTGCGCGTTTTAACACCCTACAACCCCGGAATGAGTGGATAGCCCAGGACTCTGGCCCAGACCCCTCCGCACCTTGGATTCCCCACCTGTGCAGTGAGGGTCAAACCATGGGAAAGTCGAATCTCTATTGATGGGCGAATTCAGTGGCAGAAAGAGGCTGACTTCCCTGAATTGACAAGCTGTCCCCCGTCTGCAATCCCTTGCCACACACTCAAAGGCACAGCTAGGAATCCTTGGGAGTGGTGATTTAAACCCAATCAAGGGACGGAGGGGGTGGAGTCCCGCCCCCTCCATGCCCAGCGGGTGGAAAAGGGCGTTGGGCAACCTGCGTGCCCTCCCTAACCCCATCTTGTCCTCAGCAGTTCGGAACGGGAGCCCTCAGTGTTCCCGAGTTTCAATCTGCGCCTTCAAAACTTCTTAACTGCCTCCAGAACCCTACAGTTGGAGATCTTGTCTAGCACATGGTTTTGCTGTTTTCCTCACCTCCAGCTCCGTCCTTGAGAAGCCATCGTTCTTAGTCTCAGATTCCACCCTCTTTATCAAACCAGAGCTTTGGAAGGTCGTGATGGGGCTCCCAGCTAAAGAGGGAATGACTATCATAGCTCAGGGATGAGGCTCCGAGATCCTCAGATAACTTTAATAATCCTCTGTCTTCTCTTGACTTGCCACATCCTTGCTTGGAGCAGGGCAAGAGCACTGAAAGGGAGGTGGCATCTGGAGGTCTGGGTCATTTCACTTCTCTGAGCCTCAGTTTTCCCATATGCAAAGTGAAGAGGTTAGACTCCTGTAGGGCTAAGGGCCCCACAGGGTCGTGGGGTGAGCCTTATGCTGTGCTGAGGCGCAGGATCCGAGAAATAAAGAGACAGGACACAGAAGTACAAGGAAAACGCAGCTGGGCTGGGGGGGCCACACCACCTATAAGCAGAGTCAGGCGAGGCCCCAAATGTCCAGAAGCATGAGTATTTATTGTGTATAGGTTAGGGGGCAGGGCAGTGAGTGAAATCATCTTTAAGGATAGTGATAGGGTTGTGAGCAATAAAACATGGGGTCCACCCCATTAGGTCACCTAGGCTGGGAGGTGGACAGTACGCAGCAAGGGGCCCATTCCCATGAAGGCAAGGGCTGTGTGCAGTAAGGGGTCCACCCCCATTAGGTCACCGAGGCTTGAAGGTGGACCGTGCGCAGTGAAGAGGGTGCAGTGTGCAATACTTCTATCTATGGGCAAGCTACTAAGAAGATTTTTTTTTTAAATAGAGCCGGGGTTTCGCCTCGTTGGCCAGGGTGGTTTCGAACTCCTGACCTTAGGTGATCCACCCACATCCCAAAAGTGCTTCTTAGTAGCCCCCCAAAGTGCTACTAAGATTTATAGGAGGATGCTTTAAGTCACATAGCAGTGACAGAGCTGTCAAGGTTACTGCCACCTTCTGGCAGCTTCCAATGGGTTCTATGGGAAGATGCTTTTCAAGCAGCACAGTAGCAAGAGCTGATAAAGTTCACAGTCACCAAGGTGGATTGCCGTTCTGAGGGCAGCCTTCCACAAGAACTGGAGCAAAGTCCTACAACTCCTTTATCAGGAGGAGTGGCTCTTGCCCCAAGCCTGCCATACAACGGGTATCTTTACAATACTGAACGCTGCCACCTAGGCCATGGATTCTTGTCCTGGTATAACTGTTTTTCCTTTAAATCATGCTCTGCACTGTGTCTGCTCTAGGCATTCCTCCGATTATAAGCTGCTTATTCCTTAATTCATGCTCTGTACTGTGTCCACTCTAGGCATTCCTCCGATTATGAACTAAGATATAATTATAGGTATATATGTAGGGAAATATCCTTTAGGCACTCATACTATCAACTACTATATGATTATATAGAGAGGATTATATAAAGGGATTCTTCAAGCCCTAATTCTATAAACTAATATATGATTATGTAAAGGATTATATAAAAGGAAATAGCTGAGTAGTAACACTATAAAGTGAGATATTCTTCAAGCCCTAACTGTGCCAGGGTTCTGCTTAGCTCTCATTCCTCGGTGCCTACATGGGAGGTTATCCACAGACTCCCTCAGGGCTTTGCAGCTTCTTAATGGCAGAAAACTATTCAAACAAAATCTTTTGTAAATGTTCACTATAGGCAAGGCGAGCTGGCTCACACCTGTAATTCCAGCACTTTTAGAGGCCCAAAGGCACTTGAGGTCAGGAGTTCAACACCTGCCTGACCAACATGGCGAAAACGTGTCTCTACTAAGCAATACAAAAATTAGCTGGGCATGGTGACACACACCTGTAATTCCAAATACTTGGTAGGAGGCTGAGGCAGGAGAATCCCTGGAACCTGGGAGGGAGGTGGAGGTTGCAGTGAGCCATGATCGGGCCACTGCACTCCATCCTGGGTGACAGAGTGAAACTCTCTCCCAAAACACAAAAGTTTACTATGGAATGTATATTGTTTTGATCGACACTGAAATAGGGTCAACTACCCCTGCTCACCAGGCACCAGGAACACCTCAGGGACCACACTTTGAAGGCACTTCCCAGAAAGATTTCTGAGTCTTTAAAAGTCCCTTCCAGTTCTGGGAAATCCTACGTGAAAAATGATGGCCCCTGCTTGCTACAATCCCTACAGGTGACCTATTATCTAAGTCCTTTAATGCAGGATTGAATACTATGCGACTGTGTGCCAAGCAAGAAGCAATGTTTTATGGGACACCCTAGCTGTGTACAAGGTATCTTGTAATACCACAGGAGGCCACAGTGATAGACTGTGATGAGGGAAGTAAGTCCATATCCAGTTTAAGTGTCTTTTCTAGGGAGCATAAATCATTATCTCCATTCCAATATGGACTGGAAGTATCGACTTTTGTCCATGTGCCCAAAATTAGATTGGCTGGTTCCACCCTTCTACTCCATGCCAGGTCCGGTATCACAATAAGGGCTGAGTCCAAGCTGCCCAAATACCTGTTTTCCACTGTGACCTGTCTGGGAAATCCAGATTTATATCCAGCTGCTTACTTGACAACTCTATTTGGTACCCTATCAGGCATCTCAAATGTGACCTAGCCAAAGCAGAATTCCTCATTTTCCCTATAAATCTACTCCCCAGTTTTCCCTGTCTGAGTCAATGGCATAAGCAACTACCCCACTGCTCAAATCAGAACATTATGAGTCCTACTGAAACCAGCCAAAGAGTCCCACAGATGGTTGCTTTTGTTTTTGCTTTTGAGACAGAGTTTCGCTCTTGTTGCCCTGGCTGGAGGGCAGTGCCATGATCTCAACTCGCTGCAATCTCCACCTCCTGGGTTCAAGCAATTCTCCTGCCTCAGCCTCCAGAATAGCTGAAATTACAGGCATGCCACTACGCCCAGCTAATTTTTGTATTTTTAGTAGAGATGGGGTTTCATCCTGTTGGCCAGGCTGGTCTCGAACTCCTGACCTCAGGTGATCCACCTGCCTCAGCCTCCCAAAATTCTGGACTATAGATGTTGACCCTTCTGAAGTTAAAGCTTGAAACATATTTGTTTTATCTGAGTTCCTTCCTTGGGAAAGGACCTTCAGGCCTCTCGCAAAAAGTATTTATCAAAGAACTGAAACCAGATCACCCTCACTAGACGCTGGGCCCCTCAGTCACCGTGATTGCTTTCTTGCCCCTCCCATGCACCTGCTTTCTTGTATATTGTTACATTTCTTTCCTGCTATATAAACCCCTGGTTTTGGTCGTCAGGGAAATGGATTTGAGACTGAGCTTCCATCTCCTTGGCTGCAGCACCTGATTAAAGCCTTCTTCCTTGGCAATCCTTGTCATCTCACTGACTGGCTTTCTGTGCGCCCAGCGGCAGGACGTAGACCAAACCCCTGGTGTTTCAGTAACAATACTCAATCCCTCCTATATCCAATCCATCAGCAGAATGGCCTCAAAAGGGTATCCACCACCAGCTACTTTTTCCCATGAACATTACTACGACATTGTCGTATCTGGACTGCTGCAATAGCAGTGAACTAGAAAGGATCTTAACTGGTTCTCTGAATTCATTTTTGCCTTAAATAAGTCTTCCATATACAAGTGAAGTGAATTCCCTGCTGCCATTTTGATCACGAGCTCATCAAGCAAATACTAGGCTGGTTGAAAAAGGTGATAATGGATATCTGAAAAACAAGTTCGATTTGGGTTTTCCGTTCTTTTGAACAACTACAAAATTGCTGAATACCACATTTGATATCAGACATGTTGTGACCAGAAACTGAAAGGCAAAAAAAAAAAGCCTAAAATTCCAAATGTCTTCTGTAGAATATATGTCAGTGAGCTCTGCATTAAGGCATTCGATATGTGAGGACCACTCTTCCCTGGCTTCCCCACTCTTCACCAATCAAGACCAGAAACCAGGGAATTGAGAAGAATCAGTTGAACATTACATTCTTTAGTATCAAGCTCATGGACGAAGATGGAAAACTATAGCATTATAATAAGACTTGGTATCTATTTAATTATAACGGATTCTATTCAAGGGTTAAATACATTAGTTTAGCAAGATAAACTTTTAAAGTAACCACAATTTTTACAATGTTATTTGGGGGTTTCTTCATTTCAGAAAATATAAGTGACCTCAGCCTCTCTCAGCTTCTGAGAGGCCCTGGTTAGACATACACTGTAAAGGGTAATTTAGGTGTAGCAATATTGCATTAAACAATTACATGATAGTACCATTCACAGTGTATAATTGTGGTGGAGGGGTGGGCAGTGCATGCTTTCGTTGGTGATACAATTCCCCCGAGACTTAATAAGCTGTCTGCAATTTCCTGGACGTAGTTCTCAAAGTGCTTTATTTCTTTGCCTTATTTATTTTCTTCCTGGACCTCATACTTCTCCCTGTACCCTTCTCTTAATGGTGATTACTTGAGGTCAACTAAATGAATTGGCTTGGGTAGGAAGCTAACACTCTCTATCTCTCAAGAGAGATTAGATTGTGCTATACTAATGGAAAAATCCCAAAACCTTAATGGCTTAAAACAACAAAACTTATTTCTTTCTCGAGATACATGTCCATGGGAGGTCAACAAACAAGCTCTACTCGTTGTAATAACTCAGGGACTCAGACTAAGAGGGCTACCTTTTGATGCATGCTTCTACTATTGCAGAGACGTGGGAAAGAGACCAGGGTAAATTCCATTCTGGCTCTCAAAACTTCTACCAGATTCTGGGAAGATGATGGTTCGATTGTTGGCTGCATTGTTTTTGAATCTTTCAAAATCTTCATATCAAAACACAGAGTAAGCTAGGCATGGTGGCTTATGCCTGTAGTCCCAGCACATTGGGAGGCTGAGGCAGGAGCATCACTTGAGCCCAGGAGTTCAAGACTAGCCTAGGCAACATAGTAAGACCCCTGTTTGTTAAAAATAAATAAAAATAAGGCTGGGCACGGTGGTTCACACCTGTAATCCCAGCATTTTGGGAGGCCGAGGCAGGCAGATCACGAAGTCAAGAGATCAAGACCATCCTGGCCAACATGGTGAAACCCCATCTCTACTAAAAATACAAAAATTAGCTAGGCATGGTGGCACATGCCTGTAGTCCCAGCTACTCAGGAGGCTGAGGTGGGAGAATCGCTTAAACCCAGGAGGTGGAGGTTGCAGTGAGCCAAGATTGTACCACGGCACTCCAGCCTGGGTGACAGAGACTCCATCTCAAAATAAACAAATACTAAAAATTTAAAAATAAATAAATAAAAATTTAAAACACAAATATTTGTCTTTTGTGCCTGGCTTATTTCACTCAAGATATATCCAGATCCATCCACGATGCTGCCAGTGATAGGATTTCATTTTTTAATTAAAATTTATGAGACAGGATCTCACTATGTTGCCCAGGCTGGGCTCAAACTTGTGGGCTCAAGCAATCCTCCTTCCTCAGCCTCTCAAAGTGCTAGGATTACAGTCGTGAGCCACTGTGCCTGGCCAATTTCATTCTTTTTAATAGCCAAATAGTATTTCATTGTGTATGTATACTACATTTCCTTCATCTATTCATCCAGTGATGAATACTTAGGTTGATTCTATATCCTTCCTATTGAGAATAGTGCAGCCATACACATGAATGGAGGTATTCCTTTGATATATTGATTCCTTTTCCTTTGGGTAGCTATCTGGAACTGGGACTGCAGTATCAAATGGTAATTCTATTTTTAGTTTTTTGAGAAATCCTATACTGTTTTCCATAATGACTGTGCTAGTTTACATTCTCACCAACAGTGTATAAGAGTTCCCTTTACGGTCACATATGGTGGCATATGCCTATAATCCTGGCACTTTGGGAGGCCGAGGAGGGAGAATTTCTGGAGTTCAGGAGTTCAAGAAAGATTTCAAGACCATCCTGGACCAACATAGGAGACTCTGCCCATATCTACAGAGAAAAAAATCAAAAAATTAGCCAGCTGTGGTGGCTCATGCCTGTGGTCTCAGCTCTTCAGGAGGCTGAAGTGGAAGGATCACTTGAGCCCAGGAGATGAAGTCTCCACTGAGCCATGACCATGACACTGCACTCCTACCTGGGCAACAGAGTGAGACCCTGTCTCAAAAAAAAGTTTCCTTTTCTCTGCATCCTGGTCAACATTGTTATTTTTTGTCTTTGTAATAGTAGCCATTCTGGCTGGGTAATTATCTCATTGTGGCTTTGATTTGTACTTCTCTGACCAGAAGTGACATTGAGCATTTTTTCGTATGCTGTTATCCACTGTATGTCCTCTTTTGATAAATGTCTATTCATGTCCTTTGTCTACTTTTAATGGGATTATTTGGGATTTTGTTCCTGTTCAGTTGTTTGAGTTCCGTGTATATTGTGGATATTAGTCCCCTGTTGGATGAATAGTTTGCAAACATTTTCTCCCATTAAACAGATTGTTTCTTTACTCTGTTGATTGTTTCTTTTGCTGTACAGAAGCCTTTTCGTTCAATAGAGTCCATTTGTCTATTTTTGTTTTTATGGACTGTGCTTTTGAGATCTTAGTCATAACTTCTTTGCCTAGACCAATGTCCAGGAGAGTTTTCCCTAGGTTTTCTTCTAGTGTTTTCATAGTTTCAGATCTTGAATTTAACTCTTTAATCTATTTTGTGTTTTGTTTTGTTTTTGTTTTTGAGACAGAGTCTCACTCTGTCATCCAGGCTAGAATGCAGTGGCGTGATCTGGGCTCACTGCAACCTCTGCCTCCCAGGTTCAACTGATTCTCCTGCTTCAGCCTCCCGAGTAGTTGGGACTATAGGCATGTGCCACCACACCCGGCTAACTTTTTGTATTTTTAGTAGAGATGGGGTTTCACCAAGTTAGCCCAGATGGTCTCAATCTCCTGACCTCATGATTCACCCGCCTCAGCCTCCCAAAGTGCTGGGATTACAGGTGTGAGCCACCACGCCTGGCCTGGTTTGTGGGTAACCCCACATCTGGGCACTGAGGAAGGAGAGCTAAGCAGATCCCCGGCACAATTAGTGCCTGAAGCATATCTTAGTTTATAGTGTTATTACTCAGTTATTTCCTTTATATAATCCTTTATATATAATCATATATTAGTTTATAGAATTGATGCCTTCATTTCAGACTTGGGAGCCAGATAAAAAATAATAATAATAAATAAAAGAAAAAAATAATTAATGCTTGAAGAATATCCTACTATGCAGTTATTTCCATATATATGTGTGTGTGTGTATATATATATATACACACACACACATATATATACAATTATATCTTATATATATACAATTATATCTTAGTTCATAGTCAGAGGAATGCCTAGAGCAGACACGGTACAGAGCATGAATTAAGGGATAAACAGTTATACATATATAAGCATATCTTGCTTATAGTTGGAGGAATGTCCAGAGCAGACACGGTGCAGAGCATGATTTAAGGGAAAAAGAGTTACACCAGGACGAGAACACAGCCCAGGCGGCAGCGTTCAGTATTGTAAAGATACCCTCTGGGTGGCAGACTTGGAGCGAGAGCCTCTCCTCCTGATAAGGAGTTGTAGTACCTTGCGTCCAGTTCTTGTGGAAGGCTGCCCTCAGACCAGCAATCCCACGAGCATCCAAGGGCTTAAAACCCCTCCGGTATAATCACGCTTTGGTGACTGTGTAACTTGTCAGCTCTCTAGCTACTGTGCTGCTCAGAGCATCCTCCTATAGAAATCACTGGAAGCTGCCAGCAGGTGGCTGTAGACCTGGTCAGCTCTGCTGCTATGCTGACTCAAGAGCGTCCTCCTATAGAATTCCTTAGAAGTAGCCTGCCCCAGACAAGAGATATTGTGCACTGCACTGTTCACTGCGCACGACCCACCTCCTAGCCTCGGTGACCTAACGGGGGGGTGGACCCCTTGCTGTGCACGACCCACCTCCTAGCCTCAGTGACCTAACGAGGGGGTGGACCCCGTGCTGCGCACTGCCCACCTCCTAGCCTCGGTGACCTAATGGGAGTGGACCCCTTGTTTATTGCTCACGTGATTGTCTTGACCCTATCACTGTCCTTAAGATGACCTCACTCACTACCCTTCCCCCTGTCTTGTACCTAATACATTCAGGGCCTCACCTGTCTCCGCTCATAGGTGGCATGGCCCCCCCGAGCCCAGCTATCTTTTCCAGTCCTTCTGTGTCCTGTCTCTTTACTTCTTGGATCCTGCACCTCAGCACAGCGATAGGGGACACCCCACGACCCTGTAGGGCTGCGACCCTACATGGTTTTTGTATACGGTAAGAGATAGGGGTCTGGTTACATTCTTCTGCATGTGAATACCCAATTTTCCAACTATTTATTGAACAGAGTTTCCATTTCCCAATATAAATGCATGTCAGCTTTGTCAAAGACTAGTTGGCTATAAATATGTGGCTTTATTTCTGGGTTCTCTATTCTGTTCCATTGGTCCATGTGTCTATTTTTATACCAGTATGATGCTATTTTCGTTACTATACCCTTGTAATGTATTTCGAAGTAAGGTAATGTGATGCCTCCAGCTTTGTTCTTTTAGCTCAGGGTTGCTATGGCTATTTGGGCTCTTTTTGGTTCCTTGTGAATTTTAAGATTGTTTTTTCCTAATTCTATGAAGAATAATGTTAGTATTTTGATAGCTATTGTGTTGAACCTGTAGATTGCTTTGGGCAATATGGTCAGTTCAATGATATTAATTCTTCTGTTCCAAGACCATGGGATATTTTTCCTTTGTTTGTGTCTTCAGTTTCTTTCATCAGCGTTTTGGAGTTTTCCATGTAGAGGTCTTTCGCCTCCTTGGTTAAATGGGTCCCTAGGTATTTTATTTTATTTTTTGTAGCTCTTGTAGATGGGATTGCCTTAAAAAAAGAGACAAGGTCTTGCTCTGTCACCTAGGCCAAAGCGCAATGGTGCAGTCAGCTCCCTATAGCCTTGAACTCCTGGCTCAAGCAATTGTCCTGCCTCAGCCTCTGAGTAGCTGGGACTACAGGTGCATGCCACCACACTTGGCTTTTTTTTTTTTTTAGGAGTCTCGCTGGAGTGGAGTGGTGCTATCTCAGCTCACTGCAACCTCCGCCTCCTGGGTTCAAGTGATTCTCCTGTCTCAACCTCCTAAGTAGCTAGGACTACAGGCACGTGCCACCACACCTGGCTAATTTTTGCATTTTTAGTAGAGGTTTCACCATGTTGGCCAGGATGGTGTCAATCTCCTGACTTCGTGATCTGCCTGCCTCGGCCTCCCAAAGTGCTGGGATTACAGGCGTGAGCCACCGCGCCCAGCCTATTTTTATGTTTATACAGGGTCTCACTGTGTTGCCCAGGCTGGTCTTGAACTCCTGGCCTCCAGTGATCCTACTGCCATAGCCTCCTAAAGTGCTGGGATTACAGGCATGAGCCACTACACCTTGCTGGGATTGCCTTCTTGATTTCTTTCTCAGCTAGATCATTATTGGTGTACAGCAACACGACTGGTTTTTGTACATTGATTTTTATATCTGGCAACTTTACTGAATTCATTCATCAAATCTAAGAGTTTTTTGATGTAGTCATCAGTTTTTATTGGATCTAGGATTGTATATCATATTATCAAGAAACAGGGATAATTTGGCTTTTTCTTTTACAATATGGATGCCTTTTCTTTCTTTCTCTTGCCTGAATGCTCTGGCTAGGAATTCCAGTACTATGTTGAGTAGGAGTGGTGACAGTGACTTGTCTTGTTCCAGTTCTTGGAAGAAAGGCTTTCCACTTTTCTCCATGCAGTATGATGTTAGCTGTGGGTTTGTTGTATACGCCTTTTTTTGATTTGAGGTATGTTCCTTCATCGCCCAGTTTCTTGAAAGAATCATGAAGGAATGTTGAATTTTACCAAATGCATTTTCTACTTCTATTGAGTTGATCATACAGTTTTTGTCCTTCATTCTGTTGATATGATGTATCATGTTTACTGATTTGCATATGTGGAACCGTTCATCCTTGCACCCCTTGTGTAAATCCCACTTGATTGTGGTGTGTTATCTTTTTGATGTGCTGTTGGATTTAGTTTGCTAGTATTTTGTTGAGCAATTTCGTGTCAGTGTTCATCAGATATATTACCCTGTAGTGTTCTTTTTTGTTGTGGCCTTTTCTGGTTTTGGTATCAGGATGATGATGGCCTCACAGAATGAGTTAGGGAGAATTCTCTCTTCTTTGATGTTTTGGAATAGTTTTTAGGAGGATTGGTATTAGTTCTTTTACATTTGGTAGAATTCAGCTGTAACTCTATCCAGTACAGGGTTAAGAAACTTTTTATTACTGTTTTAATCTTGTTACCCGTTATTGGTCTGTTTGAGTTTTCTGTTTCTTCCTGGTTCAAACTTGGTAGTTTGTATGTGTCCAGAAATGTATCCCTTTCATCTAGCTTTTCCAGTTTGTCTGTGTAGAATTGTTCATAATTGTTGCTGATGATCTCTTGCATTTCTGTGTTACCAGTTATAATAGCTCCTTTTTCATTTCTGATTTTGTTTATTTGGGTCTTCTCTTTTTTTCTTGGTCAGTCTAGCTAGTGGTTTATCAATGTTGTTTACCTGTTTGAAGAGCAAACTTTTAGTTTTGTTTATCCTTTGTATTTTTTAGTCTGTTTTTCAATTAGTTCTGCTCTGATCTTTATTCCTTGTCTTCTGCTAATTTTGGGTTTGGTTTGTTCTTGCTTTTTTAGTTCTTTGAGATACATTGTTAGATTGTTAACTTGTGATCTATTTTTTTTTTTTGACATAGGCAGTTACTGGTGTAACTTCCCTCTTTGCACTACCTTTGCTATATCCCACAGATTTTGATATGTTTCATTTCCATTTTCATTTGCTTGAAGAATTTTTTAAATTTCCATTTCAGTTTCTTCATTGACCTAATTATCATTCAGGAACATGTTGTTTAATTACATACATTTGTATAGTTCCCAAAGTTCCTCTTGGTATTGATTTCTAGTTTTATTACATTGTGGTCTGAGGAAATACTTGACATAAATTTAATATCTAAAAAATTGTTGAGGCTTGTTTTGTGGCCTAACATATGGTCTATCCTGGAGAATGTTCTGTGTGCCGATGAAAAGAATCTATATTCTGCAGTTGTTGGATAGAATGTTCTGTAAATGTTCATAAGGTTTGTTTGGTCTGAAGTTCAGCTTAAGTCCAATGTTTATTTGTTAATTTTCTGTCTAGATGATGTAATGCTGAAAGCAGGTGTGAAGTCCCCCACTATGATTGTATTGCAGGCTATCTCTCTATTTCAATCTAGTAAGATTTGCTTTATGAATGTGGGTGCTCCAGTGTTGGGTGCATATACGTTTAAAACTGTTATATCCTCTTGCTGGATTGATTCCTTTATCGTTATAAAATGACTGTGTGTGTTTGTGCATGTGTACATGCACGTGTGTGTGTTTGTGTGTGTTTTACTGGTCTTGACTTAAAGCCTGTTTTATTTAATGTAATAAGCATAGATACTCCTGCTCACATATGGTTTCTGTGTTCATGGAATATATTTTTCCATTTATTTACTTTCAGTCTATATGTATCTTTACTGGTAAGGTGAATTTCCTGTAAGCAACATACAGTTTGATCACCTTTTTAAAAAAGTGTATTCGATCAGTCTGTCTCATTCTGTCACCCAGGCTGAAGTGCAGTGGTGTGATCTCGGCTCACTACAATCTCTGCCTCCTAGGTTCAAGTGATTCTTAGCCTTAGCCACCTGAGTAGCTGGGATTACAGGCACATACCACCACACCCATTGTATTTTAGTAGAGATGGGGTTTCGATATGTTAGCCAGGCTGGTCTTGAATCCTGGCCTCAAGCAATCCACCTGCCTCTGCCTCCCAAAGTGTTGGGATTATAGGCATGAGCCACCACACCTAACCCCAATCAGTCTATATCTTTTTAGTGAAGAATTTAAACCGTTTTCATTCAAGGTTATTATTGATATGTGAAGCTTTGTTCCTATCACATTGTTAATTGTTTCCTGGTTGTTATACATATTCTGTTTCTTTTTCACTTACTGTCATTGCAGCTTGGTGGATTTCTGTAGTGGCACTATTTGAGTTCTTTCTCTTCCTTCTTTGTGTGATTGTTTTACCAATGAAGTTTATTGTTTTATGTGTTTTCATGACATGAATACCCATATTGCTTATTGCTTCTAAGTTAGGGCTCCCTTGGGCATTTCTTGTAGGACCAGTCTAGTGGTAACAAATTCCCTCAGTATTTGCTTATTTGAGAAAGACATTTCTCCTTCATTTATGAGGGGAAATTTTGCTGAATAAAGTATTCTTGGCTGCCAATTGTTTTCTTTCAGCACTTTGAATATATCATCCAATTCTCTTCTGGCCGATAAGGTTTCTGCTGAGAAATCCACTGTTAGTCTCATGGGCTTTCCTGTACAGGTAATAGATGCTTTTCTCCTGCTGTTTTTAGGACTCACTCTTAATCTTGGACTTTAGACAATCTGACTATAATGTACCATGAAAGAGATCTGATATGGTTTCGCTGTGTCCCCACCCAAATCTCATCTTGAATTGTAATAATCCCCACATGTCAAGGGCAGAATGAGGTGGAGATAATTGAAACATGCGGCTGGTTTTCCCCTTGCTGTTCTCGTGATAGTGAGTGACTTCTCACAAGATCTGACGGTTTTATAAGGGGCTTCCCCCTTCACTCAACGCTCATACTCTCTCCTGCTGCCCTGTAAAGAGGTGCCTTCTACCATGATTGTAAGTGTCCTGGGGCCTCTCCAGCCATGTGGAACTGTGAGTCAATTAAACTTCTTTTCTTTATAAATTACCTAGTCTCAGGTATTTCTTCATAGGAGCAGGAGAACAGATTAATACAGTAAATTGGTACCAGAAATGGGGTGTTGTTATAAGGATACTCACAAATGAGGCAGCAACTTTGGAACTGGATAAGAGGCAGAGGTCAGAATGGTTTGGAGACAGGAAAATGTGGGCCAGTTTGGAACTTCCTAGAGACTTGTTGAATGGCTTTGACCAAAGTGCTGATAGTGATATGGACAATGGTATCCAAGCTGAGGTGGTTTTGGATGGAGATGAGGAACTTTTTGGGAACTGGAATAAAGTTGATTCTTGCTGTGCTTTAGCAAAGACTTTAACAAAGAGACTGGCAGCATTTTGCCCCTGCTGTAGAAATCTGTGGAACTTTGAGCTTGAGAGAGATAATTTAAGGTATCTGGTGGAAGAAATTTCTAATTGCTAAAGCGTTCAAGAGGAAGCAGAGCACAAACGTTTGGAAAATTTGCAGCCTGATGATGCAATAGAAAAGAAAAATCCATTTTTCTGGGGAGAAATTCAAGTCTACTGCAGAAATTTACCTAAGTAATGAGAAGCCAAATGTTAATCACCAAGACAATGGGGAAACTGTTTCCAGGGCATGTCAGAGAACTTCACAGCAGCCCCTCCCATCATGGATCTGGAGGCCTAAAAGGAAAAATGGTTCTGTGGGTCAGGCCCAGGGCCCCTCTGCTGTGTGCAGCCTAGGGACTTGGTGCCTCACATCCCAGCTGCTCCAGCCATAGTACAGCTTAGGCTGTGGCTTCAGAGGGTGCAAGCCCCAAGCCTTGGTAGCTTCCATGTGGTGTTGAGCCTGAAGGTACAGAGATGTCAAGAACTGAGGTTTCAGAACCTCTGCCTAGATTTCAAAGGATGTATAGAAATGCCTGGATGTTCAGGCATAAGTTTGTTGTAGGGACAGAGTCCTCATGGAGAACCTCTGCTAAGGCAGCACAGAAGGGAAATGTGGAGTTGGAACCCCCACACAGAGTCCCCACTGGGGCACTGCCTAGTGGAACTGTGAGAAAAGGGCCATCATCCTCCAGAACCCAGAGTGGTAGATCCACTGACAGCTTGCACCGTGCACCTGGAAAAGCCGCAGACACTCAACGCCAGCCCATGAAAGCCAGGAGGGCAGCTGTACCCTGCAAAGTCACAGGGGCAGAGCTCCCCAATGCCATGGGAGCCCACCTCTTGCATCAGCATGACTTGAATATTAGAAATAGATTCAAAGGAGATTATTTCAGAGCTTTAAATTTAATTACTGCCTTGGACTTTGGACTTGCATGGGGCCTGTAACCTTTTTGTTTTGGCCAGTTTTTCCCCTTTGGAACAGGTATACTTACCCAATGCCTGTACCTTCATTGTATCTAGGAAGTAACTATCTTGCTTTTGATTTTACAGGCTCCTAGGTGGAAGAGACTTGACTTGTCTCAGATGACTTTGGACTTAGACTTCTGGGTTAATGCTGGAATAAGTTAAGATTTTGGGGGAACCGCTGGAAGGGGATAATTGTGCTTCGAAATATGAGGACATGAAATTTTAGAGGTGCCAGGGGTGGAATGATGTGGCTTGGTTGGCTGTGTCGTCACCCAAATCTCATCTTGAATTGTAAAAATCCTCATGTGTCAAGGGCGAGACCAGGTGGAGATAATTAAATCCTGGGGGCAGTTTCCCCCATGCTGTTCTCATGAGTTCTCATGAGATCTGATGGTATTATAAAAGCCTTCCCCGCTTTGGGAGGCCGAGGCGGGTGGATCACGAGGTCAAGAGATCGAGACCATCCTGGTCAACATGGTGAAACCCCGTCTCTACTAAAAATACAAAAAATTAGCTGGGCATGGTGGCGCGTGCCTGTAATCCCAGCAACTCAGGAGGCTGAGGCAGGAGAACTGTCTGAACCCAGAAGGCGGAAGTTGCGGTGAGCTGAGAGATCTGCGCCATTGAACGCCAGCCTGGTAAGAAGAGCGAAACTCCGTTTCAAAAAAAAGCCTTCCCCCTTACTCAGTGCTGATTCTTCTGCTTCCCTGTGAAGAGGGGCCATCTGTCATGATTATAGGTTTCTTAAGTCCTCCCCAGCCTTAGGGGAACTGTGAGTCAATTAAATCTATTTTCTTTATAAATTACCCAGTCTTGGGTATTTTTCATAGCAGGGTGAGGATGGACTAATACAAGACCTTTTTACATTGTATCTCCCTGGGGATCACTGAGCCTCCTGTATCTGAATGTTTAATTATCTTACTACACTTAGAAAGTGTAATGGTTAATACTGAGTGTCAACGTGATTGAATGGAAAGATACAACGTATTATTCCTGGGTGCATCTGTGAGGGTGTTGCTAAAGGAGATTTACATTTGAGTCAGTGGACTAGGAGAGGCAGACCCATTCTCAACCTGGGTAGGCACCAATTAATCAGCTGACAGCACAGCTAGAATAAAGCAGACAGAAGTTGGAAGGACTTGACTTGTTGAGTCTTCCAGCCTTCATCTTTCTCCCATGCTGGATGCTTCCTGCCCTTGAACATGAGACTCTGAGTTCTTTAGATTTTGGACTCTTGGACCTACACCAGTGGTTTGCCAAGGGCTCTCAGGCCTTTGGCCACAGACTGAAGGCTGCACTGTTGGCCTCCCTGCTTGTGAGGTTTTGGGACTCAAACTAGCTTCCTTACTCCTCAGCTTGCAGATGGCCTATTGTGGAACTTCATCTTGTAATTGTGTGAGTCAATACTCCTTCATAAACTCCCCTTCACATATACATCTATCCTATTGGTTCTGTCCCTCTAGAGAACCCTAATACAGGAAGTTTTCATTTATTTTTTCATTAAATAGGTTTTCTGATTCTTTATTTGTCTCTTCATCCTTGGAGACACCCTAATTCTTTCTTTGTCTCTTCATCCTTGGAGACACCTGTAATTCAAATATTTGATCATTTTATGTTGTCTCAAATGTCATGAATGCTTTACTCATTTTTAAAAATTCTTCTTTATTTTTGTCTGACTAGATTATTTCAAAAGACCTCCTTTAAAGTTCTGATATTCTTCTGCCTGATCTAGGCTATTGTTGAAGCTTTCAAATGTATTTTGTATTTCCTTCAATTAATTTTTCATTTCTAGAATTTCTATTTGATTCTTTTTCAAAATATCCATCTCTTTGGTAAATTTATCATTGTCCTGAATTGTTCTTCTGATTTCTTTGTATTATTCTTCAGAATTCTCTTGTATCTCATTGGGCTTTATAATAAATATTTAGGTCGGGTACGGTGGCTCATGCCTATAATCCTAGCACTTTGGGAGGCCAAGGCGGGTGGATCATGAGGTCAACAGATCAAGACTATCCTGGACAACTTGGTGAAACCATGTCTCTACTAAAAATACAAAAATTAGCCGGGCGTGGTGGCAAGTGCCTGTAATTCCAGCTACTCAGAAGGCTGAGGCAGAAGAATCGCTTGAACCCGGGAGGCAGAGGTTGCAGTGAGCCAAGACTGTGCCACTGTGCTCCAGCCTGGTGACAGAGCCAGACTCTGTCTCAAAAAATAATAATAAATAAATATTTTAAATTCTTTACCTGAGATTTCAAAAATTCCCTTTTGATTAAGGTCTATTACTGGAGAATTATTGTGTTCCTTTGAAAGCGTCATATGTCCTTGCTTTGTTATGTTCCCAGTCTCCTTATATTGACATCTGTGCATCTGTTCTAATAGTCACTTCTTCCAATTTTTGCATTTACTTTCAGATGGGAAGACATTTTCCTGAATATCTATCTACGGTTTTGCTGAGTCGGGTACTTTGGCTTTGATTCTGAGTGCATGCAGTAGTGTAATCCTTGTCTGATTTCTTAGGCTATAAACAGTGCCACTGGTATCTGTGACTTCTCCAGTAGCATAAGGTGTGGTTATTAGTGAAAGCTGTAGTAAAGTTGTGATGGGGAGTGGGATGCCAGTTGGGCCAGTCTTCAGGCCCCCATGGTGGCAGTGGTGAGCCATGCCTGTCTTTTTTTAGAAGCAGGTTCTTTGTCTGTTACCCAGGCTGGAGTGCAATGGTGCAATCATAGCTCACTGAAGCCACAAAATCCTGGACTCAAGCAATTTTTCCAGTTCAGCTTCTCAAGTAGCTAAGACTATAGGTGTGCACCACCATGCCTGGCTAATTTTAAAAAGAAAATTTTGTATAGCTGGGGTCTCACTCTGTTGCCCAGGCTGGTCTCAAACTCCTGGCTGCAAGCTTTCCTCACACCTCGACCTCCCAAAGCACTAGGATTACAGTCATGAGCCACCAAACCTGGTTAGCATGCCTATCTTTGTGCCCCAGAGCAGTATATACTGGCACCTGTTTTTAGCAGTTACCAGGGCAATTCTTGAGCCTCCAATTGGCTTGCTCAAATGCAAGTAATGGAAGTAGAAGACTAGATGGGTGGGTGGGTTCTTGAGTCCCTGGGCAGCTGGCACGGCATGGGCGATGGCAGTAGCAGTGGCAAGATGCTTCTCTGCACCCTGAGCAGTGTGCAGTGATGTTGCAGTGACTGCAGTGGGCTGGGTGGGCCATTCTTCAGGCCCACAGGTGACTCTTGCAGGTAGTTGTTAGCTGAAGTGGTAGTGGCTGGGAGTTTAGGCCCAACCTCAGGCCCCCAAGAGGAGTGATCCAGTGTCCAAGTGGGTGGATTGGGTTAGGCAATCCATAGGTCTCTGGGCCATGTGCTCTGTCTTGAGGGGGAAGGCTAATCCAGGATAAATGGACTTGTGCTCAGACCCTGAAATGGTGAGGGCAGGCACCAGCTGTGGTGGATGGGGGCAGGGCTATTCTCAGACTTAAGGCTTGGGTAAGGGACAGTAGCATCCATGCAGAGGCCCTACCACTAGAAAGAGTGTGGCATCCTTTGAACACTGAATGGACCAGAGACAGACATAAACAGAGCTCACTTAGCAAGGGGCATGGCACACGACAGAGACGAGGTAAATGTGTATTTCATTCATTTCATAAGTCCCTGTAATCCTGAGAAAAGCCTTTGCTTCTTTGAACCTCAAGGAGAAACAGAAAACAGAATGGTCCCAGCACAAAAGACACTTGCTCACCAAAATAGGATGGAGGACCAAGGTTTTAACTGCTAATTTCATTACAACATATTGAGATATATTGGAGGGCATCACAGAGTTACTTGCTCTCACTACAAGATGATTTGATGGGTAAAATGCCCCAAAATCCACATGTAACTCCCAGAAGTCCAAAAAGTCAAATGAGTGAGAAGAAATGAAAATTGGATTTTTTCTCCACACACCCTGTGAAGCTGCTGCCCCATGGGGCATCCACTGGACAACCAGAGTATAGTGAAGAGCATTGTTCAGGAAATGCAACTAGCAACATACTTTCATAAAAGAAAGATGTCTTATCATAAAAATGTCTTCAGCTACAATGCTAAGCAAAAAGAACAAAGCTGGAATCATCATGCTACCTGACTTCAAACTATACTACAAGGTTATATAGTAGCCAAAACAGCATGATACTGGTACCAAAACAGACATATAGACCAATGGAACAGAACAGAGACCTCAGAAATAATACCACACATCCACAACCATCTGGTCTTCGACAAACCTAACAAAAACAGACAATGGGGAAAGGATCTCCTATTCAACAAATGGTGCTGGGAAAACTGGCTAGCCATCTGCAGAAAACTGAAACTGGACCCCTTCCTTACACCTTATAAAAATTAACTCAAGATGGATTAAAAAATTAAATGTAAAACCTAAAACCATAAATACCCTAGAAGAAAACCTAGGCAATACCATTCAGGACATAGGCATGGGCAAGGACTTCATGATGAATACACCAAAAGCAATTGCAACAAAAGCCAAAATTGACAAATGGAATCTAATTAAAGAGCTCTGTGCAGCAAAAGGAACCATCATCAGAGTGAACAGACAAGCTACAGAATGGGAGAAAATATTTGCAATCTACTCATCTGACAAAGGTCTAATATCCAGAATTTATAAGGAACTTAAAGTTACAAGAAAAAAACAAACAACCCTATCAAAAAGTGAGCAAAAGATAAGAACAGACACTTCTCAAAAGAGACATTTATGCAGCCAACAAACATATGAAAAAAAAGCTCATCATCACTGATCATTAGAGTAATGCAATCAAAACCATAATGAAATACCATCTCACACCAGTCAGAATGGCAATTATTAAAAAGTCAAGAAATGATAGATGCTGGCAAGGCTGTGGAGAAATAAAAACGCTTTTACACTGTTGGTGGGAATGCAAATTAGTTCAATTATTGTGGAAGACAGTATGGTAATTCCTCAAGGATCTAGAATGAGAAATACCATTTGACTCACCAATCCGATTACTGGATATATACCCAAAGGATTATAAACCATCCTACTATAAAGACACAAGCACACCTATGTTTATTGCAACACTATTTACAATAGAAAAGTCATGGAATCAACCCAAATGCCCATCAATGATACTGGATAAAGAAAATGTGGCACATATACACCATGGAATACTATCTAGCCATAAAAGGAATGAGATCATGTCCTTTACAGGGACATGGATGAAGCTGGAAGCCATCATCCTCAGCAAACTAACACAGGAACAGAAAACCAAATACCACATGTTCTCACTCATAAGTGGGAGTTGAACGATGAGAACACATGGACACAGGGAGGGGAACATCACACATCGGCCTGTTGAGGGGTGGTGGGGGAGGAGAGGGAACATAGAGGGCCGATCAATAAGTGCAGCAAACCACCACGGCTCACCTGTCCCTGTGTGACAAACCTGCACGTTCTGCACATGTATCCTGGAACTTAAAGTAAAGTACTTTTTTGTTTTTTGAGACGGAGTCTTGCTCTGTCGCCAGGCTGGAGCACAGTGGCGTAATCTTGGTTCACTGCAAGCTCCACCTCCCGGGTTCAAGAGATTCTTCCGCTTCAGCCTCCCAAGTAGCTGGGATCACAGGCGCATGCCAAACGCCCGGCTAATTTTTGTATTTTTAGTAGAGACGAGGTTTCACCATGTTGGCCAGGATGGTCTCAATCTCTTCACCTCGTGATCCACCCTCCTCGGCCTCCCAAAGTGCTGGGATTACAGGCGTGAGCCACTGCACCTGGCCATAAAATACATTTTTAAAAATTGAAAATTTTTTTTCCCTTTTTATTTTTATTTATTTATTTATTTATTTTTATTATTTATTTATTTATTTATTTATTTTTTATTGCATTTTAGGTTTTGGGGTACATGTGAAAAACATGCAAGGTTGTTGCATAGGTGCATACGTGGCAGTGTGATTTGCTGCCTTCCTCCCCTTCACCTATATCTGGCATTTCTCCCCATGCTATCTCTCCCCAACTCCCACCCCTCGCTGTCCCCCCCTCCCCCGCAACAGACCTCAGTGTATAGTGCTCCCCTCCTTGTGTCCATGTGTTCCCATTGTTCGCGTCCTTTGTAGGGACATGGATGAACCTGGAAACCATCATTCTCAGCAAACTGACACAAGAACACAAAATCAAACATCGCATGTTCTTACTTATAGACGGGTATTGAACAATTGAAAAATTGAAAATTTTTTTAAGTCTTCAGCTGAGCTACTGGTAGCCAAGCATTTACAATTGTCCCTCACCATTCCCCAACTCTGACCATCTTGATGCCCTCAACCCACTCTTGTGCGAAGGGGCTGGGTGACAGAAGAGTCACCTAGGACAAGAGAAGAGGAAAGTCCCACAGATTGGATGACTGTGTTTAAAACTAGATCTAAGAGCCAGACTCAAAAGAATCTAAGTGCCGGGATGTCATGTCTCAGCCTGCACAAATTACAGAAACAAAAAAATATAGAGGTTGCCTGGGAGGGAGACCAGTCGAGCTTTATGACCTTCAGGATGGAGTACTCACAGGCTGCATCCAGAGCAGAGCAGGTTGGTGGCAGCCAGACAGGTCCTGTTCAGTCAGAGGAGTCAAATAACCTTCATCCAGTGAGTCCTCTGAGCCATTGAGCTCTTCCACCTCCGGCAGCTGCCTGCTGAGCCTGGGGGGTGGAGAAGACTGAAGATAAACACTAGAGAGAACCAAAACCACAGAGCCCAGCTGGCTCTAAAGGGAGGGCTCCAGGAAAGGACAGAGAAAGGAAAGGGCAGGCCCCTCAGAGGGATAGAACCATCCTTCTCCGTATGGGGTAGAAGAGAGGGAGCGGCAGATGCTCGGTGCACTGGGCAGACAATGAGCTGAGGATGAAGGAGATGGAACAATCCCTTTATGAAATGGCCATGATACACAGTGCACACGGAGAGACATCATGGTGCATTCAGCACTGTTGCATAAATTGTGTTGAAAGCACCATGCAGTGGCCATATGAACACGGGCTCTTGAGTCTTCCTAGAATCTTAGAGATATAATATCCTCAACAACTCTTTTTCTCAAATTTGTAGCATGATATTAACTTTTTCATTCACTTTCATGCTATCATTTGCTTGCACACATGGTAATGCCAAGACACAGACATCAGATATGCATCTCCAATTCACATTAAGCAGTAAGAATAGAAAAGGGGACTGCAGAAAATATCTGTGATAGATCATCAGTTCAACTGAGTCAACTGGAGACATATTAGTACAATTGAGATGAATCAATAAGAGGGGATAATACAAATACAGCTATACAATGAAAACAGGCAATGCTATTAATATAAATCTTTCATGATTGACTGAATAGATGGAACAAACATTCAGCACATTCTGTTTTTCCCGCATCTGGAGTCTCCAGATGTCCACACTGAATTAACTGTCCGCAATTCCTCAGAGTTACCAGGGGCATGATGGTCTTTCACCTTCTCTTGGTCATTTTTAAGTTCCATATAAATAATTTCAGACAAGGAGAGACATATTAAGCAGATCATACTACATGCACCATCCACCGTTCAATCCTAACATAAAGACATCAGTCTCCTCAGTGTGAGAACGGGACACTGAGAGAAATATTTTGGGAGGCCTGAGGTCCTGTCATGATAGAAATGCCTTGGATTTCCCTGAGCTTAGGGGTAAAATCTCCCTATTCTCGTAGATCATTATATCAATATGATCTTTCCTGAGACTTTGCAAAAAGTTAAGCCATATTTTTCATACCAATTCAAAGCCAATACCCTGGGATGTTTTCCAGAAAGGAAACTGCAATACGTAGCCTTCTCTCATCAAATACCCAGGTTGTTCTCAGTTTAGAGCATTTTAGACACTGAAATTGGAAGGATGGAGGGAATCTACAGACCCTCGAATCAAAATGAATCTCTGTGCTGCACAGTAACATTGGCTATTTGTGGCATCTAGGAGTGACAGTGGTCAGTCTTGCTTCCAGAAACATACCAGCAAGGCAATGACCTGCTTAGCTAAAACAAGCCAACATCGAAGACACAGAGAATGGAAACCTTGGTACCATCTTCCACAGATGCCACTGGCCCTGGGTAGTCATAGAGCATCAAGGGACACGGTCAGGGAAAGAAATTCACAATGAACACAATAACAGCTGGCAAGACAAATTTTATTCAAATTAAGATATCTCACACAGACACCTCTTGGAAATACGCTGCATAGGTTGGTGTGAATTTGTCCCATCCGTCTTGGATCCAATATCCTGACAGTGGGCCCAGGATGACACAGACCTGGCCTGAGGCAAGGAAGAGAGCAAAGCTCACTGACCCAACCCATGTCGGTGTTTCAAATTCCACTCTAGAATCTGATTCAAAACAACACGTGTCTATGATTCCTGGGTACATTGATGACATCTCTTAGCCCACTCTGAGGCTCAGAGTGCAAGGATTACGAGGTCTACCTGAGGCATCATCTGGATGTTTACCACATTCACTGTGGAGCAGTTCTCCCTCATCAGGAGCCAAGCAGACTTGCTGTTCCTCAAATGAATACAAGGTGCTTCTTTTTTTTTTTTTTTTTTTTTTTTTGAGACGGAGTTTCGCTCGTTACCTAGGCTGGAGCGCAATGGCGTGATCTCGGCTCACCGCAACCTCCGCCTCCTGGGTTCAGGCAATTCTCCTGCCTCAGCCTCCTGAGTAGCTGGGATTACAGGCACGCGCCACCGTGCCCAGCTAATTTTTTCTATTTTTAGTAGAGACGGGGTTTCACCATGTTGACCAGGATGGTCTCGATCTCTTGACCTCGTGATCCACCCGCCTTGGCCTCCCAAAGTGCAGGGATTACAGGCGTGAGCCACCGCGCCCGGCCCACAAGGTGCTTCTTTAAGACAGATGGGAGCCAGACAGGTCAGCAGGATTTGAAGGAGTCAAACAACATCCATCCCATGACTTTCAGGGGACTTCCTGCTCTGCCACCTGTGGCACCTCCCTGCTGAGACTGGCGAGGTAGGTTAGACTGAAGGTCTAAGGTTGATCCAAGGGGGTCAGGGACCACAGACTCCTAGATGGATTTGACGGAAGGCATAAGGCAGTGGTTGCAGAAAACAAAGGGGCTGACCAAATAAAAGGTACAAATTCATGTGATCCCAGCACTTTGGGAGGCTGAGGTGGGTGGATCATGAGATCGGCACATTGAGACCATCCTGGCTAATGTGATGAAACCCCGTCTCTACTAAAAATACAAAAAGTTAGCCGGGCGTGGTGGTGCGCACCTGTAGTCCCAGCTAATTAGGAGGCTGAGGCAGGAAAATCACTTGAACCCAGGAGGTGGAGGTCACAGTGAGCCGAGATTGCACCACTGCACTCCAGCCTGGGCAACAGAGCGAGACTCCATCTCAAAAAAAAAAAAAAAAAAAAAAAAGGTACACATTATTCTCTTCTTGGTGGGACGACAGAGTGTGGCTGCCATCAGATGTTGGGAGAGACAGAAAGATTGAGAGAGACAGAGATAGCTCATGTTCGGTGAATTGCCCAGATTAGAAACTCATGGGAAAAGAGAAACAAAACTCTCATATCTTGACATAATGTGGAGTCGGGTTTTTGTTTTTTTTAAGTTTCTTCTCTTGTGATCAAATACTTGCCAACATGCAAACACCAAACCGGTATCTCACCCTGGATTTAAACATGGAAGAAGACAGGTGATATAAGGAAATCCATGAGTTTGGTGAGTTCATGTGGGTCAACTGATCATAGGTTACTATGCTTGAGAGAGATTAAGCAACTGAAACCAGACCGAGGCAGGAGGATGACTGGAGCCAGGGAGGTCAAAGCTGCAGTGAGCCATGATTGGACGATTGTACCACTGTACTCCATCTGCATGACTGAGTGAGACCCTGTCTCAAAAAAAAAAAAAAAAAAGAAAAGAAAAGAAATTGAAATCTGTATGAGTACCACAGTAAAAAAGAAAGCAGTGTTCAAAAGAATAATTTGTAGATGACTGAATGGATAAAATACTCCTATTCATAATTTCCTATTTTTCACTGGATCTTTAGTCTCCAGAAGTCACTACTAAACTAACACTCCACAAATCAGAGTTACATGGGAGACACTGGCATTTCCCTTTCTCTTCTTCATTATCATTTGATTTTCTGCAAATAAATTCAGAAGAGCAGGTCACATTAAGCAAATCATACTCCACACATGACCAAATCAGTGTCCAATCATAGCACAAGGACATAAACATTCTCAGCATAAGAATATGGTATTCTCACAGGAAGAGTCTAGGATGCCCTAGGTTAAATCTTCGGAGAAGCAGATGGGCCGACTTTCCAGATCCATGGGGCCGAATCTTCCTCTTCTGGTACACCATAATTCCATATCCTCTCACCTGAGTCTGTTAAACAAAACTTTCCCCCCAAGATCTTAGACATTGGACTAACTAATTTCTGGCAAGTGTTGCTGTGATACTGACTTGTCTCATCAGATGTCATGGTTGTTGAATATTTAGAGGAATTTACACACAAGACTGAACTAATGCATATATTCTAAAAACCCTTGCATAAAAAAGATTCTGCAGTGTTACACAGAAATACTGCGCAAGAGTGGGGTGGAGAACTCAGGGCCCAGCCTGAAGTGCTTATGTCCTGGTTTTGAGATGACTGCTAAGCTAACATAAGCCAACTTAAAGGAGATAGAGACTGGGGCTGAAAGCAGTGAAACCAGGATAATGACATCTCCAAATCTATAGGCAAGGCTGCCAGTGGCTTTGGTCAGGCATAGATACTCCAAGGACATTGTTCAGATACATAAATTACATCCCTGCAGGGGACAATAGGCATTGGATCCAAAACAAGAGGTCTGACAGCTACCTTCTGTATACCTCCTGTACATAGGTGGGTGTGAGTTTATCACACCTGCCTGGAGTCCAATAACCTGATACTGGGGCCAGGGAGACTAAGGCAAGGCATGGGTTGAGGATGAGAGGGAAACCCCCTGACTCACCTGATATCTGTGTTTAATATTTAATCCTACTTCCTGATTCAAACCAATATGTATCCATAGGGCCTGTCTTCAGAGTTGACCTTTCTCAGCCCAGGCAAAAGTACAAAGGACAAAGAATATAGAGGCTACCTGGCAGAATGTTTAGTGCTTCTTCCTCCTCTTCATAATGTGAGGATTCACTGCCTACATCCAGAGCAGAGTTGACTTCCTCTTCATCAGATGTGATTTTGGCACTCCTCCGAGGCTGGTCGGAGTCAGAAGGATCATGGCAAATTGAACAAGTGGTAGAATATTCCTCCAGTGAGTTCTGAGGGACTTCCTTTTCTTCAGCCTCCTGTATCTTCCCTGATGAGCCAGACAGAGATGACAGAGGTGACAGAGGATTAAACCAAGATGGATTGGACCCCAGGGAGTTTTAGAGGATTTTGACAGGAGGCATAAGAGAGTGGTCCCAAAAAAGCAAGGGACAGCTCCCTTTCAGAGGGAACAGGCAATCCTCCTCTCTCTGCAACAGAGTGTGACTGCCATGGGGGCCAGAGAAGAAGAGAGCAGCTGGTGTTCATTGCACTGGACAAATAGGATCTGTGGAGGGAGGAGACTCAGCTAGAGCAGCTGGAGCTCACCACACTGGGCAGGAGGATCTGTTGGGGAGGAGACTCAGCTAGCCCTTTATGGTGCAGATGTGACACACAGCACACACAGAGAACCCTGACAGCTGCTACACCATGTGGCTAAATTGGGTTGAATTTAACATACTGTGACCAAGGGAATACAGGCTGAGCCACTGTAGACTCCAAAGATGGTCTGCCTTCTAGGCCTTCTTCTAATACTGTGAAATGAAAAGTGAACACTTTTGGTCTAGGTACTTTTCTTGGTGTGTAACTTTGCTAGTTACTTCCTAAATCCTCTCCTTGTTAACTCTTTGTTATTTATCTTACTTAACAAGAACCTAAATGACAACTGTGTAGGAAGGAGATAAACATCTTCTTCTAGTTTTCATTGCAGAAGAGAACAGTCCTAGTCAGTGTGTGCAGGAAATCCCTAAGGCTAGTAAGTTCGCCTTAAGGTCATGCTTACACATGCCGCAAAGAAAACAGGCAACCATGTTAACAGGGCTATTTCATTGTTGAATGAGTGCATCAGATCACTGCAATCTACAGTTTTGTTCATCCTCATATCTGGAATCCATGACTACCTTCACTTCCCTTGTGTTCTTTCTGAAATCATTTCCATATTTTACCTACCCATTACTGGCTTCTGATTATTCATTGTTCCCTGGGAGCAAGTGGTTCTTCAACTTTTTCAACTCCTCATCTTTAGCATCTTCATCCTTAACTTCATCATTTTCTGCAAACAAAGGCAGTAGTGTCCATTCAGGTGTTTCCCACTTCACCCACTGCAAACACAGTGAGCTATACGAGCACAGAGACATGAACATCTATGTACAAGTGAGTGTTGCACTGAAAGCTCTCATGTTTTGTCTTTACCTCCCATATTTTCTGCCCTGCTGTGGTTTCCTGATCCATCACACAATGGGTTTCTGATCTGGAGAGTCACCATCATGACATGGCCAAAAATTAAAATGACCTTTTTCTCCCCTTATCACTGGAGGCTTGTCCAGCTTCTCTCTGGACTTTGGCAGCTGTCTCCACCATTTGGACACAGATATGATTCCCAGGAACAGTCTCTTTGTCCCCTCACAGCTCTCACTAAAACCGATTTCTTTCTCTTAGGAGAGGACAAACCACCCTGTCCCCAACCTCCAAGTGGCTATCCTGGGAAATTCTCTCCACAGAGTGTTCCAGTCTTAACAACTTTCCCAAAACCACATGCTACCACATCAACTACCTTATCTAACATCACACAGTGAGGGGCTTTGTCTTATTTTGAAATATGCTCATGCATGTTCCCACATTTGAATGCTAGATCTACCATGCATGAGATACTTTGTCCCCATTTCCAGTTAGACATAGACATCCAGGAAGGATAAATGGCTGACCCACAGTTACTGAGACATTGCTGAGGACAGAACCTGGGAACTTCCATTCTTAGTCCAGGGCTCTCTTCACACTAACAAGCTGCCTCCTGTCACATCCTCCTTTCTGTCCTTTAAAACTGGATGGATGCTGCCTCTTGCTCGAAAGGCTAGTTCCATCAAGGAGGAGGGAGGCTTTTGCCATACTGTGACCTCCAACCCATGGGTTTCTCCTCTCTCTTCCTACACAGGAAGTCCCGGTCATGTCATGGCACTAATTTTTAGTGGAAAGAAAGACCACCAATAAAGTTATCATTTGTGCAGGTGTGGAGGTCTGGAGTCTTCTCATAAGCTTAGGATGTTGCATCATCAGGGCCTGTGACCACCTTACCTGGGCTGAGCTTATGGACAAGACACTCTGCCAGCCTGTACCCCTCAGCTAGCTGTTCTTGGAGGTCCTGCCCCTCTTGGTTGTCAGGGTCATCATCAGTGAGTAAGAGGGAGGCATCTCTCCCTTCCTATAACTCGTTCCTTACCTGGGACAGCTCTCGTGCCTGAGAGTGAACTAGGGCTTTGTATCGCCTAAGGTGGGATAGTAGAGAAAATATGAGTGGAGCAGGATGAGTGATCAGTACTAAGAATTGCAACAGATTTCTGTGAGAATATCCTCAAGAAGCCCTCCAAGCAGAATTTTAGCACCTGTTTGGTGAAATGCCCCTGGCAAAGGAAAAAAATTTTTAATAAAAGGCTTTCTCTGTATTAGAGTGCTCCTATAAGATTCTTCAGCATTCCATTCCTCATTTTCCTCTGTAAAGAAATCCAGATGCCTTACCAAATTTGTTTCAGAAAGATGTCCCTTTAGTTTCTCACTTTGGTCATGGACATTTCCATGTAAAAATACACAGCCGGGCACCTGTAATCCCAGCACTTTCAGAGGCTGAGGTGGGCAGCTCATGAGGTCAAGAGATCGAGATCATCCTGGCCAACATGGTGAAACTCCGTCTCTACTAAAAATACAAAAATTAGCCAGGGGTGGTGGCGCGCACCTGTAGTCCCAGCTACTTGGGAGGCTGAGGCAGGGGAATCACTTAAGAACCTGGGAGGTGGAGGATGCAGTGAGCCGAGATTGCACCACTGCACCACTCCAGCTTGGCAACAGAGCAAGATTCCGATTCAAAAAATAAAAAACAAAATACACACAGTATATTATGCAGTGACCGGACACAAAGCCACACACAGAAATGTGGCCAGGTACAGTTGAGGCTATTCAGAGAAATAAAAGAATGAAAGAATGACAGGGTCAAGAAGATAACATTCTTTGAATGAAAGAATGAGAAGCCAGTAAGTCAGAAGGATAAAGAAAATGTCGTATTTACAATGGAGTACTATGCAGCTGTAAAAAAGAATGGTATGTTTTCATTTGCTGCAGCATAGATGGCACTGGAGGTCATTATGTGAAGTACAATCAGCCAGGCACAGAAAGACAAACATCACATGTTCTCACTTATTGGTAGGATCTCAAAATCAAAACAATTGAACTCATGGTGACAGTAGAAGGATAGTTACCAGAGGTGGGGAAGGGTGGTGGGTTGAGAGTATGGGGATGGTTAATGGGTACAAAAAAGTAGAATGAGTAAGACCTAGTATTTGATAGCACAATGCTATAGCTATAGCTAATAATTTAATTGTACATTTAAAAATAAAAATATAATTGGATTCTTTGTAACATAAACAACAAATGTTTGAGGGGATAGACACCCCATTTTACATGATGTCATCATTACCCATTGCATGTCTATACCAAAATATCTCATGCACCCCACAAATATATACACCTACTGTGTGCACACAAACATTAAAAGGAAACATTCAAAAAGAGAAATTGTGGTGGTGATTACACATTTTGCGTGTACTAAATGCTGCTGAGTGCTCACTTTCCTTTGGTTAAGTTTGTTATGCAAGTTTTGCCTTGATAATGGCTTGTTTTGAATAACAAGTATAATCCATAATTTACTAGTGTTGTTGTTCTCTAAATGTTGTATAAATGTTTGTGTGACTTGTGCCTGCTATGTAAATTCTTGCCCTTCTCCTGGCCCATGTAAGCCAGGAGAATTCAATTCAGCTAGATCTCCAGCTGAATTGCCCCCCTTCAGAGACTCACACACCTTCCCACCTCCCTGCCCTGCCACACAGAGCCTCACGCATCTGAGCTCCTCAGCTGGTGTCGACTTTTCTGCCAGCTTCTCCACCTTGAACTGCATCTTCTCCCTGTGATGTCTTTGTGCTCCTCACACTCTGAGAAAAGACACACACACCTGTCTCGGTGGGAAGCTGGACATGCTGCTGTGGCCACTGCCTACAGGGGAGGAGGCAGGGTCCACCCGAAGGACACAAGGATCCCAGTACCGGGCTCTCGGTGGCACGTGATGCTGTCACTTATGGGTACCAGAGTTTCTGTCAGGAGCAGCCTCCTCTTTGGGCTCCTTTAAAGCAGGTGCTCTGTGCAACCATCGCTTCTCCCAGTGCAGCCAGCACAGAGCTCTGCCTATTGGGTCTCCACATCTTTACCAACCTCCCAAATACAAGGCAGCTGATACTCCCCAATTTACGGATGAGGAAAGAGAAACTCAAAGGCACCCAAAGTAACTAGAAAACATGACGCAACTGGAATGAGGCAGAGTCAGAATTCGCATCCACTAAGGTGTGACTCTGAATCATGGGCCACTTTACCAAGCCTTGCAGCCTCTCCTGTAAAACACTGGGCTGAGACATAAAGCAGTGATTGACTGTACCATCGAGAAGGCCTCTAATATGGGACTGATGGTTCTCTTGTACTGGGAATTCTAAGCACAAATATCACCAAGATTTTAAAAAATCAGGCTGGGTGCGGTGGCTCACGCCTGTAATCCCAGCACTTTGGGAGGCTGAGGTGGGCAGATCACGAGGTCAGGAGTTTGAGACTAGCCTGACCAACGTGGTAAAACCGCGTCTCTACTAAAAATAACAAGAATTAGCTGGGAATGGTGGCGCGCACCTGTAATCCCAGCTACTCAGGAGCCTGAGGCAGGAGAATCACTTGAACCTGGGAGGCGTAGGTTGCAAGGAGCCGAGATCATGCCACTGCACTCCAGCCTGGGCAACAAGAGTGAAACTCCATCTCAGGAAAAAAAAAAAATTATATCTGGATACAGTTAAGCAAAATATGAGGCCTAGGACCATAAGGCCCTGAAGGAAATATGCCCAAATGCTAATAAAATTTCTGTTAAATTAGAAATAGTAGAATGAAGAACTAACAAATAGGTTTTGCTCTGTGCCAAGAACTGTTCTAGGGGATTTAAAAGAACAAGGTCCTGTACTTTACTGCAGCAATTTGCAAAGGTAGGAATTATAGTACCCTATTAACAGATGAGGAGACTGAGGCAAAGAGAAGACAAACAACTTGGACTGAAGCCCAGGAGATGAGCCCGGGGTCCCTGCTCTCCACACTGCACTGTTACCTCAGCAAAGTCTCGGGCGCTCTCTTTCTTCCTCCAGGAAGCAGGACTTCCCTCTTAGCAGGGTCATCCCTGCTCCTGAAGCTGTCACTTACGGATACCACAGGTTCTACTCAGAGCAGACGCCTCATTAAGCTCCTGGAAAGCAGAGACTGTGAATTACCACCATCTGTCCCCCAGTGTAGCCAGAACAGGGCTTCGCCTATTGGGCCTCAACAGACGCTTAAATTCTGCAGGATTTTATATGGTACAGAGATGATCCTGGTAAAAATGGTTTAGCCTGTTACTGAGAAAAACAGGAAGTTTGTGCCTGTACCAGGCATCAATAACTGGGGTTTTAACTCTAACCCACCCTACGCCTCACTGCAAATGTGGATAAACTGCTAACACACTTTGTGTCCAGTTTTTCAGTCCTCAGCAAAATGAGATTAAAATATCTACTTCTACCTTCCTGGGAGTATGGGAAGGATGAAGTGTATTTTGATGAAGAGAAGGAACCGGGTCTAAAGAATGTTTACTTTCCCAGAGAGAAGACCGTGATCATTCATCACTTCGGGGATAGTGAACCTATAGAACTTACTGTATGTCTGTAGCTGGTTGGCCAGAGAGTAGGCAGCAGCTTCAGAGACAAGAAATCTCTCTTTGAGGTCTCAGAACTGCTGTGGGCTCTTCTTCAGCTGTGAGCGCAATTCCTGGCTGATTGCTAGGATATTCATTGCACTCAGCTGTGAGCGCGATTCCTGGCTGATTGCTAGGATGTTCCAGGGACTGGGGAGAAGAAACCCAAATGCAAGATGGGTTAAAATCTAGTGAAATCAAACAGGTTTAATCAAGATTGAGGGATGACAAAAACCGGTATCCTTACCTTACTGTTCAGAAAAATTTGATCAACACCTGAAAGTCCTTAATCACAAAAACAAAATTGAAGTTGCCAGAGCTTGGAGCAGAAGGCACTGCCTGTGGCTCAGACTGACAGGAGTGAGGGAGGTAGTAGCTGGTGGGTCAGGTAACCACCGCTGTCACTATAACAGAACTAGAACGTGGGGATGTCAAGGAATCTTGGAGCCCCTGCCTTCCACTTGCCTAGGCCATGCTGAAACACAGGGCCTCCTGTTCTCCCCTGAGGGTCACCAGTGATGGGGACCACTCCCTCAGCTGTCATTCTGGGTATTTGTTACCCATGTGACAATACCTCAGATCTCTCTCTCTCCCAGTAAATCTAAGCACATTTCTCATTGTTCATCCCTTATGTATACAAAATCAAGGCAGAAATGATTTCCCGACAAGTTTTATTTTCAATGTTATGACGAAGTCACCCACCTTCTCTTTATTTAAAAACAGATTTGAAGGCTTTTCTACAATTGGAAGATGTCGAATTTTTATACTGTCATGACATTCTGTTCTGCGTCTTCTGCAGTTTTTTCTGTATCCTCTAAAAAGTGTAGGACCAGTAGCAGAATATAATACTACGTGAGCGAATAATTCATTTTCAAAATGTTTTCTGTCTCAGTACTCTTCCGTGGCATCCCATTGTTACATTGATTTCTACTACTGGGGTAGCTTGTTGGCTTTTCACTACACTTAAGACCCGTTTGACATCCCTACCTCCGAAGCTCTTCCGCTCTGCATGGGTTGGCTTGTTTTTAATGTCTCTAAACACTCCATTTCATACTAGTCAGTTACGGATGTCGTTCTAGCACCACAGAGCTCTTTTCAAGTGAGCAAATCATTTCCGTATAGCTCCTGAAAACATGAAGTGACCGCCTATCTTGGGCAGTCTTGGAAATCTGAGGCTGTTTTGTCGTTTTCATTTCATTCCCCCATCTATTAAACAGAACAGGGCCCGTGTGCAGTTTTTACGGAATATTGCTTGCTAGGTGTTTTTATAGGTTGGCCTGACCCATTGACCTGTGGTTGTCTTCCACTAAAAGAACATGGTGAGACCAAGGTCGTGGTCAGGGGTGACTGGTGATCTGCAGGACAGTAGAAGGTGAGGTTGAGGTAAGAGGGACAAGCAGGAGAGAGTGATCCCCTGAACCACCCCCTCACCTTCCCAGCTTCAGTCCCCACCCAGGTTTTGTGAGCCTGAGACTTGGAAGATGGCCATCCTCAGGGGCCCGCAGCCTGGGCCAGCAGGTGAGGAACAAGCATCCGTCTCATACCCTTGTCCTGGTAGGGCTTGCCCCCAACCTTGGCAGTGGCAGTCCACACTTAGATTATGCACCACCCTCACCACAGCTGCAAGAACCCTCACCCAGCTGGCAACCAAGTCCCAGTGGCAACTCACGCCTAGTTCATGTCCCAGTCTCCATTCCAGTGGTATGTCCTCCCTGGCACCAGCAGCCTCGCTTCTTAGCCCTGGCTGTAGGAGCATTCTCAGCTCACTCTGCAGGCCCAACAGTGACAGCCCAAATTTCCAAAATGCTTCTGTCCTGGTGCACTGGGTCCCCGGATAGCATGCAGTCTCCCAAAGGCTAGGTTTGAAAATGGCACCTTGCTGTAGCTGCTTAGTTTTCAGAAAGGGTATGGAACCCAGCTCAAGCTTCCTCCCTGGGGCAGCTCTGTCCCACGGTCTCACACTAGCTGCCGATGTTAGTCTCAGGGGTTGGCAGGCTTGAGGGTTCTCCTGTGGCTAGGACTGCAAGATTCCACAGAGGAGATGTGGGCTGCTCCGTCTCTCACTCACCTACGCTGGGAAGTCACTCCTGTCTCACAGCTGATCCTGACCAGCGGTGTACGTCTCTCCCTTCTCCTTCTCCACTGACGGTGTTCCCTGTCCCTTCTCTGTTGAATTCCAGCATTCTCTCTTGGGTAATGTATTAGAAGTGTGATTGTTTCTTCACTATCTTGTTCTTCTAAGTGGGGGAGGCAGGAATAAAATGCTTCTAGTCAGTCATCTTGAAGCCTTTAGTCAAGGATTTTTAAATTTATTTTTTTCTAGGTATCAGTAATTTTAGAGCTACAGTAGTAATAATAAACTTAAGATTCAGAATACATGCCAGGTCATCATCAACTCTGTAGCTGAGGATTTTAAAAAGCCATTGGCCAGGCGCGGTGGCTCATGCCTATAATCCCAGCACTTTGGGAGGCAGAGGCAGACAGATCATGAGGTCAGGAGTTTGAAACCAGCCTGACCAACATGGTGAAACCCTGTCTCTACTAAAAATACAAAAATTAGCTGGGCGTGGTGGTGCATGCCTGTAATCCCAGCTACTTGGGAGGCTGAAGCAGGAGGATTGTTTGAACCCAGGAGGTGGAGGTTACACTGAGCTGAAATCACACTACTGCACGCCAGCCTGGGCTACAGAGTGAGATTTTGTCTCAAAAAAAGAAAAGAAAAGCTATGAAAAGCAGAGCAAATTAAACTTAAAGTAAATAATAAAGAATGGAAATCAATAAAAAAGTATAATCAATAAAATTGATAAACCTCCTGCTAGACTGATTCAGAAAAAAGAGAAAAGTTGCAAGTGACTAGTTTCAGAAATGAAAGAGAATTCTTTCACTACAAGTACTACAGACATGCAAAGATAATAAAGGAATATTAAAACAATTTTATGATAATAAATTTGACAAGTTAAAAAGGAAGATTCTGGCCAGGTGCAGTGGCTCACACCTGGCTCACCCAGCAGTTTGTGGGAGGATTGCAGGAGTTTAAGACTAGCCTGAGCAACATGGCAAAACCCCATCTATAAAAAAAAAAAAAGATTCTTTGAAAGAGACATATTACTAACATTTACACAAAAAGAAGTACAAAATCTGAAGGGCCCTATATTTTTATGTAAATTGAATTTTAACTTAAAAGTTCCACAAGGGAAACATCTAACTAAGATGGTTTCACTGGTGAATTTGATCAAATATTTAAGGAACATATAATACCAAAACCATAACATGCATGTAAAACATTTGCCAAAATTCAAGACAAATCACATTCTTTTAAAATATTTCTCCCCACCTCCAGCAAGAAATGAAAGGGAAATTTCTTAGCCTGATGGAGGGCATATTCACACACACAGTCTTAGTGATAAAAAGCTGTCTCTAAGATCAGGAGCAAGGCAAGGATTATTGCTCTCCTCACTTCTATTCAACAGTATACTAGACATTCTAGCCATTGCAGTAAGGCAAGAAAATGAAATAAGATGCTTACAGATTGAAAAGTAGGAAAAACTGTCTTTGTTTTTATAGCTGATATGACATGATGGATAGAAACCCTATATATCCTGCTAATACAAATTACTACCATACCTAGTAAGTGAATTTAATAAAGTTGCAAGACACAAAATTCAAACAAAAATTTATTTTTATGGCTGGGTGTGGTGGCTCACGCCTGTAATCCCAGCACTTTGGGAGGCCGAGGCAGGCAGATCACAATTTCAGGAGATTGAGACCATCCTGGCCAACACAGTGAAACCCCACCTCTACTAAAAATACAAAAATTAGCCAGGCGTGGTGGCAGATTCCTGTAGTTCCAGCTACTTGGGAGGCTGAGGCAGGAGAATCACTTGAACCCGGGAGGTGGAGATTGCAGCAAGCCAAGATTGTGCCATTGAATTCCAGCCTGGTGACAGAGCAAGACGCAAATCAAGTATAATAAAATAGAAAACATAAATCAAAACCACAATGAAATTTCACTTCACATCATAAAAAAAGAAAGGAAAAGAAAAGAAGAGAAGAGAAAATAAAAATAACAAGTGTTGACAAGGATGTAGAGAAACTAGAGCCCTTGTGCATTACTGCCAGGAATGTAAAATAGTGCAGCTACTGTGGAAAACAGTGTAGTGCATCCTCAAAATGTTAAACAGACTTGCCATATGATTCAGCAATTTTACTTCTAGGTACATACCCAAAAAATTGAAAGGATGGACTCAAACAGATATTTGTACATCAATGTTCATAGCAGCATTATTTACAATCACCAAAAGATGAAAACTCAAATGTCCATTGATGGATGAATGGATAAACAAGATGTGGTATATAAACACAGTGGAACATTATTCAGCTTTGCTACAATGTGAATGAACCTTTAAATTAAAAGCATTAAAACATTAACTATTAAAATATTATACTAAGTGGAATAAGCCAGACACAAGAGGACACACGTATGATAGCACTTATATGGAAAACCTAGAATAGGTAAATTCATAGAGACAGAAATGATAGTGGTTTTCAGGGGCTGGGGAGAGGAGAGGAGAATAGGAGTTATTGTTTAGTGAGTAGAGTTTCAGGCTACGATGACAAAAAGGTTTTGGAAATGTGTGGTGGTGATGGTAGCATAATATTGTGAATATACCTAATGCTACTGAATTTGATCTTTGTATGTTAGCAACAAATAATTCTACATACCAAGAAATATTCCTATATGCTAGTAAAAACAATTGAAAAAATGAACATTTTTCCACTTAAAAAATGGTTAAAATGATAAATGTCATACATTTTATCACAAAAATTTTTTTACAGAGTCTCACTCTGTCACCAGGCTCCAGGCTGGAGTGCAGTGGCGCGATCTCGGCTCACTGCAACCTCCGCCTCCTGAGTAGCTGGAACTACAGGCACGCGCCACAATGCCCAGCTAATTTTTTGTATTTTTTAGTAGAGACGGGGTTTCACCACGTTGGCCTGGATGGTCTTGATCTCTTGACCTCGTGATCCGCCTGCCTCAGCTTCCCAAAGTGCTGGGATTACAAGCGTGAGCCACTGTGCCCAGCCCACAAAACTTTTTTTTTTAAATCAAATAATTTAACAAAATATGTGTAAGACATAAACTAAAAACTGTAAAACTTTGCTAAGGGGAATAAAACGAACTAAGTAGGGAACTGTCCTATGTTTATGGAGTTTACCCCTCATTGGTACATAGAGATCTTCCTCATTCTTTTTTATCATGTAGATGCATCATAATCTATTAAATCTGTCCTGTATTAATGGATATTTGCTTTTCCCCAAGTACTTTGCTATTACCAATAACTTCATACATATGTTGTCTTACATGTTGGAACTGTGTCTTTCGTGCAGATTCCTGTTGGAATGGTTAAGTCATACTCACATTTAGTTTTGTTAGATGTTGCCTAATTTCCCTCCCTAGGAGTTTCACAAAATTGCACTCCTACCAGAAATATATATGAATGCCTATTGCTCCACAGCCATGGTAACGCAGAGTTTTATCAAACTTTTGTCAGTAAGCATTTTTAAATATGCCTAAAGTGTATTTGCATTTTTTCTGATACATATACTTCTTTCTTTTCTTTTTGAGACGAAGTCTCACTCTGTCACCCAGGCTAGACTGCAGTGGTGCCATCTCAGCTCACTGCAAGCTGCGCTTCCCCCGAAGCTGGTATTGCAGGCATCTGCTACCACACCTACCTGATACATATACTTTTTATATACCTTTTTTTTTTTTTTTTTTTTTTTACAGACAGGGTCTCACACGTTGCACAGCCTGGAGTACAAGTAAGGCTCACTGCACCCTTAAACTTGTGGGCTTAAGCAATCCTCCTGCCTTGGCCTCCTAAGCAGCTGGGACTGCAGGTGTGCACTACCACACCTGGCTAATTTTTTACATTTCTTGTAGAGATGGGGTTTTGCTATGTTGCCCAAGCTAGTCTTGAACTCCTGGGCTCAAGCAATCGTCTCGCTGAGGCTGGGACTACAGGTGCCAGTCACTGCACCCTGCTCATTTCCACTTTTTTTGTTGTTTCTGACCATTTTTCTTTTGAGTTTCTGGTCTTTTTCTTTTTACCTTTTTGAGAGTCTTTTATAAGTTAGAAAGATTAGTCTTTTGTCTTTGAGGTAAATTGCAACTTTTTCTCCCAGTTTGCCATTTGTCCTTTGATTTCTCTTAAACTTTTTTTTTTTTTTTTTTTACCATGACGAAAATAGAATTTGACTTTTTTGTAGCCAAATAAATGAATCTTTATATTTTTGGCTTCTGGATTTTAAGCCACGAGAGGCTTTCCCCACTCCCAGACTATAAATGAATTTTCCATGTTTTCTCCTGGGACTCGTATGGTCTCTTTTATATTTAGCTCTCTGATCCTTTTGGAATTTACTGTGTATGGGACATGACTCTAAGTCTGTATTTTTCCAGATTGCTATCCAGTTTTCCTAATATTATATATTAAAAAGTCCACATTTTTCCTGTTTCAAAACAGCATATTTCTCAAATACTACATGTCCACATATAATTTTTTATGTTTGGATTTACTATTCTATTGATTTGTCTATTCTTGAACCAATACCACATTTTTTTTTGAGACAGGGTCTTGCTCCGTCACCCAGGCTAGAGTGCAGTGGCACCAACATAGCTCTCTGTAGCCTCAACCTCCTGGGGTCAAGTGATCCTCCACCCTCAGCATCCCACGTACCTGAGACCAGAGACATGTGCCACCACACTCAGCTAATTTTTAATATTTTGTAGAGCCGGGGTCTCACCATGTTGCCCAGGCTAGTCTCAAACTCCTGGGATCCAGCTATCTGCCTGTCTCAGCCTTCCAAAGTGCTGAGATTACAGGTGTGAGCCACTGCACCCAATGTTGCAAGTTATTTTCAAGGCTCAGCTTGCATCACATTTGCAGACAGCTCATTGGCCAAAGAGTCACACAGTCAACCATGAGTCAGAATGGGAGGGCATGGCAAAGATATGCATCCAAGTGTGTGGATAGGGTTAGGTTGGAAACATTTGGGGTCATTTTTGGAGACTATCTCAGTTTAACCTCATGGCCAAAATTATTCACATCATTTTCACATGTGAAATATGCACACTCCCATCCCAGAGTCCTTCAAGAATCTCAAAACATAACATCAGGCTCAAAATTCAAGATCTCATGATCCATATAAAGTCTGGATATTGCTACTCATGATCCAAAGACATAAGAACTAAAAGTCAAATTATCTGTACCCCATATATCTAACATAAGTGGGTGAAACAAGGACAAGCTAACTACAAAAGCACTATCATTTGCAAAGTATAAAAATGGGAAAAACATAGCAGTCACTTGCCTGTAGCAATCCCCAAATCCCACTAGTGACAAATGCCCCCGCTCTGTAGATGGGGAATGTTCTGTTACTAGGCTCCAGTTCTGTTCCCTTGGTGTATTAAATGTCTATTGCTGCATAACAATATCACTACAATTATAGTGACTTAAAACACCACCCTTTTATTATTTGTTTCTGTGGGTCAATAATCCAGGCACAGCTTAGCTGGGTTCTCTACTTTAGACTCTTACAATATTGCAGTCAAAGTGTTGGCCAGGACTAGGGTCTCATCTAAGACTCAACTGAGCAGATATTGACTTCCAAGCTCGTATCGTTGATGGCAAGCTTCAGTCCCTTGTGCATATTGGACCGAGGGCCTCAGTTATTTGATGGATATTGGCCAGAAGCTGCCCTCCATTCCTTGCAATGTGGGTCCTTCCATAGGGCAGCCTACTTCATCAAAGCCAGCAAGGGGAGAGCCATTAGAGTCTACTAGGAATATGGAAGTTACAATCCCATGTCATGTAATTACAGAAGTCATATCCCATCACCTTTGTCATATCCTATTGGTTAGAAAAGTCACAGGTCCCACTCACTCGAGAAGGGGATTGCACGAGGGTGTGAATACCAGGAGGCAGGGATCACTGGAGGCAACACTGGAGTTTGTCTGCCACGCTGGAAGCGGCATGCCAATCTATTATTCTCTTTGGCTTTTGGCTTCACCCTCTATGGCATCTTTCCCTTTCCACTGGCTTTCTTGACGACTTCTGAAGAGGGCACTAGAAACTGCCTTTTGAGCAACTATGCCTGCTTGTTGCCCATACAAAGTTGGGAGTCCAGAGTCTTTTAACATTTAGTCCCTTTTAATCCAGGTTAATGCCATTAGTACAGCTTCCTAAAGTGTACTGCGGGTTTTATGTGTCTAACTGGAGTCTGCTCTACGTACCAAAAGCCTCACTCACAATTATTTTTGAGATTGCTCCCTATGGGTTTAATCACTGACATGCCAGGTGTGTCAGGCTGCGTGAGACAACAATCTTATGATTCCTAGAAGAAACATAAGTTCCTAGGGACTACAGGCTTCTGCCGCCATGCCTGGCTAATTTTTCTATTTTTTTTTGTTGTTGTTGTTGTTGTAGAGATGGGGTTTCACCATGCTGCCCAAGCTGGTCTCGAACTCCTGAGCGTAAGCGATCCACCTACCTCAACCTCCCAAAGTGCAGGGATTACAGGTGTGAGCCATCATGCTTGGCCTAGAGTAATATTCTCTATTATCAAGGTAGAAGGTTCAACATACATTCATTAGGTCTACTTTACAGATACTGTTATTTAGATCACTTATATCCTTATATATATTTGTCTCCTTCACTTCAGTCTTGGATGAGAGAGTGGTGTGTTAAAAGTTTTCTGTTATTTCTAGGTTTCATTTTTCCTCACATAATTTGTTATGCAAATGTTACATGCTTTGACAAGGCAGAGGTAACAACGGAAACAATGAACAAGGAGGGAAAGAGGAAAGTACAAAGAGCTCTTCATTGTACAGGAAGTAGGTGGGAGCCAAAGAACACCATTTAAAGTTGACAAACCAGGTAACTGCAGCTGTAACACTCGTAAGTACATCTTCACTGAATTGTGGCTTTTTGCATTTTAATGTATCCTTCATTGTCTTGCCTACTTTTTCCTGAATTCTACCTTGTCAGATATGGATACTGTAATCTTTGCCCTTTGTGGTCCTACTTGCCTGGTCTATTTTTGCCCATCTCTTTTTATTTTTAGCCTCTCTGAATCACTTATTTTAAATGTGTCTCTTATAAATAACAGACAGTAAGACGTTGGTTTGTAAGCCAATCTGAAGTTCCTTTTCTTTTAATAGGTAAGTCCTTTCACATGCACTGATTTAACTTACATGCTTGGACTTAATATATTTACTGTATGATGGTACATTCACTGCATGTTTTTCACTGTGATGTATTGCCTTTATTATTGTTTCTTTGAGCACTGATAGAGATGTACACTTTTTATTCTAGTGATTATACCATGTATTCTATACTAGTACTTTTAATAGTATAGTACACCTTTAATGCTCTAAATCTCCCTTTTTCCTTATTTACACTTCATATATTTGGTTTGTCAACTTTAATATTCTTTGACTTCCGCCTGTAGCCTAAGCAACAAGTAGCTCCCTGTACTTTCCTCCTCTTCTTCTCTCCCTTCTTTTTTGTTCCGCTACTTCTGCCTTGTCAAAGCATATACCATCTGATACGATTTGGTATGACTAGGCCTTGTGTCCCCACCAAAACCTCATCTTGAATTGTAATCCCCAGGTGTTGAGGGTGAGACCTGGTGGGAGGTGACTGGATCATGGGGGTGGTTTCCGCCATCTGTTTTCATGATAGTGAGTTCTCACGAGATCTGATGGTTTTATAACAGTTTTCCCTGCTTGCTCTCTTGTGCGCACATGCTCTCTCTTTCTTGCTACCGTGTGAAGGTCTTTGCTTCCCCTTCACCTTCTACCATGATTATAAGTTTCCTGAGGCCTCCCCAGCCATGTGGAACTGTGAGTCAAACCTCTTTTCTTTATAAATTACCCAGTGTCAGGTACTATCTTTTTTTTTTTTTTTAAGACACAGTTGCCCAGGCTGGAGTGAAGTGGCATGATCTTGGCTCACTGCAACCTCTGCTCCCTGGGTTCAAGCAATTCTAGTGCCTCAGTCTCCCGAGTAACTGGGGTTACAGGCACGCACCACCGCATCCTGGTAATTTTTGTATTTTCAGTAAAGACAGGGATTCACCATGTTGGCCAGACTGGTCTCAAACTCCTGACCTCAGGTGATCTTCCCGCCTTGGCCTCCCAAAGTGCTGGGATTATAGGAGTGAGTCACTATGCCTGGCCAGTTTCTATCTTTATAACGGTGTGAGAATGGACTAATACTGTTCTTCCACCCTTATCCCCACTCCCATTTGGCCTCAGATCTACAACTAAAGATATTCAAGGCCAGGTGTGGCGGCTCACACTTGTAATCCCAGCACTTTGGGAGGCCAAGGCGGGTGGATCACCAGAGGTCAGGAGTTCGAGACCAGCCTGACCAACATGTTCAAACTCTGTCTCTACTAAAAATACACAAAATAAGCTGGGCATGGTGGCAGGCACCTGTAATCCCAGATACTCAGGGGGCTGGGGCAGGAGAATTGCTTGAACCTGGGAAGTGCAGGTTGCAGTGAGCCGAGATCACGCCATTGCACTCCAGCCTGGGCAACAAGAGGGAGACTCCATCTCAAAAAAAAAAAAAAGATATTCAACAGTCATCTCCAGTCCTTTTGCTCAAGTTTCCCTAATCATCTCCTAGTTGGATGAAGCTTGTCTTTTAGTAGAATCCTAAGGAAGAAGTTGTGAGTATAATATTCCCAGGGCTCTTGCATAATTATGACTTCTTCCTATACCCTTAATTGTTAAAGGACAGCTTGGCTGGATACGAAATCCTTAGTTCATACTTTGAGTTTCGTGAAAAGGTTGCCCCATTGCTATCTTGCTTTGTTGAGAAGTCTGATGCCAACCAGATCTTTCCTTTGTAAGAGACTAGGTCTTTTGGCCTAGAAGCTTAGTTTTTTTTCTTTGCCTTCAAAGTATAGTTGGTAGGATATGTCTCAGAGCTGATCATTCTGCATGAATATTCTACGTAACAAGATAGACCCTTTCAAGATACAGTTTCAGGTTTTCTTTTGTTTTCAGAAAGTTCTTTTGGGTTTATTTGAATTTCAGTATTTGAATTTTAAATATTAACTCCATTCTACCGTCTTATCTTTTGTCTTCAGGAATTCCAATTTTATCGGAATCATCTTTGCTTTGACCATTTTCTTTATCTATCATTTTATTTCTGAGTCTTTTTGGCTCTTCCTTTAATATTGTTTTTGTTTGTTTTGCTCTCATAGCTTTTCTTACTCCTACCTTCTATGTGCCATAATGTACTTGTGGCCATATCTATTTTTATTAAGATATATTATAACTTAGTCTTCATATCTGTGATGATTTATCTTTCTGTTCAAATTATTTCCCAAGTTCAGTCAGTTCTCTTCTCACATATGCTTGTAGCTTTTTCATTTTTATTCTGAGTTTTTGAATTTCTGATCTGTGGTGTTCTTTTAAATCCACAATTATTTTATTTTCAAATTCATGTTGGAGTGTTTTGTTACAGTTTACTGTTTCATGGTCCAAGACGGCCTTCTTCTCCTGGTCAATAATGAAAAATGTCTTTAAAAAGTAATGTCTAGGTGGTAATAGGGGGAGTTGTCTGTTTTCTTCGGAATCTTGGGCTCGCTGTTTTATCTAATGGGCTGTTATCTTGAACCTCTTTCCTCCTTTGTCCCTTTTCATCCACCATGCCTCCAAAAGACACCACTCCCTTTCAAGATGGTGTCATCTCCATCAGAAGTGATGCCTCTGTCCCACTCAATTTCTAAGCCCCTTCCTTTCAACTCCTCACTAGCTACTGCTCTGATCCACCAGGTCTCAACCAGAGTGGCAAAATCCTGCAGATAGGTTTGAGAGGAAGGAAAAAGGAAATCATGGTACAAATACAGGAAGAAAACTCAAGGTGAGAATCACTTTTCAGCTGATGAAATACTCCAAAATAAAAAAGAAATCCAGAATTTGGGAAATTCTTCCAGAGAAATGACACAATTTCTTCAACAAGCCGACTGCAAGAAGAGAGGGAGGGAGGGAGGGAGAAAAAGGGAGAGAGGTTCTAAGCTGTGCCGCTTGGGAGACGGCCCCTCTCAGGGATCTGTGGGCAGCTGAAGGGAGGGCACAGGAAGCACATCCGCCAGGCACATGGTGTGGGTAGGAGGTGGTGAATTACGACAGGTGAGTGTTGGGGGGGAGGAGGGATGAAGGAGGGAGAAGGAAGAGATGCTGAAGGAGAAAATGGGGACAGCATGGAGAGGGTGAGCATGGGTGGGTAAGAGAAGCCCTGGGAGGCATCTCAGACAGCTGAAACAAGGAGGGCAGGGCATGGGAAGGAAGGGGCTGTGGGGTTTGGACTGGGGGAGAGGATGGACAGTAGGATCAAGGTATGGGGTGGGGGTGGCTGTGGGTCATGGTTTGGGAGGAGTGAGCAGAGAGTCAGGGTTGGAGAAAGGATGAGGTCGGGGGTGAGAGAGGGCTTTGTCTCCCCAGTCTGCTGATTTGAGTCCCTAGATTAGCTTTAATTCTGCCTCTTCAAGGGGAAAAGTCGTAGTTTTTATCGGACATATCCCAGTTTCAGTGTTGTCCTGTCTTCTGGGATAAAAGACAGGAAAAGAGAGATGCTTTCCCGCCCTGGGACACAAGGGCACAAGGACACAAGTGCCTATCTATCTTCAGGCAGATGTGCCGAGGCCGGACACTCCAAGGAGTCAGCATGGGCAGGAGGAGCTGTTCAGAGCAGGGAAGGGAGCCCTGCTTTGCAGGCCACGTTTCCAAGTGGGGTCAGTCAATCTGGGCAGGCAGGGGCAACAAGGATGGATGCCTGTTCACTCTGGAGGCCCCCGAGTCTGAGACAAGATTCTCTGCTCAAGTTTGGCGAACCGGGGGAGGAGGGCCTCGTAGACCTAGAAGAGCAGAAAAAGCAGTTTAGAACAGGGAGGCGGGAAATGCCTTTTACATCTGGTTGCACCTTGCATTTTAAAATTTTAAATCTCGTTTACTTGCAATTTAACTTTTTTGCTAGGCAAAAGAAAGAAAGCATCAATTCACAAAAGAGGAAATGCTAGTACTTCTCAAACCTATAGTTTAAGATTTTCTTAAACTGTAAATTATGACAAGAAACCAATGTTTATGATCAAATCTACAAAATTTTTTTTAAAAATTCTGGTGAAAGTACCTAGAAATAGCTGGTGAAAGTTGGTGGCACAACTCTTTTGGAAATAGACTTGACTTTTAAAAATTATTATTATTTTTATTTTTGGAGACGGAGTCTCGCTCTGTCGCCAGGCTGGAGTGCAGTGGTGTGATCTCGGTTAACTGCAACCTCTACCACCTGGGTTCAAGTGATTCTCCTGCCTCAGCCTCCTGAGTAGCTGGGATTACAGGTGCCTGTCACTGTGCCTGGCTAATTTTTGTAGTTTTTAGTAGAGACAGGGTTTCACCATCTTGGCCAGGCTGGTCTTGAACTCCTGACCTCGTGATCCACTCGCCTCAGCCTCCCAAAGTGCTGGGATTACAGGCATGAGCCACTGCACCCGGCCAGACTTGACTTTATATCTATATTAAGGAGGCCATAGTGTGGGACCCAGTTATTCTACTTCAGTGAAGTTCTCCTAAGGAAATAATCCTAAATGTAGGATGCCAAGTCCACCAAGGGTCTTCTTTGATACCACTAAACATTCAGACATATGAGACCACCACGAGCTAAGAGAGGACAGCCTAGAGAACACAGTGGCGGCAGGTGCTCCTCTCCAATGGAAGACCATGTAGTGGTCCACATAGCGATTCCACGGCCGTCCAAGAGGGGGCCATTTTGCCTCCCAACCAGGTTACAGCCTAGGCACAGAGTTAAGATCCACATCATACAGAGGCAAGAATGACCCTGGCTTCAGAACCTCATGCCCCACAAAAGTATCTCCCGTAACAACTCAGCACCCAGGAGGAGTCACTGCGCCTGATGAAGCCCTGAGGAAGACTTCTCACCAGGCAGTTACAGTCTTCTGAGTTCAGATGCAGTTTCCCAAGCAAAGGCCATTTTTACATAAGCAATGTTGCCCTAGTAAAACTGTTGATATTCTCCTTTTATGAGCTCTCAAGGGAAACAGAGCTATACAGTTACCCAAAGGTCAAATTCTCATGTAGAACAGGAAAGGGTTTAAAAAAAAAATCCTTTATCTACAAAGACTTAATTATAATTGAAAAACAAAAAGCAACTGCACTAAGACATGGAAAATGCTCAAGTAAATTGTGGTTCATTTGCCAGATTATTATTATTACTATTTTTATAGAGACAAGATCTCATGTTTGCCCAGGCTGGTCTCCAACTCCCAACCTCAAGTGATCCTCCCGCCTCAGTCTCCCAAAGTGCTGGGATTACAGGTATGAGCCACTGTGCCTGGTCTAGCCAGATAGAATATTATACAGTCATTAAAAATGGCATGCATATACATTTTTAAGAATGAAAATATTTATGTTGTAATGTATAAATTTTAAACAAGCTACAAAATTATACATACAGCATGCTGTATAATAAGCCAAAACAAGCAAAGAGCCCAACAGAGAAAAAGGACCAGAAAGAAACACAACCTGACATTCTAACCCTTATTTTGTCACTCTAAACAGTCTTCCCCTGGGGCTGTCGTCTCACCTGAGAAATGCAGATACACTGCAGGTGAGCACACACTGTCTACAGACAAACAACACTGAAGACCAAGGCACCTGGATTTTCCTGCCACTCGCCCAAGTAAACACAAGTAGGAGCTCATGCCAACCCCATTCCTTCTTAATTTGGTTTAATTTGCTCAAAAGTTAAGTTTTGTTTTTTTATTTTTTGAGACAGGGTCTTGCTCTGTTGTCCAGGCTGGAGGTGCAGTGGTGCAGTCTTGATTCACCACAGCTTCCGCCTCCTGGGTTCAAGTGATTCTCATCCCTTAACTCTCAAGTAGCTGGGACTACAGGTGCGCGCCACCACACCCAGCTAATTTCTGTATTTTTTTTCTTTTAGTAGAGATGAGGTTTTGCCATGTTGACCAGGCTGGTCCTGAACTCCTGACCCCATGTGATCCATCTGCCTTGGCCTTCCAAAGTGCTGGGATTACAGGTGTAAGTCACCGCCACCAGCTGGAAGTCAAGTACTTTTTTTTTTTTTGAGATGAAGTCCCGCTCTGTCACCAGGCTGGAGTGCAGTGGCGCGATCTTGACGCACTGCAACCTCCACCTCCCGGGTTCAAGCGATTCTCCTGCCTCAGCCTCCTGAGTAGCTGGGACTACAGGCGCATGTCACCACACCCAGCTAATTTTTTGTATTTTTAGTAGAGATGGGGTTTCACCATCTTGGCCAGGATGGTCTTGATCTCTTAGCCTTATGATCTGCTCGCCTTGGCCTCCCAAAGTGCCGGGATTATAAGCGTGAGCCACCACACCTGGCTGGAAATCAAGTATTTTAACAACAGTTTATGCAACTGGGGCCTACTCTTGGTGCAGCTGGAGCAGCTCTGTCTGAGAAGGCACAGGGACAGTTGCACTGGGTGTCAGAGCCAGAGACAGGGAGCCTGCTGACTTCTAAATCCACAACAAGTCTGTGCTATCTAGAAGGGCTTAGGGGGACAAATTCCTTTCCTCTTCCAAATGAGGGTAACACAGCCAATGTTCTTTCTGGTCCTACTCTGTGAACTATGCATTTGTGAAGTACTGGGAATAGACCCCATGAGTAAAATAACGCAGATAACAGGTGACCCTTTATAAAGAGGCCCACAGTGAGGGGCCTAAGGTTGTCCTAGCCTGTATTGGACATTCAGGAGTCAGAGAACAAAGGTAAAGGGCTTTGATTTTTCCTAATGGAGAAAACTGCAATGTTCAGCTGAGCCAAGGGAGAAAATGTTCTTAGTGCTTTGAGTTTCCCCTTGAGCACAAGCACTCCTGTAGGTGCGACACAGAGAGTGACGGATGTGGCCCTGCTCTCGAGGAGTTTAACTCCAGACCACAAATTCAGGCTGCATATAAGTCACATATGCTGACAATCATATAGACGGTCACCGTTTGCAACCCGCTGCTGACAGGGTGTTTGAGGTTACACTTGTATCCAACAGTAAAGGGTTCCACGAGCTGTCAGTGATTTCGGCCGCGGGCAGGCCAGGGAGAGTGATGGGGCACGTACAGCTCAGAGGATTTCACTCCGTACTCTACCTGAGGCAGACGCTGCTGTGCTGCCCTAAAACTTTCCCCAGTTACCTTCCTCCTTGCTGGCTTTCTTCTAGACAGACTGAAAGAGCCAGACCCTACCCTAGCCTTTCCTACAACTAGAATTGACCATATGACCAAGTGGTGGCCTGTTGGGGGTGCGTGAGGCAGGGGAGGGATAGGCCAGTATTTTTCTACCTGATGAGCAGGAGGTGTATGAGGAGAGACTGTCTTTCCAGTGCCACCCGATGACCCCTGCCTCTGAATAGAGCTGTGATGACATGATGTCTGGGGCAGCTACAGCATCCTCTCCGCATGTGGACACATCCAGAGCCGCACTACCCAATACAGCAGCCACAAGCCATGCAGACCTTTGCATACTGGAGGCATGCCCAGAACTAAGTGGAAAATGCACACCACATTTCAAAAGCTTCATGCAATAAAGACAATGTAAAATATCACATTAGTAACTTTTTTTTTTGAGACAAGGTCTCTGTCTCCCAGGCTGGAGTGCAGTGGTGTGATCTCAGCTCACTGCAACCTCCACCTCCTGGGCTCAAGTGATCCTCCCACCTCAGCCTCCTGAGTAGCTGGGATTACAGGCGTGCATTACCATGCCCAGCTAATTTTTTTTTTTTTTTTGTAGAGATGGGGTTTTGCCATGCTGCCTAGGCTGGTCTCAAACTCCTGGGCTCAAGCAATCTGCCCATCTTGGCTTCCCAAAGTGCTGGGATTACGGTATAAGCCACTGCGCCCGGCCCCACATTAGTAATTTTTCTAATTTATTATATGTTGACATGACAATATTTCAGATATAGTGGATTAAATAAAATATATTATTAAAGTTAATTTTAATCATTTCTTTTTATTTATTTCTACTTTAAAAAAGAGACAAGCAGAAAATTTGAAATGACATATGTGACTCACATTATGTTCCCACTGTCCACTGCTGGCCTGAGGAATTGCAGGGAACATGACTGGGGCCCTTCTGTGGAACCACTGAACCAGTTCTACCTTCAGATTTCCTGTTACACTCTAAAGCCATTCTGGTCAAGGATTCTTTTTAAGCCTCACAATTAGCAGGTTAAAAGGAGGCAGGACAGATGTTGTACCCACTTCACAGATAAACAAACAGAGGTCTGGAGCCAGGGAGCACTGCTTAAGGTCACATGGTGAAGTAGAAACAGAATAAGAATCAGAACATAAATGCCCTTTGTCTCAACATAGAATCTTTCCAGTATATCAAGTGGTCTCTCAAACATAAGAGAAACATGGCCTCTCACACAGAAAAATTACAGATCCTCGGGCACACCTGTGTGTGTGGTCTGGTCTCCTGGACAGCGTGAGCTCCTGCTTCCAGGATGTGCCGGGAGGCAGTTCTCCATGGTGTTTCTACATGTCTGTGACAGCTTTTGTTTCATACTATCTCTTCAAGGATGTCTGTAAAGCACAGACATAGAGATAGTGTCTCTCTCCAGGGTAGAGGGAAAAGTTGTTTGCTGACAAGAAAAATAAGGATAATGTCTCCTTTGGAGGCAAAGTTTGGGCAGGTTTGCTTGTAGTTCCTTTGTAAGGTTGGGAGTTTTCTATGCTCGGGATCATTCGGTTTATCACAGACTATTACGTGCGCAGTATCCACCCGGGCCCACTTTGCAACACCATGTGGAATTTGGGGGCCAAGGCAAACTGATGAGCATGAAGCTCCTGCTTCCTGATGTACCATGAGCAAGAAAGCCCTTTGTCTCTGACCCAGGAGTACTGTGCTTTCTACCTGCCACTAGGAAACTGTGGCAGGCTCATTTCTTAGCTTGCAAGTCAGGTAAATCTCAGAGCCTTCAAAGTTCCTTACAAAATCCACCAACCCCTGCTGCTGGGCTGCAAGACCTTCCTGCAAACAGGTACAGTGGTGTCGTGGGTGCTGTGTGTGCCATCCAGATTCACCTTGGGAATGAAGAACTTATTCTCCCAACTGCTGGGAGTGCTGTTGGCAGACAGTCCTCAGCTGACAGCCCCCTTTGGAGACTGCTTTAGCTACAAAGAGCTGCCTCACCCCAGCCTGGGGCGGCCCACATGCCATGACTGATTGACATGGGGTATAAAGGCCCAGCCCCTTAGCCCAACTGGGTAAAACTCTAAAGGTCATCTCAGAGCTTCTGTGGGATTAGCTTAGGCTCCAGATATTGCACTGCTGCTCCCCTTCTCCCTCCGTCCAATCCTGCCTACTCCCTTTCCTTTCTATAGTTGAAGATTCCAAGAGGGAGTGGGATTCCTCCATTCCCATAAACCTCATGCATCTTAGTTGACATCTCCTACTCTGCTTTCTGAGAAACCCAACCTGCAACAAGTGAGGTCTGCCTTCATAGGGATCTCCTGGCCTGGGTGACGGCACAGCTCTCTTGGATCCAGACTTGAGACTTGAGTGCTGAAGCGCATGCCTTGAGCTTCAGTGACAGATCCTTTCAGTAGCTTTTATAGCCCAGTGACATGGAAAAGCCCACCGTGAGGCATACGAAGCAATAAAAATATGCCCAGCAGGGCCAGGTGCAGTGGCTCATGCCTGTAATCCCAGCACTTTGGGAGGCCAAGGCGGACAGATCACCTGAGGTCAGGAGTTTGAGACCAGTTTGACCAACTTGGAGAAACCCATCTCTACTAAAAATACAAAGCTGGGTGTGGTGGCGCATGCCTGTAACCCCAGCTACTCAGGAGGCTGAGGCAGGAGAATTGCTTGAACCCAGGAGGCAGAGGTTGCAGTGAGCCAAGATCGCGCCATTGCACTCCAGCCTGGGTGACAAGTGTGAAACTTCATCTCAAAACAAAAAATGCCCAGCAATCCATCTGACTCTGGCGATAAAATCAGCAGTATCTGTGACTTGCAGCTGACAACCTGGCTCTTTTGCTCCATTTTCTTGATAATTTCAATAAAGCAGAATTTCTCCTTTAGTTGAGCACATCAAGTTCAATGTAGGTGAGCTTTTTGGCAAGGGGAAAAAACCATAGCCAGCTTTCATAATGCAAATGCTACAAACAAATTCTGATGGTCTCTCACCTGAGAAGCTCCCGGGCTTGGGGTAGCAGCTAGTCTGGGATTTGGAGCTAACTTCACAACCTCTGAAAAGGGCACATCTGTTCCACCTGCAAGACCTAGAAGGGAAAGGTCGCTTCACATTAGTGCATGTTGCAAACGAAGATATTAACCGTAAACAGCATGGAAGCTCTCACCGGGGTGGCAAGCTGTCCTAAAACTGGATCATAGTGATGGCTGCACAACTCAGTACATTTATGAAAAATCAATAACTTGGACACAATCTATATGACACTTTTATGTCATATAAAAATTACAAAAGAATGTCAAGTGCAGGCGTGTCTCCAGCAGGACTTAGCGTATCTTGCTCTTTGTGGTTGTGCCTTCCGTGGAATGGGTCAGGTAAGCGTGACATGTGACAGGGGAGTGTCTGCCTGTCCCTCCTCTCTCCCCTCGTTCACTGCATTCCGGACAGCCTGGTCTTCTCTCCACTCAGGCTGCCTCAGAGCCTTTTCACCGTGCGGAATGTGCTTTCCACTCTTCACGCCCCTGTTCCCTTCTCCTCAGCTAAGTTGTACCTAGGACCATCACTTGCGCGGGAGGTCCTCCTTAGCCCTCAGCACCATCTGCTTTTCCTCAGAGCACTGTTCCCAACTTGTGTATATTTCAGTGGTTCTTGGTTTAAGATCCCTCCTTTGCTGAGCTGTAAAGTCCATGAGGCCAGACACTGTCTCTCTGGGTCAGTGCTTTAACCATGGTGCCTAGCACACCATCTGGCATATAGGAGGCACTCAGTAATTACTCACCAAGCAAATGAGTGGCAGGGAGAAGGTTGCCATTGGTGAGCGAGAAACAATGAGCGATTTCTAGGCAAGATTAGTAGTAGCGTCAGATTGAAAGAGAAACACACCACCACCAGGAGTGAAGGGCCCTTTGAAGATGTGAGAACCAGTTTTCCCGACCAAATGCCAGCCCACAGCAGAATGAATGAGGGACTGGGACAGTGGTGGGGTGGACAGCAGGGAAACTAATCAAAAGACTACGGTCCCATTTCCACTCACACTTGCAGACTGGCTACACAAGATAGTCATCCCCAGACCCAGCTGGGGAGAAGGGATCTCCAAATGAAGTGGCTAGTATCCCTCTGCGGGGAGGGGGCGGTGACTGGTGAGCTAAGTCATCCCCAGACCCAGCTGCGGAGAAGGGATCTCCAAATGAAGTGGCTAGTATCCCTCTGCGGGGAGGGGGTGGTGACTGGTGAGCTAGGATTTAGCTCAGGCTTTGGTTTTGGAGGGCAGAGGACAGTGACCCAGGAATCCTTTGGCAAGCACAGAAAGAGGAAAAGAAGAAAACAAAACACAGTGCAGCACAGCAGTGAAGTCCCTAATGGGTAACTCCTTGCCAGCTTCTACAAAAGGATTATGAAGCGGGCCGAAGACTTCTCATCAGCAACACTGAAGGCCAGAAGATTATGCAAGGGTATCCTCAAAGCTCTCAGGAAAAGTATTTACAACACAGAGTCTTTTACTCAGCCAATCTTTGGGAGGATGAAACAAAGACCTTGTTGGGCATTTCAGGCCTCAAAATCATCACCTATTGAATTCTCTCTTAAAATATTTATTTAGGTTGTATATTCCAGCAAAACTAGCATACGGCCCAGGTGTGGTGATCCTAGCACTAGGATTCATGCCTGTAATCCTAGCATTTTGGGAGGCTGAGGTGAGTGAATCGCTTGAGCCCAGGAGTTTGAGTTCAGCCTAGGCAATATGGTGAAACCCTATCTCTACAAAAACTAGCCAGGCGTGGTGATGTGTGCCTGTAGTCCCGGCTATCTGGGAGACTGAGGTGGAAGTGGGAAGATCACCTGAGCAGAGAAGGTTGAAGCTGCAGTGAGCCACAACTGCACCACTGCACTTTAGCTTGGACCACAGAGACCCTGTCTCAAAAAAAAAAAAAAACCACCAAAATAATACAAAAACCTCAGCATAGAAATAAAGGAAAAAGAAATGTCAGGAAGTTTAAAAAAAAAGAAGAAGAAAGAAAGAAAAATAGAAAGAAAGAGAAAGGAAGGAAAGGAGGGAGGAAGGAAGGAAGGGAGGGAGGGAGGGAGGGAGGAAGGCAGACTCATAGGTAAGTGCAAATAAAAGCCAATATGATGTTAAATGTACTTAATACAAGAATCTGAAAATAAATTCCCAAGTGATCTTGATAAAGGACGTGGCATGAGGCGGGGTGAGGCAGATGGGGTGGGGAGAGAATAAAAGAGTAAGAGGTTAATTATTAAGAGAAGGATATGTTCCCTGATTAATTGTCAATGCTGACAGAGAAATATAAGCTTACATAGGTATGTTAAAAAGTTATGAGTGAACATGAAAATACAATCACCTCGGCTGCTACAGCAGCTCCCTGAGCAGGCAGGAGACAGGGCAAACTGATCCAACTTGAAGGACAAATGCCCTTGAGGGTATGTGCTGCTCCCACCAGAACTTGCCTAGATCGGGGAGCTTCCCTTAATATTCAGAGTTGCAGTGAGGCCTCCATCAGGACTACAGGGCTCCATGGAGCTGTCCAGGGTCCTGGACTGTTTGGGCCTGAAGTCTTCCCGTTTGTCTCAACTTCTGTTCTTGATGAAAAGACGGCTCTGGACTTTGTCCACCTCTCCTGCCCTCTAGCTGTCCAGACCCATGTCCACATGCCCTCAACCATGCCCTGAGTTCTTTTCCTGTGCCCCTGTGCTGACCCTCTGAACAGACTTCATTCAGTTAGGACCCAGCCTCTTTTTCTCCACTTTAAGCAGAGAATAAAGGAACAGAGGGTATGGGTTGGTTCTCACCTGCTGGGAGCTAGAACAATGAAGCTGAAGTCCCCAAAACTCCAATGTCCCTAAAGATTTGGAACACTTCAGTCTCCCCTTTCCACCCTCATTCAGCCCACCCCATGCCCTGGCCACTTCTGGAGACAGTTGTCCCCTTCCATCGACCTACCATGAAAAGCTCGGTATGCAGAACCCACGCAGGCCGAGTTGGCAGTGTCTATAACATACACTGGGGCACCAAACACATCTGCAAGCACCTGGAAAGGACACAGAGGCTCTACTGTGGTGAGCCTGTTCCTCAGAGGGAACACAGACATTGTGGGATGCATTTTCCAGGCTCTCTCCCTCATATGTCTTCTGACCCTTTCCATTCCACCTTGACTGCCTTAAGGGGAGTACGCTTGGTCATGCTACTCAGGTGATAATAGAGCCAGATGACACTGGAGGGCCACAGCTCCCCAGGCTGTCCCTGTGTTTTTTAGCCATTTCACCAAAGACAAGGCAGAAGATTTGGAAAGTATGCTGAGCAAATGGCACTGACCTAGGGCTGGAGACAGTTGGGTATTAGACTAATATTAACAAGCCCAAACAAACCCAAACTAACAAGGTCATGTTTCATGGGGATAATGGTGAAGTTTCCCATTTAGGTCCAAAAATAAATTGCATACATTTCGAATGAAGGACCTGTACTAAGAGGAGTTCACATGGAAAAAACCAGGGGGAGGTCTTAGTTGACCAGAGATAGGGTAGTAGGTGCCACTGATGCCTACCTAGATCCCCTCACTGGACCGCTGTGTGCCCCACCCCAGCTGCTGTGAGGACTGGCTACTAATGGCTTGTAGCACTACCTCCTCAAGAGAACTGACCTTGGCTGAGCATAGGCCACCACTCACCTGTTGGCCCCTTGTCCCAAGGTAAAACCAGCTCTGTGGTGTAATTCATGTGCCAGAGCCCCATCTGCCCCCGGGATGGAGCTGAAGCAGACTCTGGGCAAGGCCGTACCCTCACTCATCCTTCTTCCTCTGCTCTGCCCTGAGTCCCTCACTTCCTTCCCCTGGGAGTCCTCCTCTCTCAACAAGCTGCTTATAGAAGAATTCCCACTGCAGGCTCTATTTCTTGAAAATCTCAGGTAATCACAAGTGAACAGCTAATACAGTAACTCTAACAGTTAAGGCAGCCTCAGGCTACACCCAAAAATGCACTATGCCCCATAACAGGATCTGACAGCCCCACAAGGTGACAGTCTGAGTGTTGGACATCTGCAGGTTGATTCTACTTTCGGTCATATGTTTCCGGCATAATGAAGGACCAGAAGGACAGTAACAGTCTGACAACCGTGTTACAAGAGGACTGGCTGGAGAATCAGCGATGGTTAAACTGGAAAGCAGAGGCCTTGAGGAAGACAAGAACACTGGCATTAGATGTGAGAATGTCTGCCACAGGGAAGAACAGGCACTTTCCATGTGACTCCAGAGGCCAGTGCTGGTATCAGAAAGTGGATCGTACACAGCAGTAGAATTCACCTGCATGTGAGACAGACACCACTCACAGTGTGAGCTGTAAGGCAACAGAGCTGCTTCCCGGAGAGTATGAGCTAAGAACTCCCTTTTCCTGCAGGAGTGGGAATGGAGGCTGTCTTTCTCATTGAATGTCTGACTCTTAGACACAACAGACATGGAGAGGCCATGGTGTACGGCCCACTACGAATGCTTACCTGTAAGATGTCTCTATTGCGAGATGCTCCTCCTGTGGCCAAAATCTTTGTCTTGGACACTGAAAGGGAAAAGAGAAAAAGTGAAATAGCTATGCCAATTCTCCCAAGGCAGAAAAAGCTGTTTCTCCCGAGTTCTTCAGCTACAGAGGGCTCATGAGGAGCCAATGCCCGCTGCTTATCACACAGGACTACGGGAGAGGTCCAGAGCTGGCTCTGTGCGTGCAGGCCTGTCATGCTCATTTGCTCATGAGGTTGCTCTCCCACCCCTCTTAACTGCCTTTAATAATTTTTTTGTTTCAAATATCTCAACAAAACAGGAACAGAAGGGAACTTACTTAAATGATAAAAGCCACATATCCACAATTTATAACAAACATTCTTAACAGAGATTTAGAAGCACTTTCTTCACACTGGTGTGCCAACCAGACTCCAAAATGGCCTCCACATAATCCCTCCCTCCTGATATTCACAGCTTCAAGTAGTCCCCGCTCACATCCAATAACGCTGACTTGTATACCCAATAGAACCTTGTGTAAATGATGGAGTTTGAAGTCTAAGACTAGAAGATAAAAGACATTGAGGCTTCCATCTCGCTCTGACACAGGTCACTATCTCCTGGATCGCTCACTCTGAGGGAAGCAAGTGCCACATCCTGAAGATGCTAAAGCAGCCTTAGGGAGAGGTCTACATGGCAGGGGACTGAGGCTTCCTGCCAACAGCCACGTGAGTGAGCCAGCCTGGAGGCAGATCCTCCAGCCTCAGTCAAGCCTTCAAATGTCTGCAGCCCCAGATGATATTTTGACTGCAACCTCAGGAGATATCCTCAATCAGAATCACCCAACTATGCTGAACTCAAATTCTTGACCCAAAGAAATTGTATAAGAGAGTAAACATTTATTATTGTTTTAAGCTGCTAAATTTTGAGATAATTTGTTACACAGCAATAGATAGCTAATACAACTAGGAACAAAACAGATTCACAGTATCCAGGTCACTGTTTAACACAGTATTAGATCTACCAATCAATGCCATAAGACAACAAAAACAACTGAAATGTTTAAGTATTGAAAGAAAAAAAAAAGAAAACTGTCATTTGCAGACAACAGTCCATCTACTTGGAAAAAATAAACAGTAAGCAAACTAATAAAACTAACAAGAGTTTAATAAGGTTGTCAGATACAAAATCAACTTATAATAATCTAAGGCATTTCTAATAATAACCAACTAGCAAATGTGACAGAAAATAAATTATCATTCATGATGGCAACCCAGAAATGCAAGGTAGCCTTACATGTAAAGGCATACCTTAAAAAAACAGTTCAAAAGTCTCTACGAAGAAAAAGTGGCAGCTGTTGTTAAAGGACAAAAAGAGAATATCTAAATAAATTAAAAGATATTCCATGGTCTTGAGTGAATATGAATTGACATTATAAACATGTCCACTTTTCCAATTAATGTATAAATCCTATTCGACCCAAACATAAATTCTAACTGGACTCTTTTAAGGAACTGGACCAATTTCTTATAAAATATTTATGGAAAAATGAGGACCTTTAAACAGCTCAGACAATATTTTAAAAAGAAAAGCAAGGAGGGGATAATTGCTATGCTAAATATTAAAACATTATTATGGGCTGAACTCTGTCTACCCTAAATTTCTATGTTGAAGTCCTAAACCCCAGTATCTCAGAATGTGAGTGTGTTTGAAGATAAAGACAAAGACAGATATCACCTCTTTAGAAAGGTAATTAAGTTAAAAATGAAGTCATCAGGACGGGCCCTAATCCAGTATGACTGAGGTCCTCATGAGAAGAGAAAAGGAAGACACGGGGGCACACAGGAGAAGACCATGTGCAGACACAGGAAGAAGGTGGCCATCTACAAGCCAAGGGAAGAGGCCTAAGAAGAAATCAACCCTGCCAACACCTTGATCTCAGACCTTAAGCCTCCAGAACTGTGAGAAAATAAAGTTCTGTTGTCTAAGCCACCCATTCTGTGGCATGTTCTCATGGTAGCCCTTGCCAATTAATATAAGCATACTACAAAACCACCATAATATAACAGTTTTTCTGCCTCAAGAATAAGACCAATGAAACACAAAATATAAAAGGGAGTGCAGGTTGGGTGCCATGGCTCACGCCTGTAATCCCAGCACTTTGGGAGGCCAAGGCAGGCAGAACGCTTGAGCCCCAGAGTTTGAGACCAGCCTGGGCAACATGGCGAGACTGTTTAAAAATTATTTAAAAATTAGCCAGGTAGTGTGCGTCTGTAGTTTCAGCTACTCAGGATGCTGAGGTGGGAGGATTGCTTGAGCCCAGGAGATGGAGGTTGCAGTGAGCTGAGATCGCACTGCCGTACTCCAGCCTGGGCAACAGAGTGAGACCTCATATCCAAAAAAAAGAAAAAAAAATGAAAGGGAGTGCAGAGAAAGACCCATGTACATACAGGAACTGGATAAATGATAAAGGGGGTGTTATAAGTAAAGGGGTAAAAGGGGCCACCTGGTAGACAGTTTTTGGAAAACTGGATCAACATGTGGAAAAAAATTCAATTGGATCCCAAGTTACACCATTCACAAGACTCCAGATGGATTAAAGTCCTCAATGTGGAAGGTAAAATTGTAACATTAACAGGAGAAAACATAAAACAGTACTTCTGTGATACTGGAGCAGGGGGAAAATCTCTTAAGTAATACCTCAAAAGCATAAAATATAAGATGAAAAATTGATGAATTCAATCAAAATCCTGTTAAACTGCTGACGCTATAAATAAGCAACAGACAAATGAGAGATAGAGATAGTTGTAACACAGAAAACTGTCAAAAACCTAATATTCAAAGTATACAATAAACTCCTGCAAATCAGTAAGAGAAAGAGAAAATCAAACAGAAAAACGGGAAAGGATGTATACTGCCAACTCACAGAGGAAGAAACCAGAGTTACAAAGAGCTGTTCAAAATCATTATTAATTGGCCAGGTGCGGTGGCTCATGCCTGTAATCCTAGCGCTTTGGGAGGCCAAGGCGGGTGGATCACCTGAGGTCAGGAGTTCAAGATCAGCCTGGCCAACATGGTGAAATCCCATCTCTACTAAAAAATACAAAATTTGCTGGGCATGGTGGCAGGCACCTGTAATCCCAGCTATTAGGGAGGCTGAGCCAGGAAAATCGTTTGAACTCAGGAGGTGGAGGTTGAAGTAAGCCAAGATCATGCCATTGCACTCCAGCCTGGGCAAAAAGAGAAAAACTTCATCTCAAACAAAACAAAATCATCATAAATCAAGAAAATACAAATTAAAATGACACTGAGATGCCAGTTTGCACCTATCAGACTGGCAATAGATTTAAAGGTGGTTTCTGTGAAGTGTTGGTGGGGATATGGGAAAACAGAAACCCTCATGAACTGCTGCTGAGAGTACATGGCTGACTTTATGACAGCAGGGTCTCAAGCCCCTTCCCTCCACTCCCTTACACTCAGCAGCAGAAGCAGCAGCAGTATTTGTCCCCAGGCTAAAGTAAAGACTTGCTCATTAGTGAAAGTGAGCTACTAGCTGCGGAGGGTGCATGGGGGTGCTGAGAGAAAGGAACTTGACATGACACTGAGCTCCCACAGCAGGCATGGAGATGAACATGGAAAGTAGCTCCACTCGTCACAGGAAAAGCTGGATTCCTCTTCCAACAAGAATAAAGCCCTGCTTATTTTGGGTTGGATAATTCTTTTCATGAGGGATTGTTCCGTATATTGCAGAATGTTTAGCAGCATCCCCGGAATGCTATGTCCTCACATGGCTGAAAAGCAGAAAATGGTGAACTCACTCCTGAAAGCACTTTTATAGTAGCATGAATACTTAAGAGCCCTCATGACCTAAACACCTTCTGTTAGGCCCATCTCTCAACACTGTCACATTGGGGATTAAGTTTCTAACATGCAAATTTGGGGAGACACAGTCAGGCCACAGGAAATGGATAAATTGTCATATAATTATGTGATAGAATATCACAGTGCAATGAAAATTAACAGCTAATAGCTAGGCACATTAACATGGATGAATTCATAAACATGACATTGAGCTAAAGCAGCAGGTCACAACACATGTAGTATAATTCCATATATTATGAAGTTCAGAAAGGGCAAAACAAAACAATCTATTTAAAGGAATGCATACATAGCTGGCAAAACCATAAAGAACTCCAGGGAAATGATAATATAAAAATCGAGATAGAAATTATCTTGGCAGAGATGAGGATACAGTGGAAGAGGAGCACAGCTATGTTCTAAGGTTCTAGTCCTAGCGATGTTCTATTTCTTTCTTTTTTTTCTTTTCTTTTTTTTTTTTTGAGACGACGTCTTGCTCTGTCACCCAGTCTGGAGTGCAATAGGGTGATCTTGGCTCACTGCAACCTCCGCCTCCCAGGTCCAAGTGACTCTCCCGCCTCAGCCCCTCGAGTAGGCTATAAGCGTCCACCACTATGCCTGGCTAATTTTTGTATTTTCAGTAGAGATGGGGTTTCACCATGTTGGCCAGGCTCGTCTCAAACTCCTGATCTCAAGCAATCTGCCTGCCTCCGCCTCTGCCTTCCAAAGTGCTGGGATTACAGGTGTGAGCCACTGTGCCTGGCTGATGTTCTATTTCTTAACCTGAGTGCTAATCATCAAATGTTTGACTTATTGATACGTTTTATAATTAGCTGTCAGATATACTCTACTGTATACATGATATTTTTCACAACAAACTAACTAAGCATAGTGGCTCATGCTGTAATCCTAGCACTTCAGGAGGCCAAGACAGGAAGAGGATTGCTTGAGCCTAGGAATTTGAGACCAACCTGGACAACAAAGTAAGACCCTGTCCCTACAAAAAATACAAAAGTTAGCCAGGCATGATGGTGCATGCCTGTGGTCCCAGCTCTTGGGAGGTTTTTAAGTGGAAGGATTGCTTGAGCCCAGGAGGTCAAGGCTGCAGTGAGCCATGATCACTCCAGTGTACTCTATCCTGGGTGCATTCCTGCCTGACAGTGAGACTCTGTCTCTGAAATATACCATATATATATATATGAGGCTGGGCACAGTGGCTCACACCTGTAATCCCAGCACTTTGAGAGGCCGAGGTGGGAGGATCAACTGAGGTCAGGAGTTCGAGACCAGCCTGGACAACCTGGCAAAACCCCATCTCTACTAAGAATACAAAAATCAGCCGGGCGTGGTGGTGTACACCTGTAGTCCCAATTACTTGGGAGATTGAGGCAGGAGGATTGCTTGAGCCCAGAGGGCAGAGGTTGCAGTGAGCTGAGAATGCACCATAGCACTCCATCCTGGGCCACAGAGCAGGCAAAACTCCATCTCAAAATAAATAAATAAAAATAAATAGTAAAATAATAATAATAATAAACCTTAGTCTAATAAAAGACGTACAATTCCACTTCCAGCTACGATGATGATGGTCGAGAAAGAATACCCTTGAGCTGTAAGAGTGACAGAATGGAATAAACAACAACTCAGGCATCATCTTTTTGTTTGAAGGTATCAAAAAATTATAAATTCAAGAAGTCTAAATAAAATACATTCCAGAATGAGATGAGCCCTTAAGTGCTGATTCATACCTGCAGCATGGGAGACATGAAGAAGTAAGACTCTATGGGCAGATAAACTTATCTAGAAAAGAAAAGCAACCACGTTTAGGCTGGCATAGAGGACTGAAATCTGGAAGAGGGTCCAATATAGAGCTCATCCCTTTCACCCACCGATTGTCTCCAATGAACTACTGTGGAAGCAGGATGTGGAAGTGGGGGAAGGGCTGGAAAACAGAGAAAAAGCTCTGTACTCTCAGTGGTTAAGTCCCAAAGACTTGATGGAGGGAGGGGCCTGATCCTGCTGATTCTGATCTCAAGACGCTGCGGCCACCGCTGAACTAAAACTAATTAGAGTGGCAACCCAGTACTGATCCAACCCCTGACTAAACAAAAAAGACCACCACCCTTACTTCCTGATAGAAAGGCAAGCCTTTTCTGCAGGTAAACATTAGCTATTTATTTAACAAGTGTATGTGAATCTGTAATGATCTCAAAAGTAAAACGTTTAAAAAAGTAGCCACTTCAGTCAATACTGTACTTTTAAACACAATGTACCACGTTCAACCAAAATTAAACAGCATTTTAAGAAGCAGGAAATGGGAGTAAAATAGTAAATGGAAGCAGACTCTCTGATGAATCATAAATATATATAAAGTCAGAGGAAAAGATAGACAAAATGGTTATAATACAAAAAAATTTCAGCAGAGAAATAAGAAAATATAAAAGAATGAAATGGAAATTCTAGAACTAGAAAAAATATAATATCCAAAATGAATTTGTTAGATAGACTTAATAGCAGTATGATAGAAATTGTCCATCTGAAGGCTGGGTGTGGTGGCTCATGCCTGTAATCCTATCACTTTGGGAGGCCAAGGCAGGCAGATCACCTAGCGATTTGAGAGTTTGAGACCAGCCTGCCCACATCGTGAAACCCAGTCTCTAGTAAAAATACAAAAAATTAGCTGAATGTGGTGGTGCTCATGTGTAGTCCCAGCAACTCAGGAGTCTGAGGTAGGAGAATCACTTGAGCCTGGGAGGCAGATGTTGCAGTGAGCCAAGATCACGCCACTGCACTGCATCCTGGGAAAGAAAGAAAGAAAGAGAGAGAGAGAAGGAAGGAAGGAGAGAAAGAAAGAAAGAAGAACAAAAGAAAGGAAGAGAAAAGACAGAAAAAGAAAAGAAAGAGAAAGAGTCCAACTGAAGCAGGGAGAGAGAAAAAATTTAAAAAATAAGAGAACAGAGAGTCAAAGTCCTGTGGGACAACAGCAAATGTGTAACTGAAGTCCAGAGGAAAGGAAAGAGGGAATACAGAAAAATAAATATTTGAAGAAATAATGGCTAAGAATTGCCCAAAATTGATAAAAGACATAAACTCACAAATCCAAGAAACTCAGTGAATCACAAGGAGGATAAATACAAAATAATTAAAAACACCCCATACTTAGGTATATCATAATCAAACTGCTGAAAATCAAAGGTAAATAGACAAATTTTAAATCAGAGAAGAAAACTCCATTACATTGAGAAGAACAACACTAAGAATGACAGCTAATTTCTCATCTGAAACATTAGAAGGCTAGAAAACAATGAAATGACATTTTCAAAGTGCTGAAAGTAAAAAGTGCCAACCTAGAATTCCACAACAGAAAATATTCTTTTAATGTGAAGTAAAATAAATACATTTCCAGACAAAGTAAAACTTAAGAGAATACACTTTTTATAGATGTTCTACATTCCTTCCTGAAGCTCTGACTTTACATCTGGTATGATTTTCCCTTTAGCTGGGAAAACTTCCTTTAAACCTTCTTGCAGTGCAATTGTGTTAGTAACAAATTCAAGAGTCTATTAGTACAAACCAGCCTTTTCAAGTTAAGAATTTCAATTTAAAAATCTATAGCTTAAAAAGCCAAGAGAGGAGATAAAATGGAATACTAAACATTGCTCAGTTAATCCAAAAATAAAATAGGAAAATAATAAAGAATAAACAAGAACATATAGAACTTTGGTCTAATTGAATTACATCCAATCATTTCAATAATTATATTAAATGTAAATGGACCCTTCTCTTTAAAAATATTTATTGCCTGCCTACCTTCCTACCTTTTTTTTTTCTTCTTCCTTCCTTAAAAAGACATGAGACAGGCAAACAGAAGTAGGCAGGCTGGGAGACAGCCCTGAGGGTACAGTCAAGGGCCACATGTGAGTATGTAACCAGAGTGAGGCAGATCCAAGAGGCTGCTAGAGAAAGAACACAGAGACAACACAGGTGAAGGGGAGCAGAGAAGCCAAAATGGGGCCTGCATGTCAAGGAGGCAGCAATCTGAAGGGGTCAAAAGAATCAACTTTGTCACCGTTAGGATAAGATACAAATAGGGCAAGAAAGCCAGAATAGCCCCATAGTGTTGGAGTGGAAGTGGAGTACATAGGGTTGAATTCATGTTTTTCAACACATGGAGAAGTAGACAGACAGACAGACAAATAGAAAGGTAAATGCGTGCATGGATACAGATACATATATATATATATATATCCTAATATTTCCCAGGTCAGCCCACTGAAAGGGGCTGGGAACAGCATCATCCCAGTAGCAGTGAGCATCCAAACTCTCCCCACTCAAAGGAGTCAGGGCTCCTTGGATAAATGGAAGGTTACAGGGCTGATCCAAGGAAAAAACAGGATGGGCGTGAAACTGTTCTTATACTAGAAGCTATGGAAATGCTCAAGGAATGATGGAAGATATGATAAAAGGACAAGGGGCTGTTTTGAAGGAGCACTCATTAGTGCAGAAAAAGATGAAAATTACTATCTTTTTAGAAATGAAGGACACGTTATGTAAATGAAGTTATCATATAGTCTTCTGAAATGCATAAACTAGAAGTTAATACAGAATGGGAATTAATGAGCTAAGATTTCAATTTAAAAATGAAGCAAAAGTAAAAAAAGAATTCACAAAGTAGGAGGAAGTCATTTAAAAGATAAAAGTAGAAATTAATAAAAGGAATCACAAAACAAAATATTAACATTGCTTAATAAAATGCACAAACCTTTAGCTAACATGCTCAAGGGGAAAAAATACACAAGAATGAACTAGGGTAGGGACAAGGGTATAAGGCACGGGATGAGGTGGTGAAAGTGGAGATTACAAACCCAGCACTTCGCGAGGCCAAGACGAGTGGATTACTTGATGTAAGAGTTTGAGACCAGCCTGGGCAATGTGGCGAAACCCATCTCTACAAAAATACAAAAATCAGCCAGGTGGTATGGGGCACACCTGTAATCCCAGCTACTTAGGTGGCTGAGGCACAAGAATTGCTGGAACCTGGGAGGCAGAGGTTGTAGTGAGCTGAGATTGTGCTACTGCACTCCAGCCTGGGCAACAGAGTGAAACTCTGTCTCAAAACAAGAATAAAATCAAAAACAAAACAAAACAAGAAACAATCTTAATCTCCTTCAACTGGTGCTGTAAAATAATTTAGCAGACCTCATGCCAGTCATTAGAAAACAAAAAGGTAGACCCGTACATACTGTTGTGGAAAGTAAGTCTCAGAATAACACATAGAATATAACAGCATTTCTATTAAATATATATGTGTGTGCATATGTGTGTGTGTGTTTATACACATATATATCAGGTTGAGCCATACGAAATTGCCATTTTTGTAAATTAAAACTTCTTCAATATTGGCAATTCCATATGATTCAATCTAACACGGAAAGTCACAAGAAGGAAGTCACAGTCTGGAAGGAAGGAAAGGAGTCTGGGAGGCATATGAATGGGGCATTTGCTTCTTATTCCATATTTCTGTTCTGCATGAATCTTTTATGACAAAAAGACAACCGTTATGTATTTAAAAACACACAGTTGTTTTAAGACCCTGCTGCTTTCCATCCTGCCTCTTGGCTCCGTCCAGGAGAAGACATTCAGCCCCCATCTCTCACTTCCCCCATCTTCATCGCTGGCCATGAAGACAGTGTTTGGGATGAGAGAAGGAATTCCAGCCTCCTGGGCAAACAATTCAAGCTATGGAAGATGTTCTAGTTTGATTCCATGTTGGAAAACCAAGAACAATGGCCCGGTGCAATGGCTCACACTTGTAATCCCAGCACTTTTGGAGGCTGAGGCAGGTGGATCACTCGAGGTCAGGAGTTCAAGACCTGTCTGGCCAACATGGTGGAACCGCATCTCTACTAAAAATACAAAACTAGCAGGATGAGGTGGTGTGCACCTGTAGTCCAAGTTACTCAGGAGACTGAGGCAGGAGGACTGCTTGAGCCCAGGAGGCAGAAGTTGTAGTGAGCCAAGATTGATCCACTGCACTCCAGCCTGGGCGACAGGAGTGAAACCCTGTCTCCAAAAAAGCAAAACAAAGAAAACAAAACAAAACAAAAAAAAACAAGAACACCCTCAATGCCCAAATGCAGAAAAAGTAACCTGGCTGCCCTACGCAGCACCACGAAGATGACTTTTGACGAACTTTGGTTCTTGTATGCAACCTTTGCATATAAGGTACAAAGGAACAAAACTATGGCTCTATGGAAATAAGCTAATAAAGGAGACTGGGAGAAAATGTCCCTAAATGGTAGCAGTGGTTGGAGAGAGGGGTTGGGATTGTAAGTCATTTTCCTTTATTCTTTTAAGACAATGCTCTCGCTCTGTCACCCAGGTTAGAGTGCAGTGGTGCAATCACAGCTCATTGCAGCCTTGACCTCCCAGGCTCCAGCAATCCCCCTGCCTCCTCCCACCCCTTGCCACCTCCCCACCCCCGTAGCTGGGACCACAAGCACATGCCACTACGCCAGGCTCTTTATTATTATTAATTTTTTTTGAGATGGAGTCTTGCTCTGTAGCCCAGACTGGAGTTCAGTGACACAATCTCGCCTCACTGCAACCTCCGCCTCCCGGGTTCCAGTTCAACCAATTCTCCTATCTCAGTCTCCCAAGTAGCTGGGATTACAGGCACGAGCCACCATGCCCAGCTAATTTTTGTAATTTTTAAATAGAGATGGGGTTTGCCATGTTGACCAGACTGGTCTTGAACTCCTGACCTCGTGATCCACCTGCCTCAGCCTCCCCAAGTGCTGGGATTACAGGCGTGAGCCACCGCGCCCAGCCTATTATTATTATTTGAAAAGATGGGATCTCTGTTGCCAGTCTTGAACTCCTGGGCTCAAGTGATCCTCCTGCCTCCATCTCCCAAAGTGCTGGGATTACAGGGCTGTATGAGCACCAGGCCCATTTTCTTTATTTTTCAAACTTGCTATTACAAAGTTTGACTGTTTTTACAATCAACCTAAACGACATGAAACACACTGAAATATAAGCTGAAAATGATGGCTTTTGAGCCCTGCCCAGCTGGTGTCTATCATGTCTGATGGTGTCTATAAACAGCAAGAGAGCGATTGTTCCTCAAATAAAGCAGGTTCAGCCAGTGGTTGAGAATCCAGCATCTGGAGCCAGACTGGCTTGGTTCAGATCCCAGCTCTGCCAGCCTTGACCAAGTTTCTTAAGCACTACAACATTAGGTTTCCTAGGTTGTGAAGTGGGAATCATCAGTACCTACTTCAGAGGTACTGTTGTTAATAAAGATTAATTGCTAAGGAACCAGGCCGGGCACACACTCGGTGTCCGACAAATGCTGGCAGCTGTTAGTATCACAATACTCATTTTTATTCAAAGTGCCTCTTTATTCTCCTTAGTCACTATTAAACCCAAATGAGATGATGACTGGGCAGGAGCGAAAACGAGGGCTGGCCGGTCCACACGGCAGCCTGGAGAATGAGGCCTCCTGTGTGTGCAACCTCTGTTGGTTCCAAGTATGTCTATTTAAGTGATCACTCAGCAGAGTGGCGAGACAGGTCTGATTCTGCATTTAAGCTTGCTAAGAGGATAAGTAACTCTATGCTGTTTTGCACAAGAAATGCTTTTGTTTTGCACAAGAAATGCTTTAGAGGCTGGGAATAATGCCACAATCCCATCAGCTCCTCCTGAGCCCATGGGGGCCTTCTGCCCTAACTGCTCCCTGTACGCTGGGCTGTTCCCCTCCCTGGGGTCCCCCTCTGACAGCCAGAGGACCCCTGCCAGGCACTCCACCAACTCCAGCACCATCCCTGCCCTACTCACCCAGTCTCATTCTCAGGGAACTTGGAAGTCTTTGCAGACCTTTGGGAAATGTCTTTTTACACTTAGGGTGGTGGCATGAGGGCAATGGGAATGCTCATGGTGATCATTTTACATATTTTAAAATATTGTATTGACCTAGAACACACATCCTGAAAAATGCACACATCATAAACCTATAATCTTCATAATTTTTTACAAACTAAACACACCCATGGAACATGAAACAGAATATGCCAGCACCCCATAGGCCCCCTCTGAAGGGTAACTACTAATTATCCTGACTTTCAACAATAGTAAATAGTTTCATCTGCTTTTTTTTTTTTTAATTGAGACAGTGTCTCATGGCTCATTGCAGCCTCAACCTCCTAGGCTTAAGCAATCCTCCCACCTCAGGCTCCTGAGTAGCCAGGACTATAGGCACGTGCCATGTTTGGCTAATTTTTGTATTTTTTGCAAAGATAGGGTTTCACCATGTTGCCCAGTCTGGTCTTGAATTCCTGGGCTCAAGTGATCCACCTGCCTCGGACTCCCAATATGCTGGGATTACAGGTGTGAACCACTGTGCCCAGCCTGTAGTTTCATCTGCTTTTGAATGTGATGTACAGAGAACCCTGCCATATGAATGTCTGTGTTTGGCTTCTTTTGCTCAGTGTTACATTTGGTGAGATTCACCCATTTCATTGTGTATCATTGAGGCTGGTTCATTTCATTTGTGTGTAGAGTATCCTGTTGTACAAATGCACCACAATGCATTTTTTCTGTCTACTATTAATGGACACTGGGCTGTTTCCACTGTGGGGCGACTTAGCATTGTGCTGCAATGAATGTTCTCATGTACATCTTTAGTAAACACATGCACAAATTCCTGTTGTGCCTTTACTTAGAAGGGACATTGCTGGGTAGGCGTATATTCAGCTTTAGCAGATGCTGTCTAACAGGTTTTCCAAGAGGTTTCCCTAATGGGTACTTTTACAGTATCCGTTTACTCAGTGGATTCAAAGGTATAAAATATATATTACGTAGAACTTGGATTGTCCATAAAGTATCATAGGAAGGCCCTCAAGCAAAGCAGCTTCACTATCTTCTCTAGTGACAACAGCTATATCCCAGAGGGACAAATACATCTTAGAAACCTGGACTCTATGGGCAGCCAGTCCAAACTCCTTACAGACCCCTAGACCATTCCAATGCCATCTGTAAGGGGAGCTCACTGACCTCCTAAAGCTGATTATTCTATAGTTCAAGTTCTCAGAAATCCCTTTCTCCTCCTTTTGCCTCCCCCAGCCCTGGGTCTGCCCTCTCCATGCCAGTTGCTAAGGTTCGAATATGTATCCCCTCCAAAACTCATGTTGAAGCTTTATCTCCAATGTGGTGTATTGAAAGATGGGACCTTTAAGGAGATTGGGTCACGAGGGCTCTATGGATGGGTTAATCCATTCATAGGTTAACAGATTAATAGGTTAATGGATTAACGGGTTATCATGGGAATGGGACTGGTGGCTTTATGAGAAGAGGAAGGGAGACCTGAGCTAGCCCTGTACCTCACCATGCGATGCCCTGTACCTCCTCAGGACTCTGCAGAGAGCCCCACTAGCAAGCAGGCCCTCATCAGATATGGCCCCTCAACCTTGGACTTCTCAGCCTCCATAATTGTAATAAATAAATTCCTTTTCTTATAAATTACCCAGGATCAGGTATTCTGTTATAAGCAATAGAAAATTAACTAAGACATCAGTCTCCTGAGTTTTGGCAGTGGTACCACATCGCCCTCACCCTCTTCCCTGTCCAAGCTGAAAGACCTAGAGTATGTCCCAGAGGCAATGGAACGTGGCCAGGCTGGAAGGCCAAGATTCAGTCATGTCCCCAGACCTTGCACTGCCTATGTCCTTGGAGTCCAGAGCTCAGGAAAACTTGTTTGCAGATTGGAGCTTAGGGTTACAGAAAGACCTTTCCCAAGTCCTACAGGTCCCAGTCACAAGGTCAGGCTATTGTGGACACAGCTGAGAAGCGTAAACAACCCGCCTGCTGGTCTATGCCTGCCTGCGCTTTCTCACCCCACCCCCAAGGCAGGCTCCACCTCCCCCTGCACAAGGTCCCCTGGAAGAAAACTTCAGTAGACATTGCCCCGCTAGCCCTGGCCCCTCGGTGTGAGCTGGTCCTGAGCCGCCACCCCGGGACACACGCCGCCAGTGGCTCACTTACTGACTCGATAGCCCAGGCCTTCTGCATGAGTCCTCTTGGCCATGAATTGTCCTTCAATCAGTGCTCGAACCTCCACATCCCCAGGGAATGCTGAGACCTGTCTCCAGGAAAAGGTAAGCACAGAGTAAGGAACTCTCATTATCTGTGTGTGTGTGTGTGTGTGTGGGTGTGTGTGTGTGCCCACAATCTTTTTAAACAACAGCCCAGATTTGAAACTCACAGCTGGGCTCTTTAACCACTATCTTTGCCTGTCACAGACACTCACACAAACACACTACTCAAGCACACAGCTCACAGCCTCACATGCCTGTCACTTTGAAGAATCAGAGACATTACAGAATTCAGTCTTAGGCAGCTGAGGGTTCAAGTTCTGTGTACCATTCAGCTCTGCAATCTTCAGTAAGTTACATTAGTCTTACTATCATTCTTTTTCTTAATAAAACAGAGGTAATAGTGGCGCCTGTTTTTTAGGGTTGTTGTAATGATCAGATTAGACAACAGAGCCTGGAAAATGCAGTACATATATGTGCAAGCCATGAGAGTATCCTGAAATCTCACCCCTGTGGCATGTCCTCCAAGCTAGCACTGACAACCAGCAACGTTGGGCTCACCCCTGCTTCTGTGGCACCTAAGACCAATGCCAGAACCTGCCACTGCCCCCCATGAACAGCTACACTCTAACCTTACCGACCTTCTTCTAGTTCCCAAGCTGCTCCCTCTGCCTGGAAGTCTGTCCTACTCTTTCCATGGTGAGATCCTGAGTACGTTCAGGTCTCAACCTAAAGGCCACCTTCTCAGAGAGACCCAGGCCCGATCACCCCTTTCACCCCACCCAGGGTAAGTCTCCAGCCCGCCTGCTGGAGACTTTCCCTTGCGGCATTCTGTTCTTCCGCTCCCTAGCCTCAGCACCTGCTCCATTCGTGTACGTGCTCATTCCCCTGTCTACTGTCCCTCTCCCTCCTAGACAGCAGGCTCTGGAGAGCAAGGCCACCGATGTCTTGTTCTCCTTTGTGTCCCTGGTGACTGGCACCAATCATACATATCTGTTGGTTGAATGAATGAATGAAGAACACTACTTTCTCCTTGACAAATCTAGGATTGACATGCATAAAAGAGAGAGCAGGCATTGCTTCTCACTCTAACAAAAGAAAGCAAACTGGTCCCCCATCAAAAAATTGAGACGAACTTCCTACTTTATACAAAGCTTTTCATTCAAAATCCAACATGTAGTGCCATCATCTGCCCTTGAATCCAATGCCAACTCTGATGGTCACAGTTCCTAGACAGAGGGTCTTACATAAGTCCCCCATTTCCTGGGGTCAGAAACGTCTCTCAGGTACAACCCAAAATGTGGTGATGACTCTCCAGTGACTACCTAACAGCAATGTCAATTTCGAGGAGCAAGAACCAACTAAATCCTTCCTGGGAAAGGCTGCATGGTGGAGGAGAAAGAAAACAGCAGCTTCAGAGCCAGAGAGAACTGGGTTGAGCCCCCTCCACCACCTATGACCTTGTGACTCTGGGCAGATTGTTTAGCCTGAGCCTCTGTATCACAACTTCTCCGTCTGGAAAGAGGAACAATAGTGCCTGCCTCACAGAATTGCTTTGAAAAGTAAAAGACAGCTGGGAATGGTGGCTCACACCTGTAATCCCAGGACTCAGCCTTAGAAGGCTGAGGCGCGCGGATCACTTGAGGTCAGGAGTTCAAGACCAGCCTGGCCAACATGGAGAAACCCCATCTCTACTAAAAATACAAAATTTAGCTGGGCATGGCGGCTCACGTCTGTAATCCCAGCTACTTGGGAGGCTGAGGCAGGAGGATCATTTGAACCCGAGGTGGAGGTTGCAGTGAGCCGAGATCGTGCCACTGCATTCCAGTGTGGGCAACAGAGCGAGACTCTGTCTCAAAATAAAAAACAAGTAAATGAGGAAGGTATAGAAAACATGAGCACAATGCCTGGCACCAAATAGGCCTCAATAAATGTTAGTACCTCCCAGTCCCAGAGGCTCTTTTAACCAGGAGGAAATTCAGGATCTCAAAATCCATGAGTTCTTTATGGGTATAGGATAAAACTTCCCAAGGAAATAAGCTCTTTGATATTCAGCAATAGCGTTAGCATTTGTTAAGCTGGAAGAAAACTCTCAGGTTTTCTGCATTCCTCCTTGAGGGAAAGGGCAGTGCCTATCTTAGGTGCTGAAGACTCCCCAGGCTCTGGAATGCACCCTGGCACACCACAAGTGTGTGTATCAGTGGATGAGTGAATGAATGAAGTCCCTAAAAGTAACATAATTTGATGGACAATTGTTAAATTCAACCTCAGAAGTGGAGCCAATGTAACTCCAATACCAACAGCACACGTACCTTGCGGTTTTCTGTGTTAAACCTATGATGTCCAATAATTTCAGGGGTGATCTCCATTACATCAAAATAAAAACCTGAAATAAAACCAGGAAGATATCAACTGTCATTAGTCAAAAAAAAAAAGATCGGCTTTTCAACAGACTTAGAACAAGGGTAAATGACCCCATATCCCTGGGTTCCCTGGCTCTCTTTCATCCCCCTGATGAGAGCTGTGAATATTCCCAGTTCCTTTTCTCCAACAGGATAGAAGGGAACCAGAAAGCCCTGAGCTAGCTTTTCTCAGAGACAATTCTTCCTGCTCTCACCTGGCAGCTTGGAACAAGAAGCAGCTGCCCAGCCAATACTAAAATCCAACAGAGGTTTGACCAAGGGAGGCACGGCCCCTCCCTGCTCAGGCCTGCCCAGACACCGGGCACTTTTCCTTGTGCCTGAGGCAGAGGGCTGTGAACGGGGATGCACCAGGGTAGAGGCTGTCCTCTCTGATGCTGTCACCAGGGGCTGGGAGGGGGCAGAAGATATAGCAATGGCCTGATCTCTGCTCAGAGCAGAAGCCAAGGACAGCCTTACAGCCCCACCCTCGCTCAGAGCACAGGGTTCCACACCAGCCTATAAGACCTGCGTTAACAGCAGTGCAGACAGACAGAACTCCCTGGACTTCTCCATGGCCCTCCTCTCCCCCAGCTCATGGGGCCCCAGGCACCTCCAGCGGTAGCTGCTGACCCCTCACAGGCTGGGCACCCCCAACCAGCCTACCCAGGTTTCCACCGTTGCCCATCTCTGTGGACTGCAGTGCCTTAGAGAACTCGCTCCAAGAACAGGACGCGAACTCATCGCGGATCTTCTCTCTCATGAGGGAGCCATTTTTAAAGCTGCAGAAGAGGGCACAGCTCTGAGTGAGGGAGCTGGTGCTTGCTGACTGGACCCATGAGTTTCAGTGAGGAGACCCAGGCAGAGGAACTGCTGGTCAGGCTGGACCACAACCCCCAGGCAGTGCACAGCAGGCTCTGAAACTCAGGCATCGGAGGCTCTTCCTCAGATTCCAGGTCCCTGAACATCCCTGGGAGGCGCCAGAAACACCCTTGTCTTGGGCTGTTTACAGAGGAGGCTGACATAGAGGAGCCCCAGGTAGAGACAGGGAGCTCAGGTTTCTGCACATTGTACCATATGCACAATGAGGCAGGGCAGGCTGGACTAACTAGCCACATTCTCCAACAGTTCTTAGGGCTTAGGAGCTCAGAAACCATCTCCCTCAGGAGCTTTGAACGGGTCTCCAAAGGCCTGTGGTCAGAGCGCAGAGCGTGTCCCTTCCATGAGAGCCGTCGGAAGGCAGGACGTCCTTCCCACCATTTGCTGAGGGTCCACCACATGGCGGACAAGCCACAACAATGTGAGGCAAATGCTCTTACCCTCCCCATCTCATGAGGAAAGTGTGGCTCAGACATGCCACACTATGGAGTTGGCCCAAGGTCACACAGGGTACTGGTGGTGAGGATAGGATTTGAACCTGGGCTGGAAGGACTCAGGGTCTTGGATTATTCCTCACCCAGCTCTGCTTTCAGCAAGAGCCAGTGAGTCCCTGAGGGTCTCAGTTGCCCAGCAGAGCCTGGAAAAGTGGAGGGAGTCATTCCAGAGCTTAGTGGAATGACTTGGGGTCCTCAAGATGGTGCCAGATCTGCCTGCATCTCCTCACCCAGCGAATGGTGCCAGCTAACACCCAGGCTCACCACAGGAGCGCCATGTAGTGCTGGGGGTCAACCGGGTTGCAGAAGATGTGGCCTTCCAGGGCGGGCATGGGCTCTTGGAGCCAGAGAAACAGGGTGTCACTGGTGCCCAGGCTGACCTGGAAAGAGATGGGCAGAGCTGAGGCGCCTCGGGCTTTGCCCGCACATGCTGCCCTCTGCCAGTGACGCGCTACACTCCACCACCTTGACCTCGTCACTTCGCTCCTCATGCTGCAGACCTCAGATGCCAGGCCACTTTCTCAGAGCCCCTTCTGACCCTTCCACACTAGAGGAACCAGGAGCCAGCTCCCCAGGTACAGATCCCATGGGTCTCCTGTGCTGATCCCACAACTGCATCTAAATAATGATTTGGGTGATGGCTGGCTCCCCACATGACTTTCCCACTAGAAGTAGGAAGGCCTGAGTTATGTCTTCCTTATTCATCTGGGCTGCTCCCAGCCCTCTGGCCCCATGTCTGACCCTCTGCCGCTGCACTCACTAAGACTGGCCACTGTGAAGCAGGCAGGGGTCCTGCCCATCCAGCAAAGAACAACGACCTTCTGAGAAAGATGTGCGGCCCCATCCCCTCCCTCCCCTGCCTCTGGGGCCAGCAGACACTCTGATAAGTAGCAGACATGCTGCTGGGACCCAGATCCTGGTGCTACTTATCAGAGTGTGGGTGTGGGTGTGGAAACTGAAAGAGCCAACAGGAAGTCACTTACCGCAATGTCACCTTCCTCCAGTCTCATGCCTGCCAGCGACGCTGAGAATGGGAGGGGAGTGCCTGGTTAGCTGGCGGCCACGTGGGAACCACAAAGCACACCACAGGGCTCTCTAGGCAGGAGCACAGCCCCCATCTCCCACTCCCACCCACACCCTAGGGTGGAGGCAGAAGCAGGGGGCTGAGCACTCGGGAGGCCCTAACAGAAGGTCATAGAGGTCAGGGGGTAGAGTCTCTGTGAGCAGAACCTCTGATTTGAGCTGTGAAGTCTCTTCCCTGAAGGGGTCCAAACATCCCTCCACTGTCAGGCACTCCCGGGAGTACAGAGAACCAAGGAGGCCAAGACAAGACACCAAGGATACACACAGCAGCGAAAGACAAAGGCGGTGACGGAAAAGCAGGGGCTTAGCTTATGTTCCCTGTCTGTGCCCTGCCTTAGACACGAGGCCCACAACAGCAGTTTTTTTTTTTTAAAGAGATATAAAGGTGGGGTCTCACTCTGCTGCCCAGGCTGGAGTACAGTGGCATGATCATAGCTCACTGTAGCCTCCAACTCCCGGGATCATGCAGTCCTCCCACCTCAGCCTCCCGAGTAGCTAAGACTACAGGTGCACACCTCCACACCTGGCTCACAGCCGCAATCTTTATCTGCCTTGTTTGCTGAAGTGCCCCAGTGCTGAAAGAAGGCCTGGCACATAATAGGCATTCACTAAATGCTGAGTGACTAAACATGTGAGTAAAGGTGAAATGGGAGTGAGGACAGGCACACTCACACACTGCCACCAAGGTTCAATCAGCAGTGTGTGTGTCAGAAGCCTTGGATCCAGGGATCCCACCTTTGAGAACTTACCCTGTAACAAGAGAGAGAAGACCGAATGTGTATCTCAACATTGTTTGCACTACCCAAACACTGAAGCAACACCAGCCGCCATCCATAAGGGACCAGTGAAATACATGCTGGGACAGCGAACTCTGGACAACTGTCAAAATGAGGAAGGTACTGCCCATGTTGATTAAAAGAAACAATGCTTACTATGAGCACAGAAAGAAGACTGAAAGGACAGAAATTAACCTTTCTAATTACGGTTAAAATTAATCCTTCTAGTTAGGGTTAAATGTAACCCTAATTTGGTGGATCGTTAGAAAAAGACCGACTTTTCCTGGGGCAGGGCTGAGAAGCAGCAGTTAAGGTGTTATTCAGTGTAGCCCACCTGGCCTTCCTTCAGAGATCCGAGGGCCCTTCCAGGAGTGGCTTCAGGACTACCCAGAGGAGAGGAGGAGGAAGAGAAGAGGCTAGGGGAGGAGATGAGGTGTCTACATGAGAAACAAGCCATTGCTGCAGATCAAATGACAGGGCAGAGACTTAAAACCATGTCCTAGAGGAAGGGTTGGAGGAATTGAGCTATTTATCTATGAAACAGAGAAGACAGGTTAGGAGCGGGGTGGGCATGACTGCCTTCCTTAATCACTGAGCAGTTTTCACCTGGAGAGAGCAGGCTGACCAGCTCCTGAGGGCAGAGTCAGAGATAAGATGGGGCAGGCACAAGGCGTCAGATGGCAGGGTGCAGTGGTGGGGATGATCACAGAAGGCTTCAACACGAGGCTGGACTGGAACTCTCAATCGTCCAACACTGACCCAGTCAGGCTCCCTGGAGAGTGAAACTCCCCGAGATACTCACCTGGGTTGTCCCCAGTGAAGGCCACCACTTTGCATCCTGGAGGAAATCCGTAGCGCTGGACGTAGTAGGAAGAAATGGCTCCCTGAGGGACGGGGACAAAGTGAGGGCACTCTGTTGAGTTGAACCCTGCCTGCCCGGCACAGCCACCCAGCCCTCAGGCCACGAGAATGTTACAGGCTCCAGGTCACCAGTGCTGAAGGAATCTTCTGCAGAGCCTGGAGTCACATCACTCCCTGTCACGAACTGGGCGTGTCCCTCCTGTTCACAGTTTGCCAGAGGAGCCCAGGGCAGGTTTGGAACCATGAGCATAAGGTCCTCTCAAAAACTGCTGATCTTGAGATTTCAGGTAGTAAGGAAAGACCAACCCCAACTTTGTGCTTGCTTTATAAGCTCCAAATTCTGGATATAGCATTTAAAAAAAAAAAAAAAAGGTAACAGGACACCAGTAAGCAAATTCATGGGAGCAGATCATGCCTCGCACACTCGGTCTGTCCCCCCGCGACTGGATTAACAACAATCGGGCGTGAAGTGCAGAGAACAGTGTTCTAAGGAAAGTAACCAAAAAAGGCAGTGTGCAGGGAGTGCTATCTGGGCACCACCTTCCAAAAGAGGGAGGATGAAGAACATGGGTCCTGCCTGGTCCCCCACACACGACACCTGTGTGACAAATGAAAATGCCTTTTCAGAGTCAGTGCTGCTAGTCTGCACAGGCTCCTTCTTGGAGGCATGTGTTCTTGCATAAGGCAAACAAAGCCTGCTCTGAATTTCACATTCAACTAAAAGCCATGTGCGGACTGCCAGTCCCGGTGGCTTGGCTGTTTTCTGTCTGCCCTTCCTCTGTCTTTCTGAGCTGTCCTCTGTCTGGGTCTTGTGCTGTCAGCTTCCACAGGGCCGCGTGGCTCTGCCTCCAGCTCCACGCACTGGCCTCATGGCACACTTTGGATGCTGATGGTTTGGCTTTGATGTTCTGCCGCATGGTGGCAAGGCAGTTTTCAGCATGTCAGTGTGAATCATACAAGAAAAATGGCTGAGCGTGGTGGTTCACACCTGTAATCCCAGCACTTTGGGAGACTGAGGCAGGAGATCTGCCCAGTCTAGGCAACATAGTGAGACCCTGTCACTACCAAAATAAAAAAAATTAGCCGTGCATGGTGATGCATGCCTGTAGTCCCAGCTACTCGGGAAGCTGAGGGAGGAGGATCATTTGAACGCAGGATTTGGTGGTTGCAGTGAGCGATGATCATGCCACTGCACTCCTTGGGTGACAGCGTGAGACTGTGCCTCTAACAAGAAAACAAAAGTGCTTCCGTGGCTGAGATTCCCAACGCAGGGTACTCACAGCAGCCCCTCCTCCATATGGCCCAAGACTCCCAGCTCCACGACTCCCTCCAGGCCTCAGGGTGCCCTGTCTCTTCTTCACACCAACACTCTGTCCCACCCAGAGTTCTTTCTGGTCGTTCTGGCTCTGTGGCAAGCATTTTCCACCAAAGGGCCCCAGGGGCAGGACCCAGGTCTCTCTCTCTCTCCAGTCCATTGTCCCCACAGGACAGCCAAGAACAGGGCTGGCCAACCAGGATATACCAGGACATTCACAGCCCATGTCCACTGCAAACGGGTGGGGCCGCTGTGACGGGTAAGTGTTTTTGCCATTACCCGTGGGGACAGGCACTATCTTAAGTGCTTTAGACATATTAACTCATCTAATTTGCGCAACAGCCCTGTAAGATGAATATCATCATTCCGTTTGATCCAGATATCCAGATGAGGAAATCAACACACACAGTCACAGAGCTGGTGGAAACAGGACTCAGTGCCAGGGTCTGTGCTGCGCCAGCCCTGCTGGTATTTCTTTCTGTTTTCCCCAAGGCCGCCTCCTTCAAGCTTCACTGGTAGTCCCTAGTCCTAGAACTTCAGCACTCTGCATTTTTTCTTTAGTTGTGCCATCACTTGACATTTTTATCCCTATTCTAATAAATTTCTAGAGGAATTTTCCAAAGTCCCCCTGACCATAAGGCAGTAATCTATACATATCTATGCATGCGCCTGAGTACCTACTATGTGCAAGGCACTGATCCAGACAGTGACTTACATCTTGGGCTAAACTGAAGACCCTGCATGTGTATGCCTGTGGGTGAATGAACAAACAAGGGAGTGTGCAGCCTGTATGTGTGTGTGTGCGCACGCGTGTGTGCTACAGTGCTTCCCAGGTAGCTGCCTGCTCTTAAATCAGCCACATGACCAGAAAGGAGACCTACCACAATTGAGCATGATGGTACTGGTGGGCCAAGCTTCTCCTCTAAACTAGGTGCACAGGAGCCAAGGCAAGCCTGGGACCAGACTTTATCCTGTATCTGCAGCAAATTCATTCCAGAGCCTGAGGAAGGAAGGAGAGAAACCACAGACACATCTTGAAAACGGACCTTTTGTGAAAATGCACAAATCTGGCAGAGGGCAGATAATTCTCCTGCCACATCTTGGACCTGGAGCTCTCTCTTCACAGAATGTATGCACGCTCGTGTTGTTCTGGAACCAGAGGCCAGAGGGGCTCTTGGAAACAGATGGCATCACACCTCCTCTAAATATCCCTCATCAGCTCAAACACTACAGTCAGCTTGGAAATCTGCTGCTCAAAGACCTCCCGGGGGGGCTGGAACTACACACTGACCAGGAACCACTCTCCATGTCCCTTAGATTTCCAAGTCAGCCCCCAGGGATTTCTCAGTCTGACTTTTCAAAAAAAGCTCTCAGACTCCTCTAAACTTCCTCCTGGTCACTGAGATCAACCTGCTAGCTCTTTCCCAAAACATCCTCCTTCTCCCAAGGCTTCCCTGAGGATGGGAAAGGAGAGGAAATCCAGGGCATTGGTGGAGGGACCTCCTCCTCCACTGCGCCAAGGTGGAGGCAGACAGAGGTGGACTGGGAGGCTGATGGTGTCACCTGCCCAGGTGAAGTTAGGAGGTGATGTCTCAAGTGAGTGAAGGGGAGCAGAGTGGAGGGCCCAGCTGTGGCTGAGGAACGTGAACCTCTGCGATGCCCCCTGGAGCAGCTGTTGCGGTGATCAGTCCTGGGGCGGGTGTGTAGAACACAGGTGGACATGCAGCCTACTCCAAGTTTACTGTTCTATGGAGCTAGCTGTAGGGAGCCCTGTCGCCTCCTCCAGACTGTGAGGGAAGCTTAGCACCGCTCCTTAGCCACTTTCTCTCCTGAAACCAGAATAATGCCTGGCATACAACAGCTCTCAAAAACTTCCCATGAGCTCCCACGAGGCTCACAGCACCCTGGGCTCCATTCTGAAAGCCACATCCACGGGTCTGGGCTCCGGCCCTGCATCCTCCACCCACATTCTATCCACACTTTTCTCACTCTTAGACTCGTCCAAGAGTTCCTGCAGCAACCTCCTCCCAGCTTTCCCTCCTCACTGGCACCATCTGCAATTTGTTTTTGTCAGGGTTTTGATTCTAGAAGCTCACAAATCTCTGGAGTTCACCAAATGTGAAACAAAAACTTTACTAGCTCCTTGCAGGAGCCAGGCTCCATGATCGCCCCTGCTGATCCCCACCTGCTGGTGCTCACCCCTTGTGAGGTTCCCCACAACACCATACTGGGTCAAGTGTACCTAGTGTGTGACCATTAAGATAGGTCTCTGCAGCTTCTGTATGGCCTCTCCCCGTCTCCTCCCTCCCTCTCCGCAGTGTCACTAATAGCCCCATAAAGAGGTCCACATGTGAGGAACTGAGGCCTCCTGCCTGTAGTCCTGTGCGTGATGCTGGAAGTGGATCCCCGGCCCCAGTTGAGCCTTTAGATGACTGCAGCCCCGGCTGCCAGCTTGACTGCTACCTTGTGGGAGATCCTGAGCATCTCCCAGCTAAGCTGCCCCCACATTCCTGGCTCTCCGACACCAGGTGAGAAAATAAACACAGTGGTCTTCAGCTGCTAAGTATTGTGGTCATTTGTTATGTGGCAAAAAATAATGAATACACTCCCTTCCTGGCAATAGATGACAGGGCTACAAGACTGGCACCTACTTGGGGTAGATGGGGCTCCCACTGCCTGCATGCCCACATGCCACATGCACGCTACCCAGGGACCCACCCCAGATCCCGAGGCTCACCATCGCTGTAGTCGATAGGGGAGTAAGAGCCAAGGAACAGGGAAGCGGCAAAGCTACTGACCAAAGAAATTCTCTGTAAAAGAAAGAAGCAGTGAGGCAACTCACTTCCACACACCCTACGCTACTGAATGCTTCTGACACACACACAGCACGGAAAAAAAGTTTCCAATTGGACAGGGAAGTGGAAACTTTGAGCAAAAGGCCCAAGTAATAGTGCAGACTATGCATCTCAGATAAGAGCAGCGGGAATACCATGAACAGACTCCTCAGGAGAGCATTCATTCTCTGCAGTTTCTGATGGGCCATAAAATGGCCAAGTTCAAAAGAGACAAAAAGCAAAAGCCCCGTGAGAAAGGGCTTAGGGAAGCTGCCTTTCCATCCAGAATCAACATCCTGGGGAATGTGCGCCCTGATTTCCTTCCTCTGGTCACAAGGGAAGTGGATGTGTGGCCTCAGAACTAACCAGGACACTCCGAGGAGTTCAGATAAGCTGGCTCCTCAGAAGCCACAGACCCTGAGCACTAGCCAGAGAAACAGAGGATGGATTTTCAATGCCACCCTGAGGGTCTGTACTTCCACATGAGCATTGTGGGCCTCTGGAACCATGGAGAGACTGTTAGCAGCTCCTGTCCTCTGTCAGGCCAGCTTCATTCCACATACAGAATTTGGGGAGGGTTTTCACCCCTCTACCCAAAGCCTACATTCATTAATGTAGCTAATGCTACAGAGTAATCTGGAACCTCGAATCACTGAAAAATAAACCACGTTAATTTCTAAGATTAAAAAGGTTCTTTGGTTTAACATGAGCTGATCATTTTCTTATCACAAGATGAAAATCCCTAGCCAGGGTGTGGGGCTGTTTCTCAGGCAGCATTAAGGGCTGGCTTCAGCAACAGTGGAGCCAGGAATGAACCTGGGTTCCTGTGACAGAGGCACTGGCTGAAGGGCCACAGCTGGGGACACAAAGGCCCAGCCCTATACATTTCCAAAGAAAACACTGACTCCATGACAATCATGTGCCTGGCAGTCCTCCTGAGTTAACCACATAGGAAAGTGAGCAGACACAGCCTGCTCAGACGCTCAGATCTTCTCCTCAGGTGGTCTCAAGAACACATCAGTCCCCAGTGCTCCCACCTGGACCCTTACCCTCGCCCTTTTGGTCAGGAGAACCCCTGCTTCTCTTTCCCGCATTCCATTCTTCCCTTCCTCTTTGGAAATGTCCCAACAATGAGAAAAAAAGCAAATCAAATATATCATTTGTTAGTGTCTGCTTATCAACGTTTTTAACCACTGCACATAAGATGTATCTATTCTAATGTATTAGGAAAGGAATTCAACTGTGACTTTCGATCAAACAGGAACATTTAACCAACCTCTGTGTGTGAGTAGGCCTTGGGGTTCTGCTGGTAAATTTTTGCAATTTGGTTTCCTGTAAAACGCTGGAAAAGGAATATAAATTCTTAGGAACCCAAATCCTACACAGAATGAATAATCACCCTCATAAAATGAGTTTAATGTAGCATGCTCTGGATAGGAGCAGCTATCATAAAAGCTTTTAAAAGTAAGCCCCAACTGGGGGCAGTAGTGCACACTTGTAATTTCAGCTACTCAAGAGGCTGAAGGGAGAGAAGCTCTGGAATCCAGGAGTCCAGCCTGGACAACACGGTGAGACCCCACCTCTAATAAATAAATGCGTCTTTTTAAAGTCAGCATTAAATCTGTTTGATATCTACTGAACAATGCGAATCTGGCCTTTGAATCCTTAAAATGTCCTTAGTAATCAAAGACCCAGGCAATAAACAATGGCTCTGCACCCACAGGACAGAGAAATGAGAAACTTCTGGGCCTTCCTGGAGGGCCTCTCCCACATCAGGACTGGACAACGCTGAGTGAATAACCCTCGCTCTTCACACAGCATGGTGACTATTCTGACTGAGGCACCAGAGGTGGGATCTGGGTATTTTCCCCATCCACATATTCGTATTTCAGGCGGCCCAAGTAGGGTTGGCCATATCCCCAAAGCTTCCACTCCAGTGAGGTCATGTGATCCAGGCTGGCCTAATCACAGTCACCCCTGGGGACATGACTGAACCAGTAGAACAGAGACATTCTTTTTTTTTTTTTTTTTCGAGACAGAGTCTTGCTCTGTCGCCAGGCTGGAGTGCAGTGGCACAATCTCGGCTCACTGCAACCTCCGCCTCCCGGGTTCAAGCGATTCTTCCGCCTCAACCTCCCAAGTAGCTGGGACCACAGGCGCGTGCCACCATGCCTGGCTAATTTTTTTGTATTTTTAGTAGAGATGGGGTTTTACTGTGTTGGCCAGGATGGTCTCGATCTTTTGACCTCGTGATCCGCCCGCCTCAGCCTCCCAAAGTGCTAGGATTACAGGCGTGAGCCACCACGCCTGGCCCAACATTCTTTTTTAAAAAAAAAAAAAAAAAACTTTGCCAGGCACTGCACTAAGTGCTTTATATGCACTGACTTCTTTTAGCTTCAAACCTACCCAAAACATAATCCTGTTATAATCCCCAGGTTACAGACAATGAGAGGAGGTGCCCTCCCTACCCCCATGCACAGCACCTCCGTGTCAGGAGCATAGCCACGTGCACACCCAGCCTGGCCTGGGAACACATAGGGTGGCAGGTGGCCTGGATCAGGACCCAGGGCCCAGAGTGTCTGTTCCTGGCTCTGCAGGGCCAAGACCTCCACGACCTCATGTGAACCCCACAGAGGTAGGTCACCCACTATGCCTCCAGAGCCTGCAACCAGACCACCTCCTGCACCCAACTCCATCCCCAGCCTACCTCGTAGGCACGGGAGCCTGTGAGGCAGCTGAGAGCCTGAGCCCCGCCCACGGCAGCCTCCAGCTGGCGGCACTGGGCTGAGGTGCTGGAATCCATCCACACCGGGCAGTCGCTGATGGAGAAACAGGCCTAGGAAGGAGGGCAAAGGCACAGGCTTGAGCTCCATCCGCTGACTTGGAGAGCTGCTGGTCACACCGTCCATCATGGCAGTCGTGACGCTTCTTCCCAGGTAACCTTGGTTGGAGACACATGGCCCAGCCCTCTGTGCCGTAAGCTACAACTGGCCCAGTGGGGCCTCTCCCCAAACGCCTGAGGTTGAAAGGCTCTTCTGCTGAGGGCGCCTGAGCACAGCTGCAACACTGAGACGAGCAGTCCTCAGGACCCACAGGACTTGGGACTCTCCTCCCTGCTTTGCAGAAGTTTCTCAGAATCACGCAATGTAGCCACAGTTACCTGCAGCTGCTGGTGTAGCGGGAGGTCTGGTGAGAGGCTTCTCAGTGCCTGCTGGGCTCCAGCCTGCCAGTATATACTTCCGTGTTGCTGTTGGGAAACCCAAGCACATGTTCACATGACCACACACTGGAGTACAGCTTCCTGGAGACACACAAAGACCCCAGACCACATGCCAAAGAACCAGGCTCTACCACCTGCCCTGCCACTTCTTAGTCACAGAGCTCATCACCTTCCTGAGACTCGGTTTCCACTTCAAGAAAATGGGGAGGAACTCTGCCCTGTCTACCCTACAACTTATAGAAAAGGTCCAAGAACAAATTATTGTTCTGGATTTTGGTGACTTTTGTAAACTGCATTTAAAGACATTGCCCGTAATATTATCTGAAATTCATTTATTTATTCACTCACTGCCTTCATTCATGCATTCATTCATTCAGCAAACATTTATTAAGCACATAGGTCTTGCCAGGCTTGAGGCAGATGAATAGGATATTGCCCTCATTCTTCAGGCTAATGAAGTTGAGTCAGGGAAGGGGACACAAATGTACAATTACAAAACCCTATGGAGCTGTAGCAACAGGGCCGTGGGAACAGAGGCCCCTAACCGACTGGGTACAGACAGGTGGAAGTGGTCATATCAGGAAAGGGTCCCAGTGTGTGCTGCATGCAGAGAATCTGTGTGGCATTCTAAGCAGTGGGCCTCAGGCTGGGTTGGGGGTGGGTGACGGGCTAAAGAGAGTGGGCAGCCTAAGCACTGGGAGCCTGAAGCCATGCTCAGGAGGCCGGGGCTTATCTTGGAGGTGGCAGGAACCCTGGATTACCAGGGGAGTGGTATGGATGGAGCTGAACATATGACGGGCTTGTGCGAGTCACGGGGAAGGCAGGTTGGAGGTGGGGAGGCTATGGTAGAGGTCTGGAGAAGAATGACAAGCAGGTGGCCTGGGAGACAGAGGCAGTGCTGGAGAAGAGGTGGTAGACTCAAGAGTCATAGGCAAATCAGTGAGACATGAAGACCCCTGGATGTGGGGTGGGAAGGTGGAGGAGTCAGAGATGATGCCTGAGTTGTGCCCTGGGTGGATGGGGAGAATCCCCTGAGAAAGAGAACCCAGAAAGGAGGAGGTCTGAAGGGAGGCAGCACTCAGTCTGGGACATGCTAAGTTTGAGGCAATTGTGGGACATCCAGCTGAGGTCAAGGAATATCTAGGAGGGAGATGGGCGTCCAGGCCTGGGGTTTAGGTGAGAGAAGTGGACAAGATCACCCAGGGAATCTCTGTTGTGTTTAACAAGAACCGGAACAATAAATTCCTGTTAGGCCACGGAGGAAGAAGCAGCTTCAGAAAAACTAGTCGTATTCTAGGGAGGATATGAAAAGACGGTAATCCAGCATGGAGAAAAGTGATCCCAGCACAGTCAAGGGACTGGATGAGATGGACTCGGGTCCTGACTCCCACTCCCAGCACTGTGTGATCTTGGGCAAGTGGCATCACCTCTCCGTGCCTCACATAAACATCAGTGATAATAACAGTAGCCCAAGCTTTTAGTAGGGTTTACTGTGTATTAATAGGAGGCACTGTGCTATATATTTACACTCACAATGACCCTATGACAGATGAGAATATGGGGGCATCAGAAAGCTGGATGACGTATTCCAGGTCACTGCTTGTAAATGGCAGAACCAGGGATAAACCCAAGCAGGATGCCCTGGGTGAGTACCTAGCACTCCACAGCACCACCCTGTAGAATCGTAAGGACTGAGCTGGATGACATCTGGAAAGGCCTCAGAGTTATCTGGCATGCACTAAACGCTTGGCATGCACTAAACGCTCGGTCAATGTCTTTTGATATCGTTATTAATACTCTTTTCACTGCTAAAACTACTATCATTATTAGTATCATTTTTGACTTTGCTTTTAATTTCAGGAAATAGAAAAACAATTGTGCTGCCCGCAAGCAGTCATAATAAATCCAGGTCAGTTGCTTCCTCCATCCCCTTCAGAGGACCTCTCCTCAGTTCTCTCACCATGAGTCCTCTTTTATATAATACTTATTCCTAAGAACTGTCTCAGATCCTTTTGCAATGAGACAGTTACACAGTCTCCAAGGTAAAACAGTTGTAGGGATTTTTACTCACAGTGAAATCTGTGCCGTGGCTGTCAAGAATGAGCCTCTCCCCTCCAAGGGGAGCCATCTCCTCGACACCCACACCATTGCCCAGGTCACCCCCTCACATGGCAGACAGAGCCTGCTGCAGACAAACCTGGCCTGCCCCGGACAAAGCTAGGACTTGAGAGAAGTCAAAGTCCGAAGCCTTCATCTTCTCCAAGATGATATCCAGTGCCTGTGAAGAAAAGCGGAACCCACCATGACTGTCCAGAAGCACCGAATCAGACATGCAAGCCTCAGAATTGAAAGGCAAGTGCCTGCCATTACAGCAGAGGACTGGGCAGATGATGAAGAAACTGATGACTCAGGAGTTGGAAGCACTAGACGATATTAATTAAACAAATAGGCATCAATCAAATAAGGTCAACTATGCTAAAAATATTTAAATAAATGGAATCATAAACCACCAATCTTCAAATTTTACTTCCCCATTTTTTTTGAAACAGGGTCTTGCTCTCACTCCCGGACTAAAATGGAGTGACACAATCTCAGCTCACTGCAGCCTCGACCTCCCAGGCCCAAGTGAGCCTTCCCTCTCAGCCTCCTGAGTAGCTGGGACTACAGCCACATGCCATCATGGCTGGCTTATTTTTGGGAGTTTGTTTTGTTTTGTTTTGTTTGTTTGTTTGTAGACATGGGGTTTCACCATGTTAGCCAGGCTGGTCTTGAACTCCTGACCTCAAGTGATCCACACGCCTCGGCTTCCCAAAGTGCTGGAATTACAGGCGTGAGCCACCACGCCCGGCCTATGTTTCTATTTCATGGTACAAGGGAGGCTACAGGGCCTGACTGCAGAGGTTGGGAAACGATTTGCTCTGTGGTATTTTAAAGATGGTTACAGCAAGACTTGCCATCTGCTGTGGCTCCAGTACCTGAAAGTCCTTTGTGAGTCCTCTCAACCTGGGAGTGTTGGCACCAGCTGAGGCTGAGCCTGGTCCCAGGAGCCATGCCAACTCCACTTTCCCATGAGGACCTGGTCTCAACAGAGGCTCTCATCAGCTGCCACTTTTGGGCTTCCTAGCAAATCACTGAGTCTGCCAGTGAGACAGGCTGGGGACAGAAAGAGAAAAGGAATCCCGACACTTACCTGGACCCACATTAGGACTGGAGAAGTGACCGTCAGCTCATCTTTGTGCACATGAACACCGCCGCTAGTCCTGCAAGAACAACAGAGAATGCAGGCCAATACCTCAGGGCAGGCAGAGCTTGCAAAGCCAGGAGAGGCCCTGTGGTAGATGACCCTGGAAATGTCCAGATGAACGAGAATCTTTCCCAACCCCAAGTGGGAACTGTTGATTGAACAGGCACGAGGGCCGCTAAGATGGAAAGAGAAGACAGGCAAATTGCCCAGTGGCCCAGAGGTGGCAATTCTCAGAAAGCACCTTCTAAAGAGGCCTTCTAGATACAAGAAAGGCTCACCCTGGGGGAGTGCAGGATTGGACTATAAAAGCCCTCTCAAGCCCCATAGGTTTGGAGAGGTAGAGGAGGGGCGGCCACACAGAGATGCTGCATGGGAGGGAAGAGCACCTCTAGTCACAACAGAACAAGCATCCTTGGACTACAGGCTTTGGAAGTTTGCCTGGAACCCTCTCTTCCCACCCTCCTCACCCCTATAAGACCCCAGTGCAAACAGCTGATTTGATAAAATCCAACCCTTTTAACTATGTGTTAAAAAAGGGAAAACCAAGCTCAGAATCTACACCAAGATGCTATTAGATAACTGTGTGATCCAGCCTTTCAATTCCTAAGTATCCAGCCAAGAGAAATGACAGTCTTAAGTCCAAGAAAGATGTGGATACAAACGTTCATAGCAGACTTATTTGCAATGATTAACTGCAGTCAACACAGGTGTCCCTAAACAAGGGAAGATAATCTGTGGTGTAAATATGTGATATCAAACTACAGAGCAAGAAAAACTATGAACTATTGATATGCACACAATTATAACTTACACAGGAACAGACTAGAAGACACAAATTCATCTATACTGAGAAAAAGAGGTCAGTGGTTGCCTAAGTCTAGTGGGGAATCTTTGGGGGGTGATATAAACATTCTGTATCTTGATTGTGGTGGGAGTTTCAGAGCTATAGGTCTATATCTGTCAAAATACATTTAATTACATATTTTAATGGATGTCATTTTTTGTACATAAATTTTACTCAATAATAGGAATTTTTAAAAAAGATACTATTAGGGAAAAAGAGGAAGAGAGCAACAAAATTTTACTATAGACAAAAAAAGCCCGCCAAAAAAAGTTGCCCCTACAAAACTGATAAAAACCGTAACCAGACATTCTACCATGTATTTAATAACTTAAGACTGGCATTTCAGCTGGGCACGGTGGCTCACACCTGTAATCCCAGCACTTCGAGAGGCTGAGGTGGGCAGATCACTTGAGGTCGGGAGTTTGAGACCAGCCTGGCCAATATGGTGACACCCCGTCTGTGCTAAAAATACAAAAATTAGCTAGGCGTGGTGGAGGGCCCCTGTAGTACCAGCTACTCAGGAGACTAAGGCGGGAGAATCGCTTGAACCCAGGAGACGGAGGTTACAATGAGCTGAGATCACACCACTGCACTTCAGCCTGGGCACGACAGAGCGAGATTCCATCTCAAAAAAAAATAACAAAACAAAACTGGCATTTCTAGCTAAGAAGGAAGACCAGAGCAACCCCATGCCCTAAAAGCACCAGTCTCAAATGGTTTCACAGAAAAATTATGCCAGATGTCTGCAGACAGCCATCTTCTCACAAGGCCTTTCTGCTGTGTATCTGTGCATGAAGAGTCTCTACTTTTTTTTTTTTTTTTTTTTTTTGAGACAGAGCCTCACTCTGTTGCCAGGTAGGATGCAGTGGCGACACCTCGGCACACGGCAACCTCCACCTCCCAGGTTCAAGTGATTCTCCTGCCTCAGCCTCCTGAGTAGCTGGGACTACAGGCGTGCACCACCAAGCCCAACTAATATTTTTGTATTTTTAGTAGACACAGGGTTTCACTATGTTGGCCAGGATGGTCTCAATCTCTTGACCTCGTGATCCATTTGTCTCAGCCTCCCAAAGTGCTGGGATTACAGGCTTGAGCCACTGTGGCCGACCTGTGTCTCTCCTTCTTATAAGGAAACTAGTCCTATCAAACTAGGGCCCTACCCTTACAACCTCGTTTCATCTTAATTATCTACCCAAAGGCCTCACCTCCAAATATACTGTCATGATGAGGGTAGGCTTCCAACACAGGAATTCTGGAGGGCCACAGCTCAATAAGTTTAAACATAATTATCTACACTGGGTAGTTTCTGCATTGTTACAAACCACTTCAAAACTTAGTGGCTCGAAACCATTAAGCTCACGATTCTACTTGCTAGTCATTGGATGGGGCTCAGCTAGGCTCACTCATGCATCTGCAGTCAGCTAACAGAAGCTAGAAGGCTCTGCTTCACAGGTAGCTAACAGTAGCTCGGGGCTGGCTGGCTCTTAGGTGAAGAAGTTGGGGCAAAAAGGCCACTTATGTCCAAATCTCCAGCAGGGTAGCCCAAGCTTGCTCATCTGGTGGCTGGGCAGAGTTCCAAGAATGACAGCAGAAGCATGTAAGGCTGCTTGAGGCTTAGGCTTAGAACTGGCACAATGTCACTTCCCCTGTTCTATTGGATAAGGCAAACCAACAGGCAGGGAAACGACTCCTCGATGGAAGGAACTGCAGTCACGTTGCAAAGGGTGTGCGTACAGGGAGGAGTGAAGCATGTGGTCATTTTTGCAATCTACCAAAATGGGCAAAATCCATATGTTAAACATATTAAAACATATGTGAAGTATTAAAAAAAAAAAAGACTTGAACAAATGGAAAGTCCTAACATGCTCAGACAGGAAGACTTAATCTCATGAAGTTGTCAATTCTGCCAAGTTAATTTATAAAGATAATATGATCTCACTAAAAATATTAACAATTGGCCGAGAGCAGTGACTCACACCTGTAATCCCAGCACTTTGGGAGGCTGAGGCGGGTGGATCACCTGAAGTCAGGAGTTTGAGACCAGCCTGACCAATATGGTGAAACCCCAACTCTACTAAAAACAAAAATTAGCCGGGTGTAGTGTCATGTGCCTGTAGTCCCAGCTACTCAGGAGGCTGAGACAGGAGAATCACTTGAACCCAGGAGGTGGAGGTTTCAGTGAACCAAGATTGCACCACTGCACTCCAGCCTGGGCTACAGAGTGAGATTGTCTCAAAAAAAAAAAAAAAAAAAAGAACAATTTTGCTTTCTGGAACCTGAAAAGCTGATTCTGAAATACATATTTAAAATGATCAAAAAAGAATAGCCATGGAAACTCTGGAAAAAAAGAACAATCAGAGGGGACCAACAATTCTAGATATTAAAACGTATTACAGTCTGGGTGCAATGGTTCATGCCTGTAATCCCAGCACTTCAGGAGGCCGAGGCAGGCAGATCACCTGAGATCAGGAGTTCAAGACCAACCTGGCCAACATGGCAAAGCCCCGTCTCTACTAAAAATACAAAAATTAGCCAGGTATGGTAGTGCACGCCTGTAGTCCCAATTACTCAGGAGGGTGAGGCAGAAGAATTGCTCGAACCCAGGATGCAGAGGTTGTAGTAAGCCAAGATCGCATCACTGCACTCCAGCCCGGGCAACAGAGCAAGACTCCATCTCAAAAATAAATAAGTAAACAAACATATTACAGAGCTGGGATAATTGAAACGAACAGATCTACCAACCCACGGAACAAGAAAAAGCCCCAAAACGGACCTAAGTGAACATAGAAAGTAGCACACGATAAGGCTCACACCTCAAATCATGGAGGTAAAGATGGACTTTTTTTTTTTGAGATGGATCTCGCTTTGTTGCCCAGGCTGGAGTACAGTGGCACAATCTCAGCTCACTACAGCCTCTGTCTCCTGGGTTCAAGTGATTCTCCTGCCTCAGCCTCCTGAGTAGCTGGGACTACGTTACCCACCACGTTTGGCTAATTTTTGTATTTTTAGTAGAGACAGGGTTTCGCCATGTTGGCCAGGCTGGTCTTGACCTCCTGACCTCAAGTAATACGTCTGTCTCAGCCTCCCAAAGGTAAAGATGGACTTCTAAAAATACGGTTGGGGCTGGGTGTGGTGGCTCATGCCTGTAATCCCAGCACTTTAGGAGGCCGAGGTGGGTGGACTACTTGAGCCCAGGAGTTTGAGACCGGCCTAGGCAACAGAGTGAGACCCCATCTCTACAAAAAAATACAAAAAAATTAGCTGGTCATGGTGGGGGTGCACCTGCAGTTCCAGCTACTTGGGAGACTAAGGAGGGAGGATGGTTTGAGCCCAGGGGCACAGATTGCAGTGAGCTGAATCGTACCACTGCCCTCCAGCTTGGGTGACAGAGCCAGCTCCCGTCTCAAATAAATAAATAAAATAAAATAAAAACATGGTTGGTGTTACAATAACTGAAGAGACATCTGGGAAAAATTAAAGTTGGATACAAATGTCATACTATGTACCTGGATAAACTCCAAATATTTTTATGTAAGAAAGCTGAAATCTTAGAAGAACTAGATAAAAACAGAGGTAAGTTCCTTCATAATTTTGGAGTGAGGAAGGCCTTTTAAACTATGACTCAAAATCTAGAAGCAATAAAAGAGACTGTGAAATTCAATGACATAAATATCTGTGTGTGACAATAACAGCAACAACCCATAGCAAGTCAAAAATCAAACAAAATCTGAGAAACGTATTTGCAATTCATTTAATAACAAAGAGAGAATTCCTCCAATATATGAAAAGCTCCCAGAAATTATAAGAAATGGACAACCAATCCAACAGATGATAAGAAATAGATAACCAACCCAACAGAAAAATAGGCAAAGGACATTAAAAACAACTTCACAGAAAATAAATTCAAGTAGCCCTTCAACGTAGGAAAAGATGCTCAATTTCACTCATAAGAGAAATGCAAAGTATGTCATTTTTCTCCTATCATATTGGCAAAGAATCAAAAACTCCATGATCTCACTGTGTTGGCAAGGCTGTGGGAAAATAGCCGTCTCACGTGTTAGTAGTAGGGTGCAAATCCATATAATCCCTGTGGGAGGCAATCTGCCCACAACTCCCCAAATTATAAATCTATTTGCTCTTTGAACCAGCAATCCCATTCCCAAAAATTTAACTTACAAATAAATTGGCACACATCTGCAGCGACATATATAAGGTAATCTACTACAGTATTTTTCACTGCAAATAAGTCAATGTCCTGCATTAGAAAATGGTACAACTACACAATGAAACACTACACACCTATAAAAAAGAACACAAGTTTTTATGTATTGACATGTAAACACAGCCACATGACTATGAAGTGAGTAAAGCAAAGTACAGAACAGTGTGTACAGTATGCTTTTTCTTGCATGAAAGGAGGAAAATGAGAATATTCATATCTTCCTATATTTCCATGTAAAAACACTGGAAGGAGCCTGGCACAGTGGCTCAAGCCTGTAATCCTAGTATTTTGGGAGGCTGAAGAGGATGGACCACTTGAGTCCAGAAGTTCAAGAACATCCTAGGCAATATGGTGAAACCCTGTCTCTACCACAAAAGTGCAAAACTTAGCCACGTGTGGTGGCATGCACTTGTAGTCCTAGCTACACAGGAAGCTGAGATGGGAGGATCGCTTGAGCCCGGAAGGCGGAGGATGCAATGAGCCAAGATCGTACCACTGCACTCCAGCTCGAGGGACAGAGCCAGGCTTGTCTAAAAAGAAGAAAAAAAAAAAACACTGGAAGGATACACAACAAATGAAAGTCATCTGTAGAGAAGGGACGCAGGGGAGAGATGAGGCCATAGGGGGATTAAGACTTTTCATTTGAGTTACATACCAAGTGCAATGTAATGCCTGTTAACAATATAAAATATTTTTTATTAAAATCACCACTTTGGATGAGAATTTCTTAGGAAGTTAAACATGTACCTGCCATACAACTCAGCCACTGTACTCCTGGTATGTCATTTCCACGAGAAATGAAATCATATATCGATGAAAAGACTTGTATGTGATTCTCACAGCCCATTGCTGGTAACAGCAGAAAAGAGAAACAGGCTGGGTGCAGTGGCTCACGCTTGTAATCCCAGCACTTTGGGAGGCCAAGGCGGGTGGATCACTTGAGGTCAGGAGTTTGAGACCAGCCTGGCCAAAATGGAGAAACACTGTCTCTACTAAAAATACAAAAATTAGCCAGGCGTGGTGGCACAGGCCTGTAGTCCCAGCAACTCGGGAGGCTGAGGCAGGAGAATCGCTTGAACCCGGGAAGCAGAGGTTGTAGTGAGCCAAGATCACACCATTGCACTCCAGCTTGGGCAACAACAGCGAAACTCTGTCTCAAAAGAAAAACAAGAAAAGAGAAACAACCCCAATATCCCTCATCAGGTGAAACCAATTGTAGTCCATCCATACAACATCATACAATAACAGGAGCCAACTACTGATACATGTAACAACATGGACGAATCTCAACATGGTTATGTGAAATTTTAAAGGTTCTAAAAAAGAGTACATAATTTAAAAAAGAGTACATAATTATGATTCCATCTATAAAAAATTCTAGAAAATGCAAACTAGTGATAGAAAACACATCAGCAGTTGCCAGTGGGTAGGGTATGGGGAGGACGGATGCCTTGCAAAGAGGCAGGAAGAAATTTTTAGGACACGGAAACACTCATTATCTTATTTTGGTGATATTTTCATGAAAAAATACAGATGTTAAAACTTCTAACTGTATATGTACAGTACTGTACATCAGTTATACCTCAAATACATACAGTATTGTATATCAGTTATACCTCAATAAAGTTTTAAAAAAAAAACCCACATGCAATTGAGGTGATGGGGAAGGAACGAAATAAATCTACAGGTATCTGGTTTAAAATATCTTAAAAATATAATGGGAAAAAAAGCAATCCTGTATTTTGGTTATGGACATCTTTTTTTAAAATGTCCAGTGGAGGGGACTGACTGACTTATTAAATGGAAGAGAGGGAGAGGAAATTTTAAAAATTTGAAAGACTAGAAGTCATATAGGGTATATTCCCAGACCACAATGAAATTGAACTAGAAATTAATAACAGAAAGCTGGAAAATCTAGAGATTAAACAACATACTTCCATACTAGTTTTTTTTGTTTTTTGTTTTTTGTTTTTTTTGAGACAGGATCTCCCTCTGTTGTCCAGGCTGGAGTGCAGTGGTGCAATCCTGGCTCACTGCAACCTCTGTCTCCAGAGTTCAAGTGATTCTCCTGCCTCAGCCTCCCAAGTAGCTAGGACTACAGGTGTGCACCACCATACACGGTGCCTGCCACCACGCCCAGCTAATTTTTTTGTATTTTTAGTAGAAACAAGGTTGGCGAGAAACTCTAGACCTCAAGTGATCTGCCCACTTCAGCCTCCTGAAGTGCTGGGATTACAGGTGTGAGCCACTGCACACAGCCTAAACAGCATTCTTCTAAATAACCTATGAGTCAAAGAAGTCTCAAGAGAACTAAAAAATATTTTGAATGAAAAAGAAAACAACTATAACTTATCAAAATTTGTGGGATGCTGCTAATGTATCCCATAAAAAGCATTTGTGCTTACAGAAAAATTTATAGCACTATATGTATATATTAGAAAAGAATATCTTAATCATCTAAGCTCTGGGTTCCGCTCCCAGAACAGAGTGGGAGCTGTCTTCTCTCTCTCTCTGTCTAAAAAAAAAAAAAAAAAAAACAATTCCTTGAAACACATTAACTACCAAAAGGCAAACACGCAAGGCCTGCAATAATAAAAAATGTGAGAAAGCAAGATGGCTTCCAACCTCAGCTCCAAGGGGCCACATTCGCTGGGGGGAAAGAGTTGGCAACAACACAATGTGATGGGTGATGAGAGTGCACAAAGGGCCAGCTGGGAAACCTTCAAAGAGGAAGTGTGTTGAAAACAGACAGGGAAGGACTTTTACCAGGACCTCACAAGGGTGCCTCAAAACCACCAAGTCCACAGTGTTACGGACTGAATTGTCCCCCTCTGCCCTCAAAACTCATATGCTGAAATCCTAACCAAGGGCCTTGGGTTGTGATTATTTGGAGATAGGGACTTTAAAATGGCAATTAAGTTAAAATGAAGCCATGAGAATAGGCCTTAATCCAGTATGACTCATGTCCTTATAAGATTAGCATACAGATGACACAGACACCAAGCACTCCTGCACAGTGTGACCACGATGTGAAGACACAGCAAGAGAGTGGTCACCTACAAGCCAAGGAGAGAGGCCCCAGAGGAGACCAACCTTCCCAGCACTTTGATTTTAGACTCCTAACGTCTAGAACTGTGAGAATATAAATTTCCGCTCTTTAAGCCACCCAGTATATGGGACCTTGTTATGGCAGCCCAAGCTGAACTCATCCTTTCTCTCCAAAACCCATTCCTTCTCACAATCCAATATGCACCCCGAAGAAGAGCCAGAAATCCCAACCTCACACCTCACATTCAATTTTGTTCAGGATCTGTCCATTGTACTACCCAACTCTTTCCTATCCAACACTTCTTACCCGGATGACCTGCAGCAACCTCTTCAATAGTTCCCCACATCCACTCCAGCCATGCTCCCAATCCGCTCTCCCACTGCCCCCCAGAGCGATCATTTCAAAACACAATTACAACCTGTCATACCTCACCCCACCCCTACCCTTTATGGCCCTTAGTGGCGGACCATAGCTTTTAGAATAAAGACAAACTCCATACCATGGCCTATTGAGCTCTGCCCAGCCTCCACCTCTCTCTGCTCCCCAGCCTCACTGGCTTTCTTCAGTTCCATAAAGGAATGAACCATGCTCTTTCTTGCCACAGGGCCCTTGCACACGTTGTTTCCTGGAATACACTTCCATCACCTGCCCAACTTCCCTTCCATTATTTGGCTAACTTCACTCACTCCAATCTCTAGCTTAAGCACCACATCCCTAGAGACCCTCTGGGACTTCCCCTCCCAAGTCTGAGTCACTTTCCTTTATAATAAGCACTTGAAAAAGTGAGTTCCTTTTCTACAGAGGCCTTCTCAGAGTTGATAATGAAACACTCTTTTGTGAGATTCTTCATTTGATACCAGTCTCCTCTACTCAGTGGGAAGCTCTGGGAGAACAAGGACCTTTGGTTCACCATCAAGTCTTGGACCTGGCACAAAGTAAGTCTCAAGTGATGCTTACTGCATGAATGGATGAATGGAATTAGTGAGAAGTGAAGGAGGCGGCACTCCACATATAGGAGAAAAGATGCTTGAAAGGTCTGCCAAGATCACACTCCTGGTAGTTTGGCGAAGTCCGAACAGTGCAGTCTGTGAATATATAAGATGGCAGGAGGACCCCAAAACTAACACCCCCATCACACACTCATGCACATCAGGTACATACCCAAATTCTGGAAGGTCTCTGTCAAAATGCACACTTTCCTCATAGAAGACATTCATCTCGGCATCAACAGCAACAACCTTTACCTGAAAGGCATTGTTTAAAATGAAGTGTAGAATTTTCCTCAGCTTTTACATTGGTCCAGGGGTACTAACATCACAACATGAGGCCCTACACCCTAGAAGTAGTTCAGCCAGAGACCTCCTTGAAGCCAGGACTGCCTCACCGTAATCGTGGTAACAGAGGACTCATCTGGGGTGACACTCAAAGGTTAACAAAATAAAGAAACTGAGGCTAAGTAGAAACACCAACATGTCTCAAGGAATCTTTGTTCTCCAAACAGCCAAAGCCAAGACCCTCTAGAGGAAGGTGTTCACAGATGAGTTGGTTCCTGCACCTGACAAGGAGGTGGGAGAAAGTGCCAGAGAGGGAGGAATGGGAAGCAAGGTTTGGAAGCATCTCTGGGGGTCCATGTCTGCAGGGGCCTGACACCAGACAAGGCCATGGGCTGTTCCCACAGGCCATGATTGTGGTCCAGAGACGTTAATGTCCCACTGAAGCAACCTCCAAGCTTAGGAGTATAACTCCTTTCCTGGACAGATGGGGAAACTGAGGTCTAACAAGACAACGTAAGTCAGCCAGAGTCCCACAGGACTTTCCCCTCAAGGACTGGACAGAGGCCTGCCTCCCTTGACCCATTGGAGAAGAGGGGTTTCACTGCAACTGTGTATATTTCCCAAGTACTTTAAAGGAAAAGGTGCCCCCGGTCACCCCATGCTCAGTTTGAAGGCAAATTTTGATTGGCTTGCCCGTCTGCAGGGCCCTGGCAGCAGCACAGCGCTCCTCTGGCCAGCAGTCCTGGGTCCGTAGATCTGGCAAGCTGGTGCCAACAAAGGGCGGTCACAGGGTAAAGTCCATTCGTACAATGTACGCATTTCCCTTTTTTTTTTTTTTTTTGAGACAGGGTCCCACTCTGTCGCGCAGGCTGGAGAGTGGTGGCGCCATCTTAGCTCACTGCAACCTCCACCTCCTGGGCTGAAGCGAGAGTCCAGCCTCCCGAGAAGCTGAGATTAAAGGTGTGCGCCACCATGCCAGGCTAATTTTTGTATTTTTTGGTAGAGACGGGGGTTTCTCCATTGCCCAGGCTGGTCTCGAACTCAAGGAATCAAGCGATCCACCCGCCTCGGCCTCCCAAAGCGCTGGGATTACAGGCAAGAGCCACCAGGCCAGGCCCATTTCACTTATTTAAAAAGGTTTTGGGCTCTGATCTGTGTCCAGGTCACTGGTTGCCTGTGCGCACGGCTACCCGCCTGCCTGTTCCCCAGCCTTACAGCAGCTGACTTCCTTGGGGTCCCCGTCACTCGGTGCCCATGACAGCGCATGAACTCGCCGAGTCCTCCGGCCCCTCTGGGCACGGGGGTCCTGCCGAGGGGCGCGTGCAGTCTCCTGGGGTAGCGGGGTCCAGGCGGGGTCGAGGTCGCCTCTTGAGAGCGGGTGGCACTGGCAGGGCATCTCCGGGCGAGGGCACCGACGCCAAACAGCCGCGCGTGGGGGCAGGGGCGCGGGGGCCCCGGGAAGCCCGAGAGGGAGGCGCGCTCGCGGCCAGGCCCATGTTTTCCCGCGTCCGGGTGACAGCCCGCCGTCCACCGCCGGCGCGGCAGAGGAAGAGACCCCGGCCCCACGGCGGCGCGACCGTACCTGCTGCGTGCTGAAGTCCCAGCCCAGGCAGCAGTGGCGAGGGGCACTTTCCGCCATGGCCCTGGCGGGTCCGACTGCGCGTCCGTTCGTCCGTCCGTCCGTCCGTCCGTGCGCCCCGCAGCGTGACTGCCGCCGCGCTCCAGCGCCCAGAGACGTAGGGGCCCGCCCCTCGCTCCGCCCGGCCGGACTGCGGACCCGAGTGGAGGCGGGTTTGCGCTCTGGCGCCGCCTGCCGGGCGACGCGAGCCGGGACCGCGTCCTGCGCAATCAACGGCATCCCCACGCAGCCCGCTTTCCTTCCAAGCGCAGCGCCTCGGGTCCTCCCCATCCTCGTCTTCTCTGTGCATGGGCCTTGCCCCTTCGTGGCCTGGCTTCCCTTAGAGGACGCCTGGGCCGGAGGTTTCAGCTTTAAGCCGGCTTGTCCCTCAGAAGGACCCTGCCTAGCCCGCTGGAGGCCCTGGGCCTGCAGTCCTCTGCGGCCATATCTCGGGCACTGGAGCAGCTGTCCACCCGTGCGGCTGACTCAGGGGCCACAGGGAAATGCTCCCTGGGTTGGAAGCACTGGGCTCTGACAAGCCCTGTCCTGCTGAGCGGTTATTCCTCCTTTGCTCAGATCATTAGAACGCTCCTTCTTTTGTACAGAATGAGATGTCGCCCAATTCTAGAATCGCAAATAAAATCCATTTAGGATCTTTAAACTAGATTTGTTGTAATTTTGTCTTTTGACAACAGACATCAGCTCCCAGTAAGAGTGGGTTAGATTGCGCAGAAACGGCTGAGAGAACAGATGAACCCCCAGAAAATCTGAGGGGTTCCCAGTGTGTCGCATCCCACCTGTGTACTTAACCTCAGAGCTCCTGATGCCTCCCCAGAGAGACCCTCATTCCTGAAGTCAGCTGGTACTGATGGCCTGATGTGTGCCGGGCGTGGTAAAGGGGAATGGGAACCAAAGTCAGACCCACTCCCTTTATTCGCGGAGCTGAGGGCACCTTGTCCCACCGGCTATATCCTTCTTGTCCCTGAGACCGACTGCTTTCCAGAATTCCTTCCAACCCCAGCATGTGAGAGGCCCCTCCTACCAACTTCCCAGTCCACCTGAGTGCCCCTCTTACGCGATGATCTGTATCCCTTGCTGAACTCGAGCTGCTTGGAGTCTAGATGGGATCCTCTTCATTGTGAACAAGAAGGGGCCGACATACTTGTCCTCCAAGACATTCACAGCATATTGGGGACACAGCCCCTCTGGCAGTCACCACCTGTGACAGTAGCCAAATACTGGATGCTAGCTAGATCAGAAACAATTATGCAACCTGCTGACCACATTTAATCCTCACAATGATGCTGGGAGGTAGGTACTATTATATACACTTAAAACTTTTAAATAAAGGTACAAAATACAGTAAAGTTTATGAAGTACACTAATATTAACCACTTGATGACTTTTTTTTTTTTGAGATTGAGTTTCACTCTTGTTGCCCAGGCTGGAGTGCAGTGGCGCGATCTCAGCCCTCTGCAACTTCCACCTCCTGGGTTCAAGGGATTCTCCTGCCTCAGCTTCCCAAGCCGCTGGGATTACAGGCACATGCCACTACCATCTGGCTAATTTTGTATTTTTAGTAGAGACGGGGTTTCACCATGTTAGTCAGGCTGGTCTCAAACTCCTGACCTCATGTGATCCACCCACCTTGGCCTCCCAAAGTACTGGGATTACAGGCGTGAGCCACCATGCCCAGCTGATGACTTTTTAAAAATGTATGTATATATCCATATAAACACTGAGATCGAGACAGAACACTTCCACCACTCTGAAAGTTTCCTTCATGATCCTTCCCAATCATTAACTCCCAAGGCAATCACTATTCTGATGTCTACCAGTATAAACTCACTTTGAACTTTGTATAACTTACCATCTTCATTTTACAGCGAGAGAAACTGCGTAGAGAAGTGAATTAATGTGGCCTAATGACACTGTCATTGTGAAATTATAACTGAGACAGTGAAAGAGATCTGACTTACCAATTCCATCTTGCTTCCAACGTCCAAGCTGTCCTTGCTCATTCCGGGGCATAGGCCGAACTAACTTTGGGAGGAACTTAGTTTATAGTTTAAAATAAAGATGATAACAGCCCTTTCCCAAAACAAACCTCCTTCTTGCCTGTGACTAGACTGCCTTTGTAGGACTAACAAATTAACCACAAGATTAGAAATTAAGGTTTAGCCAAGTTCAGTGCTTAAGATATTTTAGAGACCTTGCACTTGATGGATCAGCTGGCACCACCCAGATCCATAACTTGCTCATCAGATCTTGTGGCCCCAACCAGGAACTGACTCAGCGCAAGAAGATAGCTTCAAATTCCTGTAAGTTTATTTCCAAACCAACCCATCAGCACTCCCAACTCTCTGGCCTCCACCCACCCACCAAATTATCCTTAAAAGCTCTGATTCCCAAGTGCTCAGGGAGACTGATTTGAGTAATAATAAAACTCTGGTCTCCCTCACAGCTGCCTCTGCGTGAATTACTCTTTCTCTGTTGCAGTCCCCCTGACTTGATAAATTGGCTCTGTCTAGACAGTGGGCAAGGTGAACCTGTTGGGCTGGCGGTTATACCTCCTTTGCTCAGATCATTGGAACACTCCTTCTTTTGTACAGAATGAGGTGTTGCCCAATTCTAGAATCACAAATAAAATCCATTTAGGATCTTTAAACTAGATTTGTTGTAATTTTGTCTTTTGACAGGAGATATCAGCTCCCAGTAAGAGTGGGTTAGATTGCACAGAAAAGGCTCAGAGTAGACAGATGAACCCCCATAGGGAGCTGTGAAGGATATCAAAGACACAGAAAGAGACCATGAGAAGGGCATTGTGGTGGAAACCACTAGAACAAGCTTGTCCAGCCTGCAGCCCATGGGCCACATGTGGCCCAGGATGGCTTTGAATGCAGCCCAACACAAATTCATAAACTTACTTAAAATATTATAAGATATTCTGGGGGATTTTTTTTTAGCTCATCAGCTATCATTGGTATATTTTATGTGTGGCCCAGTGTGGCCCAGGGAAACCAAAAGATTGGACACCCCTACACTAGAACCTTCCTGGGGGATGGGGCTTTTGACAGGGTCAAGTGCTGCCTAGGAGCCTCTCCCTCTGGTTTAGCAGTAAAGAGGGTGGGTCTTTGAAACCAGCAAGAGCAGGCCCATAGACCTTACTTTGTGCCTTTCAGCCTGAGCTGCTTTCACAAATTACCACAGACTGATGGCTTAAATGACAGGTACTTATTTCCCACTGTTCTGGAGGCTGGGAATTCTAGCATCAAGAGGCTGGCAAATTTGGTTCCTGGTGAGGGCTCTTTTCCTGACTTGTAGACAGCAGCCTTCTTAATGTATGCTCACACACAACCTTATCTCCCAGTGTGCATGTGGGGAGAGGGAAAGCGCTCTCATCTTTTCCTCTTCTTAAAATGTACTAATCCCATCATGAGGTCCCCATCCTGACCTACTCTAGATCTAATTACCTCCCAAAGGCCTCATCTCCTAATACCATCACATTGGGGGTTAGGACGTCAGTGGATTTTGGAGAGACACAAACATTCAGCTCATAACAGTTTAAGTACTTTTAAAATTCAGCATCGTTTTGAAGATTTATTGACAATGCCATGTACATAGCTAATCTTGTGGTTCCCAAACTATGCACCAAGGTGCTCTGGGAAGCTGCAGGGAACCCACAGAGGTGCTCTGGGATATTTTCCATTTTGTGGTGAAACAGTGATGCAAAACATCTGTCAGGCATCATGTGAACTGCTAATTTGAGGTGGTTCACAGTTCCACCAGTAGACCGCTACATTCCTTTCCATCACATCTTATCTTTGCAAAGCTGTATTTTCAGCAGATGCAGTGACAATCAGATACTGCATGAAAATCAAGGGGAAACAAAATAAGAGCAGTGTCCAATCTGACCCCAACATTTGAGAAGCCGCACGGTGCCCCACAGGCACACACATCACATCCCCTCAGTAAATAATTCTGGTTATTTAAGAATGAAATAATCCCAGCACTTTGGGAGGCCGAGGCAGGTGGATCACGAGGTCAAGAGATCAAGACCATCCTGGTCAACATGGTGAAACCCCGTCTCTACTAAAAATACAAAAATTAGCTGGGCACGGTGGCGCGTGCCTGTAATCCCAGCTACTCAGGAGGCTGAGGCAGGAGAATTGCCTGAACCCAGGAGGCGGAGGTTGCGGTGAGCCGAGATCGCGCCATTGCACTCCAGCCTGGGTAACAAGAGCGAAACTCCGTCTCAAAAAAAAAAAAAAAAAAAAAAAAAAAAAGAATGAAATACTATTTTTTTTCTCCAATACATGTGTATAATTTTCTTCAAACAGGTACTAGTGTGTTGGGACATAAATACGTATTAAGCTGTTTGGACCATCTACTTAATAACAGAACAGAATGGGTAGCCAGAGCCGTTAGCGATTTCTGAAGACATTGGTGAGACTCTAAGAGCAAGTGAAGTAAGAATGTTTGGGAACCCCTGGTCTAGTTGATCATATTTGTTAGTGAGTCGACACCACATTTTATTATCCAGTAAGCGACACCTGGGTGGAGTACAGTTCAGTGCAAACAGCACTGCATGGAACGTCCTCCTCCAGGGCCCTATGGACCTGTGCAAGAGAACGTTTCTGGGCTTTATGTCTGAGAGTAGGATTTATGTGATGTGCGCGTGACTGATTGGACCAGAAAGTGCTGGAGTACTCCTGAGAATGGCTGTGCCAGTCAACACTCCCTCCTGGAATGCATGAGGCTACCCCATCCTCACACCCTATATTTAGCACTTGGCATTTCCATCCTTCTCATTTTGCCGGTCTAATAGAGGAGAAGTGATTTCTCTTGCTGTTGTAATTTGTGTTTTTTTCTCATTGTTGATGAATTGGAGCATTTCTTAATATAGACTCATTAGCCACTCAGGATTTCTCATTCAGTGAATTCCATGCTTATCCTTTTTGCTCATTTCTCAGTTGAGTATTTTTGTCTCTTTCTCATGGATTTGCAGGAATTTCTGGATGTTTCAAGATCTAAACCCCCTGTTCATTTTAGATGTTGCAACTATCTTCTCCCAATAGGTCATTTATCTGCTAACTTGATCCAGCCAGCCATTTGTTGACCAGAAATCTTTAATTTGAGTATAATAAAATCCATCAATTTTTTTGCCTTATTGTCCAAGTTATTTGATCTTAAGAAGTGCTTTCCCACCCTCAGTCCACAAAGGTATGATCCTACATTTTCTACAAACACATTAGCTTACATTTTTTTTCTATTAGCCAGATAATTGAGTTTTGCATTATTGAATTTTCTTTGAATCTGGGCATTTTTCAGCTGAATAAATTACCATCATAACAGAACTCAGTAAAAATGAATCCGAGGACAAGTACCAGATGTAAGCTTTTCAGAGAAAGAAAACACTTTTCATTTAGAAAACACACTAATGAAAATGTATTATAAAATAAGAAAAAAGAGACTAACATCAATCTGATTCTTATACACTGGCCTCCAATGAAACAATATCGGAACATTTCTTTGAGGTTTTCAGCCATGTGAAATGTGAATTTTTCTGAAAGTAAAACTTAATCTTTGCAAAGATCCTTAAGAAAATGTGCTTTCTTCATAAAGATGCATTATTTTAAAATTCCAATATGCTTTATTCTGTTAAGTCTTTATTATGCTTTATTTATCTGTTAATTGCAGACTAGTTTTTTTGTTTTTGTTTTTTTGTTTGTTTGTTTGTTTTTTGAGACAGAGTCTCACTCTGTCACCCAGGCTGGAATGCAGTGGCTCGATCTTGGCTCACTGTAACTTCTGCCTCCCGGGTTCAAGCAATTATCCTGCCTCAGCCTCTTGAGTAGCTGGGAATACAGGCGCCTGCCACCATACCTGGCTAATTTTTTGTGTTTTTAGTAGAGACGGGGTTTCACCGTATTAGCCAGGATAGTCTTGATCTCCTGACCTCATGATACACCAGCCTCAGCCTCCCAAAGTGCTGGGATTACAGGCATGAGCCACTGTGCTGTCTTAAAGGCACCCCATGTGCTAGGATGAGGAGATCCCCTACTGAAAGAGGCTGTGGGGTGAACTGCCAGGGACAGGAGCTGAGGGAAGCCACAAACAGGGTGCAGGGAGTGTTAGGAAACTCCAGTGCTCAGAAGACCCATGAATGGACCCAAGAGTGATGGCATTGAGGATGCTGAGAGACTATAACAGCCCCTGCCATGTCAGTCTTTGGTCTATTTTATCTGACGTCCCCATCCCATGCCTAAAACCTGGAAAATCAGAACAAGGAGACAGGAGGAAGAACAATATGTCAGAACAGACCTCATCCCCTTTGGCCACTATCCTGAGTGAGGGGCCAGGAACAAGCTGTGGATCTGACATAAGATTAAAGTTTTTCATTGAACTAGATTGAATTTTTTTTTTTGAGAGAGGGTCTTGCTCTTTTGCCCAGGCTGAAGTACTGTAATACAATCATAACTCACTGCAGCCTTGACCTCCTGGGCTCAAGAGATCCTCCCACCTCAGCCTCCCAAATATCTGGGACTACTAGCATGTGCTGCCATGCCTGGTTAATTTTAAAATTTTGTGTAGTCAAGCATGGTGGCTCATGCCCATAATCCCAACACTTTGGGAGGCCAAGGCAGGCAGATCACGAGGTCAGGGGATCGAGACCATCCTGGCTAACACAGTGAAACCCCATCTCTACTAAAAATAAAAATAAAAAAAATTAGCCGGGCATGGTGGCTCACACCTGTAGTCCCGGCTACTCGGAGGTTGAGGCAGGAGAATGTCTTGATCCCAGGAGGCAGAGGTTGCAGTGAGCTGAGATAGCACCACTGCACCCTAGCCTGGGCAACAGAGTGAAACTCTGTCTCAAAAAAAAAATTGTGTAGAGACAGGGTCTTGCTATGTTGCCCAGGCTGGTCTCAAACTCTTAGCCTCAAATGCTCCTCCCGCCTCAGCCTCCCAAAGTGTTGGCATTACAGGCATGAGGCACTGTGCCCAGCCCCCATGCTGTTAACCCCACTGTTATCATCCTTACTATATATGGTGCAGTTAGAATGCAAGGGCTTTGGAGACAGCCCCTGAGTTCAAATCCCAGATCCCCCACTTTTTAGCTGTGTGATGCTGGACAAGTTATTTCCACCCTCTGAAGCCTCAGTTCTCCCCACTCCCCACCTCCCATGACATTGGAGTAGCTTACTTCTTCTAGAAGGGTCAAGATTAAATATGATAATTACTTCATGTGGAACTGCCTAACTCTTCACACACGAGTTCTTTTGGCTTCTCCTCACCTCCCTCTCCGCCTTCTCTTTTGCCCCTCTCTTTTCCCCTCCTGCCCATGGTTAGCTGTGCCGTCTCACTTTTGTTCTCAAGCCTTACTCCTCCAAGTTCGCCCATCAGTTGTCCTTTCACAGCTTGAATCTCTCAGGTTCCTGTCTGTGACTCCCCTAAACGCAAAACATCGGATACCCTTCCCGGATTCTGTCTGAATTACAGAAATCACCCCTTTCTGCCTCCTTCTACGAAAGTCCTCTCCTGCCTCCTTTCTACTGTTCCTAGTCTCCTCAACCCTCTGCCACTGCAGTGAAGTCACGTCCAGAAGGTCACCAAGGCTGGCAGACCCTTCCCCAGACACACCCCTCTTGCCTTCGGCTCTGACCCTTCCCTTGTCCTTACTCCCTTAGCCTTCAACACTCCTCCTCCTGGTTTTCTGACCACCTGTCTGACTTCTCTGGGTGGCGGAGGAGGTTAAGGCTGAGGTTGGGAGGCTCTGCCCTTGCTGCCCTCCTATCTCATGCCATCCACATGCACTTTCTCCCAGGGGAAATCCCACCCATTCCCGCAGCTTCAAGGACCCTCCACACTCGTCGACACCCAACCCATCAGACCCAGCCCTGTGCATGCCCTGTACTCGCTTGCTCACCAGATAGAGGCGATGAGGGGGAACGCAGATACCCCACCCACCAGAAACAGCAGCCGCCAGTGGGTAAGACTGTAGGCGATCCCCGTCAGCAACACCGTCCCCACGGCGAAGAAGCAGTGCTCCAGGATGATGGCGTGGGCCCGGTGCTCATCCACAAGCCACTCAGTGGCTGTGCAGAGAGGCAGAGAGGACAAAACCATGGTCACTTCAGGGTCCCCACAGCTGCCCCTGCATCCAGCCTTCCTGGGTGTCCCCACCTGCTCCAGACAGTTGAGATCAGGCAATGCTTCTTCTGCCGGAAGAAGTGCCTGCGTTCCGCCAGGGCACACCCTTGCCCAAGCTCCCAATCATATACACAGCTTCCATCCCTCTCCACCTGGCTGCTCCCTCTGCACACCCCTGTCTGACCATGTACCTCTCATAGAAAAGACACAATCGCCAACATGTGGGCTGACACACGGCCAGGCCAGGCATCACTGTCCTCGTCTTTGCTCTGAGTGTATCTGCTTTGGCTACCTAAGCCTAGGGCTCCCAATGAGAAGAGGGTCTCCTGTCAGGAAACCCTCAGCAACTATGCAGCTGCAGCCATAAGGCTGCCCTGGGTGCTTTAGCATCTCATAGGCCTGGGTTGAAGTGCCAGCTTCTTCACTTAGTTGCTGTGTGACTCTGTGCAAGTGGCTAACTTCTCTGAGGCTCAAGTGTCCTCCTCAGCTGAAGGAGTAATAGAATGGTGCCAGTAACAGAATAGAGAGCGCGCCAGGAGGAAATGACACGATGCATATAAAGGGCTTAGCAACTGCCTCCTCCTCCCTTTCTTCTTCTTCTTCCTCCCCTCCTCCTCCTCCTTTTCTTCTTCTTCTTCCTCTTCTTTCTTTCTTCCTCTTCTTTCTCTCTCTCTCTCTCTCTTTCTTTCTTTCCCTGGCCTTTCTTAAGGGCTCAATAAATGTAACCCATGGGACTTAGGGGTATGCAAGGAGTATGCGGTGGAAGGTGTGGGGTATGAGGGAGTTAGGAAGGAGGATGAGGATGGAAGGGCAGTCAGGGCACTGATTCTCTGGCATCTCCAGTCAGCCAGGAGAGGAGATCCCTTACACTTTTACCTGTCCAATTAGGCCTGGGGTCCTGTGGGCTCCCAGTAGGTGCCCGCACCACCATGCCCCAGCCACGCCCTCTTGCAGCCCCGCCCCACCCCCTTGCCTACCGCCTATGCCGCCACGCCCCCTTGCCGCCCGCCTATGCTGCCACGTCCCTGTGCCACCCCGCCCTGCCCATTGAGGTCCAGTCTCACCCAAAGAAATGCTGCTGATGGCGTAGCCCACCACTGACTGCGAGACGGCAAAGCGAAAGAACAAATACAGGTGAAAGCTGTTCACGAGGGCTGTCCCGAAGCCGAAGATGATCAGCCCCAGCAGGATGGCAGGGTAAGGGCCCATCCTACAGGCATCAAAGGGAGGCTGCACCAAGCACCAGGAGCTCACTGGCTGGCCCCAGCCGGATACACCTGGGCCAGGCCCTGAGCCATCCATGGGCCCTGGAGAACCCCTACCTTCACCTCCCTCAGCCTGACACTCTCTAACCCTGAATGCCCACGAGGAGGAGGTGGGGCGGCCCGGGGACCAGCAGAAACTCCCGGGGACTCACTTGTCAGTTATGAGCCCGAAAACGAGTGAGCCTATCAGGAGCCCTGCCATGAACACGATCTGCGGGGTGTCCTTCTTCCGCTCCATGCCACATACCAAGTCAAACTGTGGGTCAGACACAGGAATCGGCCACGGGCACCCACGTTTGGGTCCAGAGACTGAGTCTCACCCCAGGGTGGGGCCTATGGGCCAAGGGGACCTGGGGAAGGGGCAGGTAACTGGGTGCAGCGTGCCTCCACTGCTGCCTTTGCTCTATTACCATTGCAACCCATCCCGCATGGTTCCACCCTGAGAGCTGGGCCCGCAGAGAGTGACCAGAGGCACAGGCCAAGAGGTGTGGGGGATGGAGTGGGAAACTGAGCAAAGGCAGGAATCAGTGCAGACCCTTTCCCAAAGGCAGGTGCTAGGCCTGCTGAGACTCACACTAGGCTGGTCTGTGTCATGAAGGGCCTAGATTGCAGCTCAGGTTGGGAATCCCTGTAAGAGATGCCTGATCAAAGCTACTTCTTTCCCTGAGCCTTACCTTTTGTGAGTTCTAAGGGCAAAGCCACAGCTACCAGAGCAATTTAATGGACAGATGGCAAACCCTGCCACGCCACACCCAGGACAGATGGCAAACCCTGCCATGCCACACACGTCTCTACCTCAAATGTACTCTATAGATAGGCAGGGCCAGGGCTGGGCAGCAGGAACCCTCATTTTCTGCCCAAGACTTGCCTCTGCAAGGTGACCTCAGGCCAATGGCTTCCCATCTCTGAGCCTCACTTTCCCCACCTGTTCGGTGAGGGTAGGAGGCACAACTCTGATCCTGTGGGGTAGTTACAGACAACCCAGGACAAGGCATACCTCATTGATCAGTGATCGCTTCTTAGCGTCAGGATAGATCCATCCATTTTGGCATGTGTCTGTGTCATTGAGGCCAAAGTGGATGATAGAATCCAGATTCCAGGGCACAGGAAGGTACATGAGGAAGGTCAGGAAACTGCAGTCAGGTGCCCGGGGTATGGTCAGGTTCAGCTGCTCAGCTCTGGACAGGTGGGGGTCCACTGCCAGGATCCAGCTGGTGTTGCAATAGGGCTTCTGGGTCATGAACACGAAGTGGTCAGCAAACATGAACAGGATGCTGGGGATAAAGGCGAGGGCCACCAGCCTCCATTGGAAGGTGCCGAACTCCCCCACCACAACCAGGAGGTTGGCAAACTTGTCATCCTGCTTGGTGGTGACGACCCTCAATCTGCGTAACAGCATCTTCAGAGACCGGGAATATGGATGCCCTGCTGCCTCCCGCCAGTTCAAGTTCCTGGGAGCATCGTGGGATCTGAGCTCTTCCTTGAAGTTCTCTTCTCCTGCCATCTGTCCAGAGAAAGTGTGCAGCTCAGTCTCTGTTGACACCACTTCCTAACATCAAGACTAGCGTGGGAGCCACTGACCAGGAATTGGCCTCTGGCTTGAAGCAATATGGAGTCCAACCTTGATCTTCTCAGTAGTTCCCTCCCTTGCTTTCTTAGTTAATATGATTTATTCCCCACTGGCCCAACCATCAGGTTTTTTAGTGTAATTAGGATTTTTAATGTTTTAGAAAATGCTGTGCTGCTGTTGTCATGAAGGACTAAGCTCTGAGGAACTTTCCTGCAACTTCGCAAATGAAACTTTTTGTTTACACACACACTGAGGCACCAATGGGCTTACGAGGGGTAGGAGAGGTCCCTAGGGATCTTTTCTTCAAAAATAAAGATCTGCACCAGCATTAGCTGGGCCCAAGGTGGAAGGCTGGAAGCCTGAGCCACCAAGGTGGGGCACCGAGGCTGGTGCAGTGGTGCGGTGGTAGAGCACGGCACCAAACAGGAAAGGCAGGTGCAGGGAAGGAGGAAGGGGAGCGATACTGACTGCAAGTGTTATTATCCTGCAACAGCAGCAAGGAGGGAAATTAAGCTCTGTTTTGAGCCAAACCCTCAGCAGGCCTAACAGTTCCTGGTGTGGGGCATCCCTTGGCTCAGAGCAGAGGCAGAAGCGAGTCTTCTGTGAAGGAAAATTTCTTCAAGTTGATTCTGTAAGACTCTCACAGATGAACATCAAGCAAAGACATTACACCTTGAGAAGGCAAGCCGCTCTAAGAGTCAACAGAACCCAGAAACCACAGACTTTTAGACTACAGATGTTGAAAGTGTCAGATACAAAATTTAGAATAGCTATTGTATGAACTTTTTAAGGAAATGAAAGTTGTAATTACAAAAATGAATTTACAACAATCAGGAAAAAGCAGACACCTTTGGAAGGAAGATTAGGAACTTCTAAAAATGAAAGCTTATTGAATGGCAAGTTATTGTCACTGTTGTTGTTGAGGTGAAAACGCTAAGAGAAAGTTAAATTTGACACAAAGTATCAGTGAACTGGAATAAACTGCTGAAATGTGAGAGAGAGGTAAAGAAACTTGGTAGGTGGAAGATTTAATATATATCTACTTGGAAGCCCACAAGGAGAAATGAGAAGCATTAAAGAAATAAAAAGAATACCTTTTCTAAAACTTTAAAAAACAAATTCTTAGATCCAGGAAATGTAACTTATCGCCAGCAAGATAAATAAAAATAAACCCATGGCTAGACACATTGCCGTGAAGCTGCAGGACACCAATGACAAAGAAAAGATCTTGAAAATCAGCTGGAGAGAAGACAGGCCACTGACTAATGAACAGCCTCAGCAGTCTCCTATTAGAAGCAGGCACAGGCGAGTAGATCGCTTGAGCCCAGGGGATCAAGACCAGCCTAGGCAACACAGTGAAACCCTGTCTCTGCAAGAAAATACAAAAAAAAACTTAGCCAGGCTTCGTGGCATGTGCCTGTAATCCTAGCTGCTCAGGAGGCTGAGGTGGAAGGATCACCTGAGCCCAGGGAGGTCGAGGCTGCAGTGAGCCATGATCACGCCACCGCACTCCAGCCTGGGTAACAGAGCAAGACCCTGTCTCAAAAAAAGAGAAAAAAAGCACTTTGGGAGGCCAACGCGGGCGGATCACCTGCATTTGGGAGTTCAAGACCAGTCTGACCAACAGGGAGAAACCCCATCACTACTAAAAATACAAAATTAGCTGGGTGTGGTGGTGCATGCCTGTAATCTCAGCTACTAGGGAGGCTGAGGCAAGAGAATCACTTGAACTCAGGAGATGGAGGTTGCAGTGAGCTGAGATAGTGTCATTGCACTCCAGCCTGGGCAATAAGAGTGAAACTCTGTCTCAAAAAAAAAAAAAAGAAGAAGAAGAAGACGAAAGTTAAGCAGCAAGGAAACCAGGAGAGTGAAGGATATTTTCAAAATGTGGATGGAAAATTATAGACCACCTAGAATTGTACACCCAGCAAAATTGTCTGTCAAGAACTAGGGTAAAATAAAGATAATTATAGCGATAACTAGAAATTGAGAGAACACACAAGCAAGAGACCTGATTTGATTAAACTTTTAAAAGAAAAGAAGGGTGCTGGATTTGGCAGCACATATACTAAAATTGGAACAATATAAAGAAGATTAGCATGACCTCTGCACAAGGATGACACACACATTTGTGAAGGGTTCCATATTTAAATAAATAAATAAAAGATAAGAAGGAAAATGTCTCTGGAGGACAGCTGGAGATGCAAAAATGAGCAGTCAAAATGGGAAACATGTATGCAAATTCAAATATTGATTGTATTAAATAAACACAATCATTGAGATTGTATTGAATCTACAGTGGGGAAGAATTTGTATCTTAAGAACGATATTGAGTATTCTAACCCGTGAGCGTGGAATGAAGATAGATAGAACTGATAGAGATAGAGAGAGATAGAGATAGCTCCATATGTTTTTAAGTTTAAAAAAAAAACTTGTGACTACATCACAAGTTAAAGAAGAAATCATGGTGGAAGATTACAAATATTTATAAACGAATGATAGTAAGAACCATAACATATCAAAACGTGTGGGAGGTATAAAAAGTGGTACTTGTGTGAAGTTTATAGCTTTAAGTGCTTTATAATAGAAAATCGGAAAGACTGAAAATTAATCAACTAAACACCCATCATAGGAAGTAGGAAAAAACACAAAAGAATAAATCTAAAGAAAGTAAAGGAAGGAGGTAATAAAGTCAAGACAAAAATAAAGGAACTCGAAGCAGTAGTATAAGAAAGGGAATCAAAGTTCAAAGTCAGTTCCTTGAATAGAGATACACAAACCTTTAGGGACATTATGTAAAAAATTTTTAAAAAGACAGAAGGTACAAATAAGTCTCCTATAAATGCAAAAAGGAATATACAGATATAGCAAGATTGAAATATTAACTGGATTCTAACATCAACTTTATACCAATGAATTTGAAAACTTACATGAATTAAATTCCTAAAACAAAATTACTCAAAACAGATTTAAGAATAAATGGAAAGTCTTAAAAGTTCTATAACGACTAAATTAAAGTAGAGGTAAAAATCTCCCTACAAAGTAAGTGCCTGACTACCAAACCTTCTTTTTATTTTTATTTTTTATTTTGGCAAGATTAGAGAACAAGACTACCAAACTTTCATGGGACAGATCATTCCCATGTATACAATTTATTTTCAGGAACTAGGAAAAGATATATACTCCCAAAGAATGTTACTTTGATAGCACAACTAGAAAATTACAGTACAAAAAAGGAAAGTACTGATATATTTTATTAATAAAAATGGATGCAAAAACTCTGAATACAATGTTAGTAAATCAAACTTAATAGCATATTAAGAGAAAAATATATCACAGTAAAGACAGTTTTTATTTTATCTTTGAGACAGTGTCTCACTTGGTCACCTAGGCTAGATAGCAGTGGCACAACCTCAGCTCACAGCAGCCTTGACCTCCCAGACTCAAGCAATCTTCCTACCTCAGCCCCCTGAATAGCTGAGACTACAGGCACACCCACCACACGTGATTTTTATATTTTTTGCAGAGACAAGGTCTTGTTATGTTGTCCAGGCTGGTCTCAAACTCCTGAGCTCAAGCAATCTGCCTGCCTTGGTAGTCTGCCACCATGCATGGCCAATTAAAAACAGTTTTAACCAGAAATGCAAAAATGGTTTTACTATTATAAAATATATAAATACTTATATAAGTAATAGATCAATACTTAATAGATCAATGGAGAAAACCATATGATCATACTTATAGATGCAGAAAATGCATTTGATTAAATTTGACAATTTGTGATTTTTAAAGAAAAATCCTAAGAAAAATGAGAAATTCTTTGATTTAATAGCAAAAACTATCTCCCTCCCAAAAAAAAATCCAAAAAAGGAAACATTAAAAGCGTCCTTTTCAAAATCAGAGGAAAGGCAAAGATACCCACACTTACTCAACGTTATACTGGGTGGCCCTAGCCAGTGCAATGAGGTAAGAGATAAGAAAGAGAATGAAAGGCATAAAGATTGAAAAGAAAACTCAAAAGAATCTACAGATAACTAGAAACAATAGGAGAGCTTAGCAAGGTAGCTGTGAATAATGTGAATATATAAAAGTCAATTGCATTTCTGTAAACCCAGAGCAATTAGAAAACGTAATTTGTAAAAGTATGCCATTCAATAAAAAAATCTTCAAACTCACTCAGAATGTTCTGAAATGCTAATGACAGCAATACTGTGATAACATTTCTCACCTATCACATTGGCACATTTTGTTGATGAGGCTGTGGGGAAACAAGAATTTTCATACATTACTGATGGGAAGGCAAACTGGTACAACCTTTCTGAAGGACAATTTGGCAATACCTGATAAGAAAGAAGTTAACCCAGACACCCTGATATGTTTACGTCTTGCACATGCTCAGAAAGAACTGCTTGAGTGATTCGTCCTTGGCTGACTTCCGGAATTGAACTTTTGGAGTGTTCTCTGTGCTACCTTTAAGAGTGTTTGGGGCCGGGTGCGGTGACTCATGCCTGTACTCCCAGCATTGGGGAGGCTGAGGCGGGAGAATTGATTGAGGTCTGGAGTTCAAGACCAGCCTAGGCAATATAGCGAGACATCCCACCCCTATCTCTAAATAAACAATAAAAAATTACCCAGGCATGATGGAATACGCCTACAGTCCTAGCCCCCTTGGGAGGCTGAGCCACTCCTGATAGCTTGAGCCCAGGAGTTTGAGGCTGCAGTGAGCAAGACCTTATCTCTAAAAATAAGTTTAAAAGGAGTGTTTGGCATGGTTGGAAGTGTGAGCCATGCTGTACCAGCTTTCCAGATGGCTCGTGCCTTATACTGAACAGCCTTCCTGCTTGGGTTCTGAAACTGGGCAATGAAGTTTCAGTAATTACGGTTAGTCATGAAGGCACTGTGTGGCTTCATGTTCAACCCCCAGTAAAAATGCTGGGCTCTCGGGCTAGAGAGAGTCCCTGGCAGAAAAGACTTCACACAGGCTGCTGCAGGTCACTGCTGGGAGAGTAAAGGCGTCCTGTGTACTTTCGCTGGGAGAAGACGGGAAGATAAAACCAGTATCCTCCAGACTCCACCCAATGTGCCTTTTCCCCTTATTGACCTTGCATTGTACCCTTTTGTTGCAATCAATTGTAGTAGTGTGTATAATCACTTTTCTTTTTTGAGACAGAATCTCGCTCTGTCATCCAGGCTGGAATGCAGTGGTGTGATCGTGGCTCACTGCAATCTCTGCCTCCCAGGTTCAACTGATGCTCCTGCCTCAGCCTCCCAAGTAGCTGTGACAACAGGCACATGCCACCAAACCTGACTAATTTTGTATTTTTGGTAGAGGCAGGGTTTTACCATATGTCCAGGCTGGTCTCGAACTCCTTACCTCAGGTGATCTGCAACTTTGACCTCCCAAAATTCTAGGATTACAGGCATGAGCCACTGTACCCAGCCTTATAATAACCTTTGAGGCCCACGAATGCTTCTGGTGACTCATAGGGCCTGGGGGCAGTCCTACAGACCACCGATACCCCTAATACTTATATCTACCATACTTAGTTCTATATAATCATATAGGTATTTAGGTATTGTCGTCAGAGCTGTACTGACACATTTAGTGCTGATTTATAGAATCCTTCTTTATATATATATATATATATATAATTGCATTTTAGGTTCTGGGGTACATGTGAAGAACATGTAGGATTGTTGCATAGGTACATACATGGCAATGTGGTTTGCTGCCTCCATCCCCATCACCTATATCTGGCATTTCTCCTCATGTTATCCCTCCCCAACTCCCTACCCCCCACTGTCCCTCCCCTAGTACCCCCCGCACCAACAGACCTCAGTGTGTGATGCTCCCCTCCCTGTGTCCATGTGTTCTCATTGTTCAACACCCGCCTATGAGTGAGAACATGCGGTGTTTGATTTTCTGTTCTTGTGTCAGTTTGCTGAGAATGATGGTTTCCAGGTTCATCTATGTCCCTACAAAGGACACAAACTCATCATTTTTTATGGCTGCATAGTATTCCATGGTGTATATGTGCCACATTTTCCCTGTCCAGTCTATCATCGATGGGCATTATAGAATCCTTCCATATAACCATATAGTAGTTTGTAGGAGTAGGAATGCCCAGAGTAGTCACAAAACAGAGGCAGTACATGGGAAAACAGCCAGACCAGGACAAGAACCAAAGACCCAGGTGGTGGCGTCCCTGCCTGAAAGGGCATACGCTGTATGGCAGGCTTGGAGCAAGAGCCTCTCCTCCTGATAAAGGAGTTGTAGTGCCTTGCATCCAGTTCCTGTGGAAAGTAGGCCTCAGGCCTGAGATCCTGGAAATAACCGAGGGAGAAGAACCCCTCTGGTGTGACCAGTCATGGAGGCTCTACACCCTGTCAGTCTTTTCTCACTTCTCTGCTAGCTCAAATCATCTTCCCATAAATATCTCAAGAGAGGAGCACGAGTCTGTCAGCTCCCACTGCATTGGCTTACAGTATCCTTCTATTAGAAATCCTTTGAAGTCTCCAGCCCCCAGATAAGAAGTGTTGCGCATGACACCTGTTGCATACAGCCCACCTCCTTGCCTCAGTGACCTAATGGGGATGGACCCCTTTACTGTACACGACCCTCTACTACTGTACACGGCACGGCCCCCTACTGTGCACGGCCCACCTCTCTGCCCAGGTGACATAATAGGGTGGCCCCCTCGCTTGTGACTCATGTGATGATGTATACCCTATTACTAAGCCTATAGATGATGACCTCACTGACGACCCTGCCCCCTGCTTGTAGCTAATAAATACAGACGCTTCTGGGCATTCGGAGCTCTCACTGATCTCCACTCACAGGTTGCGTGGCCCCCCAAGTCCAGCTGCTCTTCACCAGTTCTTCAGTGTCCTCTTTACTTCTCCGATCCTGCACCTCAGCACAGCCTAAGGGACACCCCATGACCCTGTGGGCCCCCAACAGCCCTACAGAGAAAGGACAGTACAAGATGGTTATAAAGTGTCTTTTGGTACCAGAAAGCAAGAAAGCACCCTAAAATGATGGGGCACGTCGAACACAGGAGTCAGACTGAAGGCATCCCCAGCAGCCAAATCTGGGACAATTTTAGCCACAAAATAAACAATGATAGTAATAGGTTATAACCCATAGAATAAATATATGAGTCCATAATGATATAAATAAGTAAGTAGTATAAAAGGGACAGCTCTTCCTTACCGTAGGATTCTACAGTAATAAGTACAGAAAAAAATGATGAAAATACAAAAGTCACCATTAGGCAAGCACCATTTATAATTGTTGCAGGCAAGAATTACTGATGAATATTAAAATTAGAGGATGAAAATATGAGAAACAGATATTTACGCAGTATCAAAGTGCGTCTCACCCTAAAATACTTATCATTTACAAAGGGGAAAATAATAACTTTATAGTGAAGAAATTTGGCAGATACCATTTTAACCAAGTAACTGAAATTTAAATTACCAGTCATGGGACGTGATAACATCATACACCCCTGCATATGATGTACTAAGGGCATGACAGCACTTCTGAGGTATTCTTGCCAGAAATACATGCCTTAATATGATCATCAGAAAACGCCCAACAAGAGGTGTTGGGGAAGGGAGAGCATCAGGAAGAATAGCAGATGGATGCTGGGCTGATCCCTGGGTGATGGGCAGATCTGTGCAGCAAACCACCATGACACACGTTCACCCATGTAACAAACCTGCCCATCCTGCACATGTACCCCTGCACTTAAAAGTGGAAGAACAATTTTTTAAAACCATCACCAAACAGATTCAGGGGCATTCTACAAAATAACTCCCTAGTACTTTTCAAGTGTCAAAGCATGAAGAAGGCTGAGGAACTTTCTCAGACCATAGGAGACTAAGAAGGCATGACAACTATCGCAGTTGGGATCCTGAACTGGATCTCAGACCAGGAAAAGAACGTGAGTGGGATAACTGGCCAAGTTCAAGTTAGGTCTATAGATTAGTTAATAGTATTGTGTCAGTGTTAATTTTCTGAGTTAGATAAGTAAGATGCCAACATTAGGGGAAGCTGGGTGTAGAAGGAATGGGAAGTCTGTGAACATTTTTTTGCAACTTTTTTTTTTTTTTTTGTAGAGACAGAGTCTCACTCTGCCACCCAGGATGGACTGCAGTGGTGCAATCACAGCTTACTGCAGCTGAACTCCTGGGCTCAAGCGCTCCTTCTGTCTCCGCCTTCCGAGAAGATATGACTATAGATGTGTGCCACCATACAGGGCTAATTGTTTTATTTTTTGTAGAGACAACGTCTCACTTTGTTGCCTAGGATGGTCTTGAACTCCTGGCCTCAAGTGATCCTCCTATCTTAGTCTCCCAAAGTGCTGGGATTATGGGCATGAGCCACTGTGCCCAGCCTCACGACTTTTTTTAAAACCCTAAAATCATTTCAAATTAATACAATTTTTAAAAACGGGAAACTTTAAAAGATACCATTTATAATATTGAAATATAATTAGGAACAATCTAACTAAATATGTACAAAACACCCATTAGGAGGACTATTATTAATTTTTTTTAAAGAAAAGGAAACAAGCATTTGTGAGGATGTGGAGCGATTGGAACCCTTTTGTATTGGAATGCAAAATGGTGTCGCTGTTATGGAAAACAGTATGATGGTCCCTTAAAAAATAAAAAATGGAATTTCCATTTGATCCAACAATCTTCCTAGTACGTACACAAAAGAACTGAAAGCAGGAGCTTGGTTGGAGATTCGCACACCCGCTGTTCACAGCAGCATTGTCCACAATATACAAAAGGTGGAAACCACACAAATGTCCACGGAAGGACGGATGGATGAAGAAATTGTGGTATATACACACAGCAATGGAATATTAGTCTTAAAAATGAATACAGTTCTAATACCTGTTACGGTATGGATGAACCTTGAAAACATGCTGCTAAGTGAAATACCAAATCACAAAGGACACGGATGACTGCACTCGTATGAGGTACCTAGAGTAGTCCAATTCACAGGGACAGAAAGTAGAATGGTGGTTACCGGGGATGGAGCGGGGGGGGGGGGGGAAGGGGAGTTATTATTTAGTGGGTACAGAATTTCAGTTTGGGAAGATGAAATAGTTCTGAGAATGGACAGTAGTGAAGGTTGCAGGATGATGTCAATTACTTGACGCCGCTGAACTGTACACTTCAAATGGTTAAACTGTTCAGTTTTGTGTTATATATATATTACTACATTTTTTAAAAAAGGTTTAAAAATATGTGCAAAACCTGTGTGTAAAATAATGATAAAACGTACAGAAATATGTGAAGAAAGAAAAGTAAATGCAGAGCTACCTCATGGTCATGAATAAAAGCTGTCAATTCTTCTCCATATTGATCTACAGAGTCAGCACAACGCTAGTCAAAATCCAAAAGGCATTTTTTTATAAAATTATTTTTGGGGGCTGGGCGCGGTGGCTCACGCCTGTAATCCCAGCACTTTGGGAGGCCAAGGTGGGTGGATCACGAGGTCAAGAGATCGAGACCATCCTGGTCAACATGGTGAAACCCCGTCTCTACTAAAAATACAAAAAATTAGCTGGGCATGGTGGCGCGTGCCTGTAATCCCAGCTACTCAAGAGGCTGAGGCAGGAGAATTGCCTGAACCCAGGAGGCAGAGGTTGCAGTGAGCCAAGATTGTGCCACTGCACTCCAACCTGGGTAAAAGAGCAAGACTCTGTCGAAAGAAAGAGAGAGAGAAAAAGAAGGAGAGAGAGGGAGAGAGAAGGAGGGAGAGAGGGAGGAAGGGAGGGAGGGAGGGAGGGAGAGAGGGAGGGAAGAAAAATGGGTCAAAGACTGAACAGGCATTTTGCGAAGAGGAAACTCATGTGGCCTACAAATATGTGAAGATGCTCAACCTCTCTCATAATGAGGGAAATGCAAATCAAGACCATGGTAGGACATTAACACCCATTTGATTGACAAAACTTGAGAAGTTTGATAATACCAAGTGGCAGAGAAAACTACTTTGCATACATTCCTGTCAGAATTATTCATAGGCCCACTTTGGAAAACAATCTGGCATTGTATTATAAAGTTGAATATCCATATACCTTATGACCCAGCAATGCTACTCTCAGGTACACACTCTAGTGAACCATTTGTACATATGATCCAGGAAATAAGTACCAAAATGCTCATGACACATTTCAAATGTGAAAAAGCCCAAATGCACATCAACAAAAGAATGCCTCATTGTAGTAGACTTATATGGTGGAATACAATATAGCAGTGAAAATGAATAAACTTCAGCTCCATCCATCGACGTGTATGAGTCTCAAAAACAGGATGATGAGTGAAAAAAGCAAGCCTCGGAAAACTGATGCTCTTTTCATAAGGCTTGGAAACAAGCAAGACTAAAGAAATCATTTCAGTATATCACACAATAAAACTAGAGATTTTTTTTAACAGCAAGGATGAATTCAGGAAGCCATCTCTGAGGGGAGACAGGGATGATGGCAAGGAAGAGGTGGACTCAAATCATTAGAAACGCTCTGGTTCCTTGGTTGGGTCATAGGTTCACAGGTGTCTGTTTTTATTTTGAAAAAATATTGTGCCCAAGGACCCTCCCCTGAAACGTACACCCCGCTCTTCCTGCAGGCCCCTCGCCTCTGCTGGAGGATGACAAAGGCGGCAGTAACCCACCGTGATGACAGGAGGGGGTATGCCCTGTTTAGGGAACTTCTGCCTGCTACTACTTGCTCTTAGTACTTCGCCAGCCGAACCCCATCTCCACAACGCTCATGTTAATGGCTGCCGAGTCCTTGTTAAGGTGCTGTTTACTTTCACGGCGGCGGCTTGGCACCGGCTGTTCCTCACTGCTTCCTCATTATCCCAACTTTTCTGTACACATTAACGTGCAGAAGGCTCTCTCTGTTCCCTGGGCTGGTGTCTAAGAAGGAAGGTTGTTTATACGGCTCCTGTAAAACAGGCTCATAATGTCCTCCAGAAAGAGAAACCCATCTCAGAGCTCACGACAGTTCACGACGTGTCTGTTTCCTTCCAGTCCCACCGGCAGCATGGGGCCTTATCATTCGTATTGATTTTCTTTTTTTTTTGTAGATATACTTATTTTATTTCAATTTCATGATAGGACAATTTCAAAGTAATTATTCAGAACTCTGAATATAAAATAGCCCTAGATCTTAAAGGACAAAAAGTCAAATTTGAAATAAGACTTTAAATCTTTGGACAAGCTATTAGGGCTTAGTGATTCCTCTTTGAGCTTTTAAAATACTGACTGTTCAAAATAGCAACCAACTCTTTTAGACATAATAATAAACACGGTCAGAAGTTCTGGCCTATGACTTGAAACAAATAACCCTGAGCATACATTTCTGAAAACATTCTCAGATTCATTGCTCTAATTATGAAGAGTTAATAATCTAGAAGGGAACTACAGACTTAAGCCAAACCATTAAGTCCATGCCTGCATATTTAAAAAACAAAGCAGCTTATTTTAACACTATCAAACTCTTCAGTATGGGATTGAATAGTCAGTCATATATTCTAACTAGACATGTGGGTTTCTTATGAAAAAAGCTGAACCTGTTCTCTCAATTTTAAGTGAAATAAATTAGTTGAGAAAACAATAGCTGTTTAAAATATAAGGCTTCAAATTATTGTACAATATTTCTTCTCTGAGATATTTAAAAGATATTTCTTCTCTGAGATATATAAAATCAGGATACATGATTTTCCCAAAAACCACAACTTTGAAGGAAGACTTAGTTGCTGACTTCAATTATATCCCGGAACTGGCAACTTGTGCCCTTCTTTTGCTTCAAAAAAAAGTGTAAGAAAGAGTGATAACATCAACCTTAATCATTCTTGGATCTTCGGCAAATTCAGGATCAATGTAGAAAAACACTGGCATATCTACTTCCTCTTGGGGATTAAGCCTTTGTTCTTCAAAACAGAAGCACTGTATTTTACTGAAATACTGTCCAGCTTCAAATGGAACAACATTGTATGTAGAAATTCCAATTACTGGTTTGTCAGTAGGATTCTTAGCTTTGTAAAATGCCAGTGCAGTCTCTCCTGGAACCACAAATATTTCTGTTTGCTGAGGTCTAAAGTTCCACTGGAGACTTGCATGCACATCTGCATTAAAGGTAACTTTAATGATTCGATCTTTAACAGGCACCATGTTTTCAATCTGGTCTGATGCATGACCTGCAACTACTGATCCTCCAAGTCCAGTAGTCTGGCAGTAGAGCCGATAAAGGGGTACAGCGGCGTAGGACACCCCCAGCATGCCCACGGCGACCGCGGCCACGTAAGTGAGGGCCGTCTTGTTCCGCCGCCGCCATTCCTCCTCCTGCGCGCGCCTGAAAGGGTTCGAGCTCTTAGGCCGCCGCGGCGGCTGCACTGCTGGGTCCCTGGCTCCAAGGTTGCAGCGCTTCCATGTCCCCAGCAGCCTCAGTCCTCTCCCGGCACCTCCTGTCCCATTCCACTCTGGCCTAAGAAACGGCTCTACCCTCTCTGCAGCCCTGGCTGTAGGACCCACGGTGAAACGAGCGCCAGCCACAGAAAAAGAGGCGCCGCCATGCCAGATGCCAGACCCCACCCATCTCGCATTGATTTTCTGTCATTTTGTAGTATGATGAGATATCTTGTTTCTGTTCTTGTGATTTTTTTTTTTTTTTTTTTGCGGGAGGTTGATCACCCACATTGTCAGTCCAGGTGTCCTCGAAGGGGACATTCTTCCATGTATTCTCACATTCCTACCCTCTGGGCCTCCGTCTCGTGGGAGCCTTCTCCCGAAGCACTGCAGAAGACACTGAGGCATGTTGTAATGACAAACGGAGGCATCCTTTCTAAGCTCCTCCTCCCATTTCTGCCAAGATCCCTGCAGATCCCAGCATTCTGGGAAAGTTTCTCCAGAGAATTCTTTAGAGGACGGGCCCTGGCTGAGACACCAGGGGCCCTTGCCTGGCTGGGGACAGCACTGTGGTGGGCCTAGAGGGCGGGGATCTGTGGGGAGGCCGAGGTGCATATGCCGAATCTAAGGCCGGCCCTGGAGGAGTGGCCCTGCCTGGCCACCAGCCTCCATGGGGTCCTCACCTGGGCATGTTACCAAGCTGCCCTGCTAACCCCAGCCAAGGCTAGGACCACTTTCAGAAGCCACCACGAGCCCCTCACTCTGCTATTGGACAGGGTGGACAGGCTGGAGAAGAGTTCGCTGTCTGCTTAGGGTAAAGCCCCCTTTCCCTCTTAGGCCCCTAGTTTCCTGCCAGTCACACTAGGGGGCTGCCTCCTTCTCAGACTGCGACTGCAACTCCATAATCCAGGGAAGAGGTCTCCAACTCATCGTCCATGGGACAAATCCAGCCTGAGACACAGTGCCCTTGGCCAGTCTATTTGGTGCCTCGCTGTATCTTGGAATGTGATTTAACTGTCAACAGGCAATTTCACATAAATGCAGCATTTTCTTTTTGAAGTTTGGCCAATGGGACAGCATTCCCATCTGGCGACAATTAGCAAACCTGAGCAGGGGCCCCTCCTTTAGACTGAATCTGCTCTGCTACTGATTGATTGATCGAGACAGAGTCTCACTCTGTCGCTCAGGCTGGAATGTAGTGGTCTGAATCTTGACTCACTGCAACCTCTGCTTCCTGGGTTCAAGCGATTCTCCTGCCTCAGCCTCCTGAGTAGCTGAGACTACAGGTGCGCACCATTATGCTCGGCTAATTTTTGTATTTTTAGTAGAGATGGGTTTTCACCATGTTGGCCAGGCTGGTCTCGAACTTCTGACCTCAAGTGATCTGCCCACCTTGGCCTCCCAAAGTGCTGGGATTACAGGCATGAGCCACTGCGCCTGGCTCCGGCTGCTTCTGATTTGTGCATGCAGGAGGCCCAGCAGGGTCCGGCGCCATTTGCCCTTTTCACTTGTCTTTGCCTCCTGCCTGGCCCCAGGCTTGGGATTCCTCATCTCAGCAGGATTTGGAGGTGCATAAGAGACAGGGAACACAGAGGGAGAGCATGCTCAGATGTGTGTGTGCTGGGAGGTGGGGGAGGCTGCATAAGCCCCCCAGAGAGATGTATGGCTAATCCTCAGAACTCGTGAATATGTTTCCTTACATGGCAAGGGGGTTAAGTTGCAGACGAAGTTAAGGTTACTACTCGGCTGACTTTAAAACAGATTCTCCTGGATTGTCCAGCTAGGCCCTATTAATCCCAGGATCCTTAAATGCTTAAGACTCAAAGAAATGCGGAGTGAGAAAGATTTGGGCAGCCATTGCTGGCGTTGAAGATGCAAGGGGTCCCGGAGCCCAGGAATGCAGGAGGCTCTAGAAGCTAGAAAAGGCAAGGAAGGAAATGAACTCTGCCCTGGGGCCTCCAGAAAGGAAGGCAACCCTGCTGACACCCTTATCTTAGCCTGCTGAAGCCCATTTGTTCTTTGACCCCCAAAACCACAAGGCAATAAGTCTCTGCTGTTTGAAACCACCAAGTGTGGGCCTTTGTTACAGCAGCAATAGGAGACCAGAACAGGATGCACATGTGTAAGGCTGGAGGGGGCGAAGGCGGATACAGACTTCCCAGGGAAGGATGGAGAAAGCTGCCACTGTCCTCTAACACTGACCTCTCAGAGATGTGGCTTCTGGACCAGAGCCAGCTGTACCAGCCTCCCCCTGCAGGGACCGCGTCAGCATCCCCCAGCACCACGTGATACCCCAAGGCCCTGGAGCACTCACTCCCTCTCCAGATCCCAAAGGTCCCCCGCCAGGTGGACAGGCCCCAAGCAATTGGTTCTCAATGTGCCAAAGAGGTAACAGGCTGGGAGAGGCACAGCCAGGAGCAGCACTCCACCTGCGGCAGGAGATGGCCAGACGCCACACCTGAGAACTCACCCTTTCTGGGAGAGCAATCTGCTCCTTCCACAGATTCCCCACAGCCAAACAGGCCCAGGCAGGCTCCTGTCCACACCTGTGCTGAGAACGCAGCCGCTAATTGCCAGGAATCACCATAATTGCCACCCTCCACACCCTCTTGGCCCTGGACAGGAACACAAGCCAAAGCCAGGACCCACCTGACCACAATCTAGGCCCAGCCAGACCCTCGGAAGCAGACCCTTTGGGTTGCACTGGTGTCCAGGAAGTAGTGTCACAATGGAGTAGGGAGGTCCTTAGGATGGGCTGGGAATGGTGAGGGGCAGCATTCTACTCCAGGGGCAAGGCAGGTTGGGAAACTGCTACATGACCGCGCGCTTCCTCCGTGGGAGGGCTCCACCTCCACTCCGGGAAATCCTCCTCTCCTTCCAGATGTCACTCATTTGTCAACTTCCTTCAAGCCTTCCTGAACCCACAGCTAGAAATAGCTTGGCCCTACCCCACTCACCTCTGCTCCGTCTCTCCGTGACACTCCCCTGCAAAACAGCCTTGGTCAGAGCCACCGGTGACTGACCTGTCTCCCGCATTAGCTGGAGGCCTCCTCTGCCAGATTGTTGAATGGGGCTTCAAGCTTCATATTTGGGGGAAGGGAAGTCAAGGGAGCAGGATGGAGAATCAGCACAGGGCCTGGTACAAGGCAGACCCGGGAGGGGAGCTGACAGCCTCTTGCTGGAGAAGAGAAAACTTTGCCCAAGGAGCAGGCTGAGGCCCAGCAGGGGATGAGCCCCTCCTCCCCTGCAGCTTACTGGGCCCACCTCTGCTTCCTGAGATTGTAGCAAAAGACAGCTCTCTTCCTTTTTTTATTTCTATTTTTATTTTTGAGGCAGAGTCTTGCTCTGTCGCCCAGGCTAGAGTGCAGTGGTTCGATCTTCGCTCACTGCAACCTCTGCCTTGTGGGGTCAAGTGATTCTTCTGCCTCAGCCTCCTGAGTAGCTGGGACTACAGGCATGCATCACCATGCCCAGCTAATTTGTGTATTTTTTAGTAGAGACAGGGTTTTTGCCATGTTGGCCAGGCTGGTCTCAAACTCCTGAACTCAGGTGATCTGCCCACCTCGGCCTCCCAGAGTGCTGGGATTATGGGTGTGAGCCACCGCGAGGGGCTGAGAGCTTTTTTTTTTTTTTTTGTCCCCTACTCAGGACATGGCCCAGAGAAGCTCCAGAGAAAAAAACCACAACAAGAGAAGCTGATTTCCCGATCGGCAGACACAGCATGTACTCGGGACCTCAGCAAAATTAGGGCATTGCTATGGTTTAACATCTGTCCTCTCCAAAACTCATGTTGAAACTTCATCTCCAGTGTGGTAGCGTGACGGGGCCTTTAAGATGTAATTGGGTCATGAGGGGTAATCTGTTAACAATCACCATCCATTAATAGATTAATGGATTAATGAATTATGAGAATTGGGCTGGTGACTTTATAACCAGAGGAAGAAAGACAAGCTCGGTTGCTCAGTTCCCTCACCTCTGGCCCCTTGGGGCTCTGCAGAGTCCCCAGCAGCAAGGCCCTTACCAGACGTATCTCCTAAACCTTGGACTTCCCAACCTCCAGAACGGTGAGAAATAAATTTCTTTTCTTTATTAAAAACTCGGTTTCAAGTATTCTGTTATCAGCAACAGAAAATGGACTAACAGACACTAAAACAAAAAAATTAAAAGACTTTCATGCCTTTTGGCTCTCTGAGCAGCACCATGGCGGTTGGCAAGAACAAGCACCTTACGAAAGGCGGCAAAAAGGGAGCCAAGAAGAAAGTGGTTGATCCATTTTCTAAGAAAGATTGGTATGATGTGAAAGCACCGGCTATGTTCAATATAAGAAATATTGGAAAGACGCTGGTCACCAGGACCCAAGGAACCAAAATTGCATCTGATGGCCTCAAGGGTCGAGTGTTTGAAGTTAGTCTTGCTGATTTGCAGAATGATGAAGTTGCATTTAGGAAATTCAAGCTGATTACTGAAGATGTTCAGGGCAAAAACTGCCTGACTAACTTCCATGGCATGGATCTTACCCGTGACAAAATGTGTTCCATGGTCAAAAAATGGCAGACAATGATTGAAGCTCATGTTGATGTCAAGACTACCGATGGTTACTTGCTTCGTCTGTTCTGTGTTGGTTTTACTAAAAAACGCAACAATCTGATACGGAAGACCTCTTATGCTCAGCACCAACAGGTCCACCAAATCCGGAAGAAGATGATGGAAATCATGACGCGAGAGGTGCAGACAAACGACTTGAAAGAAGTGGTCAATAAATTGATTCCAGACAGCATTGGAAAAGACATAGAAAAGGCTTGCCAATCTATTTATCCTCTTCATGATGTCTTCGTTAGAAAAGTAAAAATGCTGAAAAAGCCCAACTTTGAATTGGGAAATCTCATGGAGCTTCATGGTGAAGGCAGTAGTTCTGGAAAAGCCACTGGGGATGAGACAGGTGCTAAAGTTGAACAAGCTGATGGATATGAACCACCAGTCCAAGAATCTGTTTAAAGTTCAGACTTACAATAGTGGCAAATAAAAAGTCTTTGTGAAAAAAAAAAAAAAAAAAAAGAATTTCATATATCTGGAAAAAAACCCACGGTATTAATCACAGGGAAACCTACTTACAACTGTTTTGCAACTTCCTGTGGCTCAATCTTCACTCTTTTGGGGGCAGGGGACTGCAATCTTATTAGTATCTGGGACATCAGATCCTTCCTCTTTCACCAGACCTCCCTCAGGGTGTCTGCAGGTTACCTCAGTGGCTGGTCCTAGGCCCCTCGGCCTCTCTCGAATTCCCCACTCTTGAGCAGCAGCACTGGGGGCTGAAGGGACCCAGCAGGCCGCACAGTGAGCACCCGGCAGCCATCAGTGCGACTGATGAGCAGGGTGGGAGCACCCTTTGTTTTGGCTTGTTTTGGTTACATAACATGCCAGAACTCGGGTGCGGTGGCTCACACCTGGTAATCTACTAAAATACAAAAGTTAGCCAGGCACAGTGGCACATGCCTGTGATCGCAGCCACTTGGGAGGCTGAGGCAGGAGAATCACTTAAACCCAGGAGCCAGAAGTAGTGGTGAGTGGAGAATGGCATCAGTGCACTCCAGCCTGGGTGACAGAGACTCCATCTTAAAAAAAAAAAAAAGAAAGAAAGAAAAAGACCCCAGAACTCTCTGGCCCAATCTCTGGGTAGAGAAGAGCCCCAAGAAAAGCTGGGAAGAACTTCCAATCAGCTCAGTGAGATGGAGGCTCATAGTCTAAAGAAACATGGTATTTCTTGCAGATATGAGTTTACAGAACAAATATTTGTACCAGCTACAAATGTTGATTGCCTTTGTTAAAAATGTAGGAAGTCGGTTTTGTTTCCCTTGGCTACAGGTTGAGAAAACCAGTAAATACGAGGGTCAAGTTGTTTCCAGGCAAAAGGGGCTCGCTGTTCGACATGCTAGAAGCCAATATTATGATACCAGGTTTTTGAGAAAATAAATGTTTTTAATTATAGGCCGACCGACATGGAGACAAGAGTCCAGCTTGACTCTGTCTCCCTGGGCTGGTGCTAAGGCAGTATTTTTATTAGAAAAGGTGTCCGGATTCTGAGATTAGCAGGTGACTGGTGGAAGGAAAGAGGAGGGCTGGAAAGTCCTCGGGCATGCGCGGTTTTCTTCCCGACACCTCATGGATCACACGTGCAGGTATGGGGGGAGAGGCTGAAACAAGCAGTGGAATTCAGGCTGTGACGTCAGCAGGCAGGCTCTGCACAGGCTCTAGAGGGCCACATTGGTGCCAACCTATTTTAGCCGGTTTTATTGTCTCACAAGTGAAGGGAGTTTCAGCGTCTCAGCAAGTTGTTTCTTTTCTTATCTGCCATCCTGCAAACTCAAGAATTTCTGTTAGTCATTGGTGTCTTTAACTGTTTGAGGCACGGTTTCACTTTCACACACCTGGGCTAAGTGCTCAGGACTGAGAGTCACCATCGCCCTGACCTCTGAGGAGCAAAAGCAAGGAGGTGCGCAACCAGGGTCCAGCGAAGCCGCCGCCGATACCCCACAGAGCAAGGCCAGCCCCAGGGAGACCCTGGGCACTGGGAAACTGGGTTCTTCCTGGTTTCCAGCCCGATAACTGTCAAGGCCTGTCCTGGCTCAGACCCCAACACCTCTGCAGAAAAATGGCATGGACCATCCATGGATGACACCAATCCTGCTTCATCTGAAGACCTCTGGGAGCAGGAAAACCCCAGAAGGAGTGATAGTCTTTCATCTCCAAAGAAACTTAGAGGCAAAGGCACATTCAGTTCAGAGGCTCCCCACCAATGGCCGGACCCCGGTCTCCTTGCCTGAGGCGGAGAAAATGGAGAAGAGAGGCAAGGGAGGCAAGCAACCTCCAGCAGCTCCCAGAACGTGGGGGGTGGTAGAGGTGATGCCCTCACCATGAGCTGCTTCACTGACATCTCCGTGCAGCAGCAGGGCAGGTGACAGAGTAGGTTAAAGATTTGGTGGCGGGAAGTTTGGGGAGCGGCCACAGGATGACTTCTGCAGTTTCTAAAGGGAGGAGGAGAAGCACTCTGCTAGAAGGTGGGAGGATGGGAGGTGTGCAGAGTGGAGGGTAGAGAGAGCCACGGGGGAGGGCTGGGAGGCAAGTGGGCTAGGAAAGCTGGCGGGAGCGCCGCGCACTAAGGACCCAGTTGAGGCTGGTGAGCATTGGTTCAGAGAGGAACCGACTTGTCCCGGGTGTGACTCTCTGTAGCAATGGCCGGCAGTCTGGGAGGCAGGGAAGGAAAAGGCAGGTGACTGGGCTCATTCGCTGCTGTGGTTTTGCTACTTGGGTACAACCAAATGGCAAAAGTTTCAAAGTGTAGACTATTGGCAATAGAGACAGAAATAATTTCCATCTCTCAATGGAAGTGAAAATGATGGCTTGCTTCCTCTAATCAGAGTAGAGAGGACTGTGGGAGGTGAGGAGAAAGTAAAAGGGTCAACAGACCATAGGGCCCAATGAGGCTAAGGATGGTATTATGGAAAGATTGTTCGTGTCCCTCCCAAATGTACCTATTAAGGCCCCGCCCCTCAATGTGATGGTATTTGGCGGTGGGGCCATTGAGAGGTAAGTAAGATTGCATTAGGTCATGAGGGTGGGACCCTCAGGATGGAATTAGCGGCTCATAAACAGAGGATGAGATGTCAGATGCGGTGATGCATGCCTGAAGTCCCAGCTACTCAGGAGGCTAAGGCGGGGCCCAGGAGTTCCAGTCCAGCAGAGAGAAATTTTTTCTTTCTCCATGTGTGTGTACTAAGTAAAGGTCATGGGAGGCCCAGAGAGATCAGGACATCTGGAGCCAGGGAGAGGAGAGAGGGCCCTCACCAGAACCTGACCGTGCTGGCACCTGATCTTGGACTTCCAGCTTCCAGAATTGTGAAAACATTAATTTCTGTTTTTCAGCCACGCAGTCAGTGGTAATTCATTGTGGGGGCCTGAGCTGATTCAGACAGACGGGAATACCAGCAAACGAGCCAGAAGGATAGCGTGCTGGGCTCAGAGCGTGAGAAGTCAGTCAGAGTCCTTCAGCTGTGCACTCATATGCCAGAACTTCCTGAGATTTTGGAGGCGGAGATGGATTTCCCCAAGCTGATGGCAGGGCTGGAGTGGAAGGGACAACCTTTAGTCAGGTAGTGGAGCTCTGGATGGATGAGGCTGTGATCTAGAGGCCAAGAGGTGGGAGCCAGGAAGAGAGACAGGTTTCCATGAGAGGAGGCGTCACAAGTGGGAGGGGTAGTGGCTGAGAAGCTGTCACGGTGGGCAGCAGCCTCCCCATCACCCTCCCTCCTGCGTGAGAGAGGAAGAGGCAGGAGGAGGAGCACCTTACAAGCAGCCCTGAGGACATGGACGCCCCTGCCAGAGATGGAGCCACCGTTCCAGCGACATAGGGTAGCGCCTATGGTGGAAGTGGGTGAGGTGGGGGACAGGTCAGTGTGGCTGGAGTCAGTGGGGACCGTGTCAGTGCAGAGCAGCAGTTGGCAGGGGGAGTGTGGGGCCATCTTAGACATTGGATATTCTAACAAGGGAAGGCTGAGGCCCAGAGTAGGAGGGTCCTGCCCCCAAGACCTGAGATCTGAGTCTTCCACCAGCCCCCACAAAGCTAACCATAGCACTGAGTAATGGGTTCACTGCTAGCATGTCCCTCAGATCCAGGCTGCTCTGTGCTCTGTAACACCCTCTGGGGACAGTGGTTCAGTATGTGCTGGCCACTGCCTGGCCCAGTAAGGCCCCTTTTCTGTTGTGCTTCTCAGAGTAGAGTCACGATCAGGCTGCGTACCTTCTCCTTTGGGGACCCAGAGGCCTCAGCAGCCAACCTCCCATCAGTCACTGCTAAAGGGCATTTACCCATTCATCAGAACAAACCAGGAAAAAAAAATCTTTCTCCCCAACTAACCATAATCCCCTCAAAAAGAAAAGACAGAGTCTCCAGGGGCCGGGCGCGGAGGCTCATGCCAGTAATCCCAGGACCTTGGGAGGTCAAGCTGGGCAGATCACCTGAGGTCGGGAGTTTGAGACCAGCCTAGCCAACATGGTGAAACCCCGTCTCTACTAAAATTACACAAATTAGCCAGTCATAGCCGTTCGGGTCTCTTCCTGGAAATGACAATCATTCCGTCTTAAAGGGAGCAAGTGTCCACATCTTAGAGGAGGAAACTGCCTTTAGCTGGGAAATGGCCCTTTCCCACTTCTATCCAGTCTTCTCCGCACCGTGGCAGTTTCAGCCTGGGAGGCACATTGCACCCAGAAAGACGTGCGAGTGTCCCCGAGAGGACTCCAGGGTGGGCACACAGTAGGAAGCTAAATAAAGCTTTTGTCAGCACTCCAAGGCTGAGAACCGTGAGTGAGGAATAGCCATGTGTTTGGAAGAGAGGTGCTGGGCACTTCCATGCTGGGTGTACAGGAAACTGGTCCAGCACCTACCCCCAGTCCTGACCCAGCCGTGGAGGAGAAGGTGAGCAGGCATGGGGGGCTGGGAAGCCTGTGAGAAGACAGATTGAAACCTTCCCCCTGGTGGGAGGTTAGCTGGGGCAAGGCAGGGGCAGGGGTGGCCAGGCAAGCTGTTGTTCTACCATTTGGTGACACAATGACATATGGTGTTCTTGCGGGCCAAGGAGGTGCTGAGGAAGGCAGCGTGGCTCGAGATCTCTTGATGGGCACCCGTCCATCTTTTTTTTTTTTTTTTTTGAGACAGAGTCTTGTTCTGTCACTCAGGCTGGAGTGCAGTGGCACGATCTTGGCTCACTACAACTTCTGCCTCTGAGGTTCAAGCAATTCTCTGCCTCAGCCTCCCGAGTAGCTGGGATTGCAGGCATTCACCACCACATTGGGCTAATTTTTGTATTTTTTGTAGAGATGGGGTTTCATTTTGCTGGCCAGGCTGGTCTCAAACTCCTGACCTCAGGTGATCCGCCCATCTCAGCCTCCCAAAGTGCTGGGATTACAGGTGTGAGCCACCGTGCCCAGCCAAGAAGGCCATCTTCTAAGGTCAGGGGCTGCCAGCTGTAGGAGAGGCTGTGGGAGCAATGCTGGCTGGGGCTGGAGAGGGGTCCCGAGAGGAGCTGGAGTGCATTGGGAGCATACTGCTCATTCTGAGGAATACCACCAAGGCCTGGGAGGATCTCCGAGAAGCCCATGAAGATGCCCCCTGGAAAGGCAGCTTTCAGAAGCCTGGCAAAGCGCACCAACTGGCATTAGCCAGTGTGTGCCCCAAAGAGTTGTGGCCAGCAGCAGCTGGGTGAAAGGACCTCTGACCTTTCCCTTACCCTGCATGGACCCTGGAAGGCCCAGAAGCAGCTGAGCACGAGCAGGAGGAGGCACGGAAGCAGCGCAAACCTCCTCTCCCTCCCCGCCCTGGTCCCCGAGCCACTCATAGGTTAGGCATGAGCTGAATGTGGGGCGGGGTTGGGGGATCTTTGAAGAAAACGCAAGGTGGAAGTTTCAATTTCAGCTGAACTGAATCTTCTCTCTCCAGGAGCCAGCGACCTATGGGGCCATGCCTTAGCCAGAGGGATCGGGTCCATCTGTAGAAGGAGCCACGGCCTTCCCTCTACTCACAGCCGTTCCACCCACCTGCCTGGGTAGAGTCCACAGCTTCACATCTCTTTTCTCTCCCCTCCTGTTCCCACAACTTGAAAAGGCCTTGCCTTGTGTTCTGTTCTGAGCCTTACTGTGTTTTGAGGGCAGAGGACGCCAGATTGAGGAGATCAAGAGAGCCATACCCCGTGAAGACTGTTAGAGGACAAGTAAAACCCAAGATCCTTCCCAGACACATGTAAGGGGCGGGACCTGGAGAAAGAGGAGAAAGGGGAAGGAGGCCGGGAGGTCCTGTCCCAGATACTTCCAGGACTCTGCTCGGCGGCAGGTGACAGTCATAGGTCAGGTTGTGGTGTACTGCCTCCATAGCAAGGCTGGTCTTGCGCTGTGTCCCCATGGGTCTTGGCCATATCCACGGGGCTGTTTAGGCAGCTCCCTGCTGCTGATGGTCCAGCTCTTAGAGACCTCAATCAGAAGTACGTGCTGCTCACAAAGGCCACCCCCGGGCTGGAAGCTCTTCCTGTGGCTTCCGTTTCCTTCTCTGAGGGCGCTGATCTGGAGGACCTAGAGGGGGCAGAAGGCTGTCACTGACTGCCCAGAAATTGGCCCCATGACAGTGTCCCTTACCACCCACTTCCTCAGAGTAAGGGGAATCTGAACCAAAGCCAGTCAGATGTCTGTGGTTCTGGAGGACCCCATATTCGCCTCTAGGCAACAGCGGACTAGGGATGAGGTGGAGGCCTGGGCATGCAGAGTGCGTGGCCAATGTGAGACCCAGGTCGTGGTTTCAGAGGAAGCAAGCAGCTCACCGTGGGTGGGGCTCCGGCTCCAGGTCCTGGATGGTGTCTTTCAGGGCCTGGCCACGCGTCTCTGGCAGCAGGGCGCAGAGCAGGCCGGCCACGATGGGGAGGCTGCCGTAGATGAGCATGGGGAGGGCAGCGTAGTACTCTCCCAGCAGGATCATTAGTGGTGTAACGATGCCCCCAAGCCGGGAGAAGATGCCTACCAGCCCCATGCCTGTCTGCCTGGGGGAAAGCCAGGGCAAGCTGAGTAGACCTGGGCCCAACTCTGGGTCTCAGCTTCACCCCAGCCTATTTCCTCGGGAGAGCCCAGACCCCAAAGGTCGGCTGGGTCTCCAGCCTCACCCAGCCTATCCAGCGCTCCTGCTGTCTGCTCCCACCCCTACTCCTGTTCCCTGCCTGCTACACCCCTGCTGGCCTGTCTAGTCTCAAGTCAGAGGCTGCACATCCTGACCACCCTCCCACCCCGAGGGTTCCTTTTCTGGGGCCATTCATTCTTAGCTGTGTCCCATATTCCCATCCCGACCGCCAGGATGTGGCCTACTTGCACGGCTGTCCCCCACCATCCTAGGGACAACCTGAGGGCTTGGGCTAGATTTCCAATTGCCCTGGACCCCTCCCAACACTGCTGCCCCAGAGCCAGCCCTATCAGCTATTTGTGGAACAGGGTGAGGGCCGAGGAGGGACGGCCAAATCAGCGTTGCAGTAGCAGAGGAGCAGGAGTCACGCCGCAGCTCTTACCGGAGGATGGTGGGGAAGAGCTCGGCAGAGTACACGTAGGAGACAGTAAAGGCCGCAGATGTGGCCATCTTCCCCACCACAGCCAGCACGGTGACCACCACGGGCAGATCTGGCAGAAGGCAGACAGCCTCATCACCTGGGCCCTGCCCCCGGCCCCGTCCACTGAAACTCCCCACCCCTTCTGTACCCAAACCCCAGGGAAGCCTTCACTCCTGGAAGCAGAACAATGGCCACTGGTCTAGCCCTGGCAGCTGGTGGGCGAGGGGGCATGGGGGCGGGGACAGCCAGCCCTGGTACCTGCTGGGATGAAGATGATGATGATACACATAAGGCCACCCAAGACCAAGGTCCCCAGCTGGCTCCACTTGCGGCCAAACTTTTCCATCATGAAGATGCTGGAAGAGCGAGCAGGCACCTCAACAGCTCCAAAGATGAGCTGCGTCAGGTAGATGTCCAGCCCGAAGTCCCCCACTTGGAGGCTCAGCCCGAAGTACCCCACACTGTCCACAAACCTACGAGGTGATGAAGCATTCCTGTCTTTGCTGGGTGACGAGACACCACCCACAGGGAGAGCCTGCCTTGGTCAGCAGTCACAGCAGGGGACAGTGGCACAGCGGGGGAGAGGCCATCCCAGCCAGACAGCCACAGGCCACCCCTCTGCTGACACACACCAGGGAGGCTGCAGCCCCGTGGCTGTGTCCTCGGGCAGGGGCCCGGGCCCTGGGCACTCACCAGACACAGAAGAGAATCAGTGTCATCTTCCGGAGCTGGGGGTGTCTGAACAGATCCAGAGCATTCCCTGAGGGGCCTGTCCTCTCTGGAACCAGCTGGGAGGAAGAAGCAGAGTGAGAGCCACGCAGGAAGGTTCGTGTGGGTCTGATGCCCAGCCTGCCTGGGTCTGCTGGAGTACCTGGCTCAGGAGCTCTGGGGAGAGTTTCCGCCTATTGACCGAGGCTGCCTTCTGGATCAGCTGTTTCGCCTCATCCATCCTCCCCTGCGTCAGGAGCCACCGTGCAGATTCTGGCAGAGCCCTGTGGGTCAGGAACGGCTATGACCTTGGGGCCTAGAGTCCTAGGGAGCTTTCTGGCTTGTTCCAGTGCAAACTGAACCCCACACCCAGCCGTTACAGGCTCCCTCTCTCTCCCAGGCTAGCCCCGACTGTGCCATGAACGTGGGTGCTGCACTCCAACCCCCCATAGCACAGCTGACCCGGGGGGCTGCTCCTGGCACGTGGTTTCCTCACCAGAAGTAGAAGAAGAGCAGTAAGCCGGGCGCGGTGCCCGTGATCTGCAGGAGCCTCCAGTTGCGAAAACAGTAGGCGAGTCCCGCAAGCGCCATCTGCCCCAGCGAGAAGCTGCAGTGGGACAGGACCACGGCCTTCGTCGTCCATGAGGGCCCCACCCACTCTGTCACTGAGGGAACAGGGAGGTTGAGATGGGGCTAGTCCCTGCCATTCACTCCCATTCCTCCCAGGTGCCACCTGTCGGGGCGGGCCTCGGGGCCAATGCAGGAAGCGCCGGTGTGACCATTTCAGGTGTGGGGTACCCGACAAGACCTCCACAGGCAGTTTGGGGCTGTGGCCCTCCCCGGCCCTGAGCCTCACCCTGTGGCTGATGGCCAAGGCCCAGACACTCACACAGGGTGACACTGCTGAAGGTAAACCCGGCGACCGCAGTAGCCACAGCAAAGCGCAGGGCTATGTAGAGGTCAAAGCTGGGCACAAAGGCGGTGGCCAGGCCGATGGCAGAGAAGAGGAGCAGCTGTGCCAGGATGGTGGCCTTGCGGCCGATCCTGAGGAAACGAGGCAGGTCCAGTGGGAGGGTCCCTCGCAGAAGGCATCTGAGGGGAAGGCCACACGGGGGCCCGGCCCTCTCCCGGGGTCTCTGTCTGAGGCAGGAGACGTGGCCCTTCCCAGAGCCCCATTTGAGGGGAGGGGGACGAAGGCCTCGCCCTAAAGGCCAGTGTGAGGGGCACAAGGGGGCCTGGGGCCCGTGCCGGAGCCGACGAGCGTGCTAGGCCGGGGCGGGCAGGGGGTTCTTACCGGTCGCAGAGGGGCCCAAACATGATGCTGCCAGCAAGGAGCCCAGCCATGAACACCGACTGTGAGGTGTCCTTCAGGTGCTTCCGGTCACAAACCAGGTCGAACTGAGGGAGACGCAGGCAGACGTGAGGCCAGGGGCCGCGCGAGAGCAAGCTCTTCACCACCCGGCCCGCCACAAACCCTTCGGGGCAGGAGCTCATGGTTGCCAAACTGCGTGCCCAGGCGTTCCAGGGCACCACAGGGAACTCGCCAGCGTGGCAGGCCATTTCCGGCTCTAAAGGGAAACGCAAGTTGACATCTCTCTGACATTACACGAACTACTAGCTCAGGATAGTTCACGCTTTCAACGTGAGACCACGCTACTTGCCTTCCAGTGACATCATGTCTATGTGAAATCTGACATCAGATCTATAGGAAACCGTTTTTGGCAGCTGCTATAAAAAAAAAAGCAAATGCCACATGAAAATTGAAGCGGAAGAGAAAGTGAGGGTGGCAGTGTTTACGGACCGAGAGTCGTACAATGCCCAATAGGTGCATACATCCTATTAGTAAGTAAGTATATTTAAGAGTAAAATTAAAATATTTTTTCTGTCAACTTATGCATTTATTCCAAAACATATCTACTAAGTCGTTAGGACGTAAGCGCATGCTGATTGAACTTAAACGATTTAATGCATGGAACCGTTAGGCATTTCTTTCGGCCTGGAGATGCCATGTAAAATTATGGACACACTAAAGATGCAAATTGTGGGAACTTGCGACAGACCATTAACGGCTGCTTCCTAACAAATGGGGCCGCTTCCCCATAGCCAGGGCACCCCAGGACACGCTTGGGCCTCTCCATGTTTTCCTATCTGGCTGCAAAATCCCCCTGAGGTGCCCACCATTCGCAGGCAATCAGAACACTAAGGAGCCCTCACACATGCCTTGAGGAAGGTGATTAGGACAGAGGAACACACACACACACACACACACAGAGGGAGGGAGTGAGTGAGAGAACATGCTGGTGTGAGACAGAGAGAGACACAGAGGATGCTAATCCACCCAAGACCTGTAGAGAGAATCCCACAGCCTGAGAAACCACGAGAAGATAATTGGGTCCATACCCCTCCGTACATGTGTCTGCTGTACCTGCACCAGACTCACTTGGCTGACCCCCATCCCGCTGGTTGTGGGCCCCTCAGGGAGTCCCTCATGCCCCTTGCACACAGCTCAGCTCCACACACAAATGTTTGTTGGGGAACCGTCACGCGTGCTCTCCTCCAGCTTCCCAGCAGCAACCGCTTCGTGCTCACCCTGTGCTGGGTGCTTGCTAAACACTTTACATGCATTAACTCACAGAATTCTAATAATAATCCTTCACTTAGTATCATCTTCCTGAGAAAGGAAGGGTTAAGCAGCTAACCCTGGGTCCCACAGCTGGATGGCAGCTGGTGGAGCTGAGCCTCTCTTGACCTAGACAGGGAATGAATCTGAGCGAAGGCTAAGAGGATATCTGCTGAATGAATGGATAAATGAAGGAATAAACTAATGCCTACAGCTAGCTAGCTAACCAATCACCCTCAGTTAAATAACTTTTTGCAAGAAATTAACCAGTCCAGGAGTTACCCTTGTGCTCATACTCCTGCTCTCAGTAACGACTGTTCATGTTCAAGAACTTTCAACCTGTATCAAGTGATGAACTGACTGCCCCTGGGAATGAAGTGGGGAAGGACAGGGGACTTGAAATTGTGGCTCCAGCCAGTTCTACCCTTATGGTTTTTGTCTAGCAGCCACAGATTGCCTTTGTAGTAAGGTGGCATTTAAAATACAAATGATCAAGGCCTGCTGTTGCCAGGCTCAGGAGCTGGAAGTGAGTGGCTTTGTGTGACCTCGAGCCTGTCAGCCCACTCGTCTGTGTCTTGGTTTCCCACTTACAAAATGTGAATTAAATAGTATCCCCTGAGAGGATGAAAGGAACTAACATGTGTAATATGGTCAGCCCAGTGCCTGTGTCACAGGAAGCTCTCAGCACCTGTTATCTAGGTGGCCTCTGTGCTCACAAAGCTCTCAGCTGGTGGCAGACAGCTCAGACACAAGAGGGTGAAGTGCTCTGCGGGCATGAATGCCAAGCCAGGGAGTCTTCTAAGCTGGCACCCCTGGTCAATAGCCAGCATTCACTACCTCTCTTCAGTTCATACACCCCTTACGACATTAAATCCTCATTCTAACGCTAAGATGGCTTATCATTGCCTTTGTGCAGTGTGCCCTCAATCACGCCAGGGTCACCACCTAAGATGTGGGCCTGGTCTCACCACCTGCAGAAGTCTGACCTGCTGACCGTGACTCAACGGCGGATGCACGAATGCACTCTCACACCAGCAGTGTTCCAACGGGCTAGGGATGGCTGTCGGCTGCTGTCAGAGGGCGAAATGCAACCAATCAACCCAGACCCTCTGTCCGTCCACACATTTATTCCCTTAAGACTTTACAACAGAGGTTCTAACTTAACACACTTGTGGATAATTAACATGGTTAAGAGTGGTTATATGAAGAATAAAGCTTTAGGTTCCCAGCCCAGAGTAAATGCTATCAACAGGTAATTCCCCTTTGATCTTCCCTGAAGAGAGCCATGGTTAGAGTGGGGACAAAGGGATGTAGGAAGAACAGACTTAATTGGGAAAGCCTCGTCCCCATTTTCTTCCTAACTTGATGGACGGGCCGGCTGCCTTCGGCATGCCCCAGTAAAACCTTTCGGCCTTCCAAAAGGTTTGAGACTAATCTACAACTTTTCCTAACAGTTAGTGTCTTTACTATTTTGCCAGCCACCCTGAGTGAAGAGCAGCAGTGCAGCAGCAGAGACTGAGGCCTGGAGAGGTGCTGAGATGTGCCCAGGAGCGCACGGTGTTGTCCTGTTGCAGGTGGTAGAGATGAAGGGGCACCAACCTGAGATGCCAGTCATCCTCCCTAGCCCTGGAGGGTTCTGTGTGCAGCTTGCCATGGCGGTCTGCGGAATCCCACCCTCATTTCTTGGAGCGCATCCCATCCTGTATCCCTCCCCTGTTCCAAAACCTTCAATGGCTCCCTTTGGTCTCTAGCAGAAAGCCCAAATTCCTTAGCACCATGCCTAAGGCCCTTGGAGAGCTAGCTGTTGCCTATCTCCAGCCTCTTTTGCTGTGTCACATTCCTAAATACGCCGGGCATTTTCACGCCTCCACACCCCAGGAATGGCTATTCTCTCCACCCTCCTTCCCTCCTATGCCTACTTCTTTGGTCCCAGGACAGATCACATGATTGTTACTATTCACTGATGGTCTTCCCACCTCCTATTCAGAGGTCCATGTAGACAGGGAAGTCACTTTTTTCTTTTTTCTTTTGAGAAAGGGTCTCCCCAGGCTGGAGTGCAGCGACATGAATATGGCTCACCACTAGCTCAAACAATTGTCCCACTTCAGCCTCTGGAGTCGCTGGGACTGTAGGCATGTGCCACCATGTTCGGCTGATTGCTTTATTTTTTTGTAGAGATGAAGTCTCACTCTATTGCCCAGGTTGGTCTCAAACTCCTGGGCTCAAGTGATCCTCCTGCCTCAGCCTCTCATAGTGTTGAGATTACAGGCACGAACCACTGCACCCAGCCCATTTTTTTTTCTTTTACCAGGGATGGACACCCAGAAATGTAGGTTGAAGAGTAGAAACATATTCTGACCTTCAAGAGCACATAGCCTATAAGAAAATACACTTTTTTCTCTACAATTTAGTATTGTTTGCATTTAAGTTTAAATATGAAGTTGCCATTTACAATAAGGAAGTTTGGGATGTCAGCTCAGAGGGGGTCCTCTGAGTCGGTGGGCAAAACCCGTCCTCACAGGTGAAAACCAGAAATAGAAGAACTCACACGAAGCCGGCTGCACTGGAACCGAGCTTGGGATTATCTGTGGCACAGGGCACAAAGTGTACATTTCCCTGGGAGTCACTGTCTTTGGAAGAGTGGGAGTGAGGAGATCATGTTATCGCAGGGCAAGAGGCCCAAGGTCCAACCTCAAGGCCAGCACCATCTACGAGAGAGATCCTGAGTGCCGCCACACCCCAGGGAGAGGCTGAGGTCAACACTGAGTTTGAAATATTTAAAGTAAATACAAAGCTGTTTCAGCAATGCAGACCATTAAGTGTGCGTTGTGAGCAATGATGCCACTGGTAAAACATATCTACCGATATCCTACACAACAGACAAATTCACATCTGAAAATGTACCGTTTCCGACAACTGTGTGGTCACAGTTGTGGTTGGCGGAGAGCCATATACTCGGACTTTTTGACGCTTCAGGGCAGGAGGGTAACGCTGAGTATCCACAAATAGATGGATTTCTAGTCAGTTTTGCAGTGGTGTCTCCGTCCTCATTCAAAAATGTGAAAGACGAGTGAGTGCCTGAGATAACCCACCACGTCCAACGACCCCCTTCTTGTTTGTCGAGACCCAGATTCATCTGAGAGATGATCCCTCTGCTGTTGAGGAACTTGCCAAGAACAAATGGAAGCCCATCACTCCAGAGACTCCCGAAAAGCTGGCCCTGGACTGGAAGGCTGCTGAGGATGCGGAGTGTTCTGCACTCACAGAGAGGGCCTGAAGAATGCAGTTAACCAGGCCTCCAGAACCGAAGAGCCCCAGGCGGGTGCTGCTGTGAACGTCTCGCCAGAGCCCTTTCAGCTCAGCTTGCGTCCACACCACACTAAAAGCAATGTTTAAGTCAAACCAAGGATTAAAAATTAGGCTGGGCACAGTGACTCACGCCTGTAATCCCAGCACTTTGGGAGGTCGAGGAGGGTGGATCAAAAGGTGAAGTATTTCACCTTTTGAAATACATCAAATGGTGTGAGTTCATAATCTGACCAAAAAAAAAAAAAAAAAGTCTTTCCTGTCAGTCATTCTCTCATATGCTTAGCATAAATGTGCAGCTTAAGAGTGTGTGACATGGTGTTCCTAGAAGGCAGCTGAAGACCCAGCACGTAGAAGAAATGTGAGGGCGATGCTATCCATGGGACAGATGTCTGTGGAATTCTAAAGGAGGTCTGCTTCATCGAGGAGCTGGGGTTGGAGAAGGGGTTGGCGGGGGCAACACTCAACAACCCGGAACCAGGCAGGGGACTCGCCTTGTTTCTGTTTCCGTGTGAGGGACGTTCCAGCAGCCAGTGTAGGCTCTCTAGTTTCACAGATGTCATGGAGAGTCTGATGAAGACTCTTCCTCAGCGTCAGAGATATTATCGGCTGATTTTGGTTGCAGTTCCCAATTGCTAAAAGTGTTTAGGTAATCTTTTTATACCCTCCACAAATCCTAATTCTTACCTGAGTGTTAACCAGTGCTTTCTCACGTGATGTCTTTGTGTCTGCATTCTTTTCAGATGTGTCAAACAAAAACCAAAGAAGAGAGGTCCCAAACCCTTGAAAACATCCATCTAATTTCTACACCCCTGCCCGTCCACTCCGACCCACTGCAGGCACACCCACTGCTCCCAGACAGCCCGCCTGCTTCCTGGGGCCAGGCCTTTCCTGTGCTATTCTCTGCCTGCAAAGGCTTTCCCCTCTTCTCTAGCAACATTTTTCTAGTATCTTGGTGCCCAGTTCACACATACCACCTCCTTCAGAAAGTTGCCTGCCCACTCCCACCCTCACCACCCCCCACCCCCTATCCCCCACCAGGAGGAAGAAAATTCCAGGCCTTAGAACCCACGCAGCCCTTTATTCCTCTGCAAGGGGCCCAGCCCTTTCCTGACCACTAGGGGTCCTCCTTGTTGAAGGGGAACAAAGTACCTTTCTCCTTCAACTTCCCCCGCACAGCTAATCCTCAGGAGGCTTTGGCTGAATACAGTTGCATGAACAGCCCAGCACGGGGTGTGAACAAGGCCTAGGGGAGGCTGTGAGCAATCAGGAAGGTTTTCTGGGCTTTGAGAATGATCATATTTGGCCAAGTGGGCAGAGAGTTTAATATATAGACAAACCACACCACGTTTGGGCTGGTGAAGGCTGGGACCTCCAGGGCTGTGATGTTGGGGTGATGATGCAGAGGCCGGGAAGGGTCAGAAGGGGCTAGGCTGGCCAGCCCCAGAGCCTGGGAGCATGCATAGGTCCCCCTAGAGCTCCCGGTGGGGTAGGGTGGGGAGAGTCGGGAACGGGACAGGTCCACAGGCTGCCAGGCTTTTGGGAGCAGTGTTATGGTCACATATAAAAAAGCGAAAGTTAGACTTTGGTTAACATATTGGTCTCTGAAAACCTTTAAAAATAAATACTTTTTTCAGCCATGGGATGGGGCGGGGGAAGTGAATGTTTAATCCCAGATTTTCCACCATAAAGATGAGAATTATGCAGATCCCCTCAAGCACCCGTGCCCCTCAGGCTTCTGGACTTTCTGTGCCGCCTCCCACTCCTGTGGGAATCTAGACAGCAGGAGTCTGGCACGAGAGCCCCAGCTCAATGATCAACTCACTGCCTTGCCCTAGCTAAGCCACCTCCTCATTCTGTGCCTCAACCCCACCATTTGGGAAGCAGTGGAGTCGGACTGGATGCTTTCAGAGGGTCCCACTTGCTTGGAGGCGGCCAGAGTGGGAACTTTCCTGACTGCATCTCTCCTAACAGAATGAAGTTAGCAAGAATGAATGCTTAGTTACCCACAGGACAATCCTAGAGTCCAGACTGTTCTCCAGCTTCCCAAGGGCAGACTGGCAGAGACCTAGAGAGAATAGCTGAAAGGTTTGAAGCCCAAGTCCAGCAAACAGGAAGGCAGTCAAATGGACAGGGAAAGGGATGGCATTAGAGGGCTGGGAAAAAGGGACGTAGGCAGACATGCAGGGACAGACTGAAGGACAGAACTGGACAGACAGATGAGCACACGGGGTAGAGAGAAAGGCACAAAGATGGGAAAAGTGGAGGGGACAGCAGCTGGGTAGATAGCCAGAGTGACAAGGAAAGAGAGGGACAGACAAAAGGATGGGCAGAAATGGACAGATGGGCAGACAGACCGGACAGAGATCATGACAGACAGATGGGTCAATAGGCAGAGGACAAAGAGGAAAATGATGATTGACAAAAAGAAAAACATGGGTGCTCATGGTCAACCACAGGGGCATAGGGGCAGATATGGAGACAGAAATAGGCAGTGACTGAGGGCGAAGACTCAGGCACAGGAGCTGACAGACCCACAACAGGTGGAGAGACCGGCAAAAGGACAGCCCTACCTCATTCTTTAGGGAGGGAAGCCTGTCCTCAGGATATTCCCAGCCCAGATCACAAGGCTGCGTCGCATTGAAGCGGTGGCTGAGGATGTCCTGCAGGCTGGCATTGGCGGGGGGTGGCCGGAACATGAGGCAGGAATCCGGGGAGCCTGCAGCATCCAGGGGCACGCTCAGCGCCAGCTGCTCAGCAGCACTCAAGTTGAAAGTGTAGTTCTTCACCCAGGCCACTGCACAGTGGTGGGGCTCATCCAGGACCATAAAGACATGCGCAAAAAAGTAGAAGGAACTCAGGAAGTTGGGAATACACAGCAGGATCAATAGCCATATCTGGAAGCGACCAAAGTCACCTATTTCAGCCAGGACCTGGACAAATTGAGCCATGTCTGCCAGTCGCCACTTCTGCAGCCCGAGGATACTAGGTAGCTCTGCAGCTTGGCTCTGTGAACTTGGTTCTCTGGGCAGTGGTGACAGCAGCTGTATTAATGTTTAATCCAGCCTTGTCCAGCTCCACCTGTCACACCTTGGCCCCCTAGCCGTGATCTGGGAAGAGTCGAATATGATGAAAAAATAGTCCACTTGGATAAAGCTGGAAGCCATCATCCTCAGCAAACTAACACAGTGGGAGTTGAACGATGAGAACATATGGACACAGGGTGAGGAACATCATACACTGGGGCCTGTCGGGAGGTGGGGGACAAGGGGAGGGAGAGCATTAGGGCAAATACCTAATCCATGTGGGGCTTAAAACCTAAATGATGGATTGATGGCTGCAGCAAACCACCATGGCACATGTATACCTACGCAACAAACCTGCACGTTCAGCACATGTATCCCAGAGCTTAAAGTAAAAGAAAAAAATAGTCCACTCCAGCTTGTATCATCTGAGGATGTTTTATTGACTGTGTAAAAGATACAGGCATCACAAGAGGAACCAAGAGGACCGTGTCAGGCCCAGCACACAGGAGTGAACTTAGCCAAATGTTAGATGGCTTACAGCAGCCAGCCAGCCCGCACCACCTCTAATTGCAACATCCTAAACAATTCACACCCAACTCAAATGACAGACAGGTAGCTGGGTCAACAGGCAGAGGTAAAACCCGGAGAGTAGCTGCAGCACTCAGAGAGACACAGACCTCCCTTCTAGGGACAGCCCATACTAGGCAGCGCGGATACGCAGGAGAGCAGCAAGCACCCAGCCTGCAGATCAAATTTGCCAGCAGCCCAATATGGCCTCTCGATCCCGATGATTTTCCTCTCCTGTGAGTGTCTGGTATGTGGTGATATGCAGCACCTGCCAGTCTTAGGAGGCAGCATACAGGCCAGGAGCCCCACCAAAAGCAGAGGTACGCGGCCTTTTCAACCCCGAAGACACCGAGAACACAGAGCAATGACAGGTGTACTTTGAGCTGCACTTCAATCAAGAAGAAAACCATTAACATACTGTAAAAGGGTAAACAAATGCGAGTGGCCTAGCCTCCCCGGCCCTCTCGGCGACAATGAACACAGGACAAAGTTGCCTCCACCGCAGCCCACACCCCAGGTGCATACACATATACATGTCTGCTTGCGTATGCATAAGAAAGCATTGTCACGTTCTGCATTTTGAACGATTTTAAGGGATGAGCAGAGGAACATCGCTGAAGGGAACACAAGGAAGCAAGGTTGCGTGGGGCAGCCCTGGCCCCAGCTGGCACAGCTGGGGGGAGCCCGTTAATCAGTCAGCCTGCAGTACAGGTCAAGGCAGGACAGACAGTGCAGGGCAGAAGCGAGGTCGGACATTCTGCTCAGGGACACGCTTTGCTCTTTGTCCCACCCCAGGCCCTCTCATCAGGATCACCATTGTCCCCAGCTCCGTCTTTTTTCCTTTACCTACCTTCCTTGAGTGTTCTTATCCTCAGCATTGTCTCTATTGAGTTGCCAAGAAAACTGTTGCTACCAGTCGCCACTGGCTAGTCTGGTATCCCCCTTACGGGGAAGACCTGAGGTGGAGACATAAGCCTGGTCCTCTGCCCTCATCATCTCCTCACTCCAGTCAGGAAGGGAATTTTTGCCTTGTTTAGCTCCAAGTAACCAAAGGAGCTAGAGCTGGGAGGTAGGAAACTTGAGCTGTGCCACTGATTCACCCTGAGAATCTGTCCCTCCGTGGCTCTGGCTCTCAGTTACCCCATCTGGATGAAGGATGGTTTCTAAAGATTTCCACTTCTTGGTGTGTAATTCTAAAACAGAGAAAGAGAGTATGCTTAGCAGATTCCTGACAGGAGTGAGGCCTGATCAAAGACCTCCTGGATCATATTTCTCCAGCTGAAATATGGCCCCCAAACCTTGGAATGGAGGCGCTGAATGTCACTGGTCTCACGTTACCTCCACATTCCCCACACCCTAATGGTTTGGTTTACTTCTTTCGTCCCTTAACTTTGTCCTCCCTTCCTCCTCGCCACATCCTGTAAAAACTGCCAAAGGCCCAGGACGAGGTATCCTCTTGGAAGCTGTCTTCCTCATCTTCCTCTTTGTACCTGCCTTCATTCAAGGCCACAGCTAAGGGTCTTCTAACCAGCCGAGCAGTTTAAGTGGAATGAATACTCTCCCCATGTGGGAAGCATCAGGAAGACCGCTGGCGACCACGGCCAGGGAGCGGAGGGAGGTGTCTGTGTGTGTGGTGGAGGGACAGGGAGACATTCCTCAAAGATACCCTGCAGGGATGGGCTAGACGGCATCTCAAATCTCTTTCAAATTTGCAATGTAATGATTCTATTAAATAAAAACTGGTGGTAGAACTTCTGGTCTCTGGTCTGGCACAGAAGGAGCTTGGAAGTTACCACTCTTTTTTACCAAGTAAAATGTTGAACAAACTGAAAAATGAATAACTCTCCTGAGATCTGTCAGAGAAGTGAAGTCACAGGGCAAAACACTGCCCCCAAAGCTAGAGACACACAGCTGAATAGATAATTACAATTGAGGCCAGGTGCAGTGGTTCATGCATCTAATCCCAGCACTTTGGGAGGTCGAGGCGGGTAAGATCACTTGAGGTCAGGAGCTCGAGACCAGCCTGGCCAACATAGTGAAACCCTGTCTCTACTAAAAATACAAAAATTAGCCAGGCATGGTGACACTTACCTGTAATTCCAGCAACTTGGGGGACTGAGGCTCAAGAATTGCTTGAACCAGGCAGGCAGATGTTACTATGAGTCAAGATCACACCAGTGCACTCCAGTCTGGGCAACAGACTGAGACTCCAACTCAAAAACAAAACAAACAAACAAACAAAAACAGAAATACAATTTACCTGACCAGAAATCCACAAGAAACCTCTGCAGGAACCAGCACCAGGATAAGAAAACCTGAACTTTAAATGACAAATTGCGGGAGACTCGACGAACTCCAGAGGAAGACCCCCATATCACTGTGGCTTTTACTTCCCAGAGCTCTACTGGGTTCACACAGTGAGTATCAGAGAAAACTTCTCTTATGCTTCCAGCAGGGAGAGGCAAGTAACCATTTGAAATCAGCCAGAGTGTTCTGTTCTTAACCAGGCTTGCCCTCTGTCAGACCCTATCCTACCCGGGGGAAGAGGAAGACCTAACTCAAGCCTGCTCTAGCCATCCTGTCCCACTTAAGAGGGGGTGGGAGACTGAAAAGCACTTGTAACGTTCACAGAGCAGAGACACGAGCTCACTAAGAGGCCGAGACCTAGTCACAGGACTATAGAATGCTTTCCCTCTCCCCATGCTTTCCCACATCATCAAAGGCCTATTTACTGGAATTCCCTTTACCCAGTACACATCATGTCTAGCTTTCAACAAAAGATTACAAGGCATACTAAAAGGCAAAAACACAGTTTGAAGAGACAGAGCAGGGATCAGAACCAGACTTAAATACAGCAGTGTTTTTAGGCAGTGTTTTGCACTGTGACTTCACTTCTCTAAGAAGAATATGAATATGAATATGAATAACTAAGAAAGAGTTATTCATGTTGGAATTACCAGACTGGGAATTTAAAACAACTATGATTAAGATGCTCTTAGGAAAAGTCAACTTTCCTCTTCTCTCACACCCACACAATAATTAAAAACAAAGACTTCTGTGACTCCAAAATATGTGGAATTTCTCCCCACCAGCAAGCTAGCAATCAATTCTGTAGCAAACACCAGCTGGGTTTCTTCCAATTCAATGCCAACACTGTCTACCTGGAGACCCCACAGGGCTTGGTCCCCAAGGCTGGGGCTCCCAGTTTCAGACACCAGTCGTAAGTCTGGGTCTCTAGAACTTCTGACTGACCTGCCTCAAGTTGGAGTTCCCCTGACACTTCTTTGGGTTAATTTGCTAGAGCAGCTCACAGAACTCAAGGAAATGCTTATGTTTGCCAATTAATCATAAACACTATTTAAAAGGATAGAAATAAACAGCTAAATGAAGAGATACATAGGATGAGGTCTGAAAGAGTCCCAAGCACAGGAGCTTCTGTCCCCGTGGAACTGGGCTGCACCACCCTCACAGCCTGTGGATTTTTTTTTTTGTTTTGAGACAGGGTCTTGCTGTGCTGCCCAGGCTGGAGTGCAGTAGTACAATCATAGTTCATTGCAGCTTCATACTCCTGGGCTCCAACGCCCCTCCCGCACCTCTGCTTCCTGAGTAGCTGGGATTACAGGTGTGTGTTATTGCACCTAGCTTCCAGCACATGGATGAATTCTTGTTCACCTTCCCTGTCAACCTCCATGTGTTCAGCTCACTAGAAGCCTCCAGTCCTGTCCTCTTGGGCTTTTTTATGGAGACTTTATTGGATAGGCATGATATGAATAGAAGCATGGACAACCATATCAAAATGTGATTGTACAAAAAGGGTGTGATCTAAACCCAGCAAGGCCTGTCTGTTCAGATTCTTCTTGGCCTTTCTGTGTAGCATTCCTTCCTCTAGGATATAGGGCAGGTTCCCCTCTGGAATGAGGGCCTTATGACCCACAGTCTAAGATGAGAGTCCTGCCTTGGGCAGAGGAAAGGAGGCTGGAGAAGGTGAGAGAGAGATTCTGTTTACTATAACAAGGGTTTATGGGAGTTATGAGTCAGGAGCCATGGACAAAAACATATATACACACATATATATATGCCACAGATGCTAAGGGCTCTAGTGAATAAAGCAGACAGCATACAAGGAGAGATGGGCAATGTAAGCAGAGAGATTAACATTCTAAGAAAGAACCAAATAGAAATGCTAGGGATAAAAAACCCTGAAACAGGAATGAACAATGCCTTCGATGGGCCTATTGGTAGACTGGACATGCCTGAGGAAAGAATCTCTGAGCTTAAAGATATCACATAAAAGCTGCCAAAACTGAAAAGCAACAAGAAGAAGGACTAAAAAGCAAAAAACAGAGAATAACCAACAACTACAGACAAACTACGGAAGGTATAACGTGTGATGGGAATTCTAGGAGAAGAAAGAAAAAGGAACAAAAGAAGTATTTGAAATAATGACCGAGGATTTCCCCAAATTAATGCTGGGCACCAAACCACAGACCCAGGAAGCTCAGAGAACACCAAGTAGAATAAATGCCAAAAAAGTACACCTAGGCATATAATTTTCAAACTACAGAAAAAAAAGATAAAAGACAAAAAGCCAGAGGGAAAAAAAACACATCTTACCTGTAGGGAGTGAAGATAACCATGACATCAGCTTCTCCTCAGAAACTACATAAGCAAGAAGGAAGTAGAGTGAAATGTTTAAAGTGCTCAGAGAAAAAAGCCCCACTAACCTAGAATCCTGTATCCTGTGTAATTATCCCCCCCAAAGTGGCAGAGAAATAGAGGCTTTCTCAGGCAAACAAAAACTGGGGGAATTTGTTACAAGCAGATCTGCCTTGCAAGAAGTATTAAAAGAAGTTCTTCAGAGAGTAGGAAAATTATATAGGTCAGAAACTCAGAAGTACCTAAGAAATGAAGCACACCGGAGAAGAAATAAGTGAAGGTAAAACAAAAATGGTTATTTTACTAAACTATAATTGACCTAAAACATTTTCTGCAAAATAACAGCAGTGGCTGGGCGCAGTGGCTCTTGCCTGTAATCCCAGCACTTTGAGAGGCTGAGGGTGGATCATGAGGTCAGGAGATCGAGACTATCCTGGCTAACATGGTGAAACTCCATCTCTACTAAAAATACAAAAAATTAGCCATGCATGGTGGCACACGCCTGGAGTCCCAGCTACTTGGGAGGCTGAGACAGCAGAATCACTTGAACCTGGGAGGCGGAGGTTGCAGTGAGCTGAGATCGTGCTACTGCACTCCAGCCTGGGCAGCAGAGCGAGACTCCGTCTCAAAAAAACCAAAACAAAACAGCAGCAAATTAGATTATCTTTGCACATACAGATACATGCTTATGTGTAACTGAGATGAATGATAGCAGTAATATAAAGGATAAGAGGGAGGAAACAGGATGATTTTCTATTGGTACTACCTGTGAAACAGTATAGTGTTATTTGAAAAGAGCCTTAAATTAGTTAGAAATATACATTGCAAACTCCAGGCAACTACTAAACAAAGATAAGAAGAAGTGTAATTGGTATGCTAAGAGAGGGGAGAAGACAAAATCACATAAAATTCTCAGTTAAAACTACAAAAGGCAGAAAAACAGTAGAAGACAAAAATAGGTTTGAAGAACAAGGGCAACAGATAGAAAACTGTAACAAGTGTGTGTTCGTCCAACTATATCAACAGTTGATCACTTTACATGCCATCGGTATAAACACATCAACACAAAGGCAGAGATCATGTGGATCAAAATAACTCAAGACCCAGCTATATGTTTTCAACGAGAAACCCCCTTTAAATATAGACACGTAAAGATTAAAAGTAAATAAATGGAGAGAAATATACCATGCAACACTCATCAAAAGAGAGTGGGAGTAGCTCAGACCAAGTAAAGTTGCCAGGGATAAAGAGAGACGTTACTGAATGGAGTCAATTCTGCAAGAAGACGTAAGAATCCTTAGTGTGTATGTACCTAGAAACAGAACATCGAAACATGTCAGGCAAAACTGATGATAGAAGTGGAAGGAGAAACAGATGAGCCCACCATTACCGTGGACATCCACATGCAAAAAACTGACTCTACAAACAATCTTACACCCTTCACAAAAATTAACTCAAAATGAATCACAGACCTAAATAGAAAATACAAAACTATAAAATCCTTAGACGGTAACAGGAGAAAACCTTGAAGACCTCAGGCATAGTAATGATTTTTTAGATACAACACCAAAGACGTGCTTCATGAAAGAAATAATGGGTAAGCCGGACTTTACTACAATTAAATGCATCTGCTCTGTGAAAGACACTGTTAAGAGAACAAGAAGATAAGTCAGAGGCTGGGAAAAATATCTGCAAAAGGCATATCTGATAAAAGACTGTTAACTATACAAGTAACTGTTAACACTCAATAAGAAAAATAACCTGATTTTAAAATGGGCAAAAGTCTATGACCTATAAATGGCCCTGTAACTTTACAACCTCACATATAATTAGATAACTCAAACCAACACCAGAATATCATTTCTCCTCTATCAGTTCAGTAAAAATTAACAAGCATAATATATTCTGTTTGGCAAGTCATGCTTACATAAGTAAATCATTGAACTCACACATAGTGAGGGAAAAGGGAAAGCTCTTCCTCACAGAATTCCAACTAATAAATGTAGATGAAATGATGGAAACAGGAAATCATCATTTAGTCAGAATCTGGGACAGTTAATTTTAAAAAAAAAAGAAAAAAATTATTTAGTAAATATCACAGTTATAATTGTGTTAGGCAAGACTCATCAAAGAATGCTAACATTCTTTGGGCAAAGTATGATGAGTAACAAAATTTACATAATCTGGAACTACCTCCTCACAAAACATCAATTAATTATCAGAGAAAAATAGTAACTTTACAGTGGAGAAAGCCAGCAGACACACCTTAACCAAGTAATCAGTTAACATAACCACTAATGAGATGTTTACATGGTGTGCTTCCTGATGATGCATTGAAAAGAGCTTGACATCAATTCAGTGGTCTTCTTTCTCTAAACGCATAGCCTGAGTTTAATCATGAGAAAGTATCAGATAAATCCAAATTGAGTCATTCTGCAAAACAACTAGCCATCATTTTTCAAAAGTGCGAAAGTCATGAGAAACAAAGACAGACCAGGAGGTATCCCAGATTGAAGGAGTCTAAGGAATTATAACAATTAAATACAATGTGAGATTTTGAATTGAATCATGGGACCAGAAAAAGAGCAGTAGTGGGATAATTAACAACTTTGCATAACATCTGTAGACTAGTCAATAATATAATATCAATGTTAATTTCCTGATTTTGATAATTGTATATGTATGTTAATTTCCTGATTCTGATTATTAATTGTTAATTTCCTGATTTTGATAATTGTTTAATTTCCCCAAACAATTTGGGGAAGCTGGGGGACGGGTAAAAGGGAATTCTTTGTACTGTTTTTGTAGTTTTTTTGTAAGTCTGAGATTATTTCAAAATAAAAAGTTAAAATTTGGGGCAAGTGGGGAGGGCAAAAGACCTGAATACATACCTCACCAAAGAAGATATAGATAGCAAATATGAGAAGATAGCATATGAAAAGATGCAAATTGTGTCATTAGGAAGTTGCAAATTAAAAGAGGTATCACTACATACCTATTAGAATGGCCAAATCCAAAATACCATAACACCAAATGCTCTGAAAGCTGTGGAGTAACAGGAACTCGCATCCACTGCTGGTGGGAATTCAAAACGGTACCACCACAAGGTTTGGTCATTCCTTACTCAACAAAACATAGCCTTATCCACGATCTAGTAATCGTGCTCCTTGGAGTTTACCCAAATAAGCTGTTGCTGTTTTCAACTGTCTACACAGATTATCTGCGCATAGATGTTTACTGCAGCTTTATTCATAATTGCCAAAATTTGTAAACAATCAAGGTGTCCCTCAGTGGGTGAATGGGTAACTGCAGACAATGGAATATTATCTATGTTAAAAAGAAATGCGCTATCAGGCTATGAAAAATCATGGAGGAAACTGAAAGGCATATTATTAAAAGAAAATGTGAAAAGGCTACATACTGTTTGATTCTAACTATATGACACTTTGGAAAAGGAAAAAGACAGTAAAAAGATCAGTGATTCCCACAGGCTAGTGGGGGAGGGAGGATGAACAGGTAACACAGAAGTTTAGGGCAGTGAAACTATTCTGTATGATACTCTAATGGTGGATACATGTCATTACATATTGTCAAAACCTATAGAATATACAACACCAAGAGTGAACCTTGATGTAAACTATGGACTTTGGTAATAATGACGTGTCTATGTACATTCATCAATTGTATCAAATGTACCACTCTGGTGGGGGATGTTGACAGCAGTGGTGGCTGTTTGTGGGTGGGGTCAGGAGGGGTGTGGGAACTCTTTGTATTTTCTACTCAATTTTATTGTGAAACTAAAACTGCTCTAAAATTAAAGTCCATTAAAGAAGAAAAAAAACCTGGTGCAGATTACCTGACCCAAAGGAGGAATCCCTGAGTGGATGCACTGATTTATTGCTGCTATACAAGTAAAGCTAAGGACCAAGCCTAGTGATATGACCTGATCTTATCAGAAAGAATGAGCAAGTAGAGGCTCAATTTACTCTTGACTCTTTCCCTTCCCTCCAGATATACCATAGTCACTTAGGAGTACCCAGCACCTCCTTCCTATCCCCACAAGTTTGATTCCACTGTTAGAACCTGCTTATCTTCAAAGCAAACTTAACTAGCTGTAGGCCAAACAGTACTGATAAATCCAAGGCTCCACAGCCCTGAGCTCTGAAACACCAGGACCCACAAACAGTGTTATCATGGATCAAAAGCCACTGCTCTTGGGAAGGATGATGATGAGGGAGATTACTCCTGCAGTGGGAGGGTAACAGGAATACAAAGGAGCCTAGAATCTTACATGTAACGCCACCATTGCAATATCAAAGCCAAGAAGAGGTTAAGTTCAGCCCTATTCTGAACTTTCCAAAGAGGCTCTCAAGGGCTTGAATCTGGCATCTGTCCTTGTCCAACAGCATGGGGAAAACCAAAGATTTAGAAAAGATCAAGATAATAAAAGGAGTTCCATATCCCACCCTATCAAATTCCTTGGGCCGACCTCAACCCTCCCTTTTAGGGTTGCAGTTTCCCCAACTATACGATGGTTTTAAGCGGTTCTAGGTAATTTGTACGTCAATACACACACTTTACAGTTTATATGTACTTTGGCTTCTATTCGCATGAAAAATTAAAGTTGGTGGTGATTCCCTGACCCACAACCCACAGCTCTCCGCCAGCGGCCACTAAAATAAAGCATCCGTACACCACTAAGGGCAATGTATTCTTTATTGATTAAAAAGGAAGGAAACATGCAGTAAAATACAAAGTCCAAAAAAAGGAGGAAAAAGTAGAATATTTTACATCTTCCATAACCTAGCATACATCATAAGGAGGAATCTCCACTTATTGGTACATCATTATTCTATCCTCCAGATTATTAAATATTATCAGCTGGCTCTAGGATTTGGTTCACAACTTAAGCAAAAACCCCAACAAATCCCTTAGTCATTTAGAAAGACCAAACATTTCACAAATAGCATTGGCACATAATACTTTGTGCTATAGTTAGCCCCTACTCCAGGGACAAGGGGATCCTGGGACCTAGTGACAGAGGTGCACTCTGTACCAGCATTGCCAGAAAGGAGTACGGTCGCTCACTAGGTTACATGCTGTTCCACCTGGGCAGTTTCTGTTCATGTATCTTCTCAGTATGACTGCACAAGCCAGCAAAGGGAGTCTACCACACGTCATGCAGAAGAAGCAATAACACTGTCCTGGGACTTGGTGTCTGTCTTCTAATTCCTAGCAGGGCAAACAATGAACTGAAAAAAAAGAGAAAACCTCAGCCCAATTCTACTTGTCATGCCTGCCCCACTGCAGTTCACAGGTAATGACGGGCTGGAGAAAGTGAACAGGGGGATGGGCTGCTGCTCACTCTCAGCTGGGCACCAGACCATCTCCACGTAGAATGCTAGAACAGAGTGATACTACTCCCCCTTGGATTCATAAATAAGTAGATTATGATGGGTTTATTTGAAACCAAAATAAAAAAAAACACTCTAAGGTAAGCCACTAGTCTTGTGCCAAAGAGGATGCTATCTCTTTTCTATACCTCATTCCCACCTCCCCATCCTTGTTTCTCTCCACCACCACAAAAAAGAAAAAGAAAAGCTAAATAATTTTCTAGCAAGCTGGTCAATCTTCTTTTCTCCCTCCTGGCTCAGCAAGCTCCCTCCTTTTACCAAGACTGTTGGGACCTTGGACTTTGGTGTCTGATCTTACCTACTCTCCTCCCAACTCCCGAAATCCATCCCCCTTTTTTTTGAGACAGAGTCTTACTCTGTCGACAGGCGCCAGGCTGGAGTGCAGTGGCGCAGTCTCGGCTCACTGCAACCTCCACCTCCCACGTTCAAGCAATTCACCTGCCTCAGCCTCCCGAGTAGCTGGGACTACAGGTGTGCGCCACCATGCCCAGCTAATTTTTTTGTATTTTTAGTACAGACGGGGTTTCACTATGTTGGCCAGGATGGTCTCGATCTCTTGACCTCGTGATCCACCCGTCTCGGCCTCCCAAAGTGCTGGGATTACAGGCGTGAGCCACTGCACCCGGCCCATCCCCTCTCTTTCTCCCCAACATCCATCTCTTTCCCAACATGCCTTTGCACCTAGGGCAGGTGAAGAAAGCCCATAACTAAAACTAAAGGCTCAGAATGAAACAAAAGGTGTGATAAGTTATTTGTGGGGAAGGCTTTCAGATATGTTCTGAGAGAAAAGGTAACCTTCTTCATCAGACCAACAATGCTGGAAAGGGCTTGAGTGATGCTGGAAAGAGCTTGCGTGATTCTGTAAAGGGCAACTCCCCCACTTCCCAGGGGCCCACAGCCCATCTTTGTGTCCCCCCTTCCCAGGGGCCCACAGCCCATCTTTGTATATCTTTTTAAGGCCAGATCGAGTATCCCACTCATATATAAAACGCGGTAGGGTTACTAGCAGTTAGACAAAGACTGACTATGAAACAGTAGGAAAAAAGAAAAATCAACCTCACTGATTATTCACATATTGCATTATGAGTGCTCTTTTTTAAACCTAAAGAATAATTTATATTATTTCTGTAGAAAATCAAATGAACACAGTCTACTCATAAAACCTAAAGGTCACGGCACATGTGGTTTCACTTTCCATCTTGAGTTAGCTTCAGCACACAGAGACCTCCTCCAAAGGGTCAGTGCAGGAGGGCAGGCAGAAGGCAGGCCTCTCCGGCCCAGTGTGAGTCTCCTTTATTGCTGTAGAAATCTCAGCCTTGCATACCCATTTCCTCATGACTTGGAGGCCAGACGAACTGATTTTCATGGGAGGATTGAGTTTTTCTTCAATATTTGAAAATAAATACTTCTCCAATGATAGGAATTATGATTTTCCTGTTCAAAAACCACCTCTGGCTTCACATTTACAAGCCATTACTTGATGCTGTCTGTAAAAACAATCCGAAGTTCCACTCTGAAGGATCTGGTGGCTGAAGTTCGGCTACAGTCAGATGTTTTGCACCAGCTGAAGTTAAGGCTAGCAACCCTTTCTGGAGAGAGCAATGAAGAAGGGGGTGCCTGAGAGCAGCTTCAGCAAAACGCTTAGAAACACCATGAACAAAACAAGAATACAGTTTAGGCTGCCTCCATCTGAGGCTGTGCTTTTTCCTAACAAAGGTTGCTAGAATTCACATCAGGTACAAAGAAAAAACACTAAATTAAATTCTCTGGGCTTCAGCTGAACAATCAACTTTGAATTCTACTTCAGTGGTAAAGAGATATCCCAAGATGTCCATATCCTGGCAGGTGTGGGAGAACAGGCAGGATGAGGAAGCCCAATATAGCTGCTACTTTTCCACCTGGGCCATCACTGGAGTAAGGCAAGAATGAGCTGACAGATCTCCCTCCTGGGCCTTGAAGCACATGGGCCACTTCTCAGACGGAGGAAGACAGGGGACATATGAAGTAAGTTTACTAACGGAACTCTGGGGATGCTGGCCACTGGTGATCCAACTTTTCTTTCCCTGTGGGAAAAGGAGGAATGATGGCAGGAAAAACATAAAGAAAGACTTCTAAAGCTCCTAGCTGGGAGGTTTGTTGCTGGGTTCTTTGGCAGTAGTGGGTTCAGGCCAACAGAAGCAACAGAGATACGCATGTGTGGAATCTCCTTGGGCCGCCTCTTCCAGAGCTGTGGTTTAGCTGATGCTGAGCTGGGCAAATCCTATTAGTTTACCATCATCAGGAATATCTGAGCCTTCGACACCAGATGCCTAAGAACCGAACAAAATGAGAAACTGTGATTATTTATAAACAAACTTGCAGGTAGCAAATAAAGCTGACATGGAATAGTGGGAGGTAAGCACTGAGCAACAGATCCCTAGGATACAAACAGGAGACTGACGAAGGTGTGTATTCCAGAAAAGGGGGCGGGGGGGCTGGGTGAACAGCTAGAGTCAGATTAGCTAATAGTTTCTCTTATGAATAGCCAAGGGTCTGGGGACAGAGGTTTTCTAACATGGAGAGAGGAAGAGTCACCACTCAAAGGGAAACATCAGCCCAGGGCACAGGGGAGGCTAAATGAACACAGTCTACCACATTTTAATATTCTCTTCACTCAGGGCATATAGAAGCTGGTCTGAAGAAGCTGCCAGTGTGTAAAAGGTAAGATGTTTTCATAAGGAAGAAGAGATGAGTACCAGTTTGAAAGTGACAGATCGATTTGACTGAGGTTCTTCCACAATTTTCTGCAAATTAGCTGCCACTGTAATCATACAAACAGAGAGGGTGTTTGATGAATGACAAGTCACATAAATCCAATTTCAATCATATTTTAAAAGCTTAAATGGTAGTTAAGAATATGCTCTGTACAATCAAAATGGAAGCAGACAGATAAAATAATCACTCCCCAAATGAAAGGGTCTTTTAAACTCATTTCTAAGTAGTATACCTTGAACCACTGTCAAATTAACTTCCTTTAAAATGTTGTATTAACCTAGGATAAAGACATGCAGGTAAAAGAGGTATGATCTGCTTATGGCTCAAGCCTGTAATCCCAGCACTTTGGGAGGCCAAGGCAGGTGGATCACGAGGTCAAGAGATCGAGACCATCCTGGTCAACATGGTGAAACCCCGTCTCTACTAATATAAAAAAAAATTAGCTGGGCAAGGTGGTGCGTGCCTGTAATCCCAGCTACTCAGGAGGCTGAGGCAGGAGAATTGCCTGAACCCAGGAGGCGGAGGTTGCGGTGAGCCGAGATCACGCCATTGCACTCCAGCCTGGGTAACAAGAGCGAAACTCCGTCTCAAAAAAAAAAAAAAAGAAAGCCCAAAGACAGAAATCAAAAACGAACCTATGGTCTGTTTTTGTTCTCTGGCAAGCTAAGAGTGGTTTAAAAGTGACAGATACTGCGCCTGGCCCACAAGGCCTAAACTATTTGTTATCTGGTCTTTCACAGGAAATCTGTGTCTACAGACATGGTCTCTCCTTCAGTAACATGGACCTGTGGCCTCACTAGGCCTTCTTTCTTCCTTCCTGCTTTTCTAGGACTAAATGTCTAATGATTTTTGCTCAACTTGGGCCATAAAAATTATATATCTAAAATAGATCAGATATGGCCAAGCTTACTTTAACTTGTGATCTTTGCCATAATTTCTACTAGTCTCCTAAAGACCTTTTTTTTTCTTTTTTTTGAGACAGAGTTTCGCTCTTGTTACCCAGGCTGGAGTGCAATGGCACGATCTCGGCTCAATGCAACCTCCGCCTCCTGGGTTCAGGCAATTCTCCTGCCTCAGCCTCCTGAGTAGCTGGGATTACAGGCACGCACCACTATGCCCAGCTAATTTTTTGTATTTTTAGTAGAGACGGGGTTTCACCATGTTGACCAGGATGGTCTCGATCTCCTGACCTCGTGATCCACCCGCCTTGGCCTCCCAAAGTGCTGGGATTACAGGCGTGAGCCACCGCGCCCGGCCCCTCTCCTAAAGACCTTGGGTATGCTTTCACTTACTATCATTGAAGGTCACAAAGCAAACTCATAAGTGAAATTTTGTGTGTGTGTGTAAGAAACTGTCCCCATTACCTATAATTTCAGCAAAGCCAAGAACCATTTCAAGAACCATCAGATCTCCTCAGTGGAATAAAAACCTGCTTTTCTATGTACTAAGTAAATAGACAGCGACATAGGAGCACATGGGCAGTTACCTATTACTAAATCCCTTCCGTCGACCAGGCCAGCAGAAATGAGTTCCTGTGAGACACCCTCTGCTGTATCTGCAAGGACAAAGAAGACAGTGCTGTTTTTTGTGCATGCTTAAAACTGTTAAGTCCCAGAGCCGTGTGGGTACCAGTACTGCCAAGTCAGGCCCAAGCTAGCTGCTAAATCCACAGAACCAAAAAGGCAGGAAGTCCTCCCACACACAGACTTCCTGCCACTGGGACTGTCTCAAGTGAGGAATTCTCACAGATCTAGCTAGAGGGTAGACTCTGTATAAACCAGGTGGCAAATATCTGATTTACAGAGCTCAATGTAGAGACAACTTTCTAAAAGGTATGATTTAGATGGGTTCAGGCCCAGTCAGAAGAGCACTGACAGTGACGATGCAGAGGAAATTCCTATTTTTGAGTACAATCCTGGACTGAGCTCTCAGAGTTCTGCAGCGTGATGCTGAATACTGAACATCTCTGGGGCTAAAAAACCAGAATGATTTATTCTCAAAAAATTAAGACAACAAATTGCAATCTCTTTTCTTTGGGAACCATACTCCAAGTTTTATGCTAAAATCATTTACTTTTTCATTCTGGTGAGTTTTGCTTCGTATCTAGCTGTCCCAGGTGGTACAATCTGAGCAATGGGTATAACTACTAAAAAGATGAGGACAGAATATCCCCAAGTAACCTCATCTTCAACCGACTCAGTTGTACTGATTCCCAAGGGTCTGACACTAAGCTCCTCAGAGGGAACAGGAAGACTGCTGGGGAGAGAGTGTCCACACATTCACAAAGACGACCAGCAATTTAAATTAATTCCTGAAAATGTGACGTTGCCTGGCTTTAAAAAAGTAAAACAGCTACACCTCTGTACACCTGCATCTGTTCTTTCCGTGGTTAGTTGCTCATGATAGTGAGACAGCAAGAAGAATAAGCATAATACACAGAACAGATATTTGCTGGCTACTCCCCAAATTAGAACGCTGAGTAATAAAGGCAAGAAAGAAAACACGCTGTGTTCGAGGTGAAGTTCAACAGCCAGAAACAGTACATGGCAGGGCTCAGCTTCTGTCAGAGAGGAGATTGCAGGCCTTGTTTCTTTACCATCCTGGAGGACAACTACGTATAAGGTAAGAACTCTGGACTCTGACCTGGTTTGAATTCCACCTATACCCCTGTCCACTGTGTGACCCTGAACAAGTTACTTTGTCTCTCTAAGCCTTGATTTCATCATCAATAATATGAGGATAATAATTTTTCTTTAGTAGGCTGCTGTGAGAATTTAATGAGATAACGCTTAAGACAATGGCCTATAGCAAGCTGTGAAGAGCTGTTAGATATTTATTACTGTCTGTATTACTATACAAGGTTTTCTAAATGTGTTTAGTCGTCAACGAACTGCATTTTTATCTTACTCATAGACTCCCCAAAACCAGGAAAAATTTTATTATCCTTTAAAAGCAAAACTTCACAAAGGACAGAAACTTCACAACACATTTCATCAAATCACAAATTAGAAGCGATTTTGTTTTCAATCCGTTTGATGCCTCACCTCTTCCAGGAGTAAATTCAAATCGAATATCATTTAGTTCTTTTTTGGAATTCCTATGAAAGAAAGCAGAATGCATAAAATGAGAATTTCTAAATTCATGCAAAGAGATTCTGCCAACATATATTAAGAAAGCTGTGCCTCAAGAAAGACTGCTTTGTTCCCATAGATCATATGATTTATTCAGGTATGTCCACACTACAGAGCTCAGAGCAAAACCAGTTCAGAATGACCCTCTACTTGTCCTACAACCCTTTGAATCTATGTCCCTTACTGATCAATATAAAAATTTCATGCCTTTGAGAAGATTCTTATAGGCCCACTCCCATCCTTATTCCTACTAAGAAGAACATATAAAACTAAGAGGAAAATCTGTATGAGCAAAGGGAGGTGTGATTAAAATGATACAGGATGCCTTTTTCATCCTAATCCCCACTCCCACATGCTGACAATCCACTGCCTACTACTGGTGATCAGTCTTGGCAGACTCATAAGATGAAATACATGATACTCCCTCAAATTCCATAGGAATTCAAAGAATACACGAGAGAGGGGGATAATAAGGAAAAATTTTGGAGGTAGTTTTTAGATAGGACTTAATGCGCAGGCAGGATTTGGGTAGGCAGAGAAAATAGGGAAAGGAATTGGGTCCATACTGGTAGCAGAGTTAATACATGACTCCAGAAATTCAAACATGACTGGTCAGGTACAGTTTCAGTGATGATCACACCATGTACTGAGATTAAGCAGGATCCATGGAGGTTATGGTTAAAGACAGAAATTAGAACATTATATCTAAGGGCAGATATGCCTGCTCACTTAGGACTCAAATCTATTTTATATAAACAACGGAGAGAGTTTACTTCTATCTGATGAATAATATACTTGACGATGTTACTGAAATTGTGCTTAAAACAGAACTACCCATCTCAAATATTAGCTGCCCCAAATGATTTTCCCTTGCATTGCATTCTCTCTACACAGATACATACATATAAACTTATACTTCTGCATGTATATACTATCTGAAATTTGCTTTTAGCTATGTTAGTATAGTTCAAATCAACTTCCAGCCTAGACTTGATTATCAAGGGAGTCATTTAATTTTCTCTTTTCTAGGTATCCATCTTTCCACAGTACCAAAGAGTGCTATACATAGTCTGTGCTTAATACATAATTATTCAATCTGTTCTTTCTGAAAGTGCAATAAAATTCAGATTGAAATGTTCAGCGTAAGTTTAGCAATTTAACTGGCACGCCAGGCACAAATATCTTCAGAGATAACAACATGGTAAATTAGATTAAATGTATTTCTTACCATCACTTCTGGCCATTTAACTTCAAAGTCTTTACCAATAAGAGTAAGGATCCAGTCTCCTACTTCCATAACAATCTTTACAACTACTCTCAAAAAAGCTAACTACACATCACTTACAAGTATCTTCGCCACCTTGTCAAACAGAATTTTGTCTTTTATTTTACAAATAGAATTTTTGTACTGTCTATTAAGACGTCACAATAATCTTCTTAAAGAGACAAGTGGTATTCTTTATGTAGAATTAAAACAGCATGAGGTTGTCAAGACATCCTAGTAACTCAGAATTATTTGAGATGAGACCAGGCATACTGAGTAGGCTTCTGTAAAGGAAAGGTAACCAAATCTGCTTTGTTCACGGTTATGGCATAAATGCATTGCTCCTAGTGGCAAGGAGCAATGATATTCTCCTTACCACATTCTCCAAAGAGCTCTTGCTGCCTATATTTCCAACTACAACCTTACTGAAAGATGACTAGGAATTCATACGTGCAAAGGTAATGAGTTAATGGCAATTCAGTGGAATGTTAGTATAGTTTTAAAAGATCTGAGTTGTCTCAAGTGACACTTTAATATTAATTTTTTTTTTTCAAATGCATTTATGAGTAGAAAGAGACCTAACTAGAGCAATACAACAGCCATAGCTATTCTGACAAAAAAGCTCTGGAATTTGAATCCAACTACTGGTGGTGGGGGGTGGGGGAGTTAAAATGAACAGATTGCTACCTATGGCGCTTCCTGTTGAGCAATCTGTCAGGCCCTCTCTATATGTTCCCACCAAGAACCACGAATTTAGGGTACTTGCTGCAAAACAGAAACAGAGTATGAAAACATTTAGAGTTCTCCTTTTAATCTTCTAAAAACAAGGCATTTTTTGATCTATCACAATAAAAAAGTCCTCCCCAGGGCTGGACGTGGTGGCTTACGCCTGTAATTCCAGCACTTTGGGAGGCAGAAGTGGGCAGATCACGAGGTCAGGAGTTCGAGACCAGTCTGGCCAACATAGTGAAACCCAGTCTCAAATAAAAATACAAAAAATTAGACAGGTGTGGTGGTATGCGCCTGTAATTCCAGCTACTCAGGAGGCTGAGGCAGGAGAATCACATGAACCCGGGAGGTGGAGGTTGCAGTGAGCCGAGATTGCACCATTGCACTCCAGCCAGGGAACACTGTGAGACTCCGTCTCAAAAAAAAAAAAGTCCTCCCCTTCTTGGGTTAGTTGATCTCACAGTCCATGGTACTTATACGGTCACAATTATAGGACTGATGTTCAGATAAGCCTGTTAGTGCTGCTTCCCTAAAAACTGTTCCTCAATGATAGACCACACTTCCTAACCAAACTAGCTACACTGCAAATGCACAAACTCATCACCAATTAGCACAGAAACAACGAAGAAACACGTGCATCAGTTAGTCATAACACCGGCTAACATCCTGGTCTTCACACTGTTGCTATCATTTCTGAGGAAAATAATACACCACCAAGCAAAGAGCTTGATGCTAGAGGACATACAATCCAATTCCATCCAGTTACTCTCAGGCACAGACTATTACAGCACATGCAGAGTATTCAGAAAACAAAACAAAACAAAATGTCTACTTACCTTAATCTTAGTACTAGACTGATTGGGATCTTGGTCTCTTGTGAACCTGATCCTGAAGACAAAGCCTAAAAAGCATTCAAAGGTATCAAGTCATTGCCTGAAACATTAAGTGGGGAAGTGACTAATGGTCACTGGCAGAGGAATCATCTACTTGGCAGCAATTTTCTTCATCTCCAGCTGAGGTCATACTAACCCAAGGACATTCCCTGCTGGAGGAGGACATGCACTCCAAGGCAGCAACAAAAGCATTTACATTTTATATTTCTGAGACCCCTGTTCCCCGCTACAAGAGTGAAAAACACAAAGCTAGGTTTCTCATTTTCTAAAAATCTGCCAGAGCACCATACGGCAATACAAAAGGTGGAGCCTGAACCAGCTGCCCTTCAGGAATCCCATCCGACCCATACATAGGTTCCAATCTTTTTATGGCTAAAGTAATCCTCTCTGAAAATTGTATAGCTATCACTTGCTTATGAGAGGACATGCATTCGATTTAAGTTGTTTATAAAATGATTCTAATTTTTCCATCAGTTTTCTTAAGACAACTGTATCTTTTCTCATATGCGGGGCAGAAATGGAAAGCTTGAGGGATGAAAAAGTTAAGTGAAGTAAGTGCCACGACTAATTGGAAATGCTCAAAGCAGTGATCTCCAAAGGCAGAACACAAGATGACCTAGGGGTGCAAAGGAAAAAAAAAGGTCAGACCTTTAATTTCTTTCTTTCTTTTTTTTAGCATATATATATATATATTTTTTTTTTTTTAATTGCATTTTAGGTTTTGGGGTACATGTGAAGAACAGGCAAGATTGTTGCATAGGTGCATACGTGGCAGTGTGATTTGCTGCCTTCCTCCCCTTCACCTATATCTGGCATTTCTCCCCATGCTATCTCTCCCCAACTCCCCACCCGCCGCTGTCCCTCCCCTATTTCCCCCCAACAGACCCCAGTGTGTGATGCTCCCCTCCCTGTGTCCATGTGTTCTCCTTGTTCAACACCCGCCTATGAGTGAGAACATGTGGTGCTTTTGTGTTCTTGTGTCAGTTTGCTGAGAATGATGGTTTCCAGGTTCATCCATGTCCCTACAAAGGACGCGAACTCATCGTTTTTGATGGCTGCATAATATTCCATGATGTGTATGTGCCGCATTTTCCCTGTCCAGTCTATCATCGATGGGCATTTGGGTTGGTTCCAGGTCTCTGCTATTGTAAACTGTGCTGCAATGAACATTCGTGTGCATGTGTCCTTATAGTAGAACGATTTATAATCCTTTGGATATATGCCCAGTAATGGGATTGCTGGGTCAAATGGAATTTCTATTTCTAGGTCCTTGAGGAATCGCCACACTGTCTTCCACAATGGTTGAACTAATTTACACTCCCACCAACAGTGTAAAAGTGTTCATATTTCTCCACATCCTCTCCAGCATCTGTTGTCTCCAGATTTTTTAATGATCGCCATTCTAACTGGCATGAGATGGTATCTCAATGTAGTTTTGATTTGCATTTCTCTAATGACCAGTGATGATGAGCATTTTTTCATATGTTTGTTGGCCTCATGAATGTCTTCTTTTGTAAAGTATCTGTTCATATCCTTCGCCCATTTTTGAATGGGCTTGTTTGTTTTTTTCTTGTAAATCTGTTTTAGTTCTTTGTAAATTCTGGATATCAGCCCTTTGTCGGATGGGTAAGCTGCAAAAATTTTTTACCATTCTTTTGGTTGCCAATTCACTCTAATGACTGTTTCTTTTGCCGTGCAGAAGCTGTGGAGTTTGATTAGGTCTCGTTTGTCTATTTTGGCTTTTGTTGCCAATGCTTTTGGTGTTTTGGTCATGAAGTCCTTGCCTATGCCTATGTCCTGAATGGTTTTGCCTAGATTATCTTCTAGTGTTTTTACGGTGTTAGGTCTTATGTTTAAGTCTTTAATCCATCTGGAGTTAATTTTAGTGTAAGGTGTCAGGAAGGGGTCCAATTTCTGCTTTCTGCACATGGCTAACCAGTTTTCCCAACACCACTTATTAAACAGGGAATCCTTTCCCCATTGCTTGTTTTTGTCAGGTTTGTCAAAGATCGGATGGTTGCAGATATGGTGTGTTGCCTCCGAGGCCTCTGTTCTGTTCCATTGGTCTATATCTCTGTTTTGGTACCAGTACCATGCTGTTTTGATTACCGTAGCCTTGTAGTATAGTTTGATGTCCGGTAGTGTGATGCCTCCCGCTTTGTTCTTTTTGCTTAGAATTGACTTGGCTATGCAGGCTCTCTTTGGTTCCATATGAAGTTTAAGGTGGTTTTTTCCAGTTCTGTGAAGAAGGCCATTGGTAGCTTGATGGGGATAGCGTTGAATCTGTAAATTACTTTGGGCAGTATGGCCATTTTCACAATATTGATTCTTCCTAACCATGAACATGGAATGTTTCTCCATCTGTTTGTGTCCTCTCTTATTTCGTTGAGCAGTGGTTTGTAGTTCTCCTTGAAGAGGTCCTTTACGTTCCTTGTTAGTTGTATTCCTAGGTATTTTATTCTCTTTGTAGCAATTGTGAATGGCAGTTCGTTCTTGATTTGGCTCTCTTTAAGTCTGTTATTGGTGTATAGGAATGCTTGTGATTTTTGCACATTGATTTTGTATCCTGAGACTTTGCTGAAGTTGCTTATCAGTTTCAGGAGATTTTGGGCTGAGACAATGGGGTCTTCTAGATATACAATCATGTCGTCTGCAAATAGAGATAATTTGTCTTCCTCCTTTCCTATTTGAATACCCTTTATTTCTTTTTCTTGCCTGATTGCTCTGGCTAGAACTTCCAGTACTATATTGAATAGGAGTGGTGAGAGAGGGCATCCTTGTCTAGTGCCAGATTTCAGAGGGAATGCTTCCAGTTTTTGCCCATTCAGTATGATATTGGCTGCTGGTTTGTCGTAAATATCTTTTATTATTTTGAGATACGTTCTGTCAATACCTAGTTTATTGAGGGTTTTTAGCATAAAGGGCTGTTGAATTTTGTCAAAGGCCTTCTCTGCATCAATTGAGATAATCATGTGGTTTTTGTCTTTGGTTCTGTTTATGTGGTGAATTACATTTATAGACTTGCGTATGTTGAACCAGCCTTGCATCCCCGGGATGAATCCTACTTGATCATGGTGGATAAGCTTTTTGATGTGCTGTTGCAATCAGCTTGCTAGTATTTTATTGAAGATTTTTGCATCTATGTTCATCATGGATATTGGCCTGTAGTTTTCATTTCTTGTTGAGTCTCTGCCGGGTTTTGGTATCAGGATGATGTTGGTCTCATAAAATGATTTGGGAAGGATTCCCTCTTTTTGGATTATTTGGAATAGTTTCAGAAGGAATGGTACCAGCTCCTCTTTGTATGTCTGGTAGAATTCGGCTGTGAACCCATCTGGACCTGGGCTTTTTTTGGGTGGTAGGCTCTTAACTGCTGCCTTGACTTCAGACCTTGTTATTGGTCTATTCAGGGTTTCGAATTCTTCCTGGTTTAGGCTTGAGAGGAGGCAAGTGTCCAGGAATTTATCCATTTCTTCCAGGTTTCCTAGTTTATGTGCATAGAGTTGTTTGTAATAATCTCTGATGATGGTTTGAATTTCTGTGGCATCTGTGGTGATATCCCCTTTATCGTTTTTTATTGCATCTATTTGGTTATTCTCTCTTTTCTTTTTTATTAATCTGGCTTGTGGTCTGTCTATTTTGTTGATCTTTTCAAAAAACCAGCTCCTGGATTTATTGATTTTTTGAAGGGTTTTTTGTGTCTCTATCTCCTTTAGTTCTGCTCTGATCTTAGTTATTTCTTGTCTTCTGCTAGGTTTTGAGTTTTTTTGATCTTGCTCCTCTAGCTCTTTCAATTTTGACGACGGGTGTCAATTTTAGATCTCTCCTTTCTTCTCATGTGGGCACTTATTGCTATATATTTTCCTCTAGAGACTGCTTTAAATGTGTCCCAGAGATTCTGGTATGTGGTGTCTTCGTTCTCGTTGGTTTTGAAGAACATCTTTATTTCTGCCTTCATTTCATTGTTTATCCAGTCAACATTCAAGAGCCAGTTGTTCAGTTTCCATGAAGCTGTGCGGTTCTGGGTTGGTTTCTGAATTCTGAGTTCTAACTTGATTGCACTGTGGTCTGAGAGACTGTTTGTTATGGTTTCTGTTCTTTTGCATTTGCTGAGGAGTGATTTACTTCCAATTATGTGGTCAATTTTAGAGTAGGTGTGATGTGGTGCTGAGAAGAATGCATATTCTGTGGATTTGGGGTGGAGAGTTCTGTAAATGTCTATTAGGTTTGCTTGGTCCAGGTCTGAGTTCAAGTCCTGGATATCCTTGTTAATTTTCTGTCTCGTTGATCTGTCTAATATTGACAATGGGGTGTTAAAGTCTCCTACTATTATTGTGTGGGAGTCTAAGTCTCTTTGTAAGTCATTAAGAACTTGCCTTATGTATCTGGGTGCTCCTGTATTAGGTGCATATATATTTAGGATCATTGGCTCTTCTTGTTGCATTGATCCTTTTACCATTATGTAATGTCCTTCTTTGTCTCTTTTGATCTTTGTTGCTTTAAAGTCTATTTTATCAGAGATGAGAATTGCAACTTCTGCTTTTTTTTGCTCTCCATTTGCTTGGTAAATCTTCCTCCATCCCTTTATTTTGAGCCTTTGTGTATCCTTGCATGTCAGATGGGTTTCCTGGATACAGCACACTGATGGATTTTGGCTTTTTATCCAACTTGCCAGTCTGTGTCTTTTGATTGGGGCATTTAGTCCATTTACGTTTAGGGTTAATATTGTTATATGTGAATTTGATACTGCCATTTTGATGCTAGCTGGCTGTTTTGCCTGTTAGTTCATGCAGATTCTTCATTGTGTTGATGCTCTTTACCATTTGGTATGTTTTTGGAGTGGCTGGTACTGGTTGTTCTTTTCTATGTGTAGTGCCTCTTTCAGGAGCTCTTGTAAAGCAGGCCTGGTGGTGATGAAATCTCTGAGTACTTGCTTGTTCGCAAAGGATTTTATTTTTCCTTCACTTATGAAGCTTAGTTTGGCTGGATATGAAATGCTGGGTTGAAAGTTCTTTTCTTTAAGGATGTTGAATATTGGCCCCCAGTCTCTTCTGGCTTGTAGGGTTTCTGCTGAGAGATCTGCTGTGAGTCTGATGGGCTTCCCTTTGTGGGTAACCTGACCTTTCTCTCTGGCTGCCCTTAGCATTTTCTTCTTCATTTCAACCCTGGTGAATCTGATGATTATGTGCCTTGGGGTTGCGCTTCTTGAGGAATATCTTTGTGGTGTTCTCTGTATTTCCTGGACTTGAATATTGGCCTGCCTTGCTAGGTTGGGGAAGTTTTCCTGGATAATATCCTGAAGAGTATTTTCCAGCTTGGATTCATTCTCTTTGTCACATTAGGTTACACCTATCAAACGTAGATTAGGTCTTTTCACATAGTCCCATATTTCTTGTTGACTTTGTTCATTCCTTTTTACCCTGTTTTCTCTAATCTTGCCTTCTCGTTTTATTTCACTGAGTTGATCTTCAACCTCTGATATCCTTTCTTCTGCTTGGTCAATTCGGCTGTTGAAACTTGTGCATGCTTCGTGAAGTTCTCGTGTTGTGTTTTTCAGCTCCATCAATTCACTTATATTCCTCTCTAAGTTGTCCATTCTCGATAGTATTTCGTCAAATCTTTTTTCAAGGTTCTTAGTTTCTTTGCATTGGGTTAGAACATGTTCTTTTAGCTCACAGAAGTTTCTTATTACCCACCTTCTGAAGCCTGATTCTGTCATTTCATCACACTCATTCTCCATCCAGTCTTGTTCCCTTGCTGGTGAGGAGTTGTGATCCCTTGTAGGAGGAGAGGTGTTCTGGTTTCAGGTGTTTTCATCCTTTTTGAGCTGGTTTCTTCCCATCTTTGTGGAATTATCCACCTGTTGTCTTTGTAGTTGCTGATTTTCTGATTGAGTCTCTGAGTGGACGTCCTGTTTGTTGATGATGAAGTTATTTCTGTTTCTTAGTTTTCCTTCTAACAGTCTGGCCCCTCTGCTGTAGGACTGCTGAGGTCCACTCCAGGCCCTGCTTGCCTGGGGATCACCTGCAGCAGCTGCAGAACAGTAAAGGTTGCTACTAGTTTCTTCTTCTGCTTTGTCCCAGAAGGATACCTGCCAAATGTCAGTCTGAGCTCTCCTTTATGAGGTGACTCTTTGGATATACAGGGGTCAGGGAGCTGCTTGAGGAGACAGTTTGTCCTTTATAGTAGCTCAAGTGCTGAGTTGTGAGCTCTGTTGTTCATTCAGAGCTGCTGGGCAGGTACGTTTAAGTCTGCTGCAGCAGAACTCATAAACCCCTTTTTTTTCCCAGGTATTCTGTCCCGGGGAGTTACGGCTTTATTTATGAGTTTCCGCTGTGCTGCTGCCTTTGTTTTTTTTCAGGGCTGCCCTGCCCAGCAAGGAGGCAGCCTAGTCACTGTCTGCCTATAGAGGCTTCGCTGAGCTGCTGTGGGCTCTGCCCAGCTGCCCCAGACCTTTAATTTCTATTTCTTTTCATCTAAAATGTTAGACAAAAATATGGAACTTCTAATATTTACTAAATGAATGGACACTCAAAGTCTTACTTTAACCATGTAGCATAAGGCCACATGTTGCATACACTGTCTGAGGTTTCTTAAAGGGAGCATAGGAGTTACACAGCATGCAGTAGCTCACTGTGGGGCCTTCATTCACTTGGCTGCTCTCAAAGGAGTATAATTTGATAAAGTTTGTGTGCACCTGACAAATGAGTTTACAGATTATAATATGTAGACTTGACAAAATCAACCCTCACAAATTGACAAATAACTTAAAAAGAGAAAAACCATGGATAGCAAAGAGTATTAATAAAAAATATAAGCCTGAGTGAACAACAACAAAAACAGTACAGCCATCCGATTCTCCTAGTCTCTGTTGAACTCCATGAGCTGCGTTCTGAAACAGTAAATGTAATAATTATCTGATACAAAGCTGACAAGAAATTAGCCCAAAATTTTTGATGTTTGAAATATTTCCATCAACTTACTCTGTTGCTTAAAAACCTGCATGCAATCCTTGTAAAATTATCTTTCCTATACATGCTTAAAAATGTGAAGACAGAATTTCTAACTTGTTTCAAAATCTACCAAGACATTAACCTGATTACATTAGGTTGTGTTCCACACTAATATCTGCTCTTTTTAGCTACCCAAAAGAATGACCATTAAAGCATATCCCTGGTTTTACCTGCGCTGGTTTTGCTGGCTCTGCGGCGGGTGGGACAGAGACTTGAGTTGGCTGTGTAGGCATCTGCCCAGCTGGCTGAGGTAGATGAGCAGAGATCTGCTCTGGAACTTGGAGCAAAGTACCCACAGGATCAGTTGTTGGAAAGAGCTATAACAAAAACACACATACAGTGTTGCTTAAGTTGTGTGGAAAGGGAAGCAGGTCGCTGACAGCAAGTGCAGCCTTTCAGGGTGATATTTTCAAAGTAGTTTTTGGGCAGTGTACAGTTTTGGTGTCTATTCTGAATATAACTATTCCAAATGGAAGTCAAGTACTTCTAGGCTTTTAAACTTTTAACAACTCTGTGAGGTATAATTTATATCCCTCTAAATTTATCCACTGTAAGTATACAACTTGGCGATTTTTGCACAATATATAGAATTGTGCAACCATCACCACGATCCAGTTTTAGAACACTTTCATCACCCCCAAAAAGCCCTCTCGTGCCTTCCTGCTTCCACACCCCACTATAGGCAACAACTGATCTACTTTCTGTAAATTTGCTTTTCTGGATATTACATATAAGTGGAATCATATAATATGTAGTCTTTTGTGTCTGTCTTCTTTCACTTTGCATTATGCTTATTTTTAACCACATCTATTCCACTCCTTTGTAAGAAAAACCGCACGTCCAAAATACAGATTCAAGTATGTAGTACAAAATTACAGAAGCTCTATTTTTCCACGCATGGGGACTTTGTATTTCTTACAAAGACAATCAACCAATAATTCCTTAACATATCTGAAATGCATTTTAAAAGTGAATATGATGCTTTAAAACTGAAAAAGATATTTTATATACGTCATTTTGTATGTCTGAAATATTTCATAAATTTTAATTATGTAGTTTGGGGGAAATGACTGATACTGGGTATAAAAACAAGTTAAACATATTCAAAATTATGCAGTTAGTGGGGGAAAAAATGATGCAATGGCAAAAATGTAAAGTTGAAAGAGAAAAAAATTCAAATAGTGATAACAGAGGCCTGATAGGTGATACTATATAAGCAAAATCAAGGTGACAAAAAATAAAATTTTGTGTTCATTTAACTTCATACATAAGAATTCATAAGTTGCTCATTGGTTCTAGATTTTTATAGAAAAGTAGGCCTTTAAGAGTACTTTTGAAAATGTATAAATACTATTTCAAAAGACTATTTAGCTTCCAAATTGTTTGTACTTATATTTATCTAAAGTAAAGACAGAAAGGATATATTTTTAAAAGTAATGAGAGGATGCACAGAAATTGGAACCCTTATTGATAAGCACATAAAATGGTGCAGCCTCTATGGAAAACAGGATAATGGTCCCTCAAAAATTACAAATAGAATTACCATATAACCCAGCAATTCCACTTCTAGGTATACACCCCAAAGAACTGAAAGCAGGGTCTCAAAGAGTTGTACACCTATGTTGACAATGGCATGACTGACAACAGCTAAAAGGTAGAAGCAAACCAAGTGTCCACTCACAGATGAATAAAATGTAGTGTGTGTATACACACACACACTCGCACACACACAGAATGGAATATCATTGACCCTTAAAAAGTAAGCACATTCTGACATATGCTACAACACTGATTAACCCTGAGAACACTATGCTGAGTGAAATAGGCTGGTCACAAAAGGACAACTACTGTGTAATTCCACTTATACGAGGTACCTAGAGTAGGCAAATTCATAGATAGAAAACAGAATGGTGGTTGCCAGCGACTGGGGAGAACGCAGTTACTGTTTCATAGCCACAAAGTTTTAGTTTGGGAAGATAAAATAGTTCTGAAGGTGGATGGTGGCTTCCATACAGTGTGAATATACTTAATACCATTGAACTATATACTTGAAAATGATTAGGACGGTAAATTTTACATTATGTGAATTTCATCACAAATTTAAAAACAAAGTAACGAGCATGAGAATGTGAGTATGCAAGAGTTCATGTGGAGATGATATTTAGGCAAAGGAACAAGAAGACTGAAAAACTAGATAGTCTGTAAAATAGCCTCTCATTCAATTTCTGAGAAATCAAGTATTAGTTAACATAGGTTAAATTAGAAGTAAATAATCCTGAGGTGTCAGTGGATTAAAACAACAAAAGTTGTTTCTTGGACACACTTCAAGTCTCTCTCTCTCGCCAGCAGGGGCTAATAAGCTCCATAATCATCCTCACTCAGGGATGCAGGTCGTGGTAGCAGGAGTAAGGAGGCACAGAGAATCACGAGCGGTTCTCATTTCTGTTAACATGTCACTGGCCAGAGTAACTGACATGGCCATATGTAACTTCAAGAGGCAGGAAAAGGCAATTCCCTTACCAAGAAGAGGAACCACACATATAAGCAAACGACAGTTCTAATATAAGTTGACTGATATCAGTCTGTTAATATGTGAAGGAAGAGTATTTGTTTTTACTCTTAAATAATACAGTTCTATGTAAACAAATAAGGTACACAGCCATATATACAAATGTACTTTCTATACAAAAGAAATGAAAAAAAGGTTACTTTTTAGCAAAGAGACAAGAATAGAATTGGTTTAAGAGCAAGAGATGTGTTTAAACCAAATACTGAGCTCAGAATGAAGATGCTGCTGGAAGTAAGACTGTATGACAGAACAGATCATAGAAATGCTTGTTTTCCTCTGGTAATGAGAATAAGAAAAACCAGCTCAACAAGAATTTGTTTAACAGGATTTCCTATCACACTGATGCAGTAACTACAGAAAACAGAATTTATTTCATAAGAGAAGAGGCTGAAAGAAAAAGTTCAAAAAGGACAGGTGGCATATGACAAATTCCCAAACAAATTAAGGCAAAAACACTACTTTTCGGCGGGGCACGGCAACATATTCCAGCACTTTGGAAGGCCAACGCAGGGGACTGCCTGAGCCCAGAGCTTGAGACCAGCCTGGGCAACATGGTGAGACCCCATCTCTACAAAAAATACAAAATTAGTCAGGCATGGTGGTGTGTGCCTGTGGTTCCAGCTACCCAGGAGGCTGAGGTGAGAGGCTCACTTGAGCCCTGGGAGGTCTGTCACTCCAGTCTGGATGACAGAGTGAGACCCTGTCTCTAAATATATAAACAAACAAATAAACAAATAACTTTCACTTCAAGCAGCCCAAGGTAAAAAAAAAAATTCACAAAATCAAGGATACAAGGAAGAACATTCTGAGCCCTTGGGCCAATTTTTAAAATTTGATTAGTATAAAGTTGCATTCCCATTTAAGCACACACATAAACAAAAAAAGTACTTAAAATTGAAACCAAAACAAAAGCACATATACTTGAACAAGAATTCAATAATCACAATTTCTTACCTCAGAATTTGATATTGATTCTTTCACTCGGGGAGACTAAAAGAAATACAAAAAGAATGCTTGTTAACTCACAACTCAGGTTACCTGTAGTCAGTCCCTAACTGCAAGTGATGTTAAATGCAAGTCAACTCCATTTAATTCTGATCCATATATTAACTCACCAGCAACTCTACTGAAAGTTTTCTGGAAAAAATAACTGTCATGATAATACTGTATTTGTTTGTCCAGGGAGCCTGTAACAAACACATCAATGTACTTACCATAATTTAAAATTCCATATTTTAAAATTGTGAGTTTTTAAGCAAACAAAATAGGACTGTCACATTCTTCAAAGTAAAATTCTTTCTACTAATGGTGAATATATTATGTATATAAGATCCCAGACAAAGCCTAAACTTTTAAGCTAATAATCCAACACATTCTCAGAGCAGAGTAATTCTGTTTATGGGCTCTAATGGAGAAAACTCTTGAGCCAAAATTGATCTGAATGCTGCATGTCAAGAGTCTTCTACCCTTACTCTTGGTGTTGGATATTTGGGAATCTCGTATGTAAAGAAACATGGGTGGTCCAAAAATAAAGCATGGACCACTAGCAAAAAAAAAGGGAGTGAAAAAACTGATACATTAATACAAATTGAGGTGAGGTCTCAAATACCTGGTGTAAACCACATTTATTAGGAAATTACCAATTATAATCTGCCATATGAAAATTTAAGCTGTTTATTTGATAAATCATAAAAGTTAGCAGTAATTCTGGATATAGGCACTGTAGTTTACCAAAAAACTTACCTCTAAACACATAACAATTTATGGTAAATTCTGCGAATGATGGATTTAGTCACAATATGTAAAAGATAAATTTATGTTTTTTTTAAAAAAAACTTTTATCACCATTTCATTAAGGAGTATCAAAGTTCAGGCAATAGCTAGTATAGCACACCAAGTAAGTGGCCAATCTAAAACCTTAAAAAAAAAAAACAACTTTGTAAATACTGAATTCATCCAGAGTACAAGAAAAAAAACTTTGTAAATAATTTCAAACTTACAGAAAAGGTGCTAGAATAACAATACAAGAACATAAGTATATCCTTTACCCTATTATTAACCTTTTTATTCCCCTCATCTGCTTTATCATTTGGGTGCACACTTTTTCTTTCTAAATATATTTTTCCCATACCATTTGAGAATAAGTTGCATATATCATGGCTGTTTACCACTTAATAATCAGAGTGTACATTTCCTAAGAACAAGATGTTTTCTTATATAACTTCACACTACAGTTCTCATTAATTTAACAGTGATATAATTTTATCTGATTTCTAGTGTAAATGTCAATTGACCCTAATGTCCTTTGTAGCCTTTAGTTTTTCCTCCAGTATAAGATGCAGTCTAGGATCATGTATTATAGTTTTCACGTTTCTTAAATTTTTAAAATCTGGAACAACAACATTTTTGGAGAATTCATTCCCTCCACTCCCACCACATACTTTATTTTAATATATGTCCCTCACTTGGGGTTTATGTGATATTTCCTTATTATTAGATTTACATGAATTCCCACCTGGAATTCTACATATTGACATGTTCTTCTTACTGTATCACATGTTCATTTGCCCCTCGTTGGTGATATTAATTTTAATCACCTTGTCAAGGAATTTTCCTACTTCTCCAGTATAAAAAAGAAAACAAAAACTATTTTTTCCCTTGCAATGAATAGGTAATATGTGGGGACACACTTTAAGACCTTGAAAATATCCTGCTTATCAAAACTTCCCCCTATATTTAGCTTCACTGATGATTCCTGCCTAATCTTATCTTTATGATGATTATTTTAAAATGATGACTTTCCATCTCTAACCCTCATCCATATTTACTGGTCAGCACTTGGCCGTCTACTGTAACGAAGAACCATTCCTTTTCCCCCATTTATTTATATTTCTATTTGTTATTGATACGGTCTCATAGATAACCTATTTTCTAAATTATTTATAATTAATTATTGCACTTTATTTTGATGGTTAAATTGTCCCAGATTTCAACAGTAGGACTAACGTCAAGCTGGCACTTGTGTCCTTATGAGTTTTTTTTGAAGTATCTTTTCCTTCCGGCAAAGGAAGATAATATTCAAGATTCCTCTTCTATTTTCCCTGCCCAAGCCCTGGACTCAACCATTTCTCAAAGGAGCCCTGGTTTCCTTTAGTGGGGAATGGTATTACAGGCCATTATCTGGGTACAAGCCATGTCATTATTGGGGTTTCTTTGCTTCCAGGCCCTTCAGTAGACAAAGCTGAGAAATATATGAAAGTATAAACACACGTATATACATACATGTACACACATTCATTCACACACATACTTTACAAAGCTTGAATTCTCACCAATACCTCCAATTCAAATTCATCCCCACAGGATTCTTTCTTCCCTTGCCCTGCTCCATACTTATATATAATCTTCTTCTATAGTGAGAATCCTGGTTCCCAAGAACAGAGACATTTACTCATTTGCTCAATCCTACAAGAGTTTCTGAACTGCTGTGCATATATAACTATGAAAAATAATCCTAATAAAAGGAGTTTAAGGCTTAAGTTTTCTCTTTCCTCCATCAACTCCACCTGACTGAGAACAGATAGTCAAATGCTATATCATAGGTTGCTTGGATTCTTTCTTTTTATATTCCCCTTTAGTACAGTTACACATTCACTTAAAACAGAACTGCAGACTTCCACTGCAGGCCATGATGAATAAACAGGGACCACATTTATCCTTCCACCTGAAACAACCCCACCTCTGCAAAAAAAGACAAAGTATATGAAGCAAGAATTTTCAAGACATTCGAAACTTGTCAAAGAAAAACAGTGATCCATGAAAGACATAGAAAAAAAGTGGTGGGCCTTGTCCGTGTATACTGCTTTGAAAGCTTCCAAGCTGTGGCACAAGGAGATGAAACCCAGATGAAATCCAAGGAACTGCCTGAGTTGAGTCAACAGAGCTAAGAGTCTGGGATACTAAGGCAGATTAAGTTAATAAAACAGTACAAGGAAGGAGAAAGCTACAAAGAGTGAATCCTAGAGAGTTGCAGAGGGTCACTTGTGAATGTTTGACAGAATACTTATCAATGAATGCACGTGAGGAAATGCCTGAGAACGGCCAGGGCCGGCGGGGGGGTGGGGGAGGGGGGGAACATCAAAAAAGATGAGAGGGAACAGTGCATAGCACTCACACAGAGCCAGCAACAATGCCTATTTCCACCAGTCCGACTGGAAAAACTGGTAACTCACAGGGGATTGGGTAGTGTTCTCAAAAAGGTCTTGTCTCAGTAGTGGGGAATAAAGAGCTGTAGGCTGAACACTACTCCAGATCTAGCCAACAAATCATAAAAGCAAGATCTAAAAGCATTAAACTATTTCCGACTAACTTTAATATATACCAGAACAAGGCTCAAGAAGATTTATAGAAATACAAAATTGTCGGCAAGCAATAACATGGTAATTACAATGTCTGGCATCGAATCAGATTACTAGATACAGAGAGGCAGGAAAACACTTCTCAAACCATAGGAAAGAGAACAATTAACCAAACAAAACCAATTCAGAATTGACATGGATGTTAGAATTAGCAGAGAAGAATATTAAAATAGTTATATAACTGTAATACATATTTCCAAAAAGTTAAGTAGAGACATAGAAGATGGGGGAAAAAATTAAACTTCTACCCTGAACGTGCCCAATCTTGTCTGATCTTGGAAGCAAAGCAGGGTCGGGCCTGGTTAGTAATTGGATGGGAGACCGCCTGGGAATACCAGGTGCCGCAGGCTTAAAAAAAAAAAAAGAAAAAAGAAAAAAAAATTAAACTTCTAGACTACTACAATGCCAGAAATGAAAGAGACTGGATAGGATTAGATTAGATATTGCAGAACTTGAAAGCTAGCATAGAAACTACACAAAATAGGCAGAAAAAAAGAATTTTAAAAAACTTAAGAGAAACAGTGAGCTGTGACTTTGAGCTGCCTAGTATATATGTTATTGGAGGACAGAAAAAAATGTTTGAAGATATAATGGCTGAAAAATTTCCAAACTTGATAGAAACCTATAAACTCACAGATGCAAGAAGCTTAATAAACCCTAAGCGCGCGTGAGCGCGCGCGCGCGCACACACACACACACACACACACAAAAGAATAAAAATATACCTAGGCATATCATAATCAAATTTTCCAAAAACATTTGTAAAGAGGAAATATTAAAAGCAGCCAGGGAAAAAAGGCATTTACTTATAAAGGAACAAGAATAAGAATGTCATAAAAATTTCTCAGTGGAAAGATGCAAGCAAGAAGATGGTGAAGAAACACCTTTAAAATGCTGAAAGAAAAAAATCTGTCAACCTGGAATTGTATATCCTGCAAACATACCTTCTCAAAACAAAGATAGACATTTTCAGATATAAAACCTTAAAGAAATCATCACTAACAGACTTACAACACAAAAAAATATTAAGGAATATTTTTCAAGCATAAGGAAAATAATGTAAAGATGGAAATCTGGATCTATAGAAGAGCATTAAGAAAATGGGCAGAATTTTGTCAAAGCCTTTCTCAGACTCTAAGAAAATAAAAATGATTTTTCTCCTTAAATAATATTAAATCTCATAATGATTAATATTATGAGATTTCCTAATACTGAAACATCATTGCACCCCACCCCATTTGCTCATGGTATATTCTTTTCTTAATATAGTTCAATTTAGTTTTAAAAGATTCATGTTCTTAAAAAGAATAAATGATCTCAAAAATGGCTATAAAGATAACATGAGAAATACTGGACAGAAAACTACTTACTCTGTGGCCAAAGTGTATGTTTCTGTGTTGTTTAGGTATCAATGTATTAGATTATGAGAAAGTTACTGTAACTATTTCAGAATTACCAAATTTCTCTATAGATAGCTAGAGAGTAATAATTTGATACTGAAAAGCTATAATGTATCTCTCCAAATATTTGTTAGTCAGAAGAAAAATAGCATCATCATCCCTTTCACAGGAACCTAGAGCTACAGAATTCATGTAGCTCTAGCTTCCTCTGGTAGCTTTAACAGAACAATACATGAGACTATCAATTCAGAGAGGAGTCACATGAAAAAGAAAGAAAGGATGCCATAGTCTCACATTTATAAAGAAACATTAAACTCACAATTGTATGTAAACAAATGTTTGCATTTTTTATCTTATAAACAGTGTTTCCAAGCTTAGCGCTTAATAGATTTTTGCCAAGTTCCACTGGCAAGGCCTTTACAAACTTAGCTCTGCAAAAGGACTAGACTCAAAGATCTCATTGGATAAACAAGGTCAACAAATATTTAATGTTGATCAACAGAGAGTCATAAGTGCTTTCAACAAAGCAGATCCTAAAAGCAGGAAGAGATATACCAGTATGTTCACTATTCATCCCACAAAAATAGTCCTAAGCAGTCAAAGGCATAACACCCTCAAACATTTATATTTCCTTATAAAAACACTTCCAAGTCTTAGGAATTAGTCCTGCCAATCCACTTGAGGAAGTGCTTTTAGGCAAGAGTGATGAAATGAACCAAAAGGAAGACTCTTGTCTTCACTGTTTTTAGCAAACACACACACACACGCATGCCAGATATCTAGGATGTATCAACTGAATAAGAGATAAACTATTTTTCCTGAGGTAGGATAACAGACTTCAGGGGAAAAGCTTCCATTGCTGGGCCTTCAAGTTCATTAACCTTTTCTTCTGCAATGTCTCACTGACCACTAATCCTATCCAGTGTATTCTGCATCTCAGACATTTGCAGCTTTCATCTCTAGATTTGGGTCATTTTTATTTACTCTAAATATTATATTCAAACAGATGTCCAAGGCCAACTTTCCACGCAGAATTAACTGGGTTACTATTATTAATAAGTTGTTCAAAAAAAATCCTGTCACGCTTGTATTCTTTCTATTTTAGCTGGTTAAACTGAACAAGAACCACCACACACAGTTCTAGCTAAAGTACACAGTTTAATAAAATTTACCCTGAGTTGTGAAATTGCTGCTTTCCCTTCCTCACTTTCTTCATCAAATTCATCATCACTCCACTCCCAGCCTCCATCCTCTGTCTTATGAAGACGGCCACTGGAACCTGGTACTCTCCGAACCTGCTCATTAGAAAGAGAAGTGAATTATGGTAGTGTTTCACATTTACTAAGTAGAAAACGCCATATTTCTCTCTTCTCCTGTCACTTCAATCCATTAAGTAGATAATCATTTTCCCCATAAATGTTCCCATACAAATTCATATCCTCCAACCATCACTTGCTCTGTTGACAATCTCTACCACCTGTCTTTAGTAACAAGTACTGTACTTCTACACTCTGAACCCAAACAACATCAAAATCCTATGTAAAATCACAGGTAAAATCTGATTTTTAATGTCCTGAGACATTTAAGGGAAAAAAAAGAGGTTTTGGGTGCTCAAAATGAATAAACACAAGATTTAAAATCTGTTATTTTTTATTTTTAAGTCAAAATTATACTTGCATATAATTTCAAAAGTACTAGAGCGGTGCATGTTTTGTTAAGAAAAACAGCAACCCCCTAACCTGCATCTTCATCTCCACTGGCAACCACTTTCAACTCATTTTACTTATCCTTTTGGATATTCATCTCTTAAATACGTGTTCCTATCATTACTCATTGATTTTCTGGTTTTAGAAATTATCTGTGGGACTTCCCACAATAGAAGATGAAAATTTAACTCTGTTATGAACTCTCTATTCTTTTCTCAAGATAGACTATAATTTTGGTTAGATCAATATTCAGTGTTTACATACCATGATTTTATATATATATCATATTCAGAGCTGAGCCTTATTGTATATTACCATTTCTATTTCCCCTGTAGTTAATATTTATTCTGTCTCGGCTATTTAAATCTCCTTTGACCACATTCAAACAGGTATTCTATCAGTATCATCTTCTTAAAGAAGACTCTCACCAGAACCTCCTGATATCCTAGACTGGCTTCACAGCACGTCTGCTATTTCAGATCAAACTCTACCATCATCCAGAGGATTGTGTGTCCTGGATCACATGACTTCTGTTTTTATTTTAAGCACCATCTCCATTATTAGCATTTATTAAAGCCATGCATTTCTAAACTTATCTTGATTCCACCTTCATACTTTATTCATTGTTTGGTTAAAAAAGAAAAGGCTGCATCAGTAAGCACTTTCTTTCATAATTTTGAAGATAACTGCATCATTGTATCTGGCTTCCAGAAGTGCTACTGAGGTAATCATGACTCCTGATACTGTCTGTGACATTTCCCCCGCTCTCTGGAAGACGACAGATTATTCTTTTTGCCTCTAGTATTCTGACCTATCATGGTAATGTGTGTTAGCATTAGCCTATTTTTATTCATTGTGCTGAATGCTCAAGACTCTTTCAATCTGGAAATTCATGACCATCCAGTTTTGGACATTTTTCTTGAATTATTTTATCAGTGATTTACTTTCTTCTATTTTTCTCAGTTTTCCTTTTCTGGAACTCCCTTTACTTAAAAGTTGAACCTTCTCAAAAGGTTCTCTAATATTCTTTTTTTTAATCTTTCCTACATTTGGATCTTTTGAATTCTCCTTTTTGGGAAATTTCTTCAACCTTTGTATTGAATTTTTCATTTCTCCTATGTTTTCAATTTCCAAAAGCTTTTTGTTGGTACTGGTCCTGGTTCTCTGAAAACTTCGTTATAATTCATACAACATACAACTGACTCACTGAAAGTATATAATTCAATGATTTTTAGTATATTCAGAGTTGTGCAACCATCACTACCATCAAATTTAGAACATTTTTATCACCCCTCACAAGACATGCCATATTCTTTGGCAGTAAGTGCCCATTTCTCTCCAAAACCATCAGTCCTAAGTTATCACTAATCTACTTTCTGTCTCTATACATTTGTCTATTCTCAACATTTCACATAAATTGAATCATACAATGTGGTCTTTTGTGACCAGCTTTTTAAACTAGCATAATGTTTGAAAAGATCGTCCATGCTATAGTATGTATCAGTACTTCACTCCTTTTTATTGTCAAATAATATTCTAGTGTATGAATATACCACATTTTATAAACCTCATCATCAGCTGATGGAACATGTGGGTTGTTTCCACTTTTTTGGTTATTATGAATGATGCTGCTATGAGCAGCATACACATTTTTGTGTGGACTTACGTTTTCAATTCTCTTGCGTGTGCCTAGGAGTAGAACTGCTGGGTCACATGGTGACTCTGTTTAGGCTTCTGAGGAACTGCCAGACTGCTTTCCAAAGTGGCTGCTCCATTTCACAGTCCCATGACCAGTGTAGAAGTGTTCCAATCTCGCCACATCTTTACCAACAGCTGTTACTGTCTTTTTGATTATAGCCATCCTAGTGGGTGTGAAGTGGTACCTCTTTGTTATTTTGATTTGCATTTTTTGATGGCTAACAATACTGAGTATCTTTTCATGTGTTTATTGGCCATTTATATATCTTCTTTCAATAGATTTCTATTCAGATCCTTTGCCCATTTTAAAAAATGTGTTGTCTTTTTATTATTGAGCTGCAAAAGTTCTTTATATATTCTAGATACAAGTCCCTTATCATACATATGATTTGCAAATATTTATTCCCATTCTGTAGACTTTTTGCTTTCTTGCTAGTGTCTACTGAAGCACAAAAGTTTTAACTTTTGATAAAATCAATTTACCTATTTTTCCTTTTATTGCTTGTATTTTTGGTGTCATACCTAAGGAAGCTTTGCCTAGCTCAAGTTCCCAAAGATTTATAGCTATATTTTCTTCCAAAAGTATTATAACTTCAGCTCTTACATTTAGGTCAACAATCCATTTTGAGTTAATTTTTTTGTAGGATGAGAGGAAAAGACCCAACACTTCATTCTTCTGCATGTGAATATTCAGTTGTACCAAGGCCATTTGAAGATGTTTCTTTAGTCTTCACTGAATTGTCATGGCACAAATCCTTCTTTAACAGTATCATGTTCATTTTTTGTGAATGTAAATGCTTTTTTTTTTTCTTTTGAGACAGGGTCTTATTTTGTCACCCAGGCTGAAGTGCAGTGGCGCGAACATGGCTACCTATAGCCTCTACCTCCTGGGCTCAAGCGATCCTCCTGCCTCAGCCTCCCGAGCAGCTGGAACCACCATGCCCAGTTTTTTTTTTTTTTTTTTTTTTTTGGTAATCTGGGTCTTGCCTTCTTACCCAGGATGGTCTAGAACTCCTGGGCTCAAGTGATCCTCCCACCTTGTCCTCCTAATGTGCTGGGATTACAAGCATGGGCTACCAGGCCTAGTGAATATAAAGTCTTATCTCTAAAGAGAGCCATGATTTTTATTTAAATTGTCTTCCTACAAAGTCTGTTTCCTGTAAGTTTCTTTTTTTTTTCTTCTATTTTGTCCTCTATCTTTCACATTAAGAGGTTTTCCTCAGGTATCCTGTGATCCTAGATCTATGCTCATATTTAAGAGCAAGGAACTAAAACACTGATTGGAAGCACTGAGCTTTTAGGTGAGTGGATTTTGCTTCATTGCAGAATGATCTGGGCATTTCCCACCTCCAATGTCAGTATTTTTGTTTTTCCTCTTGGGTTAGTCAGATTGATCAAGTAAGGATTTTCCAATGTCTTGTCTAGGGGGTAATAAGCCTTAATGTTTATGCTCCAGCAGGTGAATGAAGTAATATGAACAGAGATTCTTAACATTCAGTGTGTAAACAATTACTTAAAAGCCCTTTTTCAGTAAGTTATTCCCATCTTTAACTGTGCCTCGTGTCCGTCAGTTCAGACACCATTTCTTTTACCCTTCTGCAGGATAAACCTCCATCTCTTGGAGTGCAACATGGAGTCAGGGAGGGAAACGAGAGTCTCTAAGACTTTCAACCAATCCTCCACTTTTTAGCCTTATTTTCACTCTCACTTCTGGAGGAACCTGGCACTGTTAATTCCCTTATCTTTTGGGGTTCTGTTGTTTAAGGTAGCTTCTAAGCTTTTCTTAATACTAGCTTAGCAGTTATAGTCCTCTGATTTGCCAAGTCCCTTACCACTAACTTGTGGGCATCACAATTTTGAAAATTTGGTTGCAGCTCTCACTTCTCCCATTTTTTGTCCAGTAGGGGTTTATTCCTTTTCTTTTCATTCTCTTTTTTCTTTTCTTTTTGAGACAGAGTCTCTCGCTCTGTCACCTAGGCTGGAGTGCAGTGGCATGATCTTGGCTCACTGAAACCTCTACTCCCCAGGCTCAAACAGTCCTCCCACCTCAGCCTCCTGAGTAGCTGGGACCACAGGCACACACCACCATGCCTGGCTAATTTTTGTATTTTTAGTAGAGACAGAGTCTGCCATGTTGCCCACGCTGGTCTTGAACTCCTGAGTTCAAGCAATCCGTCCACCTCGGCCTCCCAAAGTTCTGGGATTACAGGCATGAGCCACCGTGCCTAGTCTCCTTTTTAATTCTCTTAACAATTCTTTTAGTACATTATTTTTGGCAGGAGGTTGGAAACAAATGCAGGTATTCACCAAGGCTGGAGTGCAATGGTATGATCACAGTTCACTGTAGCTTCACCCTCAAGTGATCCTCCCACCTCAACATCCTAAGAAGATGAGACTAGATGTGTACGCCACCACACCTCATTAATTTTTAAATTCTTTTTGTAGATATAGGGTCCCACTATGTTGCTCAGGCTGGCCTTGAACTCCTGGATTCAAGCTATCCTCCCACCTCAGCCTCCCAAAGGTGCTGGGATTACAAGCATGAGTCACCACATTCCCAGCCTGAGGCTCACTCTTTTTTTTTTTTTGAGACAGAGTCTCACTCTGTCGCCCAGACTGGAGTACAGTGGCACAATCTCGGCTCACCACAACCTCCCTCTTCTGAGTTCAAGTTATTCTCATGCGTCAGCCTCCCGAGTAGCTGGGATTACAGGCATGTGCTACCACGCCCAGCTGATTTTTGTATTTTTAGTAGAGACGAGGTTTCACCACGTTGGCCAGGCTGGTCTTGAACTCCTGGCCTCAAGTGATCCATCTGCCCTGGCCTCCCAAACTGCCGGGATTATAGGTGTGAGCCACTGTGCCCGACCTACTCTTCTTAAATTAATCAGATTTCAGATACTAAATCAAGATGTCTCCCAGGTGGGATTTATTATAAATAATAATAAGCATAGAAATTTTAAGATATATATTATTTAAGAATGTCCTGTGTGTCAGGAACTATTCTAGGCACACTGAAGATATGGCAATGAAAAAAAGTCCCTGTTTTCATTAAGCTTTTATTCTAATGGTACAGAAAGACTGCAAAACGTCAGATGGTGATAAGCAGGATAAAGGGACAGAGTCATGGGAGGGTATTATTTTAGTAATCAGAGAATATTATTCTGAGGAAGGGCCATTTGAATAGACATGACAGAAAGTGAAGGAATTAGTCAAGTAAGATTTTAGCCTAGTGGCTATCCATAAGGATAATCTTCCAGGTCTCACCCACTAGAGACATGACTTTGATTGGTTTTGGATGACACTGTTTATGTTTCTTAAGTCCCCAACTGATTCTGATATGTAACAATGAATTATAGCCACTGAAAAAGGTGTATCTCTAAATTTGAGAGACAAGTTGACTATTCTACCAGTGCTTATTAAGAATATCATTTCCAAGTATTTAATATACTTTTCTGGTTCTTTATTGTGTTAAATTATTGGAATAATATCAAAATTTCCAAGCAGTGAGATCTATGGAAGAGAGTAAGTCACTGCTAGTATAATTCTTCTAACTTCTTGGACAGGCCTACCACTATATTATATAAGGTATACATAAGACCTTTACCTTCTTCAGGTCTATCATCAGCAGAAGCCCAAGCTGCCTCCTTTCCTTCACATTGGATAAGTCTGCTTGAGTAGGGAAGTAAGAGAGGGGAAAAGGAGGGTTTTCTTCTCCCTGCTCTCACCGAGGTTCATAAAAGTATTATGGACAGGAAAATTAATATATTCTGCCCAAACTGAGATATTAAAGCATTCTCTATACTCACATTATGACCTAACCTCTTGGAAATTACGTATGCATAATAAGGTTCTTTCAGTAAAAGTAACAGAAAATTTGGAGTTACAAGAGGGTACTGTGACTTACAGTCAAAGCTATAAATGCTATGTAAAATCACAACTCACTCTGGTTTTATGATAGATTTACCAATTAATTTCTAGCATACCTTTTCATCCTAATAGATAGCAGAGTAATACCAAGGCATACAGTAGACCAAAGATATCTGCTGAATGAATGTATTAAAGAATGCTTTAGAAAGGACTGAAAGAAAACTAGTAATACTCATATACTATTAACAATGTATTACTTAACATATTTTTAAAATGCAAAAATAAAGTAAATCTACTCTAAGTAATTTTTCAGGAAAACTGAGTTAAATTCCGATTTACCTTTTTTGCTCTTTCAGAAATGGTTGGTGCTCTCTGCAATATTTTTTCTTGAAGAAATTCTTTATTCTGGAGAGGAAAAGTAAGTATTTTGTTCTCATAAGTTTTTATGGAACCAAACGAACCCCACAAAAATGTTCACCATAATCAAAATGTGATATAGTAACAGGTCTGTAATGAAGTATGAGAAAAACTTTCACTATTTTACTCTGAAGCTCCTTTAGTACATTATTACCAAAATTTCATAAATTGAGACAGAAAATTAACATGTAGTACACTGTATGAACCACTGCCTACGAAAAGTTTGCTATACTGTATGTTCTTTGAGATCATGGTCCTCCATTTCCAACTACAGTAACATCCCACCACCTGGTATCTCTAGGAAATGAGATGTTTACAAATTCAGTAGCAAAACTTAATTAAAATCAGAGTTCATTATTTTTCACAAATTATATTTACAATGGCAAAATAATCATTGTTCCTATGATTAGTTTAACCTAATATTTAAAAACTGATTTACTAAATTCTGAAGTATCTTAATTACCAAAGATTGTATACATAGTGCTTTCTGCAATAATTTTATCTACCATCATTTTTCCAAACATAACCATGCAGCTCTGAGCAGTGAATATAATCTGAGTAACTGAGGAGCGTCCTATGAACACACATAATCAAAAGCTGGGATTTCCTACCTTTGCTTTCTGGAAAAATTTGTGCCTTAACAGTTCTGCTGCTGTTGGTCTAAAACCAGGGAGGGAAGGAAGAAAAGTTTTTACAGTTAATTCAAGTGTAATGTGAGATTTCATCATTAAAAATGAGAAAAAAAATTTTTCAACAGTAAAATAAAAACTCAGTATACTCTACTTTCCTTAAACTGCTAAAAGGCAAAAATAAAATAAATTTGGTGCAAGACATTCAATAAAATAAAAAACTCAAAACAAATATTCTGATAGTAATCACTGTAGATTCTTTGAGAAAATCGTTAGTGTAATGTTTGTTCTGGAAGCATGATTTCTTAATGGAGTCTAATATATTTGCTATTTAATAATAATTAATATTATCCATTTAATATTATTTCTCAATAAGTAAGCTAGACAATCTCTAACATTTTTAGCAAGGCATAAAAACATACTTAAACGTACAAAGAAGAAATGGATCAGATCAAGACCTCCACTTCTTGCCACATGGTAGCCTGCCAGCCTTCAATTTAGGTAACCACAGATCCTTAAAAATAGATTTCACAATCTCCCTTTAAAAATGAAAATTCTAAAAGTAAAGTATATTCCCCAAATTTAACAAAACTCAGTGTTTAACTCATCTCTTCATGGTTTTATTTCCTTTTGAGTAAAGACATGACTGTCAATTTTACAAGCTTTTAAAAGAGTATCATTCAGAATAAAGAATTTAATATTTAAGAGACTGGACCTGATTTTGCCACACACCTACCATATGATCCTAAGCAAATCACAGCCTCTCTAAGGTTCAGTATTACTTAGCCAAGACCCTAAGAGCAGTTCTTAAACACTGCAGTACATTAAACTATCTGGGAAGAATGTAAAAACCCCAATGACCAGCTGGGCGCGGTGGCTCACACCTGTAATCCCAGCATTTTGGGAGGCTGAAGCAGGTGGATCACAAGGTGAGGAATTCAAGATCAGCCTGGCCCAAACGGTGAAACCCTGTCTCTACTAAAAAAATACAAAAATTAGCCGGGTGTGGTGGCACACACCTGAAGTCCCAGCTACTTGGGAGGCTGAAACAGCAGAATCACCTGACTCTAGGACCCGGAGGTTGCGGCAAAAAAAGATTGTGCCACTGCACTCCAGCCTGTGTGACAGTGCGAGACTCCGTCTCGGAAAAAAAAAAAAAAAAAAAAATGACCAGGCTGTACCTCATACCAATTAAAGCAGAATCTTCAGGACAGTTAGCTCTTCTTATTGCACTGATCCCTTTACCATTATGTAATGTCTTTCTTTGTCTTTTTTGATCTTTGTTGGTTTAAAGTCTGTTTAATCAGAGACTAGAATTCCAATCCATTTTTTTGTTTTGTTTTTTGCTTTCCATTTGCTTGGTAGGTCTTCCTTAATCTCTTTATTTTGAGCCTATGTGTGTATTTGCACATGAGATGGGTCTCCTGAATACAGCACACAGATGAGTCTTGACTCTTCATCCAATTTGCCAGTCTTTGTCTTTTAATTGGGGCATTTAGCCCATTTACATTTAAGGTTAATATTGTTATGTATGAATTTGATCCTGTCATTATGATGCTAGCTAGTTATTTTGCCTGTCCGTTGATGCAGTTTCTTCATAGTGTCAATGATCTTTATAATTAGTTATGTTTTTGTGGTGGCTGGTACTGGTTTTTATTTTCAATATTTAGTGCTTCCTTCAGGAGCTCTTGTAAGGTAAGCCTGGTGGTGACAAAATCTCTCAGCATTTGCTTGTCTGTAAAGGATTTTATTTCTCCTTTGCTTATGAAGCTTAGTTTGGCTGGATATGAAATTCTGAGTTAAAAATTCTTTTCTTTAAGAATGTTGAAGGCCAGGCATGGTGGCTGATGCCTGTAATCCCAGTACTTAGGAGGCTAAGGCAGGTGAATCACCAGAGGTCAGGAGCTCAAGATCAGCCTGGCCAACATGGCGAAACCCCATCTCTACTAAAAATACAAAAATAAGCCGGAAGTGGTAGTGCACATCTATAGTCTCAGCTACTCAGGAGGCTGAGGCAAGAGAATCACTTGAACCGGGAGGTGGAGGTTGCAGTGAGCCAAGATTGTGCTATTGCACTCCAGCCTGGGCAACAAAACTGAAGGAGACAGAGACACAAAAGACCCTTCAAAAACATCAATGAATCAAGGAGCTGGTTTTTTGAAAAGATTAACAGAACAGACAGACCACTAGCCAGAATAATAAAGAAGAGAGAAGAATCAAATAGACACAATAAAAAAAGATAAAGGGGATATCACCACTGATCCCACAGAAATACAAACTACCATCAGAGAATACTATCAACACCTCTATGCAAATAAACTAAAAAATCTAGAAGAAATGGATAAATTTCTGGACACATACACCCTCTCAAGACTAAACCAGAAAGAAGTCAAATCCCTCAATAGACCAATTTCAAGTTCTGAAATTGAGGCAGTATTTAATAGCCTACCAACCAAAAAAGGGCCAGAACCAGACAGATTCACAGCCAAATTCTACCAGAGGTACAAAGACAAGCTGGTACCACTCGTTCTGAAACTATTCCAAACAACAGAAACAACAGAAAAAGAGGGACTCCTCCCTAACTCATTTTATGAGGCAAGCATCATCCTGATATTAAAACCTGGCAGAAACACAACAACAAAAAAAGAAAATTTCAGGCCAATATCCCTGATGAACATCAATGCAAAAGTCCTCAATAAAATACTGGCAAACCAAATCAAAAGCACATCAAAAAGCGTATCCATCAAGATCGAGCTGGCTTCATCCCTAGGGCGTAAGGCTGGTTCAACATACGCAAATCAATAAACATAATCCATCACATAAACAGAACCAATGACAAAAATCACATCATTATCTCAACAGATGCAGAAAAGGCCTTCAATCAAATTAAACACCCCTTCATGCTAAAAACTCTCAATAAACTAGGTATTGATGGAATGTATCTCAAAATAATAAGAGCTATTTATGACAAACCCACAGCCAATACCGAATGGGCAAAAGCTGGAAGCATTCCCTTTGAAAACCAGCACAAGACAAGGATGCCTTCTCTCACCACTCCCATTCAACATAGTATTGGAAGTTCTGGCCAGGGTAATCAGGCAAGAGGAAGAAATAAAAGGTATTCAAATAGGAAAAGAGGAAGTCAAATTGTCTCTGTTTGCAGATGACATGATTGTATATTTAGAAAACCCCATCGTCTCAGCCCAAAATCTCCTTAAGCTGATAGAAACTTTAGTGAAGTCTCAAAATATAAAATCAGTATGCAAAAATCACAAGCATTCCTGTACACCAAAAACAGACAAACAGCCAAATCATGAGTGAACTCCCATTCACAACTGCTACAAAGAGAATAAAATACCGAGGAATACCGCTTAAAAGGGATGTGAACGACCTCTTGAAGGAGAACTACAAACCACTGCTCAAGGAAATAAGAGAGGTCACAAACATAACATTCCATGCTCATGGATAGGAATAATCAATATCATGAAAATGGCCATAGTGCCCCAAGTAATTTATAGATTCAATGCTATCCCCATCAAGCTACCACTGACTTTCTTCACAGAATTCGAAAAAACTACTTTAAATATTACATGAAACCAAAAAAAAGCCTACATAGCCACGACAATCCCTAAGCAAAAATAGCAAAGCTGGAAGCATCAGGCTACCTGACTTCAAACTATACTACAAGGCTATAGTAACCAAAACAACATGGTACTGGTACCAAAACAGACATACAGACCAATGGAACAGAACAGAAGCCTCAGATATAACACTATACATCTATAACCATCTGATCTTTGTCAAACCTGACAAAAACAAGCAATGGGGAAAGGATTTCTTATTTAATAAATGGTGTTGGGAAAACTGGCTAGTCATATGCAGAAAATGGAAACTGGACCCCTTCCTTACACCTTATATGAAAATTAACTCAAGATGGATTAAAGACTTAAATGTAAGACCTAAAACCATAAAAACCCTAAAAGAAGACCTAGGCAATACTATTTAGAACATAGTTATGGGCAAAGACTTCATGACTAATATATCAAAAGCAATGGCAGCAAAAGCCAAAATTGACAAATGGGATCTAATTAAACTTAAGAGCTTCTGCACAACAAAATAAACTACTATCAGAGTGAAAAGGCAATCTACAGAATGGGAGAACATTTTTGCAATCTATCCATCTGACAAAGGGCTAATATCCAGAATCTACAAAGAACTTAAAAAAATTTACAAGAAAAAAAACAAACAACCCCATCAAAAAGTGGGCAAGAGATATGAACAGACACTTCTCAAAAGAAGACATTTATGTGGCCAACAAATACGAAGAAAAGCTCATCATCACTGGTCATTAGAGAAATGCAAATCAAAACCACAATGAGATACCATCTCACGCTAGTTAGAATGGCGATCATTAAAAAGTCAGGAAACAACAGATGCTAGAGAGGATGTGGAGAAACAGGAACACTTTTACACTGTTGGTGGGAGTGTAAATTAGTTCAACCATTGTGGAAGACAGTGTGGTGATTTCTCAAGGATCTAGAACCAGAAATACCATTTGACCCAGCAATCCCATTACTGGGTATATACCCAAAGGATTATAAATCATTCTACTATAAAAACACATGCACACGTATGTTCACTACAGCACTGTTCACAACAGCAAAGACTTGAAACCAACCCAAACACCCAGCAATGATAGACTGAATAAAGAAAACGTGGCACATATACATCATGAAATACTATGCAGCCAGTAAAAAGGATGAGTTCATAGCCTTTGCAGGGACATGGATGAAGTTGGAAACCATCATTCTCAGCAAACTAACACTGGAACAGAAAACCAAACACTGCACGTTCTCACTCATAAGTGGGAGTTGAACAATAAGAACACATGGACACATGGAGGGGAACATCACTGGGGCCGATCAGGGGGTGGGGGTCTAGGGGAGGGATAGCATTAGGAGAAATACCTAACGTAGATGACAGGTTGATGGGTGCAACAAACCCCCATGTAAATGTATACCTATGTAACAAACCTGCACATTCTGCACATGTATCCCAGAACTTAAAGTACAATTTTTAAAAATAATAAAGCAGAATATTTAATTGGCTTTAGTAATTTTTAAAACTCCCCAGGTAATTCCAATATGCATTCGAGTTTAAGAACCAGCACCTCAGATGATTATTATAAAGCTTAAGAAACTGAATAAATGTGAAAGTGCTATGCAAACTGAAATACTACATTATCATTCTTATTTTCCCATTCACTCAAGATTTCAATATGTTCAACAATGTGATTGCTCAACATTGCTTATTATTCATTCCTTTTGTATGACTTCATTTCCTTCTTTCTAAAGTACAACATATGAGTTCTGTAAGTTATACAACATAACTGGAAAACTCAATTTCTGTGTGCAAAATAATTTCATGCTTATTCTTGAATGATAGCTTGACTAACTGGAGAACTCTGGGTTAAAGGGACAGTCATGAGCCTCTTAATGCTTTGGCCAAAAACATACTGTGCATCTGACAGCAGTCAAAGCAATAGGCTACACTAAATAGCCTAGGCACGCAGTAAACTGTACCATCTAGGTTTCTGTAAGTACACTCCATGATGTTCACACAATGACAAAACTGCCTCATACACGTATCACAGAATGTATCCCCAAAAGACTGTATCTTTTCTGAGCATTTCACTAAATGCTGGCCTCAACTGTTGTGTTATTGGGGAAGTGGCTGTTAACCTGCTAATCCTCAGTAGGTAATCTGTTCCTCGAGGTTGCATTTAGGAGCTTGTCTTTGCTTTGTGTCCAGTAGTTTTACAACATGTATAAGTCGAAGAAGGGGGACTGGAATTCTGAGGGGATAGTTCTTTACTCTGAGAATATAGGTCTTTCATCAACTCTGGAAATTTCTCAGCCATTATTTCTTTAAATATTGCTTATTCTAAATTCTCTCTAGTCTCTCTTGGTAAGTTCACATATATGTATATGTACGTTTGTATGTGTGTGTGTGTGTGTGTGTGTGTGTGTACACATACACACAAACATACTAAACCGTCTCATTCTATCCTCCAAATGTTAATCTTTTTTTCATATTTCCCTCTTTGATCTTCCTGTGCTACATTCTGAGCAATTTCCTCAGTATAGTGTAGTCTGATTTAAATGGGCACTCTAGTCCAATTGCATGGGTTGGAATTCTGACTCCTTCATTTATTAGCTGTGTGACTTTGGAGAAGGTTACTTAACCTCTCTGTGATTCAGTTTCATTTGTAAAATAAAGAAAATAATAGTGCTATCCTCAAAGGATTACTGTGAGAATTAAATGATATATGTTAAGTGTTTACCACAGTGCCTGATACTTGATGAGTAAATAATGTCTTTTTTGTTTTATTGGTTGTTTTGTTTAACCAGTCCACTGTGTGTGTTATTTTAACTTGGCAATGTTCTAAACAAAATTTAATTTTGGTTTACAAACTGGAATAGATTTTCTATAGCTTCCAGGTTTTTCCTTTAAAAAAAAGTTGTATGATAATTTTAGACTTACAGAAGAGCTGCAAAGCTAGTACAGTGTTCCTATATGCCCTTCACCACTTTCCGCTATTGTTAAACCTTTTACATAACCATGGTATAATAAGGAAATAGACTAAAATATCAACAATGGTACAATACTATTAACTAAACTACAGACTTATTCAGTTTCTCCAGTTTTTCCACTAATGTCCTTTTTCTGTGCCAGGATCTAGTACAGGACAGTCTGTTGCATTCAGTCTTCATGTCATCTCAATTTCCTCCAATCTGTGACAGTTTCTTAGTTTCTTCTCCCTGACAGTTTTGAAGAGTGCTGGTCAGGTATTTTGCTGCATATTCCTCAATTGGGTTTGTCTGATGTTTTCTCATTCTAGACTGAAGTTACAGATTTGGAGGAAGAATACCTCACTGGTTATGTGCTTATCTTGTTGCATTGTATCAAGAGGTATATCAGTCTTATCAATGTCTTATTAATAGTGATGTTAACCTTGGTCATTTGGTAGAGGAGGTGCATTAAAAGTCACTATTGTTCCTTTTCATACTAACCAGAAGTGAGTCAGTAAGTCCAGCTCACACTCATAAAAAGTTTCAAACATTAATTACTGTATTTTTCATTTCTGGCACTGCTATTTAGTTCTTTTGTCATAGTCACAGTCTTTTCTTGTGGTTCTGATTTCTTCTCTTATGATTTTAATTATTTTCAATATACTTAATTTTATATCTTTTCAGATTATCACTGCATTACCTAAATCTCTTGGGGCACTAATCCTTCTGCTTGTGTCTGCTAACTAGTTCATAATGTATTGTTTCACTGTGTGTTTCTTAATTTTGGATTGTGACCTTATCTTCAGTGGGGCATTATGTTCAGGAATCCAATGGGAGCTAGAGTTTAAGCGTTCTTCCAGTGCAGCTCTGTGACTGCTTCTGTCAAAAATAAAAGTGATTTGTTTTTTTAACTTTCTAATCCTGTGAGTTCCTGGATAATATAGGTAGTATATAGACTCTAAACCTGTAGAATGTCCAGGTTGAAGGGCTTGATTATTCAGGAGAGATTTTTGTTGTCTGTTAGTGATGACTGACAGTTTTCATTCTTGTCTATCTTTTACTGAGCATACAGACATCTAAGTTCTTACTTTTAAGAAGAATCTCAGTTCAAACTCCCCATGGGGTGGGCCCAAGATCTCAATTCCAGTCTTCACATGGGAGTTACAAATCCAAATCAGTAGGTTATCAGAATGAATAGTGACCCACTAAAGACAGCCACAGGATTTGTTCACAATTACTTCTTCTTTAATTTAGGGCTTTTCTCATTATTTCTGGCATCTGAGAATCTTTAAGTTGGATAGATTTTATCTGGCATTTCTAGTTATTTGTAACAAGAGAATTTTGTTTCTTTAATCAACTAATTTGGTAAAAGGAAGTGTTCCCTGTCTTTTTTAACCATTTACTCCGAAACAGAAAAAAAAAAATTATAAAAACAGGTATAAATTTTGCTACCTGTTTTTCTGGCCCTTTCCAACATTTCCAACAATAAATTCTGAAGCCTTATTACATATGCTACAGATGTGATCAACAACATCAGAGTCTTTCCCTTTTAATGATCTTTAGAGAAACAAAAATTAAAGAACTCAATGCTTAGAAGCTGAGTGGAATATATATGTAAAACAGACAAATAAGATTCAGAGGAAAAAGAGCCCTAAATTAGGAATCAGGACTTTGAGATTCAAGTCCTACCCCTATGACTAAGTACCAGGTGACCTCAAAAATAAAAGGTTGTGCCAACATTCTACGATTATGTTTCATTCATGAAGCTACACACATTAGATGTTCTTATTTATTTGCTTACTTGCCATTCAATCTGTCTTATATTGATAAGGAGGCTATCTGAATTTTTGGTCCACTTACTAAAATACTTTTCTAACATGGAAATAAATCTGATTATTTGACACTAAATATAAATTTTCTATGTGTCTTTCCTTTATTAATACTGTAAATGGCATTAAGACATCCATTTATAAAATTTAAATGCAAACTGAAAACAAACCTCTCGACTAACTTGGCATTTATTAATACAGAATTCACAATATACAACTTTATAAGGAATTAATCAGGAAAAAGGTGAACTATTTAGGGTATACTGTATGCTACAAAGAGGGCAGAAATCATTTCCAATCTAGTATAATGGTCTCTGTATACTTTCTTAAAGTTTATATTTAGTTCATTTGAATATGTACAAATAATTTCCTCTACATACATGTGTGTGATTCTTAGACTTCTCACGATGTTTTACTTATTAGAGAGAAAAGTAGACTTTTTCTCATATTTTACCTTTTTTCTGGATCTTTTTGAAGGCACAATGAAATCATTTTTCTAAATGATTTTCCGTATTTTTTCAGCATTTCTTTATCTTGAACACCAGTTTCCAAAGAAGGAGGATCATTCTGCAGTGTCAGCATTAAAACCTGTAAGAATTTTCAGTATACTATAAACCTGTGATGACTCAGTAAAGTTTAACTATTGTGGTCAAGATTTTTCAATATAGGCACCCCATACCAACGTATAACATTTTATTTTCTATCTAAATCAATTATTTAAAACCCAGAATTATTATGTGTATTTCACATAAATAATATGCTATAGATGGTTAGCTTCTCAATACACACACACACAATGGAATATTAGAAAATTCTGCAATATACTACAACATGGATGAACTTTGGGGACATTATGCTAAGTGAAATACTAGTCATGTAAAGATAAACATTGTGTGATTCCACTTATATGAGGTATTGAGAGTAGTCAAATCATAGAGACAAACAAGGGGCTGAGAAAGAGTGGGAATCAAGAGTTACTATTTAATGGGTACAGAGTTCCAGTTTTCAAATGAAAAGAGTTTGGATACAGATGGTAGTGATAACTTTACAACATTATGAATGCATTTAATACCACTGAACTATACACTCAAAATGGTTAAAGATGATGGCTAATTTTATGGTATGTGTATTCCACCACAATAAAAAAAAATTAAAAGACTGGCAAATGGTTCTGAAAAGGAATTGGGACTTGAGCTGGGGTAGTATTTGGAACATGAACCTCACCTTCATTGGTGGATATTTATGATAAGGAGCTGCCCCTGTGGCCAATTCAATTGCTGTAATTCCAAAACTCCAAATATCAGCTTTGAAATCATAACCTCGGACCTGCAAGAATAGATTTGCATGATTATTTTTTATCAGCATAAAAGGACTTTTAAAAGTTAGGTTCTGAGGCCAGGCACAGTGGCTCATGCCTGTAATCCTAGCACTGTGAGAGGCTGAGGTGGGAGGATTAGGTGGGCTTGAAACCAGGAGTTCAAGACCAGCCTGGGCAACATGGTGAGACCCCATCTCCACAAAAAAAATTTTTTTAAAGTAGCTAGGAGTGATGATGTACACCTGCAGTCCAGCTACTTGGGAGGCTACCTCGAGCCGAGGAGTTGAAGGCTGTAATGAGCCATGATGGTACCACTGTACTCCAGAGTGAGCGAGAGAGCAAGACTCTGTCTCTAAAAATAAACAAACAAAAAAGCTAGCTTCTAATGTGTACCAAGAACAATGAAAGTGTTCATAAGCATTAAACCAGTAAAATAAAGTAGGCAAAAGCTAACTATATTTGGTAATAGAAAAAATAAAGACACAACCTGAATGTTCACCAACAGTGAAGAAATTGTTAAGTATGATATATTAAAAAAAATTATAGTCAGCTAAAAGCAATATTTATTAATACTATATGAACATATAAGAAACATTTGTGATAAAACATGAAGAAAAAAACAAAATTGCTCATGAGTCCTGAAACTTCTACAAATAGTAAAATACTGTAAAGAACTAAAACAAAATGTTTTGTAGTGGGGTAGCTTTTTTGTTTTCCAAAGGATCTACATTATGGCATCTTAATTTCCACAATGAAAAAGTTACAAAGATTGTGAATACTTTTAAACTTTTTAGAGTGAATATGTTGCCAAATTTCTCTACTTATACACTGTCACCAGCACATTAAATGGCTATAAATTTTAATTTTCTATCCTAAGCAATATAGGAGAAATAGGTTTGGGGAGTGTGTACTGCGAAAGACCTAAAAGTAAGGATCAATAGTATGTGCTGCCTTGTCCTCTGGTAAAACTGAAGGGCCTTTAGTGACCTAAGTACAAGATCCCCTCTCCACTCTGCTCTTGCAGATAATGTCTTCTAGCCCAACAATCCTCCTCAGCAAATGACCAGGTACAGTTCCTGCTTGGCCCTGAGAAGCAGGTTTCAGCTCCCTGTTAGTCAATCATATCTTCTCAAGAAAACTAAGGGCCATCACCCTCTGTTGGTACTACAAACCCCGTCTCTAAAGCCCCTTCTCATTCATTCTGCTACTAAGTGCAACCCCACTAGTCCAGCATGGCATGCAGTGGCCTCCTCCCCAGGCTGTGAGTATATGTGACTAAGAGACGGCTGTCAATCTCATCTGTCCAGTGTCAGGTGTTGTACGTTCAGCCATTCCCATAACTTTACAGTGGGAATCCTTCCCTCACCAACAGGGTGAATGCAGGTGATTAAAACAGAGTAAAAATGAATTTAGTTCATAGCATACTGAGTTTGATAGACCTATAAGGCATTTATGTAAAGCATTTATTAAGAACTAGAAATATCTATATGGAGGTTTTGGGAAAAACACTGGACATAATTTAGAAATCATTAATAAGAAGCACAAATGGGAATACCTAGTGAGTATTTGCAGTCAGAGAAGAGAAAAGCTCAAGAATAAGGTCATGGGAAGCAGTGTAATTCAGGAGAATGAGAGCCAGCAAAGTCAGAGGAATGGCTTGACAAACAAGACAAGAATGAAGAAACAACATTAAGGAGGCTAGGAACGTGAATAAAGATGGCATGGTCAACAGTTTCAAATATCACCAATAGGACAAGTAAAATAAGGAGTAAGAAATGAGCTCTGGATTTGAGAAGTAGCAGAGTTTCCTTAAAATGATGGGATGAGTGACACCAGACTGCAACTGTTTGAAGAGGAAATGGGAAGATAGAGACAACCAGTCCTTCAAGAAACACAGCAATAAATCTCTATGTAAAAATTAGTCTAATTTGTACTAATAAAATTAACACAAACCTTGATTATATTATTCCTGAGTTTCATATATCCTTTGCAAAGTCCTAGAGTGTTTTTGTTGTTTTGTTTTCAAGGGTGGACTAAAGTCCTAACCAAGAAACAGGGACATGTTTCCCAAAGCTAATCTGGTATGCCAAAGAAAAGCAAACACTTAAATTTTCTCAGTTTCATAACAAAGCCCTAACCCATTTAAAACATAAAAAAAGACACAGTACCTGTTCCATAACTTCAGGTGCCATCCAACAAGGGGTGCCAACAAAGGTCTTTCTCACTTTATTTCGGGTAATATCACCACCAGTTGCTAAAAAAGCACTAACCCCAAAGTCTGAAACAGAATACAACAGCAAGGTTGTATGAAAGTGCATCAACTCTCATAAATGAATAGAAAAACAATAAAATGTAGTCACCATCCTATATATAAGATAAGAAGCATGATAGTTTCTCATCTTTTTGCTGAACTTCTTGGCTAAATTAAGACATAGCTTAGACTGAGAGCAGTGGCTCACGCCTATAATCCCAACACTCTTGGGAGGCCAAAGCAGGAGGCTCCCTTGAGCCCAGGAGTTCATCTTTGCAAAACAAAAAAAAAACAAAAAAAAACAAAAAAAGACATAGTTTAGCAGGTGCCTCACTCCATTCCTCTCCACCCCCACATTATCATGTTCTCATATTTTCTTCCTTGCTCTAATCCATACTACATACCACTATTAGATTCATTCATTCATTCATTTTTAAATTATCACTTTGACATGGCCCTTTCAGCTCAGAAAATCCTACAGAATGAAATTCAACCTTTTTAACTTAGTATTCAAAGACCTCTCAAGAACTTGGCCCCAAATAAATTAAAGTTCATAATGCTTAATACATATCCTAACTTCCTTCACCTCTTAGTAGATATATGACAATGGTAAACTTAGTTAACTTCTCTAAGCCTCGGGATTTTCTTTACAAAGATTTTATCCCACAACACTAAAGCCAAAGTACCAGTCACTGATAAGGAGGACTGCTTGTCTCATCAGGATCCCTCTTTTTCTGTAAATAGCCCTGGGTGTGTATCTGTACTCTCTCACCTTGACCCCTGGGCATACTTGATCTGAGCCAGGGTTAGACACCTTAATCCAAGGTAGGTCTATCTTAAATCTTCTAGAAATGTGAAGCTTGAATGGACAGACAAGGAAACTAAGGGTAAAGGAAGCTGAGCCATGCTAACAGCATCCTGAAGGTCACCAGCACAACTGGGTTCCTGCCCATTCTGAGGCTTAGCTGTTCAGTTGATTTTTTTATTCTGTGTACTTCCTAGTTTATTTCAATAATTCCTGCTTTGTTAAGTCAGCCGGTGATAATTTCCAATACAACCAAAAGAACTTTAATTAATATAGTGAGGCTCTTATATACCTTATCCAACTTTTGTACACCTTTTCTGACTCCACTTTTGTGTCTGTTCCAGAACACTCTGCATTATGTAAAATGAGCCCATATTTGTCCATGATTTATTATATTTTCAAATTTATTTGTTTTCATATTTCTATTTTATACTTTTTTTTCAATTTGAAAATACAATAAATTATCAACAAACTGATGGTGTGAAGAATAATTTTAGCACGGTAAACTTTAAAATTCCACATTCAGAAGTCTATCAATTCTGCCACTTTCAAGCAATTTATTCAAAATAATTGCTTGTCTATACAGAACAATTTAAAAATAACAAGTCTATACAGGTTTAAAAAACAATAATCTTGTCTGAATGTACTTAGAATTATGAAAAATAAAAAAAAAAACACAATAATCTTGGCTGGGCACAGTGGCTCATTCCTGTAATCCCAATACTTTGGGAAGCTGAGGCAGGAGGAGCGCTTGAGGCCACAAGTTCGAGACCAGCCTGGGCAACAAACACAGTGAGGTGAGACCCCATGTCTATAAAAAATAGAAAATTAGCTGGGCATGGTGGCGGGCACCTGTAGTCCTAGCTACTTGGGAGGCTGAGGTAGGAGGACTGCTTGAGCCTAAGAGTTGGAGGCTGCCGTGAGCTACGTTCACCCCACTGCACTCTGGCCTAGATGACAGAGCAAGACCCTTTCTCTAAAATAATAATAATAATAATAATAACAGTTTTCAATGCTCTTAAACTGGCAAATTTCTAAGAACTTTAAAATGTTGTTCCAATTGTAACAACAATAATAAACATTTTAAAGTGCACTTGAAAGGGGAAAAAGTACATTCAGTGCATTCAGCTCTGCCACTAGTCAGCTGAACTTGGGCAGGTATTTTCAATCTTTGTGCTACAATTTCTTCATCTATAAAAAGGAGGCAATAACAGTACCTACTCAACAAGGTTGTTGTTGAGGATTAAATGAATTAATAATATACTTGGAATAGTCCCTGTAATATATTTTAATACTAAACACTCAATAAGTACTAGGTATTTTTATCACTAACTAGAAAGAAAGCTGTGCCTTAAAATACTTAAATATGATAAAGACTCAAACAACTTATATACAACATATTTTTTAGGTTCTATATAAAGAGTTTTTACTTTTTAAAAACCTACTAAAAACCTTCAAGTAGCTTTAAAATATTCAGAATTTTAAACGCAGAACTTAATAATGATCCAGAATTTTTGGATCTACAGCTAGTATACCTCTGCTTGTTTCCAAGTGAACCCTGAAGACTAGTTAAAACATTTAGCTAAGGAATGTAAGTAAGACTACCCACTTTACCAAAATATTCTTGTTAAACAATCTGCACAGCTACAATGCCAAGGAAACATAATCAATCCAACTATAAAGTTAAGAACAGAAACCAAAGAGCAAAAATGCCATTTGCCTTTTGTTTTAAATTGTCAACTAAAGAGAAACAGTAATTTAAATGTGAAAAAAAATCACTTAGCTCCTTTGTTAATACAATTTCAGTTAAAGTATAAGATGGACTTTGGTACCTACTATGTGACAGGATCAACAGTAATGATCAGGCCGGGCGCCATGGCTCATGCCTATAATCCCAGCACTTTGGGAGGCTGACACAGGCGGATCACCTGAGGTCAGGAGTTCGAGACCAGCCTGACCAACAGGGAGAAACCCCTTTTCTACTAAAAATACAAAATTAGCTGGGTGTGGTGGTGCATGCCTGTAATTCCAGCTACTCGAGAGGCTGGGGCAGAAGAACCCTAGAAGCGAAGTCTGGTGGTGAGCTGAGATTGCACCACTGCAATCCAGCCTGGGCAACAAGAGCGAAACTCCATCTCAAAAAAAAGAAAACAAAAGAAAAGAAAAAAAGTAATGATCAAGGAAGACAAGGTCCCCTCAGCCTTTTGTGCAACTTCTAAATACAGAAGGTGGAATCAGGCAATTATAATATAGTAAGTGCTATCTATAATAAGGTGTGAAAAAATTAGAAACCCCTAAACTATAAAACTCTTAAAACATAGGAGAAAAGCTTCATGACAATGGAGTTAGCAATGACTTCTTGGATATAATAACAAATTCCAGGCAACAAAAAAAAAGTAGATAATCAAAATTTCAAAACTTTTGTGCATCAAAGGTCACTATCAACAGAGTGAAAGGCAACCCACAGACTGGGAGAATATAATTTGCAAATCATACAACTGATAAGGGATTGACATCCAAAATATGTAAAGAACTCCTACAATTCAACAACAACCACAAACACTCCAATTTAAAAATGGGCAAAGGAATTAAGCAGTCATTTATGCAAAGAAGATATGCAAATGGTCAATAAGTACATGAAAAGATGTTCAACATCACTAATCAATAGAGTAATATAAATCCAATCACAATGAGGTAGATACCACTTTACATCCCTTAGAATGGCTACCACCTGAAAAAAAACAAAAAAACCCCCAGAAACTAACAAGTGTTGGTGAGGATGTGGAGAAATTCGATTCCTGTGCGCTCTTGGTGGGATTCCTGTACACTCTTGGTGGGAATGTAAAATGGCACAGCTGTTATGAAAAAGAATACATCAATTCCTCAAAAACTTAAACATGGAATAACCATATGATCCAGCAATTCTAGTTATGGGTATACACCCAAAAGAAATGAAAGCAAGAAACTCAGACAAATATTTCCACACTCATGTTCATAGCAGCATTATTCGCAATGGCCAAAGGTGGAAGCAATGCAAATGCCCATTGATGAATGAATGGATAAACAAAATGCGGCATATAAATACAATGGAATTATTATACAGCTTTTAAAAGTACTGAAATTCTGACATATACTACAACATGAACCTTAAAGACATTATACAAAATGAAAGTCAATCACAAAAGGACAAATACTGTAGGAGTTCACTTAGGTGCTTAAAGTAGTTAAATTCATGGAGACAGAAAGGAGAATGGTGGTCACCCACAACTGGGGTGAGAAATGGAATGAGGAATTACTATTTAGTGGGTACAGTTTCAGTCAAGTAAGATGAACTAGTTCTGAAGGCAGATGGTGGTGACAGCTGGACAACAGGAATGTATTTAATGCCACAGAACCATACACTTAAAAATGGTTAAGACAGTCAATTTTATGTTATGTATATTTTACCACTGTAAAAAATAAAAATAAAAGAGTGAGTCAGGAGGCAGTGTTGGCAAGATCTGGTGACAGACTGAACATGAGTAAAAGGGAGACAGAGAGCAAAGTTGTTCCCAAATTCTTGGTTTGTGCAGGTGGCTGGCTACGGTGCCATTCATACTAGATAAGGAAACCCATGTCCAGTCCATCTCCTATATATTTTTATGATTTATTAATGCTTTCATATGTAGCTATAGTTATATTCATTTTCATCATTATATAGTATTCCAGTATAGGCTGGGCATGGTGGCTCACACCTGTAACCCCAGCACTTTGGAAGGCCAAGGTGGGTGGATCACTTGAAGCCAGGAGTTCAGGACCAGCCTGACCAACATCGAGAAAGCTTGTCTCTACTACAAATATGAAAATTAGTCGAGTAGGGTGGCACATGCCTGTAATCCCAGCTACTCAGGAGGCTGAGGCACGAGAATCTCTTGAACCTGGAAGGCAGAGGGTACAGTGAGCCAAGACTGACCACACCACTGCACTTCAGCCTGGGCAACAGAGTGACACTCTGTTTCAAAAAAAAAAAAGTATTCCAGTATATAAATTAACCACAATTTACTTATCCATTCACTAATAAAGGGTACTGGGATTATTTCAAACTTACAATGATTATGAATACTGTGGCACACATACAGACGAGTTTCTCTAGACTATACACCTAGGAGCCAAAGACTTACAGTACGTATATCTTCAACTGTAATAAAATGGTTGTATCAATTTATATTTCCATCATCAGAAATGAGATTTACTCCTTGCTTTACACCCACACCAATAATTAGTACTGTCAGATGTTTTTGCCAAGCCAATCAATTTAACATGTTATCACAATGTGATTTTACTTTGCATTTAACAAATTACTAGTGTAATTTGTAAAAGGTTGAATATCTTTTACTACATTTATATTTGGATGTCTTCATTTGGAAAGTGCCTATGCCAGTCTTCTGCCCACTTTTTAGAGCTTTTTTTTTTTTCTCAATGAGTTCTTTATACACTCTACATTTGAGCCCTTTAACAATTATTCATGCTGCAAATATCTTCTCTACTCTGTGGTTTGCCTTTTTACTCTGTTAATAGTAATAAACCATTTGTCCCTCTTTTGATGAGTAGAAGTTGCTAATTTTAAAGGTGTCAAATTTATCAATCTTTCCCTTTATAATAGAACTTTATGTGACTTGGTTAAAATATTTCCTTACCTCACAGATATGAAGATGTTCACCTAAATTATCTTCTTAAAGATGAAGAAATAATTTAAGGTTTGGGTGATTATCTTCCTCCTGCCAAACACCTGACTGTTCTAGCAGTCTGGGACCAAGCTGAGGTTTTTCTCAGATGATCTGCTTGCTAGACAATCCCTGGGTACAGTCGTTCTGGAGTCTCAGCCTGGAGGAGGGGGTGTTTCATCAGGATAGCCATTTCTGGCAGGCCCTGGACTAAAACTCTTATCCCTTCAGCTCTGAAACTGCCAAAAGCACACCTCTACTTCTCAGGTGCTTTTTCCTAACTGACAAACACTCAATTTCCCCCAGGACAAAAGCAGCTCTGTATAACCTCTATATAACATATTTATTCTTTAAACACAATGAAGATCCTCAGCTATTTTTCCTTTAAAGGAAAGTACAGAATGCTATGAGAACCCATAGCAGAAGACCCTCATGGAAGTAAGAAGTGATTAGCTGGAAGGAAACAAATAATGGTCAGAAAAAAAATGTCTAAGAGCAGAAATGAAGGATGAATAAGAGAAAATATCTTGAGAGTTGGTGGCATCCTATGATGTGCCCAGAGAGGACGCTTGAATAGAGATGGTCCAGGGAACAGGAGAGAATACTGATTAAGAAAATATAAAAGGTAAGTAATGTGGTTCTACTGACCATTAAATCAAATTTTAAAAATACTAATCATTACCTGCAATCTGTACTGAGCCATCTTCTCCAAGAAGAATGTTTCCAGCTTTCACATCTCTTAAATAAAAAAAAAAAAAGTTACATATCAAAAAACACCCATTCTTTGGAGTAACATAATTTAAGCAAGTGATAACTATATTCATGTAATACTAGCAATATTTAAATGTTCTATTTTATATTAAAGAATATTAAGAGCAATAGTAAAATTTTAGTCACTGGTACTAGGAATACAAACATTAAAAAGAAAGCTAGAAAGGTTCTTACTATAATATCTAGAAAACACAAGTGATTAAATATTCTTGATTGGGATAAAAGTGGCCAAAGAATGTGACCCTCACCTAATTCTACATTTTGAAATGTATTTTTTCCTACACCCCAGTGAGTTATCAAAGTTTTAAAATCATCAGCATGCAACTGAAAACAGGGAATATTGTATGCCTGTTAACAAAAAGATGAAAATTACTCAGGCATCTCTATATTTTTAACTATTTATAACAAGTAATACGTGAAAATATTCTTGTTTTAAAAACTTAAACACAACTAAAAAAGCCAAAATCCCTTTGACCATCATTCTCAAGTCTAGTAAGTACTCTCTCCAAAGTTTTCAACTGTTATCAGTCTGGTTAATAGAATATATACCTATGACATATCTGGGCTTTTCTCCCAATGTAAATAATATTATACTATCCATTCAAATCTACAACTTGGGGTTTTGTTTTGTTTTTTTAGCAAAAACAAATTTTTGGCAAAATTTAAAATCCCCAAATCCTAAGAGTAGCAAAACCATTGCTTGATAACCTAGAGAAATTCTCAGAATTTACAAGGAGCATACAAGGGGGTTCTACTGCAGCATTGTTTGTAATAAGAAACAAAAACTAGTCACAGCCAACAATAGTAGAAAGGTTAAATTAATTCTATTACATCCATGAAATGAATGTTAATCAACATACTGTGACATGAAATGCTAACATACATTATTAAATGAACAGATCAAATAAGAGACCAGTGCATTTTACACGACACCATTAATGTTGCACAAACACACCCCTTTCCCTTGCCAAATGGGATTTTTGTGGAGATTAATGGAATTGAAGTCTAGGGGAACAGTATTTGAATGCCCTGTGGAAATACAGTCATTTTGTAATTAAAAGTAAATGTAATCAAATAAGCAAAAGAAAGGCAGCCCTTGAAGCTACACAAGAAAGAAAAGCAAGTCCAGCTCATGGAAGAACGTCTTATTTGTCATGAAAAGGAGCCAATGAAAAGCACAGCACTCCCCTTTATCCTCCATGTTTAGATATAATCATTCCCTGGCAAACAATGAACAAGGGTTCCATAATTGTGTGCAGCAGCAGCATCATACCACAGTATACAATGCCTTCCTGAATATATACTGAAGCATAAGGAAATCATGTTACTGAGTATTTTGTACTGCTTATAAGCCCAAGCAATTCATAGGTTGTTCTCCTGGAGGCTGACTTAGTAGAGTGCAGGCCAGCTTGCTTTACTCCATGAACCTAGTTTCAGATTCTAGTAGCTACAAACAGGAGAGAAGAGAGGACATTATCTTTCCTTTGTGACAAAGATCATTCAACTGAGTCAACCACTAACTTCCAACTCCCTTTTCTGAGCTCATCTAAAAGCCAAGGGGGCAAGAAAAAATAGTTTAGTCACTCCTTCCTCTGTGTTTTTACAGAAGGTTGTACTATAATGTTAGCATAGTGTATTACATGATCATATTCCTAGGTCTGTCTCTCTTATTTCACCATGAGCTAGATCTGGGCCTGTAACTTAATATATTACTATAGTCACCTGTAGTTACTTAGCATTATGATTAGTACATAGGAGGCATTCTTCAAAGAGGAGGAAATATTCTTCAAATAGATTTAAATAACTATTTAAATTTTTAACAACTATTACATATGCACTGAGGAGACGACCTCCCTCAAATCCTCTTCTGGAACAAAAAAAAAAGAATATAAAAAAGAAAGAAAGAATGTCAACCAAACACTTAAAAAAAAAATACTAGACTGTTCCTTTCCTCTTCCCCAATCCCCACTCCCCACCTCCTAACTCTATTCCAAATGTCAGGGTTATAAACTAATACATTACAGTCAAAGGATGGGAACAATCTAATTATCCATCAAAAGGAGACCAGTTAAGCTGTGGTATATCTAAACCATAAAATACTATGAATACTATTGAACATACATGTAGATATGGAACTATCTCCAAATACATTATTAAGTGAAAAATGAATGCTAAATATAGCATGTGGCCATTTGTATTTTCTTTAAAAGAAAAACAAGACACAGAGACATACATCATGTTTATACTGGCAAAAAAAATATCTCTCAAAGGAGTCACAAGAAAATGGCAACAAGTAATTCCCTTTGGATCAGGGTACTGTGGATTCATAAACGGAAGAAGACTTTATGTTTTAGAACAGTTTTAGATTTACATAAAAGTTGAGAAACTAGTGCATAGGAGTTCCCACACACCTCACACTTAGTTTGCCCTATTATTAACATCTTATATTAATTAGTACAGTACTTTTGCTACAATAAATGAACCAGCATTAATATATCATGATTAAAGTCCACAGTTTATTCAGATTTCTTTAGTTTTTACCTAATGTCCTTTTTCAGTCCCAGGATCCTGCCCAGGATACCATATTATATTCAGCTGCCATGTCTCCTTAGGTTCCTTTTGGTTGTGACAGTTTTTCACACTTTCTTTGTTTTTAGAGAATCTTGACAATTTTGAGGAGTAATGGTCAAGTATTTTGTAGAATGCCCCTCTACTGGAATGTGTACAATGTTTTTCTCATGGTTAGACTGGTGTCAGGGCATTTTGTAAGGAAAACCATAAAAGGTGTCATTTTCATCACATCATAAGAAAAGCACACAGTATCAATATAATTTAGCACTACTGATACTGAGAAGACTTATTTTGTACCATATGTCATTTGGCGCTATTTGAATTTTTAAAGCCATATATACATATCACCTACTCAAATCATGTTTTGTAAATTTTAGTCTTTCATAAGGGAAGAGACAATAATCCATTTGCAGCAGAGCCTGCACTTCGAGTGACTACTTTTCCTGATCAATTCCCCAGATAATCAATACATGTTTCCCTTTTGAAACCAAAAGTGCAATCTGTAGAATAGCTTCCAGGAGTAAAAGCAGAATAGCATGATTCACCGGACAATAAAAACACCACAGTCTGCCCTCAAACAGGACAACTAACTTTTAGGGAAAAGATTCGTAACTAAATATCTGAAAATCAATATAGTCCCCAGTTAAAGAACTTTTTTACTCTGCCACAAAGAACATCAAGCAAGCCAGCAGCTCCAAAAGCTCCATCCTCCAACCTCTCTTAAGTAACAAGAAGAGTGAGTTTTTGTTTTTTACAGCTTAATGCCATTTCTCACATGTCACTGTTGCCCCAAAGTAACACATTCCTTCTAAAATTAAAACAAATATCATAGACATTCTTGACTTTTCATTAATACAGAACACAAGTTTCTGCCCATAACATTTTTATTACTCATCAATAGGCACCATTTATGGAAAACTTGAAAAAGGGTCAAGAAAAGCAGTGAATCAAAACCAAAGCTCTGTAAATACACTGTATTTAAGCATCTTAAACTAACAAAATGTCCAACATTTCTGACACAGCCGCCTCTTCAATGGGAAAAATATTTGGGTAGATACACAGAGAAAAGTCTAATTTAGAGACCCATTCATCCTACTCAAAGCCTCTAAAGCCTAGAAATCACAGAGAAAACACAGTAGACATAGAGGAAAATTACTTTACCTGATCTACTAGGCTGACATACAAATCCACCTGAAATCACAAGTGGACTTTGAAAATATGAGAAGTAGCAAGACATACTAAAAATATTTTCCTCTGCTTCCCAATAAAACAACTTTCTCCTAAGCCTAAGTCTCAGCATATTACAGAGCTGGTTACTGCTAAAGTCTAAGTCCCAATGCTGGCCAGGCGCAGTGGCTCACACCTGTAATCCCAGCACTTTGGGAGGCCGAGGCAGGTGATCACCTGAGATCGGGAGTTGGGGACCAGTCTGACCAACATGGAGAAACCCCCATCTCTACTAAATATACAAAATTAGCCAGGCGTGGTGGCACATGCCTGTAATCCCAGCTACTCGAGAGGCTGAGGCAGGAGAATCGTTTGAACCTGGGAGGCAGAGGTTGTGATGAGCCAAGATCGTGCCATTGCACTCCAGCCTGGGCAACAAGAGCAAAACTCCGTAAATCCCAATGTCAAGGCCTCACTCCAAACCAATTAAATAAATTTCTGGCAGTGGACCCAGGTATCTATACTTTTTAAAGCTTCCTATATTCCAATATGTAGCCAAGGTTGAAAGTCTACGATTTAAAGTGTCAGAGAATTCCCATTCCAGCAAAATGGCAAACTGTGCACTGGAAAACAAACTTGCATCACTGCTACCCAGGCCCTTGACCCAAAACCCTTCCCCTGCTACAAACACAAAGAGATGCTGGATAAATTAGGGGAAAAAATATCACACAGCTAGATGTAAAGTAAAGAAAAAATCCTCAAGGTTCAGAAATGAAAGAGACACTTGAGAGGCAGAACAGTAGGTAAGCCCTGGGAGACAGAACAGGGAAACTGGCCGAATGGCTAGGGGGCTCAGGTTTTCAAATCCAAATGTAATAGAAAACATGGCACTGGACCGATAAAAGGTTAGGAGCTAAAACTGAAACCCCCTAATAAAACCAAGACCCTTGAAAGACTAGGCCACAATGAAAAATATGCTTACCAAAGGTAAGACAGTATAGTTATATTAAAATAAGATCTAATTATCTTTATAAAACATTTAAGACCTAATTATCTTTACAATAAATAAGATCTAATTATCTTTAAAACAAAAACATTTGTAAGAGTAAAAAGGTCATTTTATAGGCATAAAAAGTCAATTTACAGGAACAAAAGGAATAATTCACCAGGAAAATAACAATCCTGAACTGTATGCACCTATAACATCTATCACAGTGCTCAAAGGAGTCATTACAGTTGTAGGGGTTCCTGAGACCATGCCACAGATAGCTGGACAGGTTCCAATGCAACCTGACACTTAGAGCCCCGTTCAAAGGATGCTGATTTGCAGGCTGGCTGATACAAAGGACCAGACAGAATGCCCAAGTGAGGTACACACTGTCTAATGCCCAACGAGTCCAAATAGAGTGATAGGCCTTCTTTTTGGTGGTGTGGTGAGGGTAGGGGAGGGTCAAAGAGACAACAGTTTTTCCTCAATTGTCAAAGGAACTAAACATTGTTAATCTGCCCAAATAGTCCCATGAAAGTTTACTTGGCAAGAAGGGCTGTGAATTTTGTTGCATCCATCAACTACCTCTGCTGGCAGAGGTGTAATAATAGTGCAAGTCAGGGCCACTATCTTGCTAAAAAACAGGACATCAAGAGATCATCTATACAGGAAAAGCTTTGGACATCAGAAGGTAAAGGAATTTTAGGATATAATCTTATCTAGTTCAATACGTCAGGAGCTTGTCACTTCTGTCTTCACAACAGGAAAAAAAGTTGAACTGAAAATCAACAACTCTTCTTAGATCCATCAAAGACTGAGGTCACAGAGCAAACTGCTGCCTCCAAAAATGTAAAGACAGGAAGACAGAATTACAGTTTAATTGAACAGAAGCCCAGCAGCAGAAGACTACTACTGGAGTCAGTACTAGAATATAAAAACTTAAATTGTAATTGACAAATGTCTGGAGGCTCAGTGTGAACCAGCTTGAGAGTTAAAAACCCCAGGGGACCCAGTAATGGAGACTCATACACTTGGATGAGTTGGATCAGTTTTACCTCCCACAGCCCCACGAGGTTCTCAGGGCATAGATAGGAGAAAATTCCTCTAGTTTCCCACAGGAGGAAGAAAAAAGTAATCAATATGAAATATGCCCTGAGCTTTCTATCCTCCCTAACAAAAACCTACCCTGAAGGGAAACTATTTTATCAGAGCCTAACCATCTTGGTTTTACCAGTACCTAACCCATCTACAAGAAGAGAAATAACCAGTCTCAGTCCCACCAAGCCTTCCTGTCTCACCTTAGGGGACGGGGGCTGAGAAGCATTTGTGCAGGTGACAGCCCAGGAGCACAGGCTCACTAAAAAGACTGAGCTGGGCAGTGGAGACAAAAATCTTGATCGAAGCCAGAGGAAAAAGAACAGCTTACCAGGAACAAAGGTACAAATTAACACCACACATCTCAGACACCAGGCAACCAGAAGAGAGTGGTGTGAACTGCTGAAAGTGTCAAAAGGGAAAAATAAACAACCTAGAATTGTGTATCCAGCAAAATTATCCTTCAAAAGTGAAGGAGAAATACTTCTCTCAGGCAAATAAAAACTGAGGGACTTTGCAGTGAGCAGACCTGCCTTGCAAGAAATGTTAAAATAATTTCTTGAGAGAGAAGACAAAACTCGGATCCACATGAAGAAAAGGAAGAGTATGAGAGAAAAAATACATGAAAATAAAATATTTTATTTCTCTTATTTTTAATTGATCTAACAGTCAACAATTTCTTCAAAATAATAACAGCAACAATGTATATAATGATTACAACTTGTGGGTAAGTGAAATAAATGACAATAATATTATAAGGGAGGAATTAGGAATATTCTGTTATAAAGCACTCGTGCTACCCATGAAGCACTAGAGTGCTATTTGAAAGTGGACTTGGAGGTCCTATAAAACGTATACTGTATAGGCCAACTACTAAAAAAGGTTTTTAAACAAGTATAATTTATATCCTAAGAGAGGAGAGAAATGGAATCACATGAAATGCTGAACTGAAACCAAAGAAGAGGTCGGACATGGCAGCACATGCCTGTAAAAAATCCCAGCACTTTGGAAGGCCAAGACAGGACTGCTTGAGCCCAGGAGTTTGAGACCAGCCTTGGTAAATTAGAATTACCTGGAGAACTTATAAAAAGTCCCAATGCCAAAGCGTAGGACCCTGTCCCTATAAAAACAAAAATAAAAAAATAGTCAGGCATAGTAGTGAGCGTCTGTGGGCCCAGCTATTTGGGAGTCTGAGGCAAGAGAATTACTTGAGCCTAAGAGGTCAAAGTTGCAGTAAGCCGTGTTCATGCTGCTGCACTCCAGCCTGAGTGACAGAGTGAGCCCCTGTCAATCAATCAATCAATAATCAAATATGGCAGAAAAAGAATGAAGGACACAAAAAGATGTAATCTTAAAAATTAATTATTTAACCCTTATCCTTGAGCAAATAGGAAAGCAAAGCCCAGAAAAGTAACTGATTAAAAAAAAAAAAAAAATCAGACAACTACAAATTGTAAAGCTGAGGTTTCAGTGAGTAATCAGAATATGGAGAAAAAAGCAAGGTACTATCATACCCCACCAAACATACACATACACAAATACACACACACACATACACACACACCCCTTGACTGGATTACTCTTAGAATAACAGCATTTTTAAAAAATCCATATATGATAGGTAAAAAATCAGTCCTCTACAGAAGCATTCCACTCTAGGAAAAAATGAGTAATTCTTTCTAGTTGTCTAAATTTTCTAACCTGCTTCAGTCTTAGGAAAAGAAACCTCTTTTTATGAGGATGAATGAGAACAACTAACTCTAAAAAATAATGTATACACTAGGAATCTTGGAAATACCTTGGAACCTTGGGTTCCAAGGGTCCCTAATTTCTAATGGTTCAGTTTTGACTTTATGATATTTTCTATTTGCAATGGAGTTACGTCCCAATAAACCCATCCTAAGTCGAAAAGTATCTGTAATCTTAAAACAGTAAGAATTTCCATCTAAAATTGTACCTAATCAATTGTTTTTGTACCTGGTTAACATATTAAGAGATCACTAAAAATAGGGTATGGTCAAAGAGAAAATATTTGGGAATATTTTTCCAGCACTGTTAAGTAGAAAAAATGTCCTGAAAAACAGAAAATTCCAATCCTCTGGATGATGATAATTGTATGTATACCTTGATATTAGAAAGTAACATAATTTAATTAACTAACTCAGTTCTGATTCCATGTTCATTAAGTAATCTTGTGAGAAAAAAGTGCCACAGGCTGCTAATTGGCCCTCAATATGACTCCCCTTCTAGAAAAAAGAAGGGGAGGGGAGGAGAGGGGAGGGGAGGAAGGGAAAAAGGAAGGAATTTTTACTGGGGACATGACCATCCCGAAGAAAGGCAACATTTCACAGCCTTCCATGCAGGCTAGATATGACCATCCATGTGACTAAATTTCTAGCCACTGTGATGCAAACAAAAGTGGTTTCTACCACTTCCTAGTTGTTCGCTTAACATAGGTGTTCTCAATCCCAGCACTACTGATATTTGAGCTGAGTAATTCTGTTCTAAGGGGCTTCCTGGACATGACAGGATAAATTTAGTAGCATCCCTGGCCTCCACTCATTACATGTCAGTAGCACATTCCACTACCCAACTCCAGCCCCTGTTGTGACAACCAAAAATGTCTCCAGGTATTGCTAAATGTCCTGAGAACCACTGCTTATAGGAAATGGCATAACCTCTATTTCCCCTTTCTTTCCTCCCTTCTGCTGAAATGTGGATGAGGTGGAAATCAGCTTGGGCCATGCAGCAAAAAGTCAGAGCTGGGAGAGCAAGAAAATCAGAGCTGGAGTCCCAGACTCCACAGAGTCATCATACTGGACTGATGTCATTTATGCCCAGACTATTACGTGAAGAAAAACAAAGTAATCCTCTATGGTCCCGTAAATCAGAGGTACTATAGCCCACAAGCTGAATCCAGTCCATTTCCTGTTTCTGTAAAAGATGCAACCATGCCTATTCAGCTACAGATTGTCTATAGCTGCTTTCATACTACAAAAACAAAGTAGTGGTGACAAAGAACATCTCACCCACAAAGTCTAAAATATTTGCTATCTGGCCCTTTACAGAAGAGGTCTGCCAACCTCTGGTGTACAAAATAGTGACAATGAGCGTTCACTGATTCTTGTGTGCTAAATACTATTCTAAGTGCATTGTATAAATTACCTCATTTAATCTCCACGACTACTTTATGAGATAAGTATTATCATCTCTATGTTACAGATGAGAAAATAAGGCAAAAGAGAGGTTAAATAACTTGCTAGAGGTCACCCAGTTAGTGACAGAGCTGGGATCTGAATCTAGGCGGTCTGCTTCTAAAGCCTGCTAAGACTGTGCTAATCAATGAAGCTGAGTATCTACTGACGTAATATCAGTTAGATTTTTTTGGTCACTAAGTCAATAGAATTTTAGTCGGCCATTGAGATTAATTTTAAATGTACTGTGTTGTCCTCTTTTATTTAGCAAATCCATATATCTATTTTTTCAAGGCAAAGCTTTTACTTTAGAACACTGATGAAAGTATCTTCTTTTTCCTAAATGTTTACGTATCTACAATTTCTATAGCAAACAGCAAAATTAACCCAAAATATACACTGAAGTATACTTTAGGGTCATTTAAAAAAAAAAAAAAGAATGTAATGAATGGATGCATACCAAGTTCCGGCAGGCACAGAAAAATTCGGTTTCTGCTTTACTTTGTATGACTGTAACATCTGCTTTGCATAATGTATCAACTCTCACATAACTAAGTGAGTAATTTCCTTTCTAAAATTGACCTAAAATGCTGCCATTTCAACAGCATTACCTTGACGTAATGTCACTGCTACAAATGTCCTGGGAGTTCCCATTCAAAACTGCCCTCAAAGTTAGCTTATAAGCCACTGTAAAACTCTATAGACACATTGTACAACCTTGAGCAAATCCCCTAAGACCTTTTTCACCAGCAAAGTAAGATTAATAATAGCAATATATTACCCATGCATGTTATAATATATAAAGTTTATTTCAAAATTAATTTTAAGAATACAAAATATAATAACTTTTTTTCTTTACAGATTTTCTTTAGGAATTTCTTTAGATAAAACAAAAAGGTATTTCTTTATTAGGATAATCTCAAGGCAACCAAATGCACATGAAGAATGGGGTCTTCCAGCTACAGAGGAGCAAAGAAATAGATAAATCTTCACCCTTAAAAAGCAACCTGAAAGCTGGACAAATACGACAAAACAACCATTTCAGTGGTCTGGAAATCAACCTGAAAAACATTTTATGCTTGAAAAACAGCTGCACTTCAGGTAAGAACACTGAAACTCTGTGGTATTCTGCTCTGGGACTAGCCCCATCACTTCCTGGCCCCAGCTGAGTCAGCATGAGGTTCTAAGGTAGATAGACCATGATGACTGGCAGCTTCTCAGCCACAGTTGAAAGAGGCTCCTCTGACTGGACATGATGGGCAACATCTACTCTCTGTGACTATGTCAACTAAAGTGACGTTCTGAAGGCTGACCAGCAGGAGAGGGTCAACAGTGGCTCTACTAGCCTGTCGTAGCAGTCCAGATAGAGACAAAGATATTCTTGGCCAAGGTACACAGTGGAGAAAAGAGGCTCCTGCTATTGACACACTCCTGGCCAACGCTGACGATGTGCACACGAGCACAGGAGACAAAAGGGCCTATCCAAAAATGAAACCCAGGCAAACTGGAAAACAGAAACTAAACTTAGAAAATGTTCATTTCTAAACCCACAGAAAGATCCAAAGGAAGATAGCCAAATAGAAGCCTCCCCCAGTCATCTTCCTCACAGGAACACCAAATTGAACACTACTTACATGAAAAAGCACCTTTATAAGAACCAAAAATCAGGTGAGTAATCACAGTCCTTGGTTTCAACTTCACATCACTGTTAGAGACACTAACGATGGTAGGAAAGACAGTCTTGAATTGTCAATGCCACCCCTTCCCCATCTCCTGGCAGTAGCTGCAGGGCACTGAGAGAGAATCTGTGCTTGCATTGGAACTCAGTGCTGCTGTCACAGCAGAAAGCAATGCCAGGCAGAACTTAGCCAGCACTCATAGAGGAAGCACTTAGACCGCCCTAGCCAGGGGAACTGCCCACCTCAGCAGTCAGAACCTAAGTTCTGTCAAGCTGCCCCTCTGCAGGCTAAAGTGCTCTGGGCTCCTAAATAAATCTGTAAGGCAGTCTAGGCTACAAGGAATACAATTCCTGGGCAAGTTCTGGTGCTGTACTGGACTTGGAGCCAATGGACTTGCAGAGCACACAACCCAGTGAGACACCAATGGGGCAGCCAAGGGACTGCTTGTGCCACCCTTCCCCCAACCCAGACAGCACAGCTTGCAGCCCTGGGAGAGACTCCTTTGTTCTGCTTGAAGACAGGAGAGGGAAGAGTAGAGGACTTTGTTTTGCAACTTGAATATCAGCTCAGCCATAGCGGGACAGGGTACCGGCAAAGTCTAGCTCCTAGATGACATTTCTAGACACACCCTAGGCCAGAAGGGAGCTCACTGGCTTAAAGAAAAGAACATAGTTCTGGTGGGATTCATCCTCTGCTAACTAAGGAGACATTGATTCCTGAATAATTAGCAGTGGCAACCAAGCAGTACTTGCCGTGGTCCTTAGGTGAGACTCAGAGATGTGCTGGCTTCAGGTGTGACCCAGCACATTCCAAGCTATGGTGGCTAGAGGGAGGGACTCTTGTTTGAGAAAAGAGGGAAGAGTACAGAGGACTTTGTCTTGCAGCTTAGTTACCAGCTGGACCCTGGTTGGGTAGACCACCAAGCAGGTTCCTGGAATCCCCACCCAGGCCTTGGCTCTTGGATGGTACCTCTGGACCTGCCCTGGGCCACACGGGAGCCAGCTGCCCTGAAGAGAAAGTCCTAGGACTGGCAGCATTCACCACAAGCTGACTGAAGAGCCCCCGGGCCCCAAGTGAACACTGGGGGTAGCCAGACAGTACCTGTCATGAGCTTGGGGCAGTGGTGGCCATGGGGAGAGACTCCTTTGCTCGGGGAAAGGGGAGGGAAGAGTGGGAAGGGCTCTGTCTTGTGACTTGGATGCCAGCCTAGCTGTAGTAGAATAGGGCACCAGGTAGATTCTTAAGGTTTCCAACTCCAGGCTCTGGCTCCCTGATGGCATCTCTGCACCCAGCCAGGGCAGGAGTAAACTCACTGCCATGAAAGCAGGAACATAGCCCGGATGGCTTTGCCACCTGCTGACTGTAGAGCCCTTGGGCCTTGAACAACATAGGCAATAGCCAGGTAGTGGTTACCATGGGCCCTGGGGGAAACCCAGTGCTGTGATGTCTTCAAGTCTGATCCAGGACAGTCCCAGTGGTGGTGGCACAGGGGTGCTTGTGTCACCCCTCCCCCAGCTCCAGACAGCTCCGCCCAGAAACAAAGAGTCTCCATTTGCTTGGGAGAAAGTAAGGAAAGAAAAAGAAGTCTCTGCCTGGTAATCCAGAGAATTCCCCAGGATCTTATCCAAGACCACCACGGTGATACCACTATGAGTCTAGAAGAGTCCAAGACTTGTCTGGGCAACATAAGAAGTCCTCATCTCTACAGAAAAATTTTAACAATTAGCCAGGCATGGTGGCACATGCCTAGAGTCCCAGCTACTGGAGAGGCTGGGGCAGGAGGATTGCTTGAGCCCAGGAATTTGAGCTGCAAGTGAGCTACAATCATGCCTCTGCACTCCAGCCTGTGTGACAGAGAGAGAATCTGTCTCTTAAAAAAGAAAAAAAAAAAAAAAGTCAGTTCCCTTCAGATTCATGCCATTCCACTTTAATATTATACTTTCTCTTTGTTGTTCATTAAGTCTTGCTTTCCAAGTCATCTTGCCTTATCCCAAGAAACTTCAACAATCAGAGAAAATCATGCAGTACCCTGCCTCTGAGTTCACTGATGCCATCTCTAAAGACCTCCTCCTCCACTCCACCTGGGTCATCTACTTCCTCAGTTTTTTATCTTGTTATCAAAACTAACCCAATTATGAAATTACTAATTCAGACACCCCACTCTCTCCTATTTTTCGAGATAACTATTCAACTGCTCTACTATGACTACTCTGCTTCACTGATCACCAATCCATTGAGCTGTCTTGATTTTCCATCAGCCTCATCTGGTTTTCATGATTTTAAACACCCTCTAATAACCTGACTCCCTCTTGCCCCATTGTTCTACAAGTAGCCTGTCTGGAGCCCAAATCTCAAACAGCATATCTTTAGCAAAACTAAAAGACAAAACCTGAGAAAGAATAATTTTTTTTTTTTTTTGAGACAGAGTCTTGCTCTGTTACCCAGGCTGGAGTACAAGGGCATGATCAGATCTCACTGTAGCCTCAACCACTGGGGCTCAATTGATCCTCCTACCTCAGCCTTCTCAGTAGCTGAGATCACAGGTGTGCATCATCATATCTGGATAATTTTTTTAAATTTTTTTATAGAGACGAGATCTCACTATGTTGCCCAGGCTGGTATTGAACTCCTGGGCTCAAGCAATCATCCTGCCTTGGCCTCTCAATGTGCTGGGATTATAGGCGTGAACCATCATGCCAAGCCGAAAGAGTAAGGATAAAAAAGGCAGCAAGATACCAGTAGAAAAATAGGCAAACGTTGAGCTGGGCTCAGCAGCACATGCCTGTAATCACTGCTTATTTGTGAGACTGAGGTAGGAGAAATGCTTGAGCCCAGGAGCTCAAGGCAAGCCTGAGCAAGACAGCACGACCCTATTTCAAAACAGAAAAAAAAAAAGGCAAAAATCACAAGCAGGTGCCTCACAAGAGGAAATATCAATTGCTTCATATAAATCTGCGTCCAACCTCACTAATAATCCAAGATGTCAAAATTGATACTATTCTTCATCTATCAAAATGTGTAAATTAAAAAACTTAATAGGCAAGGCTAGCAAGGGACCAACGAATCTACCATTCTTAGGAACTGCTAATTAGCTGCATAAATTACTACATTTCTGAAAGGCAATTTGGCAGTATCTTTTAAGATTCTTTAAAATGTGTTTTATAGAAAGCTAGATTTTTTAAAAGTATAAAAATCACGGAGGAAAATGTTCACCACAACGCTGAAAACAATATAAACATAAAATATGTGGAGAATGGTTCCATATATTGCATAACAACATGTCACACTACACACTCAGAATCTGAACTCAGAAAGGAAATAAATTTAAATAAAATTATCTCCATTCCAAATCCAGGGACTAGTTCTGGTCCCGAATCAAATGGCGTAGGTTTACATTTCCTTGCTCCTCCCCTTTAAGTATATTTAAAATTCCCAGAAATAATCTAACAGACAATCATAAAAGAACTTTGAAAGGCAAAAAGAGGAAGGCAGAATGGCTAGGGGCCTCAGGACTTGAAGAACAATATGATATTACATTACCCAAGTTTTTCAGCATCATAGGAAAGGTTAAAAAAAACAAGTTTCCTGAGCATTCCTTTAATCTGCTATAATTCAGACTGGGCACTAGAGAGCCCTAAAACCCAGAACTATCAACAGACTTAGATCCAAAAGGGCCCCCAAGCCTGCCTAAAGAAGCAGAAAATGGGCAGCCTGGAGGAAATCTAGCAGGTGGTCCCATCCCTGACTCCATACCTGGAGTTGCAGGAGGGCCCACCATGACGGAATGAGCAATGCCAATAAAGATCAGGCAGGGGAACTTCATCTACTGCCCCATATGCAGTACAGCAGGTAGGCCCACATTACCCACATCAGCAGCACCAGTCGGCACAGTTGCTATCTCTTAGCCTTCCACCCAGCAGCAAAGAACTATGTTTCCCAACTCCCCACCCAGGAGCAAAGAGTGGCCCAAGACAAGAGCCTTCCTTCCACCCCCACAGGCAATATCAACAGTAACTGAATGGAAGCTCCGCTAGCACCAGGTAGGAGTCCACATGGTGGGGCTAGGAGAATGCTCACAGACCCATGAGTCCTGAGCCCAGCATCTACCATGCATTCTCCACTCAGCAGCAACCAGCCCAGAAAAATCCACTCCACTCTCACAGGTGGCATGATCAAGGACTGAATGGAAGTCCCGACAATGCCAGGAGAAAAAAAATTGAGACTAGAAAAGCACAGCAAGAGCTCTAAAAATCAAATCATCATTGAAACCACAGATCTCAGTAGTATGCCAGGACCTATACACAAAACCTAAACAGGGCAATTACCTACTAAGATAGATCATTTAGATAGCATCATGAAATATTAAAATGTTCTTATTTATTAAAAAAGAAAAGAAAGGGCTTAGCACAGTGGCTTATGCCTATAATCCCAGCACTTTAGAAGGCCACAGGAGGAAGATCACTTTGAGACCAGGAGTTAAGAACAGCCTGGACAACACAGCGAGACCCCATCTCTATAAAAATTAAAAATTAGCAAAGTGGTGGAGCACACCTGTAGTCCTAGCTACTGGGGAAGCTGAGGTGGGAGGATCACTTGAGCCCAGGAGTTTGAGGTTGCAGTGAGCTATGATTATGGCACTCCAGTCTGGGTGACAAAGAGAGACCATGTCTCAAAAAATAAATAAATAAATAAAATGGAAAAAACTGTAATTTTTGAAACATTATTTTACAAAAGGCTTTTAAGAATTTAGGGAAATACTGAAGATATAATGTAAAATTTTAAAAGCAACAGACAAACTTACATATACAGTATTGCTTTAGATATTTGTTAAGCATATAAAAGAAAATGGAAAGCAATATTCCAAAATATTATCAGTCATTACACCTCTTGGTAACAAATTATGAATTTTTCCTGTTTTTATATTTTCCAATTTTACTAAAGTACTTGTTTAATGTTTACTAGCTGTATAATTAAAACTCTAACCACAGGGTACTAAAACTAGTGATACAAAGAGCTGTGAGAACACGCAGCTCATGATTCTGTAAAAGAGTGGGAGTGACCTTAATGAGATGATGTAACACAAGTGTGTTGTCTTTTACATACCTGTGGATCTGTCCATTTTTATGCAGATATTCCAGCCCTTCCAGTACTTCTCGGAGTATAGTAGCAATGGTAGATTCATCTAGGACTCCACTTTTGTGTTCCCCTTTTGCCACAATGTGCTTAATAATATCCAGAACAGAACCTGAAAACAGAAGGCATAATTTTCTAAAAATCTCTAAATCATTCAATATAATTCAGATCCATTTTAGAATCAAAACACAGGCGAACCTTCTCATAAATTTAACTGTATAGGAATGAAAAAAAAACAGCAAATATAAGGAAATACAAAATTTTTAAATGAATAACTTATTTTCAGTCGGGCATGGTGGCTCACACCAGTAATCCCAGCACTTTGGGAGGCCAAGGTGAGCAGATCACAAGGTCAAGAGATCAAGATCATCCTGGCCAACATGGTGAAACCCTGTCCCACTAAAAATACAAAAATTAGCCGGGTGTGGTGGTGCATGCCTGTAATCCCAGCAACTCAGAAGGCTGAGGCAGAATTGCTTGAACCTGGGAGGCAGAGGTTGCAGTGAGCTGAGATTGCGCCATTGCACTCCAACCTGGCGACAGAAGTCCAGTCTAAAACAAAAAGTAGCCTGCTAATATTCAAATAGTATGTTATGCTAGTGTCTCCTTTGGACATCTAGTGAGAATCTGAAGAGGTAGTAGAGGATATCTAACTCCCCCTAAATAATGCCTAGGTAAGCCACGCTCATCAGTAATATTATAAGATACCACAAACCAATGCAGGCTTTTAACACCAGATTAGAATATGCACTGCTGTATGACTAAAGATATAAAAATACAATTGAAATGCCAATCAAATCAGGAATGAAATACTTGAATCACATATATATATACAAACTAACTTAGGACTAAAATTATTTTTAGGTTAATAAATTATAGAACTAAAATCGGCAAGGAGAAGACAAATACAAAAAGAATAAAAATTACAGTTCTCTTTGACTAACACCCCAGATGTATTATCAATCCTAAACTTCCCAGAATAGGAAATAATGCTCCTAGTAAAGGTTGAAGGTGGGGAGGAAAAGACACCTACAGTAATTAAAAGCACAATGCTGCCTGCCAAAACTGAAGATCATAATCAGTAAAAAGTTTGGTGGAAATTCATAAGATTTCTGACAGTATAATGGCCCATAACAATCACAGAACCAAAACAAAACAATTTCCAATATTAGCAACTGTGCCAAGAAGTCTAGAACATTACATAGACTGCACTGAAAAGATTCAATACTCATTTCTTGGTACAAGACTTCAGTGATCAAGACTAAAATCAAAACAACCGCTTACCTAGTTCTCTTGAAAACTTGCCCTACTGGGTACTTTTACTTCATACACTTAACAAGAAAAAATATACTTCCCAATACATAGAAAGAAACAGAATTCTCAAAAACATGAGGGATTGAACATGTTTATTTTAGCTCCCACTTAAAATCCACTAACTTGGTAAACTTGATTAAAAAGACATAAACCCACAATTTAAAAAGAGGATCAGAAAGATGACAGAAGACAGATGGCAACAATATTCTAGAAGATAGCAGAAAAAGTAACCAAGCACAGTGGAGAAATCTGAACTTCAGTGCTTGCAGAGGAACTATGCCATTTAGGACAAAGTGATCCCTACCCAGAGCTCCAGAGAGGCTCAAAACCACACACAGCAAGTACCATATGTGAGGGAGGAGTGGAGGACAGGGCTGAAAACAGGAAAACTGGTTGAAAGTTCAGATAAGAGAATAAGAGTCTTCCTCCCAGAGACTTGCCCTTTAGTACTCGCCACCTCCAGTAGGAGATAGGCAGTTTAGTCTCTGTGAACCAGAGAGGCTCACTCTCCAGAAAGCTCCCAGACAGGTTTCCCAACACATTACTACACTGGTTCTTTCCCCTCTCCATTGCTGGGATTCACAAGTTTGTGACCCAAAAGGGGAGAGACCTAAGAAAGAAGTTTGTTCTGCTTAGTTTAATCAACCACACGTGAATCCCCAAAGCAAAACGATTATACCAAAGGCCCACATGTTCCACTGTTCAAGAAATCCAGGCCACATAAGTACTTCAGTAAGAAAACAGTTATGTTAACACTGATCAAGTTCCATGTTTGTAACGTAATACCTAAAATAAGGAATGCAAAGGAAAACCAATTCCTACTGGAAATGAAAAATTATCACAACTCCTTCATTCAACAATTAAGCCCTATTACATTACATGTGAGATCTAAGACTGGGTGCCCCCGAATATGACAAGATATACATGACATGATTGCTGACTTTAAGGGAACTTCCAGTCTGGTAGATCAAACAAATGCAGCATCAAAGATCCTGGGGCACCTAAAAAGTGACTATATCTGTAAAGAGTTTGAAGCAGGAGCTCCTTTTCAAACTTTCAGATTTTTATTGATTTCACACCATCCAATGATCAATGAGGAGACTGAAGCAATGCCCATCTCTAGCCTGTATGTCCAGAACAGACATTTTGAACAAAGCCTATATATGAAACCCTTCTGATCTGGCTAACAATTTCAGTTTCAAACTCCTCCCAACAATATTATTATTATAGGTGGAGGAATCATCATGTCACCAAGACCTTCATCCTTAATTGATGAAGGACCAGACACTGGTCCTGTAAGGTACCCCCCTGCCACTTCTTATCCATTTAGTTTTTTAAGCCTCTGGTAGCCTCTAACTCGATGACAGTGTTTATAATCCTCCATCCTCAAACATCAAAATTATAAAGAATTCTTCAGGTCAACTAAGAGAAAGGTGAAGAGAAAATATGCTAAGCAAAAGGAGGCAGTAGATTATCACTGATTCAATTAACACCTAAGGTAGGAATAATGAGGGAAAGCTATAACTGTGTATGTAGTATTTTGTACTCATGCCTAATTTGTAAGAAATAGTATATAGGAATAATCTGTTCTCAAACTTTAACGTGTGAAGGAATTACTTGGCAAACTAGTAAAATTGCACATTCCCAGGCCATATACAACAGTCATTCAAGAGAACTGAGGTAGGGCCCAAGAAGCTGCATTTCAAAAGGCAGTTAACTTAGACTGCTTTAATGAAAGCTGTCCATTAAAATCCAAACATTTTTCTTTTTTTTTTTTTTTTTTTTTTTTTTTTTTTTGAGACGGAGTTTCACTCTTGTTACCCAGGCTAGAGTGCAATGGCGCGATCTGGGCTCACCGCAACCTCCGCCTCCTGGGTTCAGGCAATTCTCCTACCTCAGCCTCCTGAGTAGCTGGGATTACAGGCATGTGCCACCATGCCCGGCTAATTTTTTGTATTTTTAGTAGAGACGGGGTTTCACCATGTTGACCAGGATGGTCTCGATCTCTTGACCTCGTGATCCACCCGCCTCGGCCTCCCAAAGTGCTGGGATTACAGGCGTGAGCCACCGCGCCCGGCCCCAAACATTTTTCAAAGTAAAAATAAATCAATCAAATAATGGGAAACAAGGGTATTTTTGTTTGGATACAAACAAAATTTTGTAGCAAAGCAAAAAGTTTCAATGTAGATCATCTATTCCCAAAAAATAATCCCCATCAGACTTCATGGCCTGTGGCATGGAACATGTTAAAAGCAATGCAAAAATTTAATTGTCCAACAAAATAATGACAGAATATGAAAATAATATTTGACAAAGTAGTGAAGTAGCTGCTGGCTTCAGACACTTGTTAAGTCTGAAAATTATAACTCAATCAAATTAATTACCCCATCAACAAGTTAATTTCCTCAGTTTACTTGTAGAAGATACTCTTTAAATATAAAATCAACTCATTCAACTTAGTTACTGGTATCTCTGCTAACAAGTTTTTTGTTTTGTTTTGAGACGGAGTCTCACTGTCACCCAGGCTGGAATACAGTGGCGAAATCTTGGCTCACTGCAACCTCCACCTCCTGGGTTCAAGCAGTTCTCCTGCCTCAACCTCCTGAGTAGCTGGAACTACAGGCATGCACCACCATGCATGGCTAAGTTTTCTATTTTTGGTAGAGACAGGGTTTCACCATGTTGGTCAGGCTGGTCTTGAACTCCTGACTTTATAATCCACCCACCTCGGCATCCCAAAGTGCTGTGATTACAGGTGTGAGCCACCGCACCCAGCAAGAAGTTTTAATCAATCTTTAGCTACTACTAGTAGTAAAAGACTTTACTGCTTATGTCTTCCTAAACCTCAGAAGATTTCAAAGGGGCCACAATTTGCTTGGTCTGAGTATTCCATTTTTGACCAAAAGATGTTACAGAAATTTAAACACCCTGCATTGTTGCTTGAACATCCAAAGCTGGTCACTACTAATATGAGACATTTTACCTCCTGCTTTAGATCAAGGAAGTCCCCATGTTCTTTATCTCTTAGAAAAAGACAAAGCTAGGCCGGGCGCGGTGGCTCATGCCTGTAATCCTAGCACTTTGGGAGGCTGAGGCAGGTGGATCACCTGAGGTCAGGAGTTCAAGACCAGCCTGGCCATCAGGGTGAAACCCCATCTTTAAAAAAAAAAAAAAAAGACAGAAAAAAAGAAAAAGACAAAGTTGAGGGCATGCTTAAACAACTATCTAAGACAGTGAATTTACATTAGATTTCTGCATTTCTACACTTACTCCCTTTAAGTACTACAGGTACCTCTTTTTTCATCTCAGAAGTTTTTTTAAATTACTTGGATTTTTAAAAAGCTTACATTTGCAGTTTGGTGCTAATAAACTGTGGAAATAACTATTTATACCAAAAGTGCTTCTAACTTCTAAAGCTTAACTTCCTGTAGTAATAAATCCCAACATTCAATATGAGAGTTTTAATTAGAAAAGATAGGAATACTACAGTTATAAGGAAGCATCATAAATTGATTATAATATTGACACAACTAAATTTATTTTAACCAGGATGTACACTTGGTTGGTGGGCTTAAGAGTGACTCATTATTCATTTTATGAATTAGTTTATTAAATTCTACATCAGTACAATGTTCCTAAATCAATATGCTTTTGTTTTCAATATTCTGACTAAAAAAGTTGATGTGAAAGAAGGTACCCTATACATACTTTTGTTAACTCTGGTTATTTATATTTTTTAATTTGGGGAGTCTTTGCTTATCAGTAAGTCTCTTTCAATAGTCCTCTTCTCTCATTCTCTCTGCTCCCGCTGTGAATCTGTCAGTTCTCAAGACACACACACTGCATCCTGTCTCCATCCCCTTTTGCACAGTATTCTAGCTGGATCACATCTCCCATCCTTCCCGAGTACTAACTCTAGCCCCCATTTCACCTGGCTAATTATTAGTTATTCTTTTTAATTTTTAATTTTTTTTTAGAGACAGAGTCTCACTCTGTTGCCCAGCTAGACTGTGGTGGCAAGATCATAGCTTGCCTTAACCTCGAACTCCTGGCCTCAAGCTCTCCTCCAGCCTCCCAAGTAGCTAGGACAACTGGTCCAAGCTTAGCAAATTGTTTTATTTTTGGTAAAGACCGGGTCTTTCCATGTTGTCCAGGCTGGGCTGTTGAACTCTTGGCCTAAAGCAGTCTTTCTGCCTCAACCTCCCAAAGCACTGGGACAGCAGGCATGAGCCACCTCACCAGGCCAATTATTACCCTATTCGTTAGCTCTCAGCTGGACGTCACCTCCTGAGGTAAGTCTTTGTTAATCTCACTGCAACCGTTCTCCCTCAAGGTTAAATTCTCCTGGAACTTGTTCCCATAGTCCACGAGAGCAAGGAACTGATAACTTTATTCACCAGTGTACTGGAGATCAGTAAGTATTTGATGAATGGCATTTTAATTAAGCTACAATCCTGATACATCTTCCTCCTGTTTAAAAAAAAAAAAAAAATATTGGCCGGGCGTGGTGGCTCATGCCTGTAATCCAAGCACTTTGGAGGCCAAGGTGGGCAGATCACCTGAGGTTGGGAGTTCAAGACTAGCCTGACGAACATTGTGAAACCCCATCTTTATTTAAAAAAAAAAAAAAAAATTTAAGCTGTGCTGAGTTCTAACTTTTGTTTTCTAAATGTTGCCTAATGTATCACCTCAGTTTAAATGTTTATTCATTTTATAACAACAAAAGCAAGATTTCATTTTCCTAAAACAAATGCAAAATTTTTAATATTTAAAAGGTTTAGGCTGGGTTCCACGACTCACACCCATAATCCCAGCACTTTGGGAGGCTGAGGACCATCCTGGCTAACATGGTGAAATCCCATCTGTACTAAAAATACAAAAAAATTAGCCGGGCATGGTGGCACATGCCTGTAGTCCCAGCTACTTGGTAGGCTGAGGCAGGAGAATCACATAAACTCAGGAAGCAGAGGTTGCAATAAGCTGAGATCATGCCACGGCATTCCAGCCTGTGTGACACAGCGAGATTCCAACTCAAAAAATAAAATAAAATAAAATAAAAGGTTTAGATATAATGATCATGTTGACTCATAAAAATATAAGCACTTATAAAAAGAGTTATGACTAAATGGAACATGTTTGAAAATTATCCTCCAAGAAATCTGCCAAGTGCTAGTCTTGAAAAATTGGGTAACGTCCCAGAAAACTTAAGACCAGACCAAGAGGGTCAAAGAGCCACATTTAAAAGACATCCCACCCATTTACATGTCCTACCCCTTCCACGATCAAGACATATACGCACTAAGAGAGGAACAGGAATTCTTAAAAAAAAAAAAAAAAAAAAAAGCCATTCTGCTTAGGAGTAGCAGAAAGAAGGATGGGCTAGCATACAGGTATGGACAGGAGAATTAAGCAATTTATTCCCATTCATCAGAAGACTTTTTTGCAAAACATTAAAACCTTTGTATTACATATTCTTATAAATTATAAATTAAAAAATTATGTTATAGGTGATCAATAATGAAAGATACAGTATTACCTAATACTCCCATATCTCTCCATACAGAAAGAACCATGCTTGACCACCATCTTGAAAGGTGGTTGGTGTTAGCAAGGCTTCCAACCATCATATGAACAGGGCCTTTAACAAAGCAATCCAGTTTCTCCAGTGTGTCACTAATGGGATTGAAACAAAAAGGTGATTCTGGCTACACTGAAAAGCATCAAATAGCAAGGGATTATTACTATTAATGACTAAAATTTATTGTGCACCTATTACATGTCAGCACAGTGGTGGACGATTTACATTTATCATCTCATTTGCTCCTCATCAATCCTCTGAAATACAGAAAGGTATCCCCATTTAACAGATAAGTAAAAAGGTTCAAAGAGATGAAAGAGTTTTCCCAATGACATACAAGTGCTAAGTAGAAAAACTGAAATTTAATTCTAAAGTCTATGCTGTTTATAGTCTCTCTGGGGAAGTATAGTGTTCAGTGAGATATAGCAATAAAATTGCAAACTAAACAAACATGGATTCTCTTTTCTGTAACTCTACATTTTAAGATAGAAAATCATACTCCCTCACAAAATACACATGCAAGTCAAAACCAAGCAGCATAGTGACAGGAAGACCAGTGTGGCTGCATCACTCACTAGTCCTAGCTGTCTTGCCATGTGATTCAAATCCATGCCTTGGCAAAATGACTAATGTACCAAATGGCATGGGGCTTTCAGGTAACCATAACAAAATGTTCAATCTATACATGCCAAGGTTTCATAGTTTACAATCAGCAATATTTATATTTTATTGTAAGAATAAAGCAGAAATAACTGTATATATATTACAAGATAAAGCACTTAAGTAATTATCTTAATATTGGGTACCAAGATTTTCTGTGTAAAGGAAAAGAGATTCAAGTATAATATTAAAGAAGCTTAAAAAGTCAAGGACATTAAATTTGTATTGGAAATATTAATGTCAAATTATGATTTATTTTTAACCTACTATATTTCCAAGCTCTAGCAGCAATGACACTAGAGTAGTAATGAGCACTCCAAGCATCCAAGCTTTGCTTTCTTCTAAGTACCATTCCCGAGTAAAAAATATCAAAGCTCATTAGAATATTGGCTGATTCAAGGTCTGGGAAAATGAATATAAATATAACCCTAGGGAATCTTGAATTAAAATGTAAAGATATAATGAAAGACTGATGGGTTCATATCAAGAGGACGCAAGAGTGACTTTGAAAGGGCTCCCACTGACAAATTTTGGACAACCTGCATATCAGAAAGAATAGAGTATAACTGATGGAAAGACACTGAATACATAAAAATTTTTGGGTCTTTAATAATACTCCAGAAAGTACAGGCCCTACCCAACTGGAAAAAGGGAAATTTTTAAACCCTCTCAGTTCCTACCATTGCAGATGATTACTAGACCAACTTTTTACTCTAAAACTTGGTACTTAAAAAAAAAAACTCAATTATTTATCTCACCTTTTCAGTAGGAACTAGAGTACAGATTAATCAGTGTCCCAGTTGATAAGGAAAAGTTCTACACAGAAGGATGCCAGCTTATAAATATAAAAGATATGATGCTGTGGCCGGGCGCGGTGGCTCAAGCCTGTAATCCCAGCACTTTGGGAGGCCGAGGCGGGTGGATCACGAGGTCAGGAGATCGAGACCATCCTGGTCAACATGGTGAAACCCCGTCTCTACTAATACAAAAAATTAGCTGGGCATAGTGGCGCGTGCCTGTAATCCCAGCTGCTCAGGAGGCTGAGGCAGGAGAATTGCCTGAACCCAGGAGGCGGAGGTTGCGGTGAGCCGAGATCGCGCCATTGCACTCCAGCCTGGGTATCGAGCGAAACTCCGTCACAAAAAAAAAAAAAAAAAAAAAAAAAAAGATATGATGCTGTAAGAAAAATCACCATTTTACAACCCGATTCAAACAAGGATTCAAACAATGAATATGAAAATCATTTGAAAAAAGACTTATGGAGAACTGGACACTCATTAGATACTCACAAAGTATCATCTCACAGATTACTTGCCAGCTACAAAGGGGAAAATGTTACCTTTTCCATGGAGAGGCCTAGTTGTCCTAATCTTAAGCAAACAAAACTAACATCACTATTAAAAAGACAATCAGATAGCAATTTCCTGATGTAACACAATATGAAGTACACAGCAACACCCAGAAGTATCCTCCCCCAAAATATTTAACTTGAATTTAATCAAGCCTTCAGATCTAATTTTCAATATACAAGAAAAAAGAGGAATATATAAATCAAGTTAAATGCCACCAAGAAGAAATAATCAGATAAATCCAGAATATGGCACATTCTACAAGATAACTGGACTAGACTCTTCAATAAGTTTACATCATGGAAGGGAGGAAGCAAGAAGGAAGAATCCTAAATTAAGAGAGATTTAGACCAGGCACAGTGGTTCACACCTGTAATCCCAGCACTTTGGGAGACGAAGGTGGACGGATCGCTTGAAGACAAGAATTGGAGATGAGCCTAAGCAACACAGTGAGACCCCGTTTCCAAAAAGAATTTATACTAAATAACAAAATTAGTTGAGCATGGTGGTACATGCCTGTAGTCTCAGCTACTTGTGAGGCTGAGACAGGAGGATCACTTGAGCCCAGGAGTTTGAGGCTGCAGTGAGCCATAATTGTACCACTGCACTCCAGCCTGGGTGACAGAGCCAGTCTGTCTCTAAAAAAAATTGAGAGATTTAAGCAGCATGACAACGAAATGAACCAAATGCAAGGTGTGAAACCTGTCTTGGCTCACAGATTAGCATCTTCAGCAAATACTATATTTTCAGTACCTCCTCAAATGCAAATGGCCATGAAAACAAAATCAGGATAAAAAAGAAGGAAATTTTATTAACTTTTCAAACCATGGTACTTATAGCATTTCCTTGTACTTTACTCACCTCCACTTAGCAGCTTCATGACAAGCCACAGCTCATCTTTTACCACAAAAGATGTGTAGTAAGATACAATATTAGGATGATGGCATTGACTCATGGCTTGAATTTCTTTCTACAAAGAAGAGAAAACATGATAATTCATTATATGCAAGCCTAAAACAAATCTTGTGAGTTAGCAAATTCAGATTTTGAAATCTCAAGACTTTGTCACACCATTCTGGGATGTCCATAGCTCTGATTTCTTCAAGAATAGATAAACCAATAAAACCACTGTCTCCCTCAGTCCATTCTGACTCAACTTCTTCCTCCACTCATTATACTAATAATCTTTCAAACTAGAAACACACTATTTAACACACCCTGGCACAACACTCCAGGAGGCCTCCTTTGGAACATGTATTTTTGCTTCAAGGTGCCCTTGAAGAACCGTCTTGGGAAATCTGGTTATATAGGTACAAAGGATATTAACTAATAAACAGGGTTTTTTAAATTATTATTTGTGTAGGGTTTTTTTTTTTTGCAACATATTACTTCATTCCATTTTTGTGAAATGATTAACAATTCTCACACTAAAGAGAAACAAACTGAAACAGGACAACATCAAAAACTAAATCCAGAGCAGAAATCTGAGCCACAAGTCTAAGCTTACTCTATCTCAGCTTATGATTTTAAATTAGATTTGGTATGACAAAATGCCTTATAAAGCCCTGTGTGATCAGGGCGCTGTTTACCTCTTTGGTCTCATTCCTGTGCCCCTTCACAACCCAGTACCTGATACAGCCACAGAAAACTCCAAGTGAGTCATGCTTCTTTTAACTCTGGACATTTAAACCCTATTGTGCCTCGGCCTCAAATACACTTCCCCCATCATCTCTGCCTAGCTAACTCCAACTCTTCCTTCTGATCTCAGTCTAGACAGAATTTCCTTCCAGCTTCCCAGCTTTAGTTAGATGCTCCTTCTCAGCTTCCAAGTACCCTGTATATCTCCTCCCATCATGGTACATAAAATACTGGATAGTACACTGTGTGCTTATTTGTCTGTCTCTCCCTGCTAGGCTGACAGCTCCATAAAGGAAAGTACTTAAAAGTAGATTCTTAATCACTATGGAACTCGTCTGACTATACTGTAACTGCCCATTTGTTTACACATCCCCCACAAAACTGTAAGCTCAGTGATAACTAAAACAGTTCTTAGCATATATCATTGTGCCTGGCACACAGTACACCTTCAATAAATATTTGCTGAATGAATGAAATACTGCAGCACTATATATGGCTTTTCACTTATTAATGTACCTGCCCTATGCCCTTGGTATTTGTTCAGTAAGATCAATTGCGTGAAAGTCATCCATAATCCCTGATTCATAAGGAATGCTCAGTAAATGCTAACTTTCCATTTTTCACCTTCTTTACTTGAATGTAACTTCCTTTATGGCAAGGATCTTGTCATATACATCTTGCAACCCTGAAATCACCAGCACAGTCTTCTGTACTAAAAGCTAAGTAAATATGAAAGAAAAGGAAGAAAGTATCTGGCTCTGTCACTCAGGCTGGAAGCGTAGTAGCACAACATCTCAACTCACTGCAATCTCCACCTCTCAGGCTCAAGCCATCCTCCCATCTCAACCTCCCAAGCATCTGGGACTACAGGCATGCACCACATCTAGCTTTTTCTTTTTGTATTTTTTGTAGAGACAAGGTTTTGCCATGTGGCCCAGGCTGGTCTCAAACTCCTGGGCTCAAGTGATCCTCCTGCATTGAAATCCCAAAGTGCTAGGTCTGTAGGCATGAGTCACCACACCTGGCCTCATGTTAAATTTTTAATGTTTGCAGTACATTAGTATTAGAAATGTGTTGGCACACTTGAAAGGATTTTTAAATAATAGCTTTATTTATTTATTTTTTATTCTTATTTTTTTGAGATGGCGTTTCGCTCTCGTTACCCAGGCTAGAGTGCAATGGCGCGATCTCGGCTCAATGCAACCTCCGCCTCCTGGGTTCAGGCAATTCTCCTGCCTCAGCCTCCTGAGTAGCTGGGATTACAGGCATGCGCCACTATGCCCAGGTAATTTTTTGTATTTTTAGTAGAGACGGGGTTTCACCATGTTGACCAGGATGGTCTCGATCTCTTGACCTCGTGATCCACCCTCCTCGGCCTCCCAAAGTGCTGGGATTACAGGCTTGAGCCACTGCGCCCGGCCAATAATAGCTTTATTTTTGAGATGGGGTCTCTCTCTGTCACTCAGGCTGGAGTACAGTGGTGTGATCATGGCCCACTGCAGCCTCAACCTCCCAGGCTCAAGTGATCCTCCCACCTCAGGCTCCAGACTAGATGGGACTACAGATGTGCACCACTATACCTGGCTTTTTTTTTTTTTTTTTTAATGAGACAGGGTCTTGTTTTTTAAACCAGGTTGGAGTGTAGTGGTGTGACCCAGCTAACTGCAACTTCAACCTCCTGGGCTCAACCTCCTGGGCTCAACCTCCTGGGCTCCTACCTCAGCCTCCCAAGTAGCTGGGACTAAAGATATGTGCCACGATACCTGGCTAAATTTTGTATTTTTGTAGAGCCGGAGTCCTGTGTTGCCCAGGCTGGTCTTGAACTCTTGGGCTCAAGCAATCCACCCAATTTGGCCTCCCAAATGCTGGGATTACAGACGTGAGCTCTCGTCCCTGGCCGGCTAATTTTTTTATTTTTCACAGACAGAGGCTCACTATGTTGCCCATGCTGGTCTCAAACTCCTGGAATCAAGCAGTACTCCCACCGTGGCCTCCCAATGTGCTAGGATTACAGGTGTAAGCCATTATTTCTGACCTATAACAGCTTTATTGAGATATAATTCACACACCATAAAATTTACTCTTTTAAAAGTGTCCAATTCAGTGTACTCAAAGAGTTGTACAACCATCACCAATTAATTCCAGAATGTTTCATAACTCCAGAAGAAACAGTGTACAGTTGTCCCTCAGTATATGTGGGGAATTGGTTTCAGGACCCCCAAATATACCCAAATCCATGCAGAACCCTCATTGTGTGAAAAGTCAGCCCTCTGTCTATGTGAGTTTCTCATCCTGTGAATACTGCATTTTCCATCTGCATTTGATTGGAAATAATCTTTTTTCTTTTCTTTTTTTTTTCTTTTTTTTTTTTTTTTTTGAGACAGGGTCTTGCTCTGTTGCCCAGTCTGGAGGGCAGTGGCGTGATCTCAGCTCACTGTAACCTCTGCCTCCTGAGTTCAAGCGATTCTTTTGCCTCAGCCTTCCGAATAGCTGGGATTACAGGTGCGTGCCACCACCCCCGGGTAATTTTTGTATTTTTAGTAGAGACGGGGTTTCACCATGTTGGCCAGGCTGGTCTCGAACTCTTGACCTCAGGTGATTTGCCTGCCTTAGCCTCCCAAACTGCTGGGATTACAGGCGTGAGCTACCACACCCGGCCCTCTTTCAAATTACTTTATACCTCCCCTGAGACATGTGTCACACTCTGCCTTGTACAACAGGCAAGAACCTCAACTTTTCAACTGGATTGTGAAACACCTGTTAGAAGTGTTTTAAGCCTCTTGATGTCCCCCATAGATGTCCAATGACTTCAGTCCTACCATCTATCAGAGAAGAGAAATATTTCAAAATACTACAATGTGTCTTTCTTAGAGAAAAGCTTAGAAGTACAATCTCTGGAAACAATAAATATAATAAGATTTGATAACTGATTTTCCCATCACACTTAGCAAAGGTTATCAGATAGAAAATACATGGCAAGAGAAAGGAGCAATACACTGCCCACTCACTAGTAACTGTCACATGATACACACCTGTTAGCCCAGTTTACATGGGCGCTCTTTGGAGAACCCAAAGACTATACAGAGTTCTTTGGAGAACCCAAAGACCGCTTTGTAAATAAATTTTAATATCACAACATCAAAAGTTTAGTACATTGATCTTACAGATTTTTTTTTTTTTTTTTTTGAGACGGAGTTTTGCTCGTTACCCAGGCTGGAGTGCAATGGCACGATCTCGGCTCACCGCAACCTCCGCCTCCCGGATTCAGGCAATTCTCCTGCCTCAGCCTCCTGAGTAGCTGGGATTACAGGCACACGCCACCATGCTCAGCTATTTTTTTGTATTTTTAGTAGAGACGGGGTTTCACCATGTTGACCAGGATGGTCTCGATCTCTTGACCTCGTGATCTACCCGTCTCGGCCTCCCAAAGTGCTAGGATTACAGGCTTGAGCCACCGCGCCCGGCCTCTTACAGATTTTTTTAAGGTAAACTGAAGGGTTTCACATCTCTCAGAAATAGAGCCTCTGGCACTCAGATCTCGGTATCCCGTAGAACAGGTCCTGGTATCACAAATAAACCAGGTATTCTCTACTACATTCCTGAAGTTTCATCAGTATGTGGTGAGATCTTACCTGCTTGCCTCCCCCAACCCCAAAAACCCAAGTATCTTAAACTTGCTTTACTAAAATTTACTTTTCTCCTTTACTTATTTGCTAAGTATTAATACATGCAAACTATATTTGCAACATAAAACGTATTGAAAAATGAGCAAAATGTACATGTATCTAACCAATTTTTTCTTTTTAATAAGATATAACAAATTTGCATTTCTCTAAAAGCTGCCACTGTAAGAACAAAAATATTGCTTTCAAGAATGTCAAATGATATTTAAAAAGAAATGTTCAGCTGGGCACCGTGGCTCACGCCTGTAATCTCAACACTTTGGGAGGCCGAGGCAGGCGGATCACCTGAGATCAGGAGTTCAAGATCAGCCTGGCCAACATGGTGAAACCCCATCTCTACTAAAAACAGAAAAATTAGCTGGGTGTGGTGGCGTGCGCTTGTAATCCCAGCAACTCAGGAGGCTGAGGTAGGAGAATCACTTGAACCTGGGAGGTGGAGGCTACAGTGAGCCGAGATCACACCACGGCATTCCAACCTGGGAGACAGTGAGACTCCACCTTAAAAGAAAAAAAAAAAGAAAAGAAATGTTCTTCCTACTTTTGAAATAAGACTATAATCATTTTGTTAAGTAGACAATAAAAGACCTGATAGACCTGATTTTTAATCCAGACTCTGTCATTTATTATATGATTTACTTCCTTCATCTATAAAACAGAGCTACTACATAGCTCATAGAAATGTGTGCAAGGTTAAAGTACACTGCAGTGCCTAGTACTGAAATATGTTTGCTATTATCATCATGTGAACTTAAGTTATTTAAACTTTAAGCCTCAGCTTAATCATGAAGTAGTTTAAATAATAAGACTTTCATTCATTTTACTCTATCCTTATCAATTAAATAACTGGTAAATGATAGGGCTTCATATTGGACTTCTCAAATTCTTGTCTTAATATGTAGGTTAAAATTTTTGTTTTTCTGTAACAGAATTAGTTTACAGTTATAGACAAATATTTTATCATCACTACAGTTCAAATGTCCAAATGGTGCTCTAAAGTATTATAGTATGTATCAATCCAAGATCTTTAAATAAGATTTCAATCAGCATTTCCTTCCAAGTACACATCTCTCACCAAAGATGGCTCAAAATCATCCCAGCAACTGACTCCTTCAGTTTCTGCTCATACATTACCAATTCCTGAAGAAATACATTTGTCTCGTCCATCTCATATATAATTATATATTATGCAATATATAACTCCATTACCTCTTTCTTTAATTCCAATTATTCCCTAATACTAACTATAGACACCACCAGAAATAAAATACAATTTGGGACAGTGAAAAAAACTTCTAGATGGACAGGTCATTCCAGTCCTAATCCCTGACCTTTCTATCACAGCTGTATACCCTCTTAAAGAAATTACTTAATAAAATAACAGTATTAGTTCATGTTTGTATGGTAGTTTAATAAATTGTGGTCTATTCAATAGAATGCTATATACACATTGTAAATGATACTGATCCATATTTACAGACACAGAAAAAGTTCTATGATTGTTAAATGAAAAGAGCATATGATTACATTATCATAAAAATACAAATACATTAAAATGTTCACTCTGAAAGGTTATATAGTAAAGGTTAATCTCAGAGTAAGAAAATTGTAACTAATTTTTTTCTTTCTACTTATCTAGACTATAAATTTTGCAATGAACATTATTTATTAATGAAGAAATCATAAACCTTTAAAAAAAAATCAAAAACTTCAAGTTATTTCCCACTGTAACATGAATATATATGACTATATCTCTCCATTTAAGAAGTATGAGATGTGCATACCAGGAGCTCATCCATGCTAGTTTGACATTTCTCAAGGTTTATCCGTTTGATTGCCACTTTCTCCTTTTTAGGGGCACAATAAGCTGCTTGGACCACAGCAGTTGCTCCACTCCCTAAAAACAAATATATAAAAGAGTAAATAAGTGGATGGATATATAAAAACATGACATTTTTAATTCCCATACAATTTAAACAAGAATAATCCTTATCTTGTTCCTACAGTGCATAACAGATGCAGAAAAACACTCTAAAGAGTGTCAGTTAAAGCAAAAGCCTCAACCATTTCATATGTATTGCCAATAAATACCAGTGCAAAAATAAATTTCAAAGCTGCTAGGATTCCAATTCTAGGAATAGGCTCACATTTCCTCGCTCCTCTGCTCCAAATACAATAAAATAGCAGAAAAATAATTCAACAAACAATCATAAGATTCTGAAAGGTAGAAAAAGAGAAGTAGACTAGTTAGGGATCTCAAGATTTCAAGGAGACACCACAGTAAGTTCACTGGGTTTTCCCTTTACCTCCCAAATATCCCAGACTGGACACCAGGGAGGCTTGCAAACTGGAACGAACATCACGAATGGATGGATAAGATAGATAAAGACAAATAAGTAAATGAGAAAACTCTGCTCTCTCTGGCCAACAGACTGTGAAAAGAGCAGCTCAGCAGAGACCTAGCAGAGAGATACACTTTCCTGTCCCCATCCAGGATAGTGGTGAACCCAATCCACTGCAGCATCAGCAGGGTCTCCACACTAGACCTGAAACAGTGGCCGGCCAGATTCACCACAGTGCCAGCCAGGTATCTGCCCCACACCTGTGGCAATGTCAAGTCAATCTGCCCTTAGCAGAGCCAGGGCCCCACACCCACAAGTCAGCCCAGGGAGCTGCAGAGATAGAATGGGAGTTCTAGTTGAATAAATGAGAGTTCTAGAAGAAGAAAATAGAAGAAAATAGCATTGCAAGAGATCTGAAAACTGAATTACCATAGGATTACAGCTCATAAAAGTAGGACAAGAGCCATACACTAAACCTAAATAGGGTAACTGCCTATTAAAATAGAAGAATTAAACAGGATAAAGAGTCTCAGCCAGGTGCAATGGCATGCACCTGTAATCCTAGATAATCAGGAGGCTGAGGCAAGAGGATCGTCTAAGGCCAGGAGTTAGAGACCAGCCTGGGAAACAGCAAGACTCTGTCTCATTTAAAAAAAAAAAAAAAAAGTCTCCTCACATAATAACCTAAATGTCCAAGATACCATTACAAAACAAAAAAATGACATGTCATACCAAAAGCCAAGAAAAGCACACTTGAATGAGAAAAAAAAAAAGACGATCATACTGATGCCAGCACCAAGACAAATCAGTTGTTGGAATTATCTCACAAGAATTTTAAAGCAGCCATCACAAAAGTGCTTCTACAAACAATTACAAAATCTTCTGAAACAGGCCAGGTGCCGTAGCTCACACCTGTAATCCCAGCACTTTGGGAGGCCAAGGTAGATGGATCAGGAGATCAAGATCATCCTGGCCAACACAGTAAAACCCCATCTCTACTAAAAATACAAAAATTAGCTTAGTGTGGTGGCTCAGTACTGAAATCCCAGCTACTCAGGAGTCTGAGGCATGAGAATCACTTGAACCCAGGGGGCGGAGGTTGCAGTGAGCCAAGATTGCACCACTGCACTCTAGCCTGGCAACAGAGTGAGACTCCATCTCAAAACAAAAAAAGGAAAAAAAAATTGAAACAAATAAAAAACAGAATATTGTGTCCAACCATCACTATAACAGGCTTATAGTCTAAAGATTTTAAAGTATATTTTAGTAAGGTTTTGCATTCACTAAAGAAAAGCACTAGCCCAGACTGTTTGTTTTGAAAGATGACTAAAACATTGTCACCTAAATCATGCAAAACACAGGAATTTACAATTTTGTTAACCCCTTTTCTAAATAAGGTCTGTTGTCAGAGTCATGTTGAAAATTAACTGGCAAAACAGCTGTAAGAATAGTCATCATCTTAAAAATCATGCTATTCTCTCCATACAAAGATGAAAATAAGACACACTGCCATATGCTTCAAGTAATTATTCAAGCAGCCTGATGGTTTTGCAATGAATCATCACTCACTCCCCTGTTCACTCTGGTGATCTCCCATCTCAGCGGATGGCAACTCCATTCTTCCAGATGCTCTAGCTAAAAGTCTTAGAATCATCTCATCTTCCCTTTCTTTCACATCTAATCCAACAGCAAATCTTCCAACTTCAAAAAAATATGCTACACTCAGAATCTGACCACTTCTCACCATCTCCACTATGACTTCTCTCTCCTGGATAACCTCCCTCCACCCTTGTGCCCTTATAAAACTATTCTTCACATTGCAGTCTGAGGTTTCTTTTGGTTTGTTTGTTCTGAGACAGCATCTCATTCTGTCACCCAGGCTGGAGTGCAGTGGCGCAATCTAGGCTCACTGCAACCTCCACCTCCCGGGTTCAAGCAATTCTCGTGCCTCAACCTCCCAAATAGCTGAGATTACAGACATGCACCACCAAACCTGGCTAATTTTTGTATTTTTAGTAGAGATGGGGTTGCACCACGTTGGCCAGGCTGGTCTCAAACTCCTGGCCTCATGTGATCCACCCACCTCCGCCTCCCAAAGTGCTGGGATTACAGCCATGAGCCACCTCACCCGGCCTGCAGCCTGAGTTTTAAAACATAAGTCAGGTCATTTAAATCTCTGTTCAAAACCCTGTAATGATTTGCAATCTTACTGAAAGCAAAAGCCAAGTTCCTACAATGACTTACAATCTGACAATCAGGACCATGCATCCATACCATCTCACCTTTCTAACCTCCATTTATCTGTCTCTTCACCCTCTGACTTACTCTGCTCTAACTGCCCTCACACCTCCTTAGCATTCCTTAATCACATCAGCATGCTTCTAATTCAGAACCTTTGTTCTTGTCGTCCTCTGCTTGGAAAAACAGAAAACCACATCATTCCCTTTTTTTTTTTGAGACGGAGTTTTGCTCTTGTTACCCAGGCTGGAGTGCAATGGTGCGATCTCGGCTCACCGCAACCTCCGCCTCCTGGGTTCAGGCAATTCTCCTGCCTCAGCCTCCTGAGTAGCTGGGATTACAGGCACGCGCCACTATGCCCAGATAATTTTTTGTATTTTTAGTAGAGACGGGGTTTCACCATGTTGACCAGGATGGTCTCGATCTCTTGACCTCGTGATCCACCCGCCTTGGCCTCCCAAAGTGCTGGGATTACAGGCGTGAGCCACCGCACCTGGCTTCATTCCCTTCTTGACCTTCTTCAGGTCTTTCCTCAAATATCACCTTCTCAGTGACATTTTCCCTGACCTATTTAAAACTGAAATGCCACCTTCATCCCTAGCAGTCCCTACCCCCTGTCCCTGCTTTATTTTTCTTCTTTAGAGTTTCTAGATTATAAACTCTGTGGAAACAGGCATTTTTGTGTTTGCTTCACTGTTTTATCTCCAGCATCCAGAACAGTGCCTGGCACATAACAGTTCAATAAATATTTGCTAAATGAATTAATCAAGTAGCAGAGTATATTTTCAAGGGGAAAAAAAAACTTGTCAGGGTAGAATGAATATAAAAATAGCCCAGTCTTCATGGGTATTATTTCATTGTTACCATCATGTACATTAACACTCACTGAGCATTCATTCTGTGCGCCGAGTCTGTGCTGAGTACTTTCTTTACTTACACTTCTTCTGTTCATCTAATAATTACAATAATCCCATGCATTAGATATTAACGGTCTTACAAGGCAATGTAAGTAAAGCAATGTAATTAAGGTAAAACTTAGGTCATACGGTCAGTTAGGCAGAGTAGGGCCTAGAAATGAGAACTACCTGAGTTTCAAAACTATGCTCTTAATTGGTAGGCAATTACCTTTTCAGATTAAAGCTAACATTTATTAACAGATTACTATATGCTACATTATTTACTTGCAATATCTTATTTAACTATTTTCATTAAAAAAAAAAAAAGAGGCCAACATTTTTAGTTGCTTAGCCAACATAAAATTTCCTCTTCTTTAGTAAGAGAATCCTGACCTATTTTGTTTGAATGTGTCCAGCTAAAGCTTCATTTCCCAACCTCCCTTGCAAATCACAAAATTATACAGTTCTGGTCAATAAACTAGAAGTGGAAGTCACTGAGTAAGGCATCCAGGGAAGAAAGCTTTTTGAAAGACAGCCAACTCAGCTGTCATGTGTCTTTGTCCTTTTGCCATATTCTTCTGGACTAGAACACAAGCATGAGTCCAGAGGTGACACAACCATCTTCCAACTATGAGAAGCAGAATCACGTGCTAAGAGTGGTGGCATGAAAAACTAGGAGCCTGGGTGCCTGACAGCACCTAGGATGCCACCTCCAGTCTTCTTGTTATATAAGAGGAGAAAAGGATTTTATTAAGCCGCTATTATTTCCATTTTCCTCACATGCAGAGAAATGTAATCCCTATTTGATACAACCCTGTGAAATGCTGGCCTCATAGAAAATGTCACTTCGCTGAATCTCTCAATCAGAGGAAAAATACACTACTAAGCATCATTCTATTGAAAGCATGAAGTCCTTGACATTTATGGAGGCAATAAAGATAAAGGCCCTGGAATCTGCATTTGAAAACCAAAACTTCAGACACGAAATGTGTGGCTAGTGAACAATTAATGAAAATTAAAAAGAAGGGAAAATCAAAAGTAGAAATATATTGCATTGCCTTCACCAAAGTGTCAAAGCTAGGTGAATCATACCTTCAACCTAGTATGAAGTTTTCGATTTTCTAGTCTGAGGTAAATAGTAAATACAGAGACTTTTCAAGATGCAGGACAATAAAAGCTACATGGCACAGCCCTCTGCCATCGTATCATGTTACTGGCAATATCATGGTGATGGTCCTTACAGTTATACTACCATGTCCAACATAAATCCCTAAACCCATCTGAACCTGAATGAGGCTTGGACTAAGGAAAAAAAAGATGCAAAAAGAAAAAGAAAAAAAAAGATGCAATAATATTCCAATAAGCATTAAAAACAGATTTAAAATATTTTAAGTGTTACAAAATTTCATATCACATAGTATTTTATTATTTCATGGCAATACCAAAAATTGGGAAATATAAGGACAAGGGGAAGGGTAAAAAAAGTCACAGCTAACAACAACTATCGTTTTATACAAGCTAAACACTTACCACAAATAATTACACTCAATCCATATAACAACCCAGTGACATAGGTACTATTCTCCCCAGTATACAGACAAAAAGCTGACACGGAAACTAATTATATGATTTGTCCAAGACCATATAACCAGTAAGAGGCAAAGCCAGGATTTGAATCTGGGTCAGTCTAACTCCAAAGTCCAAATTTTTACAGCTGTTTCAACACATGTCAAATACAGTATAACACATGCTCAGAAATTCTAATCTAAAACTAAGGGCTAGGAGCTAGCTCAAAAATACTGAAAGATCAATGATTAATTGTGAGAATGATACTAATATCTTTTACACATAATCATACTTAAAGAACTTCAAATCTTGCCAAAGCATGCTTAAGATGACACAATTCCTTTTCTTTTTTAAGTCCCCTGAATTTTCAATCCATAGACTTTTAATATGTTCCCAGGAGGAGATTCTGTTCTCTGCAGGATTTTACCAGAAAGATGAAGAACAAAACAGAATGTGAGAAACAATGCCATAAATAGTATAGTGCTAAGTAACAACTGTGAAAAAAAATACAGTTCAAATAATTTAAGTTGAAATAAATGTATGTGTTTCGACGGAGATGACATCATTGCATTGATTTCTCTAGAACACAATCCTTTGAAAACAAAATTTAAATGATCCCAAACCCCTTTTTCTAGATTTTAATCTTGTTTCCTGAAAAAGCTGAGTGTAATCTGAAGAAATCATAAAGATTCTTTTGAAGACTATAGCTTATTATAAAATACAATGTACCAAACATTTAGGTATGGAAGCAGCGTTGAAATGAGAATACAATGCTTTACCGAACCTTGCTACTTGAACTAGCCTGTAGCTCAAGGAAAACTTTTTTTTCCTCCTTGTTGGGAAAATGGAGAGAGGCAGTAAGAAGACTGGAAGGATGTGACAGGCGTGGAGCATCTTTCAGATTTTTTCCCTCTAAGGGTAGATATTTCCCTTGGCCAGGCACAGTGACTCACACCTGGAATCCCAACACTTTAGGAGGCTGAGGTGGAAGGACTGCTTGAGCCGAGAAGTTTGAGACGAGCCTGAACAACATATGAGACCCTGTCTCTACAAAAAATAAAACAATTAGGTGGGCACGGTGGCATGTGCCTGTAGTCCAGCACTGGGGAGGCTAAGGCAAGGGGGTCACTCAAGACAGGAGTTCATACAGTGAGACAGTGAGCTGGGATTGCTCCACTGCATTCCAGTCTGGGTGACAGAGTGAGACCCTGTCTCAAAAAGAAGTGGGGGAGATATTTCCCTTAATCTGTGGGACAATGACCCCCATCTTCCAGTTTATATCCAAAAACCAATCAATGTAGATACAAGAACAAGAATCCTGAATTAGGCTACAGGAAACGTAGATGCCAGTATTGCCTCTGCCTCTCATTAGCTATATGGCTTTAGGCAGTCATTTTAGCTTTCTGTCTCTGTGTCTTCAACTGTAAAACAAGGCGGTTCACCTTACTTTAGATTCTACACAAAAATTAATTCAATATGTATCAGAGGCTTAAATGCAAGACCTAAAACTGTAACACTTAAAGATAACATAGGAAAAAAAAATCTTCACAATGATTGGGTTAGTCAAGATTTCTTAGATACAACACCAAAAGCAAAATCAATAAAAGAAAAAAATGATAAGCATCAAAACTCAAAACTTTTGTGCTTTTAAAAGACACCATTAGGTCGAGCGCAGTGGCTCACGTCTATAATCCCAGCACTCTGGGAGGCCGAGGCGGGTGGATCACGAGGTCAAGAGATCGAGACCATCCTGGTCAACAAGGTGAAACCCCGTCTCTACTAAAAATACAAAAATTAGCTGGGCATGGTGGCACGCGCCTGTAGTCCCAGCTACTCGGGAGGCTGAGGCAGGAGGATTACTTGAACCCAGGAGGTGGAGGCTGCGGTGAGCCGAGATCGTGCCATTGCACTCCAGTCTGGGTAACAACAGCAAAATTCCGTCTCAAAAAAAAAAAAAAAGACACCATTAAGAAAATGAACGCAGTCGGGCACAGTGGCTCACGCCTGTAATTCCAGCACTTTGGGAGGCCAAGGCAGGCTGATCACCCAAGGTCAGGAGTTCGAGAGCAGCCTGGCCAACACAGTGAAACCCAGTCTCTACTAAAAATACAAAAAATTAGCTGGGGTTGGTGGTACACGTCTATAATCCCAGCTACTTGGGAGTCTGGGACAGGAGGATCACTTGAACCCAGGAAGCAGAGGTTGTAGTGAGCTGAGATTACGCCACTGCACTTCAGCCTGAGCAACAGAGCAAGACTCTGTCTCAAAAAAAAAAAAAGTTAAAATGAAAGAAGGCTAGGCACAGTGGCTCATGCCTGTAATCCTAACACTTTGGGAGGCTGAGGCAAGCGGACCTCCTGAGCCCAGGAATTTGAGACCATCCTGGAAATGTGTTAAAACCCTGTCTCGGCCGGGCGCGGTGGCTCACGCCTGTAATCCCAGCACTTTGGGAGGCCGAGGCGGGTGGATCACGAGGTCAAGAGATCGAGACCATCCTGGTCAACATGGTGAAACCCCGTCTCTACTAAAAATACAAAAAATTAGCTGAGCATGGTGGTGTGTGCCTGTAATCCCAGCTACTCAGGAGGCTGAGGCAGGAGAATTGCCTGAAACCAGGAGGCGGAGGTTGCGGTGAGCCGAGATCGCGCCATTGCACTCCAGCCTGGGTAACAAGAGCGAAACTCCGTCTCAAAAAAAAAAAAAAAAAAAACCCTGTCTCTACAAAAACACAAAAATTAGCCAAACGTGCTGGCATGCACCTGTAGTCCCAGCTACTTGCAAAGCAGGGGTGGGAGGATCATTTGAGCCCAGGAGGTGGAGGTTACAGTGAGCCCTGATCATGCCACTACACACCAGCCTAGGTGACAGAGTAAGACTCTGTCTCAAAAAAAAGAAAGAAAGAAAGAAAGAAAAACTACAGTGGCTCACACCTGTCATCCCAGCACTTCGGGAGGCTGAGGTGGGTGGATCACCTGAGGTCAGGAGTTGGAGACCAGTCTGCCCAACATGGTGAAACCCCGTCTCTACCAAAAATGCAAAAATTAGCTGGGTGTGGTGGTGGGCGCCTGTAATCCCAGCTACTTGGGAGGCTGAGGCAGGAGAAGGATAATCGCTTGAACCAGGAGGCAAAGGTTGCAGTGAGCCGAGATCACACCTCTGCACTCCAGCCTGGGTGACAGAGCAAGACTCCATCTCAAAAAAAAAACAGGTAACAAAACAAACAACCCAATAGGCAGTCCAAGTGGACAAAGGATTTGAATAGATATTTCAAAGAAGAGTTATGAAAGCCTAATAAGCACATAAAAGGATGCTCAAAACCACAGTGAGATACCACTTCATAGCCACTAGGATGGTTACACACAAAAAGACAACAACTATAGAGAAATGAAAACTCTTATAATTACTAGCGGGAACATTAAATGGTACAGTTACTTTGAAAAACAGTTTGGCAGTTTCTTAAACAGTTAAATTTGTGATACGACCCAGCAATTCCACTCCTGGGTATCCATCCAAGGAAAATGAAACATATTCACACGAAGACTTGATGTGAATACTCACAGCAGCCTTATTCCAAACAGCCAAAAAGCAGAAACAATCCAACGTCCATCAACTGGTGTCCAATAAAAAGGAACCACGTATGCTACATGCTAGATGGATGAACCTCAAAAAGCATTATGTGAAGTAAAAGCAGCAGAACACCAAGGACTATATATTATATGATTACATTCACATGAATGTCCAGAAAGGGCAAATCTATACAGATAGAAAGTAAATGTGATTGCCTGGGGCTGGGGGTGGGAACAGGAAGTAACTGCAAATGGACATGAGGCATCTTTCTGGAATGATGGAAATGTTCTAAAATTGGATTGTGGTGATGACTGAACAATTATGTAAATTTACTGAGATTACTGGGTTGTACATTTTAACCAGGTAAATTTTATGTTATGTAAATTATACCTCAAAATTGTTTTTTAAAAATTAAAAGAGCCGGGTGAGGTGGCTCACGCCTGTAATCCCAGCACTTTGGGAGGCCAAGGCGGGTGGATCACGAACGAGGTCAAGAGATCGAGACCATCCTGGTCAACATGGTGAAACCCCGTCTCTACTAAAAATACAAAAAATTATCTGGGCATGGTGGCGCGTGCCTGTAATCCCAGCTACTCAGGAGGCTGAGGCAGGAGAATTGCCTGAACCCAGGAGGCGGAGGTTGCGGTGAGCCGAGATCGCGCCATTGCACTCCAGCCTGGGTAACAAGAGCGAAACTCCATCTCAAAAATAAATTAATTAATTAATTAAATAAATAAAAGATATTTATGCTAAGTGAAAGAAACCAAATATGAAACACCACATGTTATATGATCCCGTTTATATGCAATGTCCAAAAAAGGCAAGTCTATAGAGACAAAAAGGAGATCTGTAGTTGCCTAAGGCTGGAGGTGGAAAAAGGGATTAACTGTAAGAAAGCACAAGAGATCTCATGGGGATGATGGAAATACTCTAAAACTGGATTATGGTGATAATTGTACAACACAGGGAATTTACTGAAAATCACTACATGTTACACTTAAAATGGGTGTATTTCATATTAAATTATACCTCAGTAAAGTTGTTTTAAATCTATGAAAGATGGTCACATCACATAGGCGTTCCTAACCTTCTAAAAACCATGGACCACTTTGTGAACGTGAGGAACACTAACCCTATCCAGAAGACTGAGAAACTCCCTTTTGCCCACTCAGATATCCTATGGGTCCGAGGACACCAAATTAATAAATCACAAAATCTCTAGCGCCTTTGCAACTCTGAAATTCTTTGCCACCTTAACAGCAAAGGCTTTGAGAACGACTACAACCATCCTTTTCACCCTAGAAATATGGACACACTACCAGAAAAAACTCTTCTAAAATGATGATAGGGAACCTCGTCTTTACTTCTCTGACCACATTTTGGAATCTTCCATTTAATCCTTTCCTTCAATATGAAACTCTGACTAGGGGAACCAGACGCAATCAATCAAGACCGGGAACTAGCTAACTGTGTTTAGAACCAAGCAGTACATGTCAAAGACCCAATGTGCAGCAAGACACAAGCCTATGAAGTGGCTTCCGCAAAGATGTGATGTCTTTCAGATTAAACTTAGTCCAGGTGCTTTTGTTTTGTTTTTGTTTCGCCTACACAAACCAATATTACTTTAACCCCTGATGGTTTTAAAACAAGAGGCAAGTAAAGTAAAAAACAAATTGTTTGGCCAGGCGTGGTGGCTCACGCCTGTAATCCAAGCACTTTGGAGGCCAAGGCAGGCGGATCATCTGAGGTTGGGAGTTCAAGACCAGCCTGACCAACATGGTGAAACCCCATCTTTAAAAAATAAATAAAAAATAAATAAAAAAATAAAACAAATTGTTTGACAAAGCTTTTTTTTTTTTTAAACACAGTGAAATAAACACTGACACCCCCAAGGCAGGTAAGGAGTCTTCAGTTGGTCTTTTATTGTAAAACTAATTTTAGTGCAGGATGCTGGCAAAGTAGACAATTCTCCTTCCTCCAATACAGGGGTCTGCTCATGTCGGTCGGACTGAGCCTGTATAGCTAAACCCATCCCCTTTTGATTTCCAAGGTCACTGGGTTATCGTCGTCCAACAAATACTCCCCTCATCCCCAGTGCGCAGCTCCTCCCAATCCGTAGGCTTCTGTGAGAATTATAATCTATGTTTGTGTAAGTTTTGGTCTCTGCCAACTGGTATTCCTGGACCCCCTTCAAATCTTTTCACACACCAGCCCAATTTATCGGATCACGTCAAGGCACTGTTTGAGGGTCTCCAGCGACAAAATAAAATTCCAAAGTCTGTACCAAGGCTGAGAAGATCCCTGAGCTCTGGCTCCTCCCTTCCCTCTTCTATCCCTGCCAGCCTTCCTTCAGGTCCTAAAACACATCAAGCTCTTCCCCTACTCAAGGCCACTGCAACTCCTTATCCCTCAGTAAGGAAAAATCTTCCCGAGGCTCTTAATCCTCACTTCTTTTCATCCTTCAGGGCTCAACTGCAATGTCATCGCTTCAGAAAAAGAATTTTCCTTTAAATCACACTAACTAGATCTCCACGTTATTCTCTAACAGAATATCTTGTTTATCTCCTTCATAGCACTTGCCAAAGCCTCTTCTTTTTAATTCTTTTTTTTTTCTTCTTCTTCTTTTTTGAGAGGGAGTCTTGCTCTGTTGCCCAGGCTGGAGTGCAGAGGTGCGATCTCGGCTCACTGCAACCTCCGCCTCCTGGGTTCAAGCGATTCTTCTGCCTCACCCTCCCAAGTGGCTGGGACTACAGGAGCCTGCCACCACGCCCGGCTAATTTTTGTATTTTTAGTAGAGACGGGGTTTCATCATACTGGCCAGACTGGTCTCGAACTCCTGACCTCGTGATCCGCCTGCCTCGGCCTCCCAAAGTGCTGGGATTACAGGCGTGAACCACCGCACCCTGTCCTTTTTAATTCCTTGTATCTACCTCCTCGACTGGAAAGTCAGTTGGAAAGAGTCGGAAGTTGGGTCTAGGTTGCTCAGAGCGGTTCCTGCAGCTTCACCTGGAGGATTCCCAGCTCGCTCCAGCAGGGATGGAGGAATAAACTAAAGCTCCTTTTCTATCGCACAATCCCATAAATCGATGGCTGTGGCCACAACTTCAAGATCCCGTTTCTCCCAGAGCCTCGGAAAGGCCTGTCCCACACCCACACTTTCTTTCTCTACAAGACACATGGGTCGCTCCTGTCCACACATCTGAGAATACCGTACACAGATCTCTCCTGACCCCCTCAAACCCCACCCCACCCCACCCCACCCCACCCCGCCTCACAGGCGCGCGCCTCAAAACCCCCTTCCCGACTCACACGCGCTCCTCGACACACGCATCCTACAAGCCCCTTGCACCGCAAGCGCCCCACGAATTCCTGTGAGGGCTGCGCTTCCCGAACTCCCGCGTGTCTCCCCGTTCCCGCGTGTCCCCTAGCGCCCAGCGCCGCGCCTCCCCCTCCGCGGCGCCTGCTCTCACCGATCACCTCCTGCAGCTCATAATCGTCCCTGTTGATGGACCAGGGCAGGGCGCTCGAGTCCTCGGACATGACGGCGGCAGCGGCTCGCGGTCCTCCCTCAAACTCGCTGACCTCGCTCGTCTCCTCGCCGCGCGTCTCCCCACCCCCACCAGCCGCCGCCGCGCCCCCACCAATCGTCTCTCAACAGCCACGGGTCGGACGGCGCCGGGGCGCGGGGTCACCGCGCGGCAGAGCGGAGGGGGCGCGGAGCTCCTGCGGACCTCGCCTCCTGCTCCTCTGTGTCCGGCACTGCCCGGCCCAGCCCACGTCCTGTCCTCGGCCTCCGCAGCACCAGCGACAGAAGCTTCGCCTGGGCCCAGCCCCTCAGTCCCGCCCTCACCCCAGCCCCACGCAAGGGCCAAACTTTCCCTTCTCCCTCCACCTGCCGACACGCAGCGCGCTGACGTCACCGCGCTGGTCACGCCCCACCTCGGCCCCGCCTCCGGCCGCCATCTCCAGTGTGGCTGACTATAAAGTGAGCGAGGTAGAAACCCGAAAAGGTGGGATTTGGCGGTGGAAAGGAAGAAATGCTTAGGAAGGGGTTCATCAAAGGCATCGGAAGGCCGTAAGAGAGCCTTAAGTAGCACAGAGGCAGTAGCCACACTAAGCATGGCGACGAAAGTGCAGCCATGTAGAAGGGGCAGAGCCTCTTCTAGCGCCTGGGGCACGTTGCTGTCTCCGTCGTCGCATTCATTGGTTTGTTTGAGAAGGAATCAGAAAAGCAATGGATGTGGGTGGATGTCAGTCACAAATTGGTCCCGCCTCCAGACTCTCGGAGCGCTTGTCTCTGTTAGGGTTGCAGCCCTTCAAGAGCCCCATTACCCTGCCAGTCTTACCCCTTCCTCTGTTCCTCTGGAGTGACGTCACGGCGTAACCATCACACCCTCGAGACGTGCTAAGGGCTCCACAGGGTGTGGAGAAGCCCTGAGGGAGCGGCTGGGTGGGGTGGCCTTCGGGTGTGGCCCACTGCCAACTGGGATAAAAGGCTTTGGGCCACCGGACGGAGTGAAACTAGGAGTTTGCCTGGTGACGCTTTCTCAAGGCGGACGTTCTTCTAACGCTTGTCGCGGTGCTGTCTCCCACAGTTTCCTCCTGCATTGGGCGGAGATGGGGTTGTGTCTGTTCGCAGCTTTAGCTCAAATAAGCACCTGCCTTGGGGGCTTTGTTTTTTGCCCCCTGACAGGGCTTGGGCATACAAGTGAGACCCACCCACGAGTTTGGGGGTTGTCTCACGGGCCTTGACTTCTGTCACCCCGCCCCACCCCCACCACTGAACTTCAGTTTTCTCCGTTTGACTACGTTAGGGCCGTTGGAGAAATTAGCGAGCTGAAGACTGAACACACTTGGTAAATTGGATTTTAAAAAATAAAGAGCAACAGGGATAGGGCTAGATGCGACTGAACACACTTGGTAAATTGGATTTTAAAAAATAAAGAGCAACAGGGATAGGGCTAGATGCGAAAGTGTCTTAGGTTGGACACCTTTCAGTCCAATGGCAGCCATAAGGAAGAGACCTTGGGCCGGATACGTTGGCTCACACTTGTAATCCCAGCATTTTGGGAGGCTGAGGCGGGTGGATCACCCTAGGTCAGGAGTTCAAGACTAGCCTGGCCAACATGGTGAAACCCCGTCTCTACTAAAATACAAAAAATTAGCTGGGCGTGGTGGCATGTGCCTATAGTCCCAGCTACTTGGGAGGCTGAGGCAGGAGAATTGCTTTAACCCGGGAGGTGGGGGTTTCAGTGAGGAAGAGACCTTCGCCAAAGCCCGACTGACACGAAGCAGGGACCTCTTTTAGGGCCTGTAGGACCCCAACCGTAGAAATAAATGAAAATCTTTAGTTTCTTCAAGAGAAACTCTAGGCACTTAGCTAGCCTTGAAAAGTTAATAAGCAGCTTGATAAGCAAGAAGGTGGTAGTAACAAAACGATAGCCTAAGACGCTAAAATAACTGGATGTTTGGTTCGCTATGAAAACTAAAGATAACATCAACACATGTCCCTGAGTTGTTTGTTAGAAACCCAGACCCCCACCAAATGGATCTGCTGGCACATAGACTTCAGAGAAGGGGGAGCTGAGGACTGAACTGTGACTGCTGATTTTGTTGTTTTGTCGTTGTTGTTTCACTAAGTTTCTTCTTCCTGAAGAAGGTCATGCCCACAAGCCATAGCTAAAATTCTTTTCTGCTGATCCGAAATTTTTAGAACAAAGCTTCACCTCCTGAACCAGTCGCAAGTCAGAAAATCTTTGAATCCACTTATGACCTGTGAGCTCCTGCTTGGAGATGTCCTGCATTTTTAGGTCAAACCAATGTATAATCTCTGTGTATTGATTTGTGACTTTACTTGTAACTTCTGCTTTTCTGAAAATATCCCTATCTTTAGAAATCCTTTCCTGCAGCTGGGCGCGGTGGCTCACGCCTGTAATCCTAACACTTTAGGATGCTGAAGCGGGTGGATTTCCTGAGCTCCAGAGTTCGAGACCCCGTCTCTATTTAAAAACACAAAAAATTTGCTGAGCTTGTCAGGGTGCACCTGTAGTCCCAGCTATTCAGGAGGTGAGGCAGGAGAATGGCTTGAACCCAGGAGGCAGAAGTTGCAATGAGCCGAGATTGCACCATTGCACTCCAGCCTGGGCAACTGAGCAAGATTCCATCCCTAAAGGAAAAAGAAAATCCTTTCCTGCAAGCCGTGGAAGTTCAGGTCTTAAGCATGAGCTAACCCAATTCTCTCCTTTCTTGGTACCCTGCCTTTCTACTGCAGCAAAACCACGTGTGGCTATCTGGTGTTACTGCCCTGGGCAAGTAGACCTTAGTTTGGTTCTGAAACACCGCCAAGCACTGGAAGGTCTGTGCTGAGCTCTGTTGCGGGAGGTCCACTGACCATGAAACCAGTCAACTAGAAGCTACTAGCAGGTTTCCACTTGGTTGGTAGGATTGGAGAACATTTCATGAAGAAGGTAGCATTTGTACCAGACCTTGCAAAGTTAACATGATTTCAACAGGTGGACATTGAGAGGATAGAATAGTCCAGGCACAGCAAAGGTGCCACCATTCCAGAAAGCATAGCACAGACCTTGCTGTAAGTGGTTTTAACCATTACTACTGACATTTTCTTTACTTTCTGCCTTTTTCTTTTTGCAGGGAGGAGAGGGATGGGATCAATGTATCCGAAAGGAGCTAAATCTGATGGTAAGAATTAGCCTCAAGGTTTGTACCAATAGAAAGGTCTATAAACCAGAAATTCTTAATGTGGGGTTGTTGAGCTGTGTGACCCATGGACAGACTTCAGATTGCTTGTTTGCTCCCAGGCACAGTGGCTTACACCTGTAATCCCAGCATTTTGGGAGGCCCAGGTGGGTAGATTACCTGAGGTCAGAAGTTTGAGACTAGCCTGGCCAACATGGTGAAATACCATCTCTAGTAAAAATACAAAACTTAGCCAGGCATGGTGGCAGTTGCCTGTAATCCCAGGAACTCAGGAGGCTGAGGTAGGAGAATCTCTTGAACCCAGGAGGCAGAGGTTGCAGTGAGCCAAGATTGTGCCACTGCACTCCAACCTTGGTGACAGAGAGTGAAACTCCATCTCAAAAAAGAAAAAAAAATTATATATATAATAGGATGTACTTCAGGGAGAGATTTTGGCAACCTTCCTCCTTTCTTCTCCTTCCCCAGTGAATAGGAGCTACTAATCTAATAGTGAAAATTCAAGATGTTAATTGGCCCATGTTCTTGGTAGGCAGGGTCACCAGCAGATTCTGTTCTGCCTCCTCCACACATGTAGCTTGATGGATTTGTTGAGCCAGAACCTGCTCTGCAGAGCCACTCATTTCATTTCTCCTGTCTCCTTGATTTTTTCCATGTAGCCTGATAGAGGTTAGGATCCTGTGATTTGAATGAGCAGGGAATTGGTGGCTCTTTCAGGCCAGAAATCCAAACCTCAACCCCATTCTCAGCCTATAGAGTATCTTCCATGTGAAAGAGAGTATTGTCATAGACACCGAGTATACAGTGGTGACCAAAGCAGACTCAGTTTCTGTTTTCAGGAAACAGTCTGATAGAAAACAGTAAGCAACTAAGCAAATCATGTAGGAAAAGGCAAGTATACCGTGACAGAGAACAGTTAGGAAGCCAGCCATGTGGTAAGTACCTTAAGCAACACAGGTTTGGACTGTGAGGTCTACTCATGATAATACATGGATTTTCTTCTGTTTCTGCCACCCCTGAGACAGCAAGACCAACCAGCCACTCCTTTTCCTCCTTGTCCTCAGCCTACTCAAAGTGAACACAATGAGAAGCCCTTTATGATGATCCCCTTCCACCTAATGAATAGTAAATATATTTTCTCTTCCTTAGATTTTTTTAAATTTTATTTTCTGTAGCTTTATTGTAGAAGTACAGTATATAATACATATAACTACAAAATATGTGTTAATCTACTTTATGTTATCAGTAAGACTTCCAATCAACCATAGGCTATTAGTAATTAAGTTTTAGGAGAACCAAAATTATATACGGATCTTTGACTGTGTAGGTGATTAGTAACCCTAATATTCTCATTGTTCAAGGGTCAGTTGCATTTTAAACAGGGTACAGTGGGGATTTGGGGCACTCTTGAAGCTTTTAATACTTTCATTCCTATTATATTATGATGCTGCTTCTTGTATATAGCGCTCTCAGTAGTCTTCAGGGAATGGGGGAAGAGGGAAGGTAGGATGATTCTGGAACCGTGACCCTTTTATCAGAATTTCACCAAATCCTAGCTAGGTTCTTGGAAGTATGGCATATTTTCCTAAGGAGAGAGACCTTGTTTTCCCTTACATTTTCAAAAGATCTCTGTCTTAGTTTGGGTTTCACCACCCTCAGGTTCTGAGACCAGGAATTGGGTACGAATAGTTTGTTTAGGTGACTCCAAGAGGGCCAGGTGCGGTGGCTCACGCCTGTAATCCTAGCACTTTGGGAAGCTGAGGCGGGCAGATCACAAAGTCAGGAGTTCAAGACCAGCCTGGCCAACATGGTGAAACCCTGTCTCTACTAAAAATACAAAAAAGATTACCCAGGCATGGTGGCAGGTGCCTGTAATCCCAGCTACTCAGAAGGCTGAGGCAGGAGAATCGCTTGAACCCGGAAGGCAGAGGTTGCAGTGAGCCGAGACTGGGCCACTGCACTCCGGTTGGGCAACAGAGTGAGACTATATCAAAAACAAAGAAGGTGACTCCAAAAGGCGACTTCACTTTTGAAGGAGTGGAGAAGTAAGACAGGATAGGAAGGACAGTCATTAAGGGTGCGTTAATGAGGGGTCACTGTATGGGCAACCAGGCTTAATCCTGCTGTGAGTCATCTGGGAAACTATGGAACACACTTCAGAATTGTCTCACTAAGAGGCAAGGAAGCTGAGCTATTCTCCCACCAGCTCCCTTCCTCTTTAGGGTGTTAACACTCCTGCACCTCGACCCAGCTCAGTGCTTGGAAAAGCGCACTCCTAAGGTCGGAGAATGCACTCATGTAGACACAGGCAGTCTTCCTCTTGTATGAGAACTCTCTAAAAGCAAACTCCAGAGTAGGCCCAAAGGATATGAGCCCAGTATAGACAGCATCTGCTACTGTGCATAAACCCAAAAGTTGAGACTCACTGTCTGAAATGAGACATGCGGAACAGAAGTATATTCATGTTTCTCCTTCTTTATTACCCTTAAGCAACTTACTTGCATAGGACTTTGCTTTTAGTGCCTGCAGAATAGAGGAAAAAAAGACTGATTTCAAGACTAGTGAGGCCTTGAAGTGGGGAATTATAGTTGTAACAATTCAAGTTTTATAGGCTCCTTTGACTAAAAACTATTTTTGAAGTCTAAAAATTAATGTGTACTCTATGTGGGAAACCTGAATATAAAGAGAAGCACAACCTTATATCTCTGACCTGAGCTGATTTTCTCAGCAATTTCATGTCAGTACCAGGACCGATTATAGACTGCTAGAATTTATTTCCTCCCATCTGTCTCTTATCACATGTCACATTTCACATGATGGGAGGGTGACAACAACCAAACCCCCTTAGGTGTGCTTTTCACTTTGTGCCTGGAATAGTACCCTGCAGAGGCATGCATTCAGGCGCAGTGTTGATTAAATAGATGGAGTGCGAGAGTAGAGGAGACATGATTGAGCCAGGAGTCTGGAGCCTGGTGAGAAACTGACAGCTTGGCAATCCCAGGAAATGAAGGTCTAAAGTGACGGACACTCAAGGCCTGCAAGAAATGCAGACATATAAATGTTATTGTAGGAAAAAAGTCTGTCCATGCAGGAGGTACAGTCTCAGCATGAAGCTGGATTCTGAGCCAGAAAGGAGCTTCAGGTTCTCCCTGGCTGGCACCATGCCAACTAGATGAGCTCAAGCTGAATTAAGCAAAAGACGGGAAATACCTGACTGGGGTGGAGCAGGTTCCTAAGTGCCTGCAGCATTTCAGACACCCTTAAAGGTTTAATATGTCTGAACACCCAATTCATGAGGATGTTTATTGTGGCATTATTGTAATAGAGAAAATTTAGAAACAGCCTATGTGTTCTTTGATAGAGGACTGGTAATTGCTTGTGTATATTATGTGGAACATCTCAGGACACATAAGACACTTTGTGTGTTAGCGTAATTGATGCCAGCTGAAGTAACAACCGAAAAATCTGGATGACTTAACCCAAAAGCTTTTTTCTCATACACATAAAGTCCAGTGCAGAGGTCTCTGGGCCCTCTCCTTCAAGAGGAGAATGAGACATTTTGGCTCTCTCCATCTTGTAGCACCACTATCTTCTGGGGCCTTCTTGGAGTCTTTGCTGGATCCTCTGCCTTCAGCCAGCCAGTCAGTTGAGAGACAGAACACCACAAAATGGGCCAAGACTCAGCTGTGTCTGTTCCCTCTTCCCATGTTGTGTTGGTCAGACCAAGTCATCTGACTTCAACTTAACTCTAGGAAACTGAGAAATGGCTTCTGTGTGCTCAGGAAGAAGAAACAGATGGTATTGGTGAGCATCTAGCCAATTTCTAGCACAAATGCTTGTTTTGGCTACCTCCAGGCCAAGAGTAATGACTTGTTGAGGAAAAGGAATGGGAGGGATATGCCCTTTTTTACATTTTGGATGGCATAAGTCCATGTTACTTGTTCAAAAAAATTAATTGAGAGAGTGTGGACTGCTAAAATTATGGTTCATCCATACTATGAAACATTACACAACAGTTAGAAAGAATGAAGTAGGCAGGGCACAGTGGCTCACGCCTGTAATCCTAGCATGTTGGGAGGCTGAGGCAAGCAGATCGCTTGAGGCTAGGAGTTGAAGACTAGCCTAGGCAACATGGAAAACCCTGTCTCTACAAAAAATACCAGTGTTAGCTGGGCATGGTAGTGTGCGTCTGTGGTCCCAGCTACTTGGGAGGCTGAGGTGAGAGGATCACTTGAGCCTGGGAGGTCATGGCTGCAGTGAGCCATGATTATGCCACTGCAGTATAGCCTGGACAACAGAGTGAGAACTGTCTCAAAAACAAAAAAAGAAAGAAAGAAAGAATGAAGTAGATCTGTACCTACTGAAATAGGGTGATCTATATTAAGGTAAATAAGCAACTTGTAAAATAAATTCAATTTCTAACTGTACGTAAATATATATAATAAGTTCTGGAAGGTGCATGGAGGTGCAATATACATTTGCTTGCTGTGTATTGCTTGAGCTCTTTATAAAGAGAAATATCAAATAACACAACGTGACTTAAATTGCTGGAAACAATTCACCAAGATTGATTTCACAAAAGTATTTTGGGAGCCCATACTTAAGCTACATTAATCAGGAAACTGCAAACTAAAACTAAAACGAGATGTCACTTGACCCCTCACCAATAGGTAAAAACTAAAAAGCCAGAGAATACTAAATGTTGGCCAAGATGAGGAAAACAGAAACTCTCATCCTCTTGTAGTTGGAATGTAAATTGATGCACTGTCCCTGGAAAACAGTTTGGTATTACCTAGCAAAGTAGAGCCTGTGCCTACCCTACAGCCCAGCAATTCCACTCTTTTTTTTTTTTTTTTTTTTTTGAGATGGAGTTTCACTCTTGTTACCCAGGCTGGAGTGCAATGGCGTGATCTCGGCTCACCGCAACCCCCGCCTCCTGGGTTCAAGCAATTCTCCTGCCTCAGCCTCCTGAGTAGCTGGGATTACAGGCACGCGCCACCATGCCCAGCTAATTTTTTTTTGTATTTTTAGTAGAGACGGGGTTTCACCATGTTGACCAGGATGGTCTCGATCTCTTGACCTCGTGATCCACCCACCTTGGCCTCCCAAAGTGCTGGGATTACAGGCGTGAGCCACTGCACCCGGCAATTCCACTCTTAAGTATACACCAAAAATAAACTTTTGTACATGTAGTCCAAATAATACATATTAGAACACCTACATCAGCAAGTTTTGTAATGGCTAAGTAAAGGAAACCATCCCAATAGACTGTAAAAGTATTCATACAAAGGACATTATACAGCAGCGGAAATTACCTACAGCTATGTAAAATAGATGAATCCCAAAACAGGTGTGGCACAGTGGCTCACAACTGTAATCCCAGCACTTTAGGAGGCTGAGGCAGGCGGATCACCTGAGGTCAGGAGTTTGAGATGAGCCTGGCCAACATGGTGAAACCCTGTCTCTACTAAAAATACAATTAGCTAGGCAAGGTGGCAGGCACCTGTAATCCCAAATATTAGGGAGGCTGAGGCAGGAAATTTGCTTGAACCCAGGAGGCAGAGGTTGCCGTGAGCTGAGATCACACCACAGCACTCTAGCCTGGGCGACAGAGTGAGACTGTGCCGGAAAAACAAAACAGAATAACCCCCACCCCCCAACACACACAAAAAAACAATGTTGATAGAAACAAAGTAACAGAATAATTCATAGAGTATGATTGCATTCACAAAAAGATGAAAGAAAGTACAATTGAGTAAACTTCTGTATTAGATGCTTAAGAAAAGCAAGGAGAGGACGAAAACAATTCAAGTTAGGGGACGTTAGGGCCTTAGGGGGAAGGAGAAGGCTGCAGCCTAGATGGGGCAGATGGCGGACTTAAAAGATACAGGCCACGTTCTGATTCTAAACCTGGGTGACGGGTACACACGTGCTCAACTACTCATCAGTGTTCACGTGCTCTTTCCAAGTTTGTTTCCAAATTTAAATTCGATTTCATATTTCAGGTAGTACCAGTGTTCATGTCACCCGTACACCAGCCCTTCCCGTTCTACTCTGAGGAGACTCCAACACGCTCCATTAGCACCTGGTCTCTTGTGCCTCCCTCAGTCCCTGTGCTCAGCCCAGCCCTCCTTCCAGGAATGCCACTTTTCTTTGGCTCCACCTGTCCAGGTCTTACCTGCCCTGCTGGGTTCAACTGATGACCCACCCTCCCTGCTCCACCTGCACCCCCTGGAATGCTTTTTCTGAGATTATTCCAGCCCTGAGGGCAGTTGTGTATGTTACCACCTCTCTCAGACCATTTCTGGGTACTTAGCCTGTGGTGCCATGTACCCATAGTCTTCTCTTTTTGTGAATAGTCTGTATTTCAAATTAGGTTGTATGTCCCCTGTGAGGAGTGGAAATACCCTATGAGTAGAAAAGAAGTAAAGCATTTTTCTGCGGTTTTCGTTATTTACCCAGCTTAAGTCCTGTCAGCACAATGACAGTCTGAAAACTTATGAGGAGCTGATTTTCTCCCCTTTTAAGGAAAATCTACAAAAAAATATGCTAGTCAACTCTCAGCCTTGGGCAGGAGTATCTCTGAGGGGCAGCTGTAATTTATAAAACATTCAAAACTACAGGTATCCATCACTATCCAAACCCAGGAACTGAATTCATATTTATTTTCAGATAACTTGGTATCTCCCACTCTCTGAACTCAGGATCTGAATAAATTCAGACAGCATGTAATATAATGCCTACTTCATAACATGAATTCAGATGAAAAGCCCTGACCAGCCATTAGATTTAAGAGCTCACAGTGTGCTAGGCAACACACTAAGGGATATAAATACCTCATTTAATCAGTACAATAGCCTTGTAAGGTTTTATGCCAGTTTTACAGATGAGAAAACTCAGAGAGGTTAAGAAACTTGCTCCAGAAATTCCTGGAAATGCTTAGCACAGTGCCTGGTTTAAGCGTTGAATAAGGGATAGGCGGTAATTATAGGTTAATGGAAATAGAATAAAGCATTACAAAGACAGAGATTGGGCAACAATGCTGAGTGGTTTGACTCAGGTCTGCTTACTCAGGAAAAACAGGAAAAACAGACATCTGCATAATGTCATTCACACCATGCCACTGCCGCATGGTTGCTTGCCCATGGCACTGCCTCATTTCTTATTGCAAAATCTGGTTAAGGAAATAGAAGCTTTCTATTTGATTCCCAGTGGATTGTGAAGGTTTGTTTGCCTTGTTTGCCTTTAGTACCCAACCTGAATAAGTGAATTAGAGTTCAGGGTCTCCCAAAATTAGAGAGGGCTCTGCCTGTGTAAGCGTTGAATTAGAATGTTTAAGACATCAGGAAATGGGAATGCAAGTGCCCTTTAGTCTCAATCAAATGCAATGCACAAATATTTATGAATGGTTCTCCATGTGCACAGCTGTGAGCAATCTACTTGAAGAGGAGATCATCTTCCAATGTTCAAAGGGGCCTGGGCCCCAGAACTGGCACTATTTTCCTGGTGAATGGCAGTGGACCCCATCTAGCAGGCAGTGAAGACATTATCCTCCTATGATGGGTAACCTGGTCTCTCTTAGGTAAATGCTAATTCAGTTAGCTCTGCAGTGTCTAGTTGGGCATGAGTGTAATACAGTTCCACATTGACCCCTTACATAGAATTATGTTAAACTGTGCTACTGGATGCCTTGCCCATAACTTAACCCCTTCAATTCCTACATGGAAACAGAGCTTCCCTGTGACCCATGAAGGCATGGGAAGGTGTTGTAGAGGCCTGTACAGAGAGTTGGAATAAAAGCCTGCAGAGGTGAGACTTTGTGGCTGAAAGAAAATGGTTGGAACTATAGACTTCAGTGCTGGATGCTGGCATCACATTCCTAAGGCCAGAAGAGGCCCGCTGTATCTCAGCAGGTGACATAGCAACTCAGGAATCAGATAAGGTCAGGCACTCCAAGGCAGAGCCAGAGGACAGTACAAGGACCTGCTCACAGAGACCCAAGGCAACCCTTTCTTTCTACCACAAGGTCACATGAGCCTTCTCTTTCCCAGACTCCCAGACACCATCTTGGCAAGATGAAGGGAGAGGGAAGGAGGCCTAATAAACAGCATTTGCCTAAGAGTGATCAAGTTACCCACAAAGACACCAAAAAAAATATGATATATTGTTAATTGGCAAGCTAAATTTCCCCTTCCCACCCAGCAGGGCAGGGGTTCATTCAAAAGATTCAGTTATAGAAAACAAGGAAGCTACATTGTCTTCACACCTCTGAGTTGTAGGATGAGTAAATGTGCATACCTATTCCAATGATTTTTATGCTTTAAATTATAGAGCAGACATATGAATTGTCCAGTTACAGCTAGCCCTTCAGTGAAGCTGGATGCACCCACACAGTTCGCAGCAGAGCAGGAAAGAGGGCCCTTGTGACAGGAGCTGTAGTGACTCAGGGCAGATTACGGATGGACCCAGTGTTCAACAGCAAAGTGGGCAGGACCCACAGCAGAACAGGAAGCAGACTCTCAGTGGCCATGGAGGGGCTGGGGTGCAGGAGCACTGTGAGGGGCTTGCAGCAAACCCATTTGTCTCGGTTGCTAGTGGCAGAAAACCCAAACTACATTAGGATGCCAGCATTCCTGCTGTAACAATGGCCAGATAGAAATCCATTTCATTCTGGCTGGGTGCGATGGTTCATGCCTGTAATCCCAGCACTTTGGGAGGCCGAGGTGGGTGGATTGTTTGAGCTCAGGAGTTCGAGACCAGCCTAGCCAACATGGTGAAACCCCATCTCTACTAAAAATGCAAAAATTAGCCAGGCATGGTCGTATGTGCCTGTAATCCCAGCTACTCGGGGAGGCTGAGGCAGGGGAATCGCATGAACCCGGGATGCAGAGGTTGCAGTGAGTTGAGATTGCACCACTGCACACCAGCCTGAGTGACAGAGTGGAACCCTGTCTCAGGAAAAAAAAAAAAAAAAAAAAAAGGGAAAGAGATCTATTTTGCTCTGACATAAAAGTCGGAATGTAAGCAGCCCTGACTGATACTTCAATTCTGTAGTGTCAGGGACCCAGGCTCTACCCATCTCATCTGTGCCATCCTCAACATGCAGTTTCCAGCTCCCACCACCACACCCACATTTCTGCAGCATGAGATGGGTAGGTTTTTAAAATAGAGGGCACACACCTTTCTGTTGAGGTTACAAACTAAGAGTTGAACATATCACTTCCTCTTAGATTCCACTGCCCATAACTTAATCACATGACCATACAGAGGGCGTTGGTTAGTTATTGCCACAAAGATGCTGTGTGGACAACCACAGAATATCAGTGGCACATAAAATTAAGCATTTACTTCTTGTTCCAATGTCTACAGATCAGCTGGTATTTGGCTGACCTATGTTGGACTCAGTTGGGCTTGGCTTCAGGCTACTCCCAATACCAATTACTATGTTAATCAGGTCCTAACAGGAAACAAATGGCACCTCAAAATGGACAATTTGAGGACAGTTTAATAAAGGAAGTATTCTCTTCCTACTTTCTGATCTCCCACTGATGCCTCCCATTGGCCAAGACCAAGAGGAAGCCTGTGGGCAAGGGAAGCCTGTCAGTATATTGGGTCACAGAGCCTCATGCAAAGAGCCATGCAAAGGCATAGGCAGGGAAACCAAATGGAATAGTGCAGTACTCTAGGGCCAACAACCTCCAGGAGCCATTGTCATTCCTACGCCTGCCAGAACAAGAGGACTAAGGCCAACTAGAAGCAGAGAAGGTAGGAGAGAGAGAAGACTGCCTGAAAGTATCTGTAGCCTTTTGTAGAGAGGTCTAATCAGCCCTCAGCAATCCCACAAGAAGAGAGCCAAGGGAGTAAATACCCTGACTTCATTCTCTTCCTGCTCTCTGATCTCCCTACTGGTGCCTCCCATTGGCCAAGCCAAACAGGAATCCAGTGGGCAAGGGGAGCCTCTTGATGTAATCCTTGAAAGTCAGTATCTCGGGGCACAGAGCCTGGTGGAGAACAAGGGGAGATGTGGAGGAGAAGACAGATAATATCTAGCACACAACCCAAACTAGTTTAAACAGAGGATTTGCTGGCCCACATATCTGAAAATTCTAGCAATAAGGCTTGAAGCAGGGGCTCACATGATGTCATCTGTATCTGGTATTCTCTTGTTTACGGGCTTCAAACATAAATCTTCATACACAAATATAAATTCTGGAGCCACTTTGGAGCATGATGACTCTCCTCCCAGCACGTTCCAAAGTGGCTCCAGAATTTAAAGCCTTTTACATTCAATCACAGTGGGAACTACCGAAGGAGTCATTGGGTCTCACTGATTCCGTCAAGTCACATGACATATCTGAACCAATCATAGTGCTGAGGCTTGGGTTTTGGTCTGGAGCTGGGACTGAGGGAAATCATGGCATGGAATCTAAATGAGGAGATGGAATGTTGATGCTGGATAGCCAAAAACACTATGTTATCCTAGCTCTCTCTTCCCAAATGCATGGGGCAACGCTTCTCAACCTTTCTATGTCAGTCACTTGGGGGTCCTATCAAAGTACAGAATGTGATGAATTAGGTTTGGAGTAGGGTCTGAGAGTCTTCATTTCTAATAAGTGGTGTCGATATTGCTGGTCCAGGGACCACACTATGAGTAGCAGTGTTCCACAGGCGCACAATCCAATGCATAGTAGCCACTAGCCCACATGTAGTGATTGGCACTTGAATTGTGGCTAGTCCAAATTGAGATGTGCTAGAAGTGTAAAATATGCAGTGCCTTTTTAAGACTCAATGTGAAAACAATGTAAAGTCTCATCGATAGTTTTTGTTTTGTTTTGTTTTGTGAGACGGAGTTTCGCTCTTGTTACCCAGGCTGGAGTGCAATGGCGCGATCTTGGCTCACCGCAACCCCCGCCTTCTGGGTTCAAGCAATTCTCCTGCCTCAGCCTCCCAAGTAGCTGGGAGTACAGGCTGCACCACCATGCCCAGCTAATTTTTGTATTTTTAGTAGAGACGGAGTTTCACCATGTTGACCAGGATGGTCTCCATCTCTTGACCTCGTGATCCACCCGCCTTGGCCTCCCAAAGTGCTGGGATTATAGGCATGAGCCACTGCACCCGGCCATTGATAGTTTTTATATAAATTACATGTTGAAATAATATTTTAGAGATATTGTTTTTATGTAAATGATATTTTAGATATATTTTATATATTTTAGATCCTTGGATTAAATAAAATGTTATTAAAATTAATTTTGCTTGCTTCTTACTACTTTTTTTAATGTGGCTGCTAGAAAATTTTCAATTATGTATGTGGCTCAGATTATATTTCTGTTGGATAGCCCTGTTTTAGAAAGAGGTAACACCTGAAGCAGCTGAGGTTGATGTTTGTAAAACACATTCATTTTCACTTACTGATAAGCAACCAGTAGAACCTCATTGAACCAGAGCCACAGGAGACCTACCTCATATGTCCTTGGCCTGGGCCCACCCTGATGACCTCAGGGATGGGTTATTGCAAGTTGAATTAATGCATGAGTGTTTAGGACAAGGGACACTGGAATGGGCCATTTGATCTGAGGAAGGAGGAAATTCTGGAGACTCCAGATTCTCCCTCCTATCCGGCAGTCACTTCATTTCTCATTTTCGCTTGAGTAGTTGCCTGTAGCAGAAACTACCGCTGTGCTAATCAACTTCTCTAATCTATCTTGCATATAACCACTAAACTAATTTTCTCCATACTCTGGTTTTAACAAATCCTTTCTAACCCGACACAATCCATGCTCCCTGTTGCAGCCTGAGTTTCAGGGCCCCCAGTCATTCCTACTGAACCTGAAGGGTCTTGTCCTACCAGTCTATTCCCTGCCCCTAAATATGCCTCTCACTTTCCCCTTCTGCTTAAATTATTTCCTTGCCGCTTGAATCTCCTTCTCCTCTTGGTGTCTACCCTTTCACTTCTACCACCTTTCAAAGCCCCTCATCTTTTCAAGATCTCCCACAGGTCTGAAGGACTTGTAGGACATACTGCCTTTGGCACCAGCCAGCACATCTGTTATGGAGAACTCTGTTGTCTAACTCTTGAGTTCTTCAGATCTTCTGTGTTTGTGCCTCAATTATTCCATTGGGTTTTAAGTTTCTTGAGAACATAGCCATGCCTAGCTTAGCTTTATATTCTGCTTTTGACCTGGACCGATATAATAAGTAGGTCCTCAAAAACCAAGTTGGTCAGTTTTTCAATATAAAATGAAATGGTGATTAAAAATACATGTACTTTTACATATGCATAAATATATTTATCAGTGATCACTTTTATAATGAAAAATATTCTTCTTAAAAATCAAGATGGAAAATTAAGCTTTGGTCATTGCATAAGCACCCAGGGGCTTTTGTTTCTACTTTATTTATATATTTAATTAAAATAATTAAATTATATTATTAATATAAAATATTAGTATTAAATATTAGCAAACTTCAGTATCAATATTAATAGGTTTACTTCTGACTGGGCACAGTGGTTCATGCCTGTAATTTCAGAAGCACTTTGGGAGGCTGAGGCAGGTGGATCACCTGAGCCCAGGAGTTTGAGACCAGCCTGGAAGACATGGTGAAACTCTGTCTCTACAAAAAAAAAAAAGTAGCCTAATGTGGTGGTGTGCACCTGTAATCCCAGCTACTCAGGTTGCTGAACTGGGGGGATTACTTGAGCTCAGGAGGCAGAGGTTGCAGTTTCAGTGAGCTGTGATCATGCCAATGCACTCCAGCTGGGGCACCAGAGTGAAACCCCATCTCAAAAAAAATTTACTTACATATTTACTTATTAATTAATAAATTTAATGTTAATACAATATTAAACTATATGAATTACATTAAATTAAAAATTGAATTTTTATCTTGAAATAATAGATTTATAGGAAGTTACGAAAATAGTACAGGGAGGTTCCCGTCCCTCAGCACAATTTCCCGCAGTGAATACATCTTACGTAACTATAGCGCAATATCAAAAGCAGCAACTTGACATTGGTATAACGTGTGTAAAGTCCTATGCCATTTTATCACATGTATAGATTTGTGTAACCACCACCAAAATCAAGATACAGAGCTACTGTACTGCAACATCTTAAAGCTCTGCCTCTTTGTAGTCACACCCACTCCCCTCCCTCACCACCCCAAAACTCTGGCAGCCACTGATCTGTTCTCCAGCTCTATAATTTGGGCACTTCCAAATGAAATTAGAATTTCATTTTGATTTATTTATAGTGTTTGAGAGCATCTGTTTGAACAGATTTTTTAGTAGGTGCTCCAGGTGTAACATTATACATATGTTAACTTATCACAGTTCTACTTGTGTCAACATTTTATCAGTTTCAGTGAAGTAGAGAGGCCTTCCCTTGCTTTAAGTGCTTTGACTCTCCCTCATTTATAACTGTCTCAAATATTTCCTGTACATAGATTGAAAACCACATCAGACAATGCATGGAGTGCTTAGGACAGGTAACCTGAGGAGTTTGATATTTTGAGGAAAGAGGAAATTGTGGGGATCCCAAAGTTTCTTTTCCCAGCCAGTAGTCATTTCATTTCTCTTTTTCGTTTGTGAAATTGCCTCAAGCAGAAATTACCACTGTGCTTATCAACTTCCTTAATCTATGCTGCACATAACCACTAATCTTTTGCTTAAACCATCAGATGTAATTTTGACAATTCAAGAAAACAAAAGCATACTCAATTTACTCATATTTTACTGTTTCTCTTGTTCTTCTTTCTTAGTTTTCAAGATTTTTTTCTTGTATTACTTTCTTTCTTTTTCAAAATCTTCCTTTAGCTATTCTTCTTTCAGGGTAGGCCTGCCGTTGAATGCCAGATTCTCGTCGTTTTTCTTCATCTGAGAATATCTTGATTTCCTCTTCATTCCTGAAGAATGTTTCCACTGGATATAGAATTTTGAGTTGACAGTTCTTTTTTTTTTTCAGTCTTTTAAAAATGTTGTATCAATGTCTTCCAATCTCTATGGCTTCTGATGAAAGAAATCTGCTGCCACTCAAAAATTTGTTCATTATTGTAAGACATCATTTCTCTTTGGCTAATGCAATATTTGTTTCTTTAATTCTCAGAGATTAGACTATGATGTACCTTGGTGTGGATTTCTTGGGGTTTGCTCACCTTCTTGACTCTATAGGTTTATGAGGTTTTTTGGTTTGTTTTTTTTTTTTTGCCTTATTAGGTAAAGTTTTAACTGTATTTATATGAATACATTTTTAGCTCCAATTTCTCTCTCCTCTCTTTTTGGGACTCTGATGACATACATCATGTTAGACCTTTTTGTGTTGTCTCACAAATCCCTGAGACTTACTTTTTTTCCAGTCTATTCCTCTCTTTTGTTCAGATTGGGTGGTTCCTATTGGTCTGTCTTCTTTACTGTCAACATCTTGCAACAGAATCCATGTAGTAAGTTTTTTCTTTTTCTTTTCAGTGCTAACATTTCAATTTAGTTATTCATATCTTCTATTTCTTTTCTAAGACTTTAAAAAAATTTGTTTCGAGCATGTTCACAATTACTTATTGAAGCATCTTTGCACTGGCTGCTTTAAAATTCTTTTGAGATAATTTTAACATCTGTGTCATTTTGGCGTTAGCATCTGTTGATTGTCTTTTCTTGCTCTAGTTGAAATTTCCCTAGTTCTTGGTACGATGAGTGATTTTCAACCATGGACATTTGGGATGCTATGTTATAAGGGTGGATCTCATTTAGATCTTCTGTTTTAGTTAGCCTTCTTTGACATCAAAACAATGCTGTCTGGTAGAGGTAGAAGTGCAGGTTTCTCTATTGACATCCCAGGGTAGAAGTGAGGGAGAGCAAGGGAGAGAGTGCCTACTTACTGCTGGGTCAGGGAGAGAGTTCAGGCTGCCCACTAAGCCTCCCCGATACCACCTTGGCTGGGAGGGAGAAAGGGTGCCTTGTTACTACTCCCTATCTGGCCTCCACTGACACGATAGAGAACATTATGCTGGGCAGTGGTGAAAGTCTTGGCTCTCTACCAGACCCCCTCTGACACCCAGGCAAGTGGGAGTGGACGTTTAGGTTCCCCATTTGGCCTTTGCTGGCAGGGTGGAGGTAATACGACAGTTTTTCTGTGGTTTAGCTGGAGTGGTTATTTTCTGCAAATTTTCTTTCTTGCAAGACTGTCCCTTTCTGGTCCTTTGGCTAATAAGAGCAGGTTTTCCTTTTTTCCTTTTTTCCCTTTACCTGTACTCATTAGTTTATAGGTTTCTGCCTTCTCCACACTCAGTCTGAGATCCATTAGGCACAGGCAGAAAGAAAACCCTAGGCCAGTGCCATGTCATTCCACAGGTCTCGAGGTCCCTAACCATTCTATCTTCTTGCCACCTTTCAGAGTCTCCTTATATTTGTGTTTTGTATAATGTCCAGGGTGTTTGGCTGTATTTAGCAGAGGGAATAAGGAGAAGTGTTTTTACTCTATATTGTCTCAGAACAGACATCCCCAAGGGCATTTAAAACATTTCTTCTGTGTCATCTGGCAAAAAACAGCCAGTGGGGACAATGTTCCCCTAAATTGATGGTGCACTCCCTCATCTCCACATCTTCCACACTTACCAGCCCAGTGTTCTGCTCTGTGATCTTTTTTTTTTTTTGAGACAGATTCTTGGTCTGTTAGTGCAGTGACATGATCTCTGAAACCCTCAGCCTCCCAGGTGCAAGCGATTCTCCTACCTCAGCCTCCCAAGTAGCTGGGCTTACAGGAATGCACCACCACATCTAGCTAATTTTTGTATTTTTAGTAGAGACAGCGTTTCTCCATGTGTGCCAGGCTGGTCTTGAACTCCTGACCTCAATGATCCACCCGCCTCGGACTCACAAAATGCTGGGATTACAGGCATGAGCCACTCTGTCTGGCCTGTCTTATTTCACTTAGCATAATATCATCAAAGTTCATCGATATTGCAGCATACATCAGAACGTCTTTCATTTTTAAGGCTAAATAATATTCTATTGTACATATATACCACATTTCATTGATCCATTCAACTGCTGATAGATGTTGGTTTGGGCCAGGCATGGTGGCTCACACCTGTAATCCCAGCACTTTGGGAAGCTGAGGCGGGTGGATCACCTGAGGTTGGGAGTTCAAGACCAGCCTGACCAACATGGAGAAACCCCGTCTCTACTAAAAATACAAAATTAGCTGAGCGTGCTGACGTATGCCTGTAATCCCAGCTACTTGGGAGGCTGAGGTAGGAGAATTGCTTGAACCTGGGAGGCGGAGGTTGCAGTGAGTTGAGATCATGCCATTGCACCCCAGCCTGGGCAACAAGAGCAAAACTCTGTCTCAAAAAAAAAAAAAAAGATAGATGTTGGCTTGGTTACACCTTTTGTCTATTGTGAATAATGCTGCTACAAACATGGGTCTACAAACGTGTCTTCAAGACCCTGCAGTTCTTTGGGGTATATACTCCTAAGTGGAATTGGTAGATCATATGGTAATTCTGTTTGTAAGTTTTTGAGGAGTTGCCATACTGTTTACTATAGCAGCTATACTATTTTATATTCCAATCAAAAGTGTACAAAGGATCCAATTTCTCCACGTCTTTGTGAATGCTTGTTATATTGTGTGGTGTTTTCTTTTGATAGTAGCCATCCTAATGGGTATGAAATGGTATCTATCTCATGGTGGTTCTGATTTGCATTTCCATAATTAGTGATATTGAGTATATTTTTATGTGCATACTGACCATTTGTATATCTTTTACTTTTTGCTTGTTTCTTTTCTTTTTTTTTTAGACAGGGTCTCATTCTGCTGCCCAAGCTATAGTGCAGTGGTGCAGTCTTGGCTCATGGCAACCTTTATCTCCTAGGCGATCTTCTCACCTCAACCTCCCGAGTGTCTGGGACTACAGGTACATGCCACTATGCCTGGCTAATTTTTGTATTTTTTGTAGAGACAGGGTTTTGCCATGTAGCCCAGACTGATCTCTAACTCCTAGGCTCAAGCAATCCACCCACCTCAGCCTCCCAAAGTGCTGAGATTACAGACGTGAACCACCACACCAGGCCCTCGTTTGTATATCTTCTTTGGAGAAACATCTGTACAAGTCTTTCACCCATTTTTGAGTCAGGTTGTTTGTTTCTTTTGTTGAGTTGTTAGAGTTTTTTATATATTCCAAATATTAACCCCTTATATAAGGGGTTATATAACCCTTTATTATATTATGACCCAATTATGTATTTATATATATTTTCCAAATATTAACCCCTTATATAAGGTTAATATTTGGAAACTATATATAAATACAGTAGCTTTTGTCTCGTGGTCTATCTGCTGCCATGTCCTGGCTCCTGAGCCACCGGGATGCTGTAGTCTCCCCAGCGTTGCCCTTATATAAGGTTAATTAACCCCTTATGTAAGATTAATATTTGGAAAATATATACAAATACATAATGGGTCATAATATAAATTTGGAATATATATAAATATATAATTGGGTCATAATATAAATATGACCCAATATTGTCTTTTTACAACTGGTCTGTTTGAACCAGCATCCAACAAAGTCATACTATATTAGTACATTTGATTGTTATGACCCAAGTCTTATCTAATCTAGAGGAAATTCCTATCCCTAATTTTCTCCCTGGACATTGACTTGTGGCGGAATACAGGTCCATCATTATGCAGAATCGTAGTTTTGAATTTCAACTTTGCTGCTGCCCTCCAAAGTTTCCTGCTTTACCTTTAATAATTTTAGCAGTAGATTTTCTGTGGGTAACACCCCCTAGGGGCACTGAGGAAGGAGAACTGTGCAGACCCCAGGCATAGTTAGTGCCTGAAGCATAACTCACTGCTTACTATATCTAGGTTATATTATATATAAAAATCATACTTAGTCCCATAAATCTTTCTATATAATCATATAGGTATTGTAGTCAGAGCTGTACTGACACATTTAGTGCTGATTTACATAATCTTTCCATATAACCATATAGTAGTTTGTAGTAGGAGGAATGCCTAGAATGGGAAAACAGCCAGACCAGGACAAGAACCAAAGAACCAGGTGGTGGCGTCCCTGCCTGAAAGGGCATATGCTGTATGGCAGGCTTGGAGCAAGAGCCTCTCCTCCTGATAAAGGAGTTGTAGTGCCTTGCATCCAGTTCCTGTGGTAAGTAGGCCTCAGGCCTGAGATCCTGGAAATAACCGAGGGAGAAGAACCCCTCTGGTGTGACCAGTCATGGAGGCTCTACACCCTGTCAGTCTTTTCTCACTTCTGTGCTAGCTCAAATCATCCTCCCATAAATATCTCAAGAGAGGAGCACGAGTCTGTCAGCTCCCACTGCATTGGCTTACAGTATCCTTCTATTAGAAATCCTTTGAAGTCTCCAGTCCCCAGATAAGAAGTGTTGCGCATGACACCTGTTGCATACAGCTCACCTCCTTGCCTCAGTGACCTAATGGGGATGGACCCCTTTACTGTACATGACCCTCTACTACTGCACACGGCACGGCCCCCTACTGTGCACGGCCCACCTCTCTGCCCAGGTGACATAATGGGGTGGCCCCCTCGCTTGTGACTCATGTGATAATGTATGCCCTATTACTAAGCCTATAGATGATGACCTCACTGACGACCCTGCCCCCTGCTTGTACCTAAGAAATAGAGACACTTCTGGGCATTCGGAGCTCTCACTGATCTCCACTCACAGGTTGCGTGGCCCCCCAAGTCCAGCTGCTCTTCATCCTGTCTCTACTTCCTGGATCCTGCACCTCAGCACAGCATAAGGGACATCCCATGACCCTATGGGGCCCAACAGCCCTACAATTTTCCTTATTGAAAAAGGAAAGTTTCTCTTTTAAATGCTCCTAGGGGACTAAAACTGAAAATGAGAAAAGGAAGCTTTATCTACATTTGGGAACCCAGCTAATGGGAAGGCAGACACTGGAGACAGGGAGGTGTGAGGAGCGTGAGGCTCAGATGGGGTGGGGAGAGCACATTTGGGTCAACAGCCTGGCCTGAGAGAAGAGATGCTTATCCCACAAGGGGACCAGCCCAGGACTGTGTCCCTAGCCATGGGCAGCACAGGACAGATCCGGGGGGCACTGCCAGGGCCACAGTGTAGCTCTGTTCCTCAGGGGATGCTGGAGAGAAAGCTTCAGCCTCAGGGGTTCTCTGAGTACACAGGGCCTTCCCAGGAGTCCCTGAGGGCACAGGGACAAGGCTGGGGAGACTTACAGCATCCAGGTGGCTCAGGAGCCAGGACATGGAAGCAGATAGACCACTGAGACAAAAGCTACTGTCATTGACAATGTCTGAGCACTCTAAAATGTCACTAGAGTTTCTCTCTTGGATTATTATGGGTGAGTTTTTTTCTTTATATTTTCCAAATTTTCTTGAACAGTGAAAAAGCAATAAATTTTCTTTAAAAATAGATCAGTACCTTTAGGATTAACATAGATATGCCCAAAGAAGATCATTAGGAATGACAGCACAATGCTCAGTGGCTGGAGTGCGGGGTCCTCCAGACTCTCTCTGGAGCCTGGATCAGCCCCTACTCAAAGACTGGGCCAGGACCCAGGAGCATGGCACAACCCAGAAAACATCAAACATGGCCGGAGGAGGGCAGTCTCCTGAATGTCTGCAGCTGAGGTCAGTATTCCTGGTTCTGCGTGCAGCCCTGCTGAGGACTGAACCAATGGAGAGAGGCCCAGCTTTCAGGAATCCCCTACCAAATACACTGGAACCCACCCAGTAGACCAGATTCTCTTACCCACATTACTGTTTCCAAACCTCTTCCACTGATACACACAAACGTTCCCAAGGTCGAATATTCTTTATTATAAACCAAGATACAGGATGTATTCCAGGATACAGGAAGAATAGCAAATACAGGCTTTTCTCAGATATCTTTGAAATTATTATAATGCATACAAAACATGTAGAAGATACTTCTAGAGATCGCTTTAAAATGCCCAGTGTTAAAGGGGGACAGGTGCACGGCAGCTAAACGCTTCAACAAGATCATGCAGAGGGGCCTCCAGTCCCTTCCAAGATCCTGAGAAAAGGCACCTTGCTCCAGCCTAGCTGGAAGTGGAGCAGAGATGCATTTTCTATTTGATTTAGGGTCCTAAGATCTGCCCTGGGGCACAGACACCTAAGACTATGACATCTTCTCCCCAAAGGAGAGTTTGAGGGTAATGTACAAATCACTCTATAGGGGGCAGGGAGAGAGAGAGAGAGAGAGAGAGGACAGCTGTGTCTGTAGTTTATTGTTCTGTGAGTTTAAGCATCTCTCCTCCTCTCTCTGTGCTTCATTAAAGGTATAAATACTGGTACACTGGGTCCTTTCCAGAGTTTGGTCTCACTGAGTAGGGACACAAGAGAAAAGGAATATAAGAGTGCCCCATTTTTGTTCAGGGACATGGTTAGGCTCCCTCAATGGTGGGACTTTCCCATCTAGCTGTTCCTGGGACCTGTACCTAAAGGAACGTGCGTGTGCAGGTGCCTGTGTGTGAGAGAGTATGTGTCTACATACATGTGTGTGTCTGTGTGTGAGTCTGCATGTGCCCATGTACCCGCAAGCTTTGGGGCAGGCGGTCTTGTATGATCGCTGTTTGTAAACAAACAACTTTATAAGGCAACCAAGGTACGAAGCTGGTGGGAAAGCTCTCTGTGGGTGGTGCAGTGGGGAAGGCTCCCTGCTCACATCATTACAGTGACTCATCCCCAGAACTCATACTTGATGGATATGCCAGAGGCCAGGATCCCTTCTCATGCCAGGTGTAGCTGAGGGCATGACCACAAGCATCTTGCCAGGTAGAAATGAAAAGCAGCTCGGGCTGCTCAGGCCAGTCTCTCGAGGACTCGCCACTGCTGAAAGTTGGGCAGAAGCTGGGAGGTGTCAAAGATGCAGATAAGAGGTAGACTCATTAGGAAATAAGCTTCAAGGTGGGATCCCTTTGTGCTGGGCCAGCCTGCTTCCCCACCTGCCCTGTGAGGAAGGAGGAAGTGGAACGGAAGGCGAGCAAGAGGCACTGGAGCATCAGGAGGCATCACTGTGGAAGCAGCTGCCCCAGCAGTGTCATGGTCCCAGCAGCGGCCAGCTCTCCCTCAGCCAAGACTGGTCACCCCCAGGAGATCCAGAGCTATGCTTCACCATTTCCTACAGGGATTCAAACACAGCTACTCTCTGTTCTCCTCATCCTACTGTTCAGGTGGGGAAACTAAGACTGAAGGTATTTGAATAGCTCAGAGCTGGCTCTGCTAGTCCCAGCTGGTCCTGTTCCATACCGTCCTGGCTGGTAAGCCAGCAAGTGGACAAGCCACTCACAGCCACTGGTTCCATGCAGGACGTAAAATATGATGTCCAGATGATGTCCAGCTGTGGCAGATGTGTCTGTGGAGTTGGCATCTCCAGGAATTGAGAGGCAAGTAGGGCACAGATTCCTCCTACAACCAGAGGAGGCAGGGCAGAAGTGCATGGACAGGCAGACAGATACACACACACCCAGAGTCCCAGAGCAGTCGTCAGGGCAGGGACAGGGCCTTGGCAAGGCGAGTCCAGAACCAAGACTTGGTGCAGGGATTGGTGTAGTCGCAGACAGTGATGAACCTCAGGATGCTGGGGAACTCTTTGTTCATTGCCTTGTACTTGATGGGGATCAGTCGCTTCTGATGGGCACCTGTAAGAAAAGGGGTGCCATGCTGGCATCAGGCCCTTGCCCCATGGTGGGACAGGCCCAGTCTTCAACCCAGGGGTTAACAACAGCCATCCCCCATCTAAGCACCCCTGGCACACATTCACTCACACAAAAAGGCACACACATGCACACGAGCTCAGGTGTACAGAGGTCTTCACAAGTTCTTTGGTACTGCATCCATAGCCCTTGGGGAGGGAAGGCTGACAATCCAGAGGCCCCACCTACTCATTCCTTCATTTTCTAGCCAGACCAGGGTTGAGCTTACCTGGAGAGAGGCTGAGTGCAAATTTGGTCTGGAAGTCACATTCCTTGCTCTGCAGGTAATCATCAGAGACAACCACCACCATCCGGCGGCACCTAGGGGAGAGTGCGTAGGCTGCAGGTCCTGTAGCAACTTAGTCCAGCATACCGCCTGAGAATAGCTTCAGGAGGGGCCCGCTGTGCCCAGGCTGGACAGTGCACAGTTAGGAGGAGATGCCCAGCATCTGGACCACTGGGCAGGGCTTCATGCACCCACTCACCCACCCACCCACCCTTGACCTTAGCCAACCTCTTCTCGATGAGCTCACTAGCAATAGACCAGACACAGGTGCCAGGCAGGACATCGCGGTCAGACACACATAACTTCAGTCGATAGTTTGTCTGTTCCAGTTGCCGGATCATCTCCTGCACAAACTGGATGTCACTGGGGCAATAGCAGATGAAGGCATCGAAACGCTCAGGCATTTGCCCTGGGTGCAGAGCACAGGGTGGTAGTCAGAGCTCCATGGGAAGGCTTGGGAGGGGTCCAGCCAAGAGTCCCCTGCCTAGGCAACCCTGGGCCTCACACCCTTCCCAAGATGATACTCCTCAGAGAAAGTGCCCTTCCCAGGAGAGGAAAGATTACTGCAACCTCCACTTTTCAACTTCAAGCGATTCTCCTGCCTCAGCCTCCCTAGTGGCTGGGATTAGAGGTGTGAGCCACTACATCCAGCTAATTTTTATATTTTTAGTAGAGACGGGGTTTCGCCATGTTGCCCAGGTTGGTCTTGAACTCCCAACCTCAGATGATCCACCCACCTCGGCCTCCCAAAGTGTTGGGATTACAGGCATGAGCCACCACACCCGTGAAGGTGGGTATCATTTCATTAGAGTCTCACAGCAACCCAGAGGTAGGATTATTATCTCCATTTCTGAGGTGAGGAAACTGAGACTTAGAAAGATTAAGTGACTTGCCCAAGGTCCCACAGCCCATATGCTTCCAACACCCATGCTCTTAACACCACACTGTCCTATTCCACCTGTCCCATGGGAACAGTATTGGACTCTTACCCAGGGGGTCGTCAAGTGTGGTGATGCCCGCCAGCTCTGTTGTCCGTGGGACACTGCTGTCGACAGAGGCCACCTGTAAGGGCTTCTCAGCCTCATCCTGCTGCTGCTTCAAGATATACTTTCGGCAATCCTCCTCTGTGGGGAAGAGACAGGGTATGGCGGGGTTCCCAGGAGTGCCCACCTCTCTACCCACAGTCAGGATCCAGCCCCTGCCCACCTCCTATGGCAGGGTTGTTCTACAGGGCTTCCCCAGCCCACTGGTGCCATCAGCAGCTCAACAGCTCTGAGAAGTTGAGCTCCCACTGGCTCTAACTGATCCAAAGGGATGTCAGTGGTGTTTTGTCTTTCTGGAAGGCCATGAAGATCAGGTTTGTATCTCTGTCCCTTCCTAGGGATCCTGAGAATGGTACCAAGGTAGGTCTGCTTCTTCTGGGATCCAGGGCACATGTGAGCAAGGGGCTGAGCATGCCAGAAAGGCTCGGGAGACTAACCCACTGGCTATGGTGCAGTGAGGGCAGTGATTCCAACCCAGCAAGGTATGCCTGACTGTGGGCGGCTGTACCCAACGCTTATGCGTGTATGTTATGTAAGTGCCAGTGAGTAGCAGGAAGGGCTGCACTTCCCCAGGACTTGAGGTTTCTAAGACAGTCCACTGTTAGTACCCCCGCCTGTCCTTCCTGTTGCTCTACTTGAAACAGTCCAGACGCCCTCACAGAAGCCTGATTCCGACTCCTGGCCCTACCTGAAAGCCTCTGCTTAAGCTGCTTCCTTCCCATCTCCGCCTCTCCGGACTTTTCTCCAGTCCCTAGCAGGTCCCGGTTATTAAGAAGGAACTGCACCCGCATAGTTTTCCCTCTGCAAGCTTCTCCAGGCCCTCGAGGGGGGAAACGGGGTCTCTTCAGGGGAGACAGGATGCTGAGGCCGCGGAAAGTCAGCCTCCTCACCCCCCAGGTACGAGGCCAGGAAGGGGACGTCCTCACCAATGCTGGGTCCCAGCTCCAGCAGCACGTCGTCGCGGCCCAGCTTGGTGAGCAGCTCCAGCAGTCGGCCTACCGAGGCACCGGGGCGTCCCTGCCAGGCGTCCAGCAGCTTGCCCGTGGGGTCGGCGTGCGATTCCAGCTGCCGGATCTCCAAGTACTCAAAGCCCATCTCCTCCGCCAGCACGGTCCAGTCGGCCGCCACCTGCGTCCGCACGTTCAAGAACAGCGACAGGCGGCGCCGCACTCGCATGTTGAGAGCAGCCAGGGGCAGGGAGGATGTGGAGAAGACCGGGGCCACAGACCCCGCGCCGGGACCTTCTGCAGCCATGGCGGGCTGTCCTGGAGCTGCGGCGCGGACGGGTCGCGTTGTCTGCCAGCGCTTCCTCTTTCGCCTACGGCTCCCGCCCCGCCCCGCGGGCTTTCGCTTTCCGAGAAGCACCGCCCTGCCCTACAATCTGGAGCCCCGCGCAAAAGTGCGGAGGCGGGGGCGTCCACCTCTACCCTCGCGGTCTCGGGTGGGGGGAGGCAGGGGGGAGGTTGGGAAGTCGGAATCTGCCTTTTGATATCCAGAGAGGTCCGCGGCGCCGCCCTCGAGGTCTGGTGGTGGTGGTAGCAGGTGGGCGGCGAACTGAGGTAGACCTTCCGGGGGTCGTAGGAAACGGGCCTTGCTCTTTGGGATCTGGAGTCACAATTCTTCCACTGGGGTTCTGAGGGGTTCGTACAGTCCTGCCCTCGAGGAAGGCGAGGAGGAGACGCGTGGGAAGGCACCAGCTCCCCCCTCCACTGTCTCTGGGGAACACGCAATCCTGCCGGTAGGGGTACGGAGAGACCCCTGCTGTGCACCCCAGGGGGAGTGGGTAAGGGACAGCTGCCTTCTGGAGCCCGAGGCAACCTCGAAACGGTTGGGGGGCGTCGTGACGCTAGGTTGGGAATCACAAGGCGCCCTGTGCTTTGGTGTCTGTGGGAAGCCCAGCGCTACTCTCCAGGATCTCAAGTAAAGACACGGCCCGGCTACTGGGAGTCAAGGGGGCACGTGACCTTGCTCTTTCGGGTTAAGGTCACAATCCGGACCTGGGGAGCCCCGGTTCATTCATTCAACAAGTATTTATCGATCATCTATTAAGTGCCAAGCGAGTCGTAGGCTCCCCGGAGACCTCTTTGCCTTGCTGGAGATCCCAGCCTAGCACGGGAAATGGGCACTAATAAAATCATTCCAACTGGGTGTCAAACTGGTAAAAGTGTGAGCTGTTCCTTCTCCAGTTAGAGAGCTTGTCACACCCCAGCCCCTCTGTGAAATCTGTTCTCCCGGCCAGCCTGAAAGCCCAAATTCCCGGGCTTCTTGAAAGAATGAGAAAGCCCAGCCACGTCGGAGTAGGACTCGGGCGTTTCGGAAGTATTTAGGTCCCCCAGCGTGGGTACTGGGACCGGAGAGATAGCAGAGCCGACCAGGAAGTGGGTAGAGGACTTGGAGACCCGGCTTCCATCTCCATCCCAAGCAGGAAGCGGTCCTGGCGGTCCAGCCGTCCGTTTGGATGCGGGCAGGGGGCAGGGCTTTGGGGATCCGGTCCCAGGTTTGGCTACAAAAGGTGGAAAGGCTTCCGGTCTGCTTTTCTGGGCGGGGATTCACAGAGGTCCACCTTCTGGTTGGCTGCGGTAGGCTAAGGTAGGCGGGGCATCGAGTGGAAAGCTCGGCTGGGCGGTGACTGCGGGCCCTCCAATAGAGGGCTCGGTAGGCGGTGGCGGGAGGGGCGGGTCCCCAGGCTGACTCACCTTGTGGTTGGCTGAGGCGGAAGGTGGGCGGGACTTTTGTTTGCTTGGCTTTTAGGCCAAGGGGGCTGAGGTGTGGTTCTGCGCGTGCGCGGGCGGTCGTCTGTTACCTCCCGCGGTCGGTTCTGTAGAGTCGAGCTGCGCAATGCAGAGGCTGCAGGTAGTGCTGGGCCACCTGACTGGCCAGCCCGTTCCCGGCTGGACGCTGCAGGCGAAGCCTTGCTCGAGCGGCGCCCCGCAGGCCTCGGCCGCGGACGTGGTGGTGGTGCACGGCCGGCGCACCGCCATCTGCCGGGCGGGCCGCGGCGGCTTCAAGGTGAGGCCCGAGGGTCTGGGCGCCCGGTGTGGGAAGACGCCGGCGCGGGCTGGGGTCCCGCTCGTATGTTTGGTTCCCCTGGATGCCGGAGGCAGCTCCGCACCCAGCTGTGGTCGCTTTGTCTCCCTGGAGTGGGCATGGGGGAGTGGAGGTCACCGCAGCTGCTCCTCCCGCTGCAGGACACCACCCCCGACGAGCTTCTCTCGGCTGTCATGATCGCGGTTCTCCAGGACGTGAATCTGCGGCCGGAACAGCTGGGGGACATCTGTGTCGGTGAGCGCACCAGCCAGGCCCTGCGCTGGGCCCTTCCCGTTCTTCCGTTTGTCCAGAGCCCTCCGCACCTCCCCACCCCGAGTTTTCACTGGGGGAACCTCCATGGCCTTGACCTTCAGTCCAGCCCTCTATTCCACCCCTCACCTTGAGATATAGCAACATGATATGACGAGAGTCTTACCCGGTAGATGCCACCCCTAGGTCGGCAGTCCTCTGGGGTGACAGCAGGGCTCAGAGGAGGATACCTGGGGAGATGTGCATTTTCAGAAACTCCCATGTCACTTTTAAAGGCAGGCAACCTGCCCATCTGTGCTGATTTGGAAAAGCTGGGTGCATGAGCAAGTGAGCGTGGGACCCTCGGGGACAGGAGCTGGTGGAAGACCAGGACAAGCTGTTGTATGGCTGGCTCTCCCTGCTCCAAACCCCGGTGTTCCAGAGCTGCCAAGCGCTAATGTTCCCGAAGAAAGAATTGGAACGTCTCATCTCTGGTATTCACAGCTATACCTTAGTGCCCAGAACACCACACCTGGCACTGAGTGGAAGTTTGTTGTCCACAGGAAATGTGCTGCAGCCCGGGGCCGGGGCAATCATGGCCCGAATTGCCCAGTTTCTGAGGTAAACTTTTCTAGTTGTAGCCATGGGTTGGCCGTTTTGACACTTTAATGTGCCCAGGGCCCAGGGAACTCAGCCCACAGGTTGGGGAGGATCAGGTTGGACGCCAGAATGAGGCAACCAGAGTCCTTGGCTCCCTCCTCTTGTGGACTCACCTCTCCCCTACTTTGAAGAGAGGGTGAGCCCTCCAGGTGCTGAGCCGGGATGCACAAGGCCTTTGACACTGGAGTGTTTTCTGTGGCTTGATTTTTAGCCAAAAGGTTGTTGCTTGCCTTTTGTAAGTGTGGATTCTGTCCCCATTTGTCAGGTGAGTAACCAAGTAAGCATGCTGAAAAGTGACTTTCAGCCTTTTTACTAGTTGAGCTGGGAACCAGTCATAACCCACTAGCAGACCCTTTGGGATGGGAACCGTGGGGAAGAGGGACGCCCAGGAGGAGACCTGGTAAACTTCCCTTTACGCACCTGCAGGGGAGAGAGTGCTTAAATTATTTTCATGCGTAGATGTAAGACCTGCTCAGCTTTGTACTTTAAGGTACATGGAGAAGAATAAATAGGAACATTAGCTAGTGAAGGAACAGGAAAACAAAAACCCTCTAGGAACCGGGAGAGATTTACACTGCCCAGCCTGTAGTTCAAGCCCCCTACAGTCTGGCTCCAGACTTACCTTCCAGCTTCATCTCCCAGCTGCTTACTCACCTTGACTTTTCGTCATTCAGCTGGCCTGTTGGCCTACTGTCCTCCCTGATATGACCATTCTGTCTCCTTGAAGTGCTAGCCCTCCCTCCTCTTTCTGCCCTAGCTAAACCTTGCCCAAACATAGTCTTACCATTTTGGCATGACTTATCCAGGCTCTCAGGCTGAAAATGAGAGCCCCTTCCAATCCAGTAGTAGCTAGCCATGGGCTTCCTTGTGATGTGGTTTGCCCTCTTGCCCTGTTATTTCAGTCTCTGCTAGTTGATTCATTTTCTGTGTGTTGGTTGGGCATCCTCTAGGGCACAGTGTTATGTGCATCTCAGCATCCCTCAGGTGATGCCTTGTGCTAAGTAGGTACTTAGTGAACACCTGGTGGGTTGAGTGAAGGAATGGTAACTACCTACTAGGGAGTTAAGGGACCCTGGAGGCGTCACACAGGCTGCACAGGAGGCTGTCCACCTGAAGGGTCTCTGCAGAGCCTGGCCTGGACACTAGTTCAGAGGTTCCCAGCTCTGGCTGCACACTGCAATCACCAGGGTGCTTCCACTCCCTCAGGTTCTGAGTCTGGGTCTCAGGAGGTCTGGAAATTTCTCTAGGGCTTTGTGCTGTTGGCCAAGGCAGGTTACATCAGGAGGGGAAGCCCTACTAGCTTCCAGGGCTAAGACTGGTGTGAGAGTCTTGGGGAACACACCAGAACAACAGATGTTAGAACACATGATGCCCATCAGAGTTCTCCGTCTAGGTGGGATCAGGTTTTCAGGAGTCCATGGGAACATGCAGGGTTAGCTGTATGATTACTGGTAAGGCTGAGGGTCCCTGGCCTCAGACGTTAGACATTGCTTTTGCTCTGGTGCTCTGTCCCAGCAACAGGACCTTTTCTCTGTTCTTTGGGAGAAACAGAGATACATAGTTTTCATTTCTGTATCTTCAAAGGGAGAGAGAGAAGGATCCCTGTGGCCCAGACAGGCTTCCCTTCCCTTCCCTTCGGGCTGCGCTTGGTCTTTGATTGAAGATACTCATAGGAATGGAAAGGAATGTGCTTATGGGGCCCTGGGGAGCAAGTGCCTGCACAGATGGGGTCTGCCCAGTAGCTGCCCACCCTCGTTCCATGGATCTGGCCTGGCATGGAGGCAGGGCTGCTGGCCTCCATGTTCCCCTGCCCTTTACATCGCTTGAGGGGAGCAGTTAGAGGCACAGGACTGCTTTCCATGAGAGGCCAACATGCAAGAGGGCGCTGATTGTACTGTCTCACCTTCTGTTTCAGTGACATCCCGGAGACGGTGCCTCTGTCCACTGTCAATAGACAGTGCTCGTCGGGGCTACAAGCAGTGGCCAGCATAGCTGGTAAGTTGACTAGACCTGTGGGTTTGGGTCAGCAAAGCTGCTGTCTGCTGGGCAGGCAATAAGGATTTCTGAGAGGACTCGAACCACAGGAAGAGCGCGGGAGTGCCCCGCCACTGCCCCAGGCCTCTCCTGAACGCTCCCGGGTCTTCCGTTTCTGAGGCTGGGGCTGAGTCCCATCTAGAGGCCAGGTGGGGAGGAGGCTCCACTGCTTCCGGAACAGGTAGACTCTGGCAAAGGATGTTTATGAAATGCTTTTGTTGCAGGTGGCATCAGAAATGGGTCTTATGACATTGGCATGGCCTGTGGGTAAGAATTTTTTTCTGCCGGAGCTTATTAACCAACTTGTGACAATAAAACTAATTTTCATCTCCTGAGTTCTCAGAGGCCATGATTTCGGGATTGCCCCGTCCCCTTTAGGCAGCTGGTCGGGAGTGGGTTCTCACAGCTGGCCAGGAGTGGATTCTCACAAATGCAGCTTAGGAGTGGCTCCCAACTCTGGCTGCTCAGGAGTCACTCACACCTCTCAGCACTAGCAGGGGAGGGCGGTTGGCCTCTAAAAGCTTACTTTCTTGGAACTCTTTCAGGCTGGAAAGTGTGGGAAAGCATTTTGAGAAAATACAGCACTGGGGTCTCCTTTTGTGGCCCTTGTGGATTCGCGGTGCTGCTGAGAGAGAAGTTGCAGTTTGGGCTCTCTAAAGGCAGGGCCAGCTGCCCACTGTGTCACTAGTTTGTTCATTTTACTAGGCTGTCTGTCCTCTTGTCTCCCCACCCTCGTACCAGTGTGGAAACTTCTAGCTGCCTATGGGCTATGAGGGACATGATCAGATTTGTGGTGGTTTGGTCACTGTCACCTCCTCCTAGACTGTGGCTCCGTCATTGGCTGCAGTGAATGGAGCTGCGGAAGTTGTATTTGGCAGTGCCTCCGGGGAAGGGCAGGGCACTGGGGTTCTGTGCCCACCAGGCTTGGGTGGGCATCTGGTGCTGCAAGGGCAGGGGAGTAAGGGCTTTAGCAGGCTGGAGGAGGCGAGCAGCCCCAGGGTTCTGACATGCCCCCGCTGCCTTTCACATCCTCTTTATAGTATTTCTTGAGAGGAAGCATTGCTGGCCCCTGTCCCAGGGCCGTGGCACCTGGCACTGAGTTGTACTGACCTATGTCTGCAGCTGTAAATAAAGCCAAAGACCACTCTACAAGGACTTTGGCTGGGCAAGGGCCACTGTCCTTTGATTTCTATCTGACTGGGTGAGAGGTAGTGTGGATAACTTGAGAAGGGCTGGAGCCTTTATGAGTATCTTAGAGAGTATCTGATTCCCAAGCAGGTCAAGGACCGTGGTACTAGGATATTAAGATCTGGGCCAGGCCTGACACCCACATCCCAGGCGGATTGTTCCCCATAGGCTTTGATCAGCAAGTATATAACACAGGGCAGACTACCTAAATGTGGATCCAGGCTGGGTGACCATGGACAAGTTATAGAGTCTCTAGACCTCGGTCTGCTGATCTATAAAATGGGGATACCTAGCTCAGCTCTGTTGAAGTTGATGAGAAGATTAAATGGAGTAATAGCAACAGCTTACGCGATGGAGTATGTCATGTGACTGACGCTGACGCACTCTAATAGCTGAAGAGTTCAGAATAGTGCTGGGCGGGTGAAAAGCACTCGGCCAAGGTTATCTGTTACCATCCTTGAGGCATTAGGGTCCCCCATCTCCTCAAAGCCCTTTTTGACACACTACACCACCTCCTTGCTCTCAGCTCGCAGCACTTCCTTATCTATGTAGGTCTGATCACCCTTTGAGCTCAGCTTTGTGATTACATTTAAATTGTCTCTTCTCCACTCTGAATTTGTGGGTCCTGAGGGTAGGCCCGGGCTTGTGGATGTGTTTCCTCTTCTGTGGCTGACACCGGAAGGCTTTGCTCTGGACTTGCCAGTCGGCTGATTGAGCAGTTGTATAGGGAGGCACAGCCCTGCTCCAGGAGTGTTTATTGTGCAGCGCTCTGTGCTGGGGTGGGGGCCGGAGTGGAGACAGGGCTCAGCAGCGCTGTAGTCGCAGCTGGGCCTTGCTGGCCAAGTGCCCTGCCTGTGGCTCCCAGAGGCCTACTGGACTTCCTAGGGCTCCCTCGCTATTTCCTAGCACTTGCCAAGTGTACAGCTATTCCTGGAGGAGTCCTGCTAGGGCCCAGTTCACCTTACCTTCTCCTCCTCTTCCTTCTCTCCAGGGTGGAGTCCATGTCCCTGGCTGACAGAGGGAACCCTGGAAATATTACTTCGCGCTTGATGGAGAAGGAGAAGGCCAGAGACTGCCTGATTCCTATGGGGTGAGCGCTCCCATAGTTCTGCGTGCTGTGCCCTCTGCCTGGAGCAGGAGGCAGAAGAACTTTATCATCTTTGTGGCTGGCAGTGCCAAGCCTTGGCCTCCTTTCTTTGGGCATGGTCTGCTCTGCAGGGACTTTGGGGATGAGACTTGAAGCCGCCCTTGACTTCCCTTTCCTGAGGCCCCCAGGTCCTCTCTGTGCCCCTGAGTTTCCAAACATTGCCCATTTTGTCACTCCACACTGAGGTGCTCAGTCATAGGAAGGACAATGGTAGCTCCACTCCAAAGTCTTGGGGACCTAGAAGGTTGAGAAGGCAGGGGGAGGCTTTTGATTACTGAACATGCCGGTGGGGGAATTGGGCCCTGTCAGGTGCAACATAAGAAGTATGCGGCATTTGTATGGAATAACTTAGCTTCTCTGGGCCATCCCCGGAGTCTGTGGGCCAGGAGTCCTGGATCCATGAGATAGCTGAGCAGACGGAGGCTTGGAGCGGGCAGTGCTGTGGCTTGTGTCACACACCGTATCTCCAAGGGAGGCCTGTAAAGCCAGAAGCCCAGGCCGGAAGGCCTAGCTGTGGCTCTCGGTTCTCAGGATAAGCATAGGCCCCAGCCAAGGTGATCAGAAAGCCTAGGTTTGGCCTTTCTAGAGGAGGTGTGGGAGTCTTCACCTCCCGCGTTGCAGCGGTTTTCCTTGAGGCCTAGGAGAAGCTGGCCAGGGGCAGCCAGTTAGTGCCCCCACCCAGACCCTCCCCTGCTCCTTGTCTCCCCTGCTCTGAGGCAGCTCACCCAGGGACCAAACTCTTCTGCAGCTGCCCCCATGCAGGCTGCCTTCTCTCTGGGAGAGGGTCTCTTTGGTGTATGACCTTCTCAGGATCTGGCCAGCATTGCTGACTTTCCTATCTGAGTCTATATCCACATTTTGAGTCATCACCACTGCCTGTGGCATGGACTGGCCTTTCCGTCCTCTCCTGCCTACAGCCTTGGGAACCCAGAGTTCCAAGCACAGCTCTGCAGCCTGGTCCATTCCTCTAGGCTGTCAGACCAGTGCCCACACTATTTGCTGTTTGTATTCTAGAATAACCTCTGAGAACGTGGCTGAGCGGTTTGGCATTTCACGGGAGAAGCAGGATACGTTTGCCCTGGCTTCCCAGCAGAAGTGAGTACTGCTCGGAGAGGACTGTTTAAAGGGCTGGACAGTGAGGTTTTGAGTCTGTCTAAGTGATCTGAAGTGGAGCCCTTTTGTGCTTACAGCTGGGCAGTGAGTGCTTTCCAAGCCTTGGGCCTCCCAGGTTGGGAGTGGGAAGTGGGAAGTGTCAGGGCCACTGTGAGTTGGTAGCACTTCCAGGTTCTATTCCAGGTCTGTTCACCCTGACTCTTTGCCCTAGTGAGGCCTCAGTTTCCCCATGTGTTCTTTTCTGGCCGTGGTTTGGAGATTGGACATGGTAGCCAGGAGTGTGGGGCCGGCAATGCTAGGGACCCTGGCATCCTAGCTTCCGGACCATGCCGGGTCTGTGGCAGCATCCAATGGCAAGAACTGGGGGTGATATCAGGGAAACGCCGGGGGCTCAGGCAGGCCAAGATTGGCAGGTCCCAGCTGTCCAGAGAGAGGACAGCAAAAGCAGGGGATGGTATCTGGGCCAGGTGTACTTCTCTGAAGCAGTGATTCTTAGCCGCTTGGGGTCACATAACCATTTGAAAATGTGTCGGAAGCCTTGGATTCCTTCCACTGGGGTGTCCCTGGGCACTTATATGCCGCACATGATTTCAAGGGTCACTCTTAAATACCTTGTGCTTTAAAACTCTTTCAATACAAAAATACATTGAGTAGTTTAGTATATGTCACTTTAAATATGTGGAAACTGGGGAATAGATGACTTTGAACTGCTGGGTTTGAACAGAAAAGTTGGCAGAACCCAGCACAAATATTTCTGGGGTTCCACCCTCAGTTTAGCAGAGAGAACGGAGCAGGCTTAGTCCCTCTTGGACAAAGGGCTCTAAGTGGGAGCACCCCTCCAAACACCCTTCTCCCCTTTGAGGTTGGGACTGGCCACGATCTGGAGGTCTGGGGTTGAGGATGAAGAAGGCCCTGTAAGGTCTTGGCCATGCCCTCAGAGCTCCCCCAAAGTTGAGCATGTCCCCGAATTTAGCAGCCTAACTTGTGTCTACCCAAATGGATAGGCGTTGGGGACAGGGAGGATGGGAACCCCAAGGGAGCCTGAGCCTGGCTGTCCATGGTGCTGGCAGGGCAGCAAGAGCCCAGAGCAAGGGCTGTTTCCAAGCTGAGATTGTGCCTGTGACCACCATGGTCCATGATGACAAGGGCACCAAGAGGAGCATCACTGTGACCCAGGATGAGGGTATCCGCCCCAGCACCACCATGGAGGGGCTGGCCAAACTGAAGCCTGCCTTCAAGAAGGACGGTTCTACCACAGCTGGTGAGACTGGTCTGGGGTGGGGGTGTGAGGAAAGAGGCCATGGCCATGCTGGGTGGCGTACTCTGGGAGCCTGGAATAGACCAGGCCCCTCTGCAGACAGAGTAGATGTGGGAGGGCTGGGATCTCCTCGGCCCCACCCTGATCCCTTACCACAACAATTTGCCCCTAGGAAACTCTAGCCAGGTGAGTGATGGGGCAGCTGCCATCCTGCTGGCCCGGAGGTCCAAGGCAGAAGAGTTGGGCCTTCCCATCCTTGGGGTCCTGAGGTCCTATGCAGTGGTTGGGGTCCCACCTGACATCATGGGCATCGGACCTGCCTATGCCATCCCGGTAGCTTTGCAAAAAGCAGGTAAGGTGGCTCCTTCACATGGCTGTCTGGGTCCTGCCTGGATCCTGCACCTGCCCTGCATGCTGTTGCCAGGGGCATGGGGGTGGTCCTGTGGGTGCTGCAGAATGGAGGTGGGTTAGGCTAGTGTCTCATACTCCAAGCCCGTCCTGACCCCACAGCTGGGATTGGCTCACCCTTCTGGAAGACACACACACCAGGCAGCCTGAAGGCCCATGGATGGGGCAGGCCCAGGGGAGACAGAGTCCTGGTAAAGGGCCAGTGTGGCAGGTCAGGTCTTTACCTTGCCTGCAGGGCTGACTGTGAGTGACGTGGACATCTTTGAGATCAACGAGGCCTTTGCGAGCCAGGTGAGCTGTTGTTCTCCATGTTGCCTTGACCCTGGGCAGTCCAGGTGGAGCAAGTGGGCAGGTGGTGCAGGGGAGGGGCAGGAGGGCTGCGGTGATGACCTGCCTCCTTCCAGGCTGCCTACTGTGTGGAGAAGCTACGACTCCCCCCTGAGAAGGTGAACCCTCTGGGTGGTGCAGTGGCCTTGGGGCACCCACTGGGCTGCACTGGGGCACGACAGGTCATCACACTGCTCAACGAGCTGAAGCGCCGTGGGAAGAGGTAAGGCTGGCTCCTGGTGGGGGGTCGTGGGGGGATACCCAAGTTGGGGCACCTGCAGGGTAGGGGATAGAGGTAGGTGGGCTTTGGATAATCATCCCAACAGACACAGTCCTGAGCACCATAATCCCAAATGTTGAAATCCCAAATGTTGAAATCCAAAAGATCAAAGTCCCTAAGGTCTTGGCTGGTCCAAAGGTAGTGTGTTATCTTGATTGTTCAGTCAATTACAGATCAAACTCCTTGTTCTTACTCTAAGAGTACTTCTTCTTTTTTTTTTTTTTTTAAGTACGTCTTACTTCTACATTTGACTAGTCAAGGGAAAAAAAATCCCTAATGTCTAAAATCCCCAATGTCACAATCTCAAAAGATTAAAATCCTGAATGTTGAAATCCTATTGTTGAATTCATGCTATGAATTCTAGGGAAGGGATTAGTACATTTTCCATCATATGCAGGATAGTGCATCGTCACCGTGTTACACGGTGTAACTAATATGACGCAACCATTACCTTGTTAGTGCCTTTATTTGGAAATTAAGTATGGTTTAAGGAGTTGTGAGTGGGTGCAAAGTTGACAAGGAATGGACTTAACTTTGGGAACACCTAGAAACCTGACCTGACCAAGTATTATTTTGAGTGTGTCTGTGAGGGTGTTTGTAGAGGAGGTTAGGGTGCATTTGAGTGGACCAGGTGGGGAAGATTCCAGCCTTAGTGTTGGCAGGCACCATCTAATTGCCTGGGGCCTTGCAGAGAACAAATACAGAGGTGGGACACACTTTTTTTTCTGCCTTGGACATCAAAAATTTGATTCCATGAAAGTGCATTATCATACTGACTTTGTAAGCCTTGTGCATGTACATAAAAATGTTGAAACTTCCTCAGTAAATGAAGAGGTGTCCTGTTTGTGTACCTGCATTTGTGAAAGAGAAAATTTCTCAAGATCTTGGTTCTTTGGGTGACTGCATATGCAGTGGTGACCCATCACAGGTTTGTTTGTTGAGATAGGGTCTCACTCTGTCACCCAGGCTAAAATGCAGTGGCTCCATCTCGGCTCACTGCAACCTTTGCTTCCCTGACTCCAGCAGTCCTCCCACGAGTAGCTGAGACTATAGGTGCGTGCCACTACACCCAGCTAAGTTTTTGTAGAGACAGCATTTCATTATGTTGCCCAGGCTGGTCTCGAATTCTGGGTTCAAGTGATCCTCCCACCTTAGCCTCCCAAAGTGCTGGGATTACAGGTGTGAGCCACAGGGACTGGCTCCATCACAGTTTTTGATCAATCTCATCAAAAGACATAGGTTCTCCATCATGGTATTCATAGGACTGCAGTTCTAAAGCTGCGTGCACACAATTAGCAGCTATTTACAGAGTTTGCTTTTTAAACTATTTATGAATACGGTTTGTTTATAACTGTTATACTCCTGTGACTACTGTTAGCATACCCGAGTGTTTATGCTTGCTAAAATAGGTAATTGTTACCTATCGTATTGTGTAAAGTAGCCTGGGAAGTGTTCAGTTTTTGTTTTTCAAATAAATCCCCTTTAAAAAATGTACATATATGTATATTTTTGACATGGAGTCTCACTCTGGTGTCCAGGCTGGAGTGCAGTGGCGTGATCTTAGCTTACTGCAACCTTTGCCTTTTGGGTTCAAGCAATTTTCCTGCCTCAGCCTCCCAAGTATCTGGGATGACAGGCATCTGCCATCATACCCAGCTAATTTTTGTATTTTTAGTGGAGACAGGGTTTTACCATGTTGACCATGCTGGTCTCGAACTCCTGACCTCAAGTGATCTGCCATTCTTGGCCTCCCAAAGTGTTGGGATTACAGGCTTGAACCACTGCACCTGGCCTAAAAATGTAAATATCTTTTAAGTGATCTTTTTAAAAAGTTTTTTTCTAAGATGGGGTCTTGCTGTACTGCCCAGGCTGGTCTTGACCTCCTAGGCACTAGTGATCCTCTTGCCACAGCCTGCTGAATAGCTGGGACTACAAGTAGATGCCACTATGCCAGGTTTCCATATTATTTTTTCCAGAATTGTATTTTCAGGATTTTGATCTTTTAAGATTGTGATTTTCAGGACTTTAGACTTTAGGGATTTTGTTCTTTTAGGATTTCAGCATTTGGGATTATGATGTTTGGGACTGTCTTTTGGGATTACGAGCGGTCCCTAGGGAAGGGAGCGTGCGCACACAAGCACCCTGAACTGAGGATGTAGGGGCATGATTTCTGTTTTCCCTGAGGACCAGCCTTAAAAGGGACACTAGCCTGCAGTGGGCATCTGCCACTGTGTATGTGCTCAAAGCAGGAGGCCAGGGTGCCGCCTGCCCACAGATCTGGTCTGACGGTTTTGCACCCTACTCGTCCATGAAGTCCGTCTGGCTCAGCCTGGTCTGGAGATAGCTGGGTGGGTGCCTTTGCCCAGCCAATTCAGTTGTGTTTTCACAGGGCATATGGAGTAGTGTCCATGTGCATCGGGACTGGAATGGGAGCTGCTGCTGTCTTTGAATACCCTGGGAACTGAGTGAGGCCCAGGCTGGAGGCGCCGCCCACACAGTCCTGCTCTAGCAGCAAGGCAGCAGCACTACAGAAGCGCGTGGGAAAACTCGGCACTGGTGGTGGCGGTGGCCACATCAAGGCACTTCAACTTGTTTGGAAACTGAACACAGCTGACATGGTCTAGGAGTGGGTGGGGTGTCGAGGCACCCATCAGACCCTCGTTAGCTGTGCAAGACAAAGGCAGCCTGGGTCACCCAGGCCACAAGGCCACAGTTAATAATTCCCAGGGCAAGGTGAATTCATGGATGAGAAGCACGACGACATAGTAAATGTGCAAGAATTTATCTTAGTGGCTGTGGTTTTTTCCCAAGGGGAATTTTGCCATACTGGTCTTTGCTGTGCAGTGTGCGTAGTGATTCTCAATGCAGTGGTCTCTACTGTGGTGTGGCTCTGAGGAAACATGAAGGCCTAGGCTGAGACCACTGTGGAAGGGGGTCCTTCTTCCAGTCTAGGAGCTGTTGTTCAGAGGGCCTCAGGTCTGTGTCTTTGTGCTGAAGGTCTGCTCCTAATCCCTGGCAACGTTTATTCTGCAGCTGGGGCCTGGGGCTGAGGGCTGGGGCAGAGCCTCAGAGCTGGGGAGGCGTCACATATCTCTCATCATAAGAGCCTTGGCCCCGGAGCCGCAGGGTGCAGGACTTCTCGCCAAGCACACCTTCCACCACCATTGTGGACTCGTACAGCTCATTGCTGCTGCGGGGAGCATGTGGGGGTTGCGGTTAGGAGGGGTCTGGGCAGCAGGGTCCAGGCCCTGTGGGCAGTTTGGGGGAGGTTGGGAGGGGCTGTACCTGGCAGTGAAGAAAACCTGCAAGGCAATGGAGGTTGGGGGGGCATTGGTGGATCGTGCTTCCAGCAGCCCACTGTTTGGGGAGACCCTGAAGGCCACAGCGGCCTTGGCTGGCTCCTGCTGGCCTGCAGCAAAGGGAAGGGAAGACACATGAGCACAGGCAGTCCCGTGTACCACTACAGGAAGACTTCGCCCACCCCCAGGCCTGCACCTGGTCTTGCTCAGCACTGCAGAGCAGGACAACCCTGAGATCATGTGGGATTGGGGGACTGGCTGTTCTGCAGAAACTCCAAGTGGTACCAGCCCTAAAGGCCAGCATGCAGGGACAGGACACAGCGGCCCCTTCCTGGGGGTCTTTTCTTGGCACAGTCCTGTAGGGGAACAGTGGGTAAGTGGGAGGGTAGGACATACCCATCAGCATAGTCCAGTAGCTTCGGCAGCCGCTCAGGTTCATCAGGTAGACCTCCTGGACTCGCTGCTGGCTCACAAAGCAGGTCCCAAAGTCCACCCAGCTGGTGGAGAGCTGCAGCTCAGGCACGGCCACCACGGCCCGCAGGGGCACCACCTGTGGGAGCCCAGACTGCCTTGTTCACGCAGGAAACCGTGCCGACCCCAGTGCTCATGCTCCTGAGGAGGGCAGGGGAAGTGCCCAGCAATTGGCACGGGGCCAATGCCACCTTCAAAGGCCACGGGCTGGAGTCTGCACAGGGAAAGGGCCAGGGTGACGCCATCCATTCCCCCGCTATCCCTGCCTCCCTCCCTCATAAAGCTCCAGGCCCTGCACCCTGGCTGGCTGGGCTGCCCTCCTTCACCCCTCCTCCTCCTATGGTGGCCCCGAGGCCCAGCCCTCAGCTCTTCTCAGGCCCTGGACCATCTGTCTGTGTCCCTTGACCTCAGGCCCCACCTGTGCCCTGCTCTACCTCCTGGCAGCCCCTGTATCACACTCAGGCAATGCTATGCACCGTCCCACCACCTTGGCCCCAGCAGCTGCCTGGGTACCAGGCTGGGGCACCTCGGCTCCACTGCTCAGCCACCTGCCCCGGCCTCTCTCGAGTCCTCCCCAGGCCACTCCTTCACACTCCTCACTAGAAGCCCCAGCTTAGGGTCTGCACCACGGCCCGGTGACCTGCTCTGTGGTGCTCATCCTGGTGCTTGAAGCCTGACAAGGCCCAGGGCTGTCCCTGGCAGCTGCCTCAGGTGCTCACTGCCCCCACCCATCAGGCCATTCTTTTGGCCTGGTCATCAACGTGTTTCCCTTCCTTCATTAAACAGTGTATAGGCTTCACATGCCACCTCCTGCAGGGAGCCTTCCTTGATTTCCCATACTCTGGCCTCTCACCTGGCTTTGGGCTCATGAGGCAGATGAGGGTGGATGGCCTTCCTCTTTCTGCACACAGGGCCTCTTCTAGAGGAGACTGAGCCCCAGGAAAGAAGTGGGGGCTCCTTATTTCTGAGGTCCCTGCTAGGTCTTTCCTCCTCTGGCCCCAGCAGAACAGAGCCCAGCCCGCTTCCGCCCTCCCACATGTGGGCGTGCCTGAGTGGTCTGGGTGGTGTACTCCAGGAGCAGGTTCTGCGTAAACACCATCTCTCTCTCTCCACTCGCGCTCTGCTGAATGTCCACCCCAGGCAGCATCTGGTCATCCGGGAGCTTCTGATAGGAGAGCAGCTCCAGGGAGAGCGAGAAGGACACATTCACCTGAGCAGATGTGGACATGGTGTCATCTCCGGCTGCAGAGGGCAGGTGGCTCCTTCCCCACTTGGAGCTCCGTCGTTCCCTCCTGTGCCCAGCCCTGCTCAGCCAACAGCCCAGCAGCTCCCCCACCTGGTGCTTGCATTCCACAAGCGGTGTCCAGCACCTACTCTGCCCAGCACCCTGCTAGTGCCAGGAACAAGTCATGTCTGCCCTCAGGGGTCATAGGCTAGAGGGGAAGGGACGTGAGCAAGCCGCCCTTTACCACTTCAAATGCCCAGGGCTGTGTGTGGGCTCAGCAGCTGAGGAAGGACTTGGTCTGTGTGCTGAGGACAGTGAGGAGCCTCTGACAGGTCTCTGACCTGGCGGGGAGGAGGGCTGCAGAGCACACATGAGTGAGAGGATGCCAGAGCAGGGGCTGAGGCTGTAGCTGAGGCGGGACAGGATGGAGCTTGGACTCCTGGCTCCCAGCACAGGTCCTCGGTACAAGCTTATCAGAATCGACTGAGGCACTTGTTAAAAATACAAATTCTTGGCCTCACCCAGACCTTCACATCTGTGGAGGTGGGGTCTGGGAGCTTCTGCCTTTAACAAGCTTTGTCAAGGGTACTAATTTGCTGGGAGCAGTGGCTCACATCTGTAATTCCAGCACTTTGGGAGGCTGAGGTGGGAGGATCGCTTGAGCCTAGTTCAAGACCAGCCTGGGGAATATGATGAGACCTTGTCTCTACAAAGAATATAAAAATTAGCTGGGTGTGGTGGCATGTGCCTGTGGTCCCAGCTACTTGGGAGGCTAAGGTGGGAGGATTGCTTGAGCGCCCAGGCAGTCGAGGTTTCAGTGAACCATGAGCATCCCACTGCACTCCAGCCTGGGTGACACAGCAAGATCCAATCTATCTAAAAAACAAAAAGCCACTGTTTGATTGCCAGGGTTGAAACCACTGTCCTAGACCAAGACCTGGGTGTAGGGATGAAGAAAGGAGAACAGCATTGAGAGAAATGTGGGGGGGCACCCACAGGGCCTGCTGGCCTGGTCACAGAGACACTGGTCCAGGACAAGGGGTGCCAGAGGTCTGGGCATGGGCAAGGGGGTTGGGGTGGTATTTGCTGAGATGAAATGCCACCACAAAAAGGAGGCACAGGTGTGGGGCAGGACAAGGTTGGGGGGCTGAGTTCACTTTTGATGGGTGGAGTTTGGCTCTAGAGCCTGGGTGGGAGGATTCTGGCCAGAGGCCGGAAACCTGAGCCTTGTTAGCACATGGAGGGTGAGACGCAGCACCATCATGTGGTGTCCTTTTTCTGGGACCTTTGGGCTTCCCCAGAGCTGCTAAGGACTTTTGATGCCTGGTGGCTAACTGCCATGTCCCCTGGGAAGCTCTGGCTGTGCTCTGGGCCTTCCCCTCTATTTGGCTCGCTGAAGGGAGCAGATGCAAAGTGGGTCAAGGGTGCCCGTCTGCCTTCTGCAGATCCGTATGTCTCCCCGACCTCCATGATGAGGTCCTCGGGGAATTCCATCACCCAGCGCGGCATCTGGTGCGCAGCAGCCCTCACTACACAGTGGAGTACACATTGGATAGAGAGAATATGGCTGTCCACTGAGGCTCTGGAAATGGATGAGATGACCCAGAAATGGGCAGAGGGAGGCTAGGGCCTGGCAGCTCTCAAGGGAGCACAGCATAACCTAACGGGAAGCCCTCCAAGGAGAGGAAGAAAGAGAGCCCCGAAGCAGGAGGGGAAGTAGGAGACGGTGAGGCGCCCTGCTGGGCTGTCTACCCTCTGCCTGCCTCTGCGCACCCTGGGAGCCCGCCGCGTAGATACGGGTGTGCACACGCTCAGCCTTCATTCCAGTTGCTTCAGAGAAGTTGACGGTTCCCACTGAGGTCCTGGCATTCCCAAGACTTTCCCGACCCCACCAACTCTGAAAATCCGGGATCCAATTATGACTGATAATTTGTCAGAAGAGGAAAAATGACATTAGAACCTGGAGTGTTTTACAATTATGGCGACCCCATGGGCTCCCCTGGGCTGTGACAAAACCCTGAGCTCGCACAGGAGGAGGAGGGAATCTTGTGTGGGAAGGGGAGGCGCTCACAGGAATGCACCAGTCTCCGCCAGCTTCTCAGCAGTGGGGACCAGGAGGGAAAGGGAAGTCTGGGGACATTTCTGGAGCACGTGCATGCATGTGCGTGTACATGACATCTGGCATGTCCGTGCCTGTGTAAGTCACTCGTGCAGAGGTGCTGAATGTGGTGTCTCTGGTGGGAGTGTTCACACAGGGTATGGCAAGGTCAGGCGTGCAGTTTGCGTCTGGGCACAAACACGTGCGGGTGGCGTGCAGGGGTGCTGTCTGTACATGTGAGGGTGTGCTGTTGAGGCGAAGGCCACAGATCCCCCACTGACCAGCATGTTCTCCTGTGCTTGGAGCACCAGCTGCTTGCCCGCTGAGGCTGCCTCCTCCTCACACTCCTGCTTCTGGCCAGGGCCAGGAGCTCTGTGGACCCGGCTTGCCCCATCTTGAGAAACAGAGAAGGGCCTGGAGACCAGGAGCCGGAAGTGGTGTGGCATCTCTGTGGTGTTGGTCAGCTTCAGGTGGCGGGTAGTCACCAGCTCACTCAGCACCTGGGCAGCCACAGAGGCAGGAGGCAGGGGCTGTGTCTCTTCTCTCTCTTCAAGCCCATGGCTCTAGGGGAGGGCTGGGAGGGCTGGGGGAGGGACTGACTCAGACTGTAAGGCCGGAGTCCCAGAAGGGCACACAGAGACATCTGAGGCCCAGGTAAGCTGGCAGGGCCAGAGGGTGGCAGCACACTTACCCCAGAGCAGGGCTGCTGGGGAATGAGGTCACTGGCCTGGCACCGGAATTCCATGCTGCCACCGTAGTCCAGCTCCACGCTCAGCCTGCCCAGCAACAGGCACTGCTGGGGCAAGCTAGGCGCCCGGGGCCTCCTGGCTGCCCCCACTGCCCATCCGGCCTCGGGCCAGGCTTTCCCTGGGCTGACTTCTCCCAGCCATGCCCGTCCTTTTGCTCGGAGAACCCTGCCTGGCCCCACCAGTGCCTGGTGAGGTGCGCCCCCGCGGGGATGGGAGATGGGGCGGCCCAGCCGACTCACCGTGCAGGCCTCACGTAGCTATGCAGGTCCAGTCTCAGGGGTCCCACCGCAAAGTCCTGCAGGCGACGCCTCTTCCCTGGAATCTCCCTTTCCTCCTACAGATCCCAAGTCTGATCACAGCTGATCCCTGGGCTGAGCAGGCAGCATGCTACCCAGGGGCGGGCAGTGGCTGCGGCCCCCACCCCAGCCCAGGAGAGCTCACCTGGCTGTCCAAGCTCATGAAACCCAGGGCATAGCCAGCACACTCCACCTTGTGCAGGATGTCAGGGCTGAGCACCAGGGGTGAGAAGGAGATGTAGATGGTGCTGCTGCCTCCAGCAGGGACCACCTGGCGTGGATACAGCAGCCTCAGCACTGTCCCTTGCCCACTGGCCGGCCAGTGCCAACAGCTCCCAGCCCCTACCCCAACTCACCACCTGCTTGGGGCTGATAGAGTACAGGCGGCTGGAGGGCACCCCCTCATGTGGCTGCAGGATGACCGAGACGAGCTTCTGTGCTGCCCCGCTGCCAGCACTGGAGCTACCCTCAACCTGTCACCAAGGAGTCGCTGAGATTCACACAGTCACTGAAGTTCCACTAGCCTGCTGGCCACACCTCAGTGGCTCTCAGTGGCCAGACTGACCTGCCCCTCCAACCCTGCTCACCGACTTGTCAGTTTCATGGCTGAATTCTGATGAACTGGAGGGGCTTGGGGACCAGAGGAGGCAGCTACCCTCAGGGGTATCAGGGCACACAAGCTCATTCCCAGCTGCGTCCCGCAGTGGGAAGGGTGGCCCGTAAAACACCAGAAGCTCCACCAGCTGGTCCTCCTTGTCTTCCGGAGCATAGGTCTCCCAGTCCAGGCGGATGTCTGGGGCAGATGTGGGGGGCAGGGTGAGGAATAAGGGAGGAGCAGACGACCCCCCTGGGCCTCTACCTCCTCACACCCCCAGACAGAGATGAGCTGTTCTCCCATACCCAGGGTGGAGAAAGTGCCTCTCTGCCTGTCTAATGCCACTTCCAGCTAATTCTCATTTAAAAAAAAAAAAAAAAAAAGGCTATACAGGCTTATGCCATCTGGTTCTATCACCCGAAGTCATTATGGTCACAAGACCAGGTCCCCGTGTCCAGATGCCTGAATGCAGGCACTCTGCTCTCTCCCCACAGCTGCTTCTCCTTCCAGCCTGTGTGAGGGCGGGCCCTTCCTTCTCCCCATCCATCCAGCAGCCTGCGTCAGCTTTCACGTCCTTCCCCAGCCAGGCTAGCCTTTGGGGGCCGCCGTGCCCACCTCTGTCTCACCAGTATCTTCACATACCCCTTTGAACCCACCTGGCAACACCTAACCCTGAAAAAACTGAACTGTGCCGTCCCTCTGAGTACCATTGGGGAAGTCCCCCAGCTGAACAGATTGCCACCCACATTAATATGTCCCCAATCTAAACTGGGGCTCCACATTGCTCTCTCTCCAGCCTGCACCATGATAATGTCAAACTGTCCCTGCCCTCCTCCGACACCTCCATCTGCCTCCCTACACCCAGCTGGTGGCCTCACCTCATTTCCACAAAGCCCTCAGACTGAGGAGTCCCCAAAGTCCTGTCCCAAACCTAGACATCTGCCTGCATTGAACCCATCTTCCCCTCCCCTCCTGCCTTCGATCCTGTTCCCAGCCCTGCTCAGGGACTGGCGTGGCCAGGGCCCCCTCTTCAGTGTGGCCAGCTTCCTCTCCTAGCCCTTCCTCAGGCCCAGAACACTGTTTACCCCAACATGCCCCCTGGGCCACACTGGCTTACCCTTCCTCTTAGACTCAGCCTACACTCTGCCTCCCGTCCACGGGGAGCCTGGCCCCCTCGATACGTTCCCCCAGCACTCCAGCCTCCCCTTCAGTTGTACTCCACGCACTCCCACGCTGCAGCCCATAGTCACGTCTGACCTACCCATCAGGAGGGAAGCCCCTCAGCAGAGACCCTGCCATCCTGTCCCCGCTGTGTCCCCAGCAGCTCTCAGGCAGCTGAGGTCCTGCTGGCCAGAGGAATGAGAAAGTGGTCCCCCGGCAGTGCCTGTTCCTCCACACAGCAACCCTGATGAGCCCAGGGCACCCATGGGCCCATCCACACCTTGGTAACCACATGCGCCTGGACTCTTGGGTCCTGTTCATGGGCCATCAGCTTCCCCAGCCCCAACTTCCCTCTCAGGCTGGCTCACCACAAGGCACAGCCTGTGGCAAGAGCCCCGATTTATGTCATGTGTGTCTCACCACAGGGGCTGGAGTTATTCAGGCGAAGCGTTCGGGTAACTGTGTCTCCTCCGGAGACCTGGGTGCCGAACCTGGAGGCAGGCAGACGGGATTCAGTACAGCCACAGCCTGCGCACACCTTGCAGGTAGGGAGGAGGGCTGGGGCTGGGGGCTCAGGCACCGGGAGATACCACACCTAAGAATTACTGAGACCAGGGGTCTGGGGCCTTCCCCAGGTGGCACCAGGTGAGCTGTGCTCTGGGGCTGCCCCGTGCCCCAGCATCGACCCACCTGCCCTGAGCAGACTATGCTGATTCCAGTTCAACTGTGCCAGGGGCCCCCGTGCTGGTGCCGACCTCGAGCCACACTGCCTATTCGCCACTTCCGTCCCCCCAAATCCCTCGGAGATGTGCAGGTGGTGGCCATGTCCCCTGAGGCCACCTTCCTTCAGGGAAGTCCTGGCCTGGAGCCCTCTTATAAGGTGGCACCAGTGGTCCCAGGCCAGCTGGGAGTAACAAGCTGACGTGGGCAGCCCAGCCTGGAGGCCAGAGGGTGTCAGGGGCCACCAGGGAGCAGAGCCTCAGGCTGAGCACAGAGCACCTGATGGCTGGTTCCTTCCAGGCCTGGTCAGCAGTGTAGGTGGTCCTCAGGGAGCTGATGGGGCAGCCCACCGCTGCCATGTGCACTGGGATGACTGCCGGCGGCAGGTCTCCCACCTGTAAACACACCCAGCCGTGTGTCACTGCCATCGCCGGCAGCCTCCACATCACCTCTGGGCAGGGCCTCCACTTGCCCGGGGCCCCACGTTTGGTCCCAGCCTCACTGCACAGCACAGCTTTCCGGCCTCCTGCACCTCCGCTCGCCCTCCCGGCCGGGCAGCCTACACAGAGCCCCTGCCTAAGGCCCTTTTTTTTTTCTTTTATGGACACAGGGTCTCATTATGTTGCCCAGGCTGGTCTCAAACTCCTGTCCTCAAGCAACCTCCCTGCCTCAGCCTCCAAAGGTGTTGGGACTGCAGGCGTGAGCCACTATGCCCGGCAAGCCTGAGGCTCTTTGGCCTCGCATAGTCCCTTTGATCAAATTTCTGCCTTTTAAATGAAAAGAACTTTATTACTTTTCTCTGCTAATCAAAAGTTATAAATCTTACTTTTTAAAAAATGTAAGTGTGATAATCACCTCCAATCCTACCTCTGCAATATGACTCACTGTTAACATTTCAGTCAACACGAAAAACATGTAGACACAGATATAAACGGGGAGCGTGCTGCACGCGACTTTCTTTCATAATCTTTTAACAATATAGGATACGTTTTTTTTTCAGACAGGGTCTTGCTCCATCGCCCAGGCTGGAGTACAGTGGCATGATCTCGGCTCACTGCAACCTCTACCTCCCGGGCACAACTGATTCTCCCACCTCAGCCTCCTGATTGGCTAGGACCAGAGGCACGTGCCACCACACCTGGCTAATTTTTGTATTTTTTATAGAGATGGGGTTTCGCCATGCCCAGGCTGCTCTCACAGTCTTGTGCTCAAGACATCTGCCCGCCTCAGCCTCCCAAAGTGCTGGGATGACAGGCATGAACCACTGTGCCAGGCCAACAATATAGGATTAATTTTACTAAGAAAGAGTTTACAGCATCATGTAACAGGCTGTGCAGAATTCCCTTCACGATGTGGGCCACTGCCTTCATCCACTCCTCCGCTGACAGACACGGAGCGGGGGCCCAAAGCTCCCCTGTACCTTTACCAACAGCTTCTACACCATGCTAATGTGTCAAAACCAGTATTTTGTGGCTTTTTACTTTGCATTTCTTTAACTGTCAGTGGTGGTGACAGATTTTCATGTTTACTGGCCGTCTGTGTTTGTCTTTCTTGGAGTTGCCTATTCATATCTTTTGCCCACTTGGGACGCTTTTCCCAAACTTCTTGTTATCTAAGAGCCCTTTGTAGAAGAACACGATCAAGTCTTTGTCATACATAACACACAGAACGCAAAAATCTACTACAGCTAATCTGTTCAATTTACAAGTAGTTTATGAAAATCTATTTAACAGCTTAACGGTAGGATAACCCTATGCGTGTTTCATCTCTCCAGACTAAACTAGGGCTGCCTTGCTGGTTACCTTATCCATCCCTGTATCCTCCACAGCACAGTGGGCCACACGGGAACCCACACACAGTAGGTGCTCCATTCATGCTGAGTGCTGGAGTAATTAAATGGACCCCTGGGTGAGCCCCACCAAGAGCAGGGCGAGAGCAGGGCAAGAGCATGGCTCCGGGAGGCTGCTGCCGTCCCTCCACTCCCCACTCCGCACTCCGCACTCCGCACTCCTCCACCCTCTTCCGCCCTCCGCACCCCGCACTCCTCCGCACCCCGCACTCCTCCGCACCCTGCACTCCTCCGCACTCCGCACTCCTCCACCCTCTTCCGCCCTCCGCACCCCGCACTCCTCCGCACCCCGCACTCCTCCGCACCCCGCACTCCTCCGCACCCCGCACTCCTCCGCCCTCCTCCGCGCTCTGCACTCCTCCGCGCTCCGCCCTCCGCACGCCTCCGCACTCTGCACTCCGCACTCCCTACCCCAGGTCTTGGGTCCTGGCCCAGGCAGGCAGCCTACTGTCTTCTCTGCCCTCCTCGATATGGCCCCAGCCCTGCCCCTCCTGGGAAAAAGTGTGGAAGGTTCCAATGCTCATGAGGACCCCTCCTGCCTGAAATACCTCAGCCAGAACCCGAGGCTGCCTCAGACACGGACGCCCATCCCAAGCTCAGTGGGCACTGTGTTTCAACCTGGTAAGGTTTGAGAGGCTGAGGCCCAGGTGTTGGAGGGGAGAGAGGCTGAAGGCGAGGGCTGGGGTGGACTCCCCACCCCCAGGCCACTGCCCTCCTGTGTGCCCTTACCGTGCAGATGAGACGGTCCCAGTACTCGCCCCACATATTGGCACAGCCTGTGATGTCAACACACAGCTGCTGGTAGGGCCCCAGCATGCCCTGGCAAATGTGGGGGAAGAAAGCAGCTCCTTTCCCATGAGACAACATGCTCTCCATAAAATCTGGCAAAGAACCGGGAGGTGTGGGGAATTCAGGGACTTGGGGGTGGGAGTGAGGTCCAAGCCCTTGGGTGTCAGCAAAGCACTGCTCCCGACAAGCCACCCTCTAGCCTTTCCTTGGTCAGGCTACATATGCCCTCCTGGGAGCCGGAATTGAGGGGCAAGCTACTCAGGGTGCTGTGCGGTCAGCCTCTCTACTCCCTGAGGGGCCAGGTCCCTGTGGGAGCCCTCTGTCATGAGCCACTGCCTATCCCAAATGGAATCCAGGCTCTCGAAGGGAAGTGCCCTCAACAGCAAGAGGCACTGCCAGGTGGAGAGCCTTGGCTGTCTGAGAGCAGTCTCTGGTCTCGGTCCCGCTCCCCAGCAGCTACCAGCCCATATCCACAGAAGGCCATGCCAACCCTGGCTCTGGTCATGGCCTGGGCCCAGCAGGTGGAGAGCCTTGGCCATCTGAGAGCAGTCTCTGGTCCCGGCCCTGCTCCCGGGCAGCTACCAGCCCATATCCACAGAAGGCCATGCCAACCCTGGCTCTGGTCGTGGCCTGGGCCCAGCAGCCCCACCCTGGTGGCTCTTACCCAGCTGCTCTCGCTTGGCCAAGTGCTGTCGCATCCGCACCGTCTTTAGCAGGGCAGGAGGTATGTCGGGGCTTTACAAGTGGAGACACAGGAATACGATCAAGTCAGCCAGGCCTGTCCCAAGACCCGAGCCAGGTTCTGAAGCAACCAGCATCCTACCAGGTGCCCAGCAGAGGAAGGTGGCTCTGCCTGCTCTTCCCAGGGGAGAGCTGGTCAGTTCTTTCCTTTATCTGCTTCTCTGGTCTTTGCGCCCACTATACTCCTACCATCCAAACATCCCGAGCAGCAGGCCACCCGCTGGCTGCAGGGGTTACCTCCCCAGACACCCAGGAGGGCTCTGAAGCAGGACTCCCTGCCCACAGCTCTGTGCCAAGGTTACTCCTGGACGCAAACCCAGCCCAGACCCCCATCTCTAGCCCAGACCTCCATCTCTAGCCCAGACTCCTATCTCTAGCCCACACCCCCATCTCTAGCCCACACCCCCATCTCCAGCCCACACCCCCCTCTGTAGCCCACACCCTTATCTCTAGCCCATACCCCATCTCTAGCCCACACCCCCATCTCTAGCCCACACCCGTATCTCTAGCCCATACCCCATCTCTAGCCCACACCCCCATCTCTAGTTCACACCCCCATCTCTAGCCCACACCCCCATCTCTAGCCCACACCCCCATCTCTAGCCCACATCCACATCTCTAGCCCAGACCCCCATCTCTAGCCCACACCCCCATCTCTAGCCCACATCCACATCTCTAGCCCAGACCCCCATCTCTAGCCCACACCCCCATCTCTAGCCCACACTCCCATCTCTAGCCCAGACCCCCATCTCTAGTCCACACCCCCATCTCTAGCCCACATCCACATCTCTAGCCCAGACCCCCATCTCTAGCCCACACCCCCATCTCTAGCCCACACTCCCATCTCTAGCCCAGACCCCCATCTCTAGTCCACACCCCCATCTCTAGCCCACAGCTCCATCTCTAGCCCACACCCCCATCTCTAGCCCAGACTCCCCATCTCTAGTTCACACCCCCATCTCTAGTTCACACCCCCATCTCTAGCCCACACCCCCATCTCTAGCCCAGACCCCCCATCTCTAGCCCACACCCCTATCTCTAGCCCAGACCCCCATCTCTAGCCCAGACCCCCCATCTCTAGCCCACACCCCCATCTCTAGCCCACACCCCCATCTCTAGCCCACACCCCTATCTCTAGCCCAGACCCCCATCTCTAGCCCAGACCCCCCATCTCTAGCCCAGACCCCCCATCTCTAGCCCACACCCCCATCTCTAGCCCAGACCCCCCATCTCTAGCCCAGACTCCCCATCTCTAGCCCAGACCCCCATCTCTAGCCTAGACTTCCGCAGCAGGCCCGTTTCTGGATTTTCCTGCTGACGACTGTCCAGTATTGGGTAGACACTAGCTTTTCACAATAGAAGGTTAATGCCTTACAAGCTGTTCATGGCTCCCCTTCCATCTACAGCAGTGGTTTCTAAGTTGGGCTCTCTCGCTTCACTAGATTAGGGGGTGAGGTACTCACATAGTGGGCGCTCCATTACATTATAATGCATGATTTCAAGTTAGAGATTTTCAATTCTTGAATATTTAACCATCAGTTCTCCTGAGCCAATGCTAGCTGGTTCTGGCACACCTGTGTGTGTGTGTGTGCGCACGCATGCGCGCGCACACATGTGTACATGTGTATGTATGTGTATGTATGTGTATATGTGTGTGTGCATGTGTATACGTGTGTATGCATGTGCACCTGTGTATGCATGTACGTGTGTGTGTGTGTGTGTGTGTGTATGTGTGAGCAGCACTCTAGATCTCGCCGCTGCCCTTACACACAGTAGCTTTGCTGATCACTAGCCTAGACTCTCCATCTTGTCCCTGGGGCACCCCTTCCCCATCTCTCTCCACAAGTCAGCCCAGGCAGGCTATCAGTGGTCCCTGAAGACTCCTTGCTCCTGAACTCTTCCTCCCACCTCTTGGCCGGCACAGTTCTGCCTACAGTAACTCCTCCCTCACCACCGGCCCATCTGCGTGGTCCATTAGAAGCCTCCACTCCAGCAGGCCAGGCTGAGGAGAAGGGGCCACAATCCCAGCCTCTCCCCGGGCCCACTTGAGGCCTGAGCGGTGGACAGCAGGAGCCATTTCCTCTCTGCCTGACCCCATGTCTACCTGTAAAAACACACACTCTCATGTCTCACACGACCAGCCACTGGCCACCCAAGCCACACAGAGGCTCACAGGGTACACCCCACCCAGCCTCATCTGCCCGGGGAACTGAATAAAGCAAGACTTACAGGCTGGTCTTTTTGCTCAGGCTGTTTTGGGGGCTGCCGAAGTACTCAAACTTGAGGGAGAAGGGGGACTGTATTGGAGAGCGATTGGTGAGGATGAGCTGGCGATTCACACGGGTCCTCAGTGGCACCGCTGAGCCAAAGTCCAGGCGGAGCTCCTTTGGGTGGCCTGGCCACTGATCTGTGCTGAAAACACTGTCCCCTACCCATTGGTACTGTGTAACATGCCACCCTTGGCCCTGCCCAGAGAGCCATCTTTGGGCGGTGTGCAGAAGCTGCCCAGGCACCAGGCTTCATCCTCGGACTCCTGTTTCTTGAGCTGCCAACCACAGACCCACCTTTCCCGCCTGCCCATGATGCTGAGAAAGGCCTCAAACTCTGCACAAACCATCCCTGGCCAGGGGCAGGCGGGCATGGCTTCCAGTTGCTGGGCCTCATGTGGGCAAGCCCAGGTACCCACAGCCCTGTCCCCTGCCATCTTCTGCCTGCCTGGGCACCATGCCTCCAAGTGTGTGGGGGGAACCACAGAGAGGGCAGGGACAGGGTAAAGGAAACTGTCCCCACAGGAGTGGTGAGTGGCTGCAGTAACACTGTGGTGTTTTCCTGGCTGCAGGACTCAGAGGGGCATAGACCAACATGACAGTGCTGGTCCCGGGCGTGGCTACCTCAGTCCTCAGGCCACTGCCACCCCCAGACCCCCAGCCCTGGGCTCACCTGCGATCGGAGCTCTCCTTAGAGGTGGCGATGGCCACTTGCAGTCCCTGGGGCTTCCCAGAAATGCCCAGAACCAGTGGCTTATTCATGCCTGACACGTGACAAGGTAGGGCCAGATGGGTCAGCTCTTCCTATGAGAAAGCCCATCCAGGGGTCAGACCAGGGTCGGGAGGTGAGCCCAGATGGTCTAGACAGCAGAGGGAATTGCTGAAGGAGGATTCAACATGAAGCCTTGACCTCTGGCCAGGCTCATCTCTGTAGAAGCTCTCCAGCCCCTCTGGTGAGCCCAGGACGTCGGCCCACCCTCAGCCCCAGGAGGCCTGGCCCTTTCCTCAGGGATTATGGCTGTCTGAGTCTGCCCCAAATATCTGCCCGCATGAAGGGAGACCCTCAGAGAGTCAGAGGGGGCCTCATCACACTTCCTCTGATGAAGCTGCTACCCTAGAAATCAAACCCTCCCTGAGCAAGAACTGCTCCCTGTCTGGGCCTGCCTGTCTGTTATCCCAGAACTCAGGCCGGCCAGCCCCATATTGGCCGGTGGGGAATTGAGACCTGAGTCTGCAAGTCTCTGCGAGGAAGAAGTTTCTCTTTCCACAAGAACCACAAAGGGATTGCTAGGAAGGGCCCTAGGACTGAGCATCTTCTGCCCTGATGGCCTTCCTCTGGGCCACTCCAGGGGGAAACTGAGCCACCAGTTAGTCTCCCCCAGTAGTACCTGGCACAGTGACTGCTGTGAGCAACAGCTCTGCTATGGATCTCTGGGCAAATCAGAAAGCTGGGTCCACCTGCGGCCACAGAGAATGGCCTGGGGAGGGCAAAAGGTCATGCCAAAGGCCAGGCATGGCCAGTGGGTCTCAGGGCACATCCAGGCCTTCTCCAGGCTCTCTGTGTGTCCCTAGGGAGCAGACCCCACGGGCAATGGGGACCCCAGAACCAAATGCAAGAAATATCTTCCCCACCCACAAGAACCAGCAGTGTGGCCTAAGGGAGGGCCTCCCTCGTGGCACAGGTGACAGGGTTGGAGGATGCCTTCCCAGTCACTCAGCCCCCACACTGCCTTACTCACCTGGGTATGAGCAGTCAGCTCCAAGCTGAGCTGGCACTCCTCGCTGGGGCCCAGCAGGCCATGGCTGGGGGAGACTGTCACCATGCAGAAATCTGCTTGGTCCCCCAGGAGCTGGCAGACACATGAGTGAGCCTGTTGTCACTTACTGAGCTCCCAGAATGGAACAGTGTCCAGACAGTGCTCAGCACTGCTGCATACAATGCTGGGGACTGGGAGACTGGGACCCACAGCAAAACCGACAGGGCTGGGTGCTGACTTCTGGGGATAAACCACGGTCCCTTCTCTCCTTCCCAACCCTGGATGGACTTTACCACTTGTTGGGAGGTTTTCTGGACTAAAGACACTGCCCCGGAAGGCCCAGAGGACAGGGAGCAGAGGGCACACCCTCCCGGTGCACACGGATGTGGCCTTATCTCCCACGACACTCAGAGCTCCCCAGTCAGCCACAGGCAGGAGCAGCACCACACCTGGGCTCCAACAGCTGCCTGAGCCAGGCATGGGCTGTGCTGGCTGGGAGGCTCGAGCTGTGTTCACCAGAAACTGCTTCTTGGGCAGGAAACTGGAATTCCCAAAAGGCAAGGCAAGAAAAAGCTGGACCAGATATGCTGCTCCTTTGAGGAGCTTTTACATACACTATGGAGCAAGGGACAGGCTGTGGGATGGAGGCTGAGTATCTCTGTTCTGCGAGGATATTTGGGGGACAGTGCCCCCCCAACATGGGCCTCGGTTGCTGAGAACTGCAGACTGCTGTCCGATGCTGTGGGCTCACCACTCACCTTGCCCCAGTGGAACTGGGTAGGCAGGAGTGTGCCATTGATAAGTGCAATGGTCATCTTCGTGGGCACACCCAGGTAGAGATTTCTAACCTCCACCTGGCTGCTCTGCAGGTACACATGGGGCTTCTGTATCTCAGCACACACGGGAAGGTAGCTGGAACATAAGGTAACAAAAGGCATACTGATCAGAAAAGAAGAAATAAAACTGTTCCTATTTCTAGATGTCGTGCCGTCTATGTGGAAAATCCCAAGGTGTCTATATTTTTAGAAACTCTAGAACTAACGGGTGGCTTCGACAAAGTTACAGGGTGTAAGATCAACACACAATGATCAATCACATGTGGAACGTGTGGAAACTGGAATTTAAAATACAGTACCATTTGTAATTGCCCCAAAAGTAGAAATCTCGGGTATAAGAGAAATTGTTGCAAAAATATTCTGGGCTTAATTTGAAGTGGCTTATTTCACTTTTCTTCTGGGCATTTTTCAGAATGGTTACTTCCCCTCCCCATCCCACCCTGGCCAAACAAGAGAGAATTTTTTCCAGTCTTCACCATGAGAACATACTGAGCCCCCAGGATTTTTAAACTCTCAAGCTAGCCTACACTCAGCCACCAGGAATTTGTTGAAGCTGCCATTTAAGTGTTCTTCTGCTTCAGGTAAACTGCTTTGTACTCGGTATTTGTCGATATCTCCAGGTTCTGGGGTGGCCACTTGCCTGTAACCTCAACTCTGAAGATCTAAGAAAAATCATTGTTTCAGTTCGTTTAGTATTTTCTTGTTGTGAGAGAGGAGCTTGATGGGCAACCTCTTTACATGTCTGAACGGCAGAAGGTATTTTGTAGGTGTGATTGATGTTGAAAATCAGTTAAGTAAAGGAGATTATCCTAGATAATCTAGATGGGCCTGATTCAATCAGTTAAAAGGTCTTTTTTTTTTTTTTTTTGAGACAGAGTCACTCTGTCCCCCAGGCTGGAGTGCAGTGGTACAATCTTGGCTCAATGCAACCTCCACCTCCCAGGTTCAAGCAATTCTCCTGCCTCAGCCTCTTGAGTAGCTGGGACTACAGGCATTTGCTAACATGCCAGGCTAATTTTTGTATTTTTAGCAGAGATGAGGTTTCACTGTGTTGGCCAGGCTGGTCTCAAATACCTGACCTCAAATGATCCACCCACCTTGCCCTCCCAAAGTGCTGGGATTACAAAGGCGAGCTACCACATCTGGCCACTAAAAGGTCTTAAAAGCAGAAATGGGGTTATCCAAAGAAATTCCGTGTGTCTATAACAGCTTCATCTTGTCCCCAAAAGTGCCAGCCTGCCCCTCCTGAAAACCTGCCCTACAGATTTCAGGCTTGCCTAGCTAGTTCCTACAGTTGTGTAAGCTGATTCTTTGTAATAAATTTCTTAACACATTATTAAGAAACAAATCTTAAGCCTTGACAAATACAAACACATCAAGGTAAATTCATATGTAAATGCAAAAGACAGAATAAATGTATTTTTGCTTACTTTTCTGTCTGATTTAAAGGGCAACTATATAAACCAATAACTGTAAAACTGTTTTGATGAGCCTATAATGTATAAATATGTAATCTGTATGACAGTAATAGTTCAAAGGAAGGGGAAATAATAGAGCTGAGCTATATTACAGCAACATTTCAGACTACTGAAATTAAGTTGCTGTTAATCTAAACCAGACTGTTTTAAAATTAAGATATTAACTATAAAGCCTTGGACAACCAGTAAGAAAATAACTTTTTAAGAAGTAAAAGAAACATGGAAATTAAAATGGCATACTAGAAAATACCTATCTAACACAGAATAAGGCAATAATGGAGGAATGCAGGAACAAAAAGACAAAATACATACAGAAAACAAGCAGGAAAATGGGACATGTAAGTTCTGTTTTATTAGTATTTACATTAAATATAAATGGAATCAACAATCCAATCAAAATGGCAGAGATTAGCAAAATAGATTTTTAAAAAACGATCCAAGTATATGCTGTCTCCAAGAGACACTTTAGATTCAAAGACACAAACAGTTTAAAAGGAAAAGGATGGAAAAATATATACCATGTAAACAGTACCCCAAAGAGAGCTCTAAGAGATACATGAATGTTAGATAAAATAGGCCTTAAGACAAAAATTGTTATTAGAGACAAGGAAGGATATTTTATAATTATAAAAAGGTCAGTTAGAAAGATATAACAATTATAAACGTGTATGTATCTAACAAAAGCACCCCAAAATACATGAAGCAAAAATTGAGAAAATTAAAGGAGAAATCAACAATTCAACAGTGATGGTTGGAGACTTCAACAGCTCACGTTTAATGATGTAAAAACAACTAACCAGAAGATAAATATTGAAACAGAAGATTTAAACAACACTAAAAACCAAACAGAACAGACAACACTCTACACAATAGCAGCAGAATACATATTTTTCTCAAGTACACAAGAAATATTCTCCAGAATAGACCATAAAACAAGCCTCAGTAAGTTTCAAAGGACTATAATTATATAGAGTGGGTTTTCCAACAACAATAAAATCAGATTAGAAATCAACAACAAAGAAATTTGTGAAACGGAAGTCTGTGCAAATTAAATAACACACTCATAAACAAGCCACATAAGAAACCACAGGAAAAATTAGAAAATACTTTTATACCAGTGAAAATGAAAACATGATATAGGATGCAGCAGTGCTTAGGAAAATTTATATTTGTAAATACCATTTTCTTTAAAAGAAAGAAAGAAAAGATTGTAAATCAAAAACCTAAACTTTCACCTTAAGAAACTAGAAAAAGAAGAGCAAACTAAACCGAAAGCAAGCAGAAGGGCGAAATAGCGAAGACTAGGAAGCAGAGAGCAATGAAACAGAAAACAGAAAGATGTTACAGAAAATCAACAAAAGCAAAACCTGGTTCTTTGAAAATATCCACAACATTGATAAACCTTTAGCTAGACTGACCAAGAAAAAGTTGATCAAGACTCAAATGAGAGAAATCAGGAATGAAAGTGGGGACATCACTACTGATCATGCAGAAATAAAAATAATTATAAGAGCACACCACTAAAACATAAAAATAAAAAAAAGAAAAAAAAGAACACCGCTGACAACTGTGTCCCAACAAACTACACTGGCCACTATGCAATCTATGCACGTAACAAAATTGCACATGTGCCCCATAAATTTGTATAAATAATAAAAATTAAAACTGAAAATTAAGAAGATTGGGCTGCCACGGTATTTGCCCCACTGAAGACTGTGGGTGTCACGCTGGAGAGAGGCCAGGGCAGAGGCTGCAGTAACACTGGACGTCTCAACTGTCATGAAGAAGACAACCAAAAATACCCCAGTCCTTCACTCTTACTTATGAATGAACACACAGACCAATTTGTGCAGCTGGCAGGTGTGGGTTTCCTCCACTGTTTGTCTAGGGCTGTTTTGCCCAAAGGTCCCTTTCTCTGATGGATCCAGGCTAGCTGTGTTCTCTGAGGGTGGTGACTCACATGTACTTTACCCCTCAGAAGAGGGGCGCTCTCCACATCTACCCACTTGTACTCAGAAGAAACTTACACCACGAGCTCCTTATGCAAATCAACTTCCTGCTCCATTCAGAAACAGGACTGGACAGGCGAGGATTACTAGAAACAGAAGAAAACTCCACAAGTAAAGGAGAGGATGGGTGCAGTGGCTCACGCCTGTAATCCCAGCACTTTGCCAGACCGAGGGGGGTGGATCACGAGGTCAAGAGATCGAGATCATCCTGGTCAACATGGTGAAACTCTGTCTCTACTAAAAATCCAAAAATTAGCTGGGCGTGGTGGCACACGCCTGTAGTCCCAGCTACTTGGGAAGCTGAGGCAGGAGAATCACTTGAACCCAGGAATCGGAGGTTGCGGTGAGCCGAGATCGTACCATTGCATTCCGTCTCAAAAAAAAAAAAAAAAAAAAATTAAAGAAGAAATCCAACATCTGAGAAAACAGAAATTAGTTTTCTCAGGGGAATCGGAGAGACTTTTGCATTGATAAGACAATAAGAGATTACTACAGAAAAGGAAAGACCCAGGAACAAAGCTTGAAATTTAAAAACGTGATTGCCTCTTCCGGAGACAGGTGCTCCCCTTCGCCCAGCAGGGGAAGGGGCGGGTACACAACCCACACAAGAGCAATCGGGGCCTCTCTCTGGAAAGAGCCAGATTCGCTTTCAGAGGTTGTTAAGCTGTGAGTGTGTGAGCCTGGAGCGTTAAGTGGCCTCTCCCCAGGGCAGAGGGCTAAGGGCCCTTGTCACCAGAGGAGAGAAAGGCCCACAAAGAAAGAAGCAGAGGTGAAGGGTGGGGCTGGGGTGGATGGGGTGGGGGGAGGGTAGAGAAAGAGAGAAAGCAGAAGACCAGGCAAAGGGAAAGGGTTGGGCCCTTGGATTCAGCAAGGCGGGAATGCCCCGTTACAGGAGCTAGTGCTGCTCCTTTTTTGCCTAAGTTGGTAATGTCTGTGTTTCCATCACTTGCTACCATAAACATTCTGAATAATACAAGGTCCTTTCAGAAGAACAGAGACAGAAAAGGAAAGGAAATATGCAAAGACTGAATAGAAAGCCTTCCCCTGAGCTGCAGGCAGACTTGGCCTTCACCTCTGACACCCAGAAAGCACCTTGCACCAGTGCAAAGACTCATACCTAGGCCGGTATTTGTTATCACAGGAGAGGACGATTGAACTGTCAGATGGTCAGGTATACAAAGTCCCATAGCACCTGTCACGGTGAGAGTGTGGGGCAGTGGCTAGTCTCACACACTGTAGGTGGAAGTATAAAATGACACAGTCTTTTTGGAGGATAATTCAAGAGCATCCGTAAAGATCTAAATGTTTTTACAATGAAACACCAAATATATGCCACAATGAGTATAAAACGTACATGCAGCTTAACGAACAATAAAACAACATCAGAAACAAAATATTATCACCAGCCAGCTTAAGAAAATAAATATTTTATTTGAAAATAATTTGGGAAGGAGTGGGGAGAAGCAGATAGGGGATATGGATGAAACAGTACTTGCAGTGAGTTGACGATTACTGAAGGGAGGAATGAGTGCATGGGGGCTTATTATACTATTCTCTCTGTTTTCATATATGTGAGACGTTTTCCACTAGGAAGAAAGAAAGAGAGGAGGAAGGAAATGGGAGAGGGGAGGGAGAATGAAAAAGAAAAAATAAAGGAATTCTACTAATACCTTTGAAACCTCTAGCATGTTCCTTCCAGAAAACAATGGTATGTGCTTGTTTAAATATGTCACACCTTTTTTGTGTCCATTCTCCTATGGACAATGGTTGTTTCTAGCTTTTCCTGTAGGGAGAGTCCAGGCTGGGCATTCCTACGTGAGCACACATCCCACTGTGCATGGAAAAGCATTTCCCTGGGAGTATAACCCGAAAGGCAAACACTAGCGAATGCTAAAGGAGTTTCCAAAGTGGTTATGCTACTTTACATCCCTTTAGTACACACACCCCAGAAAGATATACACACAGCATTATCAGTGGATCATCTCTAGGTAATGGCTTATGGGTCATCTTAAGTTTCTTTTCTATAATGTACACATTTTATAGAATGCAAATTTTCTGGAGTCAATAGTTTTAAATCCAGAACATCTCTAGAGAAAGATAAAATATAGATAAATACACTGCAAAGATGCACAGAGTTTGTTGTTGCGGCTCTTCCCGCTGTCCCCTTACCTCCGGGCTCCATTTTCCACCTCCAGCTCCAGGACGGTCTGCAGACGCTGGCAATGCAGGGCCTCCAAGGTGATGTCCACCCTGCACTCCCCTAGAGGGGGAAGCTGGCCACTTGAAGGCTCAATGTCGAAGGGAGAAGCCTGCTCCAGAGAACACTCAGGAGGATGAGCACTGAGAACACTTGGAATCACAGAGGAACTGGGGGCTGGCCACACCCAACCAAGGTCACCCCTAAGCCACCCCAGCTCTTCCAAGAGCCATCTGGGATCCAGAAAGAGGCAAGCAGGTGTGGGACCACAGTCACAAGAGTCTCGGGATTAAGAGCATAGAAACCGAGTCTCGCCGGGCGCGGTGACTCATGCCTGTAATCCCAACACTTTGGGAGGCCGAGGCGGGTGGATCACGAGATCAAGAGATCGATACCATCCCGGTCAACATGGTGAAACCCCGTCTCTACTAAAAATACAAAAAATTAGCTGGGCATGGTGGCGCATGTCTGTAATCCCAGTTACTCAGGAGGCTGAGGCAGAATTGCCCGAACCCAGGAGGCGGAGGTTGCAGTGAGCCGAGATCGCGCCATTGCACTCCAGCCTGGGTAACAAGAGTGAAACTCCGTCTCAAACAAACAAACAAAAAAGAAACCGAGTCTCCAAGCAAAGGAATACACAAGCCAGAGGTCCCCATGCCCTGGCCCAGATCTGAGAGATAGAAGGCGGAGGGAGGTGCTCTAGGGAAAACGGGGAGAGCTGGAGAGCCAGAGGTGAGCTGGTGAGCCAAACTGGGGGGTGGCCTCTGAGCAGCTTCCACTGAGGAAAGCCACCAGGTCACTAGATTGGGGGAGGGGAGAGTCTGCTGTGACCACAGAATTCTCTTTTGTACCCACGTGGTCTTTCCCCCACCCCCTCCTCCTGTCCCCCACTGCAGGTCCGCCCCTCCTCCCATGCCAGGCACACACACGAAGGGAGAGGGGAAGAGAAAGAACGGAAGAAGTATCCGCCTCTGGGGAGGGCTCTTTACAGTCCATTCTTCCCGCCCTGACAGAGAGGACACTTGCCCCTGTAAGGAGGGAGCACGTTGCTGTCTCTGTTGCTCATGTGCACCTCCCATGGAGCCCTGAAGCTCTGAGGGTGGCTGTAGTCTGCGGTTAGGTTTCAGTAACTCTGTGTCCCCTCATCTGAGAGCATCTAACAACCCCCAAATCCCAACATTGCTTTTGAGAGCTCAGAAGAATAGAGTACAGAGAACTGTAGAGACGGGACTCCCACTGGCTTGCTCGTGACATAAATCTTACAATACTGTAACACTGACAGTTATTTCCATGATAAAACATGTTATTCTTCACAGTGGGAGAAGACCACAGACTGGAAATGAGAGAAGAGGGATGAGCTGTGATGCTGTTACCCATCAGCTGTGCAACCCTAGGGAAGCCCTGTCCCTTCCAGCCTCTCCTCTATCAACTGAGGAGGCTCACTGAGGTCTGTACGCTTCCAGCTGTGCTCTGGAAAATCCCTGGAGATCCTTGGCAGCGCAGGGGACTGGAATGTTGGGAGAAGCGGGATGGGGCAGAGGCGCCTAACACGGGGGTCTCTGGGTGGATGGAGCAGTCACACTTTATTCTATGTACTGGGCGTTTGCATAAGGTTTCATTTGAAGAAAGAGTTCTTGGCTAAACATAATGTGGACACTAAAGATACTGATGCCACCCTGCCCCCAGCCCCGTCCCAGCCTGAGCCCCAGCCTTAGTCTTCTGTGGTTTCAAGATCCATGGCGGGAGACCAGTGAGTCCTGGGAGGGAAAGCATTGAACTCCAAGCCCGTGTGTGTAACAGGTGCTTGGCAGTGGCACTGGCAATTGGATGCATACTGTCATAACTTCTAGGTTTCACGGTGCCCAGCTACAGGCTGTCAGTAAAGGAGCGGGGCCTCCCCAGAGTGGAAAGTCAAGTCCACTTTCCTGGAGAAAGGGGATGCGCGCTAACAAATAAGGTGTACGCGTGGCTTGGCCTGTCTTCCCTGGGCTCCTGAATACAGGAGGAAAAGTGTGCGGTGTTCTGACTCAGAGGGCAAGCGGGCAAGCGGGATGGGGACGCTGCTGGGAAGCAGCCAGAGGGAGGATGCGGTCACCAAACAGTCATGGCCAGGGTCTCATGGGTGTGGTACACCAGGGAGCCACAGCCATGCCGCGGTGAAGGGGCGACGTACAACTCACTGCGGCCGTTTTACAAATAGCTGGCTCTTTGTGTGACTTTGTTTGCTCCAGATTGCCCATTGCATTTAAATATGATTATGATAATACTTAGCTGCTTTTCTTCCACTTTTATAGTAAAAAGAAAAGTGCTATTTGAGTGGAAATGAATCTTGAATTTTCTTTTTGGAGCCTTGGGTTTGGGCCACCAGCCTGTGACCAGATGCCATCTGGTAGCAGATCCCTGGGAGGATCCGAACCTTCCAGAGAGTGGGACAGAGGCAGGAATGTGGCTGGAGCAGCAGCCGCCTTGGAGGCTTCCTGCCCAACCTAGCTGCCCACTGCTTCCTGCCTCAGCCAGCTCTGATGAGGGAGAAGCCATACCCTATTTCTGAATCAGATGGTGGAGAAGGGCACAGGAAACGCTGCTGTGGGGTACGTCTGGCTGCATCTCCTCAGCCACAGGGAGAACCAGAGGCACCGCCAGGCCGAAGTCACTGGGCAGGCTTTTCCTCCCCAGCCTCAAAGCTCTGATCTAAACGCACCAGGGCAAATTGCAGCAGGGCAAGTTAAACGGGCTCATTGTGGGGGCACCAGAGGACCCAGCAGTGCCCAACTTACGTCCTCAGGCCTTTCTTGGAGGCAGACTGGGCTCTCCTTCATGCACCACGTGGCTGGGAGTGGGCTGATGTTCTGGATCTGGATGGAGTTTGTGGCCTTCTGCCCCATGCGGAGTAGACCAAACTGAAGGGCTGAGACGTTGATGATGAGGGCAGGCCCCTGAGACACCCAGAGGGCCTGTCACTGGGCCACCAGGGGATGGCTCTGTGTCCCAGCCCTGCCACCTCCCCGGGCCCACCCTGCTCCCAGCTCCCTCTGCAGCACCTTAAAGGCTCCCTCAATGTGTAACACCACTGGCGAGGGCGAGTCTTCGATTTCACACAGCAGGTCCTGGCTTGTGGGGCCAGGGACACCCCCAGTAAAGTTCAACTCGAAATCCTCGACCTCACTGGGCTCTGAGAGAGAGAAGGAGAGGGAGAGGTGGAGAGGAGAAGCAGAGGCGCTTCCTCCTACGGCTGGGCACAGACACCTGGCTTGCACAGACTTCTCATCTGCCTCACATCCCAGGCCTCCAGAGCCCTGCACGGGCCCCTTTCACTCTGAAGATTTCCTCCCGAGCCAGCCTGAGGCAGGTCACAACTCTCCTGCCGCCCCCAGGGCACCTATGACCCCCGTGCAGGGCTCCACTTCGATGATGTGGCAGTCGCTGATCTTCCCCCACAGGTATCTGATGGGTGACTTGCTGTTGTTCCACATCTGAAAGACACACCGAGACCAGGCTGCCTGTTTACTGCCCCTTCATGTCCACTCTGTACCTGCTGAAGGATCATGGGCTCGTGAAGGTCCCCATGACACCTCCCAGCTAGCTCCCGGCCACCCAAAGCCATGGGCTTCCCAAACATAAAGCACCCTCCCTCCACCCTGCAGGGCATGTGGCTGTCATATTCTGCCAAGGAGGGGAATGGGTTCCACAGCCCTAACTTTCAGAGGATTCTGGGAGGCTGATAAATGACAGCCATGCCTGGCCTATGCATCTGTGCACGTCAAGTTGGGTTCAAGGCCCCGGGAACGGCCTCAGCCTCCATGCAGTGGCTGCTGCCATCCGCCCCTCCTGCTGCATCCTCCCTACACTCACACCCATGTCAGCACCGCCTCGGCCAGCCCAGGCAGGGGAGACAACGACCTACCTTAAACGCCTTCTTCACGTTTATGCCAATGTAGTTCTCCCCTGGGATGATGAGGGCATACGGCTCTAAGAGAACCTGGAAAGGTGCTACTGAGCCTTTCACCTCGATTTCCAGGACAATCACATCATCCACAGAGTAGGAGGCATGTCCCAGGTTCTCTGCTTCTGAACTAAACGCAAACCCAAGGTGAGCTAGGAGCCGGCACACCTGCGAGCACATCCCAGCGTGTCCCTGCCCGTCCCACGTTTGGCCTTGTAAAAAGAAAACACTGCCTAGCTCACAGCTCCGCCCCCCGGGCCCCTAAATCAGAGGCACTAGCCAGTGCCCGAAAGGTGACGAATACCTGTGGCTGTGGCAGTGGTTTAACCTAAGGCCTGGGACAGGGGCACTGCCCTGCAGCCCTCCAGCCTGGGATCTCTGCACCAAGCAGACTGGGGTGCCAGCCTGAAGGTTTACACCGTGGGCCAAACCCTCCCTTCCACACTCACCACCACTGGGGCCCCCCCAGTCTGGCTGCCCAAGAGCAGCTCCAAAATTCCTGGGGTGGGCTCGAAGTGAGTTTAGTGTGCTGAGCCCATCACAGGGCTGGGTTGCCAGGGCGAGGCAAAACAATGCTCCCGCTCCCCAAAGCCTGCCAGCTGCCCACTCCCCTTGCCTGATACCTTCCCCAGGAGAATCCCCAAGGTGCGGGAAGGCCCAGCTGCCCCCTTCTCATCTGGGGCCCAGTTCCTCTCACCTCACGGGCTCTGGGACTTCCTCTAGCACCATCTGGAGCACGCTGTGAAAGTCCCTCAGCTGCAAGGCAAACACAGTGACCTGAAAACGCAGCTGCGCTCCAGCAGGTTGTCCTGGAGGCTGGGCATGGCAGCAATTCTCCTTCCCCGAGCCTGGCCACCACAAGGACCTTCTGAAAACCTGGGATACTTCCCTGCTGCCTCTTCCCCTCCCTAGGAAAAGTGAAGTTGCTGCCAGAACATGAGCCAGGACTCAGGGGCCTGTCTCAGCTGGGCCTGGTGCAGGAAGGAAAGGAAAGGCCTTCCTGATGCTGACACTGCCCCTCAAGTGCCTGAAGCCACCACACCCTCCCAGGACAGACACAGGCGGCTGCATGCTGGGGCCAGACGCAGACCCACTCACCTTAGCCCCAAACCCACTAACAACGGCCCCGGAACATCCTTTTCATGCCCAGCTCAAATTCCCCTCTAGCCTGCCATGGCTCACGGGGCTTCCCTCCACGCTGGGCCCGGCGCTGTGCTAACCTGGCCCTCAGGGCCCCCCGCCTCATGCTCTCTAGGGGCTGCTGTGGTATGGGTGGGGATGGTAATGTTTTTTGCCATAGTGGACATGTGGGAGACACCCAGAGCTGAAGACACCAGCCCAGGGTCTGGCTGCACATGGGGCGAGTCTGGGATCAGGACCAGGTACAATGAGCTGCTTCGTCCTGCACACCAGCGGTGCACTCCAGCCCCACTCAGCCAAGGGCCGGCCTGGGCAGGATGGCACCTCGGCAGGCCCAGCTGTGGCTTCAGCGTGATTGAAGAACACAGGTGGGGGGCGTCTAAGGACATGATCCAACCATGTGTGGCTACTGAGATGACACCGTCTGTACCTCATGCGGAGAAAAGCTCAGGATGAACTCGTGGTCTGTGTGGGGGCTGAGAACCCCCTTTCTGGGCATGATGGAGAAGGCGGTCTCCCTGTCGGGGTGGCACTTGATGCTGTCCATGCTGTAGGTTTCTCCAGGCATGAGGGGCTGCAGGTTGGGCTTCATGATCTGCCAGTGGAAGGCCAGCTCCACGTGCCTGTGGGGGCAATGCATCCAAGGCCATGGTTGCTGCGTCAACCCCACTCCTGCCCTCCGCCTTTCCTGCTATGGGCTCCCAGCAAAGCTGTGTCCAGAAAGATATGTGCCCACTGGCTGCCAAGAGGAACACAGCACAGGAGGGGTAGGACTTGCAGCTACCTGGGGGAGGGGTGACAGAGTCCTGTGTAAGGCCTGGGGTCCCCCAGGCAGCCCTGGTTGGGAGGCTCTCTGAGACCTGTCCTGGTGTCATGGTGGTGCTCAGAGGCGGGTCAGGAGACTGCAATCCACAGACTATAGTCTGCCTGCCCCTGGGGCGTGGATGGCTTCCCCTGCACAGGCAGCGTATGTCCTCTCTGGGAAGCTGAGGCTGGCTAGGGATGGTCCAGGATGGTTTGAAGCAGCACCGTCTGACAGAGCTTCCTGCAGGGATGGAGGTCTTCTACCTCTATGCTGTCCAATATCACAGCCACTGGCTACATGTGGCTGTTGAGGACTTAAAATGTGGCTGGTGCCACTGATGAAGTAAGCTCTTAATTTAATTTTAGTTGATTTAAATTTAAATAGCCAAGAGCAGCTACTGGTTTCCATGACGGACTGTATAAATCTGGATACCATTCTGTGCCCAGACTTCCCCAGGCCCTTGGAATGACCTCCTGCCTCACTGGGACTCAGGGCCAGGTAAGCAAGGAGGAAGGTTGGGTGCTGGGGCACACACAGGGGCTACCCACGTAGCGTTTCTAATAACCAGCTGCTTCCTAGCTGTGGACAGAAGGTTTTCAGGCTCAAATTGTATGAAGTGCTGGGCTGTTAAGTCTGTGAGCTCTCCAGGGTCCGGTTGACTTTTTTCACCAGAAATATAGATCAGATCCAAAGCAATCAGCTGCCCAATTCCTGCCAAAGTGGGGTAAGTGAAGTCAGTGAAGGCTCACTACGGCTGGAACCAGGCCAAGGCTGCTGTAGGACCCTTGCCACCATCTGCGTGCAGCTGGCCTTGACCATGATCCCTGCAAGCTCACACGAGAGGGAAAACGGGGATGTCCGCATACAGGTTAACGTCCTCACACCTGTGAGGACCAAAAGGAGGTGCTTTAAGAACCCAGCATAGAGCAGGGACTCAGTTAATGAGGAAGGGAAAGAAGAAGGGAGGAAAGGAGGGAGGGAAGGAGGAAAGAGGGAAGGAAGGAGGGAGGGAAGGAAGAAGGGAAGGAGGGAGGGAAGGAGGAAAGAGGGAAGGAAGGAGGGAAGAAAGGTGGGAGGGAAGGAGGAGAAGAGGGAAGGAAGGAGGGAAGAAAGGAGGGAGGGAAGGAGGAGAAGAGAGAAGGAAGAAGGGAAGAAAGGAGGGAGGGAAGGAGGAAAGAGGGAAGGAAGAAAGGAGGGAGTGAAGGAGGAAAGAGGGAAGGAGGGAAGAAAGGAGGGAGGGAAGGAAGAAAGAGGGAAGGAAGGAAGAAAGAGGGAAGGAAGGAGGGAAGAAAGGAGGGAAGGAAGGAGGAAAGAGGGAAGGAAGAAGGGAGGGAGGAAGGGAGGGAGGGAGGGAGGAAGAAAGGAAGGGAGGATGGGAGGGAGGGTGGGAGGGGCATTTTATGGTGATTCCCAGCATGCCTCTTCTAACCCTACAGAAACCTAGAGGTGCCTCTGGCTGTTTATGTGTGAGTCACTGGCAATCCCCCAAAGGGGATCAAAATGAGTTTCAAAATGAAACAATGAAAGATTTCACCCGAGGTTTCCATCTCTCTTGCTAGAAGGCTCCTTGGACGGTCTTGGAGACCACACTGGCTTGGGTCTCCAAGGTCAGACCAGAGCGGGCCCAAAACTAGACTCTGGCACCTGGAGGCGGCAGCATTCCCAGTGTGCTCCTGACGTGGAGAGGGCACAGCTGGGCTGCTGCCAATGCTAGTGCGGTCAGGGGCCCCGGGAGCTGGGCTGCCCCTCCAGCCCTGCCCCGGGAGTGCACTCAGGCCCACCTGAGATCACCAGCTCCTTCATCTGGCAGTTGTCGCACACAATGACGAAGTTCTGCTCGGCCTTTCCTGGGCTCTTTGGGAAAAACAAAACCTGGGGAGAGAAGGGTTGTTCTGTAACACGTCCCATTAAAGGGCTCCCACCCTCCTCGCCTCCCACCCTCCTCCTCTCACACAGACACCCCTCCCTTTGCTCTTGACTCTCTGCTCCCCTCCCTGCCACCTCCCACCTTACTCCTGAGGCCAAGCGTTTCAGCCTCGTTCCACCCCAGAGTAAAGCAGGGAGCAAGCTGAAAGGATGTGAAGAGAAAGTTCACAGAGACCAAGATACAAATGGCCCTTAAATGAATGACAACACACACCCCCATTCATAATAAGAGAAATGTCAATGAAAACCATCCAGAAGAGGCTTTTCACCCTCGTACCGGCAGAGCGGAGCGTGAGCTGTCGTAAGTGCAGTGATTTGCTTTCTAATGTTTTCTCCAATTCCCCCAAGCCCCAGCCCCAGTAACCGCCATTCCACTCTCTGCTTTTGTGAGTTCAGTATTGGAAGGTCCCGCCTATGGGTGAAGTCGTGCAGTATTCATCTGCTGTGCTTGGCTTCACATAATGTCCTCCTGACTTCTCCACGTTGTTGTAGACGGTAGGGTTTCCTGCTTTTGCAAGGCTATTATTCCACTGTGTACACACACCTCGTTTTCTTTATCCATCTATCGATAGACACTTGGGGTGATTCCAAAGCTTGCCTATTGTGAATGATGGTGCGGTGAACATGGGAGTGCGGGTGTCTTTTAAATGGCATCTTTTGAGTCCAGGAGTTAGAGGCTGCAGTGAGCAGTGATCACACCACCGCACTCCAGCCAGGTTTCATTTGTGGACACACCCAGTAGTAGGACTGCTGAATCATACAGTCGTTCTATTTTTAATTTTTTGAGGGAACTCCATGTTATTTTCCATCACGGCTGTACCAATTTACATTCCCATCAACAGTGGGCAAGGGTGCCCTTTACTCTACATCCTCGCCAACACGTGCCTTTCATCTTTCTGATAACAGTCATTCTATTGGGTGTCAGGTGACAGCTCACTGTGGTTTTACTTTGCATTTCCCTGATGATTAATGATGTTGAGAATGTTTTTATACTCATTGCCCATGTATATGTCTTCTTTTAAGGAATGTCTATTTGGTCTTTTGCCCATCAAAAAAATCAGATTTTTTTTTCTTTTCTTTTTTTTTTTTTTTTTTGAGACGGAGTCTCGCTCTTGTTACCCAGGCTGGAGTGCAATGGCGCGATCTCGGCTCACCGCAACCTCCGCCTCCTGGGTTCAGGCAATTCTCCTGTCTCAGCCTCCTGAGTAGCTGGGATTACAGGCACGCGCCACCGTGCCCAGCTAATTTTTTTGTATTAATAGAGACGGGGTTTCACAATGTTGACCAGGATGGTCTCGATCTCTCGACCTCGTGATCCACCCGCCTCGGCCTCCCAAAGTGCTGGGATTACAAGCTTGAGCCACCGCGCCCGGCCCCTCTTTTCTTTTTTTTTTAGACGGAGTCTTGCTCTGTCACCAGGCCAGAGTGCAGTGGCACGATCTCAGCTCACTGCAACCTCCGCTGCCCAGGTTCAAGCAATTCTCCTGCCTCAGGCTCCCAAGCAGCTGGGACTACCGGCATGCGCCACCACACCCAGCTCATTTTTTGTATTTTTAGTAGAGACAGGGTTTTACCATATTGGCCAGGCTGGTCTTGAATTCCTGACCTCAGGTGATCCACCTGCCTCGGCATCTCAAAGTGCTGGGGTTACAGGTGTGAGCCACCGTGCCCAGCCCAGGTTATTTGTTCTCCTGCTATTAAGTTCCTTATATATTTTGGGAATTAACCCCTTATCAGATATATGACAGGATTTTCTCACATTTCACAGACTCTCTCTTCACTCTGTTGCTGGTTTCCTTTGCTGTGTAGAAGCTTTTTAGTCTGAGGTAATCCCATTTGTCTACCCATGTTTGTTTTTTTGTCTGTTTCGTTTTTTGAGACAGGGTCTCGTCCTGCACCCAGGCTGCAGTGCAGTGGTGTGATCGCTGCTCACTATAGCCTCTAACACCTGGGCTCAAGCATCCTCCCACTTCAGCTTCCCAAGTAGCTGGGACCACAGGCACATGCCACCACACCTGGCTAGTTTATTTTATTTTTATTTTTTTATCTTTTGAGATAGAGTCTTGCTTTGTCATCCAGGCTGGAGTGCAATGGCACGATCTCAGCTCACTGCAACCTCTGCCTCCTGGGTTCAAGCGATTCTCCTGCCTCACCCTCCTGAGTAGCTGTGATTACAGGCACATGCCACCATGCCCAGCTAATTTTTTGTATGTTTAGTAGAGACAGTGTTTTACCATGTTAGCCAGGATGGTCTTAATCTCCTGACCTCGTGATCTGCCCACCTCAGCCTCCCAAAGTGCTGGGATTACACGCATGAGCCACCAGGCCAGGCTGTTTTTTACATTTTTTATAGAAATGGTGTCTCCTTATGTTGCCCAGGCTGCTCTCAAACTCCTGGGCTCAAGTGGTCCTCCCGCCATAAAATCCTGAGCCACTGTACCTGGCCCCTATTTTCACTTTTGTTGCCAGTGCTTTTGAGATCATATCCAAGAAAATCATAGCCTAGACCGATGTCACAGAGATTTCCCCTATGTTTTCTTCTAGTAGTTTTTTTTTTTTTTATTGCATTTTAGGTTTTGGGGTACAGTGAAGAACATGCAAGATTGTTGCATAGGTACACACGTGGCAGTGTGATTTGCTGCCTTCCTCCCCATCACCTATATCTGGCATTTCTCCCCATGCTCTCTCTCTCTTCTAGTAGTTTTACATTTTCAAGTCTTACATTTAAATCTTTAATCCATAAGTTAATTTTTATATATGGTGAGAGATACGGGTCTAGTTTCATTCTGATAAATGCAATGATATTTTGTCTTTTCTTCAAAATAATCTAGAAGAGCAGGGTGGGGATTAGCTGAGGGAAATGGAGGGGTATAGATGTAATAAGATTGGCCAAGAGTTGATAACTGCTGAAGATAGTAATGAATACATGGGTGATCATTGTTTTCTCTATTTTTGTGCATGTTTTTACATACAACGTCCATGAACAGTTTTTAAGTTTGATAATATACTGTATTGGCAAAGGTGTTAGGAAACAGACACCCTTACATATTGCTGTTGAAAGCTTAAATTGGTACAACCCACATGGTAAGGATTTTGGCAACGTGCATTACAATTACAAGAGCACCAGACCCTGGATCAGCAAGTCTTCCAGGACTGTATCCTGCGGGTACACACGTCCTTGGATAGAGTGATGTATGTGTAATTTATACATAATTGGTAGCCAGAGATCAGAAAAAAAATCTTCATGTCCATCAGCAGGAGCCTGCTGAACTAAATTATGGCCCATTCACACAATAGGATACTATACAGTTATTAAAACATATGAGAATGATCTCTAAGATATAGGGTTATAAAACACATGGCAAAGAACAGAGTATAGAGTGAGCAACTTGCTGTGTGGAGAAAAAAACACACATGGGGAAAAAACCCAGTGCAGTTGCTTATTTGGGCATAGACTCTCTGGAAGGGCACTCAGAAAACTGGTCAGGTGTGGCTCTGGATGGCTGAGGAACTGCGGTGAAAGGGAGCATTTCACTGTTTACCTATTTGCATTTTTGAATGTTTTATTACTGTTTATTTTTAGATACAGGGTTTCACTCTGTCACCCAGGCTGGAGTACGGTGGCTCTATCACAGCTCACCGTAACCTCAAACTCCTGGCCCCAAGTGATCCTCCTATCTTAGCCTCCAAAAGTGCTGAGATCATAGGCGTGAGCCACTACACCCAGCGCTTTTGAATTTATTTTTACTTTGAAGATCGTTTATACAGACAGGATGCCACTGTGTTTCCCAGGCTGGTCTTTAACTCTCAGACTCAAGCAGTTCTCTTGCTTTAGCCTCCCAAAGTGCTAGGAGTACAGACCTGAGCCACTGCACCCAGCCTCTCTTTTAAATTTTTAATCATGCAAATATATTTCTTATTTGGAACTATAAATATGTTTTTAAATAAAAAAAAAAAACCCAAACAATCAATAAACAAAATGCGCAAGAAATGCAAAGGGGAAAGAAAGCCTCCACTGACTCCCTCGCTGCTCCCCTCTTCCTTTACTTGGAGATCCCAGGAGGACAGGATGAAGGGGATGTCTGGGGCAGACCAGCTCCAATTCTTTGAAGCTCCGATGAGCCTGTGACACAGCTTGGACTATGTATAAGACAACAGGGAGCCTGGCCTATGTATGGGCCTTGTAGACCCATCTGCCCCTCAGTAGCAGATGAGGCCTGACGAAGCCCCTGACTGGCCCAGTCTCAATCTCAAGAACTAGGTTCTAATCAGGATCAGATGAGCAGGAACATGAATAGGAGAGCCACACCCTAGGGCTCCAGAACCTGCTGGGCACTTGAAACTAGAAAGCAGCTGATAAGAGGAAGCCCTTCCTGACAGCATGGCAGAGTCGCTGTGGCAGTCGAGCTCCACCTTGCTACACACCAGCATTCCCTGGGGGACTTTAGAAGTCCTGCACCCAGGCCACAGCCCAGTCCAGTGAGCTCAGAGCCTCAGGGGTGGGGCCTTGGTGTTGTTTCCAGGTCTCTCAGGGGATTGCAATGTGCAGCTGAGTTTAAGAACTAATAAGGGATGCTGTATCTCACGACCTGGTGATGTGGTGCAGGCCAAATCCACCCCACAGAAACCAGACAGTTTTCGCTCCTGAATGTCAGGTGCCTCCCTCGGCAGGCTAGTGTGAAAAGCCAAGCATGTCTGTGGCAGCCCCACACGCAGTCACATGGAGTGGAGTCAGACTCCTAGACCAGCAGTCGGGGAGGGCGGCAGTGTGCCACAACAGGGACAGGGAGCATCACCATTTCTCACGGGCACCTCTGGGGACCAGCAAGCAGATGTGACAGCAAAAGGGGCCAGTTAGGAAAGGAGGTGCCCACAGCCAGGGGCAGGCCTCAGAGAGCTTCCGCAGAGGTTCAGGATGAGGCCTAAAGGAGGTGGGCCTTGCTGACTACACAAACTGAGGATGAAGCATGAAAGCGAGAACAAAGCCACAGTCATCGCCCAGGTACCAGATGATGGGGGGAGGGAAAGCCCAAGAGAGACTGAAGAACCAAGGGAAGCTCCTGGAGGCAGCTTGGACATTGGTGGAGGTGGCTCCCAGACGAAAGGTGTGGACAAGCGAGGCTCGGGTTTGTGCTGTGATGCATGGGCTGTCTGCATTTGCTTTGTGAAAATGCTCCTGAGACAGTCGAATGACACCTGACATCACCCTGCAGAATGCAAGAATAGGCGTCTACCCAGAAGTCACTAAGGCTGGGAGGTGGGATGGGACTGGACATTTGAGTCATGAAAACGGAGAGAAATGCAAGCATGCAAGCAGATGAGGAAATACAGGCCGAATCTGATTACCTACCTCCACTAACACAGCATGTCCTGGGGCCAGCTCAAACACCGAAGGTCGGATTCCAAAAGGAGGCTGCTCAACAAAGCCGGCGGTTGCAATGGCCTTAAAGAAAAGCAGTTTACACAATGGTGTGGAAGAAACCGTAAAACCCAGTGTTCAGATTGCAAAATTCTCTCCTTCAAACATCCATTTTGCAACGTGAAGGAACTTAAGGATTATCCAGTCACGTGGTAATGAAGAAAGGGAGGCTTGTTAATTCAGCAGCACTTACTCAGCCAGCACCAGGTACTAGGTGAGGCTCTGAAGGTTAAGAAGAGTAAGTCCTAGAGCATCTGTGAAGAGCTGACTACGAGCAGGAGGTACAAGGAACACCATCACCAAGTGATTGGGACACAAATGACAGGCGTGTGAGAAGGTCTCACTCAGGAGGTGAGCTGCGGGGGCCCTCCCCTGGGCTCCAAAGCATATTGTCCTTTCCCTACTGTGACATCCTGTGTGACAGGTGCTAGCATATGGGTCTGCCTCCAACCCTGACCCACCCCTGGCTACAAGCTCCTGAGTCACAAGGGCTGCAGCCGCAGTGCCTACACAAGAAGCTACCTAGCATGCCAGGGACACAAACCCATGCCTACAAGACCCCGGTCAGTCACAGAAATGAGCGAAATGTCATTCTTGGAACATCTTGAAATGGGGCAGCCCTTGCTAACAGGCTCACAGTGAATCACGGCCCTGGGCTGCTTATCTTCCAGTTTTTCAGAGAAACTGGAAATGTCGAATTTTATATGAAATCTCCTTATTTTTAAATGTTGACTCAAAAAATGTTAAGTGCTGTGCCAAATAACTACCAGCAGAATTTGGCCGAAGGGCAGCCAATTTGTGACCTCTGAAATATTCAGTCATTTGCTACAATAAAGAAGGGCCGAATGTGTGAATGCAGTCACATTTGAGCCAGCTCTTAAAGGATAAGTGAGGTGGTATCGCTCACCCAGGGTGGTGCAGGCATTACTGGCATAACCAGAACTACAACACTGGTCCCCTTACACACCCGTTCTCATGCGGGTTGTGGCAGCTGCATGGAGAGGTTACAGCACTCCACCTTCTGTGTGTTTCCAGTCATGGGTGTACTCTAGCAAGCTCCTCTGGGGGCTATTTCCTTTGATGGATTTGCAGTTTTTCCAGTTAGCAACCTGTGATCACTCACCTTGAAACTCAGTGGTGGCCAGCTCATTTTGGGCATAATGCAGAACCTGCCAACACTGAATCCCACATTTTTGCAGATGAATTTGGTCATCTTGACTCCCCCAGCGAGGCAGTAACCACAGTCCAACACTGGTGACACTGTAGCCGCAGAAGAATACATGCAAGAGAAACAACGGGTCACTGAAGGGGCCCTGCTGTCGTGGTTCTTCTGAGGTCCAGCCAGAGACCAGGACAGCTGGTCCCAGCCCAGCACTCCGCAGAGAGGATGAGTGCACACATGTCCTGAACCCTGCACCACTTGGGCTCTGCCCAGGCTGCTGGCGGGCCACAGGGTAGCAGCGCTATGGGACTCTCTTCACTCCTAGCTAGAGCAGCAGAAGTCAGTGCCCATTGTGGATTCATGCTTTGCCAGGGCCACCCAGCATGGCCCTTGTGGGCTATGGCAGAAGTAAGGGGGATCACAGTCCCAACTTCCCACCTATGCTCAGCTGGAGAAACTTGTCACTGAGGGAGCCCAGCTGAAGCCAGCATTGCCAAGAACGCCTACTCCCACAGCCACGAGGACAACAGCTGTTAGGACTCCTCAGGGCACACAGGCGCTTCTTCCTTGCCCGCTGTGGCACGGGTCCCCTCAGGGATGGTCACAAGCCAGCAAAACCTATGCTGGGGTTAGCTGGACCACTGGCCTCCTCCCCCACTGTGAGTCAACCTCCACTGAGAAAACCCAAAAGCAGGCAGGACACTCATGGCTTCACACTGTGGACGGCTACAGAAGCTGCTAGCAGTATCCTCTGCAAGACCCAGGGCCCCTGCTACAGAGGGAACCTGAGAGCCAGGCAGTCCTTATGGGGGTCTCCAACCTTGCCTGTGGGAAGCTGCAGTGCACACTCACGTGTCAGCACGGGGGGTGGCCTCCGGGCCTGCAGGGGGATCAGAAGCGTGTGGGCTGACTGGGTCTCCACTAAAATAAAATCATCGAAATCCCCAAGGCAGTCGGGAAAAAACTGGACAATGTACTGGCAGGTCATTCCAGGAGCCACCATTCCACCTTTTCCTGGGAATATCCCTGTGCATGACAAAAGTGACAAGTGAGGATCCGGGAAGCAGCCAGCCACCAGGGCGTGAGCTCAGCTGGTACGGACCCCAGCCGCAGCTGGGCTGGCTCTGTGAGTAAGTGTCCTCTGGGCCGAGGCTGTGCTGACGGCAGGACAAGGGCATGCGAGGGGAGCAGGCTGCAAGGGCGGCGACTCCAGGCAAGCAGGCCATCTACTCAGAACGGTCAGGGCCCGCCTGGTCCTGTGGCTTAGAATTTCTGTGGCGGGCAGCAGAGAAACTTTTGAGATTTCTGAATAGGGCTGACATGATCAGAGTTGTTTTTGAGACAAACACTGTGACACTAAAGTAGGAAGGCTGGCTATAGGCTGCTGCCTGGGCTTAACTGAGGAACGGAGAGGGCCTGATTGAGGACAGCGGCAGCATGAGGAGTAGGGAGAAAGCAGGACCAGTTCCTGGGTGGAGGCAGCCAGGAGAAAAGAGCTGTCAAGGCTCTGAGAACGCACTGCTGGGGGAGCGGGAGGGCCCCCTGGGACTGCCGAGGGGGGGTCCGGCCTGGGCTCAGGACTCAGGGTGGGAGTCAGCAACAGGCAGCAAGCTCAGCAAGCAACTCTGAGGCAATCCACAGTACTGCTGCTACTACTACTACCATTACTACACCACTGCTACTGCCACTACTGCTACTACCACTACCACTACTACCACCACTACTACCATAACTACCACTACCATTACTACACCACTACTACTGCCACTACTGCTACTACCACTACCACCACTACCACCACTACTACTACCATTACTACACCACTGCTACTGTCACTACTGCTACTACCACTACCACTACTACCACCACTACTACCACCACTACTACACCACTGCTACTGCCACTACTGCTACTACCACTACCACTACTACCACCACTACTACCACCACTACTACTATCATTACTACACCACTGCTACTGCCACTACTGCTACTACCACTACTACTACTACCACCACTACTACTACCATTACTATACCACTACTACTGCCAGTACTGCTACTACCACTACTACCACCACTACTACTACCATTACTACACCACTGCTACTGCCACTACTGCTACTACCACTACCACTACTACCACCACTACTACTACCATTACTATACCACTACTACTGCCACTACTGCTACTACCACTACCACTACTACCACCACTACCACTACCATTACTACACCACTGCTACTGCCACTACTGCTACTACCACTACTAGCACTACCATTACTATACCACTACTACTGCCACTACTGCTACTACCACTACCACTACTACCACCACGACCACTACCACTGCCACTACTGCTACTACCACTACCACTACTACTACCATTACTATACCACTACTACTGCCACTACTACTACCACTACCACTACCACTACTACCACCACTACTTCTACCATTACTACACCACTGCTACTGCCACTACTGCTACTACCACTACCACTACTACCACCACTACACTACCATTACTACACCACTGCTACTGCCACTACTGCTACTACCACTACCACTACTACCACCACTACCACTACCATTACTATACCACTACTATTGCCACTACTGCTACTACCACTACCACTACTACTACCATTACCATACCACTACTACTGCCACTACTGCTACTACCACTACCACTACTACCACCACTACCACTACCATTACTACACCACTGCTACTGCCACTACTGCTACTACCACTACCACTACTACCACCACTACCACTATCATTACTACACCACTGCTACTGCCACTACTGCTACTACCACTACCACTACTAGCACTACCATTACTATACCACTACTACTGCCACTACTGCTACTACCACTACCACTACTACCACCACGACCACTACCACTGCCACTACTGCTACTACCACTACCACTACTACTACCATTACTATACCACTACTACTGCCACCACTGCTACTACCACTACCACTACTACCACCACTACTACCACCATTACTATACCACTGCTACTGCCACTACTGCTACTACCACTACCACTACTACCACCATTACTATACCACTGCTACTGCCACTACTGCTACTACCACTACCACTACTACCACCACTACTACTACCATTACTACACCACTGCTACTGCCACTACTGCTACTACCACCACTACTACCACCACTACTACCACCACTACCACAACCATTACTACACCACTGCTACTGCCACTACTGCTACTACCACTACCACTACTACCACCACTACTACCATCACTACCACTACCATTACTACACCACTGCTACTGCCACTACTGCTACTACCACTACCACTACTACCACCACTACTACCACCACTACCACAACCATTACTACACCACTGCTACTGCCACTACTGCTACTACCACTACCACTACTACCACCACTACTACCATTACTATACCACTACTACTGCCACTACTGCTACTACCACTACCACTACTACCACCACTACCACTACCATTACTACACCACTGCTACTGCCACTACTGCTACTACCACTACCACTACTACCACCACTACTACCACCACTACCACAACCATTACTACACCACTGCTACTGCCACTACTGCTACTACCACTACCACTACTACCACCACTACTACTACCATTACTACACCACTGCTACTCCCACTACTGCTACTACCACTACCACTACTACCACCACTACTACTACCATTACTACACCACTGCTACTGCCACTACTGCTACTACCACTACCACTACTACCACCACTACTACCACCACTACTACTACCACTACTACCACTACTACCACCACCACTACTACTACTATTACCACTACTACCACTACCCCTACTACTATTAAAACTACTGAACCTACTGATACTGAACTTACCCAGTCCTAGAGCAAAGTACGGCGTGGAAGGTGGGAGGACTCGCAGGTAGCGGCTGGTTGTGGTGGTGTTCTGCAGTGCGATTACCATCTGTTGAAAGGTAAGGTGATCTCTTTTAGACAGCAACACTTATGGACGAAATGACACAATGTCCAGGATTTACTCTACGTAATATGGAAAGGGGGTAGAGGTAGAAATGAAATGGACTTGGCCACATGTTGGGAACTTTCGAAGTTGGCTGAAGCATACATGGGGACTCATTATTCCATCCTATGGACTTCTGTTTGTTTTGGGAAGTTCCCGTAGTAAAAAATAAAATACAGGCCAGGTGCAGTGGCTCATGCCTGTAATCCCAGCACTTTGGGAGGCTGGGGTACGTGGATCACTTGAGGTCAGAAGTTTGACACCTGCCTGGACAACATGAAGAGACTGTCTCTACAAAAAAAAAAATTAATTAAAAAATTTACAAATAAATAAAATGCAAGGTAAAAATGAAGGCAGGAATAGATCTGACCTATTGTTTAAAATAACAACTACTATTTATGAGCATCTGCTCTGTGCCTCCTCAACCTCGCAACAACCAGGAAAGGTGGGAACTGTTTCTATCTCACAGATGAAGAAACTGGAGTTCAAAGAGTCACCGGTGCGGTGTGAGCCTAGGGTATCTGGTTCCAAAGTTTTGCTCACCTCACCTCTTACTGTCAGGAATTCTTCACTACATAACTCTTTGAACCATTCTTCCCATGGTCACAGTCAAAGGGTGTTATGGCACCTCTATGTCAGGATGTAATTGGGCCTCTTATGCAACCCACTCACCCACTTTTTTTTTCTTTTTTTTTTTGAGATGGAGTTTCGCTCTTGTTACCCAGGCTGGAGTGCAATGGCGCGATCTCGGCTAACCGCAACCTCTGCCTCCTGGGTTCAGGCAATTCTTCTGCCTCATCCTCCTGAGTAGCTGGGATTACAGACACGCGCCACCATGCCCAGCTAATTTTTTTTGTATTTTTAGTAGAGACGGGGTTTCACCATGTTGATCAGGATGGTCTCTATCTCTTGACCTCGTGATCCACCTGCTTCGGCCTCCCAAAGTGCTGGGATTACAGGCATGAGCCACTGCGCCCGGCCGTCCCACTCAACCACTTTTAAGCCCCACTTTCTCCTCTCCCACCCCAGAGTGGGAGACCCCCCAGGGCAAGGCCTAGACCTAACCCTCCGACAGCACCCAGCACAGTGCGTAGCACAGCAATACAGGTACACAGCTTTTGTTAATATTTTGTGAAATATTATAACAGAAAAAAATGTATAAATTATAACATGACAGAAGCCATGTTTCCATCACCCAACTTAAGAAAGAAAACATTACAGATAAAGTTCAAATCCTCTACCAGCTCCCCACCAGATAAAAATTGACATAAATATGAAATATATCTTCATATTTGTATTTATAGGTTTGTATTCCTAAATCAGCATTTACATCCATTTTTGGCCAACACAACGTATTACACGAATCCATCTGTGAACCAGCTGGTGGGAACTAGGGTGTGAGCACCATGGGATGGCGTCGTCACAATCACCAAGGCTTTCACTAGCGGTCAGCTGAAATGAGGTGCAGATGGAAGGCCAGGCAGTGGAACATGGTAGCTGTGGTGGCTGCAAGGTTTGGGACAGTGATCACTGTAAGGATTGTGGCATGGGCTGGCTTTCCTTTATGGCACTGGAAGCTTTGGAGGAAAAAAATAATAGGTTCACGAGAGCCAACTGCCAACTCTAGGCCTGCTGTAAAGACATTCCTTGCATTCCTGGGTTTCAAAGAATTGGCTGGTGTGTGTGTGTGTGTGTGTGTGTGTGTGTCTGTGTGTGTGTTGTTCCTTACTGTTTGGTTTGCTGTTTTTCACCTAGTATTTCTGCACCTATGTTCTTAAGCAAGACTGGTATATGTTTTTATTTGGTGTCAAGGTAATTAGGCTTATTACCTAATAATGATAGCACATTCCCTCTTTTTCTAGTCTCTGAAACAGTTTCATAAAACAGGGAACAGCTCAAATGTTTGGTCGTCTGCACCTGTAAAATGATCTGGGCCTGGTGTTTCTTTTTGTGGAAAGTTTTATTTTTTTAAGTCATTTTCATCTAAGTTGGACAACCACATGGTTTAAAGAGTCAGGTTTTCAATGGTTTAAAGAGTCAGGTTTTCAAAATAGAAATACTGCCCTCTTCCCCTGCCCCACCCCGTCATTTCCCATTCCCCAAAGATAAACACTTTTTCCTCCTTTAGCTGATTATTTTGGTATTTATTTCCATGTTTCCAAATAGCATACTACTTTTTTCATTTTTTTTTTTTTTTTGAGACGGAGTTTCGCTCGTTACCCAGGCTGGAGTGCAATGGCACAATCTCGGCTCACCACAACCTCCACCTCCTGGGTTCAAGCAATTCTCCTGCCTCAGCCTCCCGAGTAGCTGGGACTACAGGCATGTGCCACCATGCCCAGCTAATTTTTGTATTTTTTAGTAGAGACAGGGTTTCACCTTGTTGACCAGGATGGCCTCGATCTCTTGACCTCGTGATCCGCCCGCCTTGGCGTCCCAAAGTGCTGGGATTATAGGCGTGAGCCACTGCGCCCGGCTACTTTTTTCAGTTTTAAGTATTAATTATGGATGGAGGATATGGATATTCTCTCTTCCCTCTCCCATATCCAACTCACCATATGACATGCCCTTCCTATCCCCCATCTTTCCAATATAGTTATATCATACTACTGGTTAGATTAGTGATTCATGTTATATTCAAGTTACTAAAGTAAATGCTATTCACAGCTGAGCATGAAGAAACTGAGTCCTTTCCTTGCCTTGTACAATTTTTGGTTTTCCTGGAGTTAATAATCAACTAATTATTTTGTCTGCTGCATACTTAATCAATAATTCAATCCTTCTCCACTGCCCTGCAAATCTCCTCCCAATATGTCCAGATGTATCAGGGACTCTTGTCCATGTCATCTCCACACCTCTCCTAGAGCCTTCTGGCCTCTTGTAATCTGGGCTGGTTGCCCACTACACCTACTGCTATCATATAGGGTAACTCCTGTAGCAGTTTTAAGACACATCCATAAGTTCTTTGACACTGTTCTCATTAAGAGATGAAGTCTAGGCCAGACACTGGCTCACACCTGAAATCCTAGCACTTTAGGAGGCCAAGGCGGGTAGATTACTTGAGTTCAGGAGTTTGAGACCAGCTTGGGCAACATAGCAAAAACCTGTCTCTACCAAAAATACAAAAATTCGCCAGGTGTGGTGGCACGCCCCTGTAGCCCCAGCTTCTCAGGAGGCTGAGTTGGGAGGAGTTGCTTGAGCCTGGGAAGTGCAGGTTGCAGTGAACCAAGATCATGCCACTGCATTCCAGCCTGGGTGACAGAGCCAGACCCTATTTCAAGAAAAGTGGGGGAGGGTTAAACAAAAAAAAAAAAGAGATGAAGTCTACATACCTTCCCTTGAATCTGGACCAACCTTAGTGACTTGTTTGTAATCTACAGCATGCAGAGGAGGTAGTGCTGTGCAACTTCCAGACTGGGTCATAAAATGTGATGCAATCTCCTCCTTGCTTGGTAGGGTACTCACTAAGAAGTGCAGATACTTGACCAGGTGCAGTGGCTCACGCCTGTAATCCCAGCACTTTGGGATGCTGAGGTGGGCAAATCACCCGAGGTCAGGATTCAAGACCAGCCTGGCCAATGTGGCAAACCCTGCCTCTATCAAAAATATAAAAAATTTGCCAGGTGTGGTGATGTGCACCTGTAATCCTAGCTACTCGGGAGGCTGAAGTGGGAGAATCGCTTGAACCCAGGAGGCAGAGGATGCAGTGAGCCAAGATCCTGCGACTGCACTCCAGCCTGGGTGACAGAGCAAGACTCCATCTCAAAAAAAAATAAAAGAGTACAGATATTCACTTGCATTGTCATAAAAAAGTCTGATTAACCTGAGATTGCCATACTGTAAGGAAGCCCAGCCCACAGAGATAAGCTATGTGGTACAGACATTCTGGTACACAGCCTCAGCTATCTATCTACAACAGCACTAACCCCAACTTTTAGGTCACTCCTAGGGACTGACTTTCCAGCGATGGCCTCAAACATTGTGGAACAAGCCATTCTCACTGTGCTCTGTCTAAATTTCTCACCCAAAGAATTTATAAGCAAGATAAAATGATTAAGTTGCTAAGCTTTGGGAAAATTTGCTTTGCAGCCATATTAACTGCAAAATCTCTTAAGGGCCATGAACCTGGAGCTTTCCTCCGCCTCTCTCCTCTGTTGGATCTCGTGGTACCACATTCCATGCCTTCCTCTTCTTTGGCTTCCCTATTTCTATTACAGGAGCATGTTCCCTGGGAGGTTCCTGAGAAAGGGTGCGTGAGACATCATTCTTTTTTTTTTTTTGAGACAAAGTCTCACTCTTGTTGCCCAGGCTGGAGTGCAATGGCACAATCTCGGCTCACTGCAACCTCTGCCTCCCGGGTTCAAGTGATGCTCCTGCCTCAGTCTCCAGAGTAGCTGGGATTACAGGCACCTGCCACCATGCCCAGCTAATTTTTTTGTATTTTTAGTAGAGATGGGGTTTCACTATGTTGGTCAGACTAGTCTCGAACTCCTGACCTCAGGCGATCCACCCGCCTCGGCCTCCCGAGGTACTGGGACTACAGGCGTGAGCCACCATGCCCGATAGGGACATAAATTTTTAAAGACTGAAAATGTGAAATGTTTTTATCCTTACACTTTATAGTTTAGCTGGGTAAATAAATGTTACGAACATCAAAGGGATGAGAATTAGAGAAGTAAGCAAAGACCGGAGGAAAGGCTATTCCCTGGCAGTCTACGTCTGCCTCATCTATAGCCTCAGGATCTCCAGGCTCTGAGCACAGACTTCCACGGCAGGCATCTTCAGGCCCCACAGAGGAGCATCTTCATATGTCCTCGAGCGCTCTCCCTTTTCCCTGTTCTACTCCCTCACTGACATGATTTTAGCCCCGTTACTCTGCATGTTTGCCAGCTTCTCCAACTGTCCTTGAAACACGATGGCCAGACACAGAAGTCCCAGACCCGGAAGTACAAAAGAAAACACATTACTGTTAAGTCCAAGGAGTAAGCAAAATGCTTCCTCTAATGTTCAGCATGTAGTTATCGTATTGGTCAGCTTTTTTCCCTTAGCGGTTAGAAATAATTATGGATGTGTAAGTGCTCTTTAAACTATAAAATGCAATCCATGTGTGTGTGAAGGGATTCTTATCATGAGGCCTAGTTGTCTTTGCACCTGGTGAGCAGAGTTGGTGACTGCTAAGCTTGGTCTTGACCTGATTCCCCAAGATGGTGGGAGGCTTTTAAAAGAAAAAAGCTGGGAAGAATGAATGAGGAAAGTCTCTGCCTTTGCAGGAATTACTGGATATACTGTCAAGATGCAGAGGACAGTAAGGAGAGGGGGTTCAAATATATGTACACATTTGCTTATGGTTCACAAAGAAACTAATAGAATAGTTACCTACAGATGTTGGGAGAGTACAAGAAAGAGGAGGAGACAGGAATCCAAGTTAGAAGGAAAGTTTTGTTTCTGTTTTTTAAATAGAAAATCACAGCTAATAAATGTAGAAGGAATAACAGAATTAGAAATTAGTGTTTTGTAAACCCTAACTGAAGAAAAAATGGATCTGGACAATAGTCATCTGACAGTCATCTAGGCTGTTAACTATTAAGTGAAAGTTTGATAAGAACTTTATAGAGAATGAATCAGACTTACAACACCTGACACCATTCATAACTGATAATGGGACCCTTGACCCCATGCTTCCTCCTAATGGAATGCAGTAAGAAATGCACAGTGCCACCAAAAAAGTATTCCTGTCAAAAAATTAGGAAAAATGGAAATTGAATCTCATCAAATCTCTAATGACTAGTTTGTGGAAAATATGGAAGATAAAAGAACATGTTTAATGTCACCACAATAATGCAATTAGCCAAATCCAGGATGTAAGAAGTTGCAGTTTCTTCAACAAATAAATGGCATTTTTAAAAAGCAGGAGGTGGGGGAGGAATTATTATCAACTACAAGAGAATTGAGAGATAATTTAACCAAATGCAATGTTTAGATTCTGATGCAAACAACCCAAATATAAATGGACTTTAAAAATGAAGATCCAACATAGATGGCTATAATTGGTATTAAGGAATCATTGTTAATATGGCTGGGTGTGACAGCCATACTGTGGTCACTTTTTAAAACCCTTACCTGTCAGAGATACTAACTGATGTATTGTGCTATCTGGGCCTTTCCTTATGTGACTCCAGCACATACATGCGCATATCAACACGCACATGAAGAGGTTGTAGGAGTCATAGGTAAAACCAGACTGGCAGAATGTAGATGGCTGTCGAAGCTGCATGTTGGGTACATGAGAGGTTGTTACAGTCTTTCCCCTAGTTTTGTGCACAGATGAAAATTTCCGTAACACTGACTTTTTAAAAATAAGGAAGCTACTGGGCACCGTGGCTTCTGCCTGTAATCCCAGCACTTTGGGAGGCTGAGGCGGGTGAATCACCCGAAGTTGGGAGTTCGAGATCATTCTGGCCAACATAATGAAAGCCCGTCTCTATTAAAAATAGAAAATTAGCTGGGCGTGACGGCGCTTGCCTGTAATCCCAGCTACTTGGGAGGCTGAGGCAGGAGAATTGCTTAAACCTGGGAGGTGGAGGTTGCAGTGAGCCGAGATCGCACCATTGCACTTCAGCTTGGGCAACAAGAGTGAAACTCCATCTCAAAAAAAATAAAAAATAAAAAATAAAGGAAGCAGATGGGTGGGAGCTGTATAGAAACAAGATGTCTACCTCATAAACTGGTCCAATTTCATAATCTGTGAAAAATACAATCGGTGGCTTAGCTAGAAACACTGGAGTATCAGCACAACTGTGGGATGAAAAGAGGGGGAGAGAGGCTGTTAGTTTCATCCATACAATGAAATAGTAGGCAGTGCCTGATTAATGTAAAAATAAATACATAAAGGCCATCAAAGATCTGCATGATATGCCATTTGTTGGGGTCTTCTTTTTGGTTCTTGTTGTTAATGCAGGTTGTAAAATCATTTTATAGTATGATCTAATCTTTGTGAAGACATAAGTAGGTACATATTTCATTTTCAATATGCATATGAAAAACTCTACATGTTTTAACACCAATAGGTAACTGGGGTTTTAATATAGGTATCTCTAATATTAGTATTTTCTAATCTCTTTCTTTCTTTCTTTCTTTCTTCCCCTCTCCTCCCCTCCCCTCTCTTCCACTCCCCTTCCCTTCCCTTCCTTTCTCTTCCTTCTTTTTCTGAGACAGGGTCTCACTCTGTCACCCAGGCTGGAGTGCAGTGGCACAATCTGGGCTCACTGCAGCCTCGACCTCCCTGTGCTCAGGTGATCCTCCCACTTCTGCCTCCCATGTAGCTGGGATACACACCACCACGCTCAGCTAATTTTTGTATCTAATTTTTCTTAATAAAAAGCTATTAGTTGTCTAATAAAGAAATGTTAATTGTTTTTGGCTTATTAAAATTATGAACCTATGAAGCAACTCATTACTTTCATAAAGACGATTACTGATATATAGGCAAAGGCACTCTTTAAAAAATCACAGTTTACACTAATTATTTATAATTAATCAGATTTCAAACACTGTTATTATTCAGGACCTATGCTTCTAATGGGATTGTTTCCATTTGACCCAGATTGCTCCAGTGTAAATAAAGGGCCAACACCAACCCCTATTTCTCAAGACCCTGGCAGGGTCAGAAGAGCATAAACCCAGGACTCTGAGGAAGGTCCAAAGGCCCACCTGTGGGTGACCCTGCTGCCCTGCTCTGTTCTGATACTGCCACCCTGCCCCACAAGTCTAGGGGCCTCTACAGCCAGACCGACGGAGGACCATCAAGGTTTACTTTAAAGGGTCAGATTTTCTGAGAGTTCAAGTCAGGGAAAGACATACCTCTGTTCTGGCTCTGTTCTCTGGAATTCTCCTATCCGTGTTGGCTTCTTTGGAGGAAAAACAAGAGACTTGCCTCCATGTGGAGTGTTAGGAGGAAAAAAACGGGGGTTTTTTAGGAACTGGTTCCGACTTTTCATTCTCACCAGCAGAAGTCGGTCTAGTTCTCTCTGTGGCACACGTAAGTGGTTCCTCCAGTTTTTACTCTTTGCTGGACTTGCTTTCTTTGAAACACACAAAAGCACAGAGTCAACGACAGAAAAGGGACTGTGCGTGTTGATGTCTTGACCAACTGCATGACCCACAGATGTCCAATGCAAGCTCTACTCTATTCTGCAATGGATTAATCACAGCTTCTCGTGTCATCTGAATGCCTTCCCCTTCACTGCCTCTCTGTCCCCCCAAATACTGCTGTGTACAGGCTTCCAAACTGACCTCGAGAGGTTCTCTGGTCCTTTGTTTGGCCTTAGGAGTTGAGTTCCATGTCACGCTGTCCACAGTGTGGTCTAACTCATCTTCAAGCTTAGCAAGCTTTTTTCTGCATGAGTCTTCAAGCTTCTTGTTCAGCTCTTTCTTTGGGATGGAACGCTTCTCACAGCTAAATGTCATTTTTAAATATCCTGGTACAGAGATGCCTCCAGCATCAAGGAAACAAATTGAATTACTATAGCAAGGTGAGGAAGTGGACATTTTTTTTTTGTCTTTTAATTTTTTTTCTTTTTTTACTACTCGTTTTTCATTCTAAGTGTTTCAAGGAAGTGGGCATTTCTAAGATGACCAAATAAAACCACCAAAGTCACAGTTAGCTTGATCTTTCTCCTAAACTTTCACATTTACAACACCAGCTGTAGTTGCTCTTCAACATATGAATGACTCCTGGAACTTATTCTATGTATTCAAAATGGCCGGGCGCGGTGGCTCACACCTGTAACCTCAGCACTTTGGGAGGCCAAGGTAGGAACATCACTTGAGCCCAGGAGTTAATACCAGCCTGACCAACACAGTGAGAGTGAGAGCACGTGTCTACAAAAAATAAATTAAAAATTTTGCTAGGTGTGGTAGTGCGTGCCTGTGGTCCCAGCTGCTCAGGAGGCTGAGTAGGGAGAATTGCTTCAGCCCAGGAGATCAAGGCTGTAATGAGTCATGGTTTTGCTTCTACACTCCAGCCAGGGCAACAAAGCAAGACCCGGTCTCAAAACCAAACAAATAACAACAACAAAATTTAGGACTAGTGTGCTAAAATATTTTCAGTTTTCCAACATGGTCAAAGAACATGGGTTGGCCACTGTCACAGACACATGCATGTACACATACATGAGCACACTTTCTGAAGAGCTCACAGAAGGAATGAAAGTTTGTGTGAGCTTTTTACACCCTCAAGATCATCGCCCACCCCCTGGCTGGATGCAGTGGCTCACGCCTGTAATCCCAGCACTTTGGGAGGCTGAGGCAGGCAGATCACTTGAGGTCAGGAATTCAAAAGCAGCCTGGCCAACATGGTGAAACCCTGTCTCTACTAAAAATACAAAAAAACAATTATCCGGGCATGGTGGCAGGCACCTGTAATCCCAGCTACTTGGGAGGATGAGGCAGGAGAATCTCTTGAACCTGGGAGGCGGAGGGTGCAGTGAGCCAAAATGGCGCCATTGCATTCCATCCTGGACAAGAGCAAAACTCTGTCTCAAAGAAAAAAAAAATCATCCCCCCAAAGGTTAAATGAGAGCATTCATTGCTAGCAAGAATGCAATGAAATGGACACCATCACAGATCTCTTAGCACAATGCCTGATAAATTCTTAATACATGTTAGCCCCACTCTTACTGACCTGCATAAGATACTGAGTTTCCAACTGACTTTAAAATAGTAAGTGGCTTAGTACCCCACAGAGCTTGATTCTGCTACTTCTTTCTTGCCTTACTTTCCCATGTAGCTCAGACCATCAGTGGAGCTCTTCCCAAGAGCCCCCTCAGTTTTCTAGATCCCAGTCCTCCCACCTCAAACACCTTCTCAGCTCCCAAGCTCCAGAGAATCAAACAGTCCCACAACTGGAGCTGTGTGAGAGCTCGTCTTCTGAGCCCAGCATGCTAGGCAATCCTGATATCTGGCCCAGGATCCATACAGGGACTTCCCATCACACAGGGACTCTTTCAAAAGTCTAACTCTCTGCTTAAACCTACAACACAGCCTCCTACCCCACTCATTCTCAGAATATCTTGCCTCCCATATCACAGGAAATTGGCCCAATGTCACATACATGTACACACCGTCCCTGCCTCTCTACTCAGCCTTCCCTCCCTTTTGAGAGGTTGGGAAGCTGCTCTTTTTCTGCATGGGAAAACCCACAGGTCCATGTTCCAACTCATCAGCAACATGCTCCCTTGCTTATCTATGTCTTCGGTTTTTCCTTCTCTTGGTTCTTCAACTACTACTTGAAACACTTTCATAACTCTTGGTGTTGGGCAGCAGATGTGGGCATCACAGTCCACATGGAGAAGCCTGGACTTCAGTCGTATAGGCTGGGGAGCACTAGTGAGAAATTGGCATGCTCAGATGCTCAGATTTGACTTTCCCAACAGTCACCATCATAATTAAAGAAAAGGGGGAAAAAACCCGTGAACAAGGAAATGGCAGCAGAGGTGGCCAATGTGACTCTGCTACAGCAGAACTTTCCCGGAATGCTATCAGAGGGGCTGGGAGCACAGAAGCATTACCTTTGGGTGCAGAGTGAAATGGCACTCTGTCAGTGTAGTAATCTTCTGGGGAGATCAGACCATGTTTCTGTAGCAATTCGCTGTCTATACACCATCTGAAGACCGTCTTCACTGCACAGAAGGGAAGGGGAGGACAAGGTGTTTCCAGCCAGACTGACCTTGAAGAACCCACACCCAAACTTTTTTCATCCTCCAAGCCTAAACTATCGAACAAAATTGCTTCTCAGAATCCTGTGGGAATGCTGAGATTGAAGAAACTAATCAAGCATCTATCAGCCACTTAAAAGAGGCCAACCCTGGGGCAAAGCTGTGTTGTATTATTTGAGCTAAAACACTGTTACTCACAGAGAAGTCCATAAAAAGATAGAATTATGAGAAATATGGTAGACTGAATAAATGGTCCCAATTCTTCACTCCTCTCTGTATCCAGGCCAACCATTATTCTCTGTTATTAATCTTTGCCTTAGTCTTATAGTATAGACATAATCAGGTGAAATACAGTTAGGAACTGAAGGGACATTGTGAGAAGTGATCAGGAGGCGAGCGTGAGAGCCTTGCGGTAGCACCAGCACCTGGGAAGGCGCCCGTTACTTAGCAGGCCGGGAAGGGGAGTTTCCCTCTCACTAGGGGAGTCCAGAGAACACTCTGCTCTGCCCAGCTTTTGAGGAAGGCCTGACATTAGCCAGGCCTGCCCGCAGACATCCAGGGCTTAAGTATCTCTCTGTGGCGCTGTGCTCCGATGGTCACCATCCTTGTCCACTTTCATGTTCCGCCTTCTCACCCGGAGCTCTTTTTAAGTTCTTAAAAGTTGTGAGAATAGAGGAACCCCGAAAGCCATTAATCTTTCTGGTAAGTACATAGAAAGATGCTGACGTATGTGCCTCCCCTCCCCGCAGCGGCTACCTGAAAGGGAGGGGCCCCCTGTACTGTAAGCACGTGATTTGCTTGACCCTGTCAATCATGTCAGATGATTCACTCTCCTGACCCTGTCCCCTGCCTTGTATACAATAAATATCAGTGTGTCCAGGCACTTGGGCCACTACCGGACTCTGCCTTAATAGTAGTGGTCCCCTGAGCCCAACTGAATTCTTCTCTTATCTCTGTGTCTTGTGTCTTTCTTTTCCGCGATCTATTGTCTGCACACAAAAGAACACCCACTAGACCCTGCGGGGCTGGACCCTGCAATAGTTCTTGTATTTCACGTTTTCTATCCCTTTGGCTCTCTAGTCTGCATTTCTTCTGGTTTTCCTTTCCATCTACTAATTCAAAATCTCTTTAGCCAAAATGGACCTGTTGCTAAGCGAACAGCTTCAGGGATTGCACTTGCCATTTCCAGACGCTCTCTTTGATTCCTCTTCAGTCTGCCAGGTCATTTTTAGTGGTCTTATGGCATCTGGTTCAGGCTGTTTCCTTCCGTTAGTCTGTAAATAGCTCAAGCATTCTTTGTTGAATTTAGGATGTCAAAGCCTGGGTTCTCAGAGGTTCAGTTATGCTGTGGTTCTGCTGACTTGCTCATGGTGGCTTTTCCTGTATGTGCTTCGTAATTTTTACCTGTGAGCTCATGTTTAGCTGACTTTAATCTGGGGAAATCCAGAGAGACCTGGGTGTGCTGGGAGCAGCCACCCACCATGCATGTTCTCACTGAGTTTGCCAAGAACGTCATTCTTTTTACCTGAGCCACTTCTCAGGGCTGTGCTTATGGCAAGTGGCCTAGAGGAATGAGATCATGTTTTCTCTGGTCAAAATGCAGGTTTGTTGACTGTCCACTGAAAAAGCAGTGAGTTCTCCAACCTTGGCAAACATCGGCCATGGCACCAGCCCCACTGCTTGCACTGCATCTGCCTGGGCCCCTCATGTCACCCGTGGGGCACCTGTGCCAGCAAGAGGCTCATGCTACTTGCTGTGTTCCAGGGACCCGGGAACCTCATGTCTCCAGTCAACATCTGTGAAACCTGCAGGCTAGCAGGTGAGTGTGGAAACAGAGTAGAAGCCAGACCCAGAAAAACATCAGTCCCTCCAGGCGCCTGCACGCTGACCTCGTGGAGGCAGGAGAGCTCCTCAACAGAGCATTTCCAGATCACTTCAAACCCTTATAATGGGAGGCTGTGCTTACACATCTCAGGGAAGCTTTGGCCACCCCAAGGCAAGGCCTCAGATTAACTTCCCTCTGGACTCCAGTGGACAGAGGCCTCATCATCTCTGAGGGCCCGGTTCCAACTCCACACCTCATGCAGCCCAAGGCTGCAGCTGTGCACCACATCTTGCTGTTCGCAGGAGGCAGCGGTTCTGGCTACTGGCTGATGCACCCGAGGCCAGCCAGGGCTGTGGGGCTCCTCTCGGAATAAACGCTGTTAGAGGCTATGGTTCTGGTTTCAGCTCCCTCTTCGTTTCTGGCCATTGTGAGATCTCCCTTGCTTATTTATGAGCTCAACTATGCACCTAACCAAACCGTTTCAGCAACATTCAAAGCTATGAAAGATGCAGTCGTTCTCACTCAGAGAGCAGAGCTGGCACGCAGGTGCTCGTGGACCTGGTGCGCCTCCACCAGCCTGCTCTCCGTGTTGAAGTCCCACACCTTCAGCGACAGGTCGTCTCTGGTCATCACGTACTGCCCTCTATGGCTGAATTTTACATCGGGATGGATGAAATCATTTCTGAGAAGTAGGACCTACTGCTGGGATCTTGAGAGTCTTCAAAAAATCTCGAGTGTCTGTGGCACAGGGCCGAGGAGCACATACTGCTGTCGATGGTCCCTTTGCTGCTACTGTAGACAAACGCATTGCGCTGGTGTGAGTGGAACTTGGCTGTGGTGATGACTTCTGTCAGCTCCTCCATGTTAGCAGGCTTGATGTCCGCCATGTCAAAACTTCTGTGATTTCCAAGTGTCATAAATTAATTCTCAGGTCATCGATAGTGCTGTCTTTTTTTTTTTTTTTTTTTTTGAGACTGAGTCTCACTCTGTCCCAAGACTGGAGTGCAAGTGGTGCGATCTCGGCTCACTGCAACCTCCGCCTCCCGGGTTCAAGTGATTCTCCTGCCTCAGCCTCCCAAGTAGCTGGGACTACTGGCGCGTGCCACCATGCCCATGTAATTTTTTGTATTTTTAGTAGAGATGGGGTTTCATCAGGTTAGCCAGGATGGTCTTGATCTCCTGACCTTGTGATCCGCCCACCTTGCCTCCCAAAGTGCTGGGATTACAGGAGTGAGCCACCGTGCCCGGCCAATAGTGCTATAATTCTAAATGGATCTCAAAGTAATCCATCTTCGTCATTCAAGTTATAACTTTCTGCTCTTTTATCCCATTCATTTCTTTTCCATAATTGCATAGTTTTATCATTTGTAGAGAGTAGCAAATGAACAATGTTCTGCTGTAACCAACTTTTATTTTTTCCTCAATTTCTAGACTTTTCTAATACACAAACCCTGGTTCATGATTTCGAAAGGTACTGTAAACATTATATTATCCCCTAGAACGAGAGCGGCTTTTATTCTTAGGTTCCCATTGAAAAATAACTCCGCAGACCTCGTCTCCTGCCGCAGGATCTCTGGAGTAATTAAACTCAACGGTGGACATGATATCCGCTGCAGAGTGAGGCTGTGTAGCTCCCTGGTCACTCACTGCTGGTCAGCAAAGCCTCTTTCAGCCTGTCCCCTGTGGCAGATCTGCGGTCATGTCCTCCTCGATGGCGCCACTGACTTGCGAGAAGCGCCACTGGAACTCATTGCCCGCTGGCAGCAGCCGCCTCCAGCTCCTGCTATGGCAGCAGGCAGCGGGGACAGGCGGGGTTGGGAGGGGACCCTGGCAGACCAGGAAGGAGGTCTCTGCACCACTGCTGCCAAGCGATCAGTCCCAGCCGCCACCACCGCCTGAACAGAAGACTTGTTGGAAGTTTTTAAACTTTGCTCTTTGCTCAATTAGCCAACATTATCTTAAGACATGGTGCCAGCCAGGCGCGGTGGCTCACGCCTGTAAACCCAGCACTTTGGGAGGCCAAGGTGGGTGGGGTGGATCGCTTGAGCCCAGGAGTTCAAGGCCAGCTGGGCAACACAGTGAAACCCCACCTCTACAAAAAATACAAAAATCAGTGGATGTGGTGGTACCCATCTGTGGTTCCAGCTACTCTGGAGGTGGAGGTTGCAGTGAGCCAGGATGGAGTCAATGCTCTCCAGAAAAAAAAGAGAGAGACATGGTAGCTTTGAATGGTCTTTCCCTTTGGAGGTCTCCTATAGGAGACCAACCTATCAGTGAAGATACACCTGCCCCCATCACATACGCTCACTGAGAGCTCCATCAGGAAGACATAAACCAATCTATGTATATCAAATATTAAAGGTTTAATACAGAGGACTGCAGAAGGAGGGGAATAATGTCAGGAAGCCATCTGCTATAGTTTAGGAGTTTGTTTCCCCAAATCTTCTATCGAAATTAGTTCTTAAGGTTGGAGGTGGGGCCCAGTGGGTCATGGGCGTGGACCCCTCATGTGTAGATGAATGCCCTGGGTGGGGGCAGGCAGAGAGTGAGTGAGCCCTCACTCTATTAGCTCACCAGGCACCCCCGGCCCCGACTCCCCCTTGCTCTCTGGCCATGTGATGTCTGCATGGCTCCCGTTTGCCTTCCCCCATGAATGGAAGCAGACTGAGGCTTTCACCAGGTGCCCAGTCTTCCAGCTTATAGAATGATAAGTCAAATCCAATTTATAAATTATCCAGCCTCAGGTATTCCTTCACTAACAACTTCGGCCAGCAGCATTGAAGCAGGGCTTTCTTTCTTTCCTTTCTTCTCCTCCTCCCCCTCTTTCCCCTCCTCCCCCTCCTCCCCTTCTTTCTTGTTTTCTTTTCTTTCCCTCCCTCACTTCTTTCTTTTTTTCCTCTTTGTTTTCTTTCCTCCCTCCCTCCCTCCTTCCCTTCTTTCCCTTCTTTCCCTTCCTTCCCTTCCTTCCTTTCCTTCCCTTCCTTCCCTTCCTTCCAAAACAGAGTCTCATTCTGTCACTCTGTTGCCCAGGCTGGAATGCAGTGGTGTGATCTCAGCTCCCTGCAACCTCCACCTCCCGGGTTCAAGAAATTCTCCTGCCTCAGCCTCCCGAGTAGCTGGGACTACAGGTGCACACCACCGTTCCCTGCTAATTTCTGGATTTTTAGGGGAGACAGAGTTTCACCATCTTAGCCAGGCTGGCCTTGAACTCCTGACCTCAGGTGATCTGCCCACCTCAGCCTCCCAGAGTGCTAGGGTTACAGGCATGAGCCACCATGCCTAGTCTTAGGGCTTTCTTAAGACATTATCTGGAAACAACCTGGGTAACATGGCAAGACCCTGTCTCTACTAAAAATACAAAAAACTAGCTGGGTGTGATGATATGTGCCTATGGTCCCAGCTACTAGGGAGGCTGAGGTGGGAGGATCACTTGAGCCCAGGAGTAGTGGGGGGTTGCAGTGAGCTGAGACTGCATCACTGCTCTCCAGCCTGGGTGACGGAGTGAGATTCTGTCTCTAAAAAAAAAAAAAAAAAAATGGTATTCAGTAGCTGTTTTGAAACTCACAGCCAATCATCTGCCTACTACTGCTTCTTGAAAAAAAAATGGCCTTCCTTTTCAAAACTCACCAAAGGCCCCTCATCAGCTGACCTATCCTGGAAGCAAAGGGGGAGGTGCCTTCTGGGAAATGTACTCCCTGGTCTCTCCTTGGCAACAGAGACTTTAGCAGGGGGTAAGAGCAATGCCAAGTTGACACAATCTAGCCCAGTTCCCAAGGACTTCGGTGATGGCCTATTTAAAATATCAAAAGATCTCTATACAAAAGACAAAGGCCATGTGACAAGGAGATGTATCCTCTCTCTTCTGATACAATTCTTTCCACAGTCCTGCCCCAGGGGATGAGCAGCCAGGTCCTGTGTCTGCAGGAGCTGTGAAGCCTGGGCATGGACCCCTGGGAGCCCTGGAAAAGCCTGCTCTGGCCTTGTGACCGTCTTCTCTCCTCTGGGAAGGGTGGGCTTCCTGTGCTAGCACGGCGGCTCCCAGGCACGGCTCTGCGAGGTCATGGATAACGTGGACAAGTTTCCAGCAAGGGACGAGGATGAGAGCACACGAGTGCTGCAGCCTTCTCATCTCTCTCCCTCACTCTGGAGAAGTCACACGTGCATGCCACTTTGTCACATTTGTATTAGCAAACAGAGAAAGGCTGCCTCTATGCCTCAAATAAGAAACTTTTAGGGGAATGTCCTCATGCCAGTTATCTAAGTTAGAAAAAAAGTTACCTTGCCCTGCTCTGAGAAGCAGACCCCAGAGGGGTGCCCGTGGAACTGCATTAGGATGTCTGCTTCTTCCCTTCCGAAATAAAAGAAAGACGGCCAGACACGGTGGCTCCCGCCTGCAATCCCAGCACTTTGGGAGGCCAAGGCGGGCAGATCATAAGGTCAAGAGATTGAGACCATCCTGGCCAGCAAGGTGAAACCCCATCTCTCCTAAAAATACAAAAATTATCTGGCATGGTGATGCACACCTGCGGTCCCAGCTATTTGGAGGCTGAGGCAGGAAAATTTCATGAACCCGGGAGGCAGAGGTTGCAGTGAGCTGAGATTGCACCACTGCACTCCAGCCTGGGTGACAGAGTGAGACTCCATTTAAAAAAAAAAATATATATATATATATATATATATTCTCTGCTGGTAATATGTCTTTATTTTATATAAAATAAAGACATATTACCAGCAGAGACCTGGGAAACCAGGGCAGATAATGTCTGATTATGACTTAATATCATTCTTGGATAGAAATAAAATGAAAGCCATTGAAAAATTCTCCAAACTGACATTTGTCTCCTGGTTCTCAATGTTTTTTATTTCACTTTCTTTAAAAAACAAAACAACCCAAATAGTTAATTATTTAATTTCCCCTAATCTCTAGCCAACAACAACAACAACAACAAAGGGATAGCAGCTGACTCCCAGGGCTCAGGGAGCATCAGGCAACCAGTAAAGACTCTGGAAATTTGCTACCGATAATCTCTGCCAAAATCCACAACACCTGGGCCACCATTGAGGGCGGGGTTCTGGCAGCTGCACTGCTGTGGTGGAGGGGGAAAGAGGTAGAGATACACAGCGTGTGCCTGCGTGTTACTGTTTAATGGGACCTGAGCCTCAGAGGTCTGGCAGACCTGGCAAAGGACAGGGCTTGCCCTGCTCGGAGCCACACTCCAAGGGAAGTCATCAACACTCCTGAGACACTGTGGCTGGTCAACAATCCTTCCTCGATAGAAGAAAGCCATGGGTTTTGACAGCAGACACACCCAGGTTCGAACCTGAGTTCTAGCCCTTCCAAGCTGCAGGGCTTTGTGGAAGTCATTTGATCATCTAAGGTTAGTTCCTACCCTTATAAGATAGAAAGAAAACCTAACTGGCTGGGCATGGTGGCTCATGCCTGTAATTCCAGCACTTCGGGAGGCCAAGGTGGGCGGATCACAACGTCAGGACATTGAGACCATCCTGGCTAACACAAGGAAACCCCATCTCTACTAAAAATACAAAAAATTAGCCAGGCGTGGTGGTGTGCACCTGAAGTCCCAGCTACTCAGGAGGCTGAGGCAGGGGAATCGCTTGAACCCGGGAGATGGAGGTTGCAGTGAGCCGGGATCATGCCGCTGCACTCCAGCCTGGGTGATAGAGCCATCTCAAAAAAAGAAAAAAAAGAAAACCTACCTTACAGGGTTGTTGGGAGGATTTAGTGGGATAATCTATGCAAAGCATATTAGCATCTGGTCCCTAGCAGGCCCTCATGAGTTTAAATGCCTTTCTAAAGCACGGTATCTTCCACTTCTTCCTCTCTCTAGATATTCTCTCTAGGCCACAGACATAATAGGTACTCTAAATATACTGTCTTTTCTGTCTGCTGCACTGGAAAATGATAATCTTCAGGAATTCAGGAGAATAGGTCAAAGTCTTCGGGGGAGTAGTGGAGGGAATAAAAGGAACCAGGAATAAAAGGAACCAGGAGGGAATAAAAGGAGCCCAGAAATACCCAAGATGAGCCTGGGACCTCTCACCCGCTCAGAAAGCAAGGAAGTTATCAAAGATAGCTGATTGTCCAATGAGTCAGCGGTCAACTTGAAAAGGCTCTCGGCCAAAGATGGAACAATTTGAGCATCAAAAGGATAATAAATAATTTGCAGTCATGAAATCCAAGAGTCCACAATGATACTAAAACAACCAAACAAACCTCATTAGTCATCTTTGGGAGATGTTAAGGGAAGCAACTCATTATTTTAAACGCTGGCAAATAAAGGGAAAGAATTAAAGCCACCCATACCTTGGGGTAATCAAAGTAGTTTCTGAAAAGTTTCTATCTATAGAAGTATTTCAGCTGACAAAGAAGTAAAGAATGGTAGAATCATTATCACCATTAGCATTTCATTATAACTTATAACCTCTAATAATAAAATAAGAAGGCTGCCAGCATCATGAAAGAGAGATATCAACCACATACCATGCACCTCCTGAGGGAAACACACAGCACCACCTAGGAAGCGCTCTTTTCCCACCACCCAGCCCACGTTAAACCTAAACCTCAGAAAGCCTCTAGAACAAATTACAGATTTATAGGAAATACAAGGATCAAAAGAACAGGTTAAATGACACCATGATGCTAATATCAGTAAAATCCAGACTATGGACAAGTCTATAGGGAAAACAACCCAATTTTCATTCTGGTTGTTACATGCCCCCTAAGAACACTGTTAACATTCTGATATAAAAGTTTTCAGCTTTTTTAAATGCATATATACTATAAAAATGGGATTATTCTAACATTGTTCTGTGACTTTTTTGCTAAATTAATAAATAGCAGACAGCCATTTATATCTACAATGCAGGTATAATTCATTCTTTTTAACAACTTTGCAGTATTCCATAGCGTGGATATAGCATAATTCATAAAGTCAACTTATCTTGGCACAGTTGTATTTTTAAAGGATCACGTTTTAAACTTCGGTATTAAGAAAAGAGTTTTCACTGAATGCTGGTGATTTGGTGATGGAGCTTTGATGAGGAACAAGATATTGGTGTAATCTGAGAATACCTCTCTATAAAATGCTAATCCATTATAATTTGATTTGGAGAGTTTAATGCAGAAAATCCTGGCAGACACCTACCTACTCAGGGGATGGAGGTTAACACCATGTGAGCCTCCTGGTGCGCTGCAGTGAGATGAACAAGAAATAACTTTATGTGAAGTTATTGCCCAGAATACACGACTGAGTCTGGTCATGGGGAAGCATCAGACAGCGCCATCCCCATCCTACAGAATATAAGTCCTGTCAAGAACCATCAGGAAGATGAAAGACAAGAAAAGATCAAGGAATTTTTCCAGATGAAGGCATCTAAAAAAGAGACGTGACAATCGCATGTGACATGACTTCCTGGACAGGATCCTGGGCCTGAGAGGGGAAAAAAAACAACGGTGGGACAGTCAGTAAAATTTGAATAGGATGTAAAAGCTGTCCAAATCAAAATGGAGTCACTTGTGTTAAAAAAAAAAAAAAAAAAAAAAAAAAAACCCTGACAAACGGTGCTGGGGAAGGCCATGCGTGAATGCCTGATAACAAGAATTATCACAAAAGACGCCTTGTATTAGTCCATTTTCATACTGCTATGAAGAAATACCCGAGACTGTATAATTTGTAAAGTAAAAGAGGACTCACAGTTCCACATGGCGGGGGAGGCCTGACAATCATGGTAGAAGGCGAAGGAGGAGAAAGGCACGTCTTACATGACAGTAGGCAAGAGAGTGGATGCAGGGGAACTGGCCTTTATAAAACCACCAGATCTCATGAGACTTATCACTATCATGAGAACGGCAAGGGAAAAACCCGCCCCCATGATTCAATTACCTCCCACCATGTCCCTCCCATGACACGTGGGGATTACAGGAGCTACAATTCAAGGTGAGATTTGGGTGGGGACGCAGACAAACCATATTATGCCACAAAAACCACACACAACCTTACACAACGGTCATCACAACCTTACACACAAAATAAAATCTGCCCAGAAACTGCCTGTTTAACCTCGGACTGGTACTACTCTTGTTACTGATTCTTCAGCCAAGAATAATTACCTCAAAACCATTGTGTAATCCCCTTCGTTTTCCTTTAAAAGCCTTTGTCTTCCTTTACCTCCCTGAATATGCGCACAGTTTACAATGGCATGTGCATTCCCACTGCAGCGCCCCTTAGCGAGTCTTTCTTTGCTATTTAGATTGACAGGTGTCTGTGGGTCAGAGGTTAGTGCTGCACAGAAACTGATTTCCTGGTTGCGGGAGTTACATGGTGGTTATGTAGGAGAGCATCCCTGTTTTGGAGATACGCATACTGAAGTGTTTTGTGGTAATGAAATATTCTTTTGTGGTAATACTCATATTACCATGTCTGCAACTTGCTCTCTAAATGTGCAGAAAAAGCCTAGAGAGCAGTCAATGGAGCCAATACAGTAAAACATTAACAGCTGGGGAATCAGGAGCCGGCATACGGGAATTCTTGGTTTTTTTTTTTTTTTTTTTTTTGAGACCGAGTCTTACTCTGGCGCCCAAAGAAAGACAGAGTAAGACGGTCCAGACTTGTCTGGAGTTCAGTGGCGTGATCTCAGCTCACTGCAACCTCCGCCTCCCAGGTTCAAGCAATTCTCCTGCCTCAGCCTCTCAAGTAGCTGGGATTGCAGGTGCATGCCATCACCCCCAGCTAATTTTGTATATTTAGTAGAGATGGGGTTTCACCATGTTAGCCATGCTGATCTCAAACTCCCGACCTCTGGTGATCCGCCCGCCTCAGCCTCTCAGTGAGCTGGGATTACAGGCGTGAGCCACTGCACCCAGCCTATGGGAGTTCTTTATACACACCTGGAGGCAACTTGACGAGGCTCTCAAGGTCCTGTACTCTGACCTGGCTCATGACCCGCTCTTCTTCCGCAATAGCCCGTGCTTGGGCCTGAGTGATATGTCTCTCCAACATTTTAAACTCATCCAGCCGCTGCTTATAGAGCTCCCGAATCTGGCAGGGGGATGATCAAACACACAGAAACCTGGTTAAATTACTTAGCATTACTTAGCTTTACTCAGTCCCACCCCAGCACCAGGGCTTCCAGTGAAGCACAGAATAGCCAGAGAACTACTGCAACCATCTGGTCTGACCTACTAGATCTGAAAACCGAGCCCCATAGAGGGGAACGGCTTATAGATTTCACAGTAAGGGCGGTAACAGACTCGAGCTTGGTAACCTGTCTCCTGGCTTCACAGTAAAGAGAGCTGCCATCCGAACAGTGAAATACCAGATACAAGTTAGCATACTTCCTGTGGTGCCACCCAAAACCACATTCAAGAAAGGACGTGCTCCCTAGCTACAGGGAACGTTCTCAGCAGACAGCTGCTTCATAGTCTACCTAAGCTGCTGAAAAGGACTCACCTGAGACCATGTCCTTTCTGCAGCACCTACCCAGGGACCGAGAGAGGCAGGGGGATAAAGGCCTGGCCATTTTGGCCCAGACAGAGAAACTGTGACAGGCAATACTCTCTCCAGAGCAACCTGCTGCATTTGCCAAGGCTTGTTGGGCCCCCAAGACTAATTACAGATTGACTAGTCAACCAGCCAAATTTCTGATCCATATATTCTGGTTCAGACTTCTTAAGGCAAGAAGCAGACAGCTCACTGGTACAGGTAATATGAAAGAGAGTCTGCATTAGCCAGGCAGGGTGGTGTGCACCTGCAGTCCCAACTACTTGGTAGACTGAGGCAAAGGAATGGCTTGAGCCTAGGAGTGCAAGACCAGCCTGGGCAACACAGTGAGACCCTGTCTCTTTCTTTTCCTTCCTTCCTTTCTTTTTCTTTTTCTTTTTTTTGAGACAGTTTTGCTCTCGTTGCCCAGGCTGGAGTGCAATGGCGCGACATTGGCTTACTGCAACCTCCGCCTCTTGTGTTCAAGCGATTCTCCTGCTTCAGCCTCTGGAGCAGCTGGGATTACAGGCGCCCACCACCATGCCCAGCTAATTTTTTGTATTTTTAGTAGAGAGGGGGTTTCACCACGTTGGCTGGGCTGGTCTTGAACTCCTGACCTCAGGTGATCCACCCACCTCAGCCTCCCAAAGTGCTGGGATTACAGGCATGAGCCACCGCACCTGGCCTTCTCTTCCTTTCTTATTTATTACAGCTGGAGTCTTGCTTTGTGGCTTAGCCTGGAGTACAGTGGCGCAATCATGGCTCACTGCTGCCTGCTCTTCCTGGGGCCAAGGGATCCTCCTGCCTCAGCCTCCAAGTAGCTGGGATTACAGGCATACATCACCATGTCCAGCAAATTTTTAAATTTTTGTAGAGATGGGGTCTCAAACTCCGGAACTCAAGTGATACTCCCACCTCAGCCTCTCTAAGTACTGGGATTACAGGCATGAGCCACCATGCCTGGCCAACTCCATTTCATTTAAAGAAAAAAACAACAATGTAGTTTATGTAGGGAGACAGTGTTCCTTATTGTATTCCTAAAATTGGTGGGACCACAAAGATATTTATTTAGTCATTCTTTTTTTTTTTATATTTAGTCATTCTTTTAATAAAGATTTATTGTGCAGCCGGGTGTGGTGGTGGGCACCTGTAATCCCAGCTATTTGGGAGGCTAAGGCAGAAGAAACACTTGAACCCAGGAGGTAGAGGTTGCAGTGAGCCAAGATCATGCCATTGCACTCCAGCATGAGCAACAGGAGCAAAACTCAATCTCAAAAAAATAAGTAAATAAACAAAATAAAAAAAGATTTATTGTGTATTTACCATTTACATTTGGGGAAATGAATCAGATATGGTTTTTGGTCTCAGAGAGTTTACAGTCTAACAGGAGGAGCCTGGCAAGGACACAAATAGGTGGAATAAACTCTTAAAAGTGCTATAATAGCATATGAATAAGGATATAAGAACGGCTAAGAGGAAATAGCTACATCTTCTTGAGGTCAGGAAACACCTTTCAGGAGACAATGGCCTGGGACATTTCCTCAGATATAAAATATTATGTTCTGTGGCATGTATCTTATTATTCGGGACTGCTGACAATCTCTGACCCTGACTTTTGGATGTAGAAATTAGCATCTTATCCGAATAATAACAAGACCAACCATCACTTACTGAGTGCTTACCATATTGTAAATACTCAATGTTGTAAATGCTTTACTGTATTGACTCATTTACTCCTCGAAACCTATGGGGTGAATATTGTTACTATCTGCATTTTATAGATAAGGAAACTGAGGCATACAGATGTAAGGATAACCCAACGTCATACAGATGGTATGTGCAGGAGCCAGGACTTCCACCCAGGGCACACGGTTCCAGAGCATCTGCTCTTAATCATTAGACCATGCGATATTTCTATAGGTGGACCTAGGGAAGACCAGCAGCCAAGGGGGCTGTCTGAGGGAAAACTCAGTCAGTGCAGGCACTCATATGGAATAGTGATTATCGCTTCTCTCAGGGAGAATGAATTTGAGTCCTGTCCAGTCATATGGCAGTGACATCTAGAGACAATTGAGAAAAAGCAAAGAACAGATGATGACAGAGGAAAGAGGGAGAGGAATGCAGGTATATGAAAAGCAACATTACAGAAGTGGAATAACAGATGCCTGCTCTTTTCAAAGTTTCTTTTTTGCAATTACAAAATTAATTCATGTACATGGCAAAATTCAGACAATACAGAAACGAGCAAAGAAAAAGTTAAATGTCCCGTAAGAGTACTGTTAACATTTTGTTGTAAAAGTTTTTAGCTTTCTTCACAACTATATATATTATAAAAAAGGAAATTATCCTAACATTGTTCTATGGCTTTTTTGCTAAATTAATAAATGGGAGGCCAGGCGTGGTGGCTCACGCTTGTAATCCTAGCACTTTAGGAAGCTGACGCAGGTGGATCACTTGAGGTCAGGAGTTCCAGACCAGCCTGGCCAACATGTTGAAACCCCATCTCTACTAAAAATAGAAAAATTAGCCAGGCGTGGTGGCACATGCCTGTAATCCCAGCAACTTGGGAGGCTGATGCAGGAGAATCGCTTGAACCCAGGAGACAGAGGTTGCAGTGAGCCAAGATCGTGCCACTGCACCCAGCCTGGGCAACAGAGGGAGACTCCATCTAAAAAAAAAATGTAAATAAATGAAATATAAATAAATAAATGTTAGACAGCTCCATAATGCAGGTATAATTCATTCTTTTTAACAACTTCATAGTATTCCATAGTGTGAATATACCATAATTTATAAAGTCGACTTATCTTTGCATAGTTGTATTTCTACAGGATCACTCTTTAAACTTTTCTGCATTCTAAATTTTCTGCAATTTAAAAACTTCAAATGTTTAAGTTAATTTCAGCTTTTAAATTAAGATTTTTATAATATGGGCCAGGCACAATGGCTCACACTTGTAATACTGACATCTGGAGAGGCCAGGGTGGAAGGATCGATTGAGGCCAGGAGTTTGAGACCAGCCTGGGCAACATAGTGGGACCCTGTCTCACAATTTCTGAAAAATAAAAAATTAGCTGGGCATACTGGTGCATGTCTGTGGTCCCTGCTACTCCAGACGCTGAGGTGGGAGGATCAGTTGAGCCCCTGATGTCAAGGCTGCAGTGAGCTGTGATCACACCACTGCACTCCAGCCTGGGCAACAGAGCCAGACTCTGTCTCAAAAAAAAAAAAAGGTAACATGTATTACCTTTTTTTTTTTTTTTCTAAAAGAGGGATCACTCTTTGCCAATTCAGACTCTGGTATAGTGGCTTCTTGTGGGACAGATACTAAGAAGACAGAATCCAATGAACTGGGTGACTGGTCGTGGCGTTTATAGGTTTATGATGCTCCATGTATTCTGGCTTATGTGAATGACAGGGATGTGAGTCAGAAGTACAAGGGCAAGGTCTGGCCTGGGTAGGCTGAAGTGTTAGCAGAGTGAATGTGGTGACCCAGGAATTACAGAGTACAGGGTCTCAGCCGGGGTTTCTAGCTGTATTTCAAGAAGCCTATAACCCATGGAGTGGGCAAGGCTGGTCTTAAGACTATCTCACATACTGCATGGGTATTCATTTTGTTAACGTCTAGCTACCTCAGTTAGGTTGAAAGCTACAGAGGACAGGTTGCATGTGTAACTGTGTGCGTGCCTGAACACTGGCGTTTTTATTCACTGCTGAATCCCCACTTCGTAGAACAGAGCATGACATCCAGCAGACATTCAGCAAATGTGTCTTGTTTTGTTTTGTGTTTTTGAGATGGAGTTTCACTCTTGTTGCCCAGGCTGGAGTGCAATAGTGCGATCTTGGCTCACCACAACCTCCACCTCCCAGGTTCAAGCGATTCTCCTGCCTCAGCCTCCCGAGTAGCTGGGATTACAGGAGCCCGCAAAGACGCCTGGCTAATTTTGTATTTTTAGTAAAGACAGAGTTTCCTCCATGTTGATCAGACTGGTCTCAAACTCGCGACCTCAGGTGATCCGCCCACCTCAGCCTCCCAAAGTGCTGGGATTACAGGCGTGAGCCACGTGCCCAGCCAACAAACGTGTCAAGTGAAGGAATGACTGAAGCTAAGGACGAGGGATGCATGTCACTTAAGGGGCGGGTAGAGAACAGAATGGAATGGAGAAGAAGATCTGAGAGGCAGGAGGCACACCGGAGTAAAGGATCCGGTTGGGGAGGAGTGCCCACAAGTTTAAGGGAGTCCTTAGTAGTGTGGCCAGCAGAGGCTGACTCAGTACAGAGGCCCCACGTCAGCTGGTTTTTGCTGTTCCAGAGACTAGACATGCTTCCTAAAATCTGCGCATGACTGGCCCAGTTAAGACTGTGGTTTGTGATACAAAGGCACCCCAAAGCGGGGTGACTTTTGGCTTTATCATCTCCATGGAGCAACTATTCAGCGGTTTGCCGCAGTCGTTCATTGATATATGCAATATATAACATGTGTCCAGAGAAATATAGATAGGTGCTATAGACACGTGCCGCATGTGTGTGGTATTTGCATGTGTGTGTATGGCTAGAGCGTCTTTCCACTAGAATGTAGGGCCCACTTCGGCACGATGGGCTGTTTCTCAGCTGCAGCCCCAGATCCTGGAACAGCACCTGGCACCCAGCAGGTGCTCACGCGTGTCGAACGCTGAGTCCCCGGCACCGTCCGCAGACGCGTTACCACCGCCGCGTTACCTGCTGCAGCTGGTCCACGAACTCCTCGTGGCGCTCATTGTCGCTGCCGCGGGCCTTGATCAAGTTTGCGCTCAGGTCTTCTCCGATGACCTCGGCCGAGTACAAGTTGCGGAAGACGCCGGTGAGCAAGTGGGAGATGTCCTGGGTGCGCAGCGAGGAGGGGCGCAGACGAAGCAGCTGCGGCTCGGGACGCGGCGCGAGCACGAGCTGCGTGAGGCGGCGCGGCCTGGCTGCGAAGCTGTGGGGGAAGCCCTCGGAGCAGGCGAGGGAGGAAGACAAGGAGGACTTCCAGGTGGGCTGGCTGGGGCTGCTGGACCCGGCCGGTGGAGAAGTTGGCGCCCACATCGTCCCCGGGCACTCGTAGGTCGGGGACGCTGAAGACCTCCGTGCGCGGCAGCTCCTGGTCTCCATGGCGACTGAGACGCCGCTAACGCCCTGCGGCCCTTCCGCTTCCGGCCCCGCCCCTTCCGCCACGTCACCGCTGTGGTCCTCGTAACCGTTCGCGTCTTCAGCCTCGTCATTTTAAAAGTGAGCTTACTAAGGTGAGGACCCATCCTTTAAAAGTGAGCTTACTGAGTGTGAGGACCCGGGAGAAAGGTTTAGTTGACACAGCCACGCCTGTCTGCAAAACCTGGTACCTACCTACCTTCAGCCATTCTTAATTTGTTCAGCAATTGTTCATTCACTCATATTTTTTGTATAAGGATTGTGTTTCAGGTCCGTGCTGGTAGCTGAAGATACCAAAGTATGGTATCCTGTGATATCTTCTGCCTTCGGGAAGTGCACAGTCGTGTATGTGTGTGTTTGTGATGAGGCTGGTGCTTGTGGAGGTAATGGGAAAACAGCTGTACTTTAGTGGGTTAAGGCTAAGGTGGAGATAAATATTGGTTGTCATGGAACTACAGAGGAAGACAGGAACTTAGTCTGTAGAAGGGGCGATTACTTCTTGGAATAAATGAAAACCAAGCAGAGATTTCAAAGAATGAGTAGACCAAACATTATTAGTCATCAGGGAAGTGGAAATTAAAACCACAATGCAATACAACTCCACAGTTAGTAGAATGGCAAAAAATAAAAAAAGTACTTGAATAAGAGCATGGTGTGTGTGGTGGCTCACACCTGTAATCCCAACACTTTGGGAAGCTGAGGCAGGAGTGAGGCCAGGAGTTTGAGACCAGTCTGGGCAACATAGGGAGACCCCATCTCTACAAAAATCTTAAAATGTGGGAAGGACTGAAAGAAATTCAGGAGGAGTGGAACTTAAAGACTGTGAAGGTGGAAGAATGACACTGATAGATTAGGGCCAGATTGTAAGTGGGTTGGTAGGCCACATTAGGGAATTTGGACTTTATTCTGAGTGCAGGAGGAGGCTCATCAAGGGTCTTAAGCTGGGGGATGTCATGATCAGCTCTGTTTTACTGAGATAATTCTGATTGCTATAAGAAATAGACAGGAGAGGCAAGAGGCATCAGGAGGTTCAGTTAGGAAACTAACACAGTGGTTAGGAAGGAGTTGAGGGGAGATTGGATGAGAGGGAACTGGATTAGAGACACATCCAAAAAGTAGAATTGACAAGACTTACTGATGGATAATGGGAGGTGAGAAACAGTCACCAAGAATGACTCCCAGGTGTCCTGTGTGTGCAATCAGAGGGTGATGAGCGCATCACTGAGATTGGGGAAGAGGATTGTTTGTCCAGGGCAGCAGCATGACATCATATTGACTGTTGTCATTTGCACACGATGGCTTTTGTTCACAAGCGATATAACCACTTTCTACTCTGCGGTGAGTTTCCTCGCCTTACATCCTGAAACCACTTCCAGAGATGAGTGCTTGGATGCTTGCCCACACACCTGTGCTACTTCCAATTCTACGTCTATTGGTTGGACCTGGTTCTCTTTTGTCCTTTCCAGTATCTTTTCTGTCCTGAGAGCTGAGAAGCCAGGGTCGCCTGCCATGGACTGTGTATGTGCAAGGCCCATCTCTGGCTGTCCCCCAACTGCACTCTTTCCCACAGAGTAAGAGACCACAGGGCCAAAATTATGTGTCCCATGCCTGCCCTCTAGGTACCTGGGACCCCAAAAGTATGTGTCCATGTCCTGAGTTTAGTCCAGGGCCTATGCAATCCTCTTCTTTAAGTCTGTCCTCCCGGGGCTGACTTAAAAGGGTGGCTATGGTGGGGAGAAGAGGAGGGAAGTGGAGGGAGCTTTGGCAAACAGGCATTTCTCCAATTTTCCACATGCATGCAAGCCCCCAGTGGTGCAGGAGGGAGCTGTGGGCAGGAAGAGGAGTGCAGCAGGCCTCCATTGCTCTATTGAGGCAAACGGAGCCCCAATTGGGTGGGCTTGTCACTTAGGAGCAGTTCTGCTTGTGGAGGCTCCATGGCCCCCTTCCCTGTTACAGGGAAGGACAGGACAACGGACCCTTGTCATTACTTTTGGCTTCTCTGTCCTGCCTCTAGATAGCCTCAGAGACAGTCATAGAGTCTGACTAGCCTGGGAGAGGTCTCCTTTAGCTTTGCATGACCCCTCCCACCCCCTGGCTCCAGGCTGAGGTCACCAGCACCCTCTGGTCCCTCCAGTGGCGACAGCCACCCCTCGGTCCTCATCTCCCTTGACCTCTCAGCAGCCTCTGGTGCTGCTGCCCGTTTCCTCTGACCGATACACTCTCTTCCCTGCCTTCCCGTTTCTTCCGCGCATCACCTATTTCCACCCTCGGGTTCCTGTTCTGCCAGTATCTCTCTGCTTGATAAACTGGATTCATCCCCGATTGCACCATGCCCGGCATTCAGTTTTTGTTTGCTCCCTGCCTAACTGAAGAAATGAATGGCTGCGGCCCTGCGTGGGTAACAGGGCTCAGGTCAGGGCTTGGAACTGCTCTTCAGCTCCCCTCCCCGGGGACTTCGTCAGCACAAAGGGGACTCCTTGTGACAGGCTGTCTTCATCTTATAACCTGTTCTGTTGACCGCATTTTTGTTTGTTTGTTTACCTCTGGGTCCCACACACATTTTTGGCCTTTTTTTTGTTGTTTTTTTTCACTGCTTTTTTCTTTTTGAGACAGGTTCTCACTCTGTCACCCAGGCTGGAGTGCGGGGATATGATCACAGCTCATTGCAGCTTCGACCTCCTGGGCTCAGGCAGTCCCCCTGCCTCAGCCTCCGGAGTAACTGGGACCACAGTCCTGCACCACCATGCCCAGCTAATATTTAAAATTATTTGTAGAAACAAAGTCTTCTTGTGTTGCCCAGGCTGGTCTCAGACACTTGGCTTCACGCAATCCTCCGGCCTTCACCTCCCGAAATGTTGGAATTACAGGCACGAGCCACTGCACCTGGCCTTTGTTTTTCATATTTTTTTAAACTTAAATTTCAGAGTTTAACGGATGTCCAACTTTTTGATTGCAAGGATGTTTTTGCTTATCTGTGGCGGTGGATATCATGAACATTATGCATGGACCCCCTTTTTTTTAAGCTTATCAGCTATCGTGTTAGTGTATTTTATGTGTGGCCCAAGACAATTCTTCTAATGTGGCCCAGGGAAGCCAAAAGGTTGGACACCTGTGTATAAAAAATTCAAGGCCGGGTATGGTGGCTCACGCCTATAATCCCAGCACTTTGGGAGGCCGAGGAGGGTGAATCATGAGGTCAAGAGATCGAGACCATCCTGGTCAACATGGTGAAACCCCGTCTCTACTAAAAATACAAAAAATTAGCTGGGCACGGTGGTGCACGCCTGTAGTCCCAGCTACTCGGGAGGCTGAGGCAGGAGAATTGCTTGAACCCAGGAGGCGGAGGTTGCGGTGAGCCGAGATCGCGCCATTGCATTCCAGCCTGGGTAACAAGAGCGAAACTCTGTCTCAAACAAACAAACAAAAAATTCAAATAGGGCATAAATACTAAAAAGGAATTGTCCTCCTCTCAGTCCTTTCCCCAAAATTATTAGAGTATTTCTGCTTACTTTCAGCTGTTTTTTTCTGCCTACACAAACACTGATATCTGTCAAGACATTTAAAAAGTTGTTTAAAAACAGGTCGGGTGTGGTGGCTAATGCCTGTAATCCCAGCACTTTGGAAGGCTGGGTGGGTGTATTGCTTGAGGCCAGGAGTCCAGGACCAGCCTGGCCAACATGAGGAACCCTGTCTCTACTAAAAATACTAAAAGTAGTCAGGCGTGGTGGCATATGCCTGTAATCCCAGCTACTCGGGAGCCTGAGACACAAAAATTGCTTGAACCTGGGAGGCTTGTACTGAGCTGAGATAGTGTCACTGCACTCCAGCCTGGGCGACAGAGTGAGACTCTGTCTCAAAAAAAACCGAGTGAAATAATGTCACACATGGATGTTGTCCTGCCGTTTGTGTTTTTCACTTATGTCCTATGGCAACTCATGGAGAACTACTTGTTTTTTTGCTCCTATAAAAATGCTGTAATGAGCAACCTTGTTCACATTTGTGCATAGTTTGCATAGCTGTACAGTTTCTGTGACATAGTATCATAGTAGGGCTTGGCCAAAGGTGTGTACATTTTAGTAGTTGAGATACTGCCAAAATGCCCTCCAAAAAGATACCAGAATATAATCCCATTTGCAAAATGTGAGAGTTCATGGACACTTTAAACTGTTTTGAACCATATCCCAGACTTCATCTCTAGCCCCCATCTCCCTCCCAAACTCCAGACTTGTACATCCATCGTGTTCTTGACATCTTGCCTTGGATGGCACCTCAAACTTATTATTTAAAAAAGAAAAAAAAAAAACTTTTTATTGGCAACCATCAAAGAGATACTTACAACAAGACTCAGACCCAAGGGCAGAGACCCCTAAACAGATGGTTTTCCCTTAACTCTAAAGGCTGGAGCAGATTTTAAACCAAACTGGAGAAATCACTCCAGCTCTGGCCACAACCTAATCTCTACATCCTGGCCTTCATCCTGGCTGGAAGCTGGTTCACTTCATCCAAGGGCCTAGTTCCAGGGCATTCATGGCTTCTGCAAGTTTGAGCCTCCCTCGCTCCTGGCGCTGGCGGTGCCACTGAGCCGTGGACTGGACGTCCACGGGGTCCCGAGCTTGTATAAATAGAAGCCATAAACCACGACCTCCGTGAGGTCTGAAGACTCCAGAGCCTTCAGCTGGAGCATGGCCTTGCTCCTCTGCTCGATGTAAGGGCTTCGAGATCCGTGCCGTCCGAACATGGCTTCCAGCAGCCGCGTCTGGACCGGGAACACCCCTGGATCTTTCAGGCCTTCGGGAACTTTCACCCACGGCGGGATATTTCTACATTCCGGGAGCGTTCCCATCTTATAACGCTCACCACCAAAACCATGCTCCAGCACAAGCCGGGGGTGTAAGGCGCGGGGTGGGGGAGATGACAAAGCCTCACACGTGGCAAAGCCTCACACCTGGCGGCCCCGCCCTCCGAGGTCCGAGCCACCATCCACTCCCACCTGAATTGGGTGTTGCAAGAGTCTCCCACTGGGCTCTTGTTCCAGCCCTTGTCGCCCCACGGTGACGTCTTCCAGCAGTCAGAGGATTCTCTTGTTAGTCAGATCACGCCCCTCCCTAGCTTGAAGGCTTGCAGGTGCTCCCCGTTTCTCCCAAGGTAAAAGCTGAATTCTTTTGCGTCGTTGTCATTTTTTGCGACAGTCTTGCTCCGTTGCCCAGGCTGGAGTGCAATGGCGCCATCTCGGCTCACTGCAACCTCCGCCTCCCAGGTTCAAGCGATTTTCCTGCCTCAGCCTCCCGAGTAGCTGGGAAGAGCCCACCACCCCACCCAGCTAATTTTTGTTTGTTTGTTTGTATTTTTAGTAGAGACTAGGTTTTGCCATGTTGGCCAGACTGGTCTTGAACTCCTGACCTCAGGTGATCCACCCGCCTCAGCCTCCCAAAGTGCTGGGATTACAAGTGTGAGCCACCGTGCCCAGCCCCACCGGCCATAAAAGGTGAATTCTTACAAAACACAACAGGACCTGGTCCCGGTTACTTCTCATTCTCCTCCCATGTTCACCCCACCCGCTCTTCCCAGTTCCCTTGCTCTCTCGTCTCCAGCCACACTGGCCTTGTCCTCCTTGCCCTTCCTCCAGCATACCAGACGCCCTCCTGCCTCAGGGTGTTTTCCCTGTGCCTGGAATCCTTTGCCCAGATATCTCTAAATGTCTCAGTCTCTCAATTCCATCAAGTCTTTGCTTGAATGTCACCTTCCCCAGAAGATCCAGCCTGATCAACCCCTTTAAAACGTAACTCTGGTCCGGGCGCGGTGGCTCATGCCTGTAATCTCAGCACTTTGGGAGGCCGAGGCGGGTGGATCCCTTGAGGTCAGGAATTCGAGATCAGCCTGGCCGACATGGTGAAACCCCGTCTCTATAAAAAAAAAAAAAGAAGAAGAAGAAGAAGAAAAAGAAAAAACAAAAAAACATAACTCTTGTCAGACTGGGTGGATCACTTGGGGTCAAGAGCAGCCTGGCCAACATGGTAAAACTCTGTCTCTATTCAAAATACAAAAATTAGCTGGGCGTGGTGGCACACACCTGTAATCTTAGCTACTCAGGATGCTGAGGCAGAATCACTCTAACCTGGAGGGCAGAGGGTGCAGTGAGCAGAGATCGCGTCTTTTTAAAAAAATGATAATAATAAAATTAGGCTTTGTTGTTTGGTGGTTACTGATGCATCTAGCCACGGGTTTGTTCGGTGAGGTGGTTTTTGTTTTTATTTTGGCTTTGCATTTTAGGATTAACAAATAAGATAATCATGAGTATAATTAGCAACAGTTTTTTTAAGTTAAAGAGCGACTTCCAGGAATGGTGGTTTAACTAGGAGAGCTGATTTTGCACACCTTTTCATTATTTTTGGCTAGAGGATTTACAAAAGCAGCTGTTTGTACTGACTTAGTAATAGATGCCGCTGTGACGCCGGCGGTAGCCAGGATGACTATGGCTGAGACTGGAAAAGCTGTAAGTGGAACTATGAATGTTTTGTGTTTGACCTGTAGTGTTACTTGGCGTTTTAGTTTACTGTATACCATTAATGAGGAACTTTACTGAAGGTAAGTTAATTTTTTTAATTAAGCAGTTGTGTTGTTAGAAGCTACGAAGGGGGTGTTAGTTTAAGTTGCAGGGCAGAAAAATGTGGATTAGAGGATGGGCTTGATAGAATGCAGCAAGTACAGGTTTCAGGCAAAGTGAGAGAATAAAAAATAAACCAATTTTAAGCAGGATTTGCTTAGCTTTTTGTGTTTTGGGGTTTTTTTTTTTTTTTAAGCATTTTTTAGGTGATGTTTAAGGCTTGTGTGGTTTCAGGAAGCTGCATTGTTTTGTAGTTTTTTTTTAGGCTGGCTTAAGTTTTTTAAATGAGGACAGACACAGTTTTTTGGTTGGTGCTGGTGTACTGGAAATTTTAGTGTTGGTAACTGCTAAGAGACTTTTTAGAATTTTTGTAAAGAGGTTAGTACCTTAAAAAAAAGTTGTGCTTTATTTTAATGTTTAGTTTATAGAAAAACTAGATGATACCTTTTTAACTTTTAACCGATATGTTTACACACGTTTTTTTACAGTTAATGTTTTAAAACTTGCTTAGACTTTTAAAACAACATTTATACAGTTTACTTGCAGAATTTTTTTTTAAATTAAAATTTTTTGTTTGTTTTGGTTAAGCAGTGACATTGTAGCTGTGGGCTTGAGATTAGACATTTTAAAGCTGTTTTAATATTTTGTAATAGATAAACTGAGTAAGCCAAGTTACTTACTGTATTTATGGGCTGAGCGGAAAAAGTTTTTAATGTTAGAATTAGGGCTTTAATTTTTGCTTTTTGAGTGTTAGCAAACTTAGATGGATTGAATTATGTGGTTTTTATTAGACTGCAGCTTTTTTTGGTTTACTTGACCCTTTGGAAAACCGTGATAAAGTATTAGGTATGGAGGAGTGCAATACTGCTTTGAATTGCTTTTTTGTTCTAAAGGAATTTTGATGATATTAGGATTATAACTTAGCAGTTGACTGCATAATTTATTAAGATGGCAGGCCAAAATTGGTGACATGAAATTTAAAAGGAAATTTGAAAATATTTTTGGAGGCAGAGACTCAAAGAATATATTTAAGTATGTGCTTAAAGCCACAGGTAGAATGGCTTAAACTTTGCAGTTGAGGTTTTAGGCTCACCAAGTTTGTGGACTTTAAACTGGCAAACTGTTTTGAAAACAATGACTGACTATTAGAGCAAAGACTATTTTTAATTAGTTTTATATATGTATGTTTTTATTACACTTACATACAATTCTTTTTTTTTTATGATGGGGTTTCACCATGAAGGCCAGGCTGGTCTTGAACTCCTGACATCAGGTGATCCACCCACCTCGGCCTCCCGAAGTGCTAGGATTACAGGTATGAGCCACCACGCCCGGCTACATATAATTTTTTTTTAAACTTTTTGAGAATGGGCACAACATTTTTACTTTTTAATTTAACAAATATTTAATTTGGATTAAAGTTTTTTTTTTTAAGGATAATGTGTGGTTTTACCTGCTTAGTTTTTAATTGCTTTTTAACTAAGTTGTGGGCCTTTTGTAATTTTTTTTTTTTTTTAGAGGTTACTATTTTACTTCAGTTGCATTTTAAAAGAGCCATGTTAAGGGTAAGATTGGAATAACAGCAGTGGTTAATATTAGAAAAAGGTTCTACAAATTTTTAAACTTAAATTAGGCTGAGAATTACAATTTGGGACGTTGCTTGTATACAAAGAGCACAGGAAGTCTTACTGTGGGACACCTGTGGAGAGCAGCAGGCGCGGCCGGTTCTGGGACGGCAGGCAGCGATGCTGGCCCTGCCTGGGTGCTGCTTGCTGCTTTTGCTTGTGCTGCTTGTTTTTTCCACCTTGGCCGGCTTGGGAGGAGCATTTGTGCCAGAGCCTTTTAGTTCTTTTTGTTTTTTCTTTTGTTTGACTGTGTGGCTTTGGCTTGTAAAGCCTTTTAAAAAAATTTTTTATAAACGTTACCTGATTGCCTTGCTGATTATTAATTACTGGGCAGGCTAAGAGTTTTTGGAATACTACTTGCTTAAGAAATTTTTATAGGGGCTGGGCGCGGTGGCTCACTCCTGTAATCCCAGCACTTTGGGAGGCCGAGGCGGGTGGATCATGAGGTCAAGAGGTCGAGACCATCCTGGTCAACATGGTGAAACCCCGTCTCTACTAAAAATACAAAAAATTAGCTGGGCACGGTGGCACGTGCCTGTAATCCCAGCTACTCGGGAGGCTGAGGCAGGAGAATTGCCTGAACCCAGGAGGTGGAGGTTGCAGTGAGCCGAGATTGTGCCATTGCACTCCAGCCTGGGTAACAAGAGCGAAACTCCGTCTAAAAAAAAAAAAAAAATTTATAGCTGTAGTTTTTTTTATTGGATGCTTTTGTGTGTGTTTTAAAAAATAATTTATTAAACTTTAAGTTCTGGGGTACATGTGCAGAACGTGCAGGTTTGTTACATAGGTATATACATGCCATGGTGGTTTGCTGCACCCATCACCCCATCATGTACATTAGATATTTCTCCTAATGCTGTCCCTCCTCAATCCCCCCAATTCCCTGCTATTCCTCTCCTAGCCCTGCCACACACACCCCAGCCACCTCCCCATCAGTCCCCAGTGTGTGATGTTCGCCTCCCTGTGTCCATGTGTTCTTATTGTTCAACACCCACTTTGAGTGAGAACATGCAGTGTTTGATTTTTCTGTTCATGTGTCAGTTTGCTGAGAATTATGGTTTCCAGCTTCATCCATGTCCCTGCAAAGGATGTAAACTTTTTATGGCTGCATAGTATTCCATGGTGTATATGTGCCACATTTTCTTTATCCAGTCTATCACTGATGGGCACTTGGGTTGGTTCCAAGTCTTTGCTATTGTGAACAGTGCCACAATGAACATATGTGTGCATATGTCTCTATAATAGAATTATTTATAATCCTTTGGGTATATACCTAGTAATGGGATTGTTGGGTCAAATGGTATTTCTATTTCTAGATCCTTGAGGAATCGCCACGCTGTCTTCCACAATGGTTGAACTAATTTACACAACCTCCAGCAGTGTAAAAGCATTCCTATTTCTCCACATCCTCTCCAGCATCTGTTGTCTCCAGATTGTTTAATGATAGCCATTCTAACTGGTGTGAGGTGGTATCTCATGGGGTTTTGATTTGTGTTTCTCTAATGACCAGTGACGATGAACTTTTTTTCATGTTTGTTGGCTGCATAAATGTCTTCTTTTGAAAAATGTTCATATCCTTTGCCTACTTTTTGATGGGGTTGTTTTCTTCTTGTAAATTTAAGATCTTTGTAGATTCTGGATATTAGCCCTTTGTTAGGTGGGTAGATTGCAAAAATTTTGTTCCCATTCTATTGTCAGTTCACTCTAATGATAGTTTCTTTTGCTGTGTAGAAGCTCTTAAGTTTAATTAGATCCCATTTGTCTATTTTGGCTTTTGTTGCCAATGCTTTTGGTGTTTTGGTCATGAAGTCCTTGCCTATGCCTATGTCCTGAATGGTATTGCCTAGGTTTTCTTCTAGGGTTTTTATGGTGTTAGGTCTTATGTTTAAATCTTTCATCCATCTGGAGTTAATTTTTGTATAAGGTGTAAGGAAGGGATCCAGTTTCAGCTTTCTGCATATGGCTAGCCAGTTTCCCCAACACCATTGATTAAATAGGGAATCCTTTCCCCATTGCTTGTTTTTGTCAGGTTTGTCAAAGATCAGATGGTTGTATATGTGTGGTGTTATTTCTGAGGCCTCTGTTCTGTTTCATTGGTCTATATCTCTGTTTTGGTACCAGTACCATGCTGTTTTGATTACTGTAGCCTTGTAGTATAGCTTGAAGTCAGGTAGCGTGATGCCTCCAGCTTTTTTTTTTTTTTTTGGCTTAGGATTGTCTTGGCTATGAGGGCTTTTTTTGGTTCCATATGAAATTTAAGGTTTTTTTTTTCCAATTCTGTGAAGAAAGTCAATGTTAGCTTGATGGGGATAGCATTGAATCTATAAATTACTTTGGGCAGTATGGCCATTTTCACGATATTGATTCTTTCTAACCATGAGCATGGAATGTTGTTCCATCTGTTTGTGCCCTCTCATTTCCTTGAGCAGTGGTTTGTAGTTCTCCTTGAAGAGATCCTTCACATCTCTTGTTAGTTGTATTCCTAGGTATTTGTTTTACTTGTTTTTAAGAGCTTTACGTTTTTGCTTGGAATAATGGACCTTGGAGAACAGCAGCTTGAATTACATTTTGTACTTTTATTTATTGAGCTAATAACTGCTGTTTTATGATTTTTTTTTTTTTTTTTTTTTTTTTTTTTTTTTTTTTTGAGACGGAGTCTCGCTCTTGTTACCCAGGCTGGAGTGCAATGGCGCGATCTCGGCTCACCGCAACCTCCGCCTCCTGGGTTCAGGCAATTCTCCTGCCTCAGCCTCCTGAGTAGCTGGGATTACAGGCACGCGCCACCATGCCCAGCTAATTTTTTTGTATTAATAGAGACGGGGTTTCACAATGTTGACCAGGATGGTCTCGATCTCTCGACCTCGTGATCCACCCGCCTCGGCCTCCCAAAGTGCTGGGATTACAGGCTTGAGCCACCGTGTTTTATGATTTTTTAGCCTGAAACAATGCCTCCCTGAGCTTGGCAATCCTCAGTGGGTACCAATGACTTACTACTTGACCTGATTGCTTTTTTTTTTTTTTTTTTTTTAATTTTTGGTTTTTGGGAGGTTCTCTATTCCTTCTTCGCAATGATGATTACATTGGTTTGCTTTGCATTTGAGCGCCTGCTGTGATGGGTATCACATTGGGGTCACCACCTGAGATGTCCACTACCTGCAGAGGGTTGGACTGCAGACTTTGACTTAATGATGGATGAATGAATGTACTTTTACACCATTGTAGTGATTGAAGTAGGCTAGGGATGGTTGTTAGCTGCTTTTAGATAGCAAAATGCAACCAATTGACCCAGACTCCTCTACATACTTTTATTTATTGTTAATTTTATAATAGGTTTTTAGTTAACACACTTGTGAGTAATTAATACAGTTAAAAGATTGGTTTTATGAAGATAAAAGCTTTAAGTTTTGGGCCCAGAATAAACACTTTAACAGGTAATTCCCTTTGATTTCCCCCTGAGAGGACCATTCAGCACAAAGTTTACGTGAGTAAACAGAGTAGAGACAAAGGGATTTGGGGTAAACAGACTTAAACTGGAAAAGCTTTTTATCACCCCTATCTCTTCCCTAACATAATGGATAGGCTGCCTCTAACCTGTCCCAATAAAACCTTTTGGCCTTCTAAAAGGTTTGAGACTATAATTTATAACTTTCCTAATATTTTATGCAATATTTTGTCAGCCACTCCAGCCTGGGCAACAGAGCGAGATTCCATCTCAAAAATATAAATTAACCCTATCCTATTTCTGAACTCCTTTATCCCACTTTTTTCATTTTGCTTGTCACCTGCTAATATCCTATACAATTCATTTCTTATGTTTGTTATAAATGTCTCTTTTCCTTCCATTAGAATTTAGGCTCTAAGAGGGCAGGGGCTGTTGGTGTGTTTTGTTCACAGATGATTCCCAAGCCTCTAGAACAGTGCCCAGTACACAGTAGCTGCTCAGTAAATATCTGTTGAATAAGTGACATAGCAGAACAGTTTTCAAATGTGGGTGTCTTCAGTTCACACAGCCCTTAAGTGTCCTTCCTCCCTCAGGTAAGTTAGCCTCCACCTCCTCTGTCAGATAGGGGTCTGAGGGCAAGTTTCCTTACTGTTCCCTGACACCAAGCACTATATTCTGCCTCTGGGGTGGAGGTGAGCATTGGGACTCAGTCTACAATGAAATAAACATCACAGTTACATTCACAAATGAATATACCCTAAATCCCACAAATATAATTATGGAATAGTAGCCCCAAATAATCCCATACTGTCCTGGGACTACCAGCAGGCCTAGCAACCTCATGGTTCACTATGGCATCCTGGATTCCTGCACGGTCAGGACCTGAAGGTCTGACCCTACATGACCTGAGGACTCTCACTTTGCCACAGCTGCTCCCTTGGGAGGAGCAGCCTTCACTTTTCCTCCTGATGCATTGGGTCTTGGGCCCATGACCCTCTGGAGGGAGCTCCTATGGGGGTTTTGCAGCCCTCAAAAGCAGCAGGGGCACCCCTTAGACCACCTGCCTCAGGCTGGGCTCTGGCCACCTGGATCTGTAGAGGAGGCCAGGCAGAGGACGGCTGTGGGATTCTGCTGGCCTTCTGGCAGGCACTTATTTGTGCCCTGTACTTGCCATCCATTATTTCTGCCAATTCTAAGGATGATTATAGCTCCTGATTGAGGAGCACAGAGAGGCAAGGTCACTTTTCCAAAGTCTTAACAGCAGGAAACTGCAGAGCCAAGATTTAAACAGCCCCTTCACCCCATATCCTGGAGCCAGGAGCTCTAAAGACAGGGAGTGGGTAGAAGAAACCCTATCCACCTCCCTTCCCAGGCCGGGCCAAGTTTGCATTCCATGCGGGAGGGGCTAGAAAGGGCCAGCCCTGAAGCACACTTGGAGCGTGATCATCCTGAAAGTTGGCACTCTTGGGTTGATGATACTTTCTCCTCAGGCCCCCAGAGAGGGTGGTGGTAGAGGGACCAAGGGAAGTGGCTTGAGGCAGGAACTGGCACCAACACTTGGTCTCTCTCCCCTGTCTCCAGTGATCTCAGAAGCTCCATCACCCCATCCACCCGCACACAGACACTGAAGACTGGGCATGGTCAGGACAGTGAGATGCCAGAAACTCCACCATTAAAGAACTGCTCTTTGGGGCATGTGTGGGCCTCTGTGCACCCACACTAAGCCTGCCAAATAGCCCTCTGAGTCACCGGGATCTCGGGGCATCTTGCACAGGCAACTGGGAGCTGGGTTTTGAGGAGGGTAGTTTAGGCACCTGGCCAGGGCTGGCCCACAGACAGCCCTGGGAGTTGAGGGTGAGGGAGTAAAGGCAGAGGGAGCAGAATCCAGCAATTCTGTGGCTTGGTACAAAGCCTCTTTTCCTTCCCTGAGCTCCAGCCCCTCCCCACACGTCAGGTCCTACCACACAGGCTTACCCCTAGCAGGAACCAGCAGAGCACCTCCCAGCCTGTGAGAGCCGGGAGGGGCCGACAGACAGGGGAGGAGACTAGGTTTCTCTATGAGCAGGGTGGTGCCCAGCCCTCATTTCTGGCAGAATCTGGTTGCATGTGCCAGCTCTGAGTCAGCAGTGCCCATCCTGCCCAAGAACCCTGGGCTAGAGAGGAGGCTGCAGCTCTTGTGTCTGTGCCAGAGGCCAGAGGTGGGCTTCTGTGAGGTGGGTTTGGAGCATGCAAAGGAACAGCCTGGCTGCAGCCCCGCCATGGAACAGGGACAGAGGGAGACAAGAAGCTCCCAGGTAATGCCCTGGCTTAGGGCCTGGGGCTGAGTTGGGAGATGACGTGAATACATAGGAATGATGTCTGAGATGGAGCCATGTCCACTCCTGGTGTCAGAGTTTCATTGTGACGCTGCCTAGGAAGGGGAGAGGAACTTGAGAAGGCCCGACTTGCTGAGTACAGGGCATGCAGGCCCCGGAGTGTCAGAGGTGCAGGTGGTAGGCTCCAAGGCCAGAGAAGGGGACCCTTCTCCCCGCCCCCCCACCCCTGCCCTGGCCCCCTGTATAGAGGTCCAAAGTGGGGCCTGCCAGTATGGATTTGCTCATCCTTCAACAGACATGGAGTACGGCCCTGGACGGAAGGGAAAGCAAGGAGGGACCTGACAGCCTGCCTAGGGCATGGTGTTCGTACTGCAGGACGGGATAGGAGCTGAGTGCTTGGAAGGGGTGAGGCCCCGTCTGTGGAGGAGGGGCATGCAGAGTAGTGGGGGCATGCAGAGTCGGGGGGCATGCAGAGTGGGGGGCATGCAGAGTGGGGGGCATGCAGAGTGGGGGGCATGCAGAGTGGGGGGCAGGCAGAGTTGGGGGGCAGGCAGAGTAGGGGGCAGGCAGAGTAAGGGGGGCAGGCAGAGTAGGGGGGCAGGCAGAGTGGGGGGCAGGCAGAGTGGGGGGCATGCAGAGTGGGGGGCATGCAGAGTGGGGGGACATGCAGAGTGGGGGCATGCAGAGTGGGGGCATGCAGAGTTGGGGGGCAGGTAGAGTTGGGCAGGCAGAGTAGGGGGCAGGCAGAGTAGGGGGCAGGCAGAGTAGGGGGCAGGCAGAGTAGAGGGGGCAGGCAGAGTAGAGGGGACATGCAGAGTGGGGGGCATGCAGAGTAGGGGGCATGCAGAGTGGGGGGGCAGGCGGAGTGGGGGGCAGGCGGAGTGGGGGGGCATGCAGAGTAGGGGGGCATGCAGAGTGGGGGACATGCAGAGTAGGGGGGCATGCAGAGTAGGGGGCTCTCCAAAGCCCGGAGGTCCTCCCGATAAGCTGGTCCAGCTAGCTTTGCCAGACTTTCACATTGGCCTTATCAGCCCAGGAGGCCTGGGTGGCTTTACTGGGGGGCCTAGCACCCCCCATCCTGGGAGGCCCTGTGGGGGCTCTCTGACACCATGAGCCCAGTTTTCCCAAGGGACTCTCCAAAGGGGTGGTGGGCAACAGGATCCAGGAGCCCTCCCAGGGGCTGGGGTGGAGGGGTGTCTGGGAAACTTATAAAGAGGGTTTTCCGAGTCCCAAGAGTTGGGGGGTGGGTCTGCATAGGGACCTTGCCCAGATGGCCCTTTGGGAGGCCACCTGAAGGTACCCTGGGGATCCTCCCCCTCGGCTTCGTGGATCGCTGGGGTTTTGGGATATGAGGGGCTCCGAAGTGAACTCTGCACCTGTTTGCTTCCCCCTCCTTTTCCGCCCTCAACACTCCACCGAAGGCCACTCTTAGGGTTACAAACCTCCCAGGGGGAGGAAGGGGACCCTCCTGCCGACAAGGTCCAGGTATTGCTCTCTGAAGACCTCCCAGTCGTGTCCGTGCACCCATTTCGCAGAAGGGAAAGCGAATACGGGAGCAGTGGCTGGAAGCCTGGACGCCGCGTCTCCCCAGCACAGCCGCCCGTCTGGGCGTCGGACCTTACACGATCCCTTCCCCGGGATGACGCCGGATTCCTTCCAGCATCACCCTGACCCCAGCGAGGCGCCCACAAGCAGGGCGTGGGGCCGGACCGCCCGCGGTAATGACAGGGCCCGCGGCCCGTGGGTGGCTGGGTGGCGGCGGTGGAGGAAGCTGGAGGGATCTGGCTATTTCTGGTCGGGGCGCGCCTGCTCGCCCGGGCCAGGCTTGGCCGGTCCGCATGGCCCCCAGCTCTGCCCTCCCTCCGGTGTCCCCAGGAGGGGCGGGGATAGGCGCGGGTTGGCGGGCCCAGGGGGCGGGGGCCCAGGCTGGCGGGGGCGGGGCGGAGTCCGGGCCCACCCTCGGCTTCCTCCCACCTGATCCACTCGGATCCCTCCACCACACTCTGCTCGGACCCCAGCGCCGTCGCCGCTCACGTGAGTCCCGCGGTGCCCCTCCCGCCGCGCTGCCCGTGGGGCATGGACTCGGGCGGGGACTTCCTGACCCTGCACGGTGAGTGCCTGGCCCGCGCCAGCGGGAGACCCTGCCGGGGTGAACGCCTGGAAAGCCGTTCTGGGCCCTGGACCCGGAGCCCCCAGCTCCTTCGGCCGCCTCCACCCCGCCCCAGGGCCAACCTCGGCCCCCTCGCCGGACTCGGAAAATCTCAGCCCGCGGCTCCCTGGGTGGGACTGTCGGCACGACCCTGGGCGTTTCCAGGCTTGTCCCAGATCTGGCCCAGGGTCGTGGGGGGTGGGAGGGGCGGCACGGGTCTGAAGACTTCCCTCCGCCTCGCGGACTCCCTTGTCCTGGTTGTGAAAGTCTGGGTTCCGTGGTCCCACTTGGACGGAGGGGAGGAGGAGAAAGGAAACGGCATCCAAGAACGACCAAATTCTCCTTGCCTCATCCGGGCCGCCCCCAGGCTCCCCAAAGCCCTGGCGTGCCTGGACCGCGTCCTGCCGCGCAGATGTGGCGGAGTGGGGGGTAAGAGGGTGGGGCGAGGAGGTGTCCAAGGTTAACCGTGGTCGGGCTGTGTAGCCGTAACTGCCCAGAGCAGAAATAGCGATGCTTAGGCTGGAAGAAGCAGCCTGATCCCCTCATCTGCGACCCTCCTGAGGGCATAGGGCCAGGTCTCAGCCGGAGCTGCTTGCTCCATCCTTTGTCCAGTGGAGCTTTGTTTCCTCCGATATGAGCCAGCTCTTTGCCCTTTCGCTGGTTCTCAAGCAGCAAGGGGAGCCTGGGCTCCCGAGTGCAGGTCTGGAGGCCTTCTGGGAGAGGGGAGTTTGGGACGGGTAACTTTGACTGGGCGCCTGTTTGTTCCGGGCCAGGGATGCACCCACTCTTGGCAGGGCCTTGCCCTCCAGATCGCTTGCCAGCTCCGCAAACCCTGCTCCCTTCATGTCAATCACTGCTTTACTGCATATCCCTCTCTTTTCTAGTACCCTTGGGGTTGGAGACGTGAGTGGCCACCACCTATCCATCTAAACTATTCATGGACATAATAGATGGGAAAGAGAAGGGCAGAGCCCTCCATCCTTCAGCTGGAGTCCCCCTGGAATTTAGGGAGACTTAGAGATGTTCCCATCAGCCAGCCTCCTGCCTATCTCGTGTTTCCCAGTTGGCCCAGACCTGGTCCTCCTGGCCCAGAGAGACCTTGCTCTGTGCCCAGAGCTGTTGCCTTCATACCAATAGCCTAGACTCCTTAAAACCACCTTTTAAGGTGTCTAGATGAGTCACAGAGTCCCTGCCCCTTCCAGTGCTCCCTCGTCTTTCTTCAGGCCAGAGGTGTCTTTAGTGTGCCTGCCAGACTAGCAAGACGGGAGACTGGGCAGCTGAGGACACAGTGGAGACCTCTGCTTTCTCTCTGACGCAGCATCGTTCCTCAGCTCCTGTTGGAACAGGCTTCATCCTCAGGGTCTGTGCCTTTGTCAGTTTCTCTCCTGAGGCAGCCCCGATATATTTTCCATGGAGGAAGACACACAGAGGTTCAATCAGGACCTCCCAGTCCTGTGGCATGGGGTTGGCTGCCCTGGCCCACCCCATTTGAGACCAGCCTCCCAAATGCCTCAGTCCAGCCTTTCCTGAAGGGTTGACATAAACACTGTGACCCCAAGCTAGTTTCCCTGAGGGCCCTGCCACTTCTAGCTGATCACCCAAAATTACCTACCTTAACTGCCTTCTGTCCATACTGCAAACCAGATGGGGAAATAAGAACGTGTCAAGGAGAATTGTTGGTGGGAGGGGGTGGTCGCTGTGCCCAATGCTGTTCCAAGTCGTCTACACTTGCATCAGAGGGTCTGTATCCATTCCACAGTGTGGGTGCCCCAGCACTGTGCGTGCTGCAGGCCCACTCTCTATCGCTTGGGGCTCCATACTCTCTGCAAGGAGCCCAGAGGGACTCCTTCTATTGGCCTGAGGAGAGATGGGGCTCACCTAGATATGAGATGCCCCTTCTGTCCTCACCCCAGGTGCATGCAGAGGTAGTAGAGTTTACTGGCATCAATTCTGAAAGCAAAGTACCTGAATTCAAGTCTTGGCTTTCTCATCTCAGATGAATCTCTTGACTTCTCTGTGTGTCAGTTTCCTCACCTGCAAAGTGGGGGATGATACCATCTACCTCATAGGGTTGCTATATGAAGATTAAATGAGGCAATATATACATGGCATTTAGAACAGTGCCTGGTACCCAGTGAGTGCTGTGTGCCTGCAGGAGACCCCCTCCCCAAGTTTCTATGCCCTATGAGCTGCTGTCTATGGTTCTTTGGGAGATGACGGGGCATCGTAAGATAGTTCCTAGTCAGGGAAAATAGGGCCAGAACTAGATTCAAGAGCTGCCCAACTCCTCCTAGGCCCTCTGAAGCCCTCACACTGATGCTACAGCCTCCATCCTCCTTCCCTCACTTTACTTCCTCCACTCTTTATTCTGGTTGTGCCTGGACTGGCTTCTCCAGCAGATCCCCTGATGTGCCCAAAAGGACATCACCTTCCAGGGTCCTCCCCTCACTGAACACACCCTGCCACACATACTAACTTTTCCTATATCCTATCCCTTTTGCCCCCTGCAAGACTTGCCATTTGTAAAAATAGAAAATAGAGGGGCCTCATCTTGGCCCCAGGAGACCTGGGCTCCAGTCCTTACTTTGCTTCTATTTACTGTGGGCCTGAGAATCATCCATGGGATAGCAATACATATTTCACAGAGGGTGTGGGGACCATAAACACCAATGGGAATAGGAATTCTAGGCTGCTGCAAAAACCAGTCCTCCAAGAGATGATTCCAGAGCATCTTAGTAAGGGAGTGGCCAGCTTCTCACCCACCTATGTTCAAAAGCGGTCTGTCCCTGGGCTTCCAGGCCTGTGCTGCACACACGGATCTACGTCAATCTTAACTTTTTGTGCCAGACCACTTTGGCAGTCAGGTGAAGCCTATAGACCCCTTCTATGATCATGATTTTATTTATTTTTGACACAGAGTCTCCCTCTGTCTCCCAGGCTGGAGTGTAGTTCACACCATCTCTGCTTACTGCAACCTCCACCTCCTGGGTTCAATCGATTGTCCTGCCTCAGCCTCCCAAGTAGCTAGGATTACAGGCACCGCCCACCACACCCAGCTAATTTTTGTATTTTTAGCAGAGACAGGATTTCTCTATGTTGGCCAGGCTGGTCTCGAATTCCTGACCTTAAGTGATCTGCCCGCCTTGACCTCCCAGAATGCTGGGATTACAGGCGTGAGCCACTGCACCCAGCCAGGAGCATGTTTTTAAATGCAGAAAATAAAATACCTAAGAATTCAAAGGAAGCCAGTTATTTTGAGATGTGATTCTATCCACAGGTTCTTGTGGGGTCTTTGGTCTAGTTAAGAACTCCTGCGCAGTTTCTCCATAACACAGGCTCCCCTTGCACTCTGCTTCCCTCTCCAAAGAATAGCTTTTCTGTGTTCATAGTTCAGCTAATCTACCTTGCCCATCTTCTAACTCACCTTACTCATGATTTATTCTCTCTGATATGACCTTAGGCAGGTTACTCTGCGCTTCAGTTTATTGTTACTACTGCTGTGCTTGTCTGAGCCAATAACTGGCTTTGCCAGTGACTCACCGTCGATGCTGGTGACTGGAGCTGCAGTGAAGCGAACTGGGGGGAACTATTCAGAGGCCTGGAGTAAAAGAGTGAGTCAGGCCTCTGGGTGGTGTCCTGAGCTTGGCACACAGTAGGGGCTCAATAAATAATTGCTGGGTGAATGAAAGGGACGTTGTGATGTACATGAAAGGATCCACTGTTCCGAGCATATTGGCAGCGAAGTTTTGTGCAAAGTTACAAGTCGTTCTCATGTATTCATGAAAGCCAGCCTGGGTTAATGGGCTCATTTTAAGATCAGCATTTTTTCAAGAATTCCGTTTGCATACGGCACCTTGGGGATTATCACTTAGGTGGTCAAACCAAGACAAGGAAACAGGCCCGCCTGAGGCTCACAAATGAGGCAACCGCAAGCTGAGTCGCAATGAATTAGTTGAGCAATCGAAGTAAAATACTTGGGGGGCTGGGTGTATGGCCCAGGCCGTCCCCGTTCCCGCCTGGCTTCGCCCCACTCAGATCCCCGCTAGACTGCCGCCCACTGGGACTCCCCTCAGTTCTGTCTCCGCAGACTCGGCCCTTCGGTCCTGCCCCAGCCTGCGAGGTGGCGTTAGAATTCGCCGCTCAGGCTCCCTGGTCAGACTCCTCCCATACTGCCTGCCGGGCCCTGGCCCTGGCCCTGGCCCCGCGCCGCCTCCAAAGTCGAGGGCCCGCCCCTCCCTGTCTGGACACGCCCTTTCAGTGCGGGGTCCGCCCAGCCTTGCCTCTTGGGCCCTGGCCCCGCCCCCGGGCTGCTTCCTGGGTGTGGCTTTGCCTCCACGTCGCCTCTGGAGCAGAGGCTCCCGGCCTGAGCTCCGCCTCTGGGCTTGGCCCCTCCCTCACCCCACCTTGGCTCTGGCTCCGCCCCCAGTCCGCTTTTTGGTCTCTGGCGTTCGACACAGATTTGCTTCCTGGGTTATGGATTTGTCTCCACTCTGCCTCCACAGGGCCCGGCATCTCCTCGGCCCAGCCTCCTGGGTTCTGGATCCACCCGCTATCCCCACCCACGCCCCGACGCAGCTCTCGCCCCACCTCCAGGGGGCGTTGGTCCCACCCCTCTTGAATGGCCCAGCCTTTTACGGTCTGACTACGCCTTCCTTAGCCCAGATTTTCTTCTCGTTCCGCCTCCTGTGTTCTGATTGCCCCCAGACCCCTCACTTCGCCTCGGTTCAGGGGGCATAGGTCCTGCCCCTTGAGGACTAGCTCCCCACCCAGGGTCTGACTCCACCCCTACAGATTTCCCTCTCGTCCCGCCCCTCCAGAGTGGCCCCTCCTCTCGAACTCTAGCTCCTCCTTCCCATTCCTGGACTCCGCCCCTGCTCCCCTCCAGGGCGACAGTTCCGCCCCCTGGACCAGAGCAGTGGGCGCTGTGAGCATAAAACACTGGAAGCGGCGCTGTCCCGGACCTGGCTCAGCGCAGGCAGGGGCACGGGCGGGGGAGCGCCATGCAGTGCCTGGGGATCCGGAGCCGGAGCCGCTCCAGGGAGCTCTACCTGCAGGAGCAGAGCCTTAAGGTGGCGGCGCTCAATGGACAGAGGCTGGGTAAGGGGAGCAGGGCACTCCGAGATCGGGGAATGGGAAGGCAGCTGGGGCAGGACGCCCACCACTTGTCCCTTCACTCGGGGCCATTTGCCTTGGAGCCTTTAATTGGACGTGTTTAGTACTTCTGTGAGTGCGTGACCCACTGTGGGGCAGTGTTTGCAGGGGTGAGTACTAGGGTGATTAGTTACCCCTTTTCATGATTTAATTCAGCTCCTCCAAAGCTCTCCATCCCTTGTCACCTGACGCTCTCCTGTTTACAAATTTCTGAGGCACCGGGTTTGTGGCCTGGTGTGTTACAGGTATGACTGTGTAATCACTGAGGCAATCTGCAAGAGTTTGTGCTTCAGTATGATCCTGTGCAAAAGTGTGCCTGTATGTGATGGGTGTGACAGTGGTGATCTAGTATGGGACCCAGTGCCAGCTGAGAAGTTCTGTCACGCCTGTGGTCTGTGGTGGAGCCGCTGTGCAGCGTGTAATGATAGTGTGTAACGTTAAACCAAGTGTGTGACGTTGTGGCACTGAGGGTGGCTGCTTGTAACCCAGTGTGACAGCGTATAATCTCTTGTGATACTGTTCAACTGAGTGTGACTGTATGACTGATGTGACAGTGGGTGGCCCAGGGTGACGGAGTGGTTCTGTCATTCCATCATGGTGTGTGTGTTATATGGATTTACTGACGTTCTTACTCTGTGGCAGTGTGTCCCTGGATGGTGGCTGTGTGAAGTTTCATAGCACTGACCCTGTGGGTAGGCTACCTGCTTCTGAGTCCTGACTCCACTATGCAGCTTCCTTGAGCCTCAGTTTCCGCTTCTGTAAAATGGGAATAATGACAGTGCCTTCCTCGGTTATTGAGAGAATTAAGTACATGTGCTAAGAACAGTATTTTGTTTAAATATTAACTACTATCACGGAAGCCTCTATCATCATCATCATGTTCTGGCACTATATGTTGTGTGGCTATGCATGACTAAGTGTGACACTGTGCAACTCCCTGCGACAGTGTGTAATTTTGACAGTAACAACCCTTACTCTTCTTAGCCCAGTGCTGATGGGGGAACAAAAGCAGAGAGAGGTAGTGTGTCACTGTGTGTGGCTCATTGTCTCTTTGAGGTTGTGTGTGGTGGTCTAGGCTGTGACTGTGTATTTGTGTGGCCATATCTGTGTAGCTGTGTATCGCTGTGGGTCCCAGGCGCAGTGTGTCTTCATTATGCATCACCCTAGGTATAGGGACAGGACTCCTGGCACCTCCCTCAGCTTCCCACTAGCACCTGCAGAACCCTGTGTGCCGCACCACACGACTGTCTCACTGTGCACAGCTAGCCTGGGCAGGCTGCAAGGTCAACCCAGGCTGAGCTCAAAGGCCCCTCACTACCACCCTCCCACAGGAGGAGAGGCTATTAGGTTGGTGCAAAAGTTATCTCAGTTTTTGCTATTAAAAGTAATAGCAAAAAATGCAATTACTTTTGCACCTACCTAATACTATGACTGGATTGCGTGGGGCTGGGTGAGGAGGTGCCACAGACTTTCTGGGTGCTAAGGGAACAAGGGTGATGGAGCAGGCAGTCTAGAAGCTTCAGAAACAGAAGAGCCCCAACTGAGGCTGAGAGATGAGGGCACCTGCCCAGGTTTCCTGGTGGTCCAGAAGGCTGTGGCTGTCACCTTTCTGGAATTATCACCCTGGAACTGATGTCCACCTTCTAGAAGGCAGTGCTGGCAGCTGGGGGTTTATCTCTGCCTGACCGTAGACGGGGCCACAGCCTGGCTCCAGCACAGGATGAGCATGTCATCTCTTCATGGTGTTTTCCAGAACAGGAGGGTGGGGCTCAGCTTCTACTTCCTGGCTCCCAACTCCATCCCCATCCGTGCTGTTGGCAGTGGCTTGCCCTGATGTGCGCCCAGCTTGTGCAGCAGGTGCTGGCAGAGGGTGAGGAGACGTCCCTCTCAGCTTTAGAGGGACATCAGCCTTAGAAGGGATAGTGGAATTCCCCAGCGGAGGCCAGAGGTGGCCCTGTCCTCTGGCAGCCTGGGAACTCCCTGCCCCTGCTCTGGTCCCGGGGCCCTCAGACACAGCCAGTAGTTGGGAATATTCTGTTGGAGCCCCCTTCTTTTCCGCTGGGACTCCCCTTAGGCTAAGAAGGAGCTGTTCACACTAAGGCAGAACAGCTCTTCAAATGGGTGGACAGATCTGGGATGAAGGTGGGGGAAGGCCACATCAGACTGTCACCCCCGAGGAGGCCGGGGGATGCCTCCCCCTTGCTGTTCTTAGCCCAGTGCTGATGGGGGAACAAAAGCAGAGAGAGGGAAGGGAGTTACCTAAAGCCATAGGGTGTGGGTGTTAGCACTGGCCTCTGTCCTGCCTGGAAGCAGAAGACTGGGGAGGGTTAGAGAGTGTGTGTGATTAAAGCCTGGGGAAGGGTCCAGAGGGTTCTGCAGGCCTTGAAGATACGGGGGCAGGCTCGCTGGGGGAGGGGCATGGATAAAATGGGAGAGGCCATCTGTTGTTGGGGATCTGGGCTCAGAACAGAAAAGGCCTATGGCTTTGTGAGGGCTTCCCCGCATAGATGTGGGCCCAAGCCCCTCAGACTAGACCCTGGAAGCCCCTGAGGCTGCCGCTCTGCTAGAGCAGCAGGACAGAGATTGCTGATGGCCCACACCGTTCTGGGGAGAGAAGTGAAGTGGCTGATTGGCTCTCAGTAGAGCTGGCTGCTGGTCTATATCCGTGGCTAGGATGATACACCCATTATGATACACCCACTATATACATATGCCCTTATAGATGTTTCTATAAGTATGCCCATGGGTTACTAAGGGTGGGGCCACCTTTATCAACTCTATCAGTTGGCAGGACCTGCTGGATGGTGAAGGCTCTGGCGTCCTTTTGGTGCCTCCTGTCTGAGGGCATCACATCTTTGGGAGCCCACACTTCTGAGAGCAGCAAGAGTGGGGCAGGACTGGGGCAAGCAACCAGGTTCCTCTCTGGGCTCTGGGCCAGGACCTGCTCAGCTTCTGAAAGGGATGTACTGTGCTTTAAAGCTGCGGTATCCTGAGGGGCCCCAGACCCTGGGAACTCTGGGGCTGGGGCAGCCAGGGACAGGGCCATCCCAGCAGGCCAAACACAGGCTACAGTGGACTCACCTGTCTCTTCTTGGAGCAAGGATCAGAGATCCACTCATGTGGCCTCAAGTCAGAGGTGGGGGTGACAGCAAGGGTGAGGGTGGCAGAGATGGGCACAAGGGTCCCACAGCAACCACAGTGTTGACACCAAGAACCCCAACTGCAATTATCTCAGGGCCTGCACAGATTCAGGCACCATCTCATTGAGCCTAGAACTTCCCTCTGAGATGGCCGCTGTTACTATCTCCATTTTATACACAGGAAAGCGGAGGCCCAGCAGCATGAAGTCCCTCACCCAGGTGACACAACTGGTCGGGAAGGGCACGGGAACCTGGGCACAAATGATTCTGGAGCTATTGGAGTTGGGACGTTGTTTGGCTCCATGACACTCTGGGGTCCGTTTCCATCTGTGTCTGTCCCCCTTTTGTCTTCTTGCTTTGCCTAATCTTTTGATCCCAGCTTCCTTCACTTCACTCTGATCCCTAAGTGTGACCAGGAAGGGCTCACCTAATCTTTCAAAACCATCTTTCAGAACATTTCTTAGGGGCCTGGTCCTCTAGGAACCAGGGGTTCTTGAATTAGCTGCCTGCCTTTTGTTCATTCAGCCATGGGTGGCAGTAAGCATGGTCTTGGGTGGGCAGGCAGCCTGTTTGCATGGTCACCTTAGCTGGCAATCAGGGATGACTTCCTGGAGGAGGGTGGGCTCTGGGAGCAGGTTGGAGCTTGGGTGGAGGAGGAAGGAGTAAACAGAGCTGAGGATGAGGCTGGTGAAAAGTGGGCTCTGAGAGGGTCCAGAGGTGGGCACCGCCAGTGTGGGGTCTAGGGCAAGGGAAACTAGTGGAGAAGGTGGCATCTTACCGGCGTCGATCCCTAGGCCTGCAGGATGACAAGGATCTGCAGGCCCTGCTGAAGGGCAGCCAGCTGCTGAAGGTGAAGTCCAGCTCATGGCGGAGAGAGCGCTTCTACAAGTTGCAGGAGGACTGCAAAACCATCTGGCAGGAGTCCCGCAAGGTCATGCGGACCCCAGAGTCCCAGCTGTGTGAGTACCCTGGTGTCACAGGGGAGGGGGCAGAGTGCGGAATCTGGCCAGGGCCGGGCAAGTGTGGAGGTCAGTCACAGATCAAAACCACAGATGGGGAAACTGAGGCTGGCCTGGTGGGGCATGGCTCATTTATACAACCAGGGCTAGCAATGGGGAAACTGAGGCTGGCTGTGGTTGGGGAGCAGAGCCAGTTAAATTACCTGTCGGGAAATTGAAGCCTAGTCTGGGTTGGAGAGGGCAGTCATGGAACGAGGACCACAGCTTTTGAGGGATGGGGACACTTAACCATGACCACAGATAGGACGGCCAGACTCAGAAGCAGGGAGGGAGCTGGACGGCGTTGCCTGGACTCACAGACCTCCACCCATGCATTTGTGAGAAGGAGGGAAATTGGGCGGATTAGGACTCCAGGTGTGGTGAAGGCAAAAGCCAGGCCCAAGGTCCAGGCAGATAAGGTACTTCCGGGTTTGAGTGGCCAGGGTGGGAGGTGGGACCGCAGGAGGCAGCTCCTCCCTGGAACTGGAGCCACAGGAGGGGCGTTAGGGCAGAGCAGGACTGGGACACACAGAGGTCACTGTTGGGGAGCCCTCGTGCATCTGAGGGCTTTCTGGAAGCTTCTAAAAAGGCTGAGGAACCCAAGTTCTCAGGCCACAAATGGAGAGAGCCTCCTGCAAGGCCTCAGGGAGAAGAAGGTTCTGCTTACTTCTGCCCTTTAAGGGAGAGAATTCCCCAAAGATCCTGTAAAATGAGATGTCTCCCTCTTTACTCGGTAGGGACATTTTAGACCGATGCTGTGCAGCTGAACAGTGATGGAGATGCTGTGTATGTGGGCTGTCCAGCAGGGAGCCACCAGTCACTTGTGACTGTTGAGACCTTGAAATGTGGCTAGTGTGACTGCTGAACTGAACTCTTTTTTTTGTTTTTAAGGAGGAAGGGAGGAAGGAAGGCAGGCAGGCAGGCTGAATTGAATTCTTAATCTTATTTAATTGTAACTAATTTATATTTAAATGGCCCCAGGTGGTTAGTGGTTACCGAATTGGACAGCGTGTGTGGATCACTGCAGCTTGGGTTTCGCACAGTTGGGACTCCTGGAGACCCCTTGTCCATTGCCCTGCCCTTGGCTGGGGTGTGGGTGGGGAGACGGGGGCAGGTCTATGGGGAGCGAGACTGGACGCGGGTGATGAGGGAAGGTAGGAGGAGGGAGGTTCCACCTACCAAGGGTGCCCCACGAGAGTGCCTTTCACCCAGGAAGGGTCTGCCAGGCCTCAGGCCACTGGACGAGACCCTGAGAAGGTATGGTCTGCCAGCCTGTGGCCTGTGCAGGGGCGGAAGGAAACTCAGGATGGGAGCAGGGTCAGGTGCAGAGAGCTGGCTGGGACCTTGGGGCTATGAGCTATGGAAGGTTTCTGAGCAGGGCAGGGCAGGGTCTGAGGGGTCGGGGCTCTAGAGCATTCTGAGAACACCACACGGAGCCCCAGCTCAGCCGCTGCCACACAGTACAGGAGTGACCGCCTAGCTTTTCTCTGTCTGTGGCGCCGAACGGGCTCCTTCATGGGCCTCTTGTCCCGATACGGGGTTTCCTGTTAGATGCCGGTGGGCGGGGCACAGTGGGAACGCGGATCTTACACTCAGCCCTGGGGATTCCTGGGAGCCCACCTACCTACCATACGTGTGCAGGGCTCCCAGTGTGCGCCTGGCTCTTGAGAAGCTTGAGGGGGAGGTAGAGGAGTGGGAGACCCAGGCCTTTCCTGCAGGAACGTTTGGGCTGGCGGGAGGAGGCCCTTGTGCTGGACGGCTGTGAGCAGGAGGCCCAGTGTGAGCCAAGGTGCAGGGTGAGGAGGCGGCCGAGGGGCTGCAGGGGCCGGGTGCGGGGTGGGGAGGCGGCCGAGGGGCTGCAGGGGCCGGGTGCGGGGTGGGGAGGCGGCCGAGGGGCTGCAGGGGCCGGGTGCGGGGTGGGGAGGCGGCCGCGGGGCTGCAGGGGCCGGGTGCGCGCAGGTGCAGACGCCTGAGACGCTGAGCCGGGCCTCGTGCTGAGCCTGCCTTGCTGGCTGCTTGCCTTCTCTGGGTGAGCAGTGAGACCATTGTCTTCAATTGCTCTTTACCCTCCGGGAAACAGAGGCCAGGTGAGGCAGGCCTGGAATAGCCTCCCCTTCCGCCCTGTTTTTTTTGGCTCTGCTGCCTGCTTTTTAAGGCTCCCCCAGTCCTGCCACTACTACCCACCCCCATAACTCTGGTTCCCAGAGGCCAAAGTGTTATCAGCAGTGAAGGCGTCTGGACTTTCTCTCTGGTGCGGGTGAGGGCGCTGGCCGTGGGGGGTTCCGTGGCTCAGGCTTCCTGTTTTCATTCCTGACCCGGGTAGCTACAGCTGTACCCTGTGTGGGGCCGTGTGGGTCACCAGGGGCTGCAGGCAGGGGGATTAAGCAGTGTTGTTCTCTGTCCTCCAGATGGCCCTGGGCTCACGTGTCCCACTCTGGCCCAGGCTGGCACATGCCACACATGCATTTGGGCCCTGCAGGTGGCTAGGAGGCCCCTGGGCACTCAGGGTGGGTGGGCACAGGGAGGGACAGGTGGACTTGAGCTAGAACCATCCAGGAGCCAGGACAGATGGATGAGGATGGGCAGGAGGGGGTGTGGTGGGGGCGGAGCCTGGTCCTGCTGCTGGGAACCACAGCATGAGCCCGGCTGGAGGGACTGGCTCCTGGGCAGGCCACAGAGGGCACATTGGAAGTGATAGGTGGGGCCTGGCATCTTCCTGAAGCTTGAAAGGCTGGGCTGTGAGGGGAGAGCCCTGCAGGGCACCCTCCCGTTTGCCTCTTGGGGCTGGGGAAGGCAGAAGCTTCCTGTACCCGCTGCTGAGGGGCTCCCTGAAGTCAGGACACACACAGCTGCACACGGCAGGACCCTGTCTCCCTCCCAGGCAGGGCTTCTCCCTCTGTCTTTGGCCCTCTGCCAATAGACCCCAGGCCGGGGCTAACTCAGGGTGGTCACAGTCTCTTGAATGTTCGGAAGGGGGTCCTGGTGGCTCTGTGGCTTTGTAGGGGCAGGACAGACCCAAAGTCCAGTGCAGTCAGAAGGGTGTGTGGCCTTCCCTGTCATGGGCCCCACACTCCAGAGTGATCTCCGCAGCTCTCGAGCCCTGCCCTGCCCCAGTCCTCTCCCTGGGGCCCTGCACCCCCATCACCAAGACAGCGGGCCTGGGGTCCCAGGTGCCCTTTCCGCCCTAAAATCTGTCTGTCTCTCGCTCTCTGTCTCTCCCTGTGTCTCCACTCTGCCCGCAATGACTGTGTCTCATGCTCTGCCTCCTGCAGTTTCTGTCATCCTCTCCCCTGTTTGTCCCCCGTTGTCTGACCTCCTGCCCCTCTCCCGTCCCTCTGGACTCAAGGCCTGAGCTCCGGCCCTGGCTCTGTGTCTCCCAGCTGTGCCCCTCTCCACGGTGGCCTTGGCCGTGTCAGGGTCAGGGATTGACCTCACAGTGTTCCCTCCCTCTCTCCTCCACCGTCCCACCCTCGCAGTCTCCATCGAGGACATTCAGGAGGTGCGAATGGGGCGCCGCACAGAGGGTCTGGAGAAGTTCGCCCGTGACGTGCCCGAGGACCGCTGCTTCTCCATCGTCTTCAAGGACCAGCGCAATACACTAGACCTCATCGCCCCATCGCCAGCGGACGCCCAGCACTGGGTGCTGGGGCTGCGCAAGATCATCCACCACTCGGGCTCCATGGACCAGCGGCAGAAGCTTCAGCAGTATCCTTCTGGTGGCAGCGGGTCCAGGCCTGGTTTGTGGTTATCCCAGGGCAACCTGGGTAGGAAGGTGGTTTAGTTACTTCGGGCTGCCATAACAAAATACCATGAATTGGGTGGCTTAAACACCAGAAATGAATTTTCTCATGGTGCGGAGGCTGAAAGTCCAAGCTCAGGGTCCAAGCTCAGGTCGGAGCCTGCTGAGGGCTGCCTCCTTTGCTGACCATCTTCTTGCTGTGTCCTCGCATGGTGGGGGGACACAGAGAGCAGGTTCTCTGCCATCTCTTCTTGTAAGGGCACTAATCCTATCGTGAGGGCCTCACCCTCATGAACTCATCTAAACCAAATTATCTTCCAAAGCCTCGCCTCCAGATAGCATCACATTGCGTGTTAGGGCTCCAACATATAAATTTTGGCGGGTTGGCGAGGGGTATGCAATTCAGTGGGGAAGCGGGGAAGGTACATGAAGGCCTCTTCGGTCTAGTCTGACCCTAGTGCCAACAGCTCTGCTGCTCCCTGATACACCCTGTGTCCCCCTCTGTCCCCAGTATGGAGTTGGGAGTCTGGGGAGCCTGACAGAGCAGCCTGCTGCAATGGGAGACCAGTCTTAGGGATTTTAATCATTTTTTTTTTTTCCCACACCCCCCCGCCTTAATCATGTTTTCTGGAGTTACTACACGATTTCCCTCTGGGAGTTGGGAGGCCACGGTGCCTTCCTGTGCCATTCTTTGGGGAATGATCAGGTACCCTGGGTCTGGTGTGTAGGTCAGCCTGTGGGCTTAAAACAAATTAACTTCAACCTTTAGTTACACAGTGACACCCTGGCTTGTGATTCAACGTGGTCAGGCTTCTGGCGTGGACGGATTAGGGTGGAGCCAGCTCTCCATTTTTTATGGCAGCTTTATTGAGGTATCATTCACATACCCTATGATTAACCCATTTAAAGTGCGGAACCTGATTCAGTGCTTTTTAGTATATTCAGAGTCGTGCACCCATCACCACAATCAATTTTCGTGCATTTCCATCACCCCAGAAAGAAACCCTGTACCCCTAGCAGTCACTCCCCACCTCACCTCGACCCCCAGCCCCAGCCCTCTGCTCATCTACTTCCTGCCTCTATACCCTTGCCTGCTCTGGGCATGTCACAGAAACGGAATCACAGAGTCTTTTGTGACTGGCTTCGTTCATTTAGCATGATGTTTGTGTGTTCATTCATGTTGCAGCCTGTCAGTACTTCATTCCTTCTAATTGTCTAGTAATATTCTGCCGTGTGGATAGACCACGTTTTATTTATCGCCTCACCAGGTGGTGGACATTTAGATTGCTTCCGATTCTGGGCTTTGATGAAGAATGCTGGTATTAACCTTCCTGTGTAAGTTTTGGTGTGTATATGTGTTTTCATTTCTCTTGAACTGCTGGGTCATATGGTAACTATGTTTAACCTTTTGAGAAACTGCCAAACTGTTTTCCCAACAGGCTACACCAATTTACACTCCCACCAGCAGTCAGTGAGGGTTTCAGTTTTCTATGTCCTTGACAACATGACATCTGTCCTTTTGATTATAGACACCCTTGTGGGTATGAAGTGGTATCTTATTGTGATTTTGATTTGCACTTCCCTAATGATTCATGATATTGAGCATTTTTTTCATGTGTGTTTATGTATCTTCTTTGGAGAAATATCCATTCAGGTCCTTTGCCCATTTTTTGGATCATTTGTCTTTTTATTATTGAGTTGTAAGAGCTCTTTATATATTCTAGATACAAGTGTTTTATGAGATTTATGCTTGCAAATAATTTGTCCATTCTGCGGGGTGTCTCTTTCTCGATGGGTCTTTTTTTAGGCTGGAAAAGTGAAACAGTGAGAGTGAAGAAGGAACAAAGAAATCGGGAGCCAATTGTGAACAATTAGTTGTAAACCTCCTGCACTTACACCAGCCTCTTGATATTCTTTGAAGCACAAAAGTTTTTTGTCTTGATGAAGCATAATTCGTATACTTTTTTAAGGTTGTTTTTTGGCATCATATCTAGGAAGGCTTTGCCTGATCCAAAGGGCTGGGGTTCCAGCAGTGAGCCCCGGCACCTGGCCTGAATTCTCAGTTTTATTCTGTGGTCTGTACATCTGTTCACCACTACCACCATGTTTTGGTTTCTGTAACTTTGTAGTAAGTTTTGAAATCAGGAAGTGTGAGTGCGCTAAAGTTGTTTATTTTTTTGTTTTTCGTTTTTTCCAATATTGCTTTAGCTATTCTAGGTCCTTTGAATTTCTATATGAATTTTAGGATTAGCTTGTCAATTTCTGCAAAGAAGCCAGCAGAATTTTGATAGGGATTGTACTGGATGTGGAGATCAATTTGGAGCATATTTCCAGTTTAATAATGGCGGCCTGTAACGTCTGATCCATGAGCATGTAACGTCTTTCCATTTATTTATATCTTCTTTTTTTTCAACAGTGCCTTATGGTTTTCCAGGTTTTATACTTAAACAATTTCTTTAAAAGCATTTTATTCACTTTGCTGCTACTGTAAATGGAATTGTTTTCTTAATTTCACTTTCAAATTTTTCATTGCTGGTGTATATCCACTCCTTAGGGGACACATTTGGAGCCCTGTTAATTTCCTTTTCTGTGTGTTTTTGAGCATGTGAAAGACTTTTAAGTGTTACTTCTCAATGCCACATCTGCCTTATTGTGAGCTTTTTAAAAAGCCCAGTTCTGTGGCATTTTTGTCATAGCCACACCTTTGGCAGAGTGTTGACCTTGGACAATCTCATGCCCTCTGCAGAGTCCTGCTGCCCAGACCTTAAGATCATAAAGCCATTGTACCTGCTGAATAGCCTTCAGCACACGAATCTTGTGCTTGGCTGGACCATTCTGAACTTGATTTTTTTCACCTGGCTTTCTGTCATAATTATTCTTTTCCACTTATATATCCATATATATAAAATTTGGAAAACATATATACGTTAGAATGGTTATAAAAATCCACCTCTTTCAGAAGCTTCTGATATTTGCATTTTCCTTCTAATATTTTTTCTGCAATTTATTTATGTGTCTTTTTGAGACAGGGTCTCGCTCTCTTGCCCAGGCTTGAGTGTGGTGGCATGATTACGGCTCACTGAAGCCTCAAACAATCCTCCCTCCTCAGTCTCCCGAGTAGCTGGGACTACAGGTGCGTGCTACTATGCCTTGCTAATTTTCGTAATTTTTGTAGAGATGGGGTTTTGCCATGTTGCCCAGGCTGGTCTCAAACTCCTGAGCTCAAGCGATCCACCTGCCTCAGCCTCTCAAAGTGCTAGAACTAGAGAGCCACTGAGCCCAGCCTTTTGGCATTTTAATTTGCCTAATGATGTATCTGCCAAAAATAGTGGAAGTCATACATTTGTAGCCCATTTTCTGTGTAACATATCATAATTATTTCCATAAACAGCTTTAATGACTATATAATGTTCCACTGAGTGGATGCACTATAAATTAGTGATCCATTTCTTTCTTTTCTTTTTTTTTTTTGAGATGGAGTCTCGCTCTGTCACCAGGCTGGGTGCAGTGACGCGATCTCGGCTCACTGCAACCTCCAACTCCCTGGTTAAGTGATTTTCCTGCCTCAGCCTCCCTAGTAGCTAGGATTATGGGCACACGCCACCATGCCCAGCTAATTTTTGTATTTTTAGTAGAGACGGGGTTTCACCATGTTGGCCAGGATGGTCTCGATCTCCTGACCTCGTGATTTACCCGCCTTAACCTCCCAAAGTGTTAGGATTGCAGGCGTGAGCCACCACGTGCGGCTGATCCATTTCTTCAGTGTTGGATATTTATTATTTTATATTATATGTTGGAAACCAGCCCCGGTGGCCCACATCGGTAATCCCAGCACTTTGGGAGGCCAAAGCGGAGGATTGCTTGGGCCTAGGACTTTGAGACCAGCCACCTGGGCAACATAGGGAGACCCTGTCTCTACCAAAAAAAAAAGCCAGGCGTGGTGATACGGTGCACACCTGTAGTGGGAGAATCACTTGAGCCTCAGTGGTCAAGGCTGTAATGAGCTGTGATTGTGCCACTGCACTCCAACCTGGAGGACCGAGTGAGATCTCACCGCAAAAAACAAAAAAGAGAGCTAGGATATGCTTGGAATGTGAATAGTACGTATCCCGAGGTGATAGACTATGGGGGGTCTGTTTGCTTGTTTACTTTTCTGCATTTTCTTAATTGTCTACAGTGGGCCCTTTTTTAGTGAGAAAAGAACTGTTTTTAAGAATTTGAAAGGTTTGGCTGGGAGCAGTGGCTCACACCTGTAATTCCAGCACTCTGGGAGGCTGAGCTCGGTGGATCACCTGAGGTCAGGAGTTCGAGACTAGCCTGGCCAACATGGTGAAATACCATGTCTAATAAAAATACAAAAAATTAGCTGGGCTTGGTGATGGGCATCTGTGATCCCAGCTACTCAGGAGCTGAGGCAGGAGAATCGCTTGAACCCAGGAGGTGGAGGTTGGAGTGAGCTGAGATCACACCAGTGCACTCCAGCCTGGGTGACAGCACCAGACTCCATCTCAAAAGAAAAAAAAATTGAAAGGTTTAAAAAACAGCAAATAGGAAAAAGCCCTTAATGGGATGTAACATTTTCCTCTGAAGAGGCCACTGAAACATGGATGTGTCGTAGGTCAGGCTGCAGGGAGCTGTGGCTATAGGTGGCTTCAGATGGAACCATCTGTGGCTCTGGCTGGGACCTTGGTGGGTTCCAGGATTCCTGGGTTCTTTCCTTACATCTTGCCCAGCTGGATTCACTCCTGCTTGCGAAAAGCTGACAAAAACAAGGACAACAAGATGAGCTTCAAGGAGCTGCAGAACTTCCTGAAGGAGCTTAACATCCAGGTGGATGACAGCTATGCCCGGAAGATCTTCAGGGTGAGGCAGGAGCGGGGGCAGGGCTGCCTGCCCGTGGGACCCTTGCTGGCCCAAGGCCTGCTCTGAGCCCAGCCAACTGTCTTGGCTCTGCAGGAGTGTGACCGCTCCCAGACAGACTCCCTGGAGGACGAGGAGATCGAGGCCTTCTACAAGATGCTGACCCAGCGGGCGGAGATCGACCGCACCTTCGCCGAGGCCGCGGGCTCAGGGGAGACTCTGTCGGTGGATCAGTTAGTGGCGTTCCTGCGGCACCAGCAGCGGGAGGAGGCGGCAGGGCCCGCGCTGGCCCTCTCCCTCATTGAGCGCTATGAGCCCAGCGAGACTGGTGAGAGCAGTTGCAGGGTGGCCGCACTGGGCCTGGGCCGGGAGACCCCTGGGGAGACTGCAGCCAGAAAGGAGGGAGCGGAGCGGGGAAGGGGCGGCCTCAGCCAGCCCCGGCCCCTGCTCAGCACTTGCCTGTCTGGGTGAGAGCCAGCAGATGAGAGACAGGACCCCGGCATCCCCGCCCTTCTCTGGTCCTCTTTGCCTCTTGGCACCTCCTTCAGGGGGCTTTGAGGACCCTTCTTCAGGAAACGAGAGAGGTGGCTGAAAGCAGATGCCATTCCTGCTTCCTTTTCTGTGCTCATTCTGAGCCCAGCTTTGAGATATACCAGAGCAGAGAAGACAGGGCCCTGCTCTGGAGCTCCAGTCTGGGGGTACAAAAGAGGGGGAGATGACACTGTCCTCAGGGGCCTTAGAGTGTGCAGACGGGGAGGAGGAGGAGACAGGGCCCCACTCTGGAGTAGCCACAGTCTGGTCTTGAGCTGCAGACTTATCCTAATTCCAAGAGCTCTGGAAGACTGGCTCGGGCCAGGCAGGCAAGCGGGGTCAGAGGGCCCCTCCGTCCAGATGGGTGGGCACCCAGGCGAGCCTGCTGGAGGCTGGCTCTGACTGGCAGTGGCCTCTTCCCTCCCAGCCAAGGCGCAGCGGCAGATGACCAAGGACGGCTTCCTCATGTACCTACTGTCAGCCGACGGCAGCGCCTTCAGCCTGGCACACCGCCGTGTCTACCAGGACATGGGCCAGCCGCTCAGCCACTACCTGGTGTCCTCTTCCCACAACACCTACCTGCTGGAGGACCAGCTTACCGGGCCCAGCAGCACTGAGGCCTACATCCGGTGCTGCCCAGGGAAGCCTTGGGGTGGGAGTCTGGGTGGGACCCAGGACAGGACCTGGAGGGTCCTAGCTGCCACGCTCCCCACAGGGCACTGTGCAAAGGCTGCCGCTGCCTGGAGCTGGACTGCTGGGACGGGCCCAACCAGGAACCCATCATCTACCATGGCTACACTTTCACTTCCAAGATCCTCTTCTGCGACGTGCTCAGGGCCATCCGGGACTACGCCTTCAAGGTGGGCGTGCCCCTGGCCGGCGAGGAGTGGGCTGCTAGGGGTGGCCAGCCCTCCTAATGTGCCCTTGGGCCTCCAGGCGTCCCCCTACCCCGTCATCCTGTCCCTGGAGAACCACTGTACCCTGGAGCAGCAGCGCGTGATGGCCCGGCACCTGCACGGCATCCTGGGCCCCATGCTGCTGAACCGACCGCTGGATGGGGTCACCAACAGCCTGCCCTCCCCCGAGGTGTGTGGTGGGGAGGGGGGTACCCGGGGGGAGGGCGGGGAGCCTGGCCAAGAGGGCAGGTGTGTCTTGACCAGTTGCCCCTCCACCCCTAGCAACTGAAGGGGAAGATCCTGCTGAAGGGGAAGAAGCTGGGGGGGCTCTTGCCCCCTGGAGGGGAGGGTGGCCCCGAGGCCACTGTGGTGTCAGATGAAGACGAGGCTGCTGAGATGGAGGATGAGGCAGTGAGGAGCCGCGTGCAGCACAAGCCCAAGGTTTGAGGAGGAGCTGTGGGGCGGGGCAGCCGGGCCTCCCCCCTCCCCTGGGAGGTCTGCCTTGACTCAGTTCTCTGTGGCTGCCACTCAGACCCTCTGCCCCACTCTCTCTGTCTGTCTCCCTCTGTCTCTCTGCACCTGGGTTTCTGGCTTTCTCAGTGCCTACCCTGCCCCAACCTCTGAATCTAACCCGGGCCTCCCCGTGGCCCCCAGGAGGACAAGCTCAGGCTAGCGCAGGAGCTCTCTGACATGGTCATTTACTGCAAGAGCGTCCACTTTGGGGGCTTCTCCAGTCCTGGCACCCCTGGGCAGGCCTTCTACGAGATGGCGTCCTTCTCGGAGAACCGTGCCCTTCGACTGCTCCAAGAATCAGGTGAGGCCTGGCCTCGCCCCGCTCCCCTGCTCTGCCACAGAGAACTGGCAGGGCAGGGCTCGGCCTCACCAGGAGGCCCCCACTGCCGACTGAGCCACAGCTCCCCTCAGGAAACAGCTTCGTCCGCCACAACGTGGGGCGCTTGAGCAGAATCTACCCGGCCGGATGGAGAACAGACTCCTCCAACTACAGCCCCGTGGAGATGTGGAACGGGGGCTGCCAGATCGGTATGGGCCGGCCGGGGCTGGAGGAGGTTGGGAGGAGGGTTTCAGTCCTGAGGCCTGGAGCCTCGAGGGCCATGCAGTGGAGCTCTGAGGACCAAGCACGGTCAAGTACAGGGAGCTGCTGCTGTCAGTCTGGAAATACCTGCCCACCAGCAAGTGTGACTGAAACCTCATTAGCACACGACACCAGAAAGGGAAGGGGTGGTTAGCATGGTGGGTCACTGAGGGTGGCAGGAGGGCAGCAGGCATCGGCGTGATGCCAACTCACTGTGACCCTAGGCCTCAGTGTACCCGGGCAGGCTGTGCTCTAGGGCCCCAGGGCCAGCCCACAGCCTGCGACTGCTCTGTCCTGCCTGCAGTGGCCCTGAACTTCCAGACCCCTGGGCCAGAGATGGACGTGTACCAGGGCCGTTTCCAGGACAACGGGGCCTGTGGGTACGTGCTGAAGCCCGCCTTCCTGCGAGACCCCAATGCCACCTTCAACCCCCGTGCCCTGGCTCAGGGGCCCTGGTGGGCACGGAAGCGGCTCAACATCAGGGTACGCCGGACCCCGGAGGGACAGGTGCCCATGGTCCCCTTCCCCTCACTGGCTCCTGAACTGTCCATTGTCCCCTGCCTTTCCTCAGGTTATCTCAGGGCAGCAATTGCCAAAAGTCAACAAGAATAAGAATTCAATCGTGGACCCCAAGGTGACAGTGGAGATCCACGGCGTGAGCCGGGACGTGGCCAGCCGCCAGACGGCTGTCATCACCAACAATGGTAGGTGCTGGGCCGGGCTGGGCCGCTGGGGCTGCTGGTCATGCTGTTGATACGGTGCCTGTCCTCCCCTAGGTTTCAACCCATGGTGGGACACGGAGTTTGCATTTGAGGTAGTTGTGCCTGACCTTGCCCTTGTCCGCTTTGTGGTGGAAGATTACGACGCCTCCTCCAAGAACGACTTCATTGGCCAGAGTACCATCCCCTTGAACAGCCTCAAGCAAGGTGAGTGTCAAGAGGAGGGGACGGCCAGGGCGGTAGAAAGCAGGGCCTGGCATCTCTTGGGCTAGGGCTGGCTGTCCCTTGAAGCATCCCCCAGAGTGACCAGAACTTGGTGTTCCCTCCTGCCTGTCCACCCGCCAGGATACCGCCATGTCCACCTTTTGTCTAAGAACGGGGACCAACATCCGTCAGCCACCCTCTTTGTGAAGATCTCCCTCCAGGACTAGACTGGGGGAAGCCAGTGGGGTCCAGCCAAGGGCCAGGGCTGGCTGCTCCCCGCTTCTTGCTCGGGTTAGGCCCCCAGACTGCCTTCAGCTCTAACATGGTGTCTGGGAGCTGTCCTTCATTCCGTTAGGGACGACGCTGCAGCCTTCCCACCCTGCGGCCGGCCCATGGTCCCAGGTTTTTATAAAAATCACGATAAGATTAAGCCTTGTGGTCTCTTTACCTGGATGCCAGAAAATCCCCTGTGAAGTGTGTGTGTCTGTGGCCCCCCATGTTCTTGAGTGCTGGAGCCCCAGCACCTCACTCTCTACCATGCTCGCACACACTTGAGTGGGGTAAGGGGGGATCTGGAGACACCAACGAGAAACAAATCCCTCTGAGGGGCGACACCAAGAGCTCACCCCTGCCAGCCCCGGAGGCCCCTTCCCCTGAGACGTAGACCTGCTGAGTGGCCCCAGCTGGAAAAAACACATACCACATCCTGTATGGACAGCCCGCTTTTACTGACAAGCAGAGGATGAGCAGAAGCCTCTGAGGGACGTGGGAGCAGGGCGTCCCCAGCCTCGTAGGTATGTTGGGGTGGGGGGCCTGGGCTCAGAAGAAGCCCAGCTGCTTTTTCTCCTGCCGCTGTCTCCACGTGGCCATGCTGTAGAATTCCTCCTTGGATTTCCCAAAGATATCTTGGAAGTCAGAGTCTGAGAGATAGAACTGGGGGAGGTAGAGGGGAGGGTGTCACCCAGGGCAGCTGCCTACCACCAGGGGATCCTACCTCGGGCTCCTCCAGCTCAGTGGCAGATGCACCAGTGCTGAGGCAGTGAGGGTCAGGGGGTCTCAGGTGCCCACCTCCCTGCGGGCAGGGTCCACGCCCTCTGGCAGGTCCTCAGCGGCCTGGTGCATCAGTTGCTCCCGGGGGAGGGCCCCGTTGATCGAGGCTCTGGTGCTGCTGACAGAGGTGCTGACGCCACCCAACTTGGGGCCCCGCATCAGCTCATTCCTGGAGCTGTCCTGGGAGCCCTTGAGGGCCTGCAGGGCCATGGCACCTGCCCTGCCATCGCCTGGCCATCTGGATAGCCGGAAGCTGTTGACTTCCTGTCCAGAGAGGAGCCTCAGGCTGGGGAAGATGGGGACTCGGTAGCCCACAGGGAGGCTGCACTGAACCCACAGGCCTCTCCCCTCCCTCTGCAGCCCCTCCCACCTACCAGGGCCTGGCACTTCCCCTGCCCATCAGGACCATGCTGTCAGCGCCCAGGCCCCTGCGGGGAAGCCTGGGGCCCCAGGACTCACTGCCGTTATCTCAGAGATGGGCGATGCTGTTCCCGGGCTGCCCTCCAACACTTCCTTGTGGGACGGGTCGGGCTAGAGCAAGAATCGGGCAAGTATCAGGGCAGGAGGAGGGGGAACCAGTGGGACTAAGGAGGGGCCTGAGGACAAGACCAGGTCTCTCGCACATACTGGCAAGCCCCAGCCTGAGCAGTGCCGCCTCCTTCCCTCAGCCCAGGTCCGGCCCCTCTCCCCCCAAATTAATTAGAGTAGAGCTGGGGTTTTCAGGTCTCACTCACGGTCCACTTGTAGGGGTCCCAAGTGAAGAACCAGCCAGTGAAGGTGGGAGGTTCGTGGCCCTGCTTGACCAGCACGATGGGTGTGGCCAGGCTCCTCCCTGCTGGGTGTGCCTTCAGGTACTCCTGGCCCCAGGCCACCGCCTCCTTCCATGCACCTGCAGCGCCCCCAAGCCACAGGAAGATCTAGGCCACAGAGGGGGCCTGACGTTTGGCATGGCGGGCTGCCCAGAGCTGACCCCTCCCTGTCCATCAGACGTCCCAGACAGGACCCCACATACCCATCCCTGTCCAGACCCACCCAGCAAGGGGCCTCACCCACACGCTGAACACACAAGACGGTCACGGGAATGCATGCATGCACATATTCAATCCACAAAATTTTTTTTAAAAAGACGGGGTTTCACCATGTTGGTCAGGCTGGTCTTGAACTCCCGACCTCAGGTGATCCGCCCGCCTTGGCCTCCAAACTGCTTGGATTACAGGCGTGAGCCACCGCGCCCAGCTTAATCCACAAATTTTTCTTGTGTGATTTACCTGGAGATCAATCCACAAATATTTATAAAGCACCTACTGTATGCCAAGCATTGGTCTGGCTTTGGGGATTCAACAATGAAAGAAAATGGACAAAAATCTCTGCCCTCTAGAGGTTTTGTGAGGGAGCAAATCACGTGTATGTCTGGGGAAAAGTGTCCTAACAGGAAGAAACCACCAGTGTAAAAGCCCCGAGGTGGCCGCGTGCCTGGCACGTTCAGGGAACACAAGGAGGCTGCTGTGGCTGCCGCAGAAGCAGGGAGGGGGAGGAAAGGGGGTCAAAGAGTTGGGGCTGGCCAGGTCACGCAGGGCTGGGGTAAGGGCTCTGGGTTTGGTCTGAGTGAGATGGGAGCACGCAGCTTCACCAATTCAAACAGTGCTGGTGACACACACACATCCACTGTTGTCAGACAGCTGCACACACAACAGCACTGTCTGTCTGCACAGCCCCACAAACAGCCTTCTGTCACTCAGCCACAGCTGGTCACAGTCTCTCACACACACACTCACCAGTTACCACTGGTCTGGCCAGTTCTAGCATCATGTGACCTTACAGTCACGACAAAGTATCACAAGTGCACAAAGGCAAACGCTCACACCAAGCCACACACGTGATGAGATTGGGGTTCCACTCAGTCACCTGCAGCATTGACACAAGCTCGGCCACGGGCGCTGTCGTGTGTGTGGAGTCACACACGATACAAATACAGTTACCCGAGTCCCAACGCACTCCTGTCTCCCGCAGTCTCGCTGCCGCCACCTGATGACGCCCTCATCTGTGGTCTCAGAGGCACTGCAGTGAGACTCATGCAGACTCACCCAAAGCCCTATGTACACAGTCAGAAGGCTACATACAGACACACCCCCGTTCACAGCCCCACCAGGCAGGGGTAGCCTCCTTACCTCCTGCCAAGTGTCCAGTAACATGACGTCATACTGGCCCAGGTCCTCCTGGCTAAAGAACACCACTTCTGCAAGGACCAGGCAGCCCATCTGGCTGGAGCACTCAAACAGTCGTGGCTGGACGCTTGGGACCTCCTCAGGGAGTCTGGCCAGCAAGAACAGCAAGGCTGTGAGCCACGCAGAGGGCCACACCGGCCTGTGGCACATGTACCCCACCCCAGGGGGCTGGAAGCCACTTCTCGGGAGTGGGAGGCCTGGGCCCTCCTGGAGCCCCACGATTCCACTCCTGGAGCACTCTGCTCTGGGTGCAAGGTCCCTCTCTGCTCATGGAGAAAGCTCTGGCCCTCCCAGCTGTGATGCAAGCTGCCCATGAATTTCCCAGGAGAGGGCTGCAGGGGAAGGGGAGGGCCTGAGCTGCAGTCTCGCCCTCCCTGGGATGGTAGGAACTCCTTGACCCACCCCTGGCAGAGATCAGGTCTCCAGCCCAAGGTGGAAGGAGGAAAGGCAGGCTGGGAGGAGACAGGAGTACTGAGCTCAGGAGAACTGGGGGCAGTGCAGTGCATAAACCAAGCCCCACAGACAGGCCAAGAGCAACGTGGACTCAGCTTCCTCCTCCCCTTGCCTCACTCCAACTTCCTATACAGACCCTGTCTGCAGACACATGACACCCCGAATACACCTGTTCTTGCACCTCCACACGCACTGTATACCCACACGTCATATGACACCATAGATGCGCACACTGGGCACCGTGACCGCTGGGGACTGTAGGGTGGGGAAGGTGCTTTATCTCCTGGCTCAGGACCAAGACCGTGCAGGGAGGAGATGCTGCCAGCAGAGGGCGCCACTTCCCCACCCTCCCCAGCATCATCCAGACCCAAGTTACTCAAGCCTGGGCGTGAAGGGCGGGCTGTGCTCCTGGGATCCTCTGTGAGGGGGAAGCTTAGAGTCCTCGGTCCTAGTCTTGTCTCTCCAGCTGTGTGTGTGAACCCCAGTCACCCATCCTCTCTGAGCCTCAGTTCCTCCTCTGGGTAAGAACACTCTCCTCCCAACCCTGTTACCTCTTGTTGCTGGGGTAGGGGGCCCGGCCTCCCAGGGCCTCCCAGAAATGGGGAGGCTCCTGACCCTCCAGCACCGTTTCCTCGTTCTTCTTGGAAATGACAGTGACCGCCACCCGCGCCATCTCACGCTGATCACCATTACAGCCCTAGCAGGCAAAGAGATGGCTCAGCCCTACATGAGGAGGGGTCTCACCTCCAGCCCCATATCCCGTTCACAGGGTGTATGGGGGGTACCAGGCCCAAGTTACAGGAGGCCTAAGCTGGTGGCAGGGCACCAGTGAACATGGCATCTCCTCACCCTCCAGGCCTGTGTCCCTAGCTCATCTGGATCACAGGGTCTGGGACCCTCCCGGGGTGTCCAGAGCATGGGATGGGAGGCCTTCAGGCTTAGAGGGTCATAGTTTATGCTGAAAATTAGAGAAAACTCCAGCAAACTGACATAGGCCTCCCCTTTTCCCAAGAGACCTGGGAAGTGACATGCCCCGTGCTCCAGGGAGTAAGGAGGGGAGGACCTGGCTCTGCCTGTCACTTTGTAATTTTCCCCGAGTTCCAGAGGAGACACTGTGTCTTCTTCTCCTCCCCCTTTCCCCCATTGGTCTATCTGAGGCTAGACTCAAAGTCTGCATCCCCCGTGGAAAGGACCACCCCCCCGCCTGGCACCACTACCTCTGGGCATGAGTCAAGTGGTCGGTGCTGTGGGTACCTTCCCAAACCAGAGGTAGCAGACGCCGGCTATGACCAGCAAGAAGACGTCATTGGAGTTGAGGGAGGCGGCACGAGCTGGCACCTCCACAGTCCTGGTGCTGTAGCTGTCGGCGCCTTGCACGTGGAAAAGCCTCGTGGTGGGTGCTGACTGTCCCCTTCCATGGTGCCCGGCTCTCTCCTATGGAAGAGTAGGGCCTCAGGTTGGGGCAAGGGCTCCCAGGGACCCCTTCCTGTCCCACTGTGGGACATACTGCCTCAAGGCTCAGGGACCCTTGCTTGAAGCCACCAAGGCCCTCACTGGTGACTTCACGTGAGGAGTAGAGGACCCTCTAGGTGTGGCGGGCAGGAATCCCCTCAGTCTGGGATAGGGACTGGCCCTTTCTAAATGGACCCTTCACCCCATCTCTGAGGGGTCAGAGCACGGGTGCTCAGGCCCTGGAGGTGGAAAGTGGGGACCAGTTTTGCCAGTGTGTGACCCCAGGAAGCCCCTGGCTCCCTTTCAACTCAACTTCCTCATCTGACTCTGGGACTGGGGAGAGAAACTCAGGCAGGGCTAACCTTGGAGCTCCTGGGACAAGCTTGGACAAGCTCAGGGAAACCAGGGATAAGCAGGCCCCAGGCCCAAAGGAAGGTGCTGAGGAGTGTGCAGGGGCCATGGCCCACGGAGAAGCGGGAAGGCCGCAGCGGCGAGGTGAGCCCTACCTGGAAGACCACCAGCTGGCCCTGGAAGATGGCGAGGAAGTGGGGGGGCTCGCTCCCCATGGTCACGTGCTCCTGCACTAGGGCGCCGCGGTACATGGCGTCTAGCTCCTCAGCGTTGCTGTTCAGGGCCTCGATCTCGTCTGCGGTGGCCTGGTGGCCCTGCAGGTAGGGCGGTGAGGGCCTGGCCCAGCTCTCCCATCTCACTCTCAGAGCCCAGCCCTTGGGCTTTAAGGTGAGTGCCGCCTCCCTCAGGCCGGCGCACCTGCCACAGGTACAGGATGTACTGGACGCGGCCCAGCCTCTGGTATGTGTAGAGCACGAGGTAGCAGTTGCCTGCACACAACTGTCCGTGATGCTTGGGGTCCACGGGCTGCCTGCGCAAGTCCTGCATGCACCACACCTGGGGAACAGGGCACCAATGGGCACAGGTGGCGGCTCTCCCTAAACCAGCCCACCCCTCCTGCATCTAGCTGGAAAGCTCTCCGCAGCCTCCGAGGCCCACCCTCAGCTCCAGGCCCATTTCAGGCTTTGGGCTGGGCGTGTGCAAGGATCTGCAGGCGACCCTTTCTCCATGGACCCCTGAAACCCACCACACGTGGGAGATGGACCCGATCCCAGCCACATGCCCAGCCCTAGTCCCGACTCCACCAGCCACAGCCCTGGCTAGGAGCAGTTGCTCACAGCTGCTTGCTACTCAGGCCAGGGTAACAGAAGCTGGGCGGAAAGGGAAGTCTTGGAGCTCTTGAATGAGTTCCCTTTTTCAGGTGTCATTTAGAAAACACAAAGCCTGTTCAAAGACTGAAGGGAACACACCGCCTCACATCGGTCAGTGTGGTTTCTTCTTCCTGTGGGTGGCTGAGCCTGGAGCCAGGTAGACTCTGGTCAAATCCCAGGTCGGCCCTGCGTTGGCAGTGACATCGTTTCAAGCTTCAGGTCTTTCCCACCTGTATATTGGGGATGGTGACGCCTCTCTTACTTCACCTCTGCACGGCAGGAGACAATGCCTGGGTGTCCTTTCCCCCCTAGACCCTGGCAGTTGTCCCTGGGGAGCTGCCCTCCAGACCAGAGCAGCCAGAACCCTGCCTTTCACAAAAGGGGCTGACTCGATCACAGGCTGCCTAAGAGTGGCACTTACTGGGCAGCCAGGCCCCTTGGCTCAGGCCCTCTCTCTGCCTGCCTGTCCACTGCCTGCCAGGAGGATCCCCTTCCTGACTCTGTTCTTGGCTCCTGAGTCCTGGAGTTCTCTTTCCCTCTCCCTCGCCCTCCTCTCTGCTTTCCTGTCTCCGTCTCCCATTCCTGTCTGGCTCTCCATCTCGGTGTATATCCCATCTCTCCCTGACTCCTCCTCCTCTCCTGTACCCCACTGCTCCCTGCTCTTCCTCCACCCATCTCCTCCCTTCCCTCTGTCTCCTCCTCATCCCCGGTCCTTCCCAGTCTTTGCTTCTCTCTCTCTCTCTTTGTGCTCCCTTCTCTGTCCTCTTTCCCTGCTCCCCACCCCTCTCCCTTGTTGCATTTCCTCTTGTCTCAGTCTCTTCACTCATTGCTTCTGTCCATCCATATTAGAGCAAAGGAAAAAGGAAACCTTGCAATTTTCTCTGACCTCCACCTACCTCGAGAACTGGGAGCCCTCACATAGGCCCAGCAGTTCTGTTCCCACAATTTCACAGCATCCCAATATCAGCCTTGGGGCCAGATGGGACAACAGTTTCTGCCCCCATTTTATTTACAAACTAGGGCCTAAAAAATTCAGGGCTCTGCTAGGGGGTCAGCCAACAAGTCAAGATGTAACCCCACCCTATACAGAGCCTGGAAGTGGCCCTCAACCTCTGCGTCTCGCAGAACGCTGGGCTGGGACGGGATGAGTGGTTGACAGTGTATGGCTGTGAGTTAGGGTTGGGTGTGCGGAGCTGTGATTATGTGTGATCATGTGTCTGTGTTGTTGTGTCTCTGTGGGTGGTTGATGGTTGTGACTGTGGTCATGTCTGATGTAGAGTTTTTGCAGCTACGTGTTTGCAGTTGTGTACTTGGCTATGATTGTGTGGCTGTGATTATGTGGTTACAAGGTGTATGTGTGTCTGTATGAGCGTATGTTTGATTTTGTCCTACATGTGACTATAGGGCGAATTTAAGTGTCCAAGTGTTACTGTGCTGTGTGTGTGCCTGTTGCTGTGTATGATTAGGTGTGACTGTATGAACCTCCTGTTAGGAGAGCGTGTAAATGTACATGTGTCCCTTGGTGTTCCTGATTGTGTGTGGATGTGCAGCTGAGTCACTTTAGATAGCAGTGATACCATTCACCTGTAGGCAAAGCTTACCTCCATGTCCCCATCTTCCCCCAACTAAGCCATTGCCCCTCACCTCCACCTTCCCAGAGCCGTCGTCCACCATCCTGAGCTGGGCGGCTAACTCAGGCTGGCTGTGCAGCTTGCCCACGTCCAGCTTTACATGAGTCAGTTTATCTGAAGGTGGGGCAGTGGTGTCAGTTGCACCTTCTGCCCCATCCCCTCCCACACCATCCCCGCCCCGCCCACTTCTCAACCATCCAGCAAGAGTCCAGGTCCTGCCCGGTCCTCGGCTGTCCACGCCCCTTTCCCCAACCCAAGAAGGTTCTGTCCCACCCCCTCGGGACCCGCCATTTCCTGCCAGGCCCCGCCCCCTCCAGCTCACTCCGCCCACTCACCTGTCCCACCGAGCCGCAGGCCCCGCCCCCTTCATCTTGCTCCACCCACACCCTTCCCGCAGCAGGTTCCTGCCAGGCCCCGCCCCCTCCGGCTCACTCCGCCCACTCACCGATCCTGCCAAGCTGCCGGTTCCTGCTCCGGTTCCTGCTCCGCTTCTCGGACCAAATCCGGAAGAGCTGCTTGAACGCGGCCGACTCGGCGCCGTCGTTCACCACCTCCACGTTGGTGTAGGTCGGGTAGCCCTTGGCCTGGATGAAGCCCTGGGGCGGAAGGCACCGTCAGTCCTGCGATCGAGAGTCCACTGTTCCACTCCCGCCCCCCAGGGACCTACCCTCTGGGACAGCCAAGCTCTGAGAAGCGTTAATTAACCGAGCTCATGACCCACTTAACGAACTGACTTTGTCACCACCGACTTCTCTGAGGTCCCTGAGGGCAGGCAGGGTTCCCTTAGTCCAGGCCTCAGGCAGGACAGGCCAAGTCAACCCTCACGGACCCCAGGCAGAGCCCCGCCTTCCCACCCAGTCCCACCCTGAGAAAGCGGGGCTGCCCAGTCAGTAGGTGCCCCAGGACCTGAAGGCAGGGCCACGTGCCCCTTTTACACATGGTTTCTCAGAGGCCACCTGGTCTTCACTCTCAGGGCTCCCAGGGCGGGGCTACCACCCCTTTAAGACTCCCGCATGGGATGTTTCCCAACTCAAACTCCAGGGTAGGGCTGATTCCTCCCTTAGATCCGGGGCAGTGCTCTGTTCCTCTCAGACGGGGCCCCAGGGCTCACCGCAGCCCGGCTGAAGGCAGCCTTTCTCTCCTGGAGGCTAGACATGCGTCCCTGCCACACATAGATCTTGAAGCCTCCCTGGTCCAGGATGTAGAAGTCCTGGGAGCAAGGGTGGGGCTGGTCAGTAGGTGGTCCCAGTGGGTGGGGAAGGGTGCGAGTGACTGGGGCCAGGCCTTCCTCACCTCCTCCTGCAGCAGGTCCTGGGTCAGTGGGGGGGTCGCCAACTCCAGGACCACCAGGTCTTTGCCCTTCTCATAGACACTACGGGGACAGGAACCCAGGTGTGGCCAGCCCAGCCCCTCCCTGACCTGGCTCCACCCTAGCCTAGCCCCCGGAGAGACAAAAGACATGGGGGCTGGAGCCCTGAGTTGTAGTCTTGACTTTACTGCAGCCTTGCTGTGGAGCTTTAGGCAGCTCCCTGGCCTTGGCAGAGCGCCACAGTCCCTCTGTCAGTACAACAGGTTTCACAGCGAGGCAGCCACACACCATGTAAGAGTAGAGGCTGGAGCCGAGATTGCGCCACTGCACTACAGCCTGGTGACAGTGCAAGACTCCATCTCAAAAAAACAAACAGTACAGGCTGGGCCCACAGTCCACGTGACCTGTTCCAGAAACCCAGCAGCCTTTTCTGGAGGGCTTTGTAGAGGTGCTGTGTTATTGCAGTAGTGATGGACACAGAGTCCTGGACTGCCCCACCCACCCTGCCCACCCCAAGGGTGCTCACTGGTACAGGCGAATATTGGCCTTCTGCAGCTGGTTGATATCCTTGTTGGGCATGGCAGCACGCAGGCTGCCCACCCTGCGGCCTAGCACAGACTCCATGATCTGCATGAGGTCCGGGGCTTTGACCTCATCATCCACCACGCCAATCTGTGCACGACCACCACGTTCCCTGTCCCGGAGGCTGTAGGTCAAGGCCAGCCCCTGCGGGAGAGGACCTGGCAGTCAGGGTGTCACCAGTGTGCCTCCTCACAGCACAGATTTCTCCTGTCACTGCTCAGCTCCCAGAGGCTGGTGGGGAGAAGGGCTGGTGCTCCCTCATCCTGGCATCCAGGGGACACGAACAGTGCAGGGTCTGAACTCAGCTTGGACCTCGTAGGCATTTCTTGGGTTGTGGCAGGCAGACAGCCACACCCAACTCTTAGGGTGTGGAGGATGGGCACTTGGAGGACCATTCTCTCACAAACCCCGTACTCCCAGTTCCTTGGGCAGACACTAACCCGAGCCTTCTCAGAAATGCTGGTCTTGGGCCCATTCCACTGGATCATCATCTTGCCTAGGTCCAACAGGAAGATGTCACCCTTATTAAAGCTGTTCCAGGAGAGCTCCACCTACCAGAACCAGGAGGAGCAGGGAGGGAGACAGGGAGTCATACCACCAGCATCCGCTAGACGGAAGCATGGCTGGGATGTGTCACCTGGTGCATGAAGTTGTATGCATCTGGCTGTACGTAGGCATGTGTGACTAGGCAATGCTGCATTTCACAGGGTGTATGTGACTTATGACACTTCTCAGTGCATGTCTGTACTCTATGTGTACACGTATACAGGTGGGGTGCATCTGTTTATCTTTTGTGTTTGCATATACGCATGTATGTGGGGACATCACATGTAAACAAGTGTGTGTGCTCATGGTGACAGTGTCTACCTATGGATAATGATAGTCTCCAAATAGAGACACTTTTGTGAAAGGCAGTACTTTCAATTATGATGCCAGGATAATAAGAGAAACATGGAACTTCATGGTGTCCCCCAATGCCCCGGGATGTATGGTCACTGGTCTGTGGGTGACAGTGCAGAGCCTATGTGGGATTATCGGTGTGTCACAGGGTTGCCTGTGCAGTCTCACTTGCATACCTCAAGCATTCCCATCACACTGTAGACGTTGTACAACTGAATGTTCATGACACCAAATTCTGGCCAGATAGCAGCAAAATGTTTTGTTCTAATGAAACCAGTATTTTTCTTTAATTTCCTGACAGATGGAAGAAAGGGGTGCTGTGTTCTGATTTGCACAAGGGCACTATATGAACCGGAGGAGCACCCAGGGATAACAGCGGGGACAGTGTGTGCATACGGGTGGTAACGACAGTGTGAGTGAGTGTGAGGTTATGCCCTCCCCCTAAGTTCTGCGCTACCTCTCGCTGTGCTGCTAACAAGGACCATTCATTGGTGCCATATCGTCTGCCCCATCTGCCGAAGTTATTTTTAGAGACATGGTCTTTCTCTGTCACCCAAGTTGCTGGAATACAGTGGTGTCATCATGAATCACTACAGCCTCGAACTCCTGGGCTCAAGCGATCCTCCTGCCTCAGCCTCCCAAGTATCTGTGCCCAAGTTCTTAGTATGTCCATGAGACAGATGCAGAAACAAAAGGTCTGGGGAGCAGTGGCAGAAGTGGGGTAGAAGCCTGGTATCCTCTCTGTTCTGGTTCAAGACCATCTGGGAATGCTGATAGCTCCTTGTCCCCCACATCCTCACCCAATTTCCAACTTCCTTATATTTCAGTACACCCAGTCTGAGCCTATTCCAGAGGTCAAGAGGCTCCCCTGGCAGCCTTACCTCAGTGGCAGACACATGTTTCCTCCCTTTGATGTGCAGCAGTCTCTGGATGTTGAACATGTTCGTCTCCACATGCTTGAGGTCAGATGGCAGACCTCCCTTCCTATAGCTGAGGATGGAATAGCAGGAAGGTATCATGTAAGAACACAGACTGCCATGTACACAAATGATTGCAGATGTGAGCACATGTACGTATGCTCCTGCTTAACACACACATTGGAGTCTGTGTGAACACATGTATGTATAAGCCCATGGGTGCATACAGGACATGAGTGTGCATGTTTCCATGTGTAGTCATGTGGACACATGCATATACGTGTACATGTACATACATTTGGGGCATAGTGTGTATTTGTTTATCCCTGTAAGTCTAGATGTGAGTGAAAGGAAGTCGGCAACAATAGTCTGGGTGTGGTGGCTCACACCTGTAATCCCAGCACTTCGGGAGGCCAAGGCGGCTGGATCACTGGAGGTCAGGAGTTTGAGACCAGTCTGGCCAACACAGTAAAACCTCGTCTTTACTAAAAATACAAAAAACTAGCTGGGTGTGGTGGTGGGTGACTATAATCCCAGCTACTTGGGAGGCTGAGGCAGGAGAATCACTTGAACCCGGGAGGCAGAGGTTGCAGTGAGCCAAGCTCACGCCACTGCACTGCAGCCTGGGTGATGGTGAGAGACTCCATCTCAAAAAAAAAAAAAAAAAAGTGGGCGACAGCATATGTGTGTGTAGGTGACCATGGATATTCACACATGTCCATCTACACAGGTGGACATACATGGGGTGGTATGTGTTTCTGCATCTGCACATATGCCTGTGTGCATGTGTTCATGTATATACTACATGCATGGATTAGGTTCAACTGTATGGAATGGAAATGATCAAATAACAGCAATTTCCTCTATGTCCAAATGTACTGCAAGTGTTAATTTAAAAAACCTGTGAAGCAATTTACAGCAAAAGATATGTTCCTACCAGCACTGTAACAGAAAAGCAAACTCAAAACAACACTGGTGTCTGCTCCTAGGTATATACCAAGGGAAATGAAAGCCTGAGCTTGTATACAAATGTTCACAGAAAAAGGTTCATAACAGCCCAAAAGTGATAACAACCCAAAAGTCCATTACGTGATGAATGGATAAAACATGGTATCTTAATAACATGCAATATTACTTGGCAATAAAAGGAATAACACACGCCACAACATAGATAAACCCGAAGATAGTGCGCTGAGCAAAAAGAGCCCGTCAGGGAAGAGCACTTGTTGGATGATTCCATGTCTACGACACGCCCAGAAGAGGCAAATGGATAAACAGGAAGTAGATGAGTGGTTGCCGAGGGCGGAGGATGGGGGTGCTGGAGGGAAATGAGGAGTGACTGCAAAGGGGTGTGGGGCTTCTTTCCAGGGTGATGAAAATGTTCTACAGTTGACGGTGGTGATGGTTGCACACATCTGTTAAAAATCGCTGACAGGTATGTGTACTTTAAATGGGTGAATGGTGTGGCATATGAGTTGCATCTCAATAAACGTGTTACCCAACCCCTCCCTCCCGGCGTTCCCCATTCAGGGATGTGGACGTCGGCCCTCCCAAGACTGCCCCAGCCTAGGCACCGACTCCACGGCTCCGTCCCGCACTCACATGATTCCCGGGCGGAAGTAGCTGCGGAAGCAGTCGGACTCGTGGGCCTGCGCCTCGCGGTGCAGCACGGTCAGGGCCCCCCGCTCCTCCTGCAGGCGCTGCACGAAGGTGGCCGCGGCGCCCTGCGCCTCCGCACCCGCCTCCTTCCCGACCCAGTAGTGCAGGTCGCTGGACGCCCCCGGTGTGGCCTTCGGGCTCTGGGGGACCTGGGGTCCGGGTGTTTGTGTATATGTGTTGCAGGGAAGGCGCAGGTGCGGGTGGAGAAGGGGAGGATGTACCAAGGGCCACGGGGAGGCGTGGGGCAGGGGCTTCCGCGGGCATCAGGAAGCGGGAGGGAGGGGCTGAGGAACCTCTATGGCAGCGGCCCCCTTGTGGGATGCGATTCTCGGGCGCCCAGCTTGCCGCTTCCCAGGGCAGAGGTATGTCCGTGCCCCAGTTTCCCCAGTGCTGAGCCATGTCACCCCTCTCAGGCCGACTTCCCCAAGCAACTCACGTGGAGGACGACATAGCAGTGCTCCTCAAAAAAGTTCCCGTAAGCCCCCTCGGGTACCGGAACCATCTTCTGGTCCTGGGAGAGGAGGGTGTGCTGTAACAACTCAGGAGACCCCGCTGCGGCCCGGTGGAGGACGACTCTCTGAGTTGGGGGCAGGAGAAGCCTGGTGTGGGAGACCCCACGCTCTTCCGTGTCACCTCCTCTCCTATCTGGTCGTGCCTCTCACCTCAGTGATCCATATGTGGAGGTCCCTGTGGCCCTGGATGGCTGGAAGGCCCTTGCTGATGTCCATCCTAGGCCAGGCAGGAAGAAGGCAGCAAGGAGGAGCAAGAGCCAGAGTTCTCAGGCAGGAGACCTGTGCCTGGCCACCTGTATGGCTTCATCACAGAACACGAGTTTTGTTAGGAGGGCTCTGTAAACACACAGACTATCTCTGAAGACTGACAGACTCTGCAGCAAGTGACAGGCTCAGCTAAGATGAGTGGGTTGGGCAGATCAGGCATAAACACTCGACAAACTTTTTCAGTTTTTTTGAGACAGGGTTTTGCTCCGTCACCTAGCCTGCACTGCAGTGGTTCCACCAGTTCCCTGCAACCTCCACCTTCTGAGTTCAAGTGATCCTCCCGCTTCAGTTGACAAATTCTTGAAACAGAGCTGAACTCTGTATAACACAGGCTCTGCAAACAGCCACAGGCTCTGCAAACCGTGATTCAGCTGGCTTGAGTCTGTGCTCTGTGGTTCTGCGTGTGCAGAGGAGGAAGACAATGAGAGGGCAGTGAGTGACAGTGACATGGAATGAGAAGTACCTGGGGAAGGAAGGGACCCTCACTTCTGTCGACTGTTATGTCTTGGCACTTCACGCTCAAGTACCCGAGGCTTCCCTGCACCACTCCTTCAGAAACCTGTGTGAGAGGTTTGGTCCAAAAGTCACTTCTTTCTCAGCCTCTCACTCAGGGTGACCCTGGTGTGTTAGTCCCTCCCCCCTCCCCTCCACTCCCACTGTGTCTTATCAAAAGCAGGAACACCTTTGGCTCCAGGCGGAACAAGGTGAGGTGAGAGTTACAGAATCAGGCGTAGCACAATAGGTGGCATAGAGTGGCTCGCATTCCTTACACCTTTGTCAGGGCCCCTGGCTTGGCCGTGGTGAGCTCACAGGACACTGCGGCAACACCCAACAGACAGCCACGGAAATGTGGTGGGAGCGAGGCGGCTGTGGGGCAGGGCGGGCAGGGCGGGCGGTCCTTCTAGGGGGTTAGAGCTGGGTCCATCACAGCTCACAGCCCATCCTGACACCCTATGGAAACCATAGGATGGTTGCTGGTTGTGGCCTCCCTCACCAGCGCACAAGATTCCTGAAGGCAGGAGTTTGTCCTCTTCTTTACTGTGGGATCCCAGCTGCCTGGCCCCCAGCAGGTACTCAGCAAGTTGTGGAATGACTGGACCGAGTGAAGATGAATGGAGAAGGGAGTGGCCCGTGCACCCTAACTGCCCCAAGAACTGTTGCCACAGCTGATGGCCTGTTGGTGTGACAATGACATGAGTGACAGGCAGACATAGTGGCCATGAAAAGGTGACCTCAAGCAACAGAAAACATGAGGACACTGAGTGGCAAGCAGAGTCACAGGCAACGGTGGCCCTGTAGAAGGACACTGAGTAACAGGCAGAAATAGTGACCAGTGACGGTGACCGGGGGCCCAGGCAGGCAGTGACCAGAGGTGCAGACAGGAACTGTGAGCTGTAGCTCATGGAAGAGTGCAACACGGTGACAGAGTGCCAGAAAGACTACTGATTGACCTCAGAACAGTGGCAACTAGGGCCCAGGGGGACAGGAAAGTCAAACTGGCTGCCAGAAAGTTGGGGTGGGAGGAGGGGAGGGCATCGCCCCTGGGGGACTGGGAGCCTGTCTGATATCCAGCCCCAGCCTGTGGAGCCAAACCCTCAGCCGCCAGGGCTGGGGTCCCACTCACATGGCACCTGTGTTCACTGTCTTCCACCTGGGCTCCAGGGAGGGGGAACCAGTGCTCACAATGGGGGCCTCCTCCCTCCCCACAGTGCCCTCCCCAGGCTCCCAAGCCCTCCTGCCCTTCTTCCTCTGGGGAACTCCCTTTCACCACCTTCCCAAATGGGAACCCTCCTACCCCTAGTCCTCTCCCTCCTCCTCCTCTTCCTGGGGCCCACTTCCCCCACTCAGGGCCCCTTTCCCTTCTGGATGCCCAGTCCTTTCCCTGGCTCCCCTTTCTCTCCCCATGCCCCACACCTCCCCTTTTCCAGGGTTTCCCTCTGTCCCCGCTGGGTGCCCTGCCTCCCCCTGGCTCTCCGTTTCCCCCATTTCCCCTCTCCCCTGGGATCCTTATCCTTTTCTCCCACTTTTCCTTCCCAGGCCCCTCCTCCTTTCCAGGCTTCCTTGTCTTCCCCTACCCCCTTCCCTCACTCTCCTGGTCTTCCCTTCTCTTCCCTGGGCTCCCCTCTCTTTCCCAGGGCACTCCTTCCTCCTTCAGACACCCCCTCCTCTCTCCTCATGCCCCTCTAGTCCCTGGGTGCCTCCTCTCTCCTGGCCCCCTCCCTCTTCCAGCACCTCTTTCTCTCCCCACAGGCGCCCTTCCTGCCCTTCCTCCCTCTGTGGGTACCTGTGAAGGGAGCCTGAGATTACCTTGCCCTTCCAGGAAGTGGGGAATGGTGCTGCCCTCTGGAGTGAGGGGAGAGGAGGAAGTGGCCAGGGCTGGGGGCAGGCACCCTGTGTCTGTGGGCCACGGACTTACCTACCCACCTACAAAAGCCGCCTCTTTCTTCCCCTGGGGCTGCCGGCCACAGTCACCCTGCCCCATCAGCGTTTTCACCTGCTGGGCTGCTGCCTGCTGCCAAGGAGGCTCTGTGGCCCTCAGCCCTGGGACCCTGTTCTCCACGCCCTTGACTCCAGCAGCCCACTCTCTGCCCCTCTGCTTCCCTGGGACCTCCACTCCCTGCCCAGGCCTACCTGTTGGAAACTGCTCCCGCACCTTCTCCCTGCCTGTGGGCAGTGCTGGACCTGGCACGGTGCCAGTCTCTGCCTCCCCACTACTGGCCCCAGCCACTGTAACTCAATCCCAGCTCCTGCCCAGCAGGACACACCCCACGACGAGCACTCAGCTGGCTGGGCATTCACTTAGTCAGTCAGTCAACAAATACTGGCCAAGCTGCCTGGGGGCAGTGCCCTCCCCAGGGCTACGGCTAAGTCTCCCAGGCCTCACTGGCTGGGTACCCGTGGCCAGAGAGAGCAGGGGATGGAAGCCTGGACTGGGCTAAGGGGTGGGGCGTGGAAGATACTGGGATTTCCTCCTCTGGGATACTAGATGGGCCCCTGATACCTCACCCTGGGGTGTTGGGCTCCCCCTGGACCTAGAGGGCCAGGACATTCCAGCAAACTAGGAGGAAGTAGGACCGAGGCTGCGGGCTGTGGGGTCAGGCTCGGAGACCCAGCTCACTTCCGGAGGTGGGGGAAGGTGGCCAGAGCTTCCTCTAGATATTCCTGCTGTCCCTGCCTAAGTGCGGGCTCACTGCCTGGCACGGTTCTCCCCAGGGAGCCCTGATACCCACCATGGGAGAGGCCAGCCCGGCTCTTGCAGCGAAGACACCTCTCCCCCACCCCACTGCCACTCTCTCTCTCACTGTGGGTAGAGGGGCTGCAAATAGAGCCTTCCAGAAACTCCAGGGGCACAACCTCCTCTTGGCGTAGGGCACAGGCCGTCCCATCAAAGCCACGCTGCTAAAGCCTGCCCACCGCCCACCACCCACGACCCTCTCCCTGTGCTCAGTCTTCACCCCACAAACAGACACCATGCAGGGTCCCTGTGTGTGAAGGGATGCCTGTGTCTCAGGCACCTAGTTCGTCTCCATGTGTGCCATTCCCTGTCCAACCTCACGTGTGTCTAATCCCCACTTGGGACAGGGTCCCTGTCTGTGACTGTGGCAATGTGTATGCCGCACCTGCACATACCCATTTCGCTGTCCCTTTTTGTCGCTGTGCCCAGGAAAACTGTGTCCCCACTTCTCCCCACCAACTCTTCCCCTATCTCCCCTCAGCCCACCCCCTCTGTTGGGCTTGGTTCCTGAATTCCCTGAAAATGGCTCTTTCCGAAGTCACCAATGCCCGCTCTCGTGCAGGCGGCAGTCAGTTCAGTCACCATTGTCCCTTCCCTCTCACTCCGCACATCTCCGTCAGCCTCTGAATGGCAGCAGGTGCACAGCTCGGGCCTGCGCTCTGGTTTTCTAGTTCACTTCCTAGTTCCAGTCTGAAGGCTGCAAATACTGGAAACGCCAGCGTCTCCCTGCCCCGGCTCCCCCAGCCCTGCCCCGGCTCCCCCAGCCCTGCCCCAGTCTCACTCTCCCTCTTCCATCTGCTCGCCTGGCATGTCTGACCTCACACCTAACATGGCCTCAGCCCCCGCCCCCAGATCGACCCTCTCTGAGCCCCAGGAACACGTTCAGTCTGAACATCCAGTGGGTGCTTAGGCCTCACACTTGGAGTTGCCTGGGTTTCTGTCTTCTTCGCCCCCCGCCCTGAGCCAGTGGCCAGTCGGCGGCTGGTTCATGGTGGATCCCGGGCCTGGCCTTCCCTCCTCCACCTCCCGCCTGCTCGGGAGCCAGCTTCCCTCTGAGTCTCTGGCCTGCCTGGCCGCTATGGCCATCCTCCCACAGTAGTCACAGGGATCTTTTTTTCCCCCCAAGATTTAAAAAACCGTGGTAAAATATACTTTTAAATTTACCATTGTACCCCATTTTTAAAATTTAACTTTGAGATGAAGTTTCACCCTTGGTAGCGCAGTGGCGTGATCTCGGCTCACTGCAACCTCCGCCTCCCAGGTTCAAGCAATTCTCCTGCTTCAGCCTCCCAAGTACCTGGGATTACAGGCGTGCACCATCACGCCCAGCTAATTTTGTATTTTTAGTAGAGACAGGGTTTCACTATGTTGGCCAGACCGGTTGCAAACTCCTGACCTCCAGCGATTCACCTGCCTCGGCCTCCCAAAGTGCTAGGATTCCAGGTGTGAGCCACTGCGCCCGGCCTGTATCCGCTTTTAAGTATACGGTTCTGTGGCGTTAAGGACACTCATATTGTGCCACCACTGCCACCATTTCCAGAACTCTTCCATCTTACAAAACTGAAACTCTGTATCCATTCATCACGGACTCCCGGCCCCCAGCCCCGCGTGACCGCCATTCTAGTTTCTGTGATTTTAACTAGAACGAGGCCCCTCACCTCAGAATTTAACCATAAACCCGCTCACACAACCCCGTCTCCAAACCTTCCAGTGGCTTCGCTAAAACCGGGATGCAACTCCCAACGGCCGCTGCTGGCTACCTCTTCCATCACTCTCCCCATGGCTCACGCGTTCTGGCAACACGATTCTTTGTGTCCCTTGAAGACGCCCAGGTTGTTGTCTGCAGAGCTTTGCACTGCGGCGTCTCTGCCTGGAGGCCCCGCGCCGCGTCTTCCCGCAGCTGCTGCTCCTTTACTGCATTTAGGTCCCAGCCCAAATTGCAGCCCCGTGGAGGGCGCTTCCCGCCCTCCTTGGCCACAGCCGCCCCCCTCCGCAGGCATCACCACTTTCCTCATCATGGTGCTCCAAGAGCCTGGGCTCCTTGCTAAGTGATCTTTGGTTAGTGTCCGCCCCAGCTGTGCTGTGAGTCCCCGCGGGCAGGGCCTTGCTCATGTCCACCTGTGTCTAGAATGGTGCCTGGCACACTGCAGCTGCTTAATAAAATGTTTGCCGACACGTTTCTGTGGCCTGCGCCTGACTGTGTGTGTGTGTGTGTCTGTCTGACCGTGTGTGTGAGGGGGTGTTTGCTGACATGTTTCTGTGGCCTGCGCCTGACCGTGTGTGTGTCTTTCTGTCTGGACCCTTACTGGGCTGAGTCCTCCTTCTCTGAGAAGCTGAGGGGTGACCCTCCTCTACTTTGGCTGTAGGCCAGATACCCCAGCTGGCACAATCCAGTGTCAGCAGCTTAGTAGGGGGCACGAGAACTTCTCCAAGGCCCCGCCCCTCAGAACTGTCTGGGTCTCTGCAAACCAGATGTCGCCTGGACAGAGCTGTCCTGTCCAGAACCACCTACTCTGTAACCTGTGATCCCGGGCCCAGGAGAGATGGCAGGCTGGCCTCAGAGCCTGGCCTGGAGCCGAGATGAGCAGCACTGCCTTGAGTCTGGCCTGGGCAGCCTCTGGCTCACACTCCAAGCACACAGAGGGGAAACTGAGGCCCAGGCAGGCTCACAGGCAGCCGGATGTTACAAGAATGGGAGGGTGGGATGCCCAGCCTTTCCCTCCCTCCTCCCCCTAGCAGGAAGGGGGTCCCACCACCCCACCCAATCCCCACCTCCACCCTTCAAGGGGGCCTGCCAGGAATCAGAAGGGCCCTGGGCTGAGTTTGCCTTGCTATCAAGTCCCCACCCTCTTCCTGCCCCAGCCCCCGCAATCTACCACCCCCCCACCCAACAAGTGTCCAGGGCTTGGGGCCCACTTTGTTCCCACCTGGCCTATCTCTGAGGCCCAGCCTGCTCCATGTCAATATTGACTCAGGTGAAGGAGTGGCCCCAAGATAAGTCCAGGCTCCACCCCAGTTTCTCTGGGCTCAGGCATCCTATCCCAGGCCTCATCCCCCAGGCCTTCTCCTGTCTCTCCTCACCTCTCTGGGAGTCCGGGCTCTGGGAGGAGGTCCCTCCCTGAGGGCAGACAGGGATGCGGAGAGAGAACGGCTGACTCAGGACCTGGAGCCCATTGCCTGGAGACGCCCTGGCTCCTTGTACTTGAGGGGAGCAGCCATGGGCCTGCATGTGTCCCCACATCTGGTGGTCCTGCCCTGGGTGGCAGGATGTGGAAGGAGCCATGGCAATGGTCACGGGGCTTGCATAGGCTGGGAGTGACTCCTCCAAGGACACCATGGGAACCGCAGGGTGAGAGGACAGACCAAACGCCAACCCTGGGTCCCTGCAAAGAGGTGTCACTGCCTTGCCTGCTGTGCGCCTGCCCAGCAGCACGCCTGCCCATTAGGACCCAGCTTGGGTCAGGAAAGCCCCTGGCCTGTTGGAGGGGTGGTGGTACAAGGCTGGGGTCCATGCCTGGTGGACAGGGGGGGCTCCACTCTGCTCCCCACCTGTGTGAAAGCAGGTGCTGCCAGCCAGGCAGGGGTCTTATCAGGCCTCCCTCCTCACCCCTGCCTCGGGAAAGGCTCCCAGTGCCCAGGTGGGCTTTCCTCTGTACTTTTCTGGATTTTCCAAGTTTTTAGCAGTGAACATGTATATGGCTGATCTTTTAGGTAGAGCAACATGTCATTTTCCCCAAAGCTCTGGCCGCAGGACCCTTACCACACCTGGGCATCAGGTCTGGAACAGTTTTAGAGGACTTGCCTTTCCTCTGTAGCCAGTCAGAGCAAGGGGTCTCAGCCCTGGCTGCTCTTTCCAGTCATCTTGGCACTTAAAAACATGACACAGAGCTGGGCACGGTAGCTCACTCAGCCACCAAAGTGTAATTCCGGCACTTTGGAAGGCCGAGGTGGGTGTATCACCTGAGGTCAGGAGTTTGAGACCAGCCTGGCCAACATGGTGAAACACCACTTCTACTAAAAATACAAAAATTAGCTGGGCATGGTGGCAGGCGCCTATAACCCCAGCTACTTGGGAGGCTGAGGCAGGAGAATCGCTTGAACCCAGGAGGCAGAAGTTGCAGTGAGCCAAGATTGTGCCATTGCACTCCAGCCTGGGCGACAAGAGCAAAACTCCATCTCAAAAAGAAAACAAACAAAACCAACCAAACAAAAAAAACATGTCACAGGTCCCCACCTGCAGAGATCGGAAGTGGTCTGGGCGGACTCGAGGGAGGTGATTCCAGCGTGCAGCCAGAGCTGAGAACCACTGCGCCAGGAGGGGGCGCTGTAAGGGAGGTCGGGGTGGAAAGCTCTGGGGCCATATCTTCCTCCCCATGGCCTCTGTTCTCACAAGTCAGGCTGGTGGCCATGCCAGTTGGTGGCTCTGGGCCTTAAACAGCCTGCTGACCCACGGCCAGCCCTGGCACAGATTTACTGTGCAAGCATCCAGGTTACGCCGCAACTCGGCCACAAGCCCTCAACGCACTCCTTATCTATAAGCTCAACAGACTTCGTCTGCTAATATGCCACTGTTCCCAGGCTGGCTTTTCCCAGCCATTCCTCCCCACCCTCCTGGGCTTCCTGCCCATTCCTTGGTCCTGTTATACAGACAGATAATATGTGCTCAAATAGAAAACATCAGAGGCATATCTCAGCATGCCCAAGTCCCCAGTAAGTGCCTCATGACGCCCCGTGTGTCCTTCCCACTTAATTCAGGGATCAGTGGACACGCATGAGGATACCTCAGCCTCAGGCACTGCCGCAGTTCTAGCGTTTTATCTGTTTGCCTGTATGCAAGGGTGCGAAGAAGTGGGGTGTGGGGTTGATGCCAGAGAAAGTGAGGGAGGGACAGGGAGGGCGAGGGAGCAGAATGAAGGACACAGCCTAGGAGTCTGGAACCAGGGGAGCAAGCTGCAGTGACTTCTCTCTGGCCGGCCAGCTGCTCCACTGTGACGACCAGGCACCTAGGGGCACGGCGCAGGCTTAGCTGTGGGGTATTTGCGGTTTTGTCTCTGGGTAAATATTAGGTCTCCTGGGCTGACACACATGCTGTGTCCTGAGTTATTTGGGATGAATGTCCATGCCTGGCAGAATCCTGTGTCTTGTGAGGAGCAGACTGCAGTAGTTTGTCTCACTGGCCTGTTTTCTCATCCACAAAATTGGGATAAGACTTACCTGATGAAACTGACGCTGGTGCTCTCTGAATTAGATATCATTATGAAGAGACAGAGTCCTGAGAGTGGCGAAGCCATGTCCAAGTCCCTGCTGGGAGGCCCGAGCCGAGGAGGACTCGCTGCCTCCCTCGCCCGCACGTGCAGAGGGGCTGGGCTGAGCGCACCGGCGACAGATTGTCTCCCCGTGAGAAACTGCCTGGCACATCCTGGCTCGTCTTCCGACTCCTTGCTGTGCTTCATCTGGCAGTCATCTCAGCCACTGTGCCCATGGGTGTGGGTTTAGGCACCACATATAATGCCTGTGGCTCTTACGGGGTGGGAGGGCCCAGTTCTCTCAGGCTGCATTTTTAAGCCTGCTGAGAGGGGTGGAATCTTTGTGGGAGGACAGTGAGCCACACTGCTTCTGGAGAGAGGGGGTCAGAGGGCTGAACAGCAGTCACCCTTGGAGTGACAGGCAATTTAGGTGGGATGGCTTTCTAGCTCCCAGTCTGTGGCTCCTGGGGTGGTGCAGCCCTGCTCCCACCCACCCCTGTTCCCCAGAAGGGAGGATACCAGGAGACCCAAGGTGAAGGCACGAGGCGGGGCAGGAGGTGGAGAAGGCAGGGAGAGGGCTGCTGGTAGAGAAGCAGTCCATCCACAGGAGAGTGCAGTTTCACATGTTTATTTTTGGCAGGAAGGAAATCATTGCGAACCTTTTGATTGACAATACTCGCCCCTGGAAACGTGCACATTACACATGTAGCATTTCCCAAGTAATGCTGGATTGTGTATCACATTCAAATGTCCAACAGAAATCCATGACTACCCAGACACCAGCATCTCCACTACCCAGGGTGGGGGAGGGTGTGTCATCTGCAGAGAAGCTCCTGGGAGAATGGAACAGGAACAGACATGATCAGATTTACAGTACAGTAGGAACAGAGGCAGCCAGCCAGTTTTGCACAGTTGATCAACTGTAAGAACATCAAACTACCCGCTCTTCTCGAACCCTGGCATGCCAGCTGTCCAGCACAGCACCTTTAAAAGCAGAGGCACAAACGTAGGAGTGTTTGACCATAGGGCTGTGTGGTTCCAGATTTTTTATTAGAAAGCCATCTTTAAAAATACAGGGTTGTAAAATGGTGCCAGGTTATAGACTTACAGATTTTTTTTTTACACCAAAAGTTCAAATGCTGCGATAATGACAAGTCAGCATCATTAGGGCTTCCTTGTGTCTCCAGAGACATCTCATCAAAACTGCACGTCAAAGGAGCTTCCTCACCATCAACAGTGGCAGGCGGCATTCCTTTTTCAGTATGCAAAGACGCACTGTTTACAAACAGCTGACGCATGGACCCACAGACCAACACGCAGAATTCCTGAACAAATGGAAGACGGAGCATTACCAACGTCGGGAGTGCCTGGGCACTGCCCCTGGAGGCCTGGCAGGAGAAGTCAGAACATCAGAGCGGGCTGGAGCCCACAAACCCAAGGTGTCCTGCCCCAGAGCTTGACGTCAAAGATACTTCTCCAGAGGACTACATTTAAACCTGGTACAGAAAGGACCCTGGAGACTCAGGAGGTCAGGGCCCTCTTCTGGATACAGAGTTGGGGATATTTTGGTAACGTGGGAAATTATATGGCACAGAGAAGTGGCTAACAGGTTTCATTAGGTTTCGAAGCCCACAATTTAATAAATGGTAATAATTAAAAACAATACCCGTATTTACCTTAAAAAACATAAACCCCAAACATTCATCTCATTTCTTGGCCTCATGTTAGAATTCTATTGCTTCATTTACATGTAGATGATTAAAAATATATATAGATATAGCTATTTGGATTATGTACATAAAGCAGATTCAAGGGTTAAAATAAAAAAGGAATTTTGGAGTGTGGTCAAATAAGGTGCACAGATTCCAGAACCCGCAGAGGGCCTGCTGGCCCTCCCGAGACTTTCGGCGTCTGTGGTGGCAGGGCTGGGCCCTGTCCCTAACGGCTCTGCACTGGCTTCGTGCAGTGGTGCTGACAGTCTCAGGAACTACCAGCTGAAGTGTCTGGCTCAAGCCTGCCAAGTGTCTTCACTCCATCGTCAGAAGTGGAGCACTATTCCTAGCTTCGATTCCCCCGAAATACTTTGCGGTTTCCATCCTTTCTGCCCCTTCTTCCATATAAGGCCCGGTGATGCCAACGAAGGGGGCATGGTTAAGGGTCTAAGGCTCCCATTAGGGCCTAATTCTGTGTGGATGTCAACACACGACAGACACTTGACTGCACATTCAGACATTTAAGGCAGCGGGTTCATTTAATGACTACTTTTCCAAATAAAGGTTTGTGGCACGGGCAGTTCTACCATGTAACCGTCATCATCTGTGGTAATGCCTAGCAAGGGGCTGTTCTATTTGGACCGGCATGTGGATTACTGGGTTTGGAGCACTCAGAATGCTGGGAGACCTGTTTGCCCCCCGAATACTCACTTCCCTTCTGAATATTCGCACAGCGGCCCACAGACCACAGTGCTGTTGGGAGGACATGATTGGCAGCTGGCTTCATCACTTTGTGAATGAAAGCAGAACAAAGACATTTTACTTTCGGCCCGGATTTCCAGTCTTGTCAATGCCAGTCACTCCCACCAGAACTCCGGCTGAAGACCAACCCACAGAGGACTAAGGCAATGGTGCCAACATGAAAGGGTTCTTTTTAATTGTTTTTAAGAGCAATACTTTACAGACTGTCTTGTTGTCAAACAAGGAACATGGCACTGCTTAAACACCAAACTGGGAATGGCTGCAAAGAGCCTGGGCTCCGAGCGGGGAGCTCTTCCTCTCCCTGGTCTGGGGCAATGAGTCCCACATCTAGACAGGCTTCCCCAGCCCTTGGCTCAGAAATAGGCTGTGCTTCTAAGGAGAAGACCAGGAGACGGACTTGGGCCACATCCGTTTGGCAGCTGGTTGAGGCCACAGGTTCTCAAGAGAGAACAGTCAGCTTATTTATCAGACAGGGTCTGATACTGACTGGTTTAAAATTCATGCCACACCAAAGTGGTGCTTTGGTCCTTTTGCCTTGGGACCCTTCAGTGGCCAAAGCCAGGACGGGGATAGGGTGGTGCAGGCTGCCACGGGGTGGGACACCTCTGTTTCTGACCCTGTCCGAGTTTGCAGCTTAGCAGTGAGCATATTCTGAGCATAGGCACAGTGGCAAAGAACAGTGTAACAGCCGCTGGTCAATTCCATTTGGTGGCAGCGCGGTAGCAGCAAGGAAGATTCCCAAACAGCTCCATGTGTATCCAGCTTTTGGAAAGGAAAGACTTAAAAATCAATAAACGGATTTCTTTTATATCCACGGGTTTTAGGGTTTCTTGTAACTGCTCTACCCCAAACAATAACAAAACAACAAAGACCACAAATGTATGGCAGTAGTGTGAGAGCAGAAGTGACAGGCTGTCACTTTTCAAGGGAAAAATGGGACCTCAAGACATACTTGTCACCATCAGAAATGATATAAAAGAATCTGCTGTTTCCGAAAGTGCTGAGCCACACAACTGCAGACACATTCCAAACTGGGTCAAAAATGAATGGAGACAGTGACACAGTCATGACATCCTCCTATCAGGAGCCTGACCCTGCAGCATGCCACAGGTTGTCAGAGCAAAGTCACACCTGTTGGGGGACAGGCTCCTGTGGCTCACTCCCCTCCCTTGGCAACCCCCGCCACACACACACACACACGCTACCAGGTTCTAGAAAATTGTCATGTTCAACTTCTTATAGTATCTAAGATAATAAAAGACTAAAGATGTCTGGAAATCTGCTGTGTAGAAAAATTAACTCTCGGCTTAAAATAACATCCAAAAGGCACTTCATCCTGTAGGAGAGAGACTCAGAGTTGGGTCAGCTGCTCCGAGCTGGGATAGAAGGGGCAGGTAGTCTGTTGGAGGGAGGACGGTTTAAAGGAAGTCTGATAGAGATCAAGCTTTTTTTTTTTTTCTTTTTTCGTTTTTTTTTCTTTTTGGTATGTTTTAAGAAAAGCAAATCCAGTAAAATGCATGTTCCTTTATGAAATTTGCTAAAAGAGTTCTTTTAAAATAGTTGTTTCTGTTCTTAAAAAAACAAAACAGGTAGGCATGGCCACATTCACCCTGTGGCCTGGAGCACGGAGTATCCTCACTTTCAGCTCCCAGGGAGCTGAGGACAGGCAGGTCCCCTGAGGCCAGAGGTTCCAGAGTGCACAGGCGGGAGGCAGGCAGAGGCCGGGGCTACCTATCGCAGAGTCTGTGCAGCATGCTGTACACGTCGTCCTCCCGGCTCAGGCCCTCAAAGAAGGGGATGAGGTCCAGCAGCTCCGTGTCCGTCATGTCATCGAACCAGGACTGCACAGGCACCTGGAAGACAGCGCACGGAGGAGGCAGCAGGACTGCATCGAGGGCTGGGGCTGCTCCTAACCTAGCTGGGTGCCCGGACTCGAAGCATTTTCTTTGGTGAGGAAAACTGGTGTCATCACCGTTCTCATCACCATCATTTTCTTTGTTCCCTTGTTCAAATCGACACCAATCCAAAGCCACGAGGCTTGGGAGATGGCTCAGGGAGGCAAAGTTAAATGTACCCAGTTTGTGTGCATTTGCCCGTTTTATTTTCCTCCCACAGAAAAGGTAGCCAGAGCACAGAATGTATAACTAGCCTTGCCACCTGCCAACTTCAAAAAGCTCTTTCTGCTGCACCGGATCGGCTCCTTGCACCTCAGAGCACTTGGAGCCAGAGGTTACCTGCCAACCACCGACACCAGGGAGCTCACATCCGGGACACAGGAAGGCTTCTGCCTAGCGTCACTGTGCAATATTACATCACAAAGAGAAGTGGTAAATTTCCTCCCTTGCTTAACAGTGATCAGTTAAAAGTAGAAGTCTAAAATTGTAGAACATTCTGAATCTATTGGCATAGAGAATTTTCCCTTAATTTTAGAAAGAGGAGTATGGAGGGGTGGTAGCCAGGGGTAAAGAAGAGATTTAAAAACAAATCTGAAGAAACCAAACATGTTTAAAAGTAACAAATCTTACAAGTAGCCCTTTTACAAATCTAAAGATAGCTTAGCAACACAAACATTTATTATGTAATTTTGAAAAATAAAGTATGCCGGGCGCAGTGGCTCACGCCTGTAATCCCAGCACTTTGGGAGGCTGAGGTGGGTGGATCATGAGGTCAGGAGATTGAGAGCATCCTGGCTAACATGGTGAAACCCGGTCTCTACTAAAAATACAAAAATTAGCCAGGCATAGTGGCACATGCCTGTAGTCCCAGCTACTTGGGAGGCTGAGGCAGAAGAATCACTTGAACCTAGGAGGTGAAGGTTGCAGTGAGCCAAGATTGTGCTACCACACTCCAGCCTGGGTGAGAGAGTGAGACTCCATCTAAAAAAAAAAGGAAGATAGAGAAATAAAGTAAGGGTTAATAAAGAAATGACTATGCCTAGGGGATGGGGAGTAGAGGAGATGGCAGAAATGAACATGGACTTCTCTATCTTTATTGATAGTTTTGATGTTGGAACCATGTGAATGTGTTATATAATTAAAATACAATTAAACTGTTAAGAGCAATAAAAGTGATTCTAAGTATATATAAAATTGGTGACAAAACCACATAATTACTTCAAGTGATGTGTGTGTGTGTGTGTGTGTGTGAGAGAGAGAGAGAGAGACAGGGTCACACTCTGCTGCGCAGGCTGGAGTGCAGTGGTACAAACATAGCTCTGCGGCCTTGACCTCCTGGGTTCAAGTGATCCTTCCACCTCAGCCTCCCAGGTAGCTGGGACTATAGGCATGTGCCACCATGCTTGGCTAATTTTTTTTTTCTGAGATGGAGTTTCCTTCTTGTTGACCAGGCTGGAGTACAATGGCACGATCTCGACTCACTGCTAACTCTGCCTCTGAGGTTCAAGCAATTCTCCTGCCTCAGCCTCCTGAGTACCTGGGATTACAGGCCCCTGCCACCATGCCTGGTGAAGTTTTGTATTTTAGTAGAGATGGGGTTTCACCGTGTTGGTCAGGCTGGTCTCAAACCCCTGACCTCAGGTGATCCACCCACCTCAGCCTCCCAAAGTGCTGGGATTATAGGAGTTAGCCATCACACCTGGCCAATTTTTTTTTTTTTTTTTTTAGTAGTGACGTGGTCTCGCTTTGTTGTCCAGGCTGGTTTCAAACTCCTGAGCTCAAGCAATCCTTCCTCCTCAGCCTCCCAAAGTGCTGGGATTGCAGGCAGCCAGGTAAGCCACCAAGCCTGGCATTCAAGCGATTTGAAAACATGGTGTTATGACTGTACACCTCTCTACAAATTCCTAAGCTGCATACAGTTGTCTTCTGATTAGTTATAATTTAGTACTGCTACCGAAATCACTAAACATATACTATAGAATAAATCAAATATATAATTATGTTAGTATCTTTAAAAATCAAGAGTTTCGGCATAAGAGAAAGAGACACAAATATAAAATGGAGAAGCAGGCCGGGCGCGGCGGCTCACACACTTTGGGAGGCCAAGGAGGGCGGATCCTGAGGTCAGGAGATCCAGGCCATCCTGGCTAAGACGATGAAACCCCATCTCTACTAAAAATACAAAAAATTAGACGGGCATGGTGGCGTGCACCTATAGTCCCAGCTACTCGGGAGGCCGAAGCAGGAGAATCGCTTGAACCCAGGAGGCAGAGGTTGCAGTGAGCCAAGGTCGAGCCACTGTACTCCAGCCTAGGCAAGAGAGCGAGACTCCATCTCAAAACAACAACAACAACAACAACAACGACAACAAAGAAGCAAAGAAGTTACGTGAAAACTTAATGTTGAACTGGAAAAACCAGTATGAACTTAGGATTTGGTTTTCTTTCTAAACATATGTCATTTTTAGCTCTGCCCTGCAGTATGGGCTAGAAGTGAAGTACATCCCAGCTGCAGTGAAAACCACCTAAACTGTGGTCTCTAAATACCACTTCCACTAACGGGAACCAGGTACCATACAAAAATGGCTGGTTGCAGGGCTGAGGCAGGAAGTCTTCCTCATGAGCCTGGAACATTCTGTTACTCCAGAAAGCAAGGAAGCTACAGGTTGAGCAGCTCTAATCTGAAAAATCTGAATTATGAAATGCCCCAAAATCCGAAATGTTTTGAGCACTGAGATGGCCCCGCAAGTGGAGAATCCCACCCCTGACCTCACGTGCCGGGTGGTAGTGAAAATGCAGGCGCAAGACGCATGGTTTGTTTAGTGTTCCCAAGTTATCAAAAATATTGTATGAAATTACCTTTAGGCTACGTGCATAAGCTGTGCATGAAACAGAAATGAATTTAACGTTTACACTTGGTTCCAACACCGAGATACCAATTATGTTGGATACACCAGCAAATATTCCAAAATCCTAAAAAATCCAAAATCCAAAACACTCTGGTGCCAAGCATTTTAGATAAAGAATGCTCAACCTATATCAAAGACTCGTTATTTTAAGGGGTCTCCACCGCCAAAGGTGAAAATCTGAGCATGCGAAAGAATAATAAATGGATTGAAACGACAACAAATCCATGAGTTCATGATGATACTAAAAAAAATTTATTGGCTACTTTTGGAGGCTGCTAGAGCGCCAACTCATTAGTCTGAAAATAGCAATTGCCATTTTGCAGTTCCTCGTGAAACAGTGTAGACAATGAGCAGCAACAGCTGCTGAAATGACGAGGTGAGAGGTGCATGGGGAGTTTTCTAACAGATGGATCAGGCTAACAACACCTGAACCCAATGATCAATTTTAAATCTTTAAAAGTGGGACAACCTGACATTTTATGACTCCTGGTATGAATGATATCATCATAAGCATATAATACCTATGATGTCTTCTTTTTTTTTTTGAGATAGGGTCTTGCTCTGTCACTCAGGCTGAAGTGCAGTGGCATGAACATGGTTCGCTGAAGCTTCAACCTCCTGGGCTCAAGAGATCCTCCCACCTCAGCCTCCCAAGTAGCTGGAACACAGGTGTGTGCCACCACACCAGCTAATTTTTTTTTCTTTTATTGTAGAGCCCAGGTCTTGCCATGTTGCCCAGGTTGATCTCAGACTCCAGGGCCCAAGTGATCACTTGCCTTAGCCCCGAAAGTGCTGGGATTATAGGTGTGAGCCATTGCATCCGACCTCTATGATATATTCTTGCAAAAAAAAAAAAAATCTAATCTAATCAAACAGTAGAGCTCTAAGGTGGCTATAAAAACATATTAAACATCATCACAAGGCAGCAGCCGGACAAATCCAGAATGTAGGAGATTTCTACAAGACAGAACACCAGGGCTTCTTCAGCAAATACATGGTATAAAAGAGAAAAGGGGTGGAAAGGGAGAAATGTTAAGATTACAAAAGAATGAAGAGACATAGTAACCAAAGCAATGCATGGATCTTTTTGATCCCGACTGAAAGAATCCAAATGCATGAAAACTCTTTGAGAGGACAGGGACAATGTGAACAGTCTGGATATTAGACAATGTAAGAAACTGTTACTTTGTCAGATCTGATCATGACTTGTGATTATATTAAAAAGGAATCCTTATCTGTTACAGACACATTGCCAAATATATTCAAATACATTATGTTGACTTTGATTTACTCAGTAAAATGAACGTATTTACATATAAATACATTTGGAGTGTTTATTCAAATAATGATTCCACATAGCCAAGTGAATTGAGTTTGAATTTTTTTTGGGGGGGGAGGCGGGTGTTGCAAGTGGGACTATGGAGTTCTGGACTGAAGGAAAGGACTTTTGCAGGCTTATGTGGAATCTGAGAGCCTGTGCTTGAGAGGAAGCATCCTCCCCAGGGAAACCCGCCTGGTGTGGCGGTGATAGGGGTCAGCAGTCAGGAACCCTGGCTGGCCTTCCTTCCCCTGAAGTGTTGGGCAGCAGGAGGGAGGGCAGCCCCTCTTGCCCAGAGAGTTGTGCTGCACGCAGTGAGTAGACACTGAGAGCCGCCATGCTCCAGGGAGCTTTATGTAGGAAATGTTCCCAATGGGTGTTTTTTTGACATCATGATGAGGTGGCAAAGCTTGGCACTCTTATTTGAAGACCTTATTGAAGTGTTTTATCCTTTTTTTTTTTTTTTTTTTTTTTAAAGACAGAGTCTCCCTCTCTCGCCAGGCTGAAGTGCAGTGGCACGTTCTCAGCTTACTGCAACCTCCGCCTCCCTGGTTCAAGTGATTCCTGTGTCAGCCTCCCAAGAAGCTGGTACTACAGGTGCGCGCCACCACGCCCAGGTACTATTTTGTATTTTAGCAGAGATGGGGTTTCATCATGTTGGCCAGGATGGTGTCGATTTCCTGACCTTGTGATCCACCGCCACCTTGGCCTCCCGAAGTGCTAGGATTACAGGTGTGAGCCACCACCCCTAGCCTATTTGTTCTTAAAAAATACATCTGTTAAAGAGATTACCCAGGCCTCCTTAGTCTACAGGGGGCATGAAGTCCTAGGCAGTAACTGGCTCCAGGAGGTTAATGCCAACAGAACTCGTGTCAATAACAATACTAAAAATGTCGCTGAGACGACACAGGCTTATTGTGCATTTCCCAGTATACATTGCCACACTGCAGCCTCCAGGGAGCCTATGAGATCAGCATTCCTATAATTCCCATTTGACAGATGAGGCAGCAGAGGCTCAGTGAGGTTAAATCACTTGGTCAATTTAGCAGTCAGTGCAACTGCTAAATGGCAAAGCTGGGGTTTCATCAGGAAAAGGCCCAGAGACCTTCTCGTGTAGGTGCTCAAAAGTGGTGCCTGCCTGGCAAGACAGAGGGCTCAGACGGAGCTCGACATTTTCTTTCTTTGGGGCCACTTACTGCATTCTCAGGATGGAAGATGTATGAGGCAGGGGAATTGTCGATAATGATCACTTTGCTCAGCTCCCGCCCAAGGCGACTCAGGTCCTTCACGTAGTTCCCACGGTGAAAAACACATGATTCTCTGAAGAGCCGGGCCCGGAACACACCCCAGCGGTCTAGGAGGTCAGCCACAGGGTCTGCATACTGGAAAAGAGGTGTCACAATGAAGGCTGGGTGCTTAAAAGAGCACCCAAACCCTGACCTACTGCAGCAAGATCCAGATTACTTTTCTTAAAAAGGGGATTTAATAATAAGATGTGTTTAGGAGCCTGGTTATTTTCCTCTCTGTGTACATAAGATGGCACTGGATTCTTCCATTTCTCTCACATCCAACCCACCAGAAATTGTCAGTTTTAGCTTCAAAAATAGCATGACTCCATTTGCATCTCTCTATTTATATTGTCACCGCCCTTGGCCCAGGCCTCTGATCTCTGGCCTGGAATGACTGAGCCTCGTGAAAAAGCTGTCTTTTTCATAGGGCCTCCTTTCTAGCCCATTCACCTAGAAGCTGTCAGAGTGGCCAGCAGAAAACATGTGTGATCGTGTCACTCCTCTGCTGAAAACTCTCCACTGTCTACACGCTGCGCTTGGAGTAAGGCCCACGTTCCTCACTGCCGCGTCCCACATGGCCACAGCTGAATGATCTCCATCTGGAGCCACACCGGTTTTGCGCAGGGTCAGGACCTTTGTACCAGTGTTCCCTCTGCATACGTGCTCTCCCCAGCTCCTTGCAGAGCCTCTATCTCCTGGTTTTTCAAGTCAGGTCTTGACTTCCTCTCCCATCCATCTAGAGCCACCTCTATCTTCCTTTCTGGATTGTTTCCCTCACAGAGTGGGGTACCACGTGGGATTGCCTGAGTTCCTCTCCACTTGTCAGGGTCCAGGTCTGAAACATTCCCACCACCACATCCCTAGCACCTCCCAGAGCACCTACCACAAGAGGGGCTCCGTAAATACAAATTTCACCTGGAATCCATGAGCTGGCTCCAGTGTGTCTTGAATGGCATTACACTGCCCCCTAGTGGTCCTCTGGGCACTTGGGCCAGCCCAGCCCTGGAGTGTTAGGTTGGTGCCCAGCTGCCCACTCCCATGGATGCCCATCCACTATCTTGAAGCCCAGGAGCTAGATGGGAGTTTGAGCCCAGCTCACAGTTGGGGTTCATCCTGTCTGGCCCTCTCTCATGACCTAGGGGATTTCCCCCAAAGCAGGCTTGGATAAAGAAACAAAGGGGCTTCTGAGAAAATCCTCATAACTAAAAATACCTAAAAGAGTGGGCCACACTGATTGGCTGGGTCTGGAAGAAAGAGGAGCAGTTTCCAAGCTTGACATGAGGCCAGGCCTCTGCACCAAGACCAAGTGAGGGGTATGACCAGGCATCAGCACGGGCCCAGTGACTCTGCCAGGGAGGCAGAGAACACCTGCGGCTGGTGGTGCTGGGAATGCCAGCGGTGGAGTGCAGAGCAGCTTGGACTACAGAGCAAGTGCCGGCACAGCTGTGGGACGCGGGCTGCAGGCAGCAGCTGTGATTCCAAGGACATCCTGTAGGATGCAGAGTCCAGGAGCAGCTGTGTTTCCTATTGGCCAAGGGAGGTGAGAGCTTGGGGTGCTACGCTTATCTGCTGGTGAGGCTAGTCAGGAGCCATGTGGGTGGGTTGTGGGCAACTGACTCCAGATCAGGGGTGTCCAGTCTTTCAGCTTCCCTGGGCCACACTGGAAGAAGAATTGTTTTGGGCCACACAAAATATACTACCACTAACAATAGCTGATGAGCTTAAAAAAAAAATTGCAAAAAAGTCTCCTAAATGTTTAAAGAAAGTTTACAAATTTGTGTGTGGCCACATTTAAAGCTGTCCTGGGCCACATGAGGCCTGTGGGTCACAGGCTGGACAAGCTTGCTCTAAATGGAAAAAGATGATCCATTTCCTCATAATCATGAACACCTGTGGTAGCACCTATCTTTCAAGAAAGTGTCTGAGGCCTCCAGGCCTTAGAGGATGAATGTGAAGAATGTAAGCTTCACAAGGGCAGGGACTTTGTCTCTTTTGTTCTCTGCTGTATGCCCAGTATGTAGTGCTGTGCCTGATACATAATAGATACTAAGTACATATTTGCTGGGTGAATGAAGGAAGGAATGACAAAGAAGTAGATACTGAAAGGCTACGACAGTCAGCTTGAGGTTCCTGCAGGCCCCTTGGCAGCAGGCAAGGAGGTCCACTGCACCACTACTGCTGGCTGGGAGCTGAGCCCACAGCCAAGGACGGTGGCATGACCACCCATCAGCAGGACATACATATCAGGGAGGAAAGAGGGTGGAAGTCTGCACTGGGAAGCTGGTTTGGCTCAGCTAGGCTGGGGGAGCAGCAAGAGAAGGGCTGAAGAGACAGATGGAGGGGCAGGTGCGAGCCGTCCAGGAAGAGAAACTGAACAGGGATGCTTTAGCAAATGCTGGGGACAGTGCCAAGGAAGAGTGTTTTCAATTTTCCCAAATAAAAAACAACTCTCACTTCGCTGCAACGGGTGCAATCTTCCTGTTGATTTCTTTGGTTATCACTTTAGGCTCTTCAGCATCCCAGAACAGTGTTGGAAGAGCCACTGCCGCTACAGATAACAATCGTCTTGGTACCACTCCTCTGAAAGATTACCCACTGGGAAGATTATATTTTCCCCGAGGCCTCGTTCTCTTCTTGACATGCAAAAATAAGGACAAGGATCTTGAATCCTGCTCCACTGGCTCATGCTCTCAGGCCTGGTGATGAGTCTGGCAGCATTTGTGCAAGTGGGGCTCTCCCTCCCCTCAGTCATCACAGAGATGGACCCAACCAGCAATGGCCAGGCCAGCAAAGCAGTGGGCACCAGGACACCGTCCAGAAGCAGGACATGGCAGAGGAAGCTACGGTGTGATGTCCTGGAGACACGCAAATGGTCAACGTGGGCCCCAGAAAACTCATCTTTGGGACCACTTAGGGTCCCTGAGATGCCCATGGAGACAACTGTGGTGCTACCAACAAATGGATGGTGTCAGCCCCATCAGAGTCAGGCTGTGGGAAACGGTCAAGGCCGACCCTGCCTGCCCCACACACGACGGGCACCCTGCCACACCTGTGAAGGGGGACACTAAACCACACTGGGAGGCTTGGGGACCTGCTCGTTTCCTTAAACAGTGGAGAGGACAAAGAGACCGTTCTGTTTGGTCAGAGCCAGTTTAGATGTTAGGACAGATTCATACCAAGCGTTAGGATCAAGACGTGTCTCAATGATTTTTATCATCATCAATAAATATATGTATATATATATTTTTGAGACGGACTCTCATTCTGTCGCCCAGGGTGGAGCACAGTGGTGTGATCTCAGCTCACTGCAACCTCTGCCTTCTGGGTTCAAGTAATTCTCCTGCCTCAGCCTCCAGAGCAGCTGGGATTACGGGTGCCTGCCACCATGCCCAGCTAATTGTTTTTGAGTAGAGATGGGGTTTCACCATGTTGGACAGGCTGGTCTTGCACTCCTGACCTCGCCCTCCTTGGTCTCCCAAAGTGCTGGGATTACAGGCGTGAGCCACCGTGCCCAGCCTATCATCATCAATAAACAATTATAGCAGAAAACAATGAACATCAGGAGTGCTTACCACGTGAAGTGCTTACCACGTGACAATGCCCAGCACGGTATGTGGAACAGAGCAAGTGCTCAATGAAGACTGGCTGTATGTGAGTCAGACACTGTGCTAAGTCCTCGACATCTGTGATTTCATGTGATCTAGCCGCAGGGTAGATGGAATTATCTCCAATTTATGGAAGAAACCCACATGAGAAGTAACTTGCCTCAGACCACACAGCTCACTAGGGCAGTCGGAACTCTCATTCAGCCCATGCACGTGGGTAAGTCTCCAACACTTATCTCTCACTTGCTTCTCCCTCAGATCTGTGAAAGCAAAACCCAAGGACACAGGGGCCTCTAGCCTTTGGTCGACAGTCAATGGTTGAGGGGTACACCATCCTTTGTCTGTTACACTGGACCTGTTTGTGATTCCCTGGACTGTGGACACCCAGCTTCAGGTGGCTGCACACAGCAACTTCATGGAGCATTTGTTCTAAGTGCTCCCTGTCACCATGGTAACCCAGAAGCCTTTCAGGCTGGCACCATGCACATGGCCTGCATCCATCCCATCTGGGGTGGGAACCTGTCACCATAGAAATAGCTTCCCCCACCAAAACAAAGGGCTGCTTGATGGATTGGGGGTAGGGGTGGAGGGGCTGGGAAGCAGGACTCACCTTGGCCAAGCTGGCAGTAAAAAGCACACATTCAAAAAGCTGCCCCATCCTCTGGAGGAACTCGTCCACATGTGGCCGCTTCAGCACATACACCTGCAATGGCAGGAGACAGCAGGCTGGTCAGATGTGGCAGTTGCTGGGATGGCCCAGGGCCCAAATGCCCACTGTAGGAAGAATTGCTACAGAGGTTCCTGCCTCCCTCCCCCAGGCCTATGCACAGCAGGCAGAGGCCCAGTCTATTTGAGGGGCTATGGAGTCACACATGGCACTCCTCAGACGGGGCTCCAGAGCTGAGTTCACTGCAGACGCTCTTCCTAAGGGAAAATGAGAAGCTGACCACGGTGTGGAGGGTCTTGGGGATATTCAGGGCCAGCAAGTGGAAGGATTGTACCATGTTTGTGTGTAATGACTCGTTCATTTCATGTGTGTTTCTCAGCACCTGCTGAGGGTTGGGACCTATGTGTGCACAGGCCACGCTCTTGGTGTTGTCCTTTAAGAGGTCCAGGCCCAGCCTACTGCCCAGCAGGTCTGGGATTACTCTGGCTGCCACCTCCTGTCCTGGATGGGCATCCCCCTCACTAGGAAGGCCTGGGGTTGACGCACAGGCCCAGCAAAGCTGCAAGAAGAGGCTTTCTTGTCAGCTCGGGAAGCTCTCTCTGCCACCGTAAAGGTTAGGCTTGGTACGTTTCAGGGGATGTGAATCCATCCTATTCTTGGACCCCAGAAATAATCCATCGGGAGGCATCTCTGAGCAGAGGGGTGCAAAGAGTAGCCTTTTCTAGAATGGCTGGACTCTGTGCACTCTTTTGACCAGGCCAGGCTAGCGGGGAGAAGTGAGGCCAGGCTTCAGACCATACATAGGCTCCTGATTAGGGCGCTTGAATGAATCTGGGGAAACAAGGGAGATGGGAGAGAAGGCGAAGCTGGTGAGAGAACACAGAGGAAGTGGGAGGAGGGAAGAACTAATTCAAACTTGAATAAATTCGGTTTGAAATTAGCCACTTCACTAAAATAAATCAAACTCTTTAAAATTCAATTCAGCATTATTTACTGAGGCCCAGCTCTGAGCTCAGCCTGATGCAGTTGCAAAGATGAATAAAACACAGGCCTTGTCCTTGAAGAGCTCACACTCTAGAGCAGACACATGCAAAAACATATACAAATAAACACGGTATAATGAAAATCGTAGTAGAGGGATACATTAAGGACAATTAACTCCCCTCACAAGGAGAGGGGATCGTGGAAGATGACATTTGGCCTGGACCTTGAAGGATAAATAGGAGTTTACCAGGCCAATAAGGATGAGAAGAAGTGAGCTTCCAGGCAGAGGAAAACAGCAGGAGCACGAGACCCGAAGCCTGAGATTACCTGGGATGTTAGAGAGCAGCCAGGCTGTGTGCCCAGCCGTCAGAGGCAGTGAGAGAAGCGGGAGCAGCAGGGCTGGGAGAGGACGTGGCTGAAGATGAAGTGAGAGGCAGGTCATGGTGGGCATGTTAGGGCCTTGAATGGCAGATGGAGCAGGTGAGAATGGCAGGAGGAGCAGAGGGGAGACGGGGGCTCTGTACCACATGCTGGGCGTGCTGCTGGCTGAGGAATTCTACACAGAACAAAGTCATTTTCAAGGTGCCAGAAGCAGGAGCTCAAGAGGGCCAGGAATCAGTGGGAAACTTATGAGTGACTGAAAGAAGGAGGTGGACAGGGGTCTGGAGGAACAGGATGTCACAGAGTGGGTGTCAGCACAGCTCTGAGGATCTGGGAAGCTGGGGTAGTGCTGAGGGCAGGGCCTGTGGCTGCAACAGCTCCAGATTCCCACTCTGTCCACAAGACTCCTCGTTGCCAGCAAATGGGTGTGGCCTGTGGTCCTCAGTCTCTCTGGGAGTCCTGCTTGGAAAGCAAGCTTTGCTACATGCAAAGGGCAGGAGACTGATTTGGGAACTCTGGCGTTGCTGCCTCTGGCAGAGAGGGGGAGTCCTGAGCCCGGATGCCGGCGTCCAGGCCCGCGTCCCCGTGCAAGTAACCAAGAATAGGCCCATTGGGACCTGCACAGCCTATCCTGGATTACTTGAACGAGGCCACGGCCTTCGCCAGGGCTTTGGTCCTCCTGCCCTTGGCGCCTGTGGCTTCATTCCCTCGGGAGAGAATTTCTGACCCCAGCCCTGGGACCTTGTGGTATCACAGCACAGGCAAGATGGAGGAGCTACAGTGGCTCCTGCAAGAATGTGTCAGCAGCGGGCAGGCCGGTCACGCTTACAGTCACATGGTATGAAGGATTAATTTCTCTCCTAATTCTTGCCAGACCATTGGGCAGCCTCTCCTTTGTCTCATCATGAGCACTGTGTAACACAAGCCAAGATGATCCATGCAGAAGCCTTAACTGCTTCTCAGATGCTGAGTTAATTCAGTTGATGCTTTTGCAAATGTTAAATACCCAAGTGCCTCTTGTTTTGGCTCTGTGATGGCTTTTAAAAGCATGAAGTGTGGAAACACTAGGGAAAAAGCTGCCTCTCCCAGGGACTATTTCCTGGCAGGACATCCTGGAGAATAAGCAAGAAAGCAAGGACATGGGAGAAAAGGGACTTGAGTATCAGGAAAAGAGACCTGGGCCAGGAGGCAGGAGACTGGAATTTTCATTTTAATTTTTCCCATTGTATGACCCTGAACCAATCCCTTCCCTGGCGGAGCCTCAGTTTCTCCATCTAGACAATGAGGCGGCCGGACCAGCTGATTCCCAAGCCTTTACCAGTTCTGACACCTTGCACCTAAGAACCAAAGACTACTGACATTGCTAAGAAAAGATATCCTATCGTAACTCAAGTACCAAGAAAGTTGCCTTCCTGAGCTATCAGGCCGGATACTCTCCCTTTAAGACCTTAGACTTGACAAGGAAGATGGTTAGATCATCCCTGTGGAAAACCTGACGAAGCTTCCCTGACGAAGCTTCAACCTCTAAGGCTAGTTTTCCTACAACGTTTCCAATTTGTTCATAAATGAAGCTATTTCCGGAAGAGCTTTATGCAGATAAGGAAAAAAAAAATCAGAAGCAACGAAGACGCATGCCAACTGACTACGGCATCTTTATTCACAGCAGCCTGCGGATCCGAAAACTCACACCCTCTCCACTTTTTCTTTTGGGCTGGGATTTGCTAAAGATTCACTGGAGAAAACGATGCAGGAATGATAAGATCAGTCTGGCGCAGCTGGCATTGAGAATGGACACTTTTTCCCGAGACTCCACCATAAGTGGGTGGCCTGTGGCATTTTCCTGTTGCCTGCTAGGAGAGTAGCCGAAAGCAATTACATGAGGAAGTTAATTAGACCATCAAGCTAGGCCAGTGGGGATACGGAAACTTTGAAAGTCTGCTTCAAACCAAAGCACTGTTTGAACTGGCAACCGCGCCTAATATTTACGCCTATCGTTTTCCTTATAATCTCAGTATAAAGTAAATTCACTGGAGTGAAAAAAAGCAGAAAAACATTGTATTTATTACAGTATGCTTCCTTTTGATTCAGTAATTATTACTGAAATGAGAATTTAGAGATAAAGTTCATAGGATATGTAATTACTAAAAAATCTTAGCTGAAACTCAAATTTAGTGTCGATTTCTTACCTGATGTATAGTTCCATCGATTTCAACCGGAACAATAAAATCGGCATTACTAATAGGCTAGAGAGAAAAGAGACTATAATTAATATGTCTGAAAGAACAAAAAAACCCTGGAAATTTTAGCAAGAAAAAAGCTTGCCTGGACCAATGTTTTGGTTATTGGAAAAAACAGTTCAGGAGGAGGATGCTGAAGCATGCCTTGGTTCCTTAAAATAAGCACAAGCAGGAAAGCACATTATTTTCCATTCTGAATGTCATTACATTTTCAGCATCTTGATCCAATATCACCTGCCTGGCCTCAACCAGAATGTGTGGCACTGCTTGGCTAGAGGATGGGGCTCCTGAAAACTCCAGCTCTTGCCCCGAGTCCTGCTGAGGTGACAGGGAACCACCGCTAGCCACCAGAGGGAGGAGTGAGCACCTGATGGGCTCAGAGGACAGTGCTGCTTGAGGGAAAACTGTTTGTACTTGGACCCACAAGTGGGGGCTGCCCTGTGATGGGCTGCTAGCTGATGCTGGCCACACGGACTCAAAGCAGTGCCAAAGCCATGTGGGGGCAAAGTCAGAGGCCACAGGCCACACCCTGGGGCAGGCTCTTCTCCCCTGAACCTGTTTCTCCTCTCTTCCTTAGCTACTGTGATGGGTCTGATGCATGCCCGTGGCCCCAACCAATCCTGAGAATCAGTGATTTCAGGTCCTCCCAGGTGGCCTGGCAGCAGCTCGTGCCTTGGGTGGGGGTGGACAGCCAGCCCACCCTATACTGCCCTGCTCCAAGGAACACAACATCTAGCACACCCACAAACTTCTGGATATTTAAAATAACTCTTTCACAATATTAACGACATTTAACATGCAAATAAGATTCTTCAGCAGTCATCGTGTTCTCAATGATGAACTTACACACAGTTCTCAATGGAATTCCACAAATTAGGTACAAAACTACTTAAATGAACAGGACCAACTGAATCATCAGCCTACAAACCCCTGGACAAGAGGGGAGAGGCAGAAGGAAGGAGAAGGGGTGTGGGGTGGCCACTGGGCAGGGGTGAGGGAACAGCATCTCCGGTCAGACTCTGAACTGAGATCTGCTTTTAAGCCTGTCACAGTACACACAAACCCTCTTCACTGATATATAAACTCAAAACAAAACAAAACAAAAAACCAAAACGTGGACAATGCTACATCATGGCACCATTACTAAGCACTTAGCTCACGCTCACTGTTTACTCCCAGAGTTGGAAGGCCAAGGATGAGTTCAGTATAATTTCACAACTAAAATCAGAATCATACTAAAAAACAAAAGGAAAGACCGAAAGAGACTCTCCCAAGGCATTAGATTGTAGAATCACATTCCACAGAGCATATTAAAAGAGAAAAATCATTCTCCAGCTCACAGCAAGCACCGCCCTTCCTCTCCCCTCTCCTGGTGGTGTAAAGGAGGCCCTGGTACTGCCAGGGTGCTTTTCTTGGTATCCATGAGCCTGTGCATTGTACAAACGCATGTTTTCAAGGGGGAGAGGGTTCATAGCTTTCAGATTCTCAAAGGGCTTTGAAATGTCCAGAACTTTAGAAAACACAAAGAATATTCGGGTTGCAAATGTAGGCAGGCCAGGGAAAGGAAGAAATGAGATGTCATTCACATTAGCTCGTGGCATCAATGCCCTCTCAGCAGACCCTAGAGACAGTGGGAGTGCCAAGGCCCTGCCTTTGGAGCCAGGAACCCTTAGTAGCATCGGGTCATCTGGCCAGTGTTCCCCACACTCCCACAGCTGCTTGGGAGGAAGTTCTCTATGCTGTGATGGCAACCGACCCCTGCTCTGAAGGGCTTTCTTTCACAGAGACTTGGAAGAGTCCTGAGTAACTTGCCCATGGGGGAGAAACGGCTTCCAATGCTGTCTAGGGTTGAGCTGGGACACAAGGTCACCATATCCCCTGGACCAACGCTGGAAGGGCCTGGCCCTCAAGTGTTAGGGAGTGAGGTAATCCCTGCATGCCCCAGTGGCCAGAACAAGGCCATTTCTCACTACTAGAGGTCAGTGTGGGCTCTTCTCCACTCTCCAAAGGACTCAAAGACGGGCTTTGTCCTATCAAAAAAGGTCTCTGTTTAGTGAGAACAAAGAAGGATGTTTCTGGTAGATAGGTGTTCAGGCATATTTGACAGCTCTTCTGCTTCCTACAACTTGTAAGGAAAGACTATGGTTCATGTGAGACACATGCCCCATCATGGATGGTGACCTTCATGTCTCTCAGTGAAGGGGAGTCCCAGGCTGGAGGGGAAAGAGGCGTGCAGTAAAATGATAGAACAGTCCCATCACCAGAAATACCCCAAAGAAAACAAGACCAGAATCCTAAACACCTGCTTCTTCTCCCCAACACACCAACCCATCATTTCCAAACTTTCATCATTTGCCTCTTTTAAACAATTTATTTCACGTCAAAAAAAAAGGTTAATTAACTCAGTCTTTAACAGTGTTGCCACAGTTCTTCCTGCACGGAGGCCGTTTCTGCTGTTTTTCCAGCAGGAAGATGGAGATCAGGGAAGGTGACAGGAAGGAAGAGTGTCTGACCTCCACACCCTTCAGGAGGCAAGTCCCGAAGGTAGGTACTCATTTAGCTGTGAAGCTTATAAAAAACCCCAGCCACCTCTTGTCATGAAGATGCTCAAAGTAAGTGGATGAATCTGTTCAGATGCCCTGAAGTCTGGAAGTCTTCTTCAGAGTTGGGCATCTTTCAAAAATCGATCTGGGAAGATCTCCAGGATACGCAGTCATTTGACAGTTTCCAACAGAGCGCTCCTGCCCCTCCCAATAAAACACACAGCACTCTGGTCATCTTGACAAATACAGTGTCCTGGGGGCATGAGTCCCTTGTGCCACCCAAAAAGTATTTCTGCAGGGTTTAGAATATATTGAAAACTGCAAACCTCCTAAGTAAGAATGATCCCAGTGATGTCGGTAGCTTAGTGTTTTCTTTCCAAACTAATTATGTTAATATTCACCTACTTTCGTTAATGTTCACCTGGGTTAATAAGCAGCTGCTGGGATTTCTACATGAAGAGTGAAGTCACACATTTTCATTTTCCATTTTCCCATACAGTTGTTATCAAATCACAAAGATCCAGATTGTTTTTTATGTTGATTTACCTTAAACGAACTGTGCACCAGTGTTTCATCTAAATCAATGACCACACATTTCTTTCCATAGTCAAGCACCGTCACCTCTGGAAGGAGGTACTTAGCTGGCGGCTAAAAGGGAAAAATAAATCTGTATTACCTTTATGTAAAAGACAAACCAACCAGTATTGTATTATGCTATCTACATTATTGAGGGTATAAATGAAAACAAACATTTAAATGCCTGGTCAAGCATATAATGGACTTTTATTAAGAACAATAGGAATAAATAGTTTGCAAGTGAAGTTTTACCAAATACTGTGCCACTATTTGAATGACTACTATGAAGTCCTCGGCTTTGGGACCAGACAAACCTGGTTTTGATCATCAGCTCTGTCACTTTCTTGGTTGTAAATTGGGACAATAATACCTACCATGAAAGGCTGTTATCAGTTATAATGGCAATAACACACCCAGCATTTTGCCTCGCACATATATTGGTGGCTACAATTAGGATTAAAATGGATTACACAAAAATGAGTATTTAATTATAATAGGTACTGTTAAATGGAGGTCTGTTTCGTGGGGTCATGTTTTGCCTGAAATTCACTGTAGCACATATGTAGATTTTAGAGCTATGTTGGAATCACATAATTTTTTTTCTTTTTGTTTTTTAGTGACAGATTTTTTAAAAACTTGAAGAGGAACTATAGGCCCACCAGCAAAATGCAGCCTAGAGGTACCCCAACACTAGGAAACAAAACTCATCCAGGTACACGGCCGCCTTGTGTGCCACACTGGTGTAATACTGAGCAAATGTGGCATTTTTACCTCTTGGATTCTCTGCCTCTGAAAGTTATACTTTAATCCACATGTGTGTTGACCAAACAATCAATCTATTTATGTGTCTTTGTAGCAGATGACTCAAATATTGTGATAAAGAAGTCATAAAGAGTTAATAAAATGCTAGCTATCTTCAGCCAACCATAAAATGCTAAGTATCTTCAACCAACCTCACTCAATTTAGAGTATTTATTTCTTTAGGCTTTGCCTAGTTCTAGAAATGATCTTAAGTATTTTAGTCTGCTTTGTGGCATATTAAATATCCAATGCTAACTAATTAATTTTCTGACCTGAAAAGAAGGCCATACTTTCTTTAATATTTGATGCAAAACAAAACACAAGGAAATCTATTCTGAGCCCCTGAAGAACGGACAATTTAGTTCATCAAATAAAAGAAGAAAAAATGAAATCGAATTGTATTTCCTTTTACATGGCTATTTCCTCTATTTTTTGGTTCAAGCTGAAAGTTAGTCAATAACCAAAAGTTAATTTTGGACGTCAGCTGGTTCAATAGTGAATGTAACACAGGCAGTCAACAGGTTAGGCACATTTGCAAGTACAATGATCATCTCGGCAGAGAGGGACTGTCCAGGGTTGCCCAGGAAGAGGCTACATGTGGAGACATGAGTGCTTCTAACTTCAGAGGGGTTCTCTCTAGAGAGCGTGGGTGTTTCTTCCCTGCCAACGTCATCCAGAAGTAAAAGCCTTTACGGCCTCCCACCTCTCTCAGCTGGAAGCAATCCTCCCTAATTCTGCAGCACTGGGAAGGGATGTGGGGATGTACCTTGGAGACAGGCATGGAGGACCTAGAAAGGACTCTATCCTTTATTACAAACCAGTGAGTCAGCAGGTTATTTAAAAAATTAAATTTGCAAAGTTCTGTATCAAAGGGTGTTTTAAAAAGGGAGAGTGTGATGAGCTAAGTAAAGATAGTAAAGAGGATGGGGGTCATTTCTGTTGTTTGGGACAGAGCAGAAAGCATGCTTGTGACCAGAATAAAATTTGTTTTAATTTTTATTACGCAATTAGTTAACATAAAATACATTCTCATTGTAAAGATTATAGACACCTGAGAGTAAAACGCAATCATTCTCTTTTCTGTCTCCCTTTTTACTTTACTAACTATCCAGTCCTTTTCCTATGCGTTTATAAAGTATTGAAACATTTTAACTTATTAATTTAATTGTTAGCCTGGAAAATAAGGATTAGAAATTCTATCCCTAGCATCTCTGAAACCATCAAAGATCTGCCAAACCCAAGATCTTTGGGTTCATTTTCCAAACCCAAGAATAAAGATTACTTTCTTAGCACAGTTAACCCACACTCTACAAGCATTACGGTAAGTAAAACCCCTCTCAGTACTGTCTAAGAAAGAAAAGATGGAGAAGGATGAGAAGGGTGAGACTCATATTAAGCAAGCTATTGATTTTAACTTGTGCTGCAGGGAACAAGGCCAAGCTGGGGGGCAACAGGCTAGGAGGTTCCATTAATCCTCTGCTGTTTCCTAAATGCACACAGCTTCCTGGGAGCTTGGCTTTAGATTAATGCAAATTCTTCAGCCCATGGGTAAGAATTCTTTGGGACAGCTGCGTCCTTGGAAATGTAAGGATGCTATATAATGGCAATACACAGTGTTTTGTTGCTTCAGTTGATCTGTTCAGGTGATGCTTGAATCATTACCTAAGAAATGTCCTGAACCAAGTTTTCTCTGAGGTCTTCACAAAGCTGAGGAACAAGAGACATACCAGTCATATCAGGAAAGGTCTTTCTTATACAAAATGACTTGTTCAAATGTACACAAAGAGCAGTTCCGGGCGGTGGGTGGAGGAGGAAGGGACCATGGCTTATCATCCACGATTTGGGAATGGTATTCATTCCTGTTCTCTTCCTGGGAGTAAATCTGAAATTTCCTGTCCTTGGCAGAGAACTGGCAGCCGTGAATAGTTAACACTAAGCTTATTTCCTCTTGGAGTGCCCACCCCACAAACTCATAAATCTTACAGATGTAGTACCTCTTCCTGTACATTGGATTATTGTTTCCTTACTTAAGATTTCTCAGGCTCAAGGTCTGCGCGCTGTGCTCCCCAAGCCCTCAGAGCTCAGGGCAGATGTCAGGGCCTAACACAGGGGAGCAAGAGGAACTCTAGACTGGTTTTAATTAGAATAGCTATCGTGCATGTACGTTCTTCATGATGTTTTTGTGGAAAGAAGTGTACTATTGCTGTATTAAAAGCCTTAGGCAAACAGCATAGAAACATAGCTGTTAGAAAACAAGTCCTCTCCCCTTTGAGTGTTTTTATGGCTCAGTTACGCTGCCAGCATCATGTCTGGGGGCATCAGTGTGGGGTGTAATTTAAGCAAAGTGTGGGATCAGTAGGACTCAGGTCACAGCCCGGTGGTGTCCCTCACTGGGGCCAAGGCATTCTAATGCTCACCTCAAGCCTTAACCATCCATACTTGGTTTCAAACTTTCCTTCCCTCTGCATCTTTTCTTTATTCTTCAATACGTTTCACCAAACAGCCCATGAAGCTTCCTAGTAAATCCTGGCCCACAGTTGGGAGGTGAATATACTAACGGTAAGGATAAAGATGTCATTCCCCTTAGGTGTGCAAAACATGATTACTCAACAAATGGTGCTGGGATAACTGAGTAGCCACTTGGAAAAAAAGACAGTTTCCTACTTCATGCCTTCCACCAACATAAATGCCAAATGGATCAAAGATTTAAAGGTGTAATGGTGAAACTATTAAAAACTATTAAAATACTAGAAGAAAATATAAAATTAAGGAACATAAAGGATGACATTAATATTTACTTAAATAAAACTAAAACTTCCTTGAGGCCAAAATAATTATAAATAAACAAGGCCAAAAGATGTATCATACATCTGGGGAAACGTACTAATTGCCTTAAAATTTAAAACGATAAGCCACACAGCATAAAAAACGAGAAGAAATGAAGAGAGAAGAAGAAAGATAGCCAATGAACTTGTGAAAAGCTGTTCAAACTGAGTCATAAAGAAATGCAAATCAAAGTAAGAAATTGATACCAATCTTTTTTTTTGAGACAGGGTCTGGCTCTCTAGGCCAGGCTAAAGTGCAGTGGTACCATCTCGGCTCACTGCAACCTCCACCTCCCAGTCTCAAGCAATCTTCCCAAGTAGCTGGGACTACAGGCCCGTGCCACCATGCCCGGTTAACTTTTTGTATTTTTTATAGAGATAGCGCTTCACCATGTTGCCCAGGCTGGTTGCAAACTTCTGAGTTCAAGTGATCCACCCTCTGCAGCCTCCCCAAGTGCTGAGTTTACAGGTGTGAGCCACTGTGCCCGGCCTGATATCATTCTTTACTTTCAGATTAGCAAAGATTGAAACATTTGATAATCATTTTCAGTAAGGCTATGAGGCAATCTCATAGATACTTCATGGGAATGTAAATTAGCATAGGCTTTTGGAGGACAATTTGGCTTTAATGTACCAATACTGTAAAATATATCCTTTGACCTAGCATTTCCACAAATAGAAACTGATCACAAACAAGTCCACAAGCACACAGAAATGAGGATTTTTTTTTTTTTTTTTTTTTTTTTTTTGACAGAGTCTCACTCTGTTGCCCAGACTGGAGTGCAATGGTACCATCTTGGCTCACTGCAACCTCCACCTCCCTGGTCAAGTGATTCTCCTGCCTCAGACTCCCGAGTAGCTGGGACTACAGGTGAGTGCCACCATATCCAGCTAATTTTTTTTTGTATTTTTAGTAGAGATGGGGTTTCACCATCTTGGCCAGGCTGGTCTGGAACTCCTGACCTCATGATTCGCCTGCCTCGGCCTCCCAAAGTGCTGGGATTACAGGCATGAGCCGCCGTGCCCGGCCAAAATGAGGATTTTTTTTTTTTTTAATTACATTTTAGGTTTTGGGGTACATGTGAAAAACATGCAAGGTTGTTGCATAGGTGCACACGTGGCAGTGTGATTTGCTGCCTTCCTCCCCTTCACCTATATCTGGCATTTCTCCCCATGCTATCCCTCCCCAACTCCCCACCGCCCCCGCTGTCCCCCCCACTCCCCCCCAACAGACCCCCGTGTGTAGTGTTCCCCTCCCTGTGTCCATGTGTTCTCCTTGTTCAACACCCGCCTATGAGTGAGAACATGTGGTGTTTGATTTTGTGTTCTTGTGTCAGTTTGCTGAGAATGATGGTTTCCAGGTTCATCCATGTCCCTACAAAGGACGTGAACTCCTCGTTTTTAATGGCTGCATAATATTCCATGATGTATATGTGCCACATTTTTCCTGTCCAGTCTATCATCGATGGGCATTTGGGCTGGTTCAAGGTCTTTGCTATTGTAAACTGTGCTGCAATGAACATTCGTGTGCATGTGTCCTTATAGAAGAATGATTTATAATCCTTTGGATATATGCCCAGTAATGGGATTGCTGGGTCAAATGGAATTTCTATTTCTAGGTCCTTGAGGAATCGCCACACTGTTTTCCACAGTGGTTGAACTAATTTACACTCCCACCAACAGTGTAAAAGTGTTCCTATTTCTCCACATCCTCTCCAGCATCTGTTGTCTCCTGATTTTTTAATGATCGCCATTCTAACTGGTGTGAGATGGTATCTCAATGTAGTTTTGATTTGCATTTCTCTAATGACCAGTGATGATGAGCATTTTTTCATATGTTTGTTGGCCTCATGTATGTCTTCTTTTGTAAAGTATCTGTTCATATCCTTCGCCCACTTTTGAATGGGCTTGTTTGTTTTTTTCTTGTAAATCTTTTTTAGCTCGTTGTAAATTCTGGATATTAGCCCTTTGTCAGACGGGTAGGCTGCAAAAATTTTTTCCCATTCTGTTGGTTGCCGATTCACTCTACTGACTGTTTATTTTGCCGTGCAGAAGCTGTGGAGTTTGATTAGGTCCCATTTGTCTATTTTGGCTTTTGTTGTCAATGCTTTTGGTGTTTTGGTCATAAAGTCCTTGCCTACGCCTATGTCCTGAATGGTTTTGCCTAGGTTTCCTTCTAGTGTTTTTATGGTGTTAGGTCTTATGTTTAAGTCTTTAATCCATCTGGAGTCAATTTTAGTGTAAGGTGCCAGGAAGGGGTCGAGTTTCTGCTTTCTGCATATGGCTAGCCAGTTTTCCCAACACCACTTATTGAACAGGGAATCCTTTCCCCATTGCTTGTTTTTATCAGGTTTGTCAAAGATCGGGTGGTTGTAGCTATGTTGTGTCGCCTCCGACGCCTCTGTTCTGTTCCATTGGTCTATATCTCTGTTTTGGTACCAGTACCATGCTGTTTTGATTACTGTAGCCTTGTAGTATAGTTTGATGTCCGGTAGTGTGATGCCTCCCGCTTTGTTCTTTTTGCTTAGAATTGACTTGGCTATGCGGGCTCTCTTTTGGTTCCATATGAAGTTTAAGGTGGTTTTTCCAGTTCTGTGAAGAAGGTCATTGGTAGCTTGATGGGGATAGCGTTGAATCTGTATATTACTTTGGGCAGTATGGCCATTTTCATGATATTAATTCTTCCTAACCATGAACATGGAATGTTTCTCCATCTGTTTGTGTCCTCTCTTATTTTGTTGAGCAGTGGTTTGTAGTTCTCCTTGAAGAGGTCCTTTACATTCCTTGTTAGTTGTATTCCTAGGTATTTTATTCTCTTTGTAGCAATTGTGAATGGCAGTTTGTTCTTGATTTGGCTCTCTTTAAGTCTGTTATTGGTGTATAGGAATGCTTGTGATTTTTGCACATTGATTTTGTATCCTGAGATTTTGCTGAAGTTGCTTATCAGTTTCAGGAGATTTTGGGCTGAGATGACGGGGTCTTCTAGATATACAATCATGTCGTCTGCAAATAGAGATAATTTGACTTCCTCCTTTCCTAATTGAATATCCTTTATTTCTTTTTCTTGCCTGATTGCTCTGGCTAGAACTTCCAGTACTATATTGAATAGGAGTGGTGAGAGAGGGCATCCTTGTCTAGTGCCAGATTTCAAAGGGAATGCTTCCAGTTTTTGCCCGTTCAGTATGATATTGGCTGTTGGTTTGTCGTAAATAGCTTTTATTATTTTGAGATACGTTCCGTCGATACCTAGTTTATTGAGAGTTTTTAGCATAAAGGGCTGTTGAATTTTGTCGAAGGCCTTCTCTGCATCAATTGAGATAATCATGTGGTTGTTGTCTTTGGTTCTGTTTATGTGGTGAATTACATTTATAGACTTGCGTATGTTGAACCAGCCTTGCATCCCCGGGATGAATCCTACTTGATCATGGTGGATAAGCTTTTTGATGTGCTGTTGTAATCGGCTTGCCGGTATTTTATTGAAGATTTTTGCATCTATGTTCATCATGGATATTGGCCTGTAGTTTTCTTTTCTTGTTGAGTCTCTGCCGGGTTTTGGTATTAGGAAGATGTTGGTCTCATAAAATGAGTTGGGAAGGATTCCCTCTTTTTGGATTATTTGGAATAGTTTCAGTAGGAATGGTATCAGTTCCTCTTTGTATGTCTGGTAGAATTCTGCTGTGAACCCATCTGGACCTGGGCTTTTTTTGGGTGGTAGGCTCTTAATTGCTGCCTTGACTTCAGACCTTGTTATTGGTCTATTCAGGATTTTGACTTCTTCCTGGTTTAGGCTTGGGAGGAGGCAACTGTTCAGGAATTTATTCATTTCCTCCAGGTTTTCTAGTTTATTTGCATAGAGTTGTTTGTAATAATCTCTGATGATGGATTGAATTTCTGTGGAATCTGTGTTGATATCCCCTTTGTCACAAAATGAGGATATTTTTAAGAGAAATATTTGTAATAGCACAAAAGTAGAAATAAAGTAAATGCCATCAATGAAATATAAAACAATGAGGTAGATATATATACCTACTAATATTTGGAAAGATGTTTAAGACATCTTGTTAGAAAACAACAAGCAATTTGCAGAATGGTGGATACAACACAACTTCATTTATATAAATATGTTTGTGTTTGTCTGGAAAACTTCTGGAAGGATACATGACTTACATTAAAAGTGGTTATCTAGGTAGTAGGATTATATTGAGGGATATTTTCTTTTTACTTTAATCTTTCAACTTCATTTACATATGCATTTCCACAGGTGTTAATCCCAAATCTTGCAATATTTAAACATTAACCATGAGCTTAAATTATTGGTTAGTAAAAAATTAAAAGACCAAACCTACATATACAAACAGAGCAGCACACAAATGAAAAAAGAGGGGTGAGGTGACAGGCACAGATGGGGACCCCAGCTGGAGCTGCTCTGGTTACAGGCTTAGAGGCATTCTTTAGCTTCAGTGCCTGAAGAAAGCTTTCAGGAGGCTGCGGTATCTGGCTTGGAGGCTCAGCATGAGCCTGGATTTCTGGTCCTGTGTATGGCACCCTAAGCTCTCAGGGCTCCCAGCACTGACCAGGTCCCCCAGAGATTCAGAAAGGCCAGGATCACTCTGCTTATGTAATCTGCAGGGGCTCCCAAGACTTGATTCCAGGGTTTAGCTGGCCCTGGATGGACTTGGGATCAATCCTATATGCCAAGCAGGCAGTGGAGATCACACTGTACCCACTGCTTTTCTGGAGCTCATAATTCAAAAATGCAAGTGCCTTTGGCTCGGCTCTGTTTCTTCGGGCAAATAGTTCAGAGGTTCACATGGCCTGACCCAACAACATCTCACATGTAGGACAGTCGGCAGTTTATTGATCTATTACTAGGATCAATTACATAAGGAATTTTCTTCTTGTTTATCTTATTTCAGATTTCTGTACATGGCTGAGTTTAGATTTGTGGGAAAACGGTCTGTTTCTTCAGAGGGGTTTTAATACTGACAAGTGCTTTTGTTCTGCACTTAACTTTGCACATGGCTGCCAATTAGCTTTAGGAAAAAGCAGTAATAGTGATCTTGAAGGTAGAAGGAGAGATGGTACCTGCCATCTGTTTAATGTAGGTACCTTTGAAGGAAAAAAATATCAAAACCTACTTTGTGTAAAGGTTAAAGAGTTTTCTGGTATTAACTCTGCTGGGCATCTCCCACAAACTCTGGATAAAAAGTTGTGTTGCTAAGTCAGTCTTTTTGATCAAAGCCAGTTCTCCCAACAAAGTCCAACCCTCAGGCATATGGGCAAAGTCAGAATCACTCCACAAACTCTTGCAACTTGTTAGTCAATGAAGAGTTGGAGTTTTGAGAAAAATGAAATTACCATAATCTTTTTGGGCAATTTGTAAGTGACATGTACTACCAAAGCCTTTGGAGTCAACCTGTATGCATGAAATCCACTCCTTTCAATGTAAGATTACTGTGTCTATTGGATGTTCCCAGAAAAATATGTGAAAAACTCCAAGGAAAGAGAAATGAACAGATTTGAATCAAGTAATCTGAATCTGATAATCTTTGCAGACTAAAAAATAAATTTATAGACACATTTTGAAACATAAATCCTTCTCTAAGGACATGAGATTATTTGAAAGGTCTGGTTTGATACACACATCTCAACTGTAAGTTTCTTTTGGGAGTCAATCTTCAGTTTGCTTCTTGCTGACCAGCCTCAGGCTGGGTGACTCTGCTGGCAGAGCAGGAGGAAGAGAAGGGACAGCGGGGACAGCGGATGGCTGAGGGGTGGCTGGTGCAGGACTGTGCTAGGGTGGAACAAATTTCAGAGTTGACAACAGAAGTAGGGGTGGCCTCAGGGAGTGCCCAGCCGGGGCAGAGTTTCAGCACAGCAGGCCTGTGGGGTGGGTTCTGCAAGTTCAGATAATATAATTAGGGTGACTTTTCTGATTTTGGAGCTCCAGCCATGTTACCAACACTGATAGGTTAGAAATGGTATGGTCATCTGGGACCTGGGCTTGGTAAGCCCAGTTCCACTGGGACTGAACCTGCTGCAAAGAATTGTGTCTGGGCAAAGAATGTTCCCGCCAATCTATGGAGTTGAGGCTAAGATGGTGGGGTGTGGGTGAGGGCTCTGAGCAACCTCAGCTTGTTCAGCTTGGAGGCCCTTCTCAGAGAGAAAGGAAAAATGAGAATTGGGCTAATGGATGCTGGCTGCCCTGCTGTTCCTGAGAAAGGAAACTGTCTCTGTACAGAACTTCCTGCTCTCAGTTTAAAATCTAGCTTCAGTTTTCTTTTTAACAAAACAGAGTTGTTTACGCCACATGATAAACTCAACATAAGCAATAACATTTAAAAAATCCTATGTATCAGTAGGCCACAAGATTTTATGACTGTTTTAATAAATAAAATTAGATAAATATACATACGCTTGGTATGGGAATGACCTGCCTCTGGTCACCCTGAGGAAAAAGAAAAAAAAATCATTGTCAGGTTTGAAGAGAAGATCATATTCTTAAAAGAAACTTCAAAGCCCTCTCAAGCACGGCAGCTGCAGGATCTGCCGCTCCTGTACCTTGGTGGTGTTTAATGAACAGGAGGAACCTGAAAATTTTCCACAGTTAAGGCGAGGCTCCTTCTGTATTTCAGACACCCCCTCTCCTAACAAGCCAGGCTGGACTCCTGAGGCTCACAAACCATTTTGTGTATTTAAATAGCACCTCCCTTACTCCCAGGAATGCAATCCTTAATTTAAAAACAAAAATAAAAACTCATGTTTTAATCCTTGATTCCCTCTAATAACTGTTTGTTTTTTCTTTTAAGCGAGTTTTTCCCTAAAAAGACTAAGTCCATCTCATATGCAGGGAATGGGAGATACGTTCACCAAATTACAATTACCCACTAGTCATTCCAGGAGGTTCTCTGGGGAAAACTGGGAGAGGGACCAAGGCAAGGTACAAGAAGTTCCCTCCCAGGAAACAGACATGGGGACGGCTTTCTCCTTTAAGGGGAATAAAACCTGTATTCACAGGGAGTGTTAAGAAAACCTAGGCCCCAAGAAAAGGCCTCCATTATTCCTCAGCCCCAAATGCCAGCCATTCCAAACCTAATTGATGGAAACACTTCATTACAGCATTGTTAATAAATGCTAATAAACAACAGTTTATTTCCATTAAGCATTTCCAGTTTCTGTTTCTTTTTTAGATGGCCTAATAAGGCAATGCCCTGCTTCATGCCTTGTGCACTGAAGGATTTGTGAAAAGATGTGTCCACTTTTATTAAGAGGGTTACAGTGATAATGAGGTCTCACGTGAAGGGGCCAAACCTGATGGCTGGCAATGGCAGCCGCTGGCACCTTTCTGAGCTCTGTTTTGATGCTAAGAACCACTGAGTAACTTCTTGATTATCTCCAACCCCTAGTAATCACCTCTGCAGTATAAGAGCAAGTACCATTTCCTCTTGAGATGATCTCCACGGTTCCTTCCTTTTTCAGATTTCGGGCTTAAGGATTTTAAGCTTTCTTCTAACATCATTCAAGGCAGAGCTATGCTGCTTTCCAACAGACAATGCAATCAAATAAATTGAAGTTTTCAAGAACTTGCACAGAGAAATTCATTTCAGAAGCTCTTAAATAATATTATTCCTAATACTGGGACTCAAGAGAGGTCACAACTCCTACAGGCCTACTTGGTGGAGGACACACTTTTTAAAACACTTTTATTTTAGGTTCAAGGGTACATGTGCAGGTCTGCTGTATGGTAAACTGCATGCCAGGGGGGTTTCGTGCACAGATTCTGTCACCCAGGTACTATGTACTGCACCCAATAGGTAGTCTTTTGATCCTCACCCTCCTCCTAACCTCCACCCTCGAGTAGGCCTCAGTGTCTGTCACTCACTTCTTTGTGTCCATGAGTATTCAGTGTTTAGCTCCCACTTATAAGTGAGAACGTGTGGTATTTGGTTTTCGGTTCCTGCATTAGTCTGCTTAGATTAATGGCCTCCAGCTCCATCCACGTTGCTGCAAATGACACGACCTCTTTTTTTGCTTTACAACTGCATAGTATTCGGTGGACGTGATTTTAACCAGAAGCCTATTGGGTCTCCTTATTTTTATTTTATTTTACAGACGGGGTCTTGCTGTCACCCAGGTTGGAGTGCAGTGGTGTGATCATGGCTCACTGCAGCCTCAAACTCCTGGTTCAAGCCATCCTCCTGTCTCGGCCTCCTGAGTAGCTGGGGCTACAGGTGTGTGCTGCCACACGCAGCTGGGTCACTTTAGAGTAGAACTAGTGACATTCTCTTGTGAGGGACGCCTTACTTGTTGCAGCATGCTTAACAGCATCCCTGGCCTCTACTCACCAATGTCAGCAGACACTCCTTCCCCTTCTAGTGGCAGTCTGTCTTCAGACATTGCCACATGTTCCCTGGAGGGCAAAATCATCCCCAGTTGAGAAGTGCTGCTCTAGCAGTAGAGTGCAGACAGCCCTTGCACAGAGGTACACCTCCAGAACATACTTCCGATGAGATGAGCACATTAATGTGAAAGACCACGACAATGCCTCTGAAGGGTCTGACAAAACGCCCACTATGAGCAAGCAAAGGTGCTGATCTAGAAAGATACTTGGGCTTGAAAATGACCCTAGAAGCTTACATGTATGTATGTGTATATATACACCATGAGGTATGTATGTATTTGTGAGTGTCCAGCAATCCGTTTTACAATGTCCTTGCCCTTAGAGGTCCTCTGTGGTCTTTGCCATTGGGGTGCTGACTCCTCCCAGCCTCTGGAGGCTTCTGGCCTGTAGGTCCAGGTTGTGGCTGTGATGGTGGCAATGGCTGCTACCATAAGCCACTGCTGCAGAAGCAGCTGGAAACTCAAAGGCTCCAAATCTCCATTTCTCCAGGGCAAAAGTGAATATACAGGGTGGATGGAACCCTAGAGGTCATCTGTCCCATTCTGTCCACGGCCTTCCCTCTTCCTCTGGCATGCTGAATTCCGAGATGCACAGATACCCAAGGACTCGGCAGTAGAACTAGACCTGAAATCTGCTTCCACATCTAACAGGCCTAGGCTTTGTGTTCTGTCCTGATCAAGCTGAGTGCAAGAGGCAGAGGATCCTCCTCTGGGAATTCGCCGCCCCACTCTGACAGGGCTCTTTCTCTGGCGTCTGGTCTCCCGGGCTGACCAGCCAAGTGTTATGCAAATAATGTATCACTCCCACTTTGGATTAACTATATTGACTCAAAGTTATCATAATTCTTTAAAAAGCCATGTTGACAAATGTTAATAGAAGGAAGTTTATGAAAGAACACCAAGTCCAAGTGAGCTCAGCTTTGCTGGAGGAACTGTCTTCAAAGGCTTCTGTTTCCTGATAGATGCAGCTGAGTATCCCAGGAAAGCTTCCAGGGATGCCATGACATTTCTCCCTATCATTTCATCTACATAGACCCTATTTTTAAATAACTTTTAAATAGCAGCCATTCTCCTCTTTTTTCTCCTCTACAGGCCTGGGATACAAACTATGTTCTCTTCACTTACAGCAATTATCTACCCCAGTGATTTTTAAACTGGGGGAGGGAGAGTATGAGGAATCCACACTGAGAGGAGAGATCAGAATCTGGGCCTGGAACACTGATCACAGGGGAAACCCCTCAAACATATTCCACTAATATGCAGAATAAGGTTTAATATCTGTCAAGGCAAGCTGTCTTCCTTGTTTTCTTCTAAAAGTTTCTCGGCTATTCTTTGACATTGTTTGTCCCGGAGGAACTTAAGCCTTTCTATCCAGAACAGCACACACATGTCTCATAAACATGAGACATCAAAATCTTTCAATGATTTGAATCAACTTTGGTAGAGTCTTTTGGGTTTTCTTCGTAAACAATCATGCCATCTGCAAATAAGACTAATTTTGTATCTTTTCCATGTTTATACCAATTGTCTCATTTTCTTGGCTTATTCTATTAGCCAGAAACTACCATTGATTTTCCTGTGTTGTTTGCTGTTTATTTTTAGAAGACAGCTTTTTATCATGTTTAGTTTTCTTCTTTGGCGGCACTGTTGATTTTATATATAAAGGTTTATGGGCTACTATACAGTTCACGTATGAGACAGTTTGTCATAAAGTGCTCCCATTTATCCTGTATAATGCTTTTGAATTCTGCTTTATCTGATGTTAACATTGCCACTCTTGCTTTCTTTCTGTTTAATCTGCCTTATATATTTCGCCCAATTCTTTATTTTTCACCTTCCTTTATCTATATGTTAGATGTTGTGTCAGAAACTGTCACCTACTGTAATTGTCATTAGCACTGTCCATCAAATAATTCCAGTTTTCTTTCTAAATATGTGGGAGGATTACACTTCCATTCCCCTTGAAGTTAGATGCAGTCATGTGACTTACTTTTTTTTTAGATGGAATTTCACTCTTGTTGCCCAGGCTGGAGTGCAATGGCATGATCTCGGCTCACTGTAACCTCTGCCTCCCAGGTTCAAGTGATTCTCCCGCCTCAGCCTCCTTAGTAGCTGGGACTACAGGCACCCACAACCATGCCCAGCGAATTTTTGTATTTTTAGTAGAGACGGGGTTTCACTATGTTGGCCATACTGGTCTCAAACTCCTGACCTCAGATGATCTGCCCACCTCGGCCTCCCAAAGTGTTGGGATTACAGGGGTGAGCCACCATGCCTGGCTGTGACTTACTTTAACCAACAAAATGTAAGTTGAAATGAAGCATATTTTTCTGAGTTTTCTCAGTGAAAACTTTAACAGCCAGTGTGATTTATCACATTTCTTTGTCCTGCTGTGACAGTCACGGAAGCAAAGAGATGGGTTCTTCCTCAGCGTGGGCACGTGAACGAGGATAAGAAGGTTACACTGTCTGCTACGGTAGCTCCTACTCATATGTGGCTACTGAGCACACAAAATGTGGCTGGTCAAATTAAGATGTGCTGTAAGTGTAAAGTACACATCAGATTTTGAAGTAATAAGATAAAAAGATTATAAACTGACTAAAATGTTTTTTTCTATTGATTACATATTGAAATATTTTGGATATAGTTAAATAAAATATGTTATTAAAATTAATTTCAATTGTTTTAAAAATATTTTTATTAATGTGGCTACTGGAAAAAAATTAAATTATATATGTGATTCTCATGACATTTCTGTTCAATAGTGCCACAGAACAGACGGCTCAGCCTCAGCCAACTCATTATAAAGAAGTAGCATGAGTGAAAAATAGACTTTCATTGTTTAAGCCTCTGTGGTTCTGAGATTGTTACTGAAGCCTAAACAAACCCATACTGACTAGTATATCTACTCATTAGTCATTCCTCCCTTCTGATTTTGCTGAGAGCAGGAATATGCTGGGCTCAATTCCTCCCCTGTTGCTATTGGGTAGCCATGTGACAAACTGCTTTATCCAATTGGTTTGACTAATTCAACTGTATGCTGTTTCCAAGAATATACCTGTCATCAGATAGAAACGATTTTGGCAGTAAGTAAAAGAAATCTGCCAGGGACTATGTCAAGCCAATAAGACATAAGCAGAAGTCTCCTGGGTTTTTCTGTGAAAGCGTTTACTTTCCATAAAAGGGACAGGCATGGCCAGTGCCACCCCTCCCCTCTTCTTCCTTTAAATGTAGTCATGATGTCTGAAGCTTGTGACTTTGAGATCATAAATAGCAAACAGGATGAAGGCAAACATACCAAGGATAGGGGAGCAGAAAGACAGAACAGGTTCTTGATGGCATCATCAGAAATCTAAATCAACTCCAGCAACTACCTGACTCAGGCTTTTTATGTGAGAAAAATAATCCCCCATTTGTCTAAGCTATTGCTTGTCAGCTTTCTTCCTCCCCTGCCCCACCCCGCCTCCTTTCTTGACAGGATCTTGCTCTGGTACCCACAGTGGGCTGGAGGGCAGTTAAGGCTCACTGCAGCCTCAATCTCCAGGCCTCAAGTAATCCTCCTTCCTTGGCCTACCAAAATGTAGGGATTACAGGCGTGAGCCACTGTGCCCAGCAATTTTTATTTACTGACAAATTCCTATTTGATGGCAGGTATATTCTTGGAAATAGCACACAGTTGAATTTGTCAAACTACCTGATGCAGTCTTGGTCTTTGTTAGAGGAATCTGGTTCATCAAACTCGGTTTTACGCCTGTTCTTTATGTTATGTTTGCTATTTGTTCTTTTTCCCTTTCCTTAATTTTCATGGCTTGTTCAATTTGTTTATTTCTCCTTTCTCCCTCTGTGAATTTTAAAGATCTATTTTTCCAATTGTGCCATTGGTTACAGTTCTATTCCTAATAATTACATTTATTTCTACATTGTTTTCTGAGACACAGTCTTGCTCTGTTACCCAGGCTGGAGGGCAGTGGTGCGATCATGGCTCACTGCAGCCTTGACCTCCTGGGCTCAAGCAATCCTCCCACCTCAGTCTCCAGAGTAGCAGAGATTACAAGTGCACACCTCCACACCTAGCTAATTTTTTTTTTTGTAGAGATGGAGTTTCCCTATGTTGTCCAGGCTAGTCTCAAACTTCTGGGCTGAAGCGATCCTCCTGCCTTAGCCTCTCAAAATCCTGGGATTACAGGAATTAGCCACTGCACTCAGCCTATTTCTAACATTTTAAATTATTATACCATAACGGAGTATCAATCTCAACCAGATTAATTTTTGTTCCCTCTCTGAATCATTACATATTTTAAAAACTTTTGTCTCAATAGATAAACGAAATCTTGGTCACATACAGAATTTTTGGTTTATATTTTTTTCTCTCAGTAGCCTATAAACATTTTTTCATAGTCTTCTGGCTTTTAGTGTTGCTGATGAGAAGTCTGATACTAATATAATTGTTTGCCTCGAAAATAACTTATTCTAGTAGCTTGCAAGAATTTCTCTTTGTCCTTAAATTTCAGAATTTCAACAGATACATCTAGGCATGCGCTCCTCTACTAACGCTGCTGTGGACCTGGTGAACTTCAATCTGCAGGGTCAAGCTTTGTTTTCAGCTCAAGAAAATTTTCTTCTACTACTCTTTCTCTTTCTGGAACTCTTAACATTTGCATGTTCCATCTCCTAGATGCCTGCTGTCCCCTCTCACAATTACCCTCTCTGTGTTTCTGGTCTGAATGGTAAGATATTTCTTCTTCCACTTGCTTTTCCAGAACATGAATTCAGTTCCCAGCAATGACCATTCTCTCTTTCTGTTTGTTTACTGAATTTTTATATTTAGAACTCATGAGTTTTTAAGTTCCAAATGTTACTTTTGCACTCATAATTCATTTCCTGAGTTGTCCATTAAAGTTCATTTCCATCTTGTCCATTATTTTTACCTCAGTGGGAGTCTCACTCCAGCTTTTTCGACTTGGACCTTCTCAGTGGAGGCTGCATTTTTCTTTGCTTGTGACAGGTTGTATGTTCCCTTAGTGTCTGTGCAGGTCAGTCTATGAGGCTCTCTGGGACATGACAAATGAGGGAGGGCTGCAAGGCCCAGCAAGGAGGGCTTTTTTCGCGGCCCAGCAGAGCCCAAGTTAATAAATCTCAGAGATGAAGAAAGCCCCTATACTACTGGCTCCTCCAAGGCACAAGCACTGGAAGCAATCCAGCTCACCAGGGCAGCCCCTCCAAGGACCACACACATTGTGTGGGCAGTTGGGCCCTTTTCATGGCGATCTGCCAGCTCCTGCTGGCTAGTTGACCTCACAGGACTATACATTCAAGTGTTTGTCCAAGGACTCAGGGAGATACAAGCATTTTCCTCTGCTGGTGGTTCCCTGCTTCTCACTGAGTACCAGAGGGAATGAATCCTGTGCCTGCTCTCTACCCTAAAGGTGTCAGGAAAACTGTGGGTCTTAATGCACTTTCCAGGCTCTCCCAGCAGGCCCACCTGGGTTTATCTTGGGAGGGAATTTTAATAGAACCATGTGCCCAGGCATCATCTTCCCAGAATTCCCTTCTTTACATCCATATGTAGTTTTAAAATAATTTTTTAAATCATAAAAGTAATTTAAACTGATTTTATGAAAGCTGAGGGGAGAAAGCATAGAGGGAAGGAGAAAATCCTAGCTATACTTCCACCAGTATGAGCAATATGAGATAACCTCTTCGTATTTTGGCATACATCCTTCTAGTCTTATAAATGCTTGTGTGTGTCTATGTGTGAAAGAGCAAGAGAGACACTATATCCATTTCTTTATATCAGCAATATGTACCACATATCATTTTGAAGGGCTGTATGCTATCTGACTATATAGTTATTCTATAGCTTTTTTTTTTTTTTTTGAGACGGAGTTTCGCTCTTGTTACCCAGGCTGGAGTGCAATGGTGCGATCTAGGCTCACCGCAACCTCCTCCTCCTGGGTTCAGGCAATTCTCCTGCCTCAGCCTCCTGAGTAGCTGGGATTACAGGCACGCACCACCATGACCAGCTAATTTTTTGTATTTTTAGTAGAGACGGGGTTTCACCATGTTGACCAGGATGGTCTCGATCTCTTGACCTCGGGATCCACCCGCCTCGGCCTCCCAAATTGCTGGGATTACAGGCGTGAGCCACCGCGCCCGGCCCTCTATAGTTTTTTTTTTTTAAACCAATTGCCTTGAACATCAAGTTGCTTATAATGTTTTGATTTTATAATTTATGCTGGATGGTACCTTAAGGTTAAATCTTTGCACATTCATAATTATGTCTATAAAGTGAACTGCCTGCATCAACAAACAGGGATATTTTTAAGGTTTTAAGATCATATTACCAAATTTTCCTCCAGAAAGGTGTCACCAATTAACACTGTCAACCAGCAACTTACTTACATTCTCTATCCTCCCTCCTGCCACTCCATGCTAAAACCAAATATTAGGTTTAAAAATATCTTTGGCCGGGCGCGGTGGCTCAAGCCTGTAATCCCAGCACTTTGGGAGGCCGAGGCGGGTGGATCACGAGGTCAACAGATCGAGACCATCCTGGTCAACATGGTGAAACCCCGTCTCTACTAAAGATACAAAAAAATTAGCTGGGCATGGTGGCGTGTGCCTGTAATCCCAGCTACTCAGGAGGCTGAGGCAGGAGAATTGCCTGAACCCAGGAGGCGGAGGTTGCGGTGAGCCGAGATCGCGCCATTGCACTCCAGCCTGGGTAACAAGAGCGAAACTCCGTCTCAAAAAAAAAAAAAAAAAAAAAAAAAAAATCTTTGATAAGTTGAAAGCTGGAAAGCAGTATCTCATTATTTAGTTTGCATTTCTTTGACTACTAAACATGTTAAATATTTTTCACATATGTGTGCAACATTTTTCTTTTTTCACATTTGACTATCTGTATTTCTTATTTTGTGAATTCCTGTTCATGTCCTTTGCTCGTGTTATTTGGAACATAAAGTTTTATGACTTTTGTGTCCTCAAATGGCAACTGGCTTCATGATGAAGAATAATCTTTAAGTGATTTTTACCTGAGATTCCATTTTGACTGAGATTAATATTGTAACCCTTGTTTTCTTTTAATTTATACTTGTATGAGGTCTCTTCACTCATCCTTCTTCCTTGTACTTTTTATTTCACTCTTGTCACCCAGGCTGGAGTGCAGTGGTGCGATCTTGGCTCACTGTAACTTCCGCCCCCTGTGTTCAAGTGATTCTCCAGCCTCAGCCTCCTGAGTAGCTGGGATTACAGGTGCCCACCACCACACCCAGATAATTTTTGTGTTTTTACTAGAGAAGGGGTTTCGCCATGCTGCAGGCTGGGCTCAAACTCCTGACCTCAAGTGATCTGCCTGCCTCAACTTCCCAAAGTGCTGGGATTACAGGCATGAGCCACCATGCCCCTGGCCTCATCCTTATACTTTTAACTGTTCTGAGTAACTTCGTTTCAGATGTGTCTGTTAGACAGCATGTGGGTAGATTTTGGTTTTGACCTATTGTGACAATCTGACATATTTTATTTGATATATACAAAAGAACATATAACACATGTTTGTTGTTAAGGTAATTAAACGCAATTATTTTATTATCAGCTCTTCTCTATGTCTGTTTCTCTTTTTATCTATTTGTGAGTCTGCTACTAGTTGTTTAACTATTTCATGTATTCAATTTCCCAAGAAAGAATGTTATAAAAATGTGAAGTGACTCATTTAACTGCCATCAAACATAATCCTTGGTTGCTAAATGAGATATCCTTTATCAAAAAAGGTTATTTTTCTTGGTAATTTCAACTCTTTAAGTAAATGGCTGTACACACACTATCGCATATTCTTATTAAGGATATTCATCAAGGATGGGACAGACAGGCCGCTGCTGCGGTTTTATGGAGTGCACGATTCCGCATCAGTACTGACCTTCTGAAGCCCACCATTCTCCTCCACCAGTGGCGGAAGCACACTGGGGCTGCTGGGTGGAGGGGCCTCCACATTGTAATCACGGAAACAGCAGAAGAAGGAGCTAAGGATGCTGCGGCTCCTCTGCTTCTTTAAGCTGACATTGCACTGGGAAGCTGGAAACAGAAACAGAGCACGCTGTGTCCAACTGCAGTATGTACTGATAGGTGTAATTTAATGTGAAAATTTGAGTGTGCAGTGGCCCCCCAGGCCCCTGATTCCAGCCCTGAGGGTCTGCTCAGGAGGAGAAGATGAGGGGCTCCTGGAAGTTACTCCAGAGAACTGTTAATCCCATGTTAATCCCAGGAGCCAGCTGGTCAATGGAGTCCAATCCCTCTGGCTGGACAGGATCCCTTTGATCTCAGCCCAGCAGGGGCTGCTTGCTTATTAACTGACCCACCGGCAGGGTCAGTCCCCATCTGCATTTTTCAACCCAGCAGATGAGGTATTCCCACCCTGCACCAAGCACTACTTCAAAACAAACATCTTTTCAGGTACAAATCAGACTTGACAATTCCTGGGAAACATCTCTCCTTTAGAGATATCAAGAAAGAATCACTTTGAACCTAGGTTCTTGGACAGCCCCTGCTCACTATGGAAATGACTAACTTTGTGGGTTAAGAAATAAGACATGCAAAGGCACAAAAGAACCACCTGCTTAAACTCGCCAAGAGTTTGTCAAGAAGTTGGTGGGGGCCTGGATCCACAGTACTTAGGGCTGAAGGCTTCAATTACACTTAAAAAACATAAACAGCAGGAGATGTGGGATAGAGAACACGTGTTCCTGCCTAAACAGGGCCAGCCAGGGCAAAACCCGTCTTCATGAGATCCAAGGCAATACTGTGCCCTGGCCTGTCCTGAACTAAGGCACTGGAGGGAGTGACATACATCCTTTCAGTTTATCCAAAGCTCAGGACAAGCTGCCACAAGTCAGGAATAAAAGGTGAAAATTAGTATAGATGAAAAACACCCCCCAGGGGAGGACTGACAACTTGGAGGGGCAGGAGTCTTTGCCTGGGAATGCAGCTGGGACTGTCCCACCACATACCATGCCTGGGTGGGTCAGGGGTGCTCAGAGGAGAGGCCGCAGGCAAGGAACCACGCTTAGGGTTAATGGGAAAATCGCCAGTGCAGGAAATGACTTCAGTCCACAGGATAACTGTTGGAGTTATCTCTTCTCCCAAAAAGCAATTCTGGCACAATTCCTCTTCTTGTGCACTTACGAGTGATTTGTGTAACACCTTTCCTCCCAAGAGATCACAAAACCTTTGCTGAATGTTTTCGGGGTACTCTTCTGCCAGCAGCAAAACTAAGTGCATTCAGACGGAAATTCTGAAAAAGGACTGAAAAGCTGTTATTCCAGCAACTCCACAGATATGAATGGTTTCTAGTCTGGGTTTGGGCAAATGGCCCAGTAAGTATGAATTTAAGATCCGTACTTAATAAAGATGAGCTTCAGAACCATAAATCTCTGGGAAAGCTGGCTGTTTTTATCTGCCTCAAGCATCCTTGGGTGCATGTCACAGAGCACCAGCCATCTCATTTTCGGCATCTCATTTCAAAGGCAGGCCCGGCCAGTCCAGGCCACTGGGACCGCAAAGCATGCAGGCCTCCTAAGTGGCAGTGTGAGAAGAGATAATAACCACTGTTTACCCAGGGCCAGCCCTCTAGGTCCCAGTACTCACAAACCTCATCTCACATGCTCCTACGGAGATAGGTGTTACTGTTTCCATCTTCCTGCTGAGAAAATACAGCTATTGAGAAAATACAGCAGGACTGTGCCGGTTCCTTTGCCGGATTCAAACCCAAGTGGGCCTGTTTCAGAACTGTGTGATTTCCCCATGTGCCATGATGAATACAATCTTGAAACAATTTGGGTTAGATTAAGAAGGGGGGAACATACCAACTAGGGAGAGAAAAGCATTGCAATAAACTCGTATTTAATATAAATGATTCGTTAAACCATTTCATTGTTACTCTGGGTGTTTTAATTTTTATGCCACACTCAGATAATTTAGTCAGGGGAAGAAAAAAAATCCCTGGCTGATAGCACATTCCTCTGCAAGTAAACAAGCTATTTGTTCATGTCTCAGAGACACTGCGCAGTCTGCAGAAAGCACCTTCCCAGGTCCTATTTTCATCCTTGGATCACATGGATCTTCCCCATAACTAACCAGCTAATTAACAAATGAACTTACATACTAAAAAAAATCATAAACCTGGAGCCAGTACACTACTCATAATTTCCACCACATGATTACTTACTCTACAGAAGCTACACACAGCTAATGGAGTCAGTCAGTCGGCTGAGCGCCTGGGAGGCCAACAGGGAAAGGGCAGCTTACCCAGGTGCTCCCTTCTTTGTATAAAGAGGGAAGCAGCCAAAGTGGTCTCATTTTCATAGCTGTGGGAGGTTCCAGGATTCTTTCTTTCAAATAAGGTGAGTTCTAGGGCCTGCAGGAACCTCCTGGAGGCTCAGTGGCTAATTTGCTCAGCACTCTTGGATTGGTCTAGAACTCCCAAAATCAGGAGAGGTGGAAAGGGTAAATGGAAGGATTTCCTTAGGACCAGCACCGGCCTCACCCACCCTCAGCATTCACTTGCTCCCGAATAGGGCTCCAGACATGAGCGCTCTGACTAATAACCCTCCCGTCTTCCAGCCCCAGCTGCTACTTCTCCTTCAGCTATCACCCAGAAGGTCCTTGGTTTGCTCATAAACTGGTAAGAGAATTTTGGTTGACACATAAAATAAAAATTCACAGTTTAATGGACAAATGTTGACATTATAACATTAGATCAAAAAGTTAAACATGTATTATAATATATCTGATTTGATCATAATTAAGCAAAGCAAACTAAAACAGATTATAATTGAGAAAAGATTTGCAAGAAATATGTCAAAAGTCTAACAGTAATTGTCAGACTATGAGTGTTTACATTTCTTCCACATTTTCCAAATGTTTTCTGGTAATTATGTATTGCTCTAATAACGGGGGGAAAGTAAACAGTCTTTTGAACTGTCTTTCGGCAACTTTGTGCTATTTCGAAACCACACCCTCCTTCTACCCCTCAACCGTCAAGCTAATTCCTGTGCTTCCACACTCCAAGCCTGTGAGGCACACCAGGCAACAGCAGTGTTCTCAGCCTTGCAGAAGCAACGTGGCTACTGCCACGGCCCACAGCCGCTCCTGGTCTGTGATATCAACCAGACTGCACATATCCACCTCAAAACCAGAGGAGGCCCATGTGAAAAGAAGGTACCAAAGAAGTGTCCTTTCCCCAGGAGAATGCTCCCACTGACTTTCTCATCTGGCCTCCATGCCCCACCGCTCACCCTCCCCACCGCTTACACACAAAAGGGGTCTTGCTGCTTCTCTGCTTTGACTAAGACTTTACCTCTCACCACCTTTCCTCGCTTGCCCCTTAAGATGTTTCCACTGATAAGACACATGAGAGGTCTCCTAGTGGCCCAGGTATCCAAGAAAAAGGTCTTTTAGGATATTAGAGATAGTTTAATGCATACATCTCCCCATAATATTGGTTTTAAGAAATTACTTTGGAAGAGCAAAGGAGGGAGTAGCAACTATGAATATCAGTGTAAAATATTCCATAACGATTTTCATTTTTAAAAATCAGACTTAGGAGGAAGAAGTCATCAAAAGTCATTCCAGAGTTTTCTGTCACTTTTCCCTGATAACCTCCCCTATTCAAACCCAGCACCTGCCCACCTTACTCCCCGCTTCCTCCACAGTAGACTCCTCATCGCACTGACATGCCTTCTCCCACTCCTCCTCCCCGCATTTCCCCACTTCTCAGAGGATCCTGCTCTTCAGAGCCTGGCTGAAAGCCAACGGCACCCAGGAAGTCTTCGCCAACCACTCCGTGGGGTTTGCTTGTTCTTTGGCCACTAAACTCCCAAATGAATGTGTGTATGACTGAGCTGTGTCTTCAGGCCAGGCCAGTTCATCCACCTGTCTGCCAGACATCTCCTCTGGATGCCCCTGACTCAGCATGTCTAAATGGGGCTCACCACTCCCCTCTTCACTCAGGGTACCAATCTCCTAAGCTAAACATCTATCACCCTCCTTCTCTCATTAAGTTGTTGGTTCTGACATCCTAATTGGTTCTTAAATCTGTCCTTAGCAACTCCTTGCCCCTGCTCTATCCTCGCTCAGGTCTTCATCATTCTGTCCCTGGACCATTATGGTAGCTTCTTGACTTGTTTCCCTGATGTTGATTTTGCATCCCATAATTCTTGACATGATAGGTAAAGCCCACCGAGTTAGAAGAACGTATGGTGATTATGAATGTGGGTGATTATGAATGATGAATCTGATGCCAGCTTGCCTGGGTGCAAAATCTGGCTCAACCAGGAATAATACAGGACCTGGACAAGTTGTGTGACTTCTTTGTGCCTCAGTTTATCTGTAAAATGGGGATAACAAATACCCATCTTCCAGGTTTGTTGTGAGAATTAAATGAGTTATTATAAAGTACTCAGGACAGTGCCTAGAATAGAGCAAGCACTCTATATATTTTTTTCTTTTTGTTTTTTCAAAGCCAGGGTCTCACTCTGTCACCCAGGCTGGAGTACAGTGGTGCAATCCCAGCTCACTGCAACCTCCACCCCTGGGGCTCCAGATATGCTCCCATCTCAGTCTCCCAAGTAGCTGGGACTACAGTTATGTGCCACCACGCCCACCCAGTTTTTCTATTTCTAGTAGAGATGGGGTTTTGCCGTGTTGCCCAGGCAGGTCTTGAACTCCTGAGGCTCAAGTGATTTGCCTCCCAAAGTGCTGGGATTACCGTTGTGAGCCACCATACCCAGCCTAAACATTTTAGCTTTTATTATTATAGTCTCGAAAAAACTTTTGCTTCATAAATGAGTGGGGGTTCTCCAGGAACACTGGATCAAAGGCTGGATTCTACAGGCATATATTTTTTACTCTGATATCTGACAACTAGGAGACACAACTCACTATAACAGATCTTGGTTATATAAACGGTAACTCCGAGAGCAAAACTAGAAAAAATCTCAGGAAGTGATTCTAATCAATTGCTCTAAAAATTAGATACAGACCTAGGGAAGGAAAAGGGAGGGGTTGAGTGTCCCAGTGAGCTCTGCTGGGAGCTGTTTTCCCTTAGGAAAAGAACAATGCTTTCAAGTGCAGGGCAGGAAGCATACACTCTCCCGCCCAATCCCCTGACTTAATTCCCTCTGGGGCTGAAGCTTAGCTCTCTTCTGCTGAGCATTCTGCCTGCTGGGTCTGCATCTGGTTCCAGGGACTTCTTGCCTCAAGCTGTACATCAGAAAGGAGCATTGAGGAGGACCATGCAAGGAGGACAGCAGAGGTGGCTAGCTGACCCAGCAGTCTCCCCTGCCGGGTCCGCCAGTAGGCAACTACATGCTGCCATTTTCCCAAGGCTCAACCCGGGGCCAGCCTGCTTAGAAGGACCACCCTTCTTTTCCTCCTAATCCCTGCCAATGAAAACATGCCATGCAGTTGTAGCTCATTCCTGTAATCCCAGCACTTTGGGATGCTGAGGTGGGCGGATCACCTGAGGTCAGGAGTTTGAGACCAGCCTGGACAACATGGCAAAACCCTGTCTCTACTAAAAACACAAAAATTCGTGGGGTGTGGTGGAGGGCGTCCTTAATCTCAGACGCTCAGGAGGCTGAGGCGCAAGAATCGCTTGAATCTAGGAGGCGGAATTTGCAGTGAGCTGAGATCACAGCACTGCACTCCAGCCTGGGCAACAAAGCGAGGCTCTGTCAAGAAAGAAAGAAAGAAAAAAAGAAAGAGAGAGAGAGAGAAAGAGAGAAAGAAAAGAAAGAAAAGAAAAGAAAAGAAAGAAAGAAGGAAAGAAAGAAAGAAAGAAAGAAAGAAAGAAAGAAAGAAAGAAAGAAAGAAAGAAAGAAAGAAAGAAAGAAAGAAAGAAAGAAAGAGCGAGCAAGCATGCCGATAGCTGGTCCCAGCACACAAAGATGCCATCGGCACAGATACCCCGAGTGAGTAAAGGGAAATCCTTGATAGAGGTAGATGAGGTGATCCTAAGACTTAACTTTCTCCATTTCTCTGAGCAAACTCGGGTGGAGCAGAAACCCTGGAGAGGGTTGTGAAGAGCTGTAGATGTGCGACACAGGCCTTACTCCTGGTCCCTGTGTATCCACAGGAGGGACAGGGTGACACGTAGCTCTGTTTTCCTGGATATGCCCTTGGAGCAAATGCTTCTGCCAAGGTCCCTGGCCCTGGTGTCATTGTAGTCCAGCAAATTAAGACCCTCCCAGGGGCTGGGGACCTCCCATCTGCCAGCACCGGGCTTGAGAGGGTCTATGAATGGGGCAGCTTAAAGTGCACATATAGACAGCTACCTTCTTCTCTAACAAGACAGGAAGCTGTCTTCCTGTCTTCCAGGGAGCTCCACAGGGAGCTCCCCACATGCCTCTCTGGTCTCTCTAGGCAGAGTGCTGGCCCAGCAGCAAGAACCAGTATCTTCAAAGCACCAGTTACAGATGGGGAGTGTAGTGGACATCTGACATTTTTTGCCTGCCAAATCTATTACCCTTCTTTCTAGTAAGAGTTCCTCTATCTTCCTCTGGGGAACCATTCTTACCCTACCAATGTTCTGTCCTTTATCAAGGCCTGGCCAATCAGAGCCACATGACTGGCTTAGGGATGGGCACATGACCCACCCTGGGCCAAAAACTCTACAAGGATTCATGCAAGCTGTGTTGGAAGAGATGTTCTCTTGTTTCTGGGTTTCTTAACATGGCAGGACATACGCCTGGAGCTATTGGTAGCCATCTTTGCACCTGATAAGAAATACCTACCTGAGCATGAAGCCAAAACTGAGAAAAAAGGAGCTGAGTTACAAAGAGGGACAGACTTCTGATGACATTGCCTGAGGACTTGGTTTTATTAAAACCAGGCCCTTCTGGAATTTTCAGTTATGTAGGAAAACAAATTCCCTTTTGCTCCTAAGCCAGTATATGGGTTTATGTGATTTGAAATAAAAAGGATTATCTTTGAAAATGTAAGCTTCAATGCTAGGTGGTACGGAAACACTGACCATAGGCAGGTGTCCAACCTCATGAACCCCATATCTAGCAGGAGAGACGTTTGAATATGTACTTCTGGTACACAATGAGTCTTGTTAGGATGGGACAGTACAGGGCACTCTTGGGGACCAAAGAAGAGCATATAGCCCAGACTGGAGACTATGAGTAAAGAGGGGTATAAAAATGGCTTTTGTTTTTTTGAAACGGAGTATGGCTCTGTCGCCTAGGCTGGAGTGCAGTGGCGCGATCTTGGCTCACTGCAACCTCTGCCTCCTGGGTTCAGGCGATTCTCCTGCCTCAGCCTCCTGAGTAACTGGGATTACCGGCACACATCACCACACCTGGCTAATTTTTGTATTTTTAATAGAGATGGTGTTCTACCATATTGGCCAGGCTGGTCTCAAACTCCTGACCTTGTGATCCACCCGCCTAGGCCTCCCAAAGTGCTGGGATTACAGGTGTGAGCCACCATGCCCAGCCCAGAAATGGCTTCTTGAAAGAAGCTGGGCTGAAAATTTCATGAATTTTTTTGTGGTGGGAGGAGCAGGGAAGTGGGGTAACAGCAATGCGTAAAAGGCCTGGTGTGAGAGAGAGCACGAAACATTCAAGAAATCAAAGGAGTGGCAAGGAGTATGAGATGGGAATGATGGCAGCAAGGGCCTAACAGACCATGGAGTGAATTTGCATTTCATGCTATGGAATAGGGGAATGATAGGAACAGATGTGAACCATGAATGTCACTGTCTCAGTTCAGTAATTAAAGCTACTGAGTTTAAATTATGACCAATGTAGACTATTAACCCGTATCCAAGATCTACGATATTTGCAGATCACACATGTGGGGATCTCGGCTCACTGCAACCTCCGCCTCCTGGGTTCAAGTAATTCTCCTGCGTCAGCCTCCAGAGTAGCTGGGACTACAGGTACACACCACCACACCCGGCTAATTTTTTCTATTTTTAGTAGAAACGGGTTTTCACTGTGTTAGCCAGGATGGTCTCGATTTCCTGACCTCGTGATCTGCCCGCCTCGGCCTCCCAAAGTGCTGGGATTACAGGCATGAGCTACCATGCCCGGCCAGAATTTTTTATCTAGAAATTGAGTTTAAATATAAGTTACTTGGAAGGAAAACAGGCTTTGGAATTACATTTGGGTTCAAGTGCCAGCCCTGCCACTTGTTAGCTGGTGTCACCTCACCTGCCTCAGTAGTAACAATAATACAGGAATGATAATCCCTACCCCACAGCACTGTTGTATGGGCATGTATGTTTGCATAAGAGAGAAAATCTACCAGCAGCTTCAAACATAACAAAAAACTGTGACTGTGAACAACTGTGAACATTGAGAATTTAGCTTGTATCCAGACAACAGTCCTCACAAAAACAGCCTGGCTTTGTGGAAAAACATGTAGGCAGATCCATTTTGCTTTTGGTTATATGAAGTCTAAACTTAGAACATTAAGTAGCTCTTTAAAACTTTACCTTCTATCCAGTAAAGGTTTCTCTGCATAATAATAACAGTAATGATGATAGAAACTAAACAAACAAAAAACAGCTCCACGTGTGGGACTTAAAACAGACCTCAGGACTCACGTGTTTTCCATGAAATCTCACATTAAATACAGTTAGAAAGAAAATGTTGTAATTAAAAACATGAAATGTTCAGGAGAAAGTCCACTGCAGTTGACAGTGGGGCTTGGTCCTTCAGTGGCCCAAGAGGACTGGTCTAAAGAGCTTCCCAACAGATGTTTACGTTTACACCAACAGATGGAGGCACAACGGGGTCCACGACCAGATCATGTCATAGGCCGAGGGGGCATTTCTCTTCTACTTCCTGACCTAACTGGTTCCCTTCAGTATCCACAAGTGGAAATGTTGACCCCAAACAGCCAGCATTTCTTAATTAGTGTGCTATCTGCCCATGCCATATAACCATTGACCTTGTATTCATTCCAATCTGGTTTAGATTCAAGATATGGGGAGGCTTTGGGACTATCCTCCAGCCCTGGCTTTAGGACCCAAACCTCTGAGGTCTGCACTGATTCAGAGCATCATATACTCACAATCCTGAGCACACCCACCCACCCACCCACACGCATACACAGCTTCCACCTCTCCTTATCTGTGATCTGACCTGAAACTCCCAGCACACCACACACCTCTACACAATCAAAGGAGTTCAGGACGAAGATCAGAGTAGCTGGAATGTAGGTGGAAATGTTTGCTGCTCACTAGGTATCCATCCCTAATCATTCAAATTTCTCCTCAAGTGAAGAAACTACATCTTGGTAACTACAGGAAAACAATGGATTGCCTTTCATTCCTGTGGTGCCAAGCCAGCCTCTCACAACATAAACGTGCTGGTACGGGGGCCAGATCCCTGAAGACCTAGCATGACACGGTTTTCAGAAGAAAACTGACTTAACACTGACAAAGATTCTTTGCTTGACCAAACTTCAGTCAGACTCCTGAATTTCTAGATCCACCTTCGTACTTCCTTGTAAAATCCAAAATTAGCAAGATCCCTGCTAAGTCAGTTTAGCAAGAATCCCCCATCTGCCATATCTGACTGCTCTGGAATCTAATTGGCTTCCTCACCCTCCACCATCTCCCAGGGGACGTCTGATCTACCCTGGCCTGTCTTCATCAAGAATCCTGTTAGTTCAGTGCCTCATTCCATTTAGCGTGGCTGTAACAGAACACTTGAAACTGGGTAATTTATAAAGAAACAAAGCTTATTTGGCTCATGATTCTGGAGGTTGAGAATTCCAAGACTGGGCAGCGCAGCTGGCAAGGGTCTCGCGCTGCTTCAACTCACGGCGGAAAGCACAAAGTGAAACGGGTGTGCACAAAAGGAGGGCAAACAGGCTTTGTAACAACCTACTCTCAAGGTAACAAGTCCAGTCCCACAGGAGCAAGAACTCACTCGGGCCAGATGGCATTAACCTCCTCACGAGGGATCTGCCCCTGGGACCCAGGCAGCCCCCGTCAGACCCCACCTCCCAACACCACCAAGCTGGCAACTGCACTCCAATATGAGTTTTGGTGAGGACAAACCACCTCTAAACCACAGCAGTCGGTTTAGCCAGAATCTCCCCCATCTCTCATGTTTCTTCTTCGTAATTTTCTTTCTCTTTTCTTTTTAAATTTATTTTTAAAATTTTCTTTTCCATGAATGTATTCTTTTCTTTCTTTTTTCTTTTTATTTATTTATTTTTTTATCTGCTTAGCGATTTTCTACCCAGTGACTCCCACTCTACTCCTTGGCTGTGAGTACTCACTTGTCCATGCTGTATTCAGAATTGAGCCTGGTTTTGCACTGGGGTCTCTTTCCCTCCACTGCAACAGTTTTCAATAAAATCTGCTTTTGCTGTTTGAACTACTGCTCAGGTCTGGTTTTCTCTGACAACACACCAAGTGTACTGCTAACGAGTCAAGGCATCAAAGCCTGCCCTCAAACTACAGCAGAATTAAGAAGGTAATCCATCACAGATTTACATGGTTTGAGTATTTACAGCAGAACATTAAACATATGCTCTGTACCAAGCATCGGTGGGGACACCAATGCTGTTAATGCTACAAAACTGAACACTGAAATTGCCTAAGTAAAGGCTATTTCTTCACATGTGGGAATGTCAGAGCCATTACAACCCTGAAGAAATCACAGAGTAGATCTAATTCACAACTATATTATTATGGAAAAAGCTAAACACCTTTTTTTTTTAAGAGGGGGAGGGAAGAATTCTTCCTGAAGGCCAGGGACATTTAAATGAATGCGCCATTTCTTCTCTTTGAGAATTGGGCTGTAATCTCTGGAATGAATCCCAGGGCCGTGGTTTGGAATGGGTGTCTAACAGGAAATTCTGGGCAGTCTATGCATACATTACATTCCTTTCCCACCCTGAAAGAGCGGTCAACAAACACAACTTCCCTCTGTTGGAATAAAAGGGGGAGTGCTGGGAGTGGTAAGAGGCCAGGACACAGACCGCACAGAGTTCAAAAGCAGATGTGGCTGCTGAGAATCCAAACATCTTTTCTTCTAGAAAAGAGACCCAGTCACTAAGAGAGTCACCTTTTGAGCTATCCAGTCAGTCCTTGTCCTATTTCCATGTGATAAATTTCCCCAGGGGATTCCTACCGGACACTCTGGAAAAGAAACGTACCTTTGAAAGCTCGTTTTCTCACTGCAGTATTGGCAGTAGTCCCTCCAGCAGTGACAAACCAAGGGAAGAAGCAAGGCCGATGGCTTAACACTGGCCAGGAGGAATTCTGCTCTTATCTCACACGATGGCAGGTGTGTTTCCCCATCCACTGTGGGTTCATAACAACCCACATTTGTCAAGTGCCTTATTTGTGTGTGCGAGAATTAACTATTCCAGAGTAGGAATAGTTAACAAAATCAGCACACAGCAACTGGAGAGAACACAGTTTGGGGTTCAAGGCCAGAACAGCCTGACTCCGGGACCCCAGCTTTCCCACTGCCCCTCCCTACCTTTTCCTGGCACTCTTGTAGGTTATGGTCTAATTTCCATAGAGAAACTCTGAATCTGAGGCCCAGGGCTGCCTGCCTTCACTCCAAATGCCATGTCTGAAAACCACCCCAGAACGAACCAATAATACATGATAGCCTTATTAGATGAAGCCAGACAAGGTCCCACCACACCTGAAATGTACCCAGGCCACCAACCTCATGCTAATTCAGCCTCTGAGGAGAGACCCTCTGCTGGAAATGCCCTTCCTTGCCTCAGCACTTCCCTAAACCCCTGTGACCAAGGTCACATAGCTTCTAAGTAGCAGGGCTGGATATAAACCAGATTTGTGTGAGTCTAGAATCTGAGCCCTTAGCCATCACTGCACAGAGTCTGTTTATCACATTTAGAGCCAAAATAAGTAACAGAACAAACGATGTGAACAGATAATGCACTTAAGAGGAAGTAAAGGTTAAAATTTAACAGTAATCAAATAAAAGAAGTTTAAATAAGGCCCCATTTTTTTTAACCTATTAAATGAGGAGAAATGATCAAAACATATAGGCGATGGTGAGATTTTGATGGCACAGGCCCATTCACTCACACGTTACTGGTCACTCTGTAAACTGGGACACTTCATTTGAAAAGCAGGTGAGTAATGTGTCAAAGACTATGAAGTATTCATGCAAACTTAGTTAATAAAATCAGCACATAGCAACTGGAGAGAGCACTGCGCAGCCCTAAGAGACCATCATTATGAAGACATGCCGAGAAGTGTCTGTGGTCAGTATTAGATGAAGCATCTCAGGCACATGCACACGTACCCTATGTCTGTACGTCGGCAATGAACGTCTGTACACGCTCTGGAGGGTAGGCTCCAGGGGTACAGGGACCTTACCTATCTTGTTCAGATCTGAGTCCCTAGGACCTAGAAACATGTTGGTATAAAACAGGCCTCTAATAATAGATGTTTGCTGAGTGAATAACTATATGGACGGAAACACAGAACAATGAAAATGACTGACATATTCAAAAGGAATAGCTCCTGTTATCCTTCCGGAGATAGTTCAAAGAGCGCCACTTTCCCAGGAATCCCTCACCTACTGCAAGCCTCCCTCCTCCTAGTAGTTTGAACCTATACCATCCACATATGGCCAACCCCCTATTTGGGGAACGCAACTCACAGCTCCCTGTTACTTTTAGCAAAGATGGTAACTCTTGCTTCCCATAAAATAATTAGTGTAAGTTTCCGGAAGGAGAGATTATGTAAAATATACCAACATGTTGAGTGTGGCTGTTTCTGGATCACAGGGCTAAGGTGATTTTCTATTATTTCTAAGTTTGTATAATCTATGTCATATTTATTATGGGAAAAATCTAATAAGTATTCAAAAGTGTTTCTTTCTACTTAATAAAATATATGTACACATTTTCACATATCATGAGATATCTTTGCACAATTCTTTTTTTTTTCCACTTCATTATCTATGAAGTTTTTTTAAAAAAGAGATTGCCCAGGCTGGAGTGTGTAGTGCAATCATGGCTCACTGCAGTCTCTACTTCCTGGGCTCAAGCCATCCTACCTCAGCCTCCTGAATAGCTGGGACTACAGGCATATGCCACTGTTCCTGGTTAATATTTAAAAAATTTTTTTGTAGAGACAAGGTTTCCCTATGTTGCCCAGACTGTTCTGTAACTCCTGGCTTCAAGCACTTCTCTGGCTTCAGGCTCCCAAAGTGCTGGGATTACAGGCCTGAGCCACCACACCTGGTTACAATCTCATTCTGATTTAGTTCATTGTATTCCACCATATGGATGTGTACTGTGCCATAATTAAACTAACTCTGGACATTTATGCTGTTTGCTTTTAAAATATATGTCACAGCAAATGCTGCAATTTGTTTGCAACAGTAACACTAGAAACGATCTAGTTGTCTATCACTATGAGACTGGTCAGACAAAATAAAATATATAATACATCCAGTATAGAATATTATACAGGTGTTAAAAAGAAGGATGCAGCTCCACATGTATTCATAACAGTTAATACTTATCTTAATGTAAGACGCGTCAAGTACGAGATACACTGACTCATTTAGTACTGATAGTCATCCCATGCCTGTGGGTAGGGACTATTATATCCATTTTACAGATGAAGAACTTAAAGCCCAGAGAAGTTAAAAAACTTGCCCAAGATGACATAGTTAGTCAAGAATAGTGTCTGTTCAAACCCAGTGGTCTGCGCTCTCAGCCTCTGCACTGTATGGCCTGCTGAGAATGGAGCACACTCTGAGAGACAGCAAATGAGAAAAGCAAGGTGCATACAGTAGCTTGCTAGGTCAGTGTAGCATGCTGCCATTAACCTCTAAATAGAAAATTAAATACAATTTTAAAACACATGTATATGTATAATCTTATATGGGTAAAGAGTATCTCTGGAAATATTTGTAACTAACTGGGAGAGGAATTGGGAAAACAGAAGACAGAACTGGAAGGGAGAGAAGGAGAATGATTTTTCCCTCTAATCCTTTTTGTATCTTTTGAATTCTATATCATGTATTAAAATAATAATTCTGTATCATGCATTATTTTAAACTCTAAAAATAATACTGCAGTGAGCATCAGTGAACATAATTTTTTTTTTTTGAGATGGAGTGTCTCGCTCTGTTACCCAGGCTGGAGTGGCACGGTCTCGGGTCACTGTAACCTCCACCTCCCAGGCTCAAGCGATTCTCCTGCTTCAGCCTCCTGAGTAGCTGGGATTACAGGCGCCCGCCACCACATATGGCTAATTTTTTTTGTATTTTTAGTAGAGACAGGGTTTCACCATGTTGGCCATGCTGGTCTTGAACTCCTGATCTCTAATCTGCACACCTCAGCCTTCCAAAGTGTTGGGATTACTGGCGTGAGCCATGGCGCCCAGCCAGTGCACATAATCTTTATGTGCATGTCAGATTATCCCCTTAGAAGCAATTTCTAGACATGTAATGGCTGGGACCAAAGTCTTTGACAAAAATGTCAACCCTTTTGATACCTATGAACAATCTGCCAACCAGGAAGGCTGGGCCAGTGTGCACTCCCACTCATGGGGTGCTCCACTAAAGCTGTGCCAATAGGAGCACTAAAGCCCGGACAGAGACTTAACGGCCTTCGCCAATCTGAAAGGTGTTGACTGACATTGTAGTTCTTCATCTCTTGTATGCTTTTTGGACATTTCTGTTTCTTCTTTTGAGAACTGTGCTTACATACTTTTTTTTGTCCATTTTTCTATCTTTTTCTTTGATTTATAAGAGTTCCTTTGTCATATATTAGAAACGTAATCCCCTGACTGCTCTGTATGTTGGAAATATTGTCTCAGTTTGTTTTAGGCCCTTTGCTTTTGTTTATAGTTATTATGGATGTGCAGAAGTTTTAAGCTTTTAGGATGTCGCATCTAATAATCTTTTAAAAACTGTTTGCTCCCACTCTAATATGATATACTATTCATTTATATTTTCTTCTAGTAAATATCTTTTAAAGTAAACATTTAACTCTTTGGGGTTTGTCCTGGCACACAGTAAGACATATGAATCTGCCCTTTTTCTCCAAAAGATTAATCAAATATCCTAATATTTGCTGAACAAGTTATCCTCATACAGTGATGCTGGCATCCTGTTCTAGTCTATCCTGTTCTCTTCCATTGCATTCTCCTGCTTGTGCCAGTAAAACACAGCTTTGCTACTATAAATTTATTGTTTTATGTTTAATAGTACTAGTCTCCCTTTTATTTTTTTTCCAAAATTTCTTGGCTAGTCTAACACTTTACACTTACAAATGAATGTTAGAGTCACTTTATCAAGTCCTAAAAAATACCATTGGAACTTAGTTCAATTCAACTTCTAAAATATACATCTACTAATTCTTATTAATTATCTTTAAAGCAGTTAGATAAAAGTTAAAATGAAAAAGTAAAAAAAAAAATGCTATAGTTTAGACCTAAAAACTGTGCCAAGATTAAGAGTGGCCTTCTTTATCAGCTTAAAATTGACTATTATTACTCCAAAATGTTTTATGTAAGCACCATGGTAACCACAAAGAAAATACCTATAGGAGATAAAAGAAAATGGGAAAGGAATCAAAGCATGTCACTGCAAAAAAAAAATTAACGAACCACAAAGGAAGGCAGCGAGGAAAGGACAAAAGGACTGCAAGATAAACAGAAAACAGTTAACAAAACAGCAATACTAAGTGCTTTCCTATCATAATGACTTTAAGCACAAATGGATTAAACTCCCCAATGAAAAGACATAGAGGAAACAGGGTGTGATGGCTCACATCTATAATCCCAGTGCTTTGTGAGGCTGAGGCTGAGGCAAGAGGCTCGCGTGAGGCCAGGAGTTCGAGATCAGCCTGGGAAACACAGTGAGATCTCATCTCTTCAAAAACTAAAAGAGTTGGCTCGTTGTAATGGCATATGCCTGTAGTCTCGACTACCTGAAAGGCTGAAGTGGGAGGACTGCTTGAGCCCAGGAGTTCAAGGCTGCAATGAGCTGTGACTGCACCACTGCACTCCAGCCTGGATGACACAGTGAAACCTTGTCTCAAAGAAAAAAAAAAGACACAGAGGAGCTGAATAGAAGGGGGGAAAAAGCAAGACCCAATAATACACTGTCTAAAAGAGACTCACTTTAGATTTAAAGACACACATAGGCTGAAAGTGAAAGGATGGAGAAAGGTATTCCATGCAAATGGTATAAAAAGAGAGCCAACGATGGCCATACTTACATCAGACCAAAAAGACTTTAAGTCAAAAAGCTGTCCCAGGAGACAAAGAAAGATATCATGTAATGATAAAAAGGAGTTATATCTCCATCAGGAAGATGTAACATCAGAGCACCCAAATATATGAAGCAAGCACTGATAAAACTGAAGAGAGAAATAGCAACACAACAATAGTCGATTTCAACAATGGACAGACATGCAGAGAGATCCACAAGGAAACAGAAGACCTGAGTAACACTACAGACCAAACGGACCTAGGAGACACAGAATATTCCACCAATAGCAGTAGACTATACATTCTCCTCAAATATGCAAAATATTCTCCAGGATAGATCACATGTTAAATCAAAAAACAAGTCTTTAAAAATGTAAGAGACTAAGTGTCTAAGTGTGGTGGCTCATGCCTGTAATCCCAACTTTTTGGGAGGCTGAGGTGAGAGGAATGTTTGAGGCCCGGAGTTTGAGACCAAGCCTGGGAAACACAGCAAGACTTCATCTCAATAGTAACAGTAATAATAATAAAAGAAAAAGAAAAAAATTAGCCAGGCATGGTGGTGTGCTCCTGCAGTCCCAGCTCGTCGGGCAGCTGGAGGCAGGAGGACTGTCTGAGTCTCGGAGGCTGAGGATGCTGTGAACTATGATTGCACTGCTGCACTCCAGCCTGGGTGTCAGAGTGAAATCCTGTATCTAAAAATAAATTTACAATAAAAATAAAAATTTTAAAAGACTGAAATCATACTAAGTACCTTTTCTGACCATGAAATGAAACTAGAAAGCCATAGAAGGAAAACTGAAAAATGCACAAATATGTGGAAGTTAAACACCATACTCTTAAATAACCAATAGGCCAGAGAACAGAAAGAAACACAAACTAGGAATAGAAGGAAACTACCTCAATATAATAAAATCCACAGATGAAAAGCCACAGCTAACATCATACTCAATGCAAAAAGTCAGAAGCTCACATATGGCTCTAAGATCAGAAGCAAGGATGCCCACTCTTGCCATTTCTACTGACACCATTACCGGAAATTCTAGTCAGAGCAATTAGACAGGAAAAAGAAAGAAAAGGCATACAGATCAGAAAGGAAGAAGTACAATGATCACAGTGACATGACCTTATAGGGAGAAACCCTAGAGATTCCATAGAAAAGCTGTTAGAACTAATAAATGAATTCAGCCAAGTTGCAAGATAAAAATGAACATGCAAAAGACAGATCTGTTTCTATACACTGACAATGAGCAATCCAAAAAGGAAATTAAAGAAATAATCTCATTTACAATAGCACTAAAAAGAATAAAATACTTGGGAGTAAACTTAACTTAGGGGATGAAAAATGTGTACATTGAAAACTACAAAACATTGCTGGAAGAAATTAAAGAAGACCTAATACATGGAAAGACATCCGTGTTCATGGAGTGGAAGACTTAATATTGTGAAAATGTCTGTAATACCCAAAGCAATCTACAGATTCAATGCAATCCCTAACAAAATCCAAATGGCTTTTTACTCCGAATATTTTACTCCAAGTATTTTATTCATTTCAGTGCTATTGTTGCAGAAATGGGAAAACCAATCCTAAAATTCATATGGAACCACAAAAGACCCTGAATAGCCAGAACAATCATGATAAAGAACAACAAAGCTGGAAGCCTCACACTTCATGACTTCAAAACAAATTACAAAGCTATGGTAAATAAAATAGTAAGGTACTGGCATAAAGACAGACACATAGACCAGTGGAACATAATAGAGAGCCCAGAAACAAACCTATGCATGTATGGTCAAGTGATCTTTGACCAGGGTGCCAAAGATCTTAAATAAATAAAGACTTAAGCATAAGACCTGAAACTATAAAAAGCCCAGAAGAAAACATAGGGGAAAACTTTGTAACATTGGTCTTAGCAATGATTTCTTGGATATGACACTAAAACCACAGGCAATGAAAGTAAAAATAGACGAGTGGCAATACATCAAAACAAAAAGCTTCTGTGCAGCAAAGGAAACAACACTGTGAAAAGGCAACCTAAAGCATGGGAGAAAATACATGCGAACAATAGCCAATAAGAGAACAGTATCCAAAAAATATGAAGAACTTCTATAATGCAGCACAGAAACAAAAAACAAATCATAACTCAACTAACCTGATTAAAAAATGGCCATTTGCAACCACTGAAGTACAGAAAAAATAAAAATAAAAAATGGGCAAAGGACCTACACAGATATTTCTCCAAAGACATACAAGTGGCCAACAGGTATATGAGAAGATGCTTGACATCACTAACCATCAGGGAAATGCAAATCAAAACTGCAGTGGGATATCACTTCATGCCTATTAGGATGGCCACCATCAAAAAAAGAAAAAGAAAAAGAAGTTTTGCCTAGGATGTGGAGGAACTGAAATGCTTGTGCATTGTTAGTGAAAATGTCAAAAGGTATAGCTGCTGTGGAAAACAGCATGGAGTTTCCGCAAAAAGTTACAAGCAGAACTACCATGTAATCCAGCAATTCCACTTCTAGGTTTTTATGCAAAACAACTGAAAACAGAATCCTGAAGAGCTATTCATACTCCACGTTCACTGCCACACTATTTACAATAAACAAGTGAAACGTCCACTGACGGATGAATGGATAAAGAAAAAGTGGTCTATGCTCACAATGGAATATTATTCGGCCTTAAAAAGGAAGGAAATTTTGACATGTCACAGTGTAAAGGACATTGTTATACAAAGAAAAATAAGACCCTCAGCTTCAGCTGCAAATTCAGAGTTCATGTAGTTATAAAAAAAAAAAAAGAAAAAGAAGCCAGCCACAGGACAAATACTGTATGATTCCACTTACGTGAGATATCTACTGCAGGCAAACTCACAGAAACATACAGTAGAATGGTGGCTGCCAGGGGTAAGGAGGACGGGGAAATGAGGAGTTGCTGTTCAATGAGTCTAGAGTTTCAGTCAATGAAATGAGAAAGTTCTAGAGATTTGCTGTACAACAATGTGCATGTAGTTAAAACTGTACTGTTCACTTAAACACTTGTTAACAGGGTAGATTTCAGGTTATATACATATATAACATGAAATATATATATACCACAATTAAACAAAAAGAGTGGCCTTGGGAGAAGCCACAATTATTGCTGATGGAATGCCTGCCGTACCATGCCAGTGGCTCACATGCCCAACGTTACGCAATCTTCACCGCACTTGGTACACTGAAGATGCCTTATTCAAAATGCTTGGGACCAGAAGTGTTTTGGTGTTGAAATTGTTTTGGATTTTGGAATATCTGCACATACATAATGAGTTATCTGGGGCATGGGGCCCAAATCTAAACACAAAATTCATTTATGTTTCACATACACTCTCAACACACAGCCTGAAGGTAATTTTACACAGTATTTTTAATGATTTTGTGCATGAAACAAAGTCTTGACTTTGACCCATCATCTTTGAGCATCTTTTCATATACCTGTTGGCCACTTGTATATCTTTGGAGAAATAGCTATTCAAGTGCTTTGCTCATTTTTAATTTTTATTTTTTCTGTACTTCAGTGGTTACAGATGCCCCAACATGAGGTCAGGTGTGGAATTTTCCACTTGCGGCTTCACATCAGCATTCAAAAAGTTTTGGATTTTAGAGCATTTGGACTTTGGATTAGTGATACTCAACCTGTACCATCCCCATTTTACTGTCCAAGACGTGACCAAGAAATGAAGCGCCTAGACCTTGCCCAAAGATACACTAACTAGTAGAACTGGAATTTGAACTCAGGTTGTCGGACTGCAAAGCTTATAGCTTTCTTCCCTCTGTCATTACGACTATCACCCTGTGGGATATCTTCCCCACCCCTTCTGGCCTGTGAGTGACGAAGTGGAGGGGTGAGAGCTTGTTCACTCCTGGCTCACGGTCACCATTGCCAAACACTGAGTACTGCAAGCCTCCTCCAGATAAGAAGTGCATTTGCTTCTTATACTTATCTATGGACAAAAGCCACAATTGAGTGATACAATTCCTCTAAAATATGCTATAATTGGATCAAACTTCTTTCCATGATGTTTAATTAGAATGACTTGTTAAAGCAGTAAGCCAGTTCATCCAGAATATTCCACATTAGTTTTGCAATGAAAATGTAACCATAACTACAGTCTGCTCTCAATCCATTCACACCAAAAACTGGTTCACAACTGAGTAAAGAAGAATCACCTCCAAGAATGCCTCAAGAGTCCTCAAAAATCCTTCTCAAAGGACTAACATCACCTAGGCCAAAAAGAAAAATAATTCCTTCATAAATAATTTGCTAATACTGACCTATGGCCCATGGTCGGGGCAGGAGTGAGAAAAATAACAGTTTCTCAGGTGGGCTAGAAACCTGTGATCTTACCTTCTACCTTAGCTGTTGCTCTCAGTTCCCTGGCATGGCCTTGATGAAGATCTCTGCCTAGCTCCTGCCGCTCTCATTGCTTGGGCTCTGCTAGTATTCGCCCCACTTAATCGTGTGGTATCTTTTAATTTCCCTTTGTCAGCTGGCCTGCCGTCGCCTCTGTAACTTTCCCATGGCCTCATAGACCTGTCTCCAGCTACCACTGATCACCCCAAGTAGCAGGAATCCCAGCCCCCAAAGGGCAGTGCATTCATCTAACACTTGCTTATTTGGCATTTACTGTGTGTCAAGTACTGCGGAATAGATAAGTGAACAAAACTTACAAACATTCCTGCCCTTATTGAGCTTAGATTCCAGTGGGAAGAGACAGACAATAAATAAGCATGTAAAATATAGAGTATGTCACATAGTGTTAAGTATTGTGGATCAAAGCAAAGCAGGGAAGAGGTTAAAGAATGGTGTGTGTGTGTGTGTGTGTGTGTGTGTGTTGAACTGTCACTCCTGCAAGAAAAGTGCTTCACAACTAGTGCATCTCTTCCATTTCTCCTCTTCCCATTCTCTGTTACACACCCTCCACCGTCCTCCACACGTACCACAACCAGCGTCCCTTCTGCGTAGCCACTCCATTCCCAGGATAGGGTATATACTCTGTGGGACCCTTTGTTCAAAATGCAAGGCACTTTGTCCAAAAAGTGCCGGGTGCGGTGGCTCACGCCTGTAATCCCAGCACTTTGGGAGGCCGAGGCGGGTGGATCACGAGGTCAAGAGATCGAGACCATCCTGGTCAACATGGTGAAACCCCGTCTCTACTAAAAATACAAAAAATAAGCTGGGCATGGTGGCGCGTGCCTGTAATCCCAGCTACTCAGGAGGCTGAGGCAGGAGAATTGCCTGAACCCAGGAGGCGGAGGTTGCGGTGAGCCGAGATCGCGCCATTGCACTCCAGCCGGGGTAACAAGAGCGAAACTCTGTCTCAAAAAAAAAAAAAAAAAGTAAGAAGGTCAGGATGGTAACAGCAGAGTATGAAAACAAGTTTGAGGCCTCTGCAGGGCACACGCTGCGAGCCCATGAGGACAGCCCTGCTTGTTCCTCCTATTCTACCCAAGAAGAAAGGTGAAGGCAAGGCCCTGTGAATGCAGGCCCCGCACCCTCCAACAAGCCCCAGCAGGAGGTGGAGGGCAGCTGCTGCCACTGCTGCGCTCCAAAGAAAGCTCAGTGAGTCCGGGTAGAGGAGAAAGACCAGCCCAGGAACCAATGCTTGCAGAGTATACCTGAACGGCTTCTAGAAGGGGGAAACCTGATGCCAAAAGGGAGGGCTAAACAGAAATGTCTCCTGAGTACGTCCTTTGCACCAGACATTGAGGGAAAGAGACAAGGATGGATGGTGCAGGCAAATATTCAGGGGAGTCAAACCAGGCTTCCGCGCGGGGCCGTCTCCTGGCGGGGGAGAGGGGGCAGGGGAACTACAACTGAGCAGGGAAGGATGGACAGAGGGGACAGGAAGGATGTTGATGAGGGAGAAATGGAAAGTTACAGAAGGCAACAAGGAGGCCAGTCTGGCTGGTGGCAGAGGATGCACCACCAGGTGAGACCAGAGTGGGTAAGGGCCTCTAGCCTGAAAGCAGTGCGGGAGGCGGTGGTCAGTGAATGCTTTCAGGAGAAACAGGGACAGGATGAGAGCTGTGCTCTTGGAAGACCTGTCTGGCGGTGTATCAAGGACAGACAGAAAACTCAGAGTGGCATCTAAGGAGAAGTCATGCTGGTGAGGGCAGGACATGCTGGTGAGAGCAAGAGTCTACCAAAATTAGCTGGGTAGAGCTTTCCTACCATCGGCCCTGGGTCTGCACAGATGTGCAGCCGTGAAGGGAAGGTTTAGATGCACAATTCCAGGCAAGCAACAACAAATAGGAAACTACATATCCCTGAGACAAAGTTCTCCGGCAGGATGCCCCAAACCACGTGCATTCCACAGAAACCCTAATTTTAGAAACCAGACTGGAACTTATCTGACCAAAATAAACCTGGCCCCAAATATTTACTTTTGTTGTTATTTTCCCGTTGTGGAGAAAGGAAGATCACACAGGACATTTAACATGTTCCTTACCAAGATAATTTCTTAGGGTACCCTTTTGTACACCCTTGCTGGAAATGCTGGCAGTTACAAAACAGGGAAGTCTCCCAGTAAAAGCAAAAGGTTTTGGCATTTTTATCCTACGTTGCTGTTTTCCAGTCTCTCAAATATCAACTCTGGACTTCATAACCCTTCGATTTCCTTGTACACATGGATAAAAAAAGTCTTCCAATTGTGGGACAGTAACCATAATGAAAAGAAGAACAAATGGCAGGCCTAGAAAAATTTACTTTCATCATATAAACAGGACACACAATACTCTTCTCTTTTTAGAATAATGGAAACACTGGCCGGGCGCGGTGGCTCAAGCCTGTAATCCCAGCACTTTGGGAGGCCGAGGCGGGTGGATCACGAGGTCAAGAGATCGAGACCATCCTGGTCAACATGGTGAAATCCCGTCTCTACTAATACAAAAAATTAGCTGGGCATGGTGGTGCATGCCTGTAATCCCAGCTACTCAGGAGGCTGAGGCAGGAGAATTGCCTGAACCCAGGAGGCGGAGGTTGCGGTGAGCCGAGATCGCGCCATTGCACTCCAGCCTGGGTAACAAGAGCGAAACTCCGTCTCAAAAAAAAAAAAAAAAGAATAATGGAAACAGCCTTAGTATGAATCATAATAAACTGAACTCCTACCTCAAGAGTTTTAGGATGAAGAAACTCTCACCGTGGACTGGGCTGAATGCATAAGGCAAGAGGCCTGTTGTCCTCACTCCCAGTTTTCAAACATAGAAACTCTTCTCTGCTTCATTTTGTTTTAATGAGAAGAGTAAAATAGAAGAGTTGATGCTTGCAACACTCTGCTCCAAACAGGCATCAGCTCTCATGCGTACACACAGATGTTTCTGGATTAATTGTGAAAATGTCATCCAATTGTATGTTTGTGTTGTTCTCTTCCTGTTATCATGGCTCTGATAGTCTAAACGAGTGATTTAATACTGTGTGAATTTTGCATTGGTTTATAAGTGTGTTGTTTCATTAAAAAAATAGAGAAAAGCAAGGAAGACTCAGAAGGCTTGCTTGTATCAACTGACAGTTAATAATTCAGATGGAAATAGGCACGTTAAAATGTCATTGCCGATAGCCTATGGTTTTTAACTGTACAATTTGTATTCCCACAAGAGTATATGGGTTTATAAGAAATGTTTAAGAAATGCTGGCCAGGCGCGGTGGCTCACACCTATAATCCCAGCACTTTGGGAAGCTGAGGTGGGCGGATCACAAGGTCAAGAGATCAAGACCATCCTGGCCAACATAGTGAAACCCCGCCTCTACTAAAATATACAATATTAGCTGGGTGTGGTGGCGTGTGCCTGCAGTCCCAGCTACTCAGGAGGCTGAGGCAGGGGAATCGCTTGAACCTGGGAGGCAGAGATTGTAGTGAGCCGAGGTCGCTCCACTGCACTCCACCCTGGCGACAGAGTGAGACTCCGTCTCCAAAACAAAAACAAAAACAAAGAAATGCTATAAAGTTATTCGTTCCTTAACCTGGAATTGTATAGGGTATTATCATACCTTTATAAATGGAAAAATATTAACAAATGACCCTAAGAAACCTCTCTTGATAAAGTTGCATAAACCACATATTTCAAAATAGACACCACACGTTGGGGACTGAACGTGGAATAAGAAGTACCATGTGATACTTCCTACACAGAGTTCCACTCTGCCAAGATCAGATATTTTAAGAACGCATTTGAACTATCAGTTGGGATGGCAGTTCTCTGGAAGTCTTTACAGCATTTTCAGGGTTTCCCAAAAGAAGAGCTCAAGGCTCCTCTCTCCAGCTGACTACAATGTCACTCCAAGAACACCAGAAATATGGATACCACCCTCAGCTTTTCCTCCTGCATCTCCTAGAGCCAGTTAGCAGCCAGGCCCAGGCTCTTCTCCCCATCTGCTCAGCAGTCACCCTGGCCCACACCACTGTCCCTCCCCTCCAGGGAACCTTTGCAACAGTCTGATTACAGGTTCCTCCTCCCTAGAACGTTCTTTTCTGAAATGCAGGTGTGGTTAGGCCCTCTTCCTGCTGACAGCCCCTTGGTAGCTCTGCATGGCTCAGACTGGGTTCTCGTCATGTTGCACAAGAGAAGGTAATACAGGGTAGTGAAGGAAGCTTGGTGAACTCACCCCTTACTGCCCCCAGTGGAAACACGGCCCTGCTTGTCAAACATCCACAGGCCTGAATGCCATGCCTGTGGGCTCTGAGCCTACGCTGGATTGCAGCCTCGAATGTAGCCCTCACACAGAAACACACTTAGTGCTTCAGGCCAGGAATGGCAAGGCCCTTGTTGGTGAACCAGCTGTGTTCCCAAGCTTTCCTTGTTTGGAACCTAGAATGCTATTTCCCACAAATAGCATCATGTAATAAGGAGTGACAAGGTGCCCATGCTAGCCCATAGGGGCTGATTTAATCCATAACTCAACAGAGCCACATTTGCAAGGAAAAAGAATGGCAGTCTATTTAGTAAAGAGTTACCTGGCATCTAATGTAAGAAAGCCTGCTGGCTGCTTCAATAAAAATACACTCTGAGCAGAGGAGGGAGAATCTCCCCATGGAATAGAGCAGCAGGAGATCCTGGCCCAACTGTTGTCCTGACATTTGTCTTCCCGTTAGGAATCTTGCTGGGTGCTCCTGTCCCTGAATTGGGGGCCTCAGAGTACTGCTTCCCAGGTCACACAGGCTCAGTCTGGGGACGGGCCCTGCCTTCATACTCCACAGCACTGCAAGCCTTCTATTCGAGGACAGCATTCAAAAGTCCAACTCAGAGAGTAACTTATAGGGGCTGCTAGAGGTGGCTGCCTTCAGGCTCCTTCGTGTGGGTACTCTTTTTGATTGTTTTTTTCTTGAGACGCAATCTCAGCTCACTGCAACCTCCATTTCCTAGGTTCAAGTGATTCTCCTGCCTCACCCTCCTGAGTAGCTGGGATTACAGGCACACACCACCATGCCTGGCTAATTTTTGTATGTTCAGTAGCAACGGGGTTTTACCATGTTGGTCAGGCTGGTCTCAAACTCCTGACCTCAAGTGATCCGCCCGCCTCGGCCTCTCAGAGTGCTGGGATTATAGGCACGAGCCACCGCGGCCGGCCCTGTGTGGGTACTCTTTGGGGGCTGTCCCCAGCTATTCCTCCTCCCTGCAAGGAGAGGTCTTCACTCCCCATGACCTGGGAAAATGTCTTCAGGCGCACCTGAGTCTGCAGAGGTAAGGCCCAAGACAACAGACACAGAGAAGAAACAGTTCTCCATGCTTGTCCCAGGATGACCAGCAGTGGGAACACCCACTTCCTTATAGGCTGTCTGGCCCCTTGCCACAGGGGTGAAGCCTCATAGACCTCAAAGAGTCATAATAGTTCAACACCAGCACAAAAGCTGCATATACTCTGTGTGTGTGTTGGGGGGTAGTTAGGGTTGTTTCTTAAGTCAGCTATCTTCGGTGCTGAGCTAGGTACTGAGCGAAAAAACAGTTACATAAAAAGGAACTGTTCCGACATGTCCTCAGGGAACGCTCAAACTAGTGGGAGGAGACAGATACACTGCGATGACCTATGATACAGTCTCTAAAGTTGAGGATGGCTATGATGTGGGTTGAACAAGTCTGGCAGAGCAGACACTTGTTCCCTACACCCTTTGGCTCCCTGTCCTGACTATGAAGAAGACAGGGGCTGCTGCTGCGAAGGTCAGCCAGGCACAGCCAAGGCCTGTTCTTTAGATGGGAGCAGTGGAAAGATCCTGGACAGCGCCCAGTCTCCAACATCCCTTTCCTTCGGCAAGCCATTTAGCCAGTCAGAAGCTAGACTCTGTTATCTGCAGGGAAAATGGCCCTGCGCTGCCCGCTACCAGAACATGTTGTGAGGAAAAGATAAAACGGTGTATAAGAAAGTTCCGTATAGCTATAATGGGCAGAGGCAGGGGAGGAGTGTTTCTCTGTTCTTCCCCTCTGGTCTCCCCTCTGTCTCTCCCTTGTCATGAATTCACTACTTACTGAGGCTCACAGAGGCCCATGAGGCACTGGTTCAAATCTACTGGTGGTAGAGAGGATTTGGGATGGGCTGGACCCTGGCCCATGGGGCTGAGGAAGTGAAAAGGGAAGCAGGTCTCACAGGTGGTTTGAGAGCAGGGAAGAGACTAGAACTGGGATGAATGATTAGATCCTCTTACACCTGGGTAAGCGAATCAGCCCAAACCATTTGCCCCATGCCATACAGCCAGTGAAATGCGTCCACATTAAATGCCCTAGTATTACTGAAAGCACTACTATGGGTGAGGATGGAAGTATGAGCTTAAGTCAGACACTATTCTTCCCTAACAAAAGGTCACTTTCTGAAAATCCTACTTTTTAGAAGGATGTTTGCAGACTGAAAATACCATCAGTGTCTGGCCCTTTACCATCTGTAAGCCCGAGTGAGGAAGAGCAGGAAACTCCCACATGCCTCCTTTAGGGCACCTGGCAGGGCCTGCAGCCTCCCACCCTGATGTTAAACCATTAGGGCAGATGGTGGCCTGGGGAAACACAGCTGATCTGAGGTGCAGCAAAGCTACAGAACTACCAAAGCTGCCAGTGAAAAGGAGAACTGTTTCCTCCTTATGCAGCTGCAGCAGCTCATACTCCTGCTTCCAGCACCAGACAAGTCAGCTCTGGAGAGGCTGCCCCCACAGTGCTCAGTCTCACCAAGACCTGGTGCACACCAGGGCACACTCCATCTGCTGAAAGGAAGGTCCAGGGATCTTACCTCTGGCAACAGTCCAGGCTGGTTCAGCCCTCAAGACAAGGTACCCAAGCATATCCTCAAAGGCCTCAAGTGGAGATCATGAATCCCTGCCTTCATCTAGCGATTGTTCCTCTGAACAATTTCAGAGCCTCCAGAAGAAACCAGCCCTGACATCTTGACTGATTTTTTACTTCCACCCTCTAGAGCTGGAAGAGAATAAGTTTGTATTATTTTTAAAGTCACTGAGTTTGTGGTGTTTTTTAATAGCATATATAGGAAGCGAATACAAGCCCCCATCAGAGACTAAGAGAAGGAAACATCCCCAGGGCGTCCATAATTCCCCATCCTTTAAAATTAGCTCTCTGGTCTCCTGACCGGCTAGCCAGTTCCCTTCTCCAGCTATCCAGCAGACTTTCACTTGGCTTACTCATGCAAACCCAACTTCCTTCTCTGTTTCCCCCAGGGCCCAGCCAAGCACAGCTCCTGGAATTCAGGAGAGGCCCCAGGCACAGATGCTGATGGAGACTCCACTATCCTGAGGAAAGGGAACCCTGGCCCCCTCTCCCATTCTGTCTCTGCTGATCCTTCCTTGGCTCTGGGCTTCTTCCTGCTAACCAATTCTCCAGCTCTTGAAATTGCAGCCTTTTACCAATTCCTCAACTTCTCCAAGGCCTGGTTCTGGATTAGAAAACCCCAACTATTATTAAGTAAACCTTTCTGGAAATGGCCCTCAACACCTGCCTCATCTATTTCCTATTTTGGTTTCTACCTTACACTTCACTTTTTAAAAAAAGCTGGAGGTGAAAATATATTCAGAGAACCTGTCCTTCTGTCTTGTTGTGTTACTGATCAACTGAAGGCAAAATTCCAATACTGTTTTCCTGAGAAGGAAAAGTGTAACTTCTATGTTGGAAACTGTTCTGAATACTCCAAGGAGAGGGGTCCCATCTCAGAGCAGCTTCTTGAGAATGAAAATCCTCTGCTCACCCAAAACGCAGCTGAGAGTCCAGAGTCTATTGTGAAGCATCTTCTATAGTATAGTTTCCAAACTTGAAAATATTAATGGATAGCGTTTTTAAACAGTAACTCTTAAAAGGACAGTTAATATAAAACACAAACTGAAAGGAACTGCTCTGTCGGGGGTGGGGAGGCCCCGGTAACGACAGGGAGTCAGGAAGAACTGCGTGGGGTCCATTCAGCCGAGAGATTTTCAGAGCCATTTACACCCACGATTACACAGAACTTATTTTCTATATTACATATAATCTTTTTAATGATGAATAACCCCACTGCCACAAATTCTAGTACAGTGAAAGGCAAACATGACTCCCCACAATGTCCCTTAGTGTTCTGCTCTTATCATGCTGGAGGGCCTGTTTCTCCCCTAGAGTGGGAGTCCTGGGGTAGAGGACAGTGTTCTCAGCAGGGTGCCTGGGTCACATACAGTTTTCATGTTTGTTAGGTGAGGAAATCAAATTGTTTCCAAGCTCCAGGCATTGTCCTTTATTTAAGCCTACATCAGATGCAAACAAGCAAAAAAAACTCTACCACAATTAAAGAATACAGTCCCTCAGAGTTACCATAAGGAAACATCAGTTTTGCTATATCCAGATGAAGTCTGTGATCATATTAAATCAAGAGAACACGTGACAGGAGAACTGTTGCAAGAACCAATTAACATGAACATAGAATGTGACTGAAGGACAGAATGAAAGAGTTCCCTAGAAATGCCAGCTCAGATGACAATCCTAGAGGCAGACCACATTTATAGGCTAGACGGCTCCAAGAAATACAGAAATGCAAAAGGCAGGGGAAAGGTTTCACAGGAGGCCACAAGGACCCCAGCTTTCTGGAGCAGACACAGAGACTTCCAAAGCTCGCAAAGGCCTTGGCTTGATGAGACAGGCAATGGGGACAGGCTGGGTGGTTACAGAAGGGGATTCACAAATTAGACTTTACAGAATTTCCTGGATACTAGGTAGATTTTTGAATTCTTTAATAAAGTTGCAGAGAAATGAAGTGACCTGCACAATATCAGAGTTGGCTGGTTAGAGGCAGAGAGAAGAGTGTACCTTAGGCCCAGGTCCTGAGGTCTGTTCTCTTATTCAGTGAGCAAGCATACGTGTAACTGGGTTTATTTAGCATACGCCCCTCCTGGGACACCCTTCTGTATGCTTCCTGTTTCCTCCCTGCCTCTGCTCCTCATCTCCCCTCACTTAGAATCCCCTCAGATCTTCCTTTACCCCCTACTTGTTCTTAACCTCTTAAGAACTATTAAAGTTCTACGAAACTTGGAAACTCTATGTGAAAATTCCAACCCATACTTCTCCTCCCTAATTCCTGCTATGCCCTTGGGATCTCGGCTCACGCAGCAATTTTCTCCAATATCTGCTGTCAAACACAATCACAATAAATTGTATACTTTACTTATTCATATATTATTCAACACATGAATGCTCATATCCCCAGTGCCTGGCTACTCAAATTAAGGTTGAAGGAATAAGGAATGAAGGTTTCATTGCTTAGAGTTTGTGGCTGAGGGCAGCAGCCGCCTGATGCTTCCTTTATATCCCTCTGAAAGTTCTAAATAAAAATTTGATGACTGAGTGACACTATGCATTAACTGGAAACATTTAATAGTAAAACTCTATCAGCACATCGTGGTCTGGCATTTGCTGTAACGCTACATTTCCAACTAGATGACATCAATCTAATAAGGTCTAAATTTATTCATCTATATTGGGATATAATTTAGGACAATTTATTAGTAGATAATTTTCTAAATAATTACAACGAAAGTGCCTAACACTTTAGGGCAAAAGATGTGCCATAAATATTAAACAGCACATACACATGCTTTCTTAGTTTTCATTTGCATATAAACCAGGAGGAAAGCTCACTTTACATTAGCAAGATTATTCACACCTTGCTAAATTCTACTATAAACATGTACGTGTGAACATGTATCCTCTCTACCACTGGATTGTAAGCTCCTGAGGGGGGGACTGAGTCCTTGCTCTGTCCCTCTTGCGTTTGTCCCTCCTTGAACTGTGACCCTACCCTTACCTGGACATAGAACCTCAGTGCTCACTTAGGTGTCTGCTGAACCAATGAATGAACAGATGAACGTGTGTACCGCCCATTCGATAACATATTGTTCTTTTCACCTATAAAGTAATTATAGTACAGGGTCACTTGGAATTTCCTTATACTTAGGACACTACAAAGATGTGGGGAAGCCAGAGAAAACCTGCAGCATGTCAGTGGAGTAGAAAGCAGCAGGACACCCAGGTACCATCCAAACTGCCAGTGACTCATGGCACCCAGAGTGTCGATGCCTCCTCTCTAGGCCTCTAACTCTGACCCTAACTAGCATCACCTGCCCTCCTGCCTCCCTGCCAAGAGGGTTTTGCAGAACAAACAAGGTGGTTATGGGAAAGTACTCTGTACACTACAAAGTACTGTATTAGTTTTCTAGGGCTGCAATATCAAAGTACCACAAGCCGGATAGCTTAAAACAACAGAAATTTGGCTGGGTGCGGTGGCTCACGCCTGTAATCCCAGCACTTTGGGAGGCCAAGGTGGGTAGATAATGAGGTCAAGAGATCAAGACCATCCTGCCAACATGGCGAACTCCGTCTCTACTAAAAGTACAACAATTAGCTGGGCATGGTGGCGTCTGCCTGTAGTCCCAGCTACTCAGGAGGCTGAGGCAGGAGAATTGCTTGAACCCGCGAGGCGGAGGTTGCAGTGAGCAGAGATTGTGCCATTGCACTCCTGGTGACAGAGCGAGACTCCATCTCAAAACAAAACAAAACAAAACAAAACAGAAATGTATTGTCTCTCAGTTCTGAAGACTGGAAGTGTGAAATCAAGCTGTCAGAAGGGCCATGCCTCTTCCTTGCCACTCCCGACTTCTAGTGTTTGCCAGCAATCCTTGGTGTTCCTTGGCTTGTAGACGCATCCCTCTAATCTTTGCCTCTGTCTTCTCCTCCCTGTGTGTGTCTGTGTCCCTTCTTCTCTTCTTATAAGGGCAGCAGTCATATTGGATGAAGGGCCCACTATCCTCCAGCATGACCTTACCTTAACTACCTACATTTGCAATGACACTATTTCCAAATAAGGTCACATTTTGAAGTAACGGAGGCTAGGACTTAAATGTATCTTTTTGGGGGGGGACACAATTCAATCAACAAGTACGTGAATAAAAGCACCACATTAAAAACCCCCTGAAATAATGTTAGCTTGGACAAACTCTAGAAAAATGCTTTAAAATTCTGCTTAAAGTTATGGAGAATTAGCAGTTAGTGAGGAATAATGGGGCCAAGGTTCTGGTGAAGAGAAAATCCAGACAGGTCTGCCTGGCATTTAGGGACACTCTTCCTGTTGGGATGCCTGCCACTTCTGAAAGAGTCTGAGAAGCTGAGCAGCACTTTGGACAGCTTGTGAGTGAGGTGGACTAAAAGTGGAGTTCCATTCTCCAAGGGCTATACCCTGAGACTAAAGGTACACCACAAGGAGTGGACTGCTTCTCAGAAGCCCTCTCAATCTCTGAAAACTAAATCACAGTCAGACCAGATTCACAGTGCCCCAGGTGCCTGCCAGAGACAAGTATAAATTCTTCCTAAGGAAAGATAACATCATCAAAGGCCTCAGATTATTTCTAGAAGTTTTCACCTACGATGTCTGACATTTAATAAAAAATAACTAGGTATACGAGGATATAAGACAGGGTGAATGTACTATATTCCAAGTAAAACAACAGGCTACAGAAACAGCTCACAAAGGATACAAATAAAGGTGTTATTAGATGTGGGATTTTTTAAAAAACTATGCATAAAAAGTCCAAAGTGGTAAAAGATAAAATTGAAGTTTCTCAGAGAACTAGAAACAAAACAAAACCCAGCAAGTCTATATCTTAAAAACAAAATAACTAAAGTTAAGAATTCAATATGGGGGTTTAATAGCAGTTTACAGCTTGAAGAAAAATTAATAAACTAAATGATAAGTCAAAAGCAAATATCTAGTTTGAAACTTAGAAAGACATGAGGATAGAAAATGAAGATGAGAGGGTAAAAGATAAAGGGGCAGTGAGCAGGACTAACAGATATATAACTGGAGTCACAGGAGAGGAGAGAATTGAGTAGAAGACATAGCCAAGAATAAAACTGAAGACGTCAAACACACAGTCACGATCATAAATGGATGAACTCCAAATAGATAAAGAAAAATAAAACTCTACCCATATGAGCACATCATAGTAAACTGCTGAGCACCAAAGACAAAGGGAACATCTTAAAAGCAGCCAGAGGTGGGGAAAAACAGATGATCATCAATGGAGTAATAATCAGATCAACAATTGATTTATTGAAAATACTAAAAGCCAGAAGACACTATGATATCATCAAAATACCAAGAGAAAATACCAAAACATTTAAAAAACAAATAACAACAATGTTAAACTCTTAGGAAAGAAATAACATTGGCTGGGTCTGGTGGTTCATGACTGTAATCACAGCACTTTGGGAGGTCAAGGCAGGAGGACTGCTTGAGGGCAGGAGGTTGAGGCTGCAATAACCCTTGATCACACCACTGCACTCCAGCCTAAGCAACAGAGTGAGACCCTGTCTCTAAAAAAAGAAAAAAAAAAAAAAAAAAAAAGAACGTATCTATCTTACATAAACTCTTCCAAAGAACAACAACAAACACAATGCTTCCCAACTCATTTTGCAAGTCTCACCAAACCATGACGCAAAAATCTGACAAGGGCATTATACAAAAGCGAAATTATTGTAAAAAAAAATCCTTCTTAGTAGCAAAACCTTGAATAAAATATGAGGAAACTGAACCCAGAAAAGCATATGAAAATGATAATATGTCACCAGCAAACTAATTTTATTGCAGGAATGCAAGTCATCATATTAACAAAATAAAGGGGGAATCAAATGATCATATCCATAGATCAGGAAAAATAATTTGATAAAATTCAACATCCATTTATGATAAAACTCCTTGCAAACTAAGACTAGATAGGACCTTCCTAAATCTGATATGGTATTTACAAATAACCATAGCACATACCACACTGGATGGTGAAATACTGAAGGCTTCCCGATGAGATCAAGGATAAGACAAGAATGCCTGCATCACAACCTCTATTTAACATCAAACAGGGAAAAAATATGTAAGGGAAAGAAGAAAAAAACCCTCATTCACAGATATTTTGATGGTATGTGGAGAAAATCCAAAAGAATCTGCAGACAAATTTCTAGAATAAACAGCTGGGAGATATAAAGTTAGTTTGAAATATAATAAACGTTTGGAAAAGGAAAAATGTTCAGTTGCAATTTACAATAAAACCAAAATATAAAATATGTAGGAGTAAATCAAAATATGTAAAAAGACCTCTACCATTTTCAAATATGGTAGAAAAATGCCATATTTTTCGACCCAGAAAATTCTAAAACATTATTTGGAGAAATGTTTAAAGCCCATAAATAAATGGAGGGATATACCACGTTCACGGTTTTAAAGATTCTACACTGTGAAGATGTCAGCTCTTCCAAACTCACTTAAAGATTCCATGCAACCCAATGAAAACCAAAGCAGTTTTTGTTTATTCATTTTGTGGAAACTGGAAACAGATGATTTTAAAATCTATATGGAAATGCAAAAGACACACAATAGACTTGTCCCGCTGGATACTGAAACTTATTATACAGCAACAGTAATTAAGAACCTGTCATTCTGGCAAAAGCACAATGTAACAGAACAGAAAGCCCAGAAACAGACTCAGGAACATATATGTTCACCAGAGGGAGATCAATGCTGGTAATTCCTGGAGCTATCTCCCCACTCTCCGTGTAATCCCAGGCAAGGATTTTCCCCCTTTTGGACCTCAATTTCTTCATCTATAACATGAGGCAGATAGACTAGGTCATTCAAATTTTGATTTGAATTTAGAAAAATCAGATTAGTAAATCCTTCCAGACTGCAGGACTCACCAATTCTCATTTCTATTCGAAAGCAAGACAATTTTCTAAGGAAACTAAACAACATGCCCCTCTGTTTTCCAGGTTAAAAAGGCAGGGATTTAGGCACTGTGTCTTGCTACCTACTGATTTTAGTCCAAAATATTCCAGCCAGCCTGAATATAGAGGGCATGGCCAGAGTCTTGTATTGTTTGCTCATTAGAAGGCATGTAAGGTAATGGATAAATCAGGTAGAACTAGGTTTTAAAATACTGTTTTTCTTTTTCTTTCTTCTTTTCTGCAACAGAATCTTACTCTGTCATCCAGGCTGGAGTACAGTGGCACAATCTCAGCTCACCGCAACCTCCATCTCCTGGGCTCAAGCAATCCTCCCACCTCAGCCTCCTGTGTAGCTGGGACTACAGGTACATGCCACCACACCTGGCTAATTTGTGCATGTTTTTGTAGAGATGGGGTTTTGCCATGTTACCCGGGCTGGTCTCAAACTCCTGAGCTCAAGCGATTTGCCCGCCTTAGCCTCCCAAAGTGCTGGAATTACAGGTGTGAGCTGTTGCACCTGGCCAAATACTGTTTTTCATTTATACATTTATCAAACTATTTCTAATCAAACTATTTCAGATCTCTGAGCCTCAGTTTCCTTATATGTGAAAGGAAAATTGTTGTGAGGATTAAATGGAATAATGCTTGTAATACACTTAGGACAGTGTCTAGCACATAGCAATTATTTAATAAATGGAAGCCATTGCTGGCAATAATATACTGGAGTTGGGTGTTGGGACTATGATGATGATAAGACAGGATAACAGAAACAGCAAACTAGACTTGTGAGGGTTTAACACACGGTGCCTACTGTGTGGCTGATGCTCGATAAATATGAATGGAACAGGCAAGTTACTAACTTGCCAGGCTCTCACAAAATCCTTAAGACTCAAGGCCTCCTTGTTTATTGCACCAGGTTCCCTTCAAAATAACTGGATTCCAGTGCATTTTTGCCCTTGTTATTACTGAAGACAGGGCTTACTCCCACGTCCCCAGTACCGCATACACCCCAACACACACCTGGCCTCAGTTAGGATTGTTTCCCTTCTTTCCCATCCTGACACACAGGAGTGCTTCAGCCTTGTGTGGTTGGTCATCTTGTGCCTGGGCAGCTTGCAGCCTGGGTAACACCTAGTTTGTTTACTGAGGCTCTCCCTCACCCAGAGACTCCTTAATCAAAATGGCCTATAAAGAAAGGATTCCAAAAGCAACAAGAGGCTGGGTACTACAAATCCTGTTACTTCAGACCTTACACTTCAGGCCTGCCTGGAAGGCAGGAGTGGCCAGGGCTGATTTCAGGAAGGAGCTGGCCTCCTCTCTGCCAGAGGGAGCCACTCCACTCTCTCTCACTCCTGGCTCGACCCTGCCTTGGGGGGCTGTGAAAGGAGGTTAGGTTCCCCCACTCCCTCCAAAGACAACATAAATCGGGATGCTTTTAGAGTCACAGATGCATATGCGGAACTGTAATTAACTGAAGAATTTTCCTAATGACAGCTTTTGACTTCTAAGTGTATCAGGACCAGGCTGGAGTGCAGTGGCACAAACTCAGCTCACAGCAACCTCTGCCTACCAGGTTCAAGCAATTCTCCTGCCTCAGCATCCCGAGTAGCTGAGACTACAGGCACCCACTGCCATGCCCAGCTAATTTTTTGTATTTTCGTAGAGACAGGGTTTCACCATGTTGCCCAAGCTGGTCTCAAACTCCTGAACTCAAGTTATCCACCCACCTTGGCCTCGCAAAGTGCTGGGATTATAGGTGTGAACCACCACACCCAGCTGTCCTCCTCTCTAGCAAGGGTTACACCTGCCACCCAGGTGTGTAGACAACTTCCTGATTCTTCTGCTGCTTGTCTTCTTGCCCTTCTCAGAAAGAGAATCTGAAATGGAAGCCCACTAAAATGTTCAACCAGACAAACATTTTTCTCCAACAAAAATCCCTGCTATTTGCCAAAGGTTCTTACTAGGGGTTCAGTGGAATTAGAAACAGCTTCTCTGTAGCTAATCCAGATAAAGAAGCCTTCATTATTCCCTCACCCCTCAGCCTTCTCTATGTAAGCTACACAGCTCGGCTTCTCTCAAGCCTCTGCGTTCCCACATCTTGCAGACCCTGCTCTTAATTCTCTCCCAGTTTTTGCCGAGTAACAAAAGAGAAGTCCCCATTCTGCAGCCTTGACTCAGTTCTGAAGTTTCAAAGGCACTGAAAATTGTTGCTTAACGGTGTGAGCTTCCCCAGTTTGTAAAACCTGAAGAGTACTATCCTCTAACTTAGAACTCAGTCACCTTGGCAAACCACACTGTGGAAAAGCTAATGCAGCAGCCACTGTAATCCCATCTGGGGCTTGCCCTCTGCTTTGATTTCCTGAGTACAGCAATAAAGCAAGTCCGTCTTCTATGAGAACTGTTTTGAAGGAAGCAAGGGCATTAAGTGACTTAAATAACTGCATATGCACACGCTAAGATCTGCATTTCTTTTTTTTCCGTAAGGTCTACCTTTCTGTTAGCATCCCTGAAATACGGGACAACAACATCTTCCAACAAATCCATTTACAGTCATAAACCAGGGGAGACGCCTGCCTTCCCACAGCAGGAGAGGAGCCTCGACCTTGGAACCACCAGAGCGTGAGAAGAGCTGTAACCCAGGGTCTTACCTCCCCCAGAGAGCAGGGACCACATTCACATGTGGTGAGCTCACACCTCTCTCCAGCAGCCCCTGGCCCCCACCCTGTGGAATGGAGTAATTCAGATTCTATGTGTTTCCCTGGGACAAAGAGGCATTTATTTCAGCGGGAAGCAAACTTTTTTCATGGGAATACAGCCCTGAATTTTAGAATCAAAGCGGATAAAAAGGAAAGCTTGATTTTATACTGTTATGTAGCTAACTTTTAAGAAACACATTTAAATATACACTTGATGCAGACTATTCATAAATACTGTCTACTTCTAATGAGCTGAGAAATTTTACCGAATTACCTTTAAAATGAACTTCAAAATCTCTGACCAAAAGAATGCAGTCCAGCCTCTAAGAACCGTGGATTCAACTAAAGTTTAGCAAGTAAAAAAAAAATTTTTTTTTGAGATGGAGTTTCGCTCTTGTTGCCCAGGCTGGAGTGCAATGGTGCCATCTTGGCTCACTGCAACCTCCGCCTCCCAGGTTCAAGCAATTCTCCTGCCTCAGCCTCCTGAGTAGCTAGTATTACAGGCACCTGCCACCATGCCCGGCTAATTTTATGTATTTTTATTAGAGATTGTGTTTCACCATGTTGGCCAGGCTGGTCTCGAACTCCTAACCTCAGGTGATCCACTCGCCTTGGCCTTCCAAAGTGCTGGGATTACAGATGTGAGCCACCATGCCGAGCCAAAATATTCAGACTTTATACTAACTATTGTGTTGTTATTATGTGGCCTAGAACACTGCTAATACTTAACTCACATTACCTCACTGAATCCTTACAACAACCCTCTGGGGGAGGCAATATTATTCTCACCATTTACAGATGAGAAAACTGAATCATAAAAGTCACTTGCCTAAAGTCACATTGCTAAAAAATGGTGAAGCTGGGATTTGAATTCAGGCAGTCTGGTCCCAGCGATCATGTCCTAATCATTCTTCCTAGAATGTAAGAACAGGAATGTGTGATACCATTCACTTTGTGGGAAATAAATGTTTAATGTTTAATCAGCATATATTTACATCAGCATTAGTTCATGGGCACCACAATCCTGAATAATAAGCAATAGTGACTCGCTGTCCCCTCACTCCCTCCCCAAATGTGGGACTTGGCCTTATGGCCCAGCTCGAGGTCACGCAGCCTCGTGATTGCAAAGTCTGTGATGGAAAGGGCCAGGCTTTCTTCCTGCAAAAGGATTAGAGAACTGAGGTTACCCATCCGGGACTATTTCTTTCCCTCCTGCTGCTGACTAAAGGAACACCACCATACCGGGAAAAACAGGAAGCTAGTTACCAGATACGCCAGAACAACAGCTCTACTGTTCAGAGCTACTAGCAAGAAGCAGAGTCACTGCCATGTACCTGGGCCTCCTGCCTGGAAGGAAATGCCCAACCCCAGGGCAGTGCTGGGCAGGCCACAGGCAGTCCGGGGTGAGCCCTGAAGCCCATTTCTCTGAAACAGTCACTTGGCCACCGTGAAAGACCTGCTCAGCCCTAGGATCTGGAAAACAGGGAACGGGGAAGAACACCCAGGTTTACTGGGCATCTGCTATGCCAGTGTTTGTTCATGATCCCAGTCTCACAAATGCAAGTTGGGTATCATTATTTCCATGGCAGAAACGAATTCAGCAAGGCTCAGAGAGATTCAATGATTTGCTCGGCCAGAGCACCACAGGGGCAGGGACTGGAACCTGGCTTTGTCTACCTTTAAAGTCTTCAATTTGATACTTTTTTCATCATGCCATGCTGTGAAATTTCTTTCTTGAATTTAGCCAAAAGGGTATCTTCATTTTTATTTATCCCAACAAAATAAAAAGAAACACCAATGAATTGGTATTGGTTTATTTAAAGAAAAACATTTTATGTAACATTTCAAATTCTAAAAGGGAAAACAAAATAGTTGTAGTAATTATGACAAAGACTAAATACCGATATTGAGTAAAGGCTGTATGTATACGGAAAAGAGCAACCCAAGAGCACTCCAGCAGCAATAGGAACAGAAATACCAATCTCTAACAAACTTGGACAACTTTCAACCTCACTATTAATCAAAGAAATGCAAAAAGAAAAACAATGTACATTAGCTATTAAATTGGCAATTAAGAACTTATAAAACACAATGCTGGTATAAGAAACACTGCCAGTGGAAGTGTAAATTGTTACTATCCTTCTGGAAAGCAATTTAGTAACTTGCACCAAGAGTCATAGATGTGTTTGTATACTCCTTTACCCAGTAATTCAATTTCCTGTCTATCCTCAGGGATTAATTTGAAATATGAAGAAGCTACATATGCAGCATGGATACCTTCCTCTCTGCACTGTTTATAAGTGGCATAAGCAGAAAGCAGCCTAAACGTCATATAAAGAGGGAATGGCTAAAAAATATGGGAACATTTAGTCAAGAAAATATTACCCAGCCATTAAAAGTGATGGTGACAGAGTCTATGTGGCAAAATGAAAAAAATACAGTTAACTGCAACATTAGGAAAGAATAATCAGATATGGATTTAAAATATTATAGAGGGTATATCAATCAAAATACTGCATGCATCTCTTCCCGTAGGTTTAACACGCATTTGCCAGAGCTTCCACTTTCTATTAGGTGATTTTTTAAAAAGAGACCATATTTGGATTACTCTTGCCTGCTGTGATGGACACTCACCCACTTGGCAGGCGCTACCAGGTGGTGAGTTTCGAGAAGTGAGTCTGAAGTTCGGCTCACAGCATCCCTTCTTTCATGCGGTTTCTAGGCAGTGTTTGTGCTGTGTTTGTGTTCTGACCCTACAAAGGGTACTTTTGTTCCATTAACCACTTGTGGTTTAGCTGCGACACTGAGGATTATGGGGAAGATCGTGCAAAGTGAACTGTAGAAGCTTTCAGATTTCTTAAAAGCAAAAACAAAAACCTGCAGACTTTGTTTGTTTTGCATCTCGGGAGCACAGGGTTGCATTTACCGTATGTGACAGTTCCTGGCACACCACAAGCACTATCTAGGCAAACGCCCAGTATGTATACATGCTTGTATTTCCCTTTATCCTCACAGCCTACCCCCCATTCCCCTCAACCCACAGGCAAACTTTCCAACCTGCTTCAAGTATATCTTTATGTTTACAGGAGTGCTAGAAAAATGGGCATTGTGCTTTTCTGAGCACTTATTTTTGGAAATATTATTCTGTGTATCTCATTCTTGTTTTTTCCACTAAGCGCTATGTTCTTAACATTCCCCCAGGTTGATACACATACAGTTCCTAACTGCTGTGTGACAAATACACTGTGGCACATTCCCCCCAGGGCATTTTGTGGGTAACCCCCATCTGGGCACCGAGGAAGGAGAGCTAAGCAGATCCCCGGCACAATTAGTGCCTGAAGAATATCTTAGTTTATAGTGTTATTACTCAGTTATTTCCTTTATATAATCCTTTAATCATATATTAGTTTATAGAATTAGTGCCTGAAGAATATCCTACTGCTCAGTTATACATACATACACACACACACACACACACACACACACACACACACACACACACACATATATATATACAATTATATCTTAGTTCATAGTTGGAGGAATGCCTAGAGCAGACACGGTACAGAGCATGAGTTAAGGGATAAACAGGTATACAAATATAAGCATATCTTGCTTATAGTTGGAGGAATGTCCAGAGCAGACACAGTGCAGAGCATGATTTAAGGGAAAAAGAGTTACACCAGGATGAGAACACAGCCCAGGCGGCAGCGTTCAGTATTGTAAAGATACCCGCTGACAGCGGGGCGCGGTGGCTCACGTCTATAATCCCAGCACTTTGGGAGGCCAAGGCGGGAGCATCACAAAGTCAAGAGATCGAGACCATGGTGAAACCCCGTCTCAAAAAAAAAAGATACCCACTGTGTGGTAGGCTTGGAGCGAGAGCCTCTCCTCCTGATAAGGAGTTGTAGTACCTTGCGTCCAGTTCTTGTGGAAGGCTGCCCTCAGACCAGCAATCCCACGAGCATCCAAGGGCTTAAAACCCCTCCGGTATAATCATGCTTTGGTGACTGTGTAACTTGTCAGCTCTCTAGCTACTGTGCTGCTCAGAGCATCCTCCTATAGAAATCACTGGAAGCTGCCAGCAGGTGGCTGTAGACCTGGTCAGCTCTGCTGCTATGCTGACTCAAGAGCGTCCTCCTATAGAATTCCTTAGAAGTAGCCTGCCCCAGACAAGAGATATTGTGCACTGCACTGTTTACTGTGCACGACCCACCTCCTAGCCTCGGTGACCTAATCGGGGGGTGGACCCCGTGCTGCGCACTGCCCACCTCCTAGCCTCGGTGACCTAATGGGGGGGGTGGACCCCGTGCTGCGCACTGCCCACCTCCTAGCCTCGGTGACCTAATGGGAGTGGACCCCTTGTTTATTGCTCACGTGATTGTCTTGACTCTATCACTGTCCTTAAGATGACCTCACTCACTACCCTTCCCCCTGTCTTGTACCTAATAAATACAGACATTCGGGGCCTCTCCTGTCTCCGTTCATAGGTGGTGTGGCCCCCCGAGCCCAGCTATCTTTTCCAGTCCTTCTGTGTCCTGTCTCTTTACTTCTTGGATCCAGCGCCTCAGCACAGCGATGGGGGACACCCCACGACCCTGTAGGGCTGTGACCCTACACATTTAATGCTCTGTCCTCTCCCAGCCTGTCACTCTTTCATCCCTTTCTTCTTCACCTCCTCCACTCACCCTGCACATGCGCCCTGTATGCATATGGGCGAACAGTATCAAGAGTGTCAAGTGAACAAGACTCAAGTTCTTTAAGTCTCTTAATTGTTTCCTTAGAGAGAAAATTTCACTTGACATTTGTAGTTTTCAAGAATGTATTTTTCATGTATTTCAAGAAGTCTCTGTGATAACTTTAATAATTAAGAATGTATAGACTTTAAAATGCCCTTAATTTCTTTCATTCTCCTCTCTTAGACCTATTTTAAAGCAGCTGCTTTTAGAAGGGCCATAAATGGCCACCTAAGACCCTCAAGGTCAGAATCTAAATTCCAGAGATGTGAGAAGGTGCTGCTGCAGTTTGATGGCATGACTTTGTAATTTGGTATCACTGAGGTCATGCTTTGATCCTAAAATTGACACTCTAGGAGCCATGTATGTCTCAGCAAGTGCACATACCAGGAAAGAACGAAAGGAAGTGGGGGGTTTTGGCAGTGACAGGAGCAGGGGTAATGTCCCACTGGCTCTGTGCCCTAACTGTGACCCCTACCACAATAAAAGCTGTTTATGATTGTAACTCTCTTTAGTTCTGCATTTTACATTCAATAAAGCAGGCTGACACGGATGCCTTCATTTGTACCTCATAACCACTGTGTGTGGGCCAGAGTGAGTGTTCTCAGCTTTGGTTTAGGAGGGAAAGGAAGGCTCAGAGGACAAAGTGACTTTCTCAGGGTCACAAAGGCAGAAAGGGGTGGCAGTGACAGTCCAACCTCAGTTGGTAAGATTGCCCTTGCCCTCTTCCCTCTACCAGAGTGGGCAGCACACCCTTCACCCTTCGGGAATCAGGATCCTAGCAGTCTGGGCCTACCAGGGCATCAGTGACTCTTGTCCTAGAGATTCTGTGTCCTGGAGATCATACTGCTACCAGCCCCTCCTTCCCATGATCTTGGGGAACCATTCGCGGAGGCACCAGTGAAAGGAGCCCCAAAGGGCTGGCTCCTCCCTGCTTGTGGTCATCTTTTTTCAGAGTTGGAAAAGATCTTAGGAACCTTATCCAGCAGGGTTCTGGCAGGAAACAGATGGCACTCTCAAAACGAGTAATTTGAGGAGACATTAATAAGGGAACCATTTATAGAACGGACCAAAGTGCAGTGGTCTGGGACCAGTAACAGTGGCACACTTGACATGCCTAGGCCCAAAAGGGTGAGGGAAGAGAGGCTGCTGGACCCCTGAGACTGCGTGCCCTGTGGAGAGCGCTGCCTGCCAGGAGCCCAGACCTTTGGTGATGCCACAGGGTGGAGCCAGGAGAAATCAATACTTCCTCTGACCTCCTGTCAGTGCTCCCCACTGGGCAAAGCACACAATAGAAGCCAGGAAGCAAAGAAGCCCATTCAAAGAGTCCCCACTGGTTGACTTCCAGGGCACAGGGTAGGATGGAGAGTAGATCTGGAGGGCAAACAGAAAACATCCGGCACAAGAACTAACGAACCCGACCTCCTGACTTGACAGGTTCTGCACCACTGCAGGGGAAAGGCCTGGCAGAAAAATCAATGGGCGATTTGCTGAGCTGGGCTGAGAACTCAATCCCTGGGTGCCAGTCCATATTCTTCTCCTCTTCATTGGATTTGAGAATATCTATTCCAATAAGCATAACTCAAAACTTGAAAAGTAACAGGCTTTCAAATCAGCTGGAATTTGTTTATTTCTCTTTTATGAGTGGTGTATTCCAAAGCTACTCCTCCGTGATATAGTCCCCAACACCTATGTTGCTCAGATCTGTGTGTTACACCCTGGACATGGGAGCCAGGGTTCTCACAATCTAAAGAAACCACAACTCAGAATACAACACCGTGCAGCAGGTGTAGGTGTGCAAACACAAGGAGGTCTGGAGAACATGTGTACTTCCGCAGTGCCTAGCTGTGGCACAAGGAGGCAGGAAGGAAGCCTAGCTCAGCCAGTCAGACCCCTGGCCTTTGTGAACTAACAGAGTACTCTCCCACCCTACTTACATACAGAAATAGCCGTGCACTGACCCATGAGTTACCCAGGCCTGGAAAAATACTCCAGGATATTTTAAAAATCACATGTTCTTCCAAGCCTTTTAAAACTTGACTGGAGAACTGGCTGTCTAAAAAAAGAATGAATCATTGAGAGATCCTTTTTGTAGGCATTATCTGAGACAAATTCAAAACCAAAGATCAAAATGGTATTTGAGTCTTAATTTCCTTGATCTATTCTATAAATCTTGCCCCCTTTATGAAGTAAGGCAGACTTCCCAATGCTTTGGATAACAGGCTTGTTATATGAGGGAAACTGTGAAAACACTAGCAATGATTATATTTTGTTATTGTTATGTAGATATTAGCATGATAGTTCTATAACTACAGAATTAAAAACACCAGAGCACTTTTTCTTAGCTTTTTACTTTTCCTATTCATTCATTCAATCTCTAAATGTTTTCTGAGTCCCTGTGTTTGAAGCTGTGCACAGAACAAAGTGTAACAAGACTCGGAGAGGCAGGTGGGGGCCAAATCACAAAGGAAGGTTCTCCCAGCTTCTTCTGTTTCTTGTAGGCAGTGAGGAGGCACTGAAGGCTTCCAAACAGAGGAGTGATTAGACTGAGTCATGTTTTGGCTAGTTACACTGGAAAGATGGACAGGGTGATGATGAGACCTAGAGGCAGGAAGTCTATGAGGAGGCTGTTGTAACACTGCAGTTAAGAGGCAAGGATGGGCAGAAAAATGACTTTCCCAGATCAGAGAAGGAAGTAGCAGAGATTTGCAACAGGTCTGTCTGATGCAACAGGGAGATATGTCCTGGCCATGTGGGAAGAAAGGGCCTCCTGGCCACAGATACGTTTTCTCCAGAGAGCCACAGGCTGAGTGCCAAGACTCTGGTGAGCTGTGCCATTCCCAGGGCATAGTCTCAGTCAGGTACTCACAGATACTGATGTTTGGGAGCCCGGGGTGGGCTAGCTCTCTAGCCAGGGAGTTGGAAGGGGACCTTCTGCGCTTGACAGGTGCCCCCATTTCTAATCCAGTGGGTCACCGCCTCCCGGTCAGCCAGTTCTCCCTCTGTACAGCTCTTCATGCTGCAAAGTTCTTTCTCATCTCAGGTGAGATCAGTACCCTGGGGTCTTCCATCCACTGGGTGGGTCCCTTCCTCAACACCTGATGGAGAGCCCCACTCCTCCTGCTCCTGGATGCCTAAGAAGGGGCCAAGTGCAGACCCTCCCCCGAAGGGTACTAGTGCTAAAAGCCAAGAAAAGAACCCTAACCAACTCGGCTCTTCTCAGCAATCTGGCTTTCTTCTCTGCTCAAGGTGCAAATGTCACGTAATTAAGTTCAAAGTTTCAGGGAAAGGCTGCTCTGTTCTGCTGGCAGTCTGACAGGCAGCCAGCCCACAGAACCGACTCTATCCTTTAGAATCTTTCATATTAAGGAGATTTACTATCCAGTCCTCCAGCCTTGGACAGGTTGAAGAAGTCCCGAAGCCACAAGAGTATGTGGCAGGGATCTTGCAAGGAGGGCAGTGCCAATCTGGCTATTTTCTGCTTACATTGTAATAGCCCCTGCATGAACTGCTTGAATAGGCCAGTAATCTGGTGGCAGTGGCAGTGGCAGTGGCAGTAAAGGCTGGCCTGGGGACCTGGCACCAGCCAGAAGCAAGTGCACATGAACTTGGCAGGAACCCTGTCCTGACAGTGGCAGCCACTTGACCCACTGTAGCTTCTCTGGGGAAGAGTAGAAACACAAGGTGAACGAGAAGAAGGACTACTGGGCTTTTGTCCCCAGGGAGCTCTAAGCTTGTGCCTGGTACTGTGAAGCCACCTCACAGCCCAAATTGAGAGGAGTCTGGTGGGGGTGTGGCAGAGTGCGGTACATCCTTTGCTGTCTGCCGGGACATGCTTGTGATAACCCTTGTGATAGAAAGCACATTCTTGTTTGCTGCCTACATTTGACCCTAAGGTCCCAAGAATTACACAATAACCTATAGCCACGACTGAGGAGACTGAAGAGCCTTATTCATCAGTCCTGCTCAGGTCCCGGTCAACGAACATAAGTTCTCATATCCTGTGTTGCCAGAATCTCTTCCCCACCTCCTGCCCCGGCTTCCAAAATCAGCTTCATACCTCAGGGTTCAAAGCTGTTTTGCAGCTGCAGCAGCTGTAATAACAGCAACAAGAAGGCCTCTCAAGTGGGCCGCTGTTTCAAAGTACGTGCACACACATTCCCTCATTTGTCCTGACAACTGTTCCACACCTCTTACTAGCTTGGAATGAAAGGTGTAGCTAATAGCAGCCTGCTTTTCTCACAACAAAGTCTGCCTCAGGAATTCTGGCAATCGGACCAGCTGCCCCTCCCAAGTCCTCTCCTCCATCTTTTCATAGAACCCATACTCTCCACTGTGCCCTTGACTTAGCACACCAGTGGACCAAGGCTTGTGCCTGGCTCTCTAGCAGCCAGAAAATGAGAAGCCCACCACCATCTCAATCAGCCTCGAACAGTCTTCAAACACCTGAAGCACCACCGTGTTGCTCAACTTCAGAGGAACGGTGTTTCTTGGAGCACAGCTCACACACCTTTCACTGCAGATGTTACCACCTAGAGTTGTGCAATAGTGTACATCTGAAACTCTCTGAGTAATGTACTGGAGAGGATGTGGGATCCGGTGAGCACCTGCCACAGCCACAGGCCTGTGCTGAGGAAAGCAGCCACAGCGTGTCCTGTGGTTAACGGGTGACTGGTGACCCCTGGGGCAGCCTGGTGTAAGACTGTCTGACTGCAGTGTTGCTCAATGGGAGGCCATGACCCACCCAAGATGTTGCCTCTTTGTGGGGGGTCTGAATGTGAGACGCAGCAGTAGCAGTAGAGACGGCAGTTGGGGAGAGAATACGGACAGAGAAGAAGAAGTGAGAGGAAGAAGTGGGCAAAGAGACTAGCTTTCCACACCTGGAGCAATCCTAGGGAGGGGACCATGGATGCCCAATTCTAAAATGACGGCATGATGGCAGGTCCCTAGGAGGACTCCTGGCACATCCTGAACAATGAGGTGCCCACAGGCCCGCTGGGAAGTACAGTGACCTATGGGGAATGAACTATTTGTTGCTATGACCCAGGCCAAGTTTCCCTATGTCCTTAGAGGTCTTCACAAGGAGCTCCCATCCTCTGGGGCAAACTAGGTAACCTCCTGTAGGTTGAAAGAGCCTGACTAGAATAGTGAGATATTATTACCAGAGGAAACTGAGCTTCAAAGAAAAGGAATGACCTGCTGACACAGACACTGAGGGCTGCTGACCCATCAAACACTCCCTCTTCGTCCTTCCTAATAGAACTCTGAATTCTTAGGGATGGCAATGTGCCCAGCTAAAGTTTTTCCCTGGCTTCCAGAAAGGTGACCATGAGACACAGTTCTGGCCAATGACATAAGCTGAGAGTTTCAAGAACAGCTTTTGCTCTTCTGAAACAGGGATTGCTTCTTCCTCGTTCTCTACTTCTTCCTCCTGCTTGGACCCTTCGGAGGAGAGGCCTGAGAATGCAGCAGCCATCTTGCAACCATGAGGATGAAAGCCACATGCCAAGGATAGTGCAGGCAGGAAGATAAGAGACCGAGCCCCTGATGGCACAATATAAGCCTTGGACTGACTCAGTCCAGAATTCTCACCATGTCAGAAAGATAACTACCTATGTATTTAAGCCACCCGTGGTTGGGTTTTCTGATTTTTATGTAGCTGAATACCTTTCTGGTTAGATACACCTGCCCAAGTCACAGAGCTGCTGGTAAATGGCAGAGCTGCAGATCTAACCCAGGTCTGTTCAACTCTAGAGCCTTCCCTGCATATTTCCATTGGATGGTACTACCTCCTGCTCTTAGAACAAAAGGTCTGCAAATTAACACGATGCTGTGGGTAAAGCACATGACATATCATAATAAATACGAGCCATTGTTATTAGTACTATTATTAGGTCGATAGTGTCTAAGCCACCAATTGCTCGTCTGTTTTAATGCCTTAGACAACAGAAAAAAGGAAGCTCACAAAGAGGTGTTTCTGTTTCTGAGGCAGGGCGAATGAGGAAGGGGTAGGTTCTTTGGTTTATAGAGTGACCAGGAACAGAGGGGTTGTGTACTGAGATGGACTCCCATTCCCAGAGGCTGCTTGTCCCCCTGGAAAGAACAACACAGATACTGAGGCCAGAGTGACCCCTGGCATGATCAGTGGATCTGAGTTCTCCCTTCCTGTCCTTGGCCTGGACTCAGGTCCCTTTGGAGCATACATAGAAAGGCAGAGGCCCTGAGATGGGGGCTGAGCAGGTCCAGTTAGGGGCATCAGGCACTCTGGCAAACACACACATTTCTCTTCTTGCCTAGACTACTTATGACTACTAATATTCTGTAGTCATTAAATATTACATTCTCAGGCTGGGCACAGTGGCTCATGCCTGTAATCCCAGCACTTTGGGAGGCCAAGGCAGGCGGATCATCTGAGGTCAAGAGTCCGAGACCAGCCTGGCCAATATGGCAAAACCCTATCTCTACTGTAAATACAGAAATTAGCTGGGCATGGTGGCGGGACCCTGTAATCCCAGCTACTTGGGAGGCTGAGGCAGGAGAAGTTGCTTGAACCCAGGAGGCAGAGGTTGCAGTGAGCCAAGATTGTGCCACTGCACTCCAGCTTAGGCAACAGAGCAAAACTCCATCCCCTAAAAATAAAATAAAGTAAAATAAAATAAAATAAAAATAAACATGATGTTCTCTAAGGACTTTTAATGGCATGAAGATTCTCACGGTACATTAGAAAACGGTTGGCATATGAAGCTATATATGTGAGATAGGTCCCACGGTCTCCTCATGATATTTATGCATATACATATACAAGATGAATTAAAAGGCAAGCAAACCCTTAAAAAGCTAATGATGATTAACAATATTATGGATGACTTGTCTTTATAGGTTCCTATATTTCGTAAGATTTCTACAGTTCCTTTAATAACCATAAGTCCTTATAAATAAGTTTTTCAAACAATATCACAACCTGTCATGAACACATTTTCCCTTTCTTTCTTCAAATCTTTTATCAACAGAATCCAAACATTTTCTTCACTGTCAAAATGCAACCTTTACTAACTCCTATAAATACTATCCTAAAACTTCGAAGCTGATTTGAAGAATTGCTAGTTCTAGTTATGAGTAATGTCAGTTCAGGGGCTGTATACATGCTTCATTATTAGATATTCCCTCAGCCTAATTTTATTGCCTTCTGTCCCGCCAAACAATTTCCACAATTTGAGTGGACACATAACCTCCTCTGCTACCCAATCTCCAGCTCCATTCTCTCTTCACTCACACTCAAGCCTTCCTCTCAAGAATGGTGACATGATGACATAAACTTCTTTCCTTGGTTCTTTTTTTTTTTTTTTTTGACAGTGTTTCGCTCTTGTTGCCCAGGCTGGAGTACAATGGCACAATCTTGGCCCACTGCAACTTCCACCTCCTGGGTTCAAGCAGTTCTCCTGCCTCAGCCTCCCAAGTATATGGGATTACAGGCATGCGCCATCACGCCCAGCTTATTTTGTATTTTTAGTAGAAATGGGGTTTCACCATTTTGGTCAGATTGGTCTTGAACTCCTGACCTCAGGTGATCCACCCACCTCGGCCTCCCAAAGTGCTGGGATTACAGCCGTGAGCCACCGTTCCCGGCATGAACTTCCTTCCGTGGTTCTAACCCAAGGTGTAATTCAATGACAAAGCTCAAAGGCAACACAAACTCTCATTTTCATGGGAGAAATATTTCACTGTGATTAAAGACCCCAGCCAAGTTGTTTAACCTCCCAGAGTCTCAGTCTTCTCACTGGCAAAATGGGAATGACATGACCTACTTCATGGTCTCCCCACTGAACCAAGCTTTTTACAAGTACAAACTTGTAGACACCATTATTATCTTCATTTTACAGGTAAGGGAACTGAGACCAGAGAAGTTAGCTAATTCATCTAAGGTTAGAGATAAGGAGCAAGGCTAAGATTTGAGTTCAAAAAGTGTGATTCCAGAGCCTATTGTTTTAATAACTACACCTGCTTTGCAATACTCCATTGCAATTGCCCACATGGCCTGTGACAATTGAAGAGTCTTTGGGACTCAAGGCCCCCTGAGTCCTTGCTTTTTTTGGAGCACCTGCAACGTCCTGGCCTCCTCACTTCCTTCTCTGCTGTCTTCTCTGATCCTCGTGCCTTCAGCTTGAGCTTGTCTTCTGGCTCTCTGAGCTCAGAATTCTCACTTGCCACCACAATGTCAGTCTCTCAGTTTCTCAACGCCAAGTCCTTCCAGAGGAAGCAGCCTGATTGGCTCCTGTTTTTTGCCTCAGCCCACAGGATGGTCATAGTTCAGACTATGAGTTGGCAGCTCCTGCATGTGGGGCTTTCCTTGGACCAGACCCTTGTGGTAGGTAAGAGTGGTTATATGCTACTGACTACAGCACAGCCCCTTGCCTGGGCCCACAGGAACAATTTCCTAAGGGGTACGATCCCTGGCTTTAGGATGGGCTAGTTACTGAAGGCATGAAAAGTCACTTTACAGTTTAAGTGATAGCATTCTTCAGGAACGTTTACTCTCTCTCCTAGGTGAGTGAGCTCCTCCATTCCCACGAGTTTAAATATCATCTATATGCTGGTGGGTCTCAAGTGTGCATCTCTAGCCAAGACTGCTCTTCTGGGTTCCAGCCCAGGATTTCACTGCCTACTTAGCACTTCTCCCTGGAAGTGCCACAGGCATTTCAAACTCTGTTTTTCCAAAACAGGAGGGCTGGTGTGGCTCTCAGTATATGACCTGATCCTGCTTACTTTTCCAAGTTCATCTCAAGTTTCTTTCCTCCTCATTCACTCACTGGGATCCTGTTGACTCCTGGATCATGCCAAGCATCTTCCTGTTGCAATGCTTTGGCACCTGCTGTTTTCTTTGCCTAGAATGCTCCTTAATGGTACCTCTCCCCATGAGGCATGAGGCTTCTCTGACCACACATAAAACTAGGCCCACTCTGATATTTCCTATCATAGTTCCCTATTTATAGCTTTTCTAGACCTACATAATCTGTAATTAATTTTTTGGTTCATTTGTGATTGTCTGCCCTCCTCACTATATAGTAAAGCCTATGAGGGCAAGAAATCTGTTGGATATCATTGTTGTATGTTACTTGGCTCTTAGCAGGTCCTCAGTGAATATCTGCCGAGTGACCAAACAGAATGTGAGTCAAGCAAGCAACAAATATTTTATAAATGGAATTCATGAGATCATGTGTGTAAAGCTCTTGGCATAGAGCTTGCAGTAAGCACTCAACAGATGGCACTAGTAATATTATTATTACTATTACAGGGTTAAACCATGTGATACTGCTAATATCTGAACTCTCTTTACCTGCAAAACAGCAATTTAACGTGGTTCAACTTAATACTGCTATTATTTGGACATGATATATGGCTTTAAAACATGCTGTCTGCTAACAGTCAGAAAGCATACATGCCAGTGCAGCATTTTTAAAATAGAACAAAGTCTCTCATGCAGCATTCTTCATTTTCCAGCTAAGGCAAAAAAGTACCTTTCTCCTCTCACTGGGGTCTGGGCCTCAGGTGCATCCTTACCTCTTTGAAACAGCTCTGATCTGAGAACTTTCATTCTGGGGTTCCCTGAGAGAAGACTCTCTATGTAAAAGACCGTGGGGCTTCTAAAATTACTCTGGACTCATTCCATCAATAAATGTGAATACTGACCATCTCTGCCCAGTTCTCAGATGACAAATACATGAAGCACTTAAAGAGTTGTGGGTTTGTGTTCAAATGCTTTTTACATGGTCAGGGCATGGTCTCTCCCTAACAAGATGAAAAGTGAATAGAAATAAACACATTTTCTCTATGACAGAGCTCTCTACTGTATAACCACCACTCCAAAAAGAATCATAGTTGCATTTCCGGAACTAAGACTCAGCCAGTCATCACGCACAACGGCAATGGCAAACTTACTAATGGAGTGCTCTGGGCTACTTTTCTTTCTGTTTTTCTCACAAAAAGTTTGCATTCTCCTATCACACAACTTTTTCAGCTTACCAGTCCTTTCTCACTTCAGATGCTTGACCCTAGTGGTCTGAAAATAACAGTATTTCCACCATCCTGCCTTCACTCTTCACACAAGCAGATATGTATCTAGGCCTGGATGCTCAGAGATGAAAAGTTAACTTTTCACCACTCACCCAATAGTTCAATACATTGTTTGGGATTTTTATCTCTGGGACAAAGATTAACACACTTATTACATCGGCAATAATAACAGAAAGATGGCTAAAAACTCATACAGTAAGAGATTTTCAAGAAATGAAGGTGTAGTGTCTCATAAAATTTTAAGATCCCACTTGCATGTGGAAATTAGCAAAATGATGTAAGTATTCTATGAAGAATATCATTTTAAATTGGGAAAAAAAAATCAATAAATAAATTGGGATTATCCAGACCCCTGTAACGTGCAAAACTACTAGATCTCCGTAAGAAACTTTGCAAGCTTCCCCCATAGCCCCCATCTAGCTTAATAGCACGGTCATTTTTTTCATAACGTGAAAGTTCAATAGCTTGAAATGTTACGGCTCTGTGAAAAACATCACCACAGAGCAACAGCTCATGAGTGCTGACACTGAATATCGAATCTCTATTACTGTACATCTAACAGTACAATCCAGACTTTATGAAGAAGCGTTGGCTAACAGAGCAAAATAACACTGCAAGAAGAAATACGTAATCTGTGCAAGAAACAGCTCTTTCAAGTAGCCATCAGATCACAGAATGCTGAACTGAAAGAACAGTACATATTCTCTAGTCTAACTCCTTCACATTAAAGTGCCGGCCTGGGCCCTCTACCAAGAGGGTGTGTCTGAAATAAAGCCTCACAGTGAGAGGGAGAGGGGCTCAGGGGGAGGCCTCCCACCTGGAAGTCCCATATTTCTAAGTATCACATGAATAACTGAGTGTTGGCAGGGCATGGTGACTCACGTTTGTAATCCCAACATTTGGGGAGGCCGAGGCAGGAGGATTGCTTGAGCCCAGGAGTTCAAGACCAGTCTGGGAAACAAAGTGAGGCTCTGCCTCCACAAAAAAGTTTTAATTAGCTAGGTGTGGTGGTATGTGATTGTAGTCCCAGCTACTTGGGGGATGCTGAGGTGGGAAGAACCCTTGAGCCCAGGAGGTTGAAGTTGCAGTGAGCTGTGATCACACCATTGCACTCCAGCCTGGGCATCAACCCTGTCTCAAAAAAAAAAAGTTTAAAATAACAAAATAACACAATGTTAAAGCATTCACTTCCCACTCTTGCTGAAAGACATAATGTCTCCTACCTACCTACTGAATAAAACCCAAAACTGGTCTTCAAGGCCCTGGTCCTACCTTTCTAGTTCTTTTTTGCATCACTCTAAACATCTACACAGACTCATTGCTGTACCTGGGATATCTTCCTATCCCCTTGGTGATGCCCTCTGTCCTGCTGTTCTAAGATGTCCCTCTTTCATGCAGCCTCCACGGCTCCTCTAACCTAATATGCGCTCACTCTACTAAACAACACCCCAGCATGTCTGCACCTCTCTTAGAGGATGTATCATATTCTGCATTCAACCATTTGTATGTTTATTTTACGTCCTTCGTTAGACTGCAAGTTTCCAGAAGGCAGGGAAAACATCTGATTCTTACTGATTATTCCACAGCCCTTTGTTTATAGGAGCTCTCAAGAAACTGAGAACAAATGTGTTCATAACACATTTTTCTGGTCTGTTTATAAAAGCAGATCCCGATGAAGCCTCATCTAACTGCATTTCAGGGATTCTGTGTACATGGAATCAAAAAGTACAATTTCACTTCACTTTTTCTCAATATTTTATTTTGAAAATGTTCTAACATACACCTGTCATTAACTACAGTTTAATATTACTTTTTTTGAGGTGAAATTTACATTCAGTGAAGTGCGCAAATCTTAAGTGTACATTCACTGAGTTTTGACAAACATATATACCTGGGTAAAAACTCTTACTTCTCTGTAGGAAACTACTGTTTTGATTATTTTTCCTCCACCATAGACTAGGTTTTCCATCCTGGACTGATTCTCCTGGAGAAAACTAAAAACTATTAACAAAATATAAAAAATAACTACCTGGAGGCACTGTAAAAAGATAGAAAGTATACTGATTCCAGAGGGGGAGACGGACACGTGGAAAATGGAAAAAGATCTAGATGTATTTTTCAATTTTATGGCTTTTAGCCTGCTGTCAGGCTGCCGCTGGTGCCAAGCCGCGTGGCTAAAACTCCAATAGAGAGCACGTAGTGCTCAGGGGATAGATTTTGGGACAATCACAGCCGCTAGAAAGTGAAAGGAGGGAATCCAGAAAGTATAGAGCCAAAAAGGGAGAACCAATATTCTATGCAAAAACTGCCCAAATCTTTGGCTGACCCCTGAACTATGCATGCATGGGGCAGATGCCAAGCAACCTACCTAAGGATAAAATAACTGAGACTAGAATTGAGGTGGTATCTCGATTCAGAGAGTTTGTGGTTTTAGCTCAACCAAGCTGAATGCTGGCTAAGGCAAAAAACAAAATAGACGATAATAAACAAACAACAACAACCCCTCACTTCCCAGAAAACCTGTACAGAGGAATATCATAGAATCCAGAGTCTCTACAATATAACAATATACACAATGTCTAAAATACAATCCAAAATTATTTAACATATAAAGAAATAGGAAAATGCAACCCATCCTTAAGAGAAAAGACAATAGAGATTCCAAGATAACCCAGATGGCGCAATTAGCAAATAAGATTTTTTAAAGTAGCTATTATAATTATGCTCAATGGCATAAAGGGATATATGAAATGTATAGGAAACCTTGGCAGAGAAAGTATAAGACAGAACCAACTGAAAGTTCTAGAATTTAAAATGTAGTACATGAAAAATTTTAAAAGTCACTGGATGATCTTAACAGAATAGTGAGAACAGAAAAAGGTCAGTGAACTTGTAGACTCATAGAAATTATCCAATCTGAAGAATAGAGAGGAAAAAAAGTTTGAAAATAAATGAACAAAACCTCAGACCTGTAGAACAATATCAAAAGGTCTACCACAGGTTTAACCACAGTCCCAGAAGGCAAAGAGAGAGAGAATGGGACAGAAAAAACACATATTTTTTAAATGGCTGAAAAGTCTTTAAATTTACAGATTTAAGAAATTCAATAAAGTCTGAGCAAGATAAATATAAAGAAAACCAAAGATAAAGAGTAGAAAATCTTGAAAGCAGCCAAAGGAAAATTATACATTACATAAAGGTAACAATAATTCTAGTGACCACTCACTTTGCATCAGAAACCAAGGATGCCAGGAGATTGTTATAACAGCATCTGGGGAAAAAAATCTTGGCTGGGCGTGGTGGTTCACACCTGTAATCCCAGTGCTTTGGGAGGCTGAGGTGGGAGAACTGCTTGAGGTCAAGCGTTTGAGACCAGTCTGAGCAATATAGCAAGACTCCTGTCTCTACAAAAATATTTTTTAAAAATTAGCTGAATATGGTGGTAACTGCCTGTCCTAGCTACTCCGGAGGCTGAGGTATGTGAATCACTTGAGCCCAGGAGTTCAAGGCTGCAGTGAGCTATGATTGTGCCACTACTGTACTCCAGCCTGGGTGACACTATGAGACCTTGTCTCTTAAAACAAAACTCCAACCCAGAATTCTATATCCAGTGAAAATATCCTTCAAGTATGAAGGTGAACTTTCTATTACCTTTACATCCTCTTTTAGTCAAAACTTTTTATTTTATACTAATAGTTGGTTAGCCACGTAGCAGTTTGCATATCAACTGCAAGCAGTTCTCCCACCTCAGCCTCCCAAAGCACTGGGATTACAGGTGTGAACCACCACGCCCAGCCAAGATTTTTTTTCCCAGATGCTGTTATAATGATCTCCTGGCATCCTTGGTTTCTGATGCAAAGTGACTGATCACTGGAATTATTGTTACCTTTATGTAATGTATAATTTTCCTTTGGCTGCATATCATTTCATACAAACTTCAAAACATATGTTTAAGAATTAAGAGTAATTAAAAAATACCATGCGGGATGGGGGAAAAGTCAACAAAACAATCTGTCATCCATTTTTTCTTTCACACTGAATACTGTGCAGGAAGTCACTTTTATGTAACCTGCTCTAAGACTGAGGGTCATTTATACTGGTCTATACCATCCTGCCTATTTCTTCTTCCTCCTTTTCCACAATCATACCACTAAGCAAATGAAGGAATATTTATATTTATTCCTCTAAACATTATTGAGACCTAGAGAAAGAATGCAGAACTGACCACTAAACAACCACCATTAACCACCTTCAAAATGTAGGATAGGCAAATTATTAGGCATAAGGAAAGAAAACAGGCAAGGTATCCTGAAATGACACACTGAAGTTGGAGAATTAACTGCAAAGGTTGAGACTAAGTCAATATTTGCATTAGAAATCTCAACCTGAATTAACACATTTGTTGGACTTGTTAGTCCAGAAATAGTTCCCCAGAGAGCTCTGGAAGTGTGATCTCCAGCACATCTGCTCTGACTTTTATGAGTTCTGTTAATACTTTTTAAAGCTGCAGCGAAGTGCTAATTTTTGTTCAAAGAAGGATTACCAAAGAACCCGTTGGTAACACAAAGATTCCCTTCATACTGTTCTCCTGGCCTTCCTTAAACCTAGAAGCTGTTAACATCCCAAGTTGACTGCCAAACACAGTTATTAACTAGCCTCTGACATCCAAACAACAGCTGTGTTCTGTCCTGCTAAAGGGCAGCCTCACCCAGACAGTGACTCTCCAAAGGTCAGCTGTGTCCTGCAGCAGGAAGTCCACTCCACGGTTGGTGGCACATGCCGGCACAATGGAACGGTCTATGTTTGTCCCAATTCCCTTTCCTCCCTCTTGGCTAAACTTCACTGGTCGTAAATGCTCAGCTTGCCTTGCACAGGAAGCGGGGCCTTAAACTTCATCCTGCACGTCTGCTGCTGCTCTCACTCTAAGACAAACTCTTTTCCCTAAAGATCATCTTAGAGCTGCCACTGAAAATGGTGCTGAAGACACAGGACCAGGAGATAAATTAAAAACACTTGCCTCAGAAGCAAGCATACTTATTAAGTATTTCTTGTCGGGGATTGTTCGAACTTTCTCATACTATCCCCCACTCCTGTAAGATTGACCCTCCCATTTACAGGTAGGGAAAGTGCAGTTGTTCAGAGAGTTTAAATGAACTGCTTATGGTCATGTGGCTTTGGAGGGACGCCATAAAAACATTCACTTCTCTCTGAGCTTAAGGGTCATTCTACTCTGGCAACTTTCAGAAGTAAAGACACCCTTCAGAATTCCAACTGGATTAAAAAAAAAACAAACTTGTCATACAGATGAGAGGTAGGTGGAAAGTTGATTTTAAAATTTACCTGGAGGAGTAAACGCATAGGAATAGCTAATGACATTTTAATGATGATGCCTTTATAGGTATTAAAAAATATAAGACTAAAGCATAAAACAGGTGGTATACACACAGTACCTGGCTGATAGCAAGTACTCAATAAATGTTAGCTGTCATTATTTTAATATCTTAGGTGCACTTATATATATTACATACATATTATATAATATATAATATAAAACACAGTTATTAACTAGCCTCTGACTAAATTACCTCATTTAGCTTTTTTTTAATAGGAACACTATGAGAACAATTTTATTCCCATTTTACAAATCAGGAAATTGAGGCACAGAGAGTTTAAATAACTTGCTAAAGTAAGTAAGTTGAGTATCTAGAATCTGAACTCAGACTGTCTGACTTCAAAGTTAACGGTGTTAATGCAGCGCTGATACTGATATTAAAAGTCTGGGGACCCTAAGGGCTCATCAGTAGGGAACTGGGTAGATGAATTAAGGTGCATTCATGTAAAGAATATTCCTGAAAATGTGGAAGATCTGTAGGTTCTGATATTAAAAGATGTTTACAATGTACGTCAACAGAAACAAAATGTTGTATTGATCTCATTTCTATTAATTATATATGTATTGTTATAGCTGTTTGTAAAATATATAAGCACATATATATGTTGTAAACATGTATGTACACAAACATACATATGTTGTACAAAGTTGTACAGACATACACCATCCTTATTCTCTATAGATAGAATTAGGGTGAGGGATGGCAATCCTTTTTAAAAATTGTTTTTTATTGTTTCAACCTGTTACAAGCATGTATTACTTCTATAATAAACTAATTTTAAGCAAGTGACTACCTGAAAAATGAAAGACATTCTTTTTAAAAATGTTTCCATTAACAGGTTAAATGACAACTAATTCAAAGTGCAAATAGGTCCTTTCTTACTAGGAATTCAGTACAACAGTTTCCACTATAAAATGGCACTCTAAGCCTGCAGTAGAAGAGGACAGTCTGGGTTTTAATGCACGCAGTCTCCAGAAACAGCTGTGTCCTTGCCTGCAGCTGGCCTGCTGCCCCGCACACCTGTGCGTAGGAGTAGAAAGGCTCTTTCCTTCACAACCACTACTTTCAGCCAGTGCCGGTCAACAGAAGTAGGGTATGGCGAAGTGAATGGCTGCTTGAATGTCACTGTGGTCTGGGTGGTCCAATTATAACCAGACACACAAGTGAGCCCAGACATGGATTAATCTGGTCTGGGGCAGGTCCCAGATATATAAGGCACTGTAGGTCAGTGGTGGTGATGGATGCAGAGAAGGTCACTCCCTGGGTAACAGATAGGGATGGAAAAGAATCTGGTTCATTCTCTGTTATCTAGACTGATTACTGAGTCAAGTCAGCCTGGAACCATACCCTAACCTCTACTTGAAACAGGGTAGGCATGGGAGAGCCTAGTGTGCCCACTGGTTAATTCTGCCTCTGGGGCTGGCCTAGAGATATACTCTTGTGTCATACTAGGCAAGCTTCAGACAGTGAAGTGGAATTGTCATTTGATGCCATATTCAGCTGGTAGGTACATTTCAGTTAGAATTTCCTTGGAGTTGTCTCAGGAACAAGGTGGCAAATCGTTTTCTAAATCCATCTATGAAGGGAATTTTCTCCTTCCTTCCTCTTTCCTCCCTTCCTGTTATGAGGTATACACCCCGCTCAGCCTCATAACCTCATCTGAAACTTGGTATGGCTCTGGCAGGAGACAGCCCAGTTACCTGCCAACAGACAGGGAGGACATCCTGTGATGAGGAGCCTCGGGGCACAGAGCCTGGATCTGATTGAGACTCTGTGCTCCATCCACCACCCTGGCGACGCCTGTGGTGGCAAAAGCTTCTTGGATGACGCAGGTTTGAGTTTTCTACTGACAGTTAAACTTTTAACTTTTATTTTTTTATCAAAGCAAAGAAAATCACATGGTTTAAATCAAATTGCTGAAAAAAAATTGTAAAACCCACTACCTGGAGGCAAACACTTTCAAAGCTTTTAGGTTTTTTTTAAACCAAACTATATGCTAATATTGCCATTTCTTGATTTCTCTATTTTATCCTTCAATTATTACTTTCCTCTTTACATTTTAGCTCTTTTACACCACATTTTCCCTTCCCTTTCCCTTTTATGATAATAAAGAACTGTTTATTAAAAAGCCAAGTTTTGTTTTATTTTCCCTTGTACAACTCCCTTCCAGTTAACACTCCCTATCTCTATGCATTTATATTCAAATTTTTCCAAATATCCTGCCTTAAATCTGTGTGTGTGTGTGTGTGTGTGTGAGTGAGTGTGTGTGTGAGTGCACATGCATGTGCACGTGTGATTTTCCAAATGGTCGGGAATATCAGATCATTTGGGAACTCCCAAGTAGCGGGGCCTACACTACCGGGCTTCTCCTGGCTGTTTTCCTGTGTTGGTTTTCTGCCTCTTGGCTTCTGTTTCTCTGTTTTTGATTTATTTCCTCATTTTGATGAAGTACTTATTCTGGTTGTTTCTTAGGAAAAAAAAATCCGCAGGAAGCAAAATTTTGAGTCTTTGCAGATTTTTAAATGTCTTTGTTCTATCTTTATACACTTGATTGAAAGTTCAACTGAGTATAAAATTCTAAATGGAAAATAACTTTCCCTCTGAATTTTACTGACTTTATTATGTCTTCTAGCTTTCAGTATTGATGTTAAAAAACCTGATAGCATTCAGATTTTCATCAGTTTGTTTGTGACAAGTTTTTCCCCTCCAAAAGCTTTTATGATTAACTATTTTTGGAGTTTTGGATGTTGATTATAATGTGCCCAGGTATGGGTAATTTCTTCCATTCATGATACTGGGCTCTAGTTTGAAAAGATCTTTCAAAATAAGTGTCTTGACCTTCAGTTCTGAAAATTCTCTCACATTATTTCTTTGATAATTTCCTTTTCTCTATTTTCTGTGTTCTTTCTCCCTGGAACTCCTATTAGCCAGATACTGAACCTCCTAGATGTGCCATTTAAAGTTTTTATTTGTTATTTCTCCCGTATTTTCTGTCTCTTCATCTTTTCATTCTATCTTTTGGAAACCCCCAATTTCATTTTCTAGCCCTTCTATTACATTTTATAATTGTTTACTTAGTGATATTTTTATTTTCCAAGATTTCCTTATCCTCAAACGTGCTAAGTCACTTTTAAGAACTTTATTACAAAAAACTTCAAACAATTTGATATTCAAATTAATGCCTTATATATAAGGGCTTGAGGTCAGACTGTGTTATGTCAACATCCTCCCTGTATGGCACAGTGTGGTCCATGTCCTGTACTTACGAGGGAGTACATGAATAAATAAAAGTTACAGCTAGCTAAGGCCTCCTGTCTACTGCCTGCTACTCAGCCATCAAGCTAGCATTCTGATCTCCCATGCTGCTCAGACAGGCAGCAAGAAAAAAGAAAATCTTCATTCCAAATTCTGTTATCATTTGTAAATATTAAAGTTTTATTTATTTTAAAAGACCCAGAGGTAAGATTATGCACTTCAATCCAACAAGGCTTACCTGGGTCTCATCCACTCCCAGGAACTCATTCCACAACAGCTTCTTGCTAAGGCAAATGGTAGGCTAACGAGTACTGAGGCAGACCCAAAGCTTTCAGCCTGCCCCGGCTGGGGGCAGTGCCCTTTGGCACTCTCCTCACTCCTAGATCAAAAGGCCCCCAGCTACAGCATCATATCCAAAAAGGTTGGGCAACAGCCAAGCTGTTCTGGCCACTTCTAGGAGATGAAGATGATGCTAGGCCTAGAGATGGTCCCCCCAAAAAACTAGCTTTCTGGTCTCTAAAAGTCTGAGCATTATGTTGTGACAATACTATGCAATCTATTTAAACCAGTCAGTCCCCTTTTAAAGAGATGTCATACAACCCAAACAAGGGAGTCTAAGTATTTTAGTGGTTAGCACACAGGATCACTTGCTGAGTGCTCACGGACCAGCATCTCCTACCCAAAAAGAGAAGTAAGCTACTGCAACCTGCTTTCCGACACCCTTCCAGGGCTCTCCTGTACTTGGAATTTGGAGAATGGCATCACTATGTCTGAGCATCAAGAAAAGTTAACTTGGCAACATGATACAGGAAGGTGATGCTTTGGCAACGCTCTGAGTCTTTTACAAAAGTTTGACAAAACATATAAATCCCAGTGACCAAGTCACCTTAGAGACTGATGCAATCTTACTTTTAGCTTGAAAGCATTACTAAGGAATAAGAAAACACTGGGAATGTGACAAATCTAAGGCGAACTTTCATTCCTCCCATTGGTGTTAGCCTGACAGTAAATGTCAGGAGATGTTTTTCCTGCTGTCAAGCCATTTATAATGTCACGGGGCATGCGTGGATCTTTCAGACCCAGCTTCGTGAAGACTGTAGCTGCTGCCACGCCTTTCATCTGGCGCAGCCTTTGCTCTAACACTCACACATCTTTCAGAACTCCCCCTCCCCTACCTTTGGCTCCGCTCATCTGTGTGGTTGCAGCCTGTTATGTAACTCCCACCTTATCAAAGCTCCAAAATGTGGAATTGCTGTATGTTTCTTAAATTATGCAAGGCTTGACCTTATTACTGGGAAATACCAAGCATTTTAAAACCATCTTCAGAGGTCCAGGCGGCATTTTGAGGAGCTATTACTATATCGCTTGTCAATCCTCTGATCTGTGCTCATGCAACAAGGAGAAAACTGGTAACTTTTAGATTGATAACTGCATAGATGCATAGTGACTCATCTCCTTAGAGTCAGTATTTCATCCCAGTTTTCATGAAATAATTATAAAAGCAAGCCCTTATTGAATGCTTACCATGTGCCAAACACTGTTTCAAGTGCTTCACGTGCATAGATTTGTTATCTTTATAACCATCCTGGGAGCTGGGAATTATTTTTATTTTGTACAATATAATTATTTTTATAGTTTGAATTCTTATTTTATAGATGAGGAAACATGTTAAACATCGCAAAGCTAGAAGCCGTGGTACTGGGATACAAACCCAAGCAGTGTGCCCCAGAGCCTTGCCCTCGTCACTCCGCAAACTGCCTCTCTACCTCCTAATCCTGGCCCAGGGCTCCATGTGCTGGGGTTTGGCAAGCTCAAGGCACGTGTTTGGATTGGGTTTACTTGGGTGCAGACAGTTTGGGTTTGGTTTACCTGTGGCACAGACAGTTGGCAGGCCACAGAGGCTAGGCATCCACACTTCAGAAGGCGCTCACAAACATCTTGGCGAATGGAGCATTTCCCACAAGGATTTCACTATGCTCAATATTGTGCCACGGTATGCCCAAGAGTACTTTGAAAAATAATTTGGCCCAAGCTCGGGCCCAGGCCAGTTTGGCTGAGAAGGTACACAGGCTGCAGCACTGAGCCGTTGTCGTCACAGCCTGAATGGAATTCTGGTTGTAGAGTAACCCAAACCTGCTCCTGAGATGAGAAAGCTTCAGTGTCCACAGGGGTGATATCAGCAAGCTCAACAGAGAAAGCCAAACCAAAGAATGAGCTCGAAAGGAGATTTTCTCAAATGATGATCTGAAAGCTCCCCGTATTAGGATCATCCAGGGAGGTTTTCCTGGAAATATCCAGGTCTTACCCTAAACCTACCAAACCAAAGTTTCCCCCTATTGGGCTTAGGAGTGTGGATTTTGATAAATCTCCCCAGGTAAAGATGATATATTCTAAATACTGATATTTTGGTCTCTGGGGCTTCCTGGCCAGGAATCAGTGAACAGATATATTTTGAATGCAATTTTTAATTCAACAAGTAGCATTCGTGCCTGAGAATCAAGGTTCTAGGATCAGCTCTAAAGGATTGCTGATTGACTTTGGGGATATCCCTTGATCTCTTTGAATATCAAGCACCTCATTAGTAAGATCAGGGGAATAGGTTCCACTCAGCTCTACATCCTGTGCTTCTTACCTAAGCCTTTACTGGAATAGAACTAATATAAATCCTAAAAGGAGTGATCAGATGAATACTTGGAAGGGCAAAAATCACTATGGGCTGAAGTAGAGTATGGGACCTTGATAACTGGGAGAATCTGGATGGGATTGGTCATCGTGAGAGGGCAGACATCTCAGGGAGAGGAGAGAGACCCAGATGTGAGGCTGTGAGGGAAGTAATTCGGGGGGGAAATGGGAAGGCATGTCTAAGTAAAGGGGAAGGTTTGGAAACAATGGTGGGAAGGTAAGATGGTTCCAGGTTACAGGCACTCTTGAGGGCCAGGGAAGGGATGTGGAATATGATACAATCTAAGAAAAGTGACTAAGGAAAGTCATGTTTTGGGAAGATGACTTCGGCAGCCCACATAGGATGTGAAGGGTGGGGCTCAGTTTGAGACACTTGGGAACCAGAACACAAGCTTATTCTAAAAGCAATGTGGCCTTTGTGGCCTTGACCTGAAGCTGTGGCAGTGGGAAATGGAGGGGAGGAACATATCTATTGAAAAAGCTCCAGGACCCTGAGATTGTGGGTAGTTCATATGGTTCTTTTGTTTACTTGTTCCTGCTGTCTGCTTGGCTGTAGTTTTGGTTCTCTCTGTAGTACGCAGACACTACTTTGTGATTAAAAAGCAATACACCATTCAGCATTTTCTTTGGAAAGCCTGTATATAAATCTCCACCCCTTTGCAGATCAGCCCTTCCTAGCACTAGTCTCTCTTCAGAACCTACTTTCTCACATCTTTTTTCCTGCTCATCTGTACCCCAGGCTCCTTGTTCCTTTGCTAAGAGGCTTCTGCAGAGCACTCTTCTTTGTTTCTAGATCATTCTTCTTGCCAGTCTCTAGTACTGCAAACCTGGCTTTGCCCTTCGGCCTCTAAGGGAGGCTCTGCCAGGGTCCAGGTTCCTGGCCTTGGGAGAGAGGGTCAGCAAACTTCCTGCTACCCCCCACAGTGGCTCACACCACGAAACTACTAGTTCTCTTTATCAAGCCTACTCTGCCTTCTTTCCATCCCTGAAGACAATCTCTACCTGCCTCAAAATCTTCTTCTCCAAAAGAATACCTGTCACCTCCCTGGGAAATGCTCCCATCCATGAGGAAGAACACTGAACCTTCCAGCATCACAACCCTCTGACCTTCCCAAATTCTGTGATCATTCCTTTACTTCCATGGCTACCTTTACTTACATGTCAAACTCTGAAACCCCATTTTGACCATGAACTCCTATCCTTTGGCCTCTTAGATATCCATATTCCAACTAATTAATTAATTATCCTGTCTCTAATTCACTCTTCTCCCAAGCATTTGGATTCTAAGGCCAATCATTTAAACTGCCCCATCAGTATCCTGAATTCTCTCACCCTCTAAAGCTCCATGAAGCTTGCTGGGCTACCCTCTAACTCCATACCAATCACGCTCTCCCTCTATAGAAAAACTTCCGAGGCATGCTGTTAGGCTCCCTTATAAAGGCAGGGCTTATAGTTCCAGTAAGGCATCTGATCAACTCAGCCGCCCACACCCCATCAAATCCCTTTCCTGCTGCCAGTTCTAATGGAGACTCTTCAAGACCCCTGTTCTACTCTGATTTTCCCTCCTCCTGGCAAATGGTCTTACCTCTGATTTTACCAAGAAATTAGAAGCCGTGAGTTATGAACACTCTCATTTTCCCTTCTCTCCAGCTCTGAACTTCTCCGTATCTTCAATCATCTTTTCCTCCTTTCTGGAAAGAAATATTGTCCTGCCCATTTAAGGCTAACTTCTGTGTCTGAGTACAGGCCTCCTATCTTTCTCAGGGCTTTACTTACAGCTCCAAACTCTCCTTTCCTGACTGTTCCTCATGAGGCAACAAAAATGCTCTGACACTCTCCTCCCCTACCACCCTCTCATCTTGCTACTGCTAAGATCTTTTGAAAGTTTTGCTATTTTTGTAGGAATGAGGCATGCTCATGCAAACATCTTAAACAATACAGAAGAGCAAAAAGAAATAACTACTGTCCAACATCCTACTACTTACAGAGAACTGCTATTAGAATTTTGATAATCATGGTTCCAAACCATTCTCTCTGTACATATTCATTTATATTGATGTATATGCTTCAACACAGACGAGTCTACACAGTATATGCTCTTCTGCAACCTGCTTTTTGTAACTCACAATAGGTCCCTTGCACCCTTCACGTCATATCCTATGTTTCATAACATGAAGGTATTCTAGTGAATTTAATTACTTCCTTGTCCTCTGATTTGTTTTCAATATTTTTTGCTATTATTGGTAATCCTGTGTTGAATATTTCTGCATTTGTGAGATTATTTACTTACCGCAAATTCCTTAAAAGGGGTTATTGGATGAAATATACTGACATTTTACATTTGATATATACAGCAAAATAGTTTTCTAGGAAAGTTGCATCACTTGGATTCCTATTAATAGTGACCATCTCCCTAAACTCTTAAGGGCCCTGACTTTTGTTAGTGTTTAAAATTTTTACCTAATATTAAGAATGAAAAAGAAGACACTTATAGATTCTACAGACATTATAAAGATAAAAGGAAATTTTGAGCAACTTTCACTCATTTTCAAAGATAGATGGCAGGCAAATTCCTAGGAAAAAGGAACTTGTCAAAACAAATACAAGAAGAAATAGCAGATCTGAACAATCATGTATCTATTAAGTAAATTAAATCTATATTTGAAAACTCTCCCACAAAGAAACTCCAGGCCCCAAAGGGCTTTACCAAAGTATTCTACTAAGTATTTAAAGAAGAAATAACACCACCTGTTCACAAACTCTGCCAGAGAATAAAATTCCTCAATCTGTTTGAGGCCAGCACAACCTTGATACCAAGACCTCACAAAGACATCTGAAGAGAGGAAAGTCACGGGCCAATCTCTTCTGAACATGACGATAAAGTCACTGGCACTGTTAAGTACTACAGTGGCTTGCTGCCTACCTTCATAACTGAGAAAAATGCTACGTTCTAGAGGTCAATGAAAATTCAGATGCAATACTTTTCTAAGTTCATGGACTCCCTGAATTCTATTCTTGGACCACTTGGGGACCTGTGGACTCCAAGTAAAAAATTCCTACACTAAAGACACAGTGATAGTGGCAGCCCAGACCGCTGGGGAGCCAGTGCTCCAGCCCAAGTGGAAATCCCAACAGTTTAAAGCCTTAGTGAAGCTTCTGTGCTGGGGATGCCACAGGTCTTTCAAACACTTTTTTCAACTGGATTTCTTTTCAGATGACTCCTCTTAATATTGCATTTCACATATTTCTTTGTTCTCTTTCCAATATGATTTTACTTTGCTTAATATAAAGGCCCTGACTAAACATTCAGTCCTTTTATTCCCAAAATAAATTCCCATGATAACAAGGTAGAACTGGCAAATCAAGCAAATCGTTCCTTTGATGACACCCATACTATCTGGCTACACATCTGTAAATAGAACATGTTAAACCATTGGTGGCTAGAGCACTACACAAAACCAATTTGGCTCCAAACCACACACATAGAACACCACACAGAAGGTCACTTTAGAGAAACATAGTAAGACTGGGGTCTGACGTGGCTGCAGCCTGCATACCTGGCACAGCCTGAACTGTCACTGAGGATAGTTGGACCCCTTTTGGAAAGCTCAATTGCCAAGTTTTTTGCCAATCTTCCTGAATACTCTCCTATTAGGGGAAGAACCAACTAAATGTAATAACTGCATTTTTACCTCTTCTTTTGAGTTCATCTCTATGTGGAGGCAGTAATATTTTTAAAGTTTTATCCTAACATTCATCTAGAGTCCAGGATTAATATTTTTCTTTCTTTTCTTTTCTTTTTTTTTTTTCCTTGAGATGGAGTCCTGCTCTGTTGTCCAGGTTGGAGTGCAATGGCATGATCTTGGTTCACTACAACCTCTGCCTCCCAGGTTCAAGCGATTCTCCTGCCTCAGCCTCCTGAGCAGCTGGGATTACAGGCATGTGCTACTGCATCCAACTAATTTTTGGATTTTTCGTAGAGAAGGGGTTTCACCACTTTGGCCAGGCTGGTCTCAAACTCCTGACCTCAGGTGATCCACCCACCTCCCAAAGTGCTAGGACTACAGGCATGAGCCACCACGCCTGACTTAATATTTTTCATTAGAAAATACTATACATGCAGAGAATAAATATCACAAACAACTATATATTGAACTACCCAGCTCTAGCAAATCTAAACATTTTACCATATTTATTTCAAGAAAATAGTTCATAAAAAACAAAACATTGGATACAACGGAAACTCCCTGTGTACCCCTTCCTGAACCCTATCCCGCCTTTCCTCTCTCCCCAGAAATAACTACTATTATAAATTTGTTATTCACCATTCCTAAACATTTTTTCAGTTTTTCAATATACACATATATCCATACACTACATAGAAACTATTTTTGTACATTTTCACACTTTATATGTATTTGGAACTTGGTGTTTTCTGTTGTTCAACATTACATTTTTTAGTTTTAGCCATGTTAGTAGATGTTATGCTAGGTTTTTCCTTTTAATTTCATTATTTGAACATGTATCAATTTATTTTATTTATTTATTTATTTTTGAGACAGAGTCATTCTGTCACTCAGGCTGGAGTGCACTGATGCGAACTTGGCTCACTGCGACTTCTGCCTCCTGCGTTTAAGTGATTCTCCTGCCTCAGCCTCCTGAGTAGATAGGATTACAGGTGCCCACCACCACGCCTGGCTAATTTTTATATTTTTAGTAGAGATGGGGTTTCACCATGTTGGCTAGGTTGGTCTTGAACTCCTGACCTCAAGTGATCCACCCTCCTCAGCCTCCCAAAGTGCTAGGATCACAGGTGTGAGCCACCATGCCTGGCCAGGATTTTATTTTTATACGATCTCTTTTAAACAGGTCTCAGTGCAGCTCCTCAAAAGAGTATATAACTAAAGAGAATCAAGGGGGCCTATAAGAACTGGCCTCTTTTTATTTCTAATAGTTCCTAGAAAATGAGCACCAAGTTTAATTAAAACATGTATTGTTATGAAGCTGCTTCTAAGCTGAATCAGGAGCAGGTGGGAGCTGCAGTATATCTCTTTTTTTTTTTGTCCCCACCCCCACTCCCAAGTGCAAGTAAGGTGCAGTGTGTTTCACTAGAATAATTCCATGATGGAGCTGAGCACTTTTCCTGCTGTGAAACAGGCAAATCTGACTCTCAGACTACACCAGAGGGTCCATAAGCCACTAAAATGTTTTGACAAACTCCTTGCTATCTAAAATAGTTTAAGTGTATTCTGTGGTTTGCAACTAAGAGCTCTAACCAATACAATGAGATTCAAGCATCTTTAAGAGCTTCCTTAGCACATTTTCCTTCTAAAAACATCTCAAACCTCCACTTTTATTTAGTTATATACCTAGAAATAGGTGTGTAAGTGATAAGAGTGAGGCCTATCACCTCTTCTAGAATTTCAGAGATAAACGCTATTGGATTCTTAACCTTTACTACAAATTTTTTCCTCTCACTTCTACTATTCGTAGCACACAAGTGATTATGAAGAGGGTCAAGAGTTAACAGCAAGACTCAAGGAAACAGAATGTGTTCTGTAAACAACAGAATAACGTGCATTATTAGAAAATGGGGACTGTCATCTTGGGTGAGCTTAGAATTTATTCTGTTAAATATGCTGCCCATGACACAGGCAGAAAGTGGCATCTTTTGGGAAAATGCATCTTTCAAGATGTAAATCTAAGAGGGCTTGCAATGGTCTCCAAATATTTCCTAAGCTTCATTTGAACAGTATAGTCAGACAGACTAGGTTTGCCTCCCGGCTCTATTTGTTAGGTACATATCTATATCACAGGCAAGTTACTTAACCTCTCTGAGACTGTTTCCTGAGCTGTAAAATGGAGATAATAATACCTATATCTTAAGGCTTTTGGAAGATGAAATAAGGCATATATATATATACACATATATATATTATATATATATATAAAATACTTGGCACACTGTATAGTCATAAAAAAGATAGCTTCATGGCACTTATCCTTTTCTTAAAGCACTGTGCTTAAAGACCTCACATACAATGGCAAGGTCTCATTCACACATGTATTCCAAGCACCTGGAATGGCTGAATAGCACATGGTGGTGCTCAAGAAATACTGAATAAATAAGAGTATTAATAATAATTAATGTTTGTTAAATGCTCATATACTTTAATGTACTATATACGTATACATATAATATTATGTAATCCTCGTATTAACCGTATAAGGTATTTGCTATCATGAAATCAAGGTTCAGAGAGATTAAATAACTTGTCAGAGTTCACAGAATTCTTAAGTGACATAGCTGGGATTCAAATCCAAGCCCATGTCCTCAAATATTATACTCTATTTGCTGCATCCTGCACAAGCACTGTAGGAAGGTGTCAAGAGAAGGTGACACCTGAGGGGGCTCTCAGAGGATAACTAAGCATCTATCAGGCACATATGGGAAAAGGCATCGCAGTAAGAGGAACCAGCACATGCACAGTGAAGTGAAAAAACAGTGTTTAGGCTCAGCAAGTGGCACAGAAGGAGATTCCCACAGAGGAGGCTCAAAAGCTGGCCTCCAGCCACTCTGTGAAGGGTTACAGGCTGTGAAACTCATGTTCTGGGGTCACTGAGAAACACCTTTAATCTAATATTGGCATAATCAGAGCTGTGCTTTAGAAATTTACATTCAGCAGCCCCTTGTAAGTAGTCTGGAAAGAGAGCCCTGACAAGGTAGTCAGATAGGTAGAAAAGGATGTTAGCCACTTGTCCAGTCTTTGGCCAACTCTGGGACTCTGGTCATCTCTACATTCTTTTCTTTTTTTTTTTTTGAGACAGAGTTTCGCTCTTGTTACCCAGGCTGGAGTGCAATGGCGCGATCTCGGCTCACCGCAACCTCTGCCTCCTGGGTTCAGGCAATTCTCCTGCCTCAGTCTCCTGAGTAGCTGGGATTACAGGCACGCGCCACCGTGCCCAGCTAATTTTTTAATATATTTTTTTAGTAGAGATGGGGTTTCACCATGTTGACCAGGATGGTCTCGATCTCTTGATTTCGTGATCCACCCGCCTCGGCCTCCCAAAGTGCTGGGATTACAGGCGTGAGCCACCGCGCCCGGCCCTATATTATTTTCTAAGTGATGTCTTGAAATTGGTGGCAATCAGAATTGTCATCTCTATATGAACTGGGTTATACTTCCTGAATGAAGACTTCACTGTGAGGAAAGTTTCAGCTGATTTAATTACCTGGTGGTGATAGAACTCAAGCCACTGAGAGAAAAAGCTTGGCTCTTCCCTTTTGTTTCAGGTAATGTAACCACTTCTCTGTTTTCTGTAGATATTTCTGGATGTCCAGCAAGGTGTCCCACACACCCTGGAGACCCTAGGCCCTCTCCGCAGAGCTGGAGCTTCAGTACATTTATTTTTGTTCTAGTGGCATTCAGCTCCCTCATTCTCTTAGACACTCCAGCAAGACAGTCATTTTTTTATACTATTGTATAACTATAGTTTAAACTCAAATGCTTATTTATGTTATCTTATGCTTTTATATTAACTTTCTGCAGAAGGATACTCAGTATTAAAAGAAATTCTCAGCCCCAATTTTAAACCTGAAAAAAACCATACACAATACAAAATCTGTTTGAACAAGTGCCTAAAATAGAGAGTGAAGTCCTAGGTCTTGCCTTTCAGAGTCCCCCTAACTGCAAAATGTAGAATGAATCTGCCTTGCCAGATTGTCAAATGCCTTCATCTTCTCTTCTGTTTAAATCGTGACCAAAAATTTACTTCTGAGGGAAAACTGGTACTATACTAAGTTTAACATTGCTTCACACTAAGGAAGGTGATTAAAATTTAAGGAGAGACTAGAATCCAGAAATAGTCCCCCACATATACACAGTCATTGATTTTTAATAAAGGTTCAAGGGCAAAATAATGAAGAAAAGATGGTCTTTTCAATAAATGGTGCAGAAACAACTGGAAATCCACATATGCAAACGAATACACTTCAATCCATGCCCTTGTACTTTTAGTTAATCCAAAATAGAAACCTCCGTTTCCTCCCTCAAAAAAGCTTCTAGAGAAAACACAGGAGAAAATCTTTGTAACCTTGGGCTCACAAAGATTTCTCAGGTATGACACCGTAAGTATAATCCAGAAAAGAAAAAAAAATGATAAACTGGGTTTCATCAAATTAGAAATTTCTCATCTTCAAAAGACACGGTTAATACCTCACACTCATGAGAATGACTACTATCAAAAAAACAGAAGATAACACGTGTGATGAGGATGGGGAGACAATGAAAGCCTTGTGCTGTGCACTGTTGTTGGGAATGCTGTGGAAAACAGTACAGAGGTGATACAGTTTGGATGTCTGTCCCTTCCAGATTTCATGTTGAAATGTGATCCTCAGTGTTGAAGGTGGGGCCTAGTGGGAGCTGTTTGGGTCATGGGCGCGGATTCCTTATGAATGGTACCCTCCCCATTCAAATGAGTTATCAGGAGATCTGATTATTAAAGAGAGTCTGGGACCTCCTCGCTCTCTCTTGCTTCCTCTCGTGCCATTCCCCTTTGCCTTCTGCTGTAACTATTAGCTTCCTGAGGCTACATCAGCAGCCAAGCAGATGTTGGTGCTATGCCTGTACCGCCTGCAGAACCCCAAGCCAAATAAAATGCTTTCCTTTATAAATTACCCAGTCTCAGGTATTCCTTTATAGCGATGCAAAACAGGCTAATATAGGAGGTTCCTCAAAACAGTACAAATAGAATTACCATATGATCCAGCGATTCTGCTTCTGGATGTATACCCCAAAGAACTGAAAGCAGAGATTCAGATACCTGTGTTCATAGCAGTAGAATTCACAATAGCTAAAATGTGGAAGCAACACAAGTGTCCATCAACCAATGAATGGATACGCAAAGGTGACATACATACACAATGTACCACTATTCAGTCTTAAAAAGGAAGATAATTGTAACACATGATACAACATGCATGAACCTTGAGGGCAGTATGCTAAGGGAAATAAGCCTATCACAAAAAAATACTGCATGATTCCACTTACATGAGGTAGCTGGAGTAGACAAATTCACAGAGACAGAAAGAAGAATGGTGGCCATCAGGAGTTTGGGCCAAGGAGAATGGGGAGTTATTGTTTAATAAGTAGTTTCATTTTTGCAATATGAAAAGACTTCTGGAGATGGATAGTGGTGACAGCTGCACAACAATATGCATGTACTTAATACTAATGCATTGTACACTTAAAAACAGTTAAAATGATACATTTAATGTTATACGTATTTTATTACAGTAAGAATTTTTGGAAAAAAATACACTGCTAAGAGAATAAAAATATAAACCATAGACAGGGAAAAACGTTTGCAAAACACATATTCAACAAAGTACTTGTATACAGAATTACATTAAAAACCCTCAATAATAAGCACTGGAACAATCCAGTTTTTAAAAAATGGGCAGCAGTTTGAACAATTCACCAAAGAAGTTATTTGGACAGCATATAAACACATAAAAAGAATTTCAGCACCATCAGAGATTTGGAAAATACAAAACGAAACTATGATGAGATACCACTAAATATCTACCGTAACAGCTAAAATTTAAAAACTGACAATATCAAGTACTGACGAGGATGTAGATCAACTGGAAGTATCATACATTGCTGCTGGGAATCAAAATGGTACCACAGAGAATATTTTGGGGGTGATGGAAATATTCTCTATCTTGATTGTAGTAGCGATTATACAGCTGTAAGAGTTTGCCAAAGCTCATGAAACTTTTTAACCTGGGTTACACCAAAAAGAGTAATTTTTACGGTATGAAAATTTACCTTTATATATATATATATATATATATATATATGTACGTTTTTTAATGAGACATGGTCTTGCTCTGTCGCTAAGGCTGGAGTGCAGTCGTGCAATGATGGCTCACTGCAGCCTCCACCTCCCAGGCTCAAGCAGGCCTCTGCCTCAGCCTCCTAAAGTGCTGAGACCACAGGTGTGCACCACCACACCCTGCTAATTTATTTTTATTTTTTGTAGAGATGGGGTCTCACTATGTTGTCCAGGCTGATCTCTAACTCCTGGGCCCCAGTGATCCTCCCTCAGCCTCCTAAAGTGCTGGGATTGCAGATGTGAGCCACCACACCCAGTCAATAAAAATTAAACTTAAAAAAATTCAAGGAGAGAAGTCAGGCCTATGTAGTGATACAAGGTCTACTATGCAGTAGAAAAACTAATGCTTATCAACAAGTGTTCATACATTATATAGATTTAATAGCAACTCAAATGTTAGACTTATTTCATGATTGCTATGAAACATGTCATTCTAACTAAAACACAAATAAATATGTTCAGCGATAGCCTCAAAAAGAGAAAATAAAATATGACTCTAACTGAAGCCTTTGGGATTAACGTCAGTGGTTTCTGACTTGTACATAAGGGAGCCAGATACTTAGAACAAACGTATAATAGGCTAAGTATGACAGCTAAATCTTGATCAAAATACAGACAGAGATATTATGTACAATTTAAAGTACAGTATGAATTCTTATTGGTACTAAAAGGCTACATTTATTCAAGCCATGTTGACAAGGCAGTGCAGTCTGTTCAAGACAGACTGAAACACTGAAAGCTTAAATACTAATTTTGAAAGGTAAGAACAGCATCAGTCATCAAATATTAAGCTGCTTCTCTTCAATTTTAAAAGTGCTTTAAATAACAGGATTTTAAAACATTTTGGCAAACAGCCTTAATATAAATTGTAATTACAAAGAAAGCTTTCAGTTTTTAACTAGAAGCAGCTACTCAGAATCAAAATGAGCTATTACTTAGGTGATTACATAATCCCTAGCATCCAGAAAGGCCACTGTTTATTAGGTCCTGGTTTCAGAGGACTAAACCACCAGTGTTTCCAGTCCTGATTCAAATACAAAAACGTCGACATCACTACCTCGTGCTACAAACAGTTCCTAAGACTTTGCTCCATTATTCGATATTATTTCAGAGCCATAAAGACAAGTATTTGCTTAGTTTTATTTCAAATAAAGCACTGAATATGCATCCCTATTTTTTAAATACAGGCAAATATATGTTAAGAAATTAAAGGAAAGAACTATATAAAGATAGTGGATTTTTAAGAGAAAGATAGGACATTAAGATACTGAACTTTAAACGTCTGGTAAGTCAAGAGTTAAGATCTGGAAAGTAAGTTCTAAGATATATAAGTCTTTCAACATTACCCAAGAGAATCCCTTCACTCCCTTTTTTGATAGCTAGATGCTGCTTCCCTTGGGACTATGTATTACCATTAAAGCAAATGAAGAAACCTTTCTGTGTGTGTGTGTGTGTGTGTGTGTGTGTGTGTGTGTGTGTGTATTTATTTATTTATTTTGAGATGGAATCTTGCTCTGTCACCCAGGTTGGAGTGCAGTGGTGTGATCTCGGCTCACTACAACCTCCATCTCCCGGGTTCAAGCGATTCTCCTGCCTCAGCCTCCCGAGTAGCTGGGAATACAGGTGCGCGTCACCACGCCCAGCTAATTTTTGTATTTTTAGTAGAGACGGGGTTTCACCATGTTGGCCAGGATGGTCTTGATCTCTTGACCTCATGATCTGCCTGCCTTGGCCTCCCAAAGTGTTGGGATTACAGGCGTGAGCCACTGCACCCGGCTTTGTGTCTGTATTTAAATCTACAATCATTTATGACAAGAGTTTCCTGACCATGGCCAGCTCCTAGCTAATAGCCCGGTGAACCCACTGGCACTTTTATTTATCCCCTCAATCCACACCCTCAACATCACCAAAAGGGAAAAAGCCATTTACTTCAGAATTAAACTTCAAGTGGTGTGGTCCCTTCTGAATACCCAGTGCTGCCATGCCAGATGGCGTGCTTCCCCAACCTGGGATGCTACAGTCAAGTACAGCCTGGGGCAAGTTTCTGGAGCCCACAGACCTACTTTCAGGGTTGCCCAGACTGGAAGCAGACTCTTCTAGTCACTGGCCAGCAAGCCCTGTCTATGCGCCATGAGTGCTAAATCCAGAGATAAGGTCCTTTGTGTTTGTCCCAAGAAGATATTTCTATTTACTTAAATGGATGCTTTCTTAAATAAGAAACAAAGTGAAAGCTATTAGGTTAAACATGCTTGCTAACCAAACAGAATATTAGATTTAAAATACATTTAAGTTAGGACACTCAAGAACTTGAAGCTAAAATTTTGATGTTAAGACCAAAGCTTGTGAATACATCCCATTAAGGTTGGTTAAATAACAGTTGTCGCTCATGCCCTACTGATCTAGACTTGATTTCACAGTGAATTCATTATCTTTTCTCTTTTAAGGGATAATGAAGATTTTCAAAGCACTGGTGAATTTGACTTTTGTATTAGCATAATACTGAAATAAACCTTTAAAATGGCAACTTTCTAATTCTAGTCTTCCTTAAAATACTTAATTTGGATAGGTCTAAAAGTTAATCAGGGGACTTCTGCCTCCAAGAAGATGGAGTAGACATACTTCTTCTTCTGTTTCCCACTAAGTACATCTGAAAACCCTGGACATTATATATAAAATAAACATTAAGAGACTGTGAAAGATGGAGAGAAGAAAGCAGATCAGCCAGGGACCTTGAATCCTAAAGAACAATAGGGTGGTGATTTCCCTGGGTTTTCTTTCTGCCTTGTAGATCCTGGACTTGGAGGTAAAGAAGCTGGCTATGGGAGAAAACTCAGAGTGGCAGACAAAAAGAGTCCCAATAAAAGCCTAAAAAGGACCAGAAAAGGGGCTGTCTAGCAACAGAAATCATTCAGACAAAACTGCTCTACTACAGCCAAATATCACACCCATCCCTCCTGCCACGCACCTACTCATGCCAGAGAAAACCTAATGGCTACCTAGAATTCCACCCTCATAGGGTGTAATAAGGTATCCTACCACCCATGCTGAAGTGGTGTTAAAGGTGGCCAAATATGAAGCGGGGACTCATCCCTGAAAGCTGGTAATGAGCCCCCTCCTCTCCCAGTGGTCAGTGGAGACACATGGCCAACCTGGACTTCCACCTCTATCCAGCAGTAATGAGGTGCTCCCCTTACCATTGAAGGGGTCTCAGAGGAGGCACAGGAAGAGTCAGGGCTTTCACTAAACCCAGTGGTAATGAATGCTCCCACTGCAGTACAGTAGAGACCATGCAGAAGCCGAACTCCCTCCCTGTCCAGCAGTAGGTCAGAAGAGGCCAAGAGGGGAGCCTTGACTTCCACCTCCATCTGACAGTAATAAGCCAGTGCTTCCCCCTTCCCTGCTGGGGGCATGTCAGAGAAAACCAACCACAATAGAAGGCTTAAATGAGACCCAGAGTCTCATAACATAATACAAAAATGTCCAGGTTTTAATTGTAATTTGCTTGTTAGATAAAAAACAAGGACTTCTCAAATTGAATGAAAAAAAAATAATAAATGCCAACACCAAGATGACAGAGATACTACAGTTATCTGATAAAGATTTTAAAGCACTCATGATTTTAAAAAATGCTTCAACAAGCAATTAGGAGCATGTTTAAAGCCTGGGCAACATAGGTTGACCCTGACTCTATGAAATATACAAAACATTAAGCCAGGCAAAACAAAACATGTGCCTGTAGTCCCAGCTACTAAGGAGGCTGAGATGGGAGGATTGCTTGAGCCCACGAGGTTGAAGTTGCAGTGAGCCATGATTACACCACTGCACTCCAATTCCAGCCTGGGTGACAGAGAGCCTCAGCAAAGAAATAGTCTCAGCAGAGAAGAAGAAGATATAAGAAAAACCAAATGGAAAATTTAGAACTAAAAAATATAATAATTGAGATAAAAATCTCAATGGATGTGCTCAATAGCAGAATAGAAGAAACAAGGAAAAACCCAACAAACTTGAAGACAGAACAACAGAAATTACCCAACTGAACAACATGGGGGAGAAAACCAGAAAAGCTCAGTATGGACAAACCTGTGGACTATAACGAAATATCTAACATTTATGTCATCAGAGTCTCAGAAGGAAAAGAGGAAGGGCAGAGCTGAAAAAGTACTCAAGAAAATAATGCCTGAAAACTCCCCAAATTTAGCAAGAGACAGAAGCCAAGAAGCAGAATCAACTGCAAACAGAACAAACTAAAAAAAATCCATGCCAAGACATATTGTAACTAAACTTCTGAAAGCTAAAGATGGTAGGCCCGCTTTGGAACACAGTTTGGCAGTTTCTTACAAAACAACAAAATACTCTTAGCATACAATCCAGAAATCATGTTCCTTAGTATTTACCCCAAAGAGCTGAAAACTTACATCTACACAAAGACCTGCATACATATGTTTCTAGTAGCTTTATTCATAAGGGCTAAAACTTGGAAGCAACCAACACGATCTTCAGTAGGTGAATGGATAAACTGTGGTACATAACAGACTATGAAATATTATTCAGTATTAAAAAGAAGTAGGTTAACAAGCCATGAAAAAACACAGAGGAAGTGTAAATGCATATTACTGAATGAAGGAAGCAAATCTGAATGGCTACATACTATATGATTCCAAATAGATGACATTCTAGAAAAGGCAAACCTATAGAGACAGTAAAAAGATCAGTGGTTGCCAGGGATTGGGCAGGGGAGAGAGAGATGAATAAGTGGAGCACAGAGCATGTTTAGGGCAATGAAATTATTCTCTATAACACTATAATGGTGGGTACATGTCATTATACATTTGTCCAGACTCATAGAATATAAAACCCCAGGACTAACCCTTATGTTCTTGGACCTTGGGTGATGATGACATGTCAACATAGGTTTATCAATTGTAATAAATGTGCCACTCTGGTGTGGGATGTTGATAGTATGGGGAGCTATGCGTGTGTGGGGTCAGGGAATATATGGAAACTCTGTGTAATTTCTGCTCAATTTGGCTGTGAACCTAAAACTGCTTTTAAAAATAAAGCATATTTTTAAAAAGTATTGAACTGAATGGAAACCAGAAAAGCAAAATATGAAAATTTGTGTGACACAGCTAAGGCAGTGTTGAGACAGAAACTTGTGGCACTAAATGCATAAATTAGGCAAGGGGGAAACTTCCAAATCAATCATCTAAACTCCACTCCAAGAACCTAGAAAAAGAAGAGCAAAATAATCCCAAATAAAGCAGAAGGAAGGAAATAAAGATAAGAACAGAAATCAACAAAGTTGAAAACAGAAAAACAATTAAAAAATCAATGCAAGAACTGGTTATTTGTAGGTCGGGCGCGGTGGCTCACGCCTGTATTCCCAGCACTTTGGGAGGCTGAGGTGGGCGGATCACAAGGTCAAGAGATCGAGACCATCCTGGCCAACATGGCGAAACCCCGTCTCTAGTAAAAATACAAAAAAAAAAAAAAAAAAAAAAAAAAATTAGCTGGGCGTTGTGGCATGTGCCTGTAGTCCCAGCTACTCGGGAGGCTGAGGCAGGAGAATCGCTTGAACCCGGGAAGTGGAGGTTGCAGTGAGCCGAGATCGCGTCACTGCACTCCAGTCTGGCGACAGAGCGAGACTCTGTCTCAAAAACAAAAAACAAACAAACAAACAAAAAACTGGTTATTTGAAAAGAATAAGAAAATTGAGAAAGCTCCAGCAAGACTGACACACAAAAAATAAGATGGAGAACACACACTGTCAATATCAGGAATGAAACAGGGCATATCACTACAGATTCTGCAGGCATCAAAAAGATAATAAGGGAATAGTTCCATACACACAAATTTGACAACTTAGATGAAATGAATCAAATCTCAAAAACAAAAAACTACCACAAGTTACCCAACCTGAAAGAGATAATTTAAATAGCTCCGTAACTATTAAGAAAATTCAATTTGTACTTTAAAAACTGCCCCCTATCCCACATACCCCTGAGAAAAATGTCCAGGGCCAGATGGTTTCACTGGAAAATTCACACCAATTCTACATAATCTCTTCCAGAAAACAGAAGAGCGGTAACACTGATGCCAAACCAGATAAAGACAACACACAAAAAAAGAAAACTGCAGACCAACATCACCTACAGACAAAAAAAAAAACCTTAACAAAATATTAGCAAATAAAATTCATCAATATACAGAAATAATTACACACCACAACCAAGTAAGTTTTATTCCATGGATGCAAGTCTGGCTCAATATTCAAAAATCTGTTTAATCTATCACATTAACAGACTGAAGGAGAAAAATCACATGATTACACTAATTGTTGCAGAAACAGCACAAGATAAAAGTCAACATCCATTCTTAATTAAAAACTCTCAGAAAAATTGAATTAGAAGGTTACTTCCTCAACCTGTAGACATCTATCAAAAAACCTACAGCTGACATTATAATAACGATAAAAGATTCAATGGTTTTCCCCTAAGATTGGGAACAAGGCAAGGATGTCCATTCTCACCACTCTTGTTCAACATACTGCTAAAGTTCTAGTCACTGCAATAAAGCAAGAAAAAGAAATAAAAGGCATACAAGTCAGAAATGAAGACACATAAGTGTTATTTGATGATATATTTGTCTATGTAAAAAACCTCAGGGAATCTATAAAAAGCCTCTTACAACTAATAAGTGAGCTCAGCAAGGTCACAGGACACAAGATAAGTACTCAAAAATCATTTGTATGTCTATATATTAGCACTGAACACATGGGCACCAACACAAAAAATACAATTTACAATTGCTTAAAAAAAAAACACTCTACAGCACTATAGGAGGACTATGGGCAACAATAAAATATAGTTTTAAATAACTTGAAGGAGGATAATAAATGCACCCAACACAAAGAAATGATAAATGTTTGAGATGACAGATAGGCTAATTACCCTGATCTGATCACTATGCAATGTATATATAGAATCATTATATACCCCACAAATATGTATAATTATGATGTATCAATTAAAGATATATATGTATAGTTTAAAAATAACACTTAGATGTAAATCTAATAAAACATTAATAGGACTTGTATGCTGAAAGCCTGATGGCAGAATCAAAGATCTAAATAAATAGAGATGTACTGTGTTCATTGATTGGAAGACTTAATCTAGTAAAGATGTTGATTCTCCCCAAATTGATACACAGGTTTAATTTAATTCCTATCAAAATCTCAGGAAGATTTTTTGTAGATATAGACACAAGTATTGTAAATTTTACTTAATCCGGCAACAAAACTAGAACAGCTAAAACAATTTTGAAAAAGAACAAAAGTTGGAAGGATCAGTCTACTCTATAGCATGACTTATTATTTAGCTACAGTAATCAAGACTACACAGTATAGGCAGGGGGATGGACATATAGATCAGTGAAACAAAATAAACCCAGAAGCAGGCTCACATAAATATGCCCAACTAATTTTTGGCAAAGATGCAAAAGAAATTCAAAGGAGAAAGGACAGATAGCTTTTTCAACAAATGTAGCTGAAGCAACCAGACACCCAGAGACAAAAAAAACTGAACCAAACTTTCACACCTATTAAGAAATGGACTCAGAATGGACCATGAACGTAAATGTAAAATTATAAAACTTGGAAAAAAGCATAGAAGAAAACCTTTGGGATCTAGTGCTAGGCACAGAGTTCTTAGACTTGACACCAAAAGTACAATCAATAAAAGGAAATATTTATATATTGTACCTTATCAAAATTTAAAACTTTTGCTCTGCAAAAGACTCTTGTTAAGAGGATGAAAACCCAAGCTATAGGATAGAATACTTGCAAACCACGTACCTGAAAAAGGATGAATATCTATATAACATAAAAATTCTCAACACTTGACAGTTTTTAAAAAATCCAATTAGAACATAGGCAAAAGACATGAAGGGATAGCTCACCAAAGAAGATATAAAGAAGAAAAATAAGCACATGAAAAGATGTTCAGCATCATTAGCCATCGGAGATACGCAAATTAAAACCATAATGAGCTACTACTACATATCTATCAGAATGGCCAATATGAAACATAGTGAAGTGATCATTACTCAAGGTGATGGATATCCTAAACACCCTGACTTGATCATTACACATTCTATGCATATAAAATATCATATGTACCTCATAAAAATGTACAAATACTATACATCAGTTTTAAAAAAATAAAAGAAAAAGGTAACTCAGAGGAGTTCCTTTGTGGCAACAAATGAGTTCTGTAGTTTGTGATGGTGGTTACACAAATCTAAATGTGTTAAAGATACACAAAGCTATTAAAAAATGAATTCATGAAAAAACTGGTGAAATGTGAGTAGGATCTGTAGTCTAAACAACTGTATTTGCCAATGTCAATTTCCTGGTTTTGATAATGAAATATACAATTATATAAGATGTGACCATTAGTGGACACTAGGTGATGGGTACATGGGACCTCTCTGTATTATTTTTGCAACTTTTTTTGAGTCTATAATTATTTCAAAATAATTTTTTTTTCAATAGTGACAACACCAAATGCTGCTGAGGATGCAGAGAAACTGGATCACTACATTGCTGGTGGTTATGTAAAATGCTACATTTACTCAAGAAAACAATTTGGCAGTTTCTTTAAAAAGTAAACATGCAACTACCATATATGATCCAGCAGTTGCACACTGGGCATTTATCCCAGAGAAATGAAGACTTAAGTATAAACAAAAACATGTACACCAATGTTTATTGCAGCTTTATTTGTAATACTCAAAATCTACATATCATTCAAAGAGCGAATGGTTAAAAAAACTGTGGTATAGCCATGTCATGGAATACAATTGAGCAATTTAAAAAAAAAAAAGATTATTACAAGGAACAACCTGGAAGAATCTCCAGATAATTATGTTGAGTGAAAAAAAGCAATTCCAAAAGATCACATACTGTTTGATTCCATTTAGATAACATTCCTAAAAAGATAAGATTTTAGAAATGGAGAGCAGATTAGTGGTCGCCAGTGGGTTAAGGAGTGGGGCAGGCATGGGAGGGAAGCAGTGTGACTCTAAAGGGCAACAGGAGGGATCCTCTTGGTGATCAAATTTTTCTGTGCCTTGAGTATATCAATGTCAATGCCCTGACTGTGATACTATACAGTTTTACAAGATGTCAGTAATAAGAGAAACTGGGTGGACAGCATAGAAAATCTCTGTGATTTCTTAAAACTGCATGTAAATTTAGTTATCTCCAAATAAAAAGTTTAATCTAAAAAAGTTAATCAATCTGAATCTGCTTCAAATCTGTTTCTGTCATCTGAAATAATTATTACTTCCAAAAATCTTCTTTGCTATAATTTTGTTAGCAGTCCAAAGTTTAGTTTCTGATTTAAAACTGAGTATTACAAACATTTAAAGGAAACATACCTAGCACGTGAGGCCAAAATATCTGCAAATTTTCCTGCAGAAATCTCATCAAGGACACATATTAGCTTACCTAATCATTAACTGTTCAGCTAGCATTGATATGTTCTAGCTAATACTGCATACTAATTGAGATTTTTTTGGTTTTATTATTGTTCAATTCCCTCAAATTATATTTTCCCTTCAAAGAGCTATGAGAAATTTCTTTTTTTAGTTAAACAATTTCATCTGTAAAATGACTACATTTCACTAATATTTAAACAAAAGGCAAAGTTTCCTCTCCCCAGAGGAATCTCTGTCGTCCAGTCCTCTTCCTGAGGAATATTTGTTGTCAGTTTATTTCCTTCCAGATTATTTTTTCTGTATTTCTAAACATATGCACAGTTGTGTGTGTGTCAGAATGATTTTTTTTTTTTTTTTTTTTTACAAAAGTAGGAACCATACTGTTTATACTATTCTTCAAAATTTTTTCCTGCTTTAAAACATCTTGAAAATTCACATATCGGTATGTTTAGATTTAATTTAACTCATTCTTTTCAACTGCCTCGCAGTATTCTGCTATTGATGTATCATAGCCTAATCATTCACCTATTGACACTTAGGATGGTTCTAATACTTGCTATTGCGATCAGTGTAGCCGTTAAGTGAAAATCCTTGTACATGTTTCTCTAAGCACAAATGAGGTTATTTCTCTAGGACAGAAACTTAGAACAGGAGCTTTCAATGTGTGGTTGATACTGCTGATTGGCTGAACCAACACCTGTTCCCACCTACTTTCAATCTTCTCTCTGCCTGCCACCCACAGTACAGGCTGGAAAAGCTGGAAACTCACTTTCTGCACTCTGCTTGCAGCCAGGGGTGGCCACATGGCCTGGTTCTGGCCAATTAAACATCAGCAAAAGTTTTCTGGGCGGTCCTTAGGAATATTTTTGTGTTTTTGCTTTCCAGGTAAAAGGAGTACACAAGACTGGCACTGTCTCTTTTTCCTGCCCTAAAGGTGGCTGTGGTGTTTGAAGGGGTGGCAACCATGCTATAACATGAGAGAAAATCAGGAGAATCACTATGATGTTGGCTCTGGTATCAATGCATTGCTGAACCAAAGCTATCAGCCACCTACCTCAGACGGCTTATTATGTAGGAAGAATAAACTCCTATTGGTTTCAGCTGCAGTAAATCTGGTTTTCTGTTACTTGCAGCCAAATGTGTTCCTAATTGATTCAGTACTAAATTACTCTCTAAAAAGTCTGTACTCACTTTATTCTCTCACAAAAGTCTATTCAGTCATTTTCTAAACCTTTGTCGACTTTGAATATTGACAGTCATTTAAATGTTTAACCAAGCTGATGCATGAAAATGTTTCACATGAAGTAGAGCACCATTTCATATATTTGTTGGCTATTCAGATTTCTTCCTCTATGACTTTCTCATTCCTAACTCTTGTCCACTTTTCTACTGTACTGTTTGACATTTTCTTATTAATGCATAAGAGGAAATCTCCAGATTGCAAAGTAGGCTGAGTTAAACTTACAGGGAAATTTGTCTCTATCTTGACATTATCAACCAAATCAAACACAACTGTAAGATATGAACCTTCTGTGACAGGCCAGGCTGACAGTGACAGACATCTCTGAGTGGTGCACCGCCACGTGGGCAATGTGTCTAGAAGTAATTCAACTCGGTGCAAAATACCGTGCTTAGCACTTCCTTTGTAAATCTACGTCTAAAGGAAGATTTATGGAATGGTGACACCCTGGTGAACCAGGCAGAGTCTTCAATATACATCATCTCTTTGAACCCTCAGGTCACACCCAAGGGGTGGTCATTACTATTCCTGTTTTACAGAATAAATGATCAAAGTAAACATTTAAAAACAATAGTTTCTTTCCTATTACAAAACTTAAAATATTCCAGGCCCAATATTTTTAAAACAAAATAGTTGTTTATCTAAAAATAAAATTATATAAAATGCATTTTTACATAATTTTACATAATTTTATGAGCCTATCTGAAGACATCAACATTCTTAAGCTAGAAACATAACTGAACCTGTTTGCTGGTTTATAAATCTGAAGAAACTGTTCCAACATTTGGCTCTAGAGTTTATTACCACATTATAGGTAACCAAAATTACTTTCATTTTTTTAAAGTGAAGAACTAAATTGAGTAGGATTTCAATGCTTCAGCAAGAAGGATCTACTAGCCAACCACCCCACCCCAAGGCTGCAGGTAAAGAATTCCCCTAATCAGTTAACAAACAACCAATCTGACACTGGCAAACAAACAAAATAGGCTGCTAAAGATAATAAAAGATGCCATGAAAAGTAATGTAAACAACTTGAACAGAATAAGCACTATCCTGGAGTATTTGTACATGGTTTGGATTCTGGATAGATTGATTCTTTGTTTTAAAAATCCTAGCAGCCAGAGGAAAAGGGAAAGTTGGCAGAGCTCCTGCTCCTGCTCCTGCTCCTGCTCCTGGAGTCAGGTGGGAGCAGCAGGAGGGCTGAGGCTCTGACAAACATTTCCCTGCTTTATGCTACACCTCTCCCCACAAGAGCTGTGGATTCTCTCTGGCAAAGTGTCACACAAAGCACTCAATCCATAGCTGGTAAGGAGCACAGGCAGCAAACCTCCTTGATGCCTTCAACCAAACCCTCCCTGAGGGCACACACCCTGCCAGGGCTCCAAGAACTGACAGCCCCTATGTCAGGAAGGCCAGATCACCAAGCAGCTGCCCACTTGGGTCCCAGAGAGACACGGGGATTTACCTGGAGCACTCTCTTGCAGAATTTTTTTCGACCATTTGAAAGGTACAGAAAAATACCTGGGAGAGTTTGAATTCTTTATTTTACATTAAAGAAATCCAGTCTGCAGACACACAGTGTTTGTGGTCTACGAAACTGCAAACAGATCAACAAATGCCCAACCTGAGGGTACCTGCTGGTTCCTTCCATTTTTCTGATGGGCTTGACCAGTGGCCTCCTGGGGAGAGGCAGAATATTCCCTTCACTCCCACCCTGCTTTCTAGCAGGGGCTGCACACCTCACCCACTGGCATAGCAAAGGTGGTAGCCCCTAGAAAGAAATCTGACTCATCCCCAAAGCCGGCTGTGGCCAGCTCAGGCCTGGAGAGGGGACAGGGGTTCTGGTGGGCTGCACCTGACCTCAGTCCAGGTGTTCATGAGGCGCATAACAGTAAGAGAATGAGGTAAGCTTTAGTCACCAGAACAAAAGAAGCCAGGTTCCTGGGCCCTTCAAAACAATCTGTCCAAGCCCCAACACACTAGAGGCACAGAAAGCTACAGGCATGTAAGAGAGGCGGACACGCCATGTCTCTAAGTGGGAACACAGACACCAAGAGAAAGGGCAAAAAGGCAACAGAATGGGGGACTAGGGTCAAAATGTGCCCAAATCAAACCAGGCACAGAAGCACAGTGCTGGCTAAGCCCCTGGCCAGCTCTCTGGGAGGGGACACTCCTGGCACCATAAGGGCCCCCCAAGTGCCCTTTAAAATGAGTCCTACACAGGGAAGGGAACATCACACACCAGGTCCCATGTGAGTGGGGGGAGCCTGGGGGCTGGGAGGGATAGCAGGGGCTCAGGGCTAGGGGAGGGATAGCATTAGGAGAAATACCTAATGCAGATGATGGGTTGATGGGTGCAGCAAACCACCATGGCACATGTATACCTATGTAACAAACCTGCACATTCTGCACATGTACCCCAGAACTTAAAATATAATACTAAAAAAAGCTGGGTCCTAAAAGGGCCAGGCCTTGTAAGTTCCTCCCAACAGGCTGGTGGCCCGGAGACAGCAAAGAGTGGAAAAGGGAGAAAAAGGAGATGGCTCCAAACTGCCTCTTCTCCCCCACAGGCTCCAGCACTTGCACAACCAACTAAACACCCAGACACATGGCCTCATTGTCTGATACACAGGAAGGCACACACATCTGTACACACTGGTTCCTGCTTAGGTGCACTAATGCACACAGCCTCACTGTGTGTAATTTACACACACACACACACACACCCAGTAGAGGGACACAACACATTCAATATGCCAGTTGGGTGGTGTCGTCACACAATCATACACACACACAAACTCTGTCAGGAGTGAACACAGAACCTCTCCAGGCTCATGCTCACGCACACACATTCCACAACCCCTCAGTCAGGCCCATACAAACCTCTAATACACACAACGCAAACTCACAGCCTGTCAGGAAAGAAAGCACTCAAATATCTCTAAGTGAGAACACAGACACCAAGAAAAAGGGCAAAAAGGCAACAGAATGGGGGACTAGGGTCAAAATGTGCCCAAATCAAACCAGGCACAGAAGCACAGCACTGGCTAAGCCCCTGGCCAGCACTCCGCTAGGTGCACAAACCCTTACAATCTTACAAGCGCTCTGTGAGGTGCACACACACCCTTGCAATCCCTCTGTCCCCGTGTGCGCACACACAGAGTGCACACACAGGCTCACAACTTCTCTGCGGGCGTGCGCGCACACAAACTCGCAACCTCCCGGCCAGATGCACACACACTCGCTCCCAGTCTCTCCGCCAGCGCCTGCACACTCACACTGGCTCGGTCGGCACACGCACTCTGGCAGCCTCGCTCCCCTGCGGGCGCACCCCACACCCACGCACCCTCCTGGCCGGTGCACCCCTCCCCCCCGCCCGTGCGGGCGCCCGGCAGTGAACTCCAGCGGCGCGGGGTGTGCGCACGCCCCCGGCCCGCGGCCGCCCAGCCGGCCTGCGTCCCTCCTCACCTTTCTCGCCCGCGCCTGGCCCCCGGCCCTCGTCCTCCTTGGGGTTGGTCACCTGGGTGATGATGGCAGGGCCGTCCATGGGTGCGCGGCACGGCGGTCGCCCGCAGGCCCGGCCCCCCGCAAGCCAAGCGCGCGGGGGCGCGGCGCGGGGGGCGCGGGGGGCGCGGGGGCGCGGCGCAGGGGGGCGCTCGCAGCCGCCGCCTGGGCGCGCCCGCCGCCCGGCCCCGCGCTCTGGGAGAGGCGGCCCGGGCCCGCGCCCCAGCTCCCGCCGCCGCCGCCGCTGGGCTCGAGCGGCCGCCGCCTCCTCACCATGAACCCCGGAGCCGCGCCCGGGAGAGCCGCGCACGGGGAGGCGGAGCGGGAGGCCCGGCGCCGCTGGAAGCGGGAGCGGGCGGGCGAGGGGGAAGGAGCGAGCGAGGGCGGGAGGGCGGGAGAGAGGGAGAGAGGGAGGGAAGGAGAAAGGAAGGGAGGGAAAGAAGAAGGGCGGGCGGGCGTGTGGGTGTGTCCCGGCCCGGGGACTGGCCTCCGCCGCGGGCTCTGCCCGCTCGCCCGCTCGTCTGGGGGGGAGAGGGGTGCGGGGCCGACAAGGGGTGAGTGGAGGGCGGGAGGGGGCGGCCGCGCGCGCGGGGGTCCGGGGCAGTTAAGTGGGGTGAGGGGCTCAGGCTGTAGCGGACGGCAGAGGGGCTCCGGGGGTAGAAGTGAGGGGTGTCGGGGGGCCTGCGAGATTGAGTGAGGTGAGAGGCCTGGGGTATGAGGGATGTGGGGAGGAGTCTGAGGCAGATGGGTGGGGTGAGGGGCGCGGGGGGATCCGCGGGGACCCGCGGGTGCTCCGGCAGGATTCGGAGGGGTGCAGTGTGGGGTCCCGGGGGCCGAGGGGGCATGGCATGGAGGCTGGAGCGAGGAAGGGGGCCCAAGGAGAGATGGTTACCGCGAGGAGGCGCGGGAAGGGCTGGGCTGGGGTGCTATGAGGGTGTCTCGGGAAGGTGCTGGGCAAGGGGCGTCCCGGCGCGGGAACCGAGGGGACTGGCGCGTGGGTGCGGAGGGAAGCGGCGTGCAGAAGTGGGAGCTGCCGAGGAGCGGTCCTGACACCCAGATGGTCCGCAGAGGGGCCCGGGCGCGGCGCTGCTGTGAGTGATGGAGGCCCGGGAGCGTGGGGAAGGTTTGGAGAGGCCAGGACTGCGCTGCCCCGGCTTGTGGGGTCCCTGGAGTGAGCAGGGTCGGGAGAGATCTGCGCAGAGAGGTGGTCTGCGGATGGGGCCAGCGGCTCAGGTCGTACGGATGCTGGTGCGTGAGGGGCGACAGGTCCTGAAGGACCAACCTCCTGACACGTGAGGGTGTCGTGACTGAGGGGGGACCTGGGCAGTGGGCATTTTCGGGTGCTGTGCAGCAAGGGGGCCCGGGGAGTCCGTCGAGGGCAGAAGAGTAGAAGACGCTGGTGGCGGACGGAGCTGGGCAGGGACTGTGCTTGCGCAAAGCAGCCGGCCACTGTCAGACCTAGGACGACGGCCAGAGTGTGGGCGAGAAAGGAAAGTACCCCCTTAGCCTGGGAGCGTCGGAGCCGTTGGGCGCCCGCGTCCCCCTCTTCCAACTTGCAGGCCACACTCGCAGCCCTGTAAGCCAGGGGGCGGGGTGGTGCCGCAGGAGGGCGGGTCCGGGGGGGGCGGGTCCGGAGCGCTCGCGCGCGCTCTCCACCAATCAGAAATGCTTGGGGGGGCCTACGGGGCGTGACGTCGGTAGGCAGGGCTCAGTGGGCGGCCTGCATCGAAGTGTGGCTTGTCCCCGCCTGCCAGGTTGCGCGCGCACATCGGGCCTTGCGGGCTTGTGCAACTCTTCCGTGGCTTCCAGGAGGCGAGGCCAAACAGGATCTTTCTCACTTCCCCACATCTCCTGGAGCCTGGAGCTGGAATGCAGTCAGGTCCCGTGGGCACGGGCGAGCCTCTCCAAAGTATTAAAGGACACTTCCGGGAGAGCCTTTGGCCTGTGGTCAGCCTGCAGACATCAGTGGTGGCTATACCTGTAGGAGCCCCATGAGGGTCCAGGTGTGGGAGGCTGTCCTGGGACAGGGCTCCTGTGGCCGCGGCAGGTGGGAAGGCACTCCTTCCCTGTAAAAGGTAGTTGATAGGCAAGAGGTGGGTGTTCTGCCCCAAACTTAGGACCTCAAGTGGCATTCTGACTCTGTGCGTGTGGGCGGGACCAGGTGTCAGTTGCCCTTGGGGCGTGCTCACGTGTGAGTAGCTGCTTTTCCAAGGGCACCTTTGGGACCCCAGTGAATCACCTGGGCAGCTGAGCCATGATGGTTGGAGGAGTGCCCTTTTAGTCACAAAGGCAAGCCCTGGTGTAAGTAGCCCAGGCTCCGCCCTTCTTAATCCTCCCAAGTACAGACCACATTAGGGCCCCATGGTACCCAGCATCTCCCTTGTTCTAACTTCTAATGCTCTTCACATTTGTTATGAGGATATGGCTGGCCTGGGACCTGGTGAACTCAATTTTCTCGAAGAAAAAAAAAAAAAAGACTTCTGAACTCTAAGGGGTCAGAGAAGGATCTTCCAGAGATTGCTCAGTGGGGAGGGCCTGGGGATATGGTTCTACAGTTTTTGGTCATAACCACAGAAATTAGCATCTCTGCTGTCTGGTTGATGAAGCACCTCAAACAGTCCATCAGCGAGGGCAAGGTGATGGGAACATTTGGAGTCACTGATTCACATGCTTGAGGGCTGGATCCCTTGTTTGGGAGGTGGGAGGTACTTCCAGAGCTTCTGTTCACTTAGTCAAGGCTAGCTCAGAGCTCAGTGGTACAGGGCAGGAGGAAGTCATTTTCATATAGAATCTTTCTTGCTTGGCCTGTTTTGTAACAATGACTCCCCAGGACCCTCCAGTAACAATTTTCCCTTACCTGCATCCTCTGCCATCCTCAGGTTCCTGAGATCACCTTGAAAAAAAAACACGTACCTTCACTTAAGTCTTTGTTTCAGGTTCAAGCAAGAAAACAGCTTGCTATCTTTTATGACCTTGTTCCCCTCCATTATGCTGTTCATTTAAAATTTTGATTGATTGTTTATTTTATCAATATTACTAGAATCAGAAAAGCATCACCTATAGCCCTATCACCATCCTTTAGTCAATCTCTAATTTCCTCCATTTCTCCCTGTCCTTGCCCATATGCTGACATAATTTCATGTCGCTATAAAAAAAGCCATGTTTAAAATTATAAGGTTAGTATTTTTCTATGTGGTGACATAATTGCTGTAAATACCATTATAAGTGATTGCATAATACCTTACTGAAACAGTCTTAGATAACACAGTATTTTGGTTTTACTCATGAAGGGAAGATTCAAAATTGTTGGGACAACTGACTAGCTATGAGGAGAATGTATGTCTTTATCTCAGTTCTTACAGGATATTCAAGATAGGTTGAATACTTAAATATAAAAAATTAGCATAATCACATACACCAGAACAAATATGAGTAAATGCTTTTTGATCTTGGATGGGAAAGGCCTAATAGTGACAAAAACTTCAGAAATCACCAGGATAAGATTGATAAATTTGGCTATATTCATTCAACAAACATTTATTGAGCCCCTTCTATATGCAAGGTTCTGTTCTAGACACTGGGGATCTCAGAGTTATCTAAAATGAGGAGTAGGAAGTTGAGCTATCATATTCATACAAGTCAGTCAGTCATAGCCAAAGGCTGTCCCTGGGGGCCTTAAGCCTCTGGGAATTGGGAGCAAAGCAGCCCCAGTGACAGGTGCCAGCCATGGGAGGCCAGAGCACATCAAGCTCCAGTGGGGACATCCAGAAACAGAGAAGGGGGCGGGGATCTAGACAGAGCACTAAAGTGTCAGTTGAAGTCACATTTCCCAAATTCCCATCATACAGTGTCCTTGTACCACCTGTATGAGAACATTGTTAATGTCTGTCTTTAATTTTTATTTAAATATAGTTCTTTAAATAGGAAACTAGTGGGTTAGATTTTTTTTTTTTGAGATGGAGTCTTGCTCTGTCGCCCAGGCTGGAGTGCAGTGGCACAATCTCAGCTCACTGCAATCTCCACCTCCCGGGTTCAAGCAATTCTCCTGCCTCAGACCCCAGAGTAGCTGGGACCACAGGCACGCACCATGACACTTGGCTGATTTTTGTATTTTTAGTAGAGATGGGTTTTCACTATGTTGGCCAAGCTAGTCTCGAACTCCTGGCCTCAAGTGATCCACCCACCTTGGCCTCCTGAAGTGCTGGGATTACAGGCATGACCCAGCTTAGATTTTTTTTAAAAAAACCTACAAATGGGAAAAGTAGAAAGGGCCACCCCCAGCTTAGATTTTTTTAAAAAAACATACAAATGGGAAATGTAGAAAGAACCGTGACTCTAGAATGAAAGTGCTGCACAGAGTGAGGGGGTAGAGATTGGGATGCCAAGGGTAGGGGGACATGAGACTAGGGCTGACGAGCCCAGCCCCAAGGGACCAAGGACAGGAGCAGATAGAAAGATGGAAAGACTTGCTCAGGACAGCCTAGCCTGGAGTCTCTGGCAGAGCTCCAGTGTTGGAGGGAGTGGTTGGAGTTGGACTCAGGTGGCGCATAGGGGCCACGCTGCTCTTGGGTGCGTCAGTGAGGAGTGAGGCCAGAGAGAGGCTGCCCCGAGGAAGGAACAGTGGGCATTGAGATCAAAGTGAGATGGCGATTTGAGGAAGGGGGGAACTGGGGAGTGGACATCACGTGAGTGTTCAGCTAAAAGGAGCAGCAGCATGTTCCAGGCCTAGAGGTGAGGGAGAGCACATGCTCTGGAAAGGTCTGCAATGGCTGGGATTTGGGGCTCTGGTGCTGGGTAGCTCTCAGATTAAGCAAAGCCTTGTAATGCAGGAAAAGCATCTGGGGTTTATTTTGGGGGCTGTGGGAATGACATAATCAGATATGTGCTTAGAATATTTCTGCTGAGATAGTGCAGGAGGCAGGGAGACCTACAGATGATATTGCATTCATACAGAAAGAGGATGATGGTAGTTGTGAGGATTAAGGGGGCCAGACAGATTCCAGATACATTTTGGAAGGAGGCCGGATGAGTCTTGCCTACTGTTTGGGCTTGAGGGATAAGCAAGCGGGAAATGGCCTCCAAGTTTCTGGCTTGTGGACCCAGGCAGAGTTGAGGGCCCTTTGCTGCGTTCTTTGCCTCTATCATTCCCAGCCTGCCCTGCCCTGCTCTCCACCTTTGAAGCTCTCCCTGCAGGCACTGTTTCTTGGTCTGCTTTTTCTCCTCTTTGCGGGTATCTCAGTCTCAAGTTTTGTGTGTCTGTTACTCAGACTCTGCCTCTCACTGTCTGTCTCAGGTATTTTTCTGTGTCTCTGTCTCTTTCTGTTCACGTGTCTGGCTCGGTCTTCCCAGCCCCTTCTTTCAGGAGCTGGGCCGGAGGGTGGTAGGTGTCCTATTGGGAAAGAAGTGGAATTCGAATCTCGTCAGAGATTCCTGGTGGTTAGTAAAGTGGATACGAACCCAAGCCCGCCCACAGGTGTCTCCCTTGGGGTCACCTTGGAATCTAGATAAGGTTCCTCCAGGTAGCAGCCCTGCTTTCCTACTGGGAACCAGGCCCGGAGTCTGAAATCAGCTCCAGAGAGGCCTGTGCCAGGCTAGGGCCACATGCAGTGGACAAAATACTCTTAAGGGGCTCCCAGCCTAATGGAGGAGGCAGAAGAGTCATCAGAGGGCAGCGCAGAGTAGAACTGATTTATTCTCCAGGGAGTCCCCACAGAGGAGATGATGCTAACAGTGTCATTTTCAGAGCCTTCAGTTCCTGGGTGACAGGACTTTTTCATCCACAGTGTCCACAGAGAAGGCTGCATCTGAGAAGCAGTAGGACATAATGATGGAGCAAGAGGTGGGGTCTTGAAGACCAGGGTGAATTTGAAATTGAACCTAGCTTTGCGCAGTGGCAGTATCTTAGCCAATCAGGTTTATCCAAGGCGCGATTATTGCTAATTGAAAACTTTTCCCAATACCCCGCCATGACGACTTGAAATATAGTCAGCATAGGCAATTTTTGACAGTCTCTACGGAGACTGAAATTAAAAAAAGAAAAAAGAAAGAAATTGAACCTGAGGGTAATCTGGAGCCACTGAGACTTCTTGAGCAAGAAACAGGCATCACTTCGGAAACTAGTTAAGATCTGAAGGTTAAAGTCAAAACTCAGACCAGCTTAAGTAAGGGCGGGGGGTTGGGGTGGCTCTGTTGGCTCATGTAATCAAATCACAGTTACATGCCTGGGCTGGAGTGGTCTACAAGTAGCATCTGAAGCAAGGAGGTAGAGGTCTCTAGGGGAAGGACGTGACCTCTAGCTACTACTGTTCCCCATAACCAGGAGGATCAAGGTGTTAGGAAAGGGAGAGGACATCCTTACACCTCAAGACACCTTGTATTCTCATTCAGCTTGTCCCAGGACACCATCCCTAAGGGGTCCACAACAGCTCATCCTTCTGCCTTCAACACCCATAATACCCATGCTTCCTCAACATCCTGATGCTTTCTTGCCCCCATGACACATGGCTTCTCCAATCAAATGCCTACGTCCACTGATACCTGGGGCTTCCTAGCCATCTTCTCCCTCTACCCTTGTCCCCAGGGATGCACTCTACTTGTCCCAGGTGGGACCCGGGTACAGCATCCTTCCCGTCTAAAGACACTTCACTCCCAAGAATAAGGCTCTCAAACAGGTCAGTGGTCCAGCAGGTCCAACCCGCCCCCTGCTGGCCACAATGTTGTGTGGTCCTTGACAAGAACCCAGCTGAATGTGGAAGACCTCTCTCCCAGCCAGTTCCTCAGTGTACACCACAGTCAGAATGCGCTCAGTCGTGTCTATTACCTTACCTGTCATGATTAGCACTCCTGTTCAACTTTCCCCAGAGTATTAGCAGAAACGCCCTCAGGAGGCTGGGTGCGGTGGCGTGAGCCTCCTGAGGGCGTTTCCAGCACTTTGGGAGGCCAAAGTGGGTGGATCATTTAAGGTCAGGAGTTGGAGACCAGCCTGGCCAACATGGTGAAACCCTGTCTCTACTAAAAATACAAAAATTAGCTGGGTGTGGTGGTGCATCTGTCATCCCAGATGCTCGGGAGGCTGAGGCAGGAGAATTGCTTGAACCTGGGAGGAGGAGGTTGCAGTGACCTGAGATCACACCATTGCACTCCAGCCTGGCGACAGAGCAAGACTCCATCTCAAAAAAAAAAGAAAAAACGCCTTCAGGAATATGAAAGCTTGAGCGCCTGTCTGGAGAGGGTAGAAAGCAGGGGAACTGGTGCAATGTGCCCCACGTGGCAGCCAGTCTTGGAGGAGGAAAATGAAAGGGAGAGTGGATGCAAGCCACTGGTGAAAGAGAAAAGGGCAGTCAACCGGGGTCCTGGGCACAGAGAGAAAAGGACATCTGGCACAAAGCTAGTGGTCAGGAAGTATTTGGGGAATTTAAGAACAAGACACACCCTGATCTGAGATAGACTCTATGACCTTGGGAATGAACTGAAACATTCTTAAGGTACCCAGAAACCCAAGAAGCCTTCCTGGAATGGGACACCCCTGACACCACTTCCGTACCTCCAAAATTACTGGCCTGCTTTAACCAGAGAGTTTGAGTGCAAAAAGGGAACATGGCCTCAGGCTCAGACCCTCTCTGACATCCCTGGGTTGGAGAGGACATGGCTCTGCCCTGAAACCCTGTCACAATGGAATAGCCCCTAGAGCAGAGTGGGCAAGGCAGCTCTGTGTGCTCTCACCCCACTAGCAAGAGTGGCTTTGGCTCCTGAAAGGGCAGAGAGTCACAGAGTCTCAAGTTGATTTAGTGACTCTGGAGCCATTGAGCCCCTTAAGGTGGAACCCCATACTTAGCCCCGGTGAGGATTGTCCCTTTGATGACTCCCCTATACCTCAGGTACCAAGTATCATGTGGCCTGGCTGAGGGAGGCTACTTTTGCTTGGCTGGTGTTATCTGTGGCCCCTCTCACCCAGGCTCCCCAGGCCCTGGGCTCTGGCCCAGCTGCAGGTACCCACTTTATTTTCTGGCCTGTGCCTACACTGGCTGTGTTGGAGCTGAGGTGAGCAGACCCAAACATGGTCACAGTCTGTAGCGTGAATCGTATGTTGCCCATCACCCCGAGCCTGCCCGCTGATAAAGAGGAAGGGCCAACCCACGTGAGCGTCACTGCATGCCCACATGTATGTATATTAGGGGGTCCGTGTGTGTGTGTACGCAGCCCCTTCTGGGAAGGCGGCTGCCCTCTCACGTCTTTTACAGCATCAGCTTTGATAGGCAGCCGCCATGGCAGATCTCCCACTGGCATCATTCACATGGGCGGTGCCTTGGCCAGGCAAGGGAGGTATTGCACAGGCAGATCTGGTCACAGACACACACCTTGGTACGTGCAGCTACATGCTCATTTGTACACAGGCTCATACACATGCCAAGACACAGAGCTCACACGTGACAAGGCTGTCTTTGCCCAGGCTGGTTTCTTCAAGTTGGCACTGCCTGTTTCTCCCTCCCTCCCTCCCGCTCTAGCCTGCCAGGTCTCAGCCCTGACAAGTACTGCCCTCCCCATTCAGCTGCCCTAGAACCCAGTCTGCTACCCCCTTGGTCTTGGAAGGTTCTCAGAGCCTCCCTCATGAACATGACCACGGATGAGCATTTATAGGCAATTTCTGCTTTTCACACAAACTTCCCAGAGGCCTGAGTAGAGAGAGAGCTGCGCTGTCTCCTCTGGGACAGGGGGTGGGGTGTGGGAGGGTAGACTGCAAGGCGGTGGCCAGGCACTGTGGTTCACACCTGTAATCCCGGCACTTTGGGAGGCTGAGGTCGGCAGATTGCCTGAGCTCAGGAGTTTAAGACCAGCCTGGGCAACGTGGTGAAACCCCATTTCTACTAAAATACAAAAAATTAGCCATGTGTGGCGGCATGCACCTGTAGTCCCAGCTACTCAGGAGGCTGAGGCAGGAGAATTGCTTGAACCCCGGAGGCAGATGTTGCAGTGAGCCAAGATCACCCCACTGCACTCCAGCCTAGGAGACAGAGCAAGACTCCAATTCAAAAAAAAAAAAAAAAAAAAAATACAAGGAGGTAAAAAAAAAAAAAAAAATCTCAGTAAATCAGTCTGTCTCCTGACTCTACAGTCCTTCCCTGTCTCCCGCCTCCCCCTCCCCGACCACACACCCTGCACTAAGCCCTCCTTGGTTGCCAATAGCACACACTCGGGGGCCCCCCCATGCACGCTGTTCCTCTCCCACATACACTGCCAATCCCCATTCCTAAACGGAGCTCTTAACCCATGAACCGTCCCCATCCACCCCATCTGGCTCTGATCCCACCATGGCCATAAGAGGCAATCCCCATGATCTTGCTGGGATGGGTGGAGAAGGAGGCCCTATCTTAGCTGGAAGAGGCAATAGGCAAGTGGCCTCCTCCCTCGGCAGGAACACACAGATGATGGTGTGTCGCCAGAAGGCTCTGGAATGGGTGCAAACCAGAAGGGGTTCCCTGTCGTGGTCTGAGCTTAAGAGTAAAATTGCTGGATTTTCCATTAAAAATTATTTTTAAAATATCAAAAGCAAAAAATATTTTGGGGAAATGAAGACACTAGCTACATGGATTTGACTAGACTTTGAGAGTTCACACAGCTCGTTAACATTTCGTGTCTTTCTGACTCCCTGATGGCTCTTGGTAAGAGACAAGAAGGAGGGTGGTTGTTACCCGTCCTGCCTGCTCACTGTACACCAAGCTGTGGCTGGGTACCGTGTTTCCAAAGGCAAGAGGCTCCCATGTCAGGGGAGGATCAGCATGAGGGTCCTGGAGTGGGGCTCTCTGCCCATCTAAGGCCTCACAGGATCCCAGCTCAGACTATAAAGAAAGCTATTATGTTGACTGGCAGGCCTCAGGGATGACCTCAGGAAAAGGGCCTTTCAGCAGCAAGACCACTCCAGACTGAGCTCCTGATACTACAGACAAGTCATCTGTCATAAACGTGACTCAGCTGCCTGTTTCATCGCTACTTCGGTTTGGGTCTAACCACTTGTCCTCTTGTTAACAACTCACTAATTTTCATAAGTCCCAGTTTAAATTTGGGAGAGAGAGGATCTGTTTGCCTTAGTTCATTCCTATTTTTCAAGTTACTACAGTTGTGTTAAAAAATTACCCCACATTTTAGTGACTTTAAAAAAATCAAGACTATGTATAGCTTATGAATCTGCAGTTTGGGCAGGGCTTGGTGGGGATAGCTCATTGTTGCTTTCTACGGGGTCACTGGGCTGCTTGAAAGTGGGAGTCGGACTTACCTGGAGGCTTACTTCACTACGCATCACAGCTGATGCTGGCTGGCAGCTGCGGCTTTGGGCTGTTGGCTGGAAAACCTACAAATGGTATTGACCATGTCTTGTGTTTTCTGTACTCTGATATTTTCACATCATGAGGCCTTGTTTTTGACATCTTCGTGCCTTGCTGACCTTGGAGGGCCTGCCCCTTCCATAGCAGATTCTTGGAGATAGCAGATAACTGACCTGTGAGGGTCTTTCATATGCAAACCAGTCAATCCAGCACCCACATTCCCTCCTACATCCTTTATCCAGCAATTACAGGCCACTGTTCCCCTGCCCTAGACACCCAAAGGCCAAGTACCAGACAACTGGGGCCAGCCCCTACACCTCAGAGCCCCCCGAAATTATTTAAACTAGCTAACCGTGAACCTGCTTACCCATTCCTTTTTGTGGAAAGCACACTAAAGGCCTTTGCCGTAGCTCCCCTTTCTCCTTCAGCTCCCTGACCCACCTGGTGCCTCCGTGTGTGGTCCCATGCGGCCTGGTATGTCCCCTTCTCTTGGGTCTGTAACAAACTATCTTTTCAATGGCAGTCATCTCCTGACCTGTTGGCCTCTTCATACCTAAATCATAATAAAACATATTTTTGGGCTGGGCACAGTGGCTCACGCCTGTAATCCTAGCACTTTGGGAGGCCAATGAGTGTGGATCACGAGGTCAGGAGTTTGAGAGCAGCCTGACCAACATGGTGAAATCCCATCTCTACTACAAATACAAAAATTAGCCGGGCGTGGTGGTGTGTGCCTGTAGATCCAGCTACTTAGGAGGCTGAGGCAGGAGAATCGCTTGAACCCAGGAGGCAGAGGTCGCAGTGAGCTGAGATGGCGCCATTGCACTCCAGCCTGGGCTACAGAGTGAGACCCTGTCTAAAAAGACAAAAAACAAAAAACCCTATATTTTTAAACAATGATCTCTCCAGTGACCTGGGCTTCCTCACAGCGTGGTGGCTGAGTTGCCAGGGTATATCCTCTGAGCGAGTCCCAGGCGGAAGTCATACCACGTTTTATGACCTAGTCTCAGAAATGACTTAGTATCTTTTCTACTGTATTCTGTTCACCAAGAGCATCATAAAGTCCCATCTAGGTTCAGGGGGAGAAGAAACAGACTCCCTCTCTTGAAGGGGCATGGCAAGGTGAGAGAAGAGCCTGTGAGTGGAAATGCTGTGGTAGCCAGCGTTGGAAATTACAGTCTTCAACGATCATCCTCTCTGGGTGGAGCTCTTCATGCCAGGACACCTCATAGGTCACTGCCCAGTCAATGGGGTGCTGTTGACAGGTCAGATGTCCAATCCTGTCTCACTCTTGCCCTGGGCTTGGTGCTTTAGAAGGCCGTATTTAGGCCTTTGTCCAGTTGTTCCCTTCCCCATGGGGTAAGAAATTTGCAGGACACCAGGGCACGTGGCTACCTGAAGTCTGTGCCTCCACCTCCCCTGTTAGGAAGTGCACCTGGGCACCTAGGACCTTGGAATTTTCTTTCCCACAGCCTTAAGCATGGGGCCCACACGTCAGGGGAGAGCCGGGAGGTTGCCGTGAGCAGCCAAGAGCCTGGGCTTGGCTCTCCCTGCCCTGTCACACTGGTGCAGCACTCCAGGGAATCTGTTCATTTTAAATTAGAACCTGGTCATTCAGCCTCAGATTTTGTTGCAGTTTCCTGGTTTGGATGGAATGGAATGAAGAAAACTCCACAGCATATACAATTGGCCTCCATTTGCTCTTTTGCCCCGCGAATGTCAGAGGTGGGCCTGCCCTGACAGCTGTGGAGGGGGCATTTCCTGAGGTTGTAGAGAAGATCCCTGTCCCTTCCTCCCAGCTTTGGGCAGAACCTGAGGCAGCCGGAGGTGTGTCAAGCCCTGTGATGGTAGGCCTCTGTCTTCACCTCTCCGTTAATAATGCCATGGTACAGTTGAGGAAACAGGCTTCGCAGGGTGAAGTGGCTTGCTCCATCACAGAGCTGAGATGCTGACGACTGCCTTTGTGTCGGGGGGATCCTTTCTGTCCGGGAAGCTGCTGCTCAGGATGACAGGGCAAGTCGTTGACTGGGAGTTCCCAGATCTTAACGCTAAGCTCCCGCCACTCCTGCGTGCTGTGCTTACAGTGGGATGTCAGAGAAGATGATTGTACTGGACTTATCCGAGGAAGGGAAGGCGCTGGCAAAAATCCAGAACATTATTGTGGGATAAGCATAATCTTCAGTCAAACCTCCTCAGCCTCGTTTTTCTGGAGGTGTGGTTATCTGGATGAGTAGCACATGCTCAGGGGCTAAGACGGGCACTCTTCCCGCATGCCGGATAGGGAGGCTTGAAACCCAGAATCTCACGGATCTGTACTTCTTGGGATCCCCTGTCCTCAGGAAGCTAAATTCACAACTCCAAACTGCATATCTATTGGACTATTCCCAGAGAGATATGAAGAGATACAGATAAATGGCAAGCGATTAAGACACATGCCCAGGCTGGGCGTGGTGACTCATGCCTGTAATTCCAGCACTTTGGGAGGCCGAGGTGGGCGGGAGGGTGAGGTGGGTGGGATTTTGCCATTTCTACAAAAAAATGCAAAAAATTAGACAGGTGTGGTGGTGCATGCCTGTAGTCCCAGCTACCCGGGAGGCTGAGGTGGGAGGATCACCGGAGCCTGGGAGGTTTAGGCTACAGTGAGCCAAGATCACATCACTGCACTCCACTCTGGGCAAGAAAGTGAGACCCTGTCTCAAAAAAATGTAGATACAGAGTCTGTGACCAGCCTGGTCAACATGGTGAAACCCCATCTCTACTAAAAAAAATACCAAAAAAATTAGCTGGGAGTGGTGGCGTGCGCCTGTAATCCCAGCTACTCAGGAGGCTGAGGCACAAGAATTGCTTGAACCCAGGAGGTGGAGGTTGCAGTGATCCAAGATCGAGCCACTACACTCCAGCCTGGGTGAGAGTGAGACTCTCACTCTCCAAGGTCATGTCAGACCGGTCATGCTTTTCCTTTGCATGTGCGTTTTCCTCTGCCAAGAACGCCGTTCTTTGCTCTGCCCGCTTCCCAAGGCCCAGTTCATAGACAGCCACTTCTTCTAAGGTTAGTACTCTTGGTCTGTGTCTTGAGACTTACTAATAAGCAGGAAAGAGTGATTGTAGGCTGAGGAGGGAGAGGTGGCCTGAATGTTTCGAGATCAGTGTGTGAACTGATTTAACACATCCTGGCTCTGGCAGATTGGGCTGCACCCTCAGATGTCACCCTCCCATATGCTGCACGGGGTCCCTGGGGCAAGCCCTGGTGGTCACCTGGCTTCTCCTCCTTACACAGAAAAGCTTGATATGCCAACTATAACATTTCTGTTTCCAAAATTGAAACGGATTTTTCTTTCTTCATAACTTTACTCATTCAACTTTAGGGTTTCTTTTTTCCCTTTATTTATGCAAACATGTTTTCTTCAACATTGGGGTTCTTAAAGATGATTCGATACCCTTCTAGCACCGTGTATGGCTGAGGCCAGAAACCACGAAGGCAGAGTACTTGCATCCTTCAAGGCAAGTATTGAAATGCAGGACTTCCACGGAGGAAGGACTGGACCACAGTCCCCCAAGCCATCTTGGCAGACGAGGGCTGCCTTCAGATTTAAACTGTCTTATTGTCAAATTATCAAACTGCTTATTTATATAAGGGCTATCTGCTTATCTGGTGCTAAGCTGGTTTAAAAGTTCCAGATGCAGCAAAAGCATTCGCCAGCACTGGCGACAGGTAGCAAGACGGCAATCCAAATCAACTCAAGAAAACAGCTCTAAACTGGAGATGGCGAACTGGCAGCCCGGGAGTGAAATCCAGCCCCCTGGCCCATGCCGGTAGCAAACATGGTTTTTTATTATTCTTGTTTTTTGTTTTTGCTATTGCCTGTGTACAGCAGACTCTCACTACAGTGTTGTTGTTGTTGTTTTAAATAATTAGAGACTTACAGAAACATTATAAGAATAAAGAATTCCTATACACCCTTTAACTAAATTCCCCAAAGATTAACTTTTTACTCCCCCACTGTATTATCATTTGAACCATTTGAAAGTCAGCTTCAGGCCTATTCTCAACATTTCAAAATTTCTTTAAAAAGGATAGTCTCTTACATAACCAGGATACAATGATCAAATCGGTAAATTAACATTGATACAGTATTATCATCTAATCCACAGACCTTATGCTTATTTCACCAATTTACCTATTTTGTCTTTTACAGCAAAAGGGAGTATTTATGTTTTCTGGTCTAGGATCCAGTTTAACATTATGTTTCCCTGTTTCTTTAGATTCCTGTAATCAGGAACAGGTCCTCTTTCTCTGTCTTTCATGATCTTAACACTTCTGAGGAGTAGAGTCCAGTGATTCTGTAGAATACCCTTAACATGGGTTTGTCTGTTTTTCCTCATGATTCGATTTGGATTATGCATTTTTTGGTGAGAATACTTCCTCACCAGCGCCTCATATGAGGAGGCACTTGACATTGCTTTGTGGCATTATTGGTAATGTTAAGTTTGATTACTTGGTTAAAGCAGTGTTTCTAAGGTTTCTTCACAGTAAAATTTGTCACTATGTATTTTTCCCATTGTAATTGAAAAGCATTTTGTGTATGAGGGATGTACTTTGAGATAATGTAAATACCTTATTCTCATCAGGCATTTACCCTCTAGTTTTGTTTGATGAGAATAAGTTGCATTATTGTTACTGCTGTCAACTTTTGGTCAGTGGGAGACTGTTCACGTTGGGTTTCGTGTGCGTTTGACACGTCTCTATTATTCTCGAGCTCTTCCTTACTCTGGTACAACAAGATGCTCTGGGTTCATAGTGTCCTTTTCTTGCACCAGCCCTGGAATCAGTTATTTCTCTAAGGAGCCCTGCTTCTTTTTAGTGGAGAAGAGTATTTAGAAGCCAAGTTCTGGGTACCAGATGCGCTCATTGCTGCTGCAATGTCATTGATCCCAGGCTCCATTGGTGGACACAGCTATGCGAATTTATCTATCATTTATCAATATCGATTAATCTATCTACATCTATATTATTAATCAACCTATCAACCATCTATTTATGTTCAGTCTACCTTGAGTTTATAAAGACACCTCAGATTCCCAACACCACATGGTTTAGTATAGCGTCCTTTTCCTCTTGCCATATTTGCAACTCCCTTCTCTGCTGGTGAGAAACTTGACTCTCATTATCTACAATACATTATTTATACACAATGCTCAATCTTAGAATGCCTAGAAAGTAGCTTCAGAATTGCTATCCCAGTCTACTTCAAAAACCCAACTCAGTAAGTAGGGTTTAATATTTTTTTACATTCTCTTTGCCTTTTGTCAAAATACTTTATTCAAATGTGACTTGGGTTAGTTCTTCCACCTCCAATTAGGGTCAATTTTTTTTTTTTTTTTGCTATTTGTATTCTATTTTAGTGTTTTTCCCCATTCTTGTTTGCTCGTTCGTATGTTTTAGGCAAGTGAAGCACTAACATGTTTCTGAAAGTCAGAACTACACAGAAAGGTATCCTCAGAGAAGTATCACTGCCATTTGCACCTTCCCTAACCCCACTTCCTACCTACCAGGCCTGGACCCCACACCTGTAGGTAATCGCTGTCATTACCTTCTGGTTTATCCTTCCGTGGTTTTGTGTTGTTGTTCTGTACAATAGTCAACGCAGGTATATATTATTATTTCTCACTTCTTACATGATAAGTAGCATACAACAGATACTCATTTGTACCTCTCTTTTTCACTTCACGATGCAGCCTGAAAATCACTCCATTTGAGTTCACAGAGATGTTCCTAATAATCTTTTTTAAAGCCACGGTATAGTATTTCATTGTGTGGACTTACTATCATTTCTTCAGCTCCCCTTCCATGTATGGCATTTAGTATGTTTCCAGAATTTTGCACTACAAATAATGCTACAGTCCTTTTTATGTTGTTAGAGACATATCTTAAGGTATGTTCCTGGATAACTCGGTTAAAAGGAAGATAGTTGTAGTTTGGTTAGGAATTGCCAGTTTCCTCCCAGAAAGTTTGTATCAATTTGCATTTTCACCAGCAATGCATGAGAGTACCTCTTTTCCCACAGCCTCGCCAACAGAATGTGTTGTTATATTGAACATTTTTGCCAGTCCGCTAGGAGAGAAATGATATCTCAGCACAGTTTAAATTTGTATTTCTTTTATAATGTAAATTGAACATATTTTTAAATGTTTAAGCCCATTTTAATATCTTTTTTTAGTGACATCCATTTTGCCCATTTTTCTGTTGACTTATAAAATAACTCACTTCTCACATTTAAAAAAATTTTGTTTTTTAAAATTATACTTTAAGCTCTGAGATACATGTGCTGAACGTGCAGTTTTGTTACGTAGGTATACACGTGCCACGGTGGTTTGCTGCATCCATCGCCCCATCATTTACATTAGGTATTTCTCCTAATGCTCTCCCTCCCCCAGCCCCCTATCCACTGACAGGCCCCGGTGTGTGAAGTTCCCCTCCCTGTGTCCATGTGTTCTCATTGTTCAGCTCCCACTTATGAGTGAGAACATGCGGTGTTTGGTTGTCTGTTCCTGTGTGAGTCTGCCGAGGATGATGGTTTCCAGCTTCGTCCATGTCCCTGCAAAGGACGTGATCTCCACTTCTCACTTTTTTTAAAGAGATTTTTTTCTATATTAAGGACATTGGCTCTTTATCTGTGACATAAATGCAAGTATTTTCTCACATTTTGTCATTTGTCTTTTGACTTTGCTTATGGTGTTTTTGCCAAGAAAACATTTTTTTAGTTTAGTTTTAGGTAGTCAAATGTATCGATCTGTTCTTTTATTGCCACTGGATTTTGAGTCATAGTTGGAAAACCTGTCTCTACAACCAGACTATATGCAAGACCATATCCATGTTTTCTTCTAGTGCCTGTATGGTTTCATCTTTTACAGTTAGACCTCTGTTCCATTTTCATTTGCTTCTCTGGGATGGTGTGAGATAAGGATCCATTTTATCTTTGTTCTATGGCTATCCATTGTTGCAGCACCACTTAATAAAAAGTCAATCTTTGTCCCAGTGTTTTACAATGCCACCTTGAATGTATATTACTTTTCCATATGCATTTAGATTGATTTCTGGCCTTTTTATTCTGTTTTGCTGGTCCATCTATTCATGCACCAGTACCACACTGTTTAAATTATAGAGGCTTTATAGTATGTTTTAAAGTATAGTAGTGCTAGTCCCCAACACCCACTATAGCTTTTTCTCCCTCAGTGTTTTCCTAGATATTCCTGCATGTTTATATTTCCATGTAAACTGTAGTATCAACTTGCCTAGCCCCAGTAACAAAAACTGTCCTCAAAGTGTTCTTAAAATTTAGAATGACTTCTCAGCATTAAAAGTGGGGAGATATCACATGAAAATCTGCCTTTCTGTGGGCATGGTGTCACGTGCCTATAGGCCCAGCTACTTGGGAAGCTGAGGTGGGAGGATCGCTTGAGTCCTGGAGTTCTGGGCTGTAGTGCGCTATGCCAATCGGGTGTCTGCACTAAGTTCAGCATCAACATGGTGACCTCCTGAGAGCAGGAGACCACCAGGTTGCCTAAGGAGGGGTGAATCAGCCCAGGTGGGAAACGGAGCAGGTCAAAACTCCTGTGCTGATCAGTAGTGGAATCACTCCTGTGAATAGCCACTGCACTCCAGCCTGGGCAGCATAATGAGACCCCATCTCTTAAAAAATAAAAAAATAAATTAAAAAAAGAAAAAGAGAAAATCTGTACTTCTGGTTTCTTTTGAAAATTGGGAAGCGCTGTCACATGGGCTTTTTTTTTTTCTCCACGTGACCTATTGCCCTAGGGCAGCCTGCACCCAGGCCTGTGCTCTTCAGGACCACACAGTCCTCACTACCCCCTCTGACAGCTCACTGATACCTGTCTTTACACACACAAGTTCCCTGTGTGGCATCTGAGTTGGTGACTGTGGCTTCAAGTGATCAGGAAAGTATGTTCCAGGCCCATCCTCTGCCCTCCCTTTCTCTGTCTTACAATACAAATGTTAAGAAAGGGATTTGTGTTGCTTTGTTCACTGCTATATTTCCAGGACTTAAGAAGAGGGCGTGGGGCGTGGCTGGCACTAGGCAAGTCTCTGCTCAATGAATGCATGTCATAGATAGGAAACAAGCAATGATCAGCACATCTTCTATCTTCAGAAAACCATTGAAAATACATCAAATGGAACCACACACTGTGGGCGGGAGTGACTTGGTATAGCCCTTAGAGAGAACAATTTGGGAACATTTGTCAAAATTACAAACGCATTGATCAGCTGTTCCTACAGTTCCATTTCTAGAAATTTGTCCTAAAGTATATTTGTACACAGGCAAAATGACAGTGTACAGGGTTAATTATTGCAGTAATAATAAAAGATTGAAAAAACCTAAATTTCCCTCAAAAGGGGACTGATTATATAAATCATGGCTTATCCATACATTGGAAGAATGGAATGTTATACAGCTATAAAAAGAATAAAGGGCTGGGTGTGGTGGCTTATGCTTGTAGTCCCAGCACTTTGGGAGGCTGAGGTGGGTAGATCACTTGAGGTCAGGAGTTTGAGACCAGCCTGGCCAACATGGTGAAACCCCATTTCTACTAAAATTAGTCTGGCATGGTGGCACGTGCCTGTAATCCCAGGTACTTGGGAGGCTGAGGCAGGAGAATCGCTTGAACCCGGGAGGTGGAGGTTACAGTAAGCCAAGATTGCACCACCGTACTCCAGTCTGGGCGATAGAGCAAGATTCCGCTTCAAAAAACAAAATAAACCAAAAAAACAAAAAGAGTAAGGGTGCTATCTATGAAACGAGAGGGAAAACACAAGGTGCAGAATAATGTTTGTAGTGGGCTACCTTTTATATATAAAAGGACAAACCCCAAAGCAAATATTCATATTTGCTTGTAAGTATGTAAAGAAAATCTGTATGGACTCATAAGAAAATAGTAACAGTGGTTAGTTGGAGGGTGGAGGGGGTATGGGAAGAAATTGGGCAGATAAGGACAGAGTGAGAAGGAAAATTCTAATTCTCTCTCTCTCTCTCTTTCCATGACATTGAGGAGTAGGTTTTAAAGCAAATATTTATATACACTTATATAATGTGTGCATACACACACACACACATAGTAATAACAAATATGAAACTAAAGTGACGGTAGAGGAAGCCATGAGACCCTGGAGACCATCACTAGCCACAGGACACTCTATATGACCACCATCTGATGCAGGCGCTAGGTCACTCACTGGAATTTTCATCCACTCTTGCTAGAAGATGATTTATTGGGCATGTTCCTTTCATCTTGGCAGAAAAGACAGTGAAATATGGTTCCAGTCCTACTGTCTTCCACTCAAATAATCCCAGAGAGCACTTTACAAACTGACAGCCAATAAACCACTTCCCCCAGTGGAGAAATTGAGCAAATTCCAGGATGGAATGGTGACATCCATGCCACAGGGGATGGCCCACCAAATGCTTCATGATGAAAAAGGGAAACAGCCCAGCTAGTGAAATCTTCACTGATAATTTAGCAAAGAAAGAATTTATCAAGTTATTATAGTTCTAGAATGATAGAAAGCAGAATCTTCTAAACTATTTCAATACAAATTCAGGAAGTCTTCCAAGAATAACTCAGACCTTATATATAGAGTCTGGCACATGGCGTATGATCAATGTAAAGTGAATTTTAGAATAGAAAATTTATTAAACAGAGTGCTGTTACTCAAATAAATTAAATGGATGAATCTGTTTCTGTCATAGCATATATAAAAATATTTTAAACTAAAGAGCCCAGAGAATAATTAAAATGTGGCCAGGTGCAGTGGCTCACGCCTGTAATCCCAGCACTTTGGGAGAGTGAGGTGGGTGGATCACCTGAAGTCAGGAGACTAGCCTGGTCAGCATGGTGAAACCCTATCTCTACTAAAAATACAAAAAAATAGCTAGGCGTGGTGTCTGGTGCCTGGTGCCTGTAGTCCCAGCTACTCAGGAGTTTGGGGCAGGAGAATTGCTTGAACCCAGGAGGTGGAGGTTGCAGTGAGCTAAGATTGCGCCACTGCACTCTACCCTGGGCCACAGAGTGAGAATCTGCCTCAAAAAACAAAACAAACAAACAAAAACAACGAATATTGTGGCAGATTTTTTGTATATATATATATATATATTTCAATAACTTTGTCATTTTTGGTCTATATTTATATAGTTTAATATTTTTCTGAGATTGCCACCATGTCTTTGGAGTTATTAGCTTCCTTTTTTAAAATAATTCTCAAATGGCAAGCCATTCTATTTACACCTTTGCAACTATCTGATAAAAACAACTTTCAACATTTTTGGTAGGCTAAATACTGTTGTTTTAATTCTGTATGCCACAGCTCTGAGTCATATTGTCAGAGTAGAATATTCATTTTCAAAAAACTTTAGCATAAATACCTCAGACTAAAGATATTTATATCCAGTGAAAAATCTTCTAAAGTGTTAGGCTGAGAGCATACAGTTAAGCATTCATACAGGCCCACTTGAACATAGATGCAAAAGGAATCTATATTAAACAGTGCAAGAGGAATGTAACAGCTTAGAATCTAAATATGCCTCTGTTGCCTTTATGTGTTTAAAATTAACATTTTTTAGCAGCTGAAAGTGTAGAGAAAATGTTGCCCAGAGGTGCCCATTGATTTGAGGCCATTTCACTCATTGTTACAAGGATGTGAAGACTGAATCTCCTTGGCAATGATATAATTCTGGAGGGAGAGTAGGGGAAATAGGCTACGAAACAGTGTGGGGAGAATGTTCCATCTCAGTGCGGATATCTTCTGTGCTTCATCGTCATTCTCAAGAGTTCTGCAACCCGAGATGAATACAGTAGTCCCCTCTTATCCATGGGGGATATGCCTGAAACTGCAATAGTACCAAGCCCTGTATGCATCATGCTTTTCCCTATACATACATATCTGTGATGAAGTTTCATTTACAAACTAGGCACAGTAATAGAGTGACACAATAGTCAAATAGAACAATTATAACAATACGCCAGCGTCGCTTCTCTTTTGTGTTGGGGCCATTATTCATTAAAATAAGGGTGACTTGAACCCAAGCACTGAAATAGCACTGCAGTCGAGCTGATAACCAAGACGAAGTGACTAACGGGGAGGCAGCATGGATTCACACCCCAGGTGGGTTGGAGCAGGACATGCAAGATTTCATTACGCTACTCACGATGGCATGCCGCTTAACACTTATAAAGTGTTTATTTCTGGAATTTTCCATTTAATATTTTCAGACTGCAGTTGACAGCAGATAACTGAAAGCTCAGAAAGTGAAACCATGGCTAAGTGGGGGGACTACAGCACCCCATTTAAAATTGCTTCTAAGAGTTTATGTTTGAAGTATTTTGTTCCTGAAAAGATGTTTGCTTTTTTCCTTTTCTCGTTGTTCTTACTAATTGCGTAACTTAGTTTCTTGAATGTTGTTGCCTCTCAGCACTGCTTCACTGAAGGTTTAGGAAGTTAAATGTTCTGTTCCCATGAAGACCAAAAGTGTCACACTTTTTAAGCACTTGTTAGAAAAGCTGCACTGATGTGTCCTGACCACCAGGAGACAGCTGGCAGCCCAATTATTTGCTATTCTTCCAATTAATTCAGACTCCTATTGGCACAGTGCTGCCTTCACCCTGGGTCTTCCTTTTAGCTTTGAAGGCACAGAGGGCCACTGTCTGGCAGCCACCCGCGTCAGGGTGCCCTCATGCCTCACCTCATGGCTGTGCTTCTTGGTTTCTGCTCTCTGGCCACTGGGCTCTACTCAGGTTCTTGAACAAACTAGACTCTCACCTGCCAATAGGTCTTTGCAAATGCTGTTCTGTTTGCCTGGAATGCTTTCTTCACCTAGTTAGTCCTCCTTCTTGGTTATCTCTTCCTTAGGGAAGCCTGCCCTGATACTCCAGAAGAGGCAGGCCCTTTCATTTCATGCCCTTACCACACCCTTTATTTCCATGGTCATCGGTAGTGACTGTCTTCCTTTTTAAACTGTATGCCTTTAAGGTAGAATCCTTTCTGGTTTTGCTCACCACGACATTCTTTGATTCTTAGTGGATCTTCTATAATTCTTGCTGAATAAATGAATGTGTGATTTTAATAATTTATTCATCACCAGAGGTCAGTAAAATGCAAACCCTATATACCCAGTCTTGTTGCAGTTTGCTCAGCAGGTGGAGTGTTACTCTGGGAGGCCCTGATCCCTCCCTGGGTGGACATTCTTCTACTAGCCAAACTCTCAAGAAATGTATGGGCTGATGTAGGATATTTTACAGCAAGAGCCGCGACTATCAGTAGCTTCTTGGAGGTGGGGCTTGAGGCTGGATGCATCTGTTGCCACTGCAGAGCTGCACCTACGGGGTTCAGATGCTGTGGCAGTGAGCCAGGTCCTGTGTCAGCTGCCTCCTCTGCGTGGCCCTTTCCAGCTCATCTTTGGGTCGTGGCTGGTTGTTGTAGCCCACGCCTCTCTGTGGGCTCTGCGGTATCCTGCAGTGAGTGTGACGGCCTTTCCCTGCTGCTGCTGCTGGTGCTTCCCACCACTGTGGACACAGACAAAGCCCCTTGATGCAGGGCTTGGGATCTGGCTCTCTAACAGCTGGTGAGGGAGCTCAGACCATCCCTTACACACTGGAAGTGCAGGATAATCAACTTCCATAGAGGCAAATTTTGACCACTGGGATCCAGGAGATGAGGAAGAACCAGCAGATCAATGGCATAGTTGTCCTTTCCTTAGGTGGACAGGGAGACGCAGAAGTTCAGCCCTGCGAGGTCCATGATTGATTAGCTGAGCACAGGCCAGCTGAGCAGCACACCTCCTGTTTACTCTCCCTCTTTCTTTGCTCCACATTCCTTTCTCCTTCACGTTTGCTTCCCTGAGACTGCATTCCCAATAAAGTGTTCACACATAAACCTTTGCTCAAGCTCTGTTTTCTGGGAAGCCCAGGCTGGCCTGGGACCTTCCCTCCTGCCAGTCCTGGACATGCACTGCAAATGTTCCCCCCCAGAATTCTCGCGATTGTCCAGGCCCCACCACTGCACTGTACACCCACCAGGCAGGCATTCTTTCTTTGCACAGAGCACAGAGCAGTCGATTAGCTTGAACCCTTCTTCATCATAACCACAATTCTGTTCCAATTCCCTGAGGCCTACATTAGCCTGTTCCACATAATTCCTCACATTTTTTCAGGTAGCTGATATTAGCCTTTACAATGATCTTTAAATTTACTTTTTCCTTCTATTGAAATTACAGAGTTTAAAGAGTCGAGTAATTCTACAAGGCTTGGTACAGGTCTGCGCTCCCTGACATCCAATCCACTCGTGTTACCCATTCTTGGGAGGCAGCCGCTTTTAACTGATTACTTGGGTATTTATGCCCGTCTCTCCAAATAACAAATGTGGCTGTATCTTTATCCTTTCGTTTTGGGCACGACCTTTCGATTTTTCCCCATGAAAGGTGAAGATTTAGCTCACGTTAACAAACCTCGTACGCACTTCCACTTCACACACGCACGCTTCCTGCCGCCTCTCCTCCGAACGTTGCTATAGCATAATGTAGTTTAAAACTCAGGGTTTACTTTATTATAAATATATAAGGCTGCTCGTAGATGAGCCGTGTGGTAAACCATGACTATTTTCCATTTTCTTTTCAACTTTTGTTTTCTCTGAAATTGGGAATTACCTTTTTCCCGTTACTTAGTACTACGGTGTGAATGTTTGTGCACCCACCACGGGCCCCCATCATTCATATGTTGAAATCCAAAGCCCCAAGGTGATGGTATAAGGAGGCGGAGCCTTTGGGAGGTGATTAGGTCATGAGGGTGGAGCCTTCGCTAATTAGATCATTGCTCTTATAAAAGAGGTTTGAGTTGCCTCAGTCCAGTCGGCATCACATCAGTCTCATAAGAGGCTTGAAGGAGACTGTTTGCCCTTTCCTTTCCACATGCAGGGACACAGCATGAAGGTGCCATCTATGAGCCGGGCACAGTAGCTCAAGCCTGTAATCCCAGCATTTTGGGAGGCTGAGGCAGGTAGATCATTGGAGGTTGGGATTTTGAGACCAGACTAACATGGTGAAACCCTGTCTCTACTAAAAATACAAAAATCAGCTGGGCGTGGTGGTGGGCGCCTATAATCCCAGCTACTTGGGAGGCTGAAGCAGGAGAATCGCTTGAACCTGGGAGGCGGAGGTTGCAGTGAGCTGGGATAGCACCACTGCATTCCAGCCTGGGCAACAGAGTGAGACTCTGTCTCAAAAAAAAAAAAAAAAGAAGAAGAAGAAGAAGAAGAAGGAGGGGGAGGGGGAGGGGGAGGAGGAACCATCTATGAACCAGAAAGCGGGCCCTCACCAGATACCAAATCTGTTGGAGCCTTCATCTTGGACTTCCTAGCCTCTAGAACTGTGAGAAATAAATTTCTGAGTTTTGGGGTTTTTGTTTTGGGACAGGGTCACCCCCACACTGAGAGTGTAGTGGTGCGATTATGACTCACTACAGCATCGACCTCCTGGGCTCAAGTGATCCACCTGCCTCAGCTGTCCCCAATCCCACCCCTCAGGAGCTGGGACTATAGGCACATGCCATCAGCCTGGCTAATTTTTTAAATCTTTTGTAGAGAGGAAGTCTCACTATGTTTCCCAGGCTGGTCTTGAACTCCTGGACTCAAGGGATTCTCCTGCCTTGGCCTCCCAAAGTGCTGGGATCACTGGTATGAGCTACTGCACCTGGCCTGTTTTTTTGTTTTTTTTGTTTTTTTGTTTTTTTTTTAATAAGCCACCCAGTTTATGGCCTAAATGAATTAAGATATTTGATTTTGTTTTTCTCATTAATTTATCTCTAAATCTAGACAAGATATATTAATATGTATCTCCTCCTCTTACATCTGAGCATGTTAGGTGCTCTTCAGCATTGATTTCTTGAGAAGGCAGCATCTCCCAGAACCTTCCTACCTGCTCCGTGCGACTGGGCTCACCTCAGTGCCTGCCACGCTGCTGAGTGAGGTGCTGATCCTTCCTTACCACGCTGGGCTGGCCTTCCCTAAACCATCTTCTAGGGTTTGATGACGTGATCGGCCCCTTGGTGGGTCTTACTTTTCCTATAGGTCTGAAAGCACTGACGAGGTGAGAGAAGTGGGGCATACAGAGAACAGGCATCTCCCTTGAGGTGATTACATTGTTATTTCAGGGTCTTCAAGTAAGGCAAGAGCAGCCACATTAGATGGGGGCAGAGGAGGCTCATGGAATCCTCCCATATCTCCTCATTCCAATTCCCGGCTCCCACTCATTTCCTTATCAACGCCCTACGTTTCACATAAGGGATCTGATGATCCGTGGATTCAATGGATTTTACAATTGGACAACCCACAGGATTCAGAGTCTGACTTTTGGCAACCTTAGTCCTGTGGCTGCACAAGATAAAGATTCTTTCATTATTTGTTTTTTTTGAGACAGAGTCTCGCTCTGTTGCCTAGGCTGGAGTGCAGTGATGCGATCTCGGCTCACTGCAACCTCCACCTCCCTGGTTCAAGCGATTCCCCTGCCTCAGCCTCCTGAGTAGCTGGGATTATAGGTGCATACTACCACACTCGGCTCATTTTTTTGTATTTTTAGTAGAGACAGGGTTTCACCATGTTGGTCAGACTGGTTTTGAACTCCTGCCCTCAGGCAATCCACCTGCCTTGGCCTCCCAAAGTGCTGGAATTACAGGCATGAGCCATTGCGTCTGGTGATAAAGATTCTTTTAGCCCCATCATAGACAGTATCTTGTTGCACAAACTTGCCTTGAACCAAAAATGTGGAATTTGAGCTGCTTGTTCTTTTTCATTAAGTTTTCCATGTCTGTTAGAAATATCCAGCTTTCCTCCCAGCCCTTCAGTTCCTCATACTCTCCCTAGAGTTCAGGGCAATGGCTATTCCATCCACAAGACTTGTCTTCATTCTAAGGGCCCCTGTTTTGACAACCTGCCTTGGGATGTAACATCACCCATTAACACCTCTGGGATAGTCACTGCTCGCAGGTTCCACCAGATAGGAAAACAAATCCAGATCCTCAACTCTTTGAGGCTGGTCATTTGCAATTACTGATGGTGCTTTTATCTATATCATGCAGGAATCTCAGCTGCAACAAACCAGAACACCACCTTGGCTAGGTTAAGCACAAAATGAATGTAGACGCCTGGAGAATGAGGCTGGATGGTTCCAAAGCTAGAAATAAGACCCTGATTATGCTGCTGAAGAGCTCTAGGGGTTTTTGGTTTTTGCCACAGGGCACAGGGCCTATGGCTCATGTTGCCAATGCTGGGCATGTGGTGCCACCTCCAGGGCCTCTGCCACTGCTGACTCTGAAGACTTGGTGTTTCTCCACCGTGGCCTCCCTTTCTCTGTCACTCGCTTCTGAATCAAAGCCTTGTGCAGATATATTTCACTGGCAGTGCCTGAGTCCTACAGCTGCCAAGGAGGCTGAAAAAAGTGAGTTTTTGGCTTCTAATTTTTAGAGGCAACATTATGAGATGAGAAATTCTCAGACTACATCAAGAGTTATTACAACTTCCAGAGTGGCTGAAAATAATAACAAATCTCCCCTACAAAGTATAAATGTTTAGTCATAACATAGGTTCCAAAAATCAATTGTGTGACTATAACATGGAGATTAGAAGCTAAATGTGCACCGAAAATGGAATGAATAAATAAAACCTGGCAAAATCATATACTGAAATACTACATAATTGTATCTAAAATGAATGAACTAACTTCACATGTATATCACCAGTGGGGAAAGATGGTTGCTTCTGACTACTGTAGAGTCCTTCATGAAAAAGTCTTGCAAACAAAATGTTTAGCAAAACCAGCAGAAATGATCATACAAGATGATAGCATTTATGTCAATTTAAGACACATAAAACAACAGTCTGTATTGTCATATGTATTTATATGTCCATTAAAGTGTAAAGAAGGACTGGAAAGACGCACTCTAAATTCATGGTAGTGGTTCCCTCAAAGGAGAAGAGGACTAGGGAGTAGGGACAAAGGGCCTTCAACTTCATCAAGAATGTTTTATTTTTATGTTAAAATAGCTGGAGTGCTAGAGCGGTGAGACTTCCACAGGCAAGAAAAGATGAACCTCAGGTGAAAAAATGAGATGCCACTAACCTTCTGTTAGAATGGCCAAAATCCAGAACAGAATGTGGAGCAATAGGAACTCTCATTCGTTGCTGATAAGCATGCAGAATGGCACAGCTGCTTTGGATAACAGTTTGGTGATTTCTTACAAAACCAAACCTACTCTTGACGTATTATCCAGTGATTTCACTCATTAGTATTTACCCAAATGAGTTGAAAACTTATGTCTACACAAAAGCCTACTCATAGATATGTATAGTAGCTTTATTCATAATTGCTAACACTCTGAAGCAGCCAAGATGTCCTTCAGTAGGTAAATTAGCAAACTGTGGTACATCCACACAACGAGATATTATTTAGCACTGAAAAGAAATGACTATCAAGTCATGAAAAGACACGGAGGAAACATAAATGCATATTACTAAGTGAAAGATGCCAATCAGAAAAGGCTGTATACTGTATGATTCCAACTATATGACATGCTGGAAAAGGCAAAATTATAGAGATAGTAAAAAAAAAATCAGTGGTTTCCAAGGGGTTGGGAGGAGGGAGGAATGAATGGGTAGAGCACAGAGGACTTCTAGGGCAGCAAAACTATTCTGTATAATTGTGTATAATGGATACACGTCATAACTTTGTCTGAATACACAGAACGTGTAACGCCAAGAGCAAACTCTTATGTAAGCTGTGGCTTTGGGTGACGATGACAAGCCAATGTAGGTTTATCAGTTTTAACAAATGAACTATTCTGGTGGCGGATGTTGACAGTGGGAGAGGCTGAGTGTGTGTGTGTGTTGGGGGCAGGGGGATATTTGAGAACTTTACTTTCTGCTCAATTTTGCAGTAAACCTAAAATTGCTCCAGAAATGAAGTTTATTTAAAAAGCAAGCAAACGAAAACCTTGCCATGAGCCTCATGCCTTATAAAAAAATAACTCAAAATGGATCACAGATGTAAATATAAAATGTAAAACTATAAAACTTCTAGAAAAAAATGTAGGAGAAAATATTCATGATCTTTGCTTAGAGTTTTTAGACATGATCCAAAAAACAGGATCCATAAAGCATTGATAAATTGATCAATGAAAATACAAGTTATTGACCAGGAGAAAATATTTCCAGATCACATATTCAACCAAAGACTAGTATCTAGAATGTATAAAGAGCTCTTAAAACTCTACAGTAAAACATCAAAAAATCCAATTAGAAAAGGAACAAATGAACTGGATGTGGTGGCTCATGCCTGTAATTCCACCACTTTGGGAGGCCAAGGCAAGAGGACTGTTTGAGCCCAGGAGTTTAAGACTAACCTGGGCAACATAGTGAGACCTTGTCTCTACAAAAAATCAGAAAAATTAGCTGGTGTGGTGGCACGCTCCTGTAGTCCCAGCTATTTGGGAGGCTGAGGAGTGGGGATTGTCTGAGCTTGGGAGGTCAAGGCTGCAGTAAGCTGTGATCCTACTGGACTCCAGCCTGGACAACAGAGCAAGGCTCTGTCTCAAAAAAAGTCGGGGAGGGTTATACTACTTTTATCACAATTTTAAAAATTCTAATAGTTTTTGTTTCTCTGACTCTGGTCAGATAAAAGTTACTCCCAGTCCCCATGATGATTTGTAAAGCAAAATTTGGTCACACAGTTCCAACACAGTATTCACAAGCATCAACTAATAGGATGTTTTCCAATCAGGGCTTTGGAATATATTTCCTCACAGAACAATGCAATGAATAGCAGTGGTCCGGTTAAGAAGCTTATTGAACCTATAATGTGTCTGTGGTATAGTACTAGAATACTAGTGCTACCACTGTGGAAACTACCTACCAAATGTATTTTCTCTGAGAAAATAAATTCAAAGTTTCAACTTGAGATGCCAACAATTGCTTTCCCAATAGCAGAGGCAGACATTGGGAATCCCCCTCCTCCCACTCTTCCCACATGGCTGAAGACGGCTCTCCATACATGTACAGAGGGAAATATACTAATATAAGTTAGAAACTGCCTGCAGAGAGAAAAAAGGAACAATTTCTGTGAATAGAAAATACATCTAGGTGGGCGTGGTGGCTCATGCCTGTAATCTCAGCACTTTGGGAGGCCAAGGCACGTGGATCACCTGAGATCAGGAGTTTGAGACCAGCCTGGACAACATATAGTGAAACCCTGTCTGTACTAAAGATGGTGGTGGCGCATGCCTGTAGTCCCACCTACTTGGGAAGCTGAGGCAGGAGAATCACCTGAACCTGGGAGGCAGAGGTTGCAGTAAGCCCAGATTGTGCCACTGCACTCCAGTTTGGGTGACAGAGCAAGACTCTGTCTCTCAAAAAAAAAAAGAAAGAAAGAAAATACATCTGACTAGAATCTACAAATGAAAAGAAAAAAGACTATATACTCTGTAATCCTATTTATGTAATATTCTCTATATCTAAAATTATAGAGATGAAGAATAGATTAATGCTTGTCAAAGGGTGGGGGAGTGCCTTTGTGGTGATTAAATCTTGATTCTGGTAGTGGTTCTGGGAATGTACACATGTGATCAAATTGCATAAAAATATAGACCACATGCCATGTATGAATGAAGTCTGTAGAGTATATCAATTTTACTTTTTTGATATTGTATTACAGTTGTGCTAGACATTACCATTGGGGGAAGCTGGGTGAAGGGTACATGGGACTTCTTTGTATTATTTTTCAGCTACCTATGAGTCTATAATTATTTTCAAGAAAAGCTTTGAAAAACCCAACAAAATACTTGAAGCACACATAACCAAGTGGTGACAGGTTCCCAAGCATTTGTTATAATATTGTCTGTACTTTCCTGAAACATTGCTCAGAATTAAAACAAGTGGCATGGGAAGATTTTTTTTTAAATAGTAGGAAATCAAAAAAATACCCAGCAGTTGCCCACACCTTTGATATGAATCAATGGGATATCGAGGCTGCCTATAAAAGATGGATAAAGATGCTAGTTACTGAGTTTAGCTCTATACTGGCAGCTCAAGGCAAGGAGGGAAAGTTGAGCTTTCATTACAGGGTGACAGCTATTTTATTCTTTATGTAGGATATGGAAACTGTCATGAAGAATAGTTTCAGGAACTGGAGATTTCCTTATCCAGAGAAGAGAAATTTTGTAGGTTATATAGCAGCTCACTTTATATACTTTGAATTGTCATTGAAACATACATTGATTTTTTTTAAAAAAAGCAGGGACAAACACTCGGGACGGGTGGTTTGTTGGGAGGGTTAGGGAGAGGGAGGGGGTGCCAAGGTGCAGGTGCTGACCAGCGAGGTGGGGAAGTGTGGTGAATGCTCCATCTAATGGAATGTTAAAGCAGAGGCCAGAGGAATGCAATTTCAGGGATGCTGAAGAAAAAGTCCCATAGTGAGTGAGCTCCAGAATAGGTGACAATCCCAAGATTCAGATTCTAGATATGGGTCAGCCCTTGCTGTTATGAAAGCACAGGCAGCCATAATCTTACAATACCCAAGCATCGATAGTCTAGCCAGAATCACCCAACTAAACATTCCTGAGCTCTCCTACTTGGCCCTGATCATGATTACATGCAACTGCATTATTCCCGTGTCCAGCTGCTTCAGAGGTCCCTGGTGAGCACGTTTTCCTGGAGTTTCTTAAGTGAGGTTCTGGGACATGAATGGGTGGTGGTCTTAGGGATTATCTCACCACTGACCAGGGCTCCTCCCTGCCAATTGCCTGTCCCTCGGGGCCCTGATGGTGTTTGACAGCAACTATGATAGAAGCGGCAGCGTACAGCAGAGCAGAGGCACAGCTCCCGGTACACCCGGGCTACCCCACAGGCAGTGTGCCCAGACAGCAGCGCAGAGGCACAGCTCTCAGTACACCGGGGCTACCCCACAGGCAGTGTGCCCAGACAGCAGCGCAGAGGCACAGCTCCCGGTACACCCGGGCTACCCCACAGGCAGTGTGCCCAGACAGCAGCGCAGAGGCACAGCTCCCAGTACACCCGGGCTACCCCACAGGCAGTGTGCCCAGACAGCAGTGCAGAGGCACAGCTCCCGGTACACCGGGGCTACCCCACAGGCAGTGTGCCCAGACAGCAGCGCAGAGGCAGGTCTGCACTCGTATTTATACTCACTTTTAATTACATGCAAATCAAAGGGTGGTTTATGCAGAAATTTCTAGGATGAGAGTTGTAACTTCTGGGTCATCAGGTCGTTGCCATGGACAGGGATGGTAACTCCTGAGTTTTGCCGTGGTAATGGTAAGCTGACGTGGCACACTGGTGGGTTTGTCGTATGGAAAATGCATCCACCCTGGACTTGTTGTAGCTACTCCTCAATTTGGCCTTGTGTCTGTGCCCTGCCTCCAGAGTCCCACCTCCTACCTCAAAACTATGTAAAAACTGCCCAAGTTGATATTATAAAGGGATCAAATAGAACTTACGTATATGAAAAATATAACTGAACTAACATGCAAAATCAACTGACATTCAAGTGAAAATGTACTCATAACTTCAAAAATGCATAAAAATGAGACACGAATGGACAGATATGTGAATATATATATGTATGTGAGTATATATATGTATGTATATATACACATATCTATTTTAGACAGAGTCTTGCTCTGTGACTCAGGCTGTAGTACAGTGGAGTGATCACAGCTCACTGTAGCCTCCACCTCCTGGGTTCAAGCAATTCTCCTGCCTCAGCCTCCCAAGTAGCTAGGATTACAGGTGCCCACCACCATGCCTGGCTAATTTTGGTATTTTTAGTAGAGACGGGATTTCTCCACGTTGATCAGGCTGGTCTCAAACACCTGACTTCAGGTGATCTGCCGACCTCGGCCTCCCAAAGTGCTGGAATTACAGGTGTGAGCCACTGTGCCTGGCCTGGCTAGGTAGATGTGATAAACCAAATGCAGTACAATTTTAATGACAGAATCTAGATGGTGAATATATAGCTGTTCATTGCATGATTCTTTCAACTTTTCTGTATGCTTGAAAAGTTTTATAATAAAAATGTTATACAGAGAGAGAGATAGAGAGAAAGAGAGAGAGAAAGAGAGACAGAGAGAGAGAGACAGAGAGAGACAGAGAGAGAGAGAGAGAGAAAGAAAGGAGGAAACTCGACGTGCAAAGCAGGTATCTAGACTTCTGATACGGGAAGAAAGGTAGACCGATTCTCCCAACAGCCACCACAACAAAACACTAACAATGAAGAATAAAATATTTTAAACAACTTTTTTTTTTTGAGACAGAGTCTCACTCTGTCACCAGGCTGGAGTGCAGTGGTGCGATCTCAGCTCACTGCAACCTCTGCCTCCCGGGTTCAAGTGATTCTCTTGCTTCGGCTTCCTGAGTAGCTGGGACTACAGGCGTGTGCCACCATGCACAGCTAATTTTTTATATTTTTAGTAGAGACAGGGTTTCACCATGTTGGCCAGGATGGTCTCAATCTCTTGACCTTGTGAGCTGCCCGCCTCGGCATCCCAAAACGCTGGGATTACAGGCATGAGCCACCGCGCCTGGCCAAAGGACATATTCTTAAATGCATCAAAAAGATAGCAAAAGTATAAAATTACCACGCCAAAATCAGAATGAAGTTTGCAAGGCAGAGACATAAGTGGAAGGCTTCAGGCATTTTAGTCCCAAGCATGTGGCAAGCTGTACAAAATTCAAGTTTGGTTTTCATGGCCTCAAAGGGTTCAGGGACCCATAAAGCAGGGTCTTCAGGGGCTACAACTTCAACGTAAGATTCAAGCACGTGGAGAAACACTATTCCTACTAGTGCTCCTGGAGGACCAAGGAAAACTTTGAGGAAAGTTGCCGTGGTGCAGAGCGGATCACAGGAGGGACAGTGGAGGCGATGGAAATACCATTGTGGAGAAGCGGCAACCACAAGCTGGCCTTCACATGCTGCGTTGTTCAAATTCCTGTTATTTGGGTGGTCCATAAAACCTCAAGGTATGGCCCCGGACAGGTGCCTGACAGCGGCGAAAACAAAGGCTCTCTTTAGGAACATATTTCATCCTGGGCCTCAAAGAATTCCCACTAATAATTTTCCAAGGAAAATAAGCAGCGAACAATAAACAAACCAACAAACCACTAGTTGCACAAGGAAACCAAGCACCGAGTGACACTCATCAGGGGAAAAATCCTGGAAAGCAGAACAGACCCACAGAAACTTCACTGCACTTACCAGACACTTACCAGACAATGGAAACTATGACTTTTAAGTTTAAAGAAATAAACTTGAAATTATATGTAACAAACAAGAAAATACAGAGAATTGCCCATCATATTTCAGGAAAAACTAAAAAGAACCTTCGGATATAAGATACAATACTTGAAACACAAATCTTAATGAACAAGTCTAAAAGCAGGTTTGACCCAGTTGAAAAGATAGTGAATACAGAAATAGGTCACAGGAGATAGTCCAGAATGCTGCACAGAGAGGCGATGAGATGGAAACAGGAGTGGTACTAGAACTCCTGGAGGGACAAGGACAACTGTGAGGAAGGCTGCCGCGGTGCAGAGCGGATCACAGGAGTAGGCAGTGCTGGTGACGGTCTACACCAAGAAGCAAGAAGGCTAGAATGAGAGGAAAGAGAATGGAGCAGAGATAAGATTTAAAGAGATGAAGAGAACTGATGAAAGGCATCAAACCACAGACGTACAGCAAATTACAAGCAGAAAAGGTACGAATAAATGTCATATTTCCTTCAGAGGAAAAGTACAGCACACAAAAACAAAGAGGGAAACTTCACAGAAACCTAAAAGACAGGACCCCGCTAAATGAGTGACAGATGGGCTGACTGCTGACTTCTTTGTAGTCACAACAGGAACAGAAGAAAATGAAATGTTATATTCATTCACTGAGAGAAAATAACTGCTGATCTAGAATTCTGTACCGGCAAAGAGTCAAGAATATGGGCAATTAAAGACAGCTTCAGATAACACAAAATGGAAACATTTGCCGTCAGCAGATTCTCACTAAAGGAAATTCTGAAGGATGTACTAGGCACAAGGAAAATGATCCCAGGAGAAAATATCTGAGATGCAAGAAGCAATTAAGAACCAAGAAGGTGGCAAATAGAGGGGCAAATCTAGACTAGCATTCATTAAAGAAAACGGTAAAAACAATGACTTACGTGGTTAAAACAGAAAATTAAAATACATTGAAAGACGGTGACTGGTGACTAACTTGAGACTGTGACATGTTAAATAAGCTATTGTAAGTCTTTTTTTTTTTGGTCAGGCTAGATACGGTATACACAGAGTGAATGGACATAATCTTAGGGACAGGTGGCTTTGCTGATGGATAGCTGCCAGTCAGTCTGATTGTGCGGCCTGAGCTCTAAGTAAGCACTTACATTAATTCTGTTACTAAACAGTAACCTGATAACCAGACAGACTTTAAGGATGGGAGGTGATCTGGGGGGCTGTAAAAGTCCTGATTGAACAGGAAGTGAACTTTACTAGTTAGTGATTTTTCTTCCTCTTAAATTTGTATCTTTTGAGTTTGTGAAGTCCATTTCCTGGCTTAGGAAAACAGGTCGGGCAACCTCAGAGAAACCTACTTAATTAGCATTAGTAATGGTGGCAGGTTTGTTAAGCCAGGAAGCACTGTAATTAAAACGCTTGAACTTATTCACTGGCTCATTGTAGGAAGTGTCAGGCTCATCAATGCTCTTTGCTGCAAGAGATCTCTTTCGAGACCTACGATTTGGCATCTCTTTTGGCTTAGCAATTTATACTCTCCCAGATAACATTTTATTTGTAAGTAATTTGCATATGTTTCATTGTTAAAAAATACATGCTCACTGTAGAAATGAATATTCAGGCAAATAAAAACAAAATAAGGCAAAAACACTGACAATCTTACCTACCTAAAGACAATCGTTCTTAACCCCTCGGTGAGTATGTTTTCATACCTCTTTTATACTGTGTGGTGTCTACGTGTATGCATTTTAACCATCAAGGTGGTAGAAGAAATTGTAATAAATCTAAAAGCAGTTAAGTACTTAATGAAATAGAAGCAAAAACCAGTAGACTTGATTGGTATAGCCAAAGGCTTACTCTTGAAAAAGACCAAGAAAATACATAGATCTTTATTGGTCTTGTCAGAGGCGTTTGAACCACAGTAACTCCATCTGGAATAGGGGCTGGGTAAAATAGGCTGAGACCTACTGGGCTGCATTCCTAGGAGGTCAGGCATTCTAAGTCACAGGATGAGATAGGAGGTCCACACAAGATGCAGGTCATAAAGACCTTGTTGATAAAACAGGCCGTGATAAAGAAGCCAGCCCAAACCTCCCAAAACCAAGGGCTATGAGAGTAACCTCTGGTTGTCCTCGCTGCTCATTATATGCTAATTATAATGCACTAGCAGCTAAAAGACACTCCCACCAGTGGCAGACAGTTTGCAGAGCCATGGCAGCGTCAGGAAGTTACCCTATATAATCTAGAAAAGGGAGGAACCCTAGCTTCCCGGAATTTGTCCACTCCTTTCCCAGAAAATTCACGCATGATCCACCCCTTGTTTAGCATATAATCAAGAAGTAACAATAAAAATGGGCAACCAGTAGCCCCGGTCCTGCTCTGTCTATGGAATAGACACTCTTTTATTCCTTTACTTTCTTAATAAACTTGCTTTCAGTGTATGGACTAGCCTTGAATTCTTTGTTGCCCAAGATCCAAAACTTGCTCTTGGTGTCTAGATTGGGGCCCCTTTCTGGCAACAGTCTCGTCTACGGAAAAAAGTCACACACACACAAATGAACAGCATGTGGAATAGGAACAAGGACATGACTATTAATAGACAGATGAAGAGAGTGAAAACCTAAGAGAATACAAGATTTATAAATGTGTAAGAATGCTATTAAAATGCTTTGGGAAAAATGCTTAGTAACTGGTAGACGCATGTGAAAGTAGTCACCTACTGACAATAAGGAATCTATGCCATTTAATTTCGGCACATTTGTCACAAGATCAAGAGCCTAGGTGTAGCCCTGGGTTGGGGGGTGGGAGGGGCGTCAGGGGGTTGATGCAGAGAGAAGATTGTGCCTCTGGTGTAGGAACCAAGGACTGTGGACAGTTCAGCCACATCAGGTGGGTTGTCCGCGTGAATTAGATGGACCTTGATGTGCGCTTTAAAGCTCATGTTGTATTACACTGAAACCCTACCTTCAACACTTTAAGAAGTTCTTATTAACAAATAAATTACAGACTGAACTCCTCAATCGTTTGCAGCCATTTTTTAATTCCAAACATGTTTTTGTAAACCTGACATATTTCCCAAACAGTGCAAGTGAATTAGAAGTGACTGCTTAGACTTTAATACACGTGACGTCGTGAGGCAGTACACCCTCCCCCTGCCCACCAAAATTCCTCAATGGAAATGCACGTGGATGCCTCAGTAACGTTCTGGAAGTGCAGATAGCGTGGGTGCCTGCCATGCAATTAATCACTCGTAAAGCTTTTAAACTCACTCTGCCAATCACACCGTGCATATCAGAATTAAAAAAAAAACCCACACACAAAACCTTAACACAGTCTGAAATCTAGATCATTGTGCTATAGAGCACTGCACCATGTTGGGAAATTTGTTCATTTATCCCCCCACGTGCTGAAAATTCAGAAGACATCCTAGAAGTTTCATTTTGGCCCTACTGGCTCTGTATTCTCCCTTCAGTCGTTCTTTGTTTCAGAAAATATCCTTCACTGTATGTACTATTACTCTATATATCAAAATATCAACTAAAAATGTGCATACTAAAGCATTTCTGAAACGATGCTCGCTTTCTGCCTTTTGTCTACTAAAGGCTCCAAGTGACAATCCTTTCCAGCACCTCTAAATTTTGAGAAGTTTGAGCCAAGCACACAGTTCACCAGATGTACGTTTCACACGTAACCCAGATGAAACTGCAGGCACCCGGCCATAATGCCTTACCCCAAAATAAAAGTCACAAATAACCTTTCAAAGAGCCACCATGCATGGTTCAACAGGTAGCATACAGCACGCCGGGGGCTTGGGGATCTGCTCTACTTCCACATGGAAAACAGGATGCTCCCAGGAGTGCTGCCGGGTTTTTGTTTTAAATCTTGTTGCCTTTGGCTCAAGGGCAGCAGCTACACGGTTTGGTGAAGGAGGACTTCCTACTGGATCTTCTGCAAAGTCTGCCACAGCTCTGAGTACCCACGATGCTGACAGGTTTCCTCAAGAACTGCCTGAGGAAACGTCAGCGCGGAGTGATGCGGGATGGATGCCTGTCAGCTGCCGTCAAGCAGCGGTTCCCGCCCCTCCTGCTGGTGTCCCCTTGTTTCTACACTTTGTGGCCTCTCCTTTGTGACAGGTCTAAGGCTCACTTGGGGGATGTTCCAAACTCTCCTGAGTCCTGTGTAAACTGAGCATAAGCAAACATTTAAAAAGGGGCACTATTTTACTCAACTTTTACAAAGATCCTTTTTCATATTTAAAAAGCATTTCAGTTCTCTGAACAGTTGGTTAAAACCACATTGAATATGCAACTACAAGCTGAAGCAACTGAAATAATGTTGCCCAGGAGAGTATCTTATAGGATTCCACGAAACCACAGAAGCAGGAAGGGGAGAAAGTAGAACATACTGCAGGATGTTCACACAGATGTGGCAATCCCCCCCATCTGCTTCCCCTGAGAGCATACAGAGGGCTTCTGAACTGGGAAGGCGCTTGTGAACTGCCCAAGTTGACAGCGCGCTAACAATACGCTTGACTTCTCTATCACTGTGCAAAATGGGTAACTCCCCAGCAGAAAGAAAGAGGAGAAGCCACGTTAGAAGTGCTGAAGAATCAGCCACTGTGACCCCATGGCAGCCTGCCCCTGGGTAGGTATGACCTGCACTCACAGGGCTGGGGAGGCTACTCAGCATGATCACACCAGCAGAGGCATCATCCTTCCCCAGACGGGTTCCTGGAGAGGCTTTCAGTATCTGTTCGTGGTGATGCCAAGTCTGGTTTTCTTAACACCTGCATTTATAGTCTTAGTGACTTCCTGGGTATACAACTCCTCATGTGGGTCCACCCATGCAGAATCAAGCAGAAGCAAACAGGTCCCAGCTCTGAGACTGCCCACAGGAGTCCACCCTTCTCCAGCGGGGCTTCGCTGGCCGGCAGAACATGGGCGAGTCACCCTTCTGCACTGTCACCCACACACCTACACCCCTTGCAGGAGCCAAGTTAGTTGCTATAAGTGCATGCGGCCAAAGCTGTTGATAGTGTTGTTCGGGAATATCACCTAAGACTCCTAAATGTTTCCTTAAAGAAAACAGGGCATTATGAACAAGAGTCCGTCAAAGAGGCTGCAAATAGCGTCCCGTTAAAAAAGTCCACATTTCACATGCCACGGCATTTTGCCACCCTGAGGCAAAACGTGCCTGAAGTTTTCTCTGGGGCACCTCCAGCACCTAGTACAGCACCTGGCACACAGCAGGGGCCTCACAAACGGCTGCTAATAAGGGACTAAAGCCCATCCAAGCCTGCTTTTCCTATTGCTTTTGATAAAACTCATAAGTGAACTCTGAGAGCTGGTTTCTCGGCCTCGTCCTGCCCGCTGTAGCTACCTCTGTGCCTCCATCCCACAGTTAGGTGCAACACCCCGACTTCTAGGATCAGCTTAGTTCATGCCATTTGACCCTTGGTTTTTGGTCTATTCCCATGTTCACCAGGAAGGGAAGCATGGGGCTACCTCCCTGCAGCAGAGTCAGCTGCATCATAAGAAACCAGAAGACACTCCTGCTCCAAGCCAGCTTAGTACCCGCCCCTCACCCTTCACAATTTTGCCAAAACTTTAGATATGTTTGTACTAGCCAAGTATGTGTATTAAAACTCTGTCTTCCAGAATTGAGTTTGGTGTCTTTTCAACAATGTTCACAGACTCCCAACATGTTAGCTTCCAGTAAACAAGGTGCTATAAAAAAGATCCTTGGTCTAATATATTGTTTCATCCCCACTGGATGCCATGTGTATGCAGCTGGCGCTTTGGCAGGCTGTAATAAGCCATTAGGACTCTGTTAGACCCTGCTCTTATTAGATGCTTTTCTGTCTTATTAGATGGTTATCCATCAGTAGGAGCAGCAGCCATAGCTGCTACCAGTTACTGAGTGATCACTATGGGCCAGGTCAGTGCTGAGCATGCTACCTCCATCATCTCACTGCCCTTTCAGAAAATCACACTGCACTCAGAAGTGGGCAGCATGGTGCATCTGACAACATATCTACTGTCAAACAGAGAGCTTGGATACCGAAGGCCGTAACCCAGCACTCACTCATACGGGGACGGGGAGGGGCAGTGCTCCGCTCAGATCCCTTTGTGCCATTTCCCTGTGTCTCCCCTGGTTGGGGATGCACCTGTGGTTTTCCTTTAGAGGACTGCCCTGAGCTACTGGAGCCATTATGCCAGCAGGAACTGAGAAGAGGACGTGTACATCTCCCCTGGGCGCGGCCAGCCCCTTGCTTCAGGTTGGGACACCTCTGAGACCTAATTTCCCTCCGGAGCTCCCCTGATCAGGCTGAAGCTACAGTCCATGGAGCTCTCCCTGGAATGATACACCTTTGCCTGGCTTTCTCTCCTTCCTTGTCCTGCTTCCCCCATTCCCTTACTGGTATCTCCCAGGAATACTTCCTTAATAAGTTACTTGTACACAAATCCTTGTTTCAGGGCCAACTTCTTGGAAACCCAACCTAAGACATTTTTTAAAAAACGGTTAAATGGTCCTCTCCGGGAAGGAATCTGCAATCACTACTAGCTGGACAGCCAGGGTGGTACGGGAAGTGGAGATCTCTGAATGAGAATCCCCATGAAAAGGCAATGCCTCACAGCATTCAGACCCAATTCTTTGCTTGGGGGACAATGATTTAGTCCTTGTGGTGTGTGAACTCTGATGCATGACGTCCAGGATGAGATGTCATTCTGAGGTTTACCAGATGACCACGTGGCATTGCTCCAAGCTTTCATCCATCATCTGTTAGAAGGAGGGTGACATGTCTGCTGTATAAAGGTGATACAGAGCAGACTTCTTGCTAGGGATCAGGTTTTCCATCCAAATTCTTGTTGGGAATCTTCCAATGAAAAGTACACATGAAAAAGCACTTACAGTCCTTTAGCACATGTTAGCACACGACTCCACACCTGATTGAGGCAATCAAGATGAGAATGTCTTAGGGGCCTGCCACATCCACAGTTTAGACGCACCACCGCCAGCCTGGTGGATTCGTTACGTGAGGTTTCTTCAACTTATTTCATCTGTAAGTCTTTTTAAACAGCAAGTTCCAAAGTACAGTAAGATTTTCATCCTTTAAAATTTGTATTCATTGACATGCACTTCCAAGATTTCAGGCCAGATATCAGTGCTTGAGTGAATTATATAACTATTTAATAGAAATAATAAAACATCGATACAAATATAAAGACATAATCAGTATAAAAGGCTTATATTTATAAAAATACTTTAGGTAACAGTTTTCCCCTGAGGGTTGGCCATGCGTGTTGCATCCATAAATACTGCTCGGCTCTGCAGCTCGCTCTCCAAAGTTCGGAGTTCATCTTTAAAGGGAGTGGTGCTGGCCCCGGTCATGTGACCTGGCCGAAGTGGCTACCTCAGGCTGGCAGCTGCGTTTGTTAGGATGAAGGCGAGAACAGCATCAGTGGGGCCTCCGAAAAATCTGGAGAAGATTTTTTTCTTCCAAATATGGAAGATACAAAGATCAAGGGTGACAGGCTGGTGATCAGGTCATGTGACTGGTGTGGCAGCTCACTGGTTTTTCTGGACCCAGTCCCAACTGTCTTCATTCTCTTTCCGGTTCTTCTCAGCTTCGATAATTTCTTTGTACCTTCGGCGGAAGAAGCCCATCTGGAAGGCAGAAAGAGGAGAAGCTGAGTTAGAAGTGCTGAAGAATCGGCCACTGTGACCCCAAGACCGCTTGCCCTGGGTAGCTGTGACCTGTGCTTACAAGGCTAGGCAGGCTCAGAGGACCCCTCAGATTAAACACTGGCTAGAAAAACCCAGGGATGTGACATTTCCCAAGCTTACTTGGCTTTTGATAAACCTATTATCTTGAGAGCTCTTAGCCATCTGTGGAATAATTTCATAAATACCGCTCTCACATGAAAGGCTGCTTAAAGCATCTTCAGGTCTGCATTCTACCTTGCTGTCATTTACGTCTTTCTCTCAACCCCGTGGAATTTGTGCTGTCTGTGCACCACAGTCAGCAGCACGTTCTCACCTAGAACAGGCATTTCATCCTGACCCAGGATGGCAATTTCCTCTAGCTCAGTTATGAAAAGACCCTGCCCTCTGATGCTGCATTTGGTGTTACAACTCTTCACATACGGTAAGACAAGTTTCTAGTTGTTCTCACAGTCCTCACCACCAAACAGTGAAGCAACGTTTGTAGCTCAAAGCTTACCTTTGCTCCCATGCTTGGAGAGGCTTGGCATCTCTTGTCCTCGGCTCCCTGGCACTGGTGGGCTCTGTTTATTAGGTCAGATGTCCCTGTCTGCATCTGCCTTACACATGGCTGACCGTATCGGGTGTACAGTACCCCGGCTCCCTCTCTCCTCGGGTGGGATAACCCTGAGGTCTATGTTCTACCAGCTTCCCCGTGGAGCTTGCCCACAGAGGGAACCAGCTTGATGACACACCTTTCACTGCCTCCTTCCCTGCTCTCCAACAGCTCTTCCTGAGATCACCTTCCAAATAAACAACTTGCCCTCAAGTCCTTGCTTTAACCCCTTGGAATAGAGGAATTCAAACAGAGACACATGTTTGACCTGCTGCCGGCAGGCCCGCACACTGCAGGTTTGTGGTGCCATGGCATCATCAGCTTGCAATCCCCAAGTCGTATCTGGAAAGATTCTCTGCAGTCTGCTGCCAACAGTGCACGCATATGTAAGACAAACCCTGCACAACGCGTGAAGCAAACCCAGCTGTCACGGGCGCCTCGAATGTCTTTGTTGTCTGTGTATTTGTCCTCAGGCTTCTTCACTGTGAGCCACCCTGATGGTCAGAAGCTCCCCCAAAGAGGGGAAGGCAGGCGGAACTCAGGAACTGCCTGTTGCCACTATCTTTCTACCTCCCTAAAGGAGGCTTATTGGCTAAAGCTGAGAACTGTCAAGAGAGCCACGGGTATCTTCACCCACGTTGCCCAGGAGATCCTGAGCATGCGCTGTGAGTGGAGTCGATAAGGTGGTGCAGTTTGAATGACTGGGAAAGAACAGAAGCGTTCTCAGAACAGCTGGCAGGAGTCTTGCATTGTTAGCGTCAATCCTCAAGGCCAGTTTTGTAAACAGACATTGAGTTCCTGGTGATTTCGGTCCTGGAGGTTTCTTCCCAGCATAAGACCACATTCATCAGAATGCCACGTTCTGACACCCCGCACATAGACTTTTCTCCCCTTAAACCTCTTCCACCTTCTCCCCTCTGCAAGAGGTGTGGCAAAGGTGCTTGGCCAGAATCTTCCGGATAATTAAGAAAAAGTCATAGTTGTCATCCCCACAGCACACCCACAGAAGGCCAGGAAAACAGACCAAGCCTGCATGGAAACCTAGGAAGCTACTGCTCGAGATGTCATCCTTTCGTGATAACAACGTGGTTGGCCAAGAAAACATGACCAGACGTGGCTGGTCACATGCCGTGAGGGAGAATGGAATCACAAATCTGTGGCTGGCCATGACAGGAAAATAAGATTCTCTAGCATATACCTTTGGCTGCTGATGTTGTAATGTGTCAGTAATACCAGGTCACTCAGGCGTAATTCCAGAGAAGTCACATTTGCCTCCCGTGGCACTACCAAGCAGAACTTAACAGTCTTCCCCTTATCATCCCCTGCATTTGTCTCAGGACTCCCTGAAGGCAGGCTTTGTGCTTTCAATCCCCAGCACTCAGTGTCTCACCTGTCCCTGGTACCAGTGATAAACTGCAAAGATGCCCACACACCCTCATCCCTGGTGTGTCCCCACCCTTTACCATGTGACTCTCCAGCTCCTCCCATGAATATTTTCCCAGCCTTGAATCTCTGCTCAACTGGCTTTGACAACAGGATGAGAGGGAGGAGACGCTGTGCCTGTTACACACTTAGTCCGCAAGGGACCTTGTACACTTCCAATTACTTTCTCAGAACCCTGCCCGTTGCCATACAAATGCCTGTGTCTAGTCTGCTAAGAGACTACTTTTTTTTGAAGCCCTCCCGCACTAGCCAACTCCCAGCTGCCTGCAGATGCACATGTAAGTCTCACTAAGATTGAAGACCTGCCCTGTTGAGCTCAGTCCAAATTGCCAACCCACAGAACTGTGACCCGCACAGATGGATATCACTTTTAAGCCACTGAATACTGGGGTGGTTTGTCATATAGCATAAGTTAACTGAGACAGACTCGATTTTTTTTTCTGACTTGATGACATTATCAGTTGACAGGGCTCTAGATTAAAGAGCACCAGTCAGTGTGTCTTGTTGAACTGGACTTTTCACCTTTTTCTTTTTTTTTGAGACAGAATCTCACTCTGTCGCCCAGGCTGGAGTGCAATGCTGCGATCTGGGCTCACTGCAACTTCTGCCTCCTGGGTTCAAGTGATTCTCCTCCCTCAGCCTCCCAAGTAGCTGGGACTGCAGGCACATGCCACCACCCTGCCCAGCTAATTTTTGTATCTTTAGTAGAGACAGAGTTTCATCTTGTTGGCCAGGCTGGTCTCGAACTCTTGATATTAAGTGATGCTCCTGCTTGGCCTCCCGAAGTGCTGGGATTACAGTTATGAGCCACCGTGCCCAGCCCGAACCAGACTCTTCTTGTTCATCTCTAAGAACGAAAGCTGGCTCACTTTCTCATCACTGTGCTAGTGTAAGGATTTGATAGAGTGTGTGAATAATCTGGAAAGGATTGTTTACAATCCTGAACTCACTTTTACATGTGGCCTTCATGCGCTCAAGTTTTTATGTATGTCATAAAAACTTTTTTTTTTTTTTTTGAGACGGAGTTTTGCTCTTGTTACCCAGGCTGGAGTGCAATGGCGCGATCTCGGCTCACCGCAACCTCCGCCTCCTGGGTTCAGGCAATTCTCCTGCCTCAGCCTCCTGAGTAGCTGGGATTACAGGTACGCACTACCATGCCCAGCTAATTTTTTGTATTTTTAGTAGAGACGGGGTTTCACTGTGTTGACCAGGATGGTCTCGATCTCTTGACCTCGTGATCCACCCGCCTCGGCCTCCCAAAGTGCTGGGATTACAGGCGTGAGCCACCGCGCCCGGCCTAAAAACTTTTTATGCTACCAACAAGGTGAAGGCACTGTCATCTCTTGCAGGCACCCAGACGCAAGCTCATTTCTCTCAGTGCAGTGGTGTCAGCGTTAGGCCTGAAAATCACCCCCTGCCCACCACTGGCTGAAGCGGCCTTGCAAACTCTATACCCCACCCTAACACTGCAGGGTGTCCCGTCCTGTTCCCAACACAACCCACGTGTAATCTCTTAGATGGGAAGCTGGAGCTACCACGATGTGTGTCTTCCTTTTTTTAGAGTCTGAAGACTATTTCTGAAGACATAAAGCACTCTCACGGCTAGGGAGGTGTGGGCAGAGTAGTGCAGGTGCTACACTGCATTTAAGGGGCTGAAGGACACCACTCACTTCACTGATGTATAAGTTTATTATAACTGTTTCCAACAGATGGCAGTAGAGTGTCTTGTTCACATAAAATCAGAGTTTTCGCATTTTTCCGACAGATGGAAGTAAAGGGTCTTGAGGAAGGCGTGCTATTGACTATTACAGTTTGCACAAGGTGCCCTGTAGTCTAGCGGTGGCTCTGTCAAGCTGGTTGTTTCTTATACGATGAAACTCATTTTATTTCAAAAAGAGAATGTCACCCTTGTGCTTTTGCACAAGAACCTAGTTTTGGCTTTTGAGACAGTTCCCACTGACAGAGAGCACTGGTCCTACCCCAAGAGCTGCCACCTTAGGCTTGTCTGGCGCCACAGGGTCTATTCAGAAGGGATGCATGGAAGCGATCCCAGAGTCCTCATCACTACCCAAGCTCCAGCTGCTACCCTCTGGGCCACAGGGAAGGTCATTTTTCCTTCCTTCCCTCCTCCCTTCCTCCCTCCCTCCCTCCTTCCTTTCCTTTTTTTTTTTTTTTTTTTTTTTTGAGACAGAGTCTCCCTCTGTCACCCAGGCTGGAGTGCAGTGGCACAATCTAGGCTCACTGCAATCTCCTCCTCCTGAGTTCAAGTGATTCTCCCTGTCTCAGCCTCCTAAGTAGCTGGGACTACAGGTGCACACCACCACGCTGGGTTAATTCTTGTATTTTAGTAGAGACAGGGTTTCACCATGTTGGCCAGGCTAGTCTTGAACTCTGGCCTCCCAAAGTGCTAGGATTACAGGTGTGAGCCACTGTGCCTGCCTAGGAAGGTCATTTTCTGGCTCTGAGTCATAGTGTCTTTGTCTCTGCCTAAGAGCTCAATGGCATTCTCAGACCCTTCCAGCCCTGAAACATCATGACGGCTTTTCTCCCGTTTTCCCCAAGGTGAATTCAGGACTCTAGACTATGGGCCAAATAGCTGGGAACTCAGGACCCACTAAGGGGAAACAAGGCACAGTCTTTGTCCCATCTCAATTTTTCTCAAAGATTTTTGAGAAATTTTTTAAAAATTCAATTTTAAATTTTTAAAACTTTGGTACTTTTTGAAAGAAACAAAACAGAATTTAATAACATTTAAAATGATCATGAGGTCTTTGAATTCACAAAACAAATGCAGTTATGTTCACTTATTTAACTTTAAATTTTTTTTTTTTTTAATAGAGACGGGGTTTCACCATGTTGGTCAGGCTGATCTTGAACTCCTGACCTCGTGATCTGCCCACCTCGGTCTCCCAAAGTGCTGGGATCACAAATGTGAGTCACCACACCCGGCCCACTTATTTAACTTTTATAGTCTTTTGAATTGTGGTATTTTAAGGTCAATTTTGCTGATGAGGAAAGTAGTCAAGCCTTGATGAAGCTGCACACGTAGCTCTCGATCAGATGTCTTGTAAGTGTCAGAATTAGGGAGTTAGTAAGTCTAGGATTCTTAACTCATGTAATATATCAACTATCTGATAATCTCTTTAAGAATGGAAAAACTATCAGTTCTCCAGAAACTCAAAATAAGCAACCCATGAGAACAAGTCACCGAAAGTAATTTGCAAGAACCAGAAACCATGTTGTCTTCTAAATCCTCTAAAGGCACAATATTATTCCCAGCACCTCTCAATACATGTAAGTCAATCAATAAAGAACAGATCTTCCCAGCTAACATTTTCTAATAGAATGTCAATTAGGAATGAGGAAGTGAAAAACTAAACTTAGCAAGGTTTTTGTCATCCCCTTCAGTAAAGATAATGACTTAAACTAAAGATAATGGCTAACAATAAAATATAAAAACTAAAGACTAAAGATAAAGATAACACTGAAGATAGTGACTCTGAATTTGAGGCTCTAACAAGTACAAATGATCTCCAAATTACCATATCTTGACTTAACAAGTTTTTGACTTTATGACTTATTAAATGCATTTCTGACTTACAATATTGTAAGTTAAGGAGCACCTGTAGTTCCCTTGCCTAAGAGACACATGGTCTAAATCTGTAATTTTTCATACACATCCAGGAAACCCACGAGCCCCTTCAGCCCACTGCAGTACGTCATAGCCAGTCCTACCTACTCCATTACTGCCGGGATCTAAAGTCTCCCCATACTCGGGAAATTAGCACACCCCAAGGTTAAGTAGGCCTCCTTCAGACATACACACCCGCTCATGTGAGCACACATGGGTGCCTTGGGAAAAGCTTTGAGAAGCACTGGGCAAATCTCTGTTTTTGTTGCCAACTGAGCCCACCCTGAGGGTGCTGGGAAATCATTAATCATGGGCTAAGCTGGATGCTCAGCAGCCCCACACTCATTTCCAAGCCGATGGAGTCAATGTTTTTCTGCATTTTTTCTGGAACCTTCCAGCGCTTGCTTCACCATTTGAGGGGCAAGGGGCTCTGTTAACTGTTCCATCTGTGGCAGAAGAAACATAGAAACCCTAGAGGAGGGAACTCAAGCCAAGCTTTGCCTGGCTGGAGGCCGAAAGAACGGTGTGCTTTCTGGGTTTTGTGTCTGCTAGTCCTGCAGCTCCAAAGAGCAGCTCCCTGAACCCTCGTAACAGATACATACAATTTTCTGATATAATCACGTATCCAAAAGCTGCCAGAAAACTCCTAGGGAAACAAGAGATTGCCCCTGAACAGCCCTATTCAGATGGCTGTTGCATGAGGCACGAGGCCTGACCAAGTTCTGGGGTGTCCAGCCGGCAGCAGCCTCTTCCTCCCCAGGCCCCTGCAGGGTGAGAGGGACCAGCTGGACAACGCCATGGCGTCGGTCTCTAGGGGGATCCTGCCCACTCCCCGGCATTTTGGTTGCTTCCTAGACAGTGATTCTGAGGACCTGGGACAAATTCCTTTTTTGGACTAACTCAAGACTCATGTTTGTAGTTCTCTTCAGTTGCTTGACTATTTACATAACACGTCTCTGTCTTGAGATGTGAGCAGGGCAACATCAGCCCAATATTTACTCCCAGACATAAACAAGCCCCACTGCACGTCGCCGGCACATGGCTCTAACTGAGGCAGTGTGAAGGGTGTGTGTGCAACACATGGGCATGTGTCTGTGCATTTTCTTTTTCTTTGGAAGAGAAGCAAGGATGCCCTCCCAGCCCAGTTTGAAGGGAAGGTGATAACCCAGCGACCTCTGGAGGGGCTGCCAAACCTTACACATTCTCTGAGCCATTTCACAGACTTGTTTTTTTTAAGTGTTTTTGCCTTAGGTCAGAAGTAATGCTCTGAAATAAAAATCATGAGCCCAAAACCAGTCCTAAAGCAGCAGGCTCTTGGAGCAGCCCCAGCGGACAGAGGGCTCGAGGCAGCCCGTGTTGGAGGGGTGGCAAACACATTCTTCAGCCTGCCTCCTCTCCACTTGCAAGTAGGTCCTGGGCCTCCTGGGAAGAGACGGCCACAGGGCTGGCAAAACAGTCTCATTTCCTTTTGCTCCAAGCCATCTCGGTTTGCAAAAGGGTCAGATGGGAGAGAGAAGGTCCTTGGCTGACAGCAGTGAGGGAGGATGTGGGGCTCTCTCCTTCACTGAGGGGTGGCCTGTATGTTTTGGCAAACTGCAAACAAACAAGGACAGAGCTGCGGAGGGGAGGAGGGAGTGAGGGAGGCAGAGAGGAACACAGGGAGGAAGAGCTTGGAGCCCTGAGTGAGGGAAGGTGGGTATCTTTCTTCGAAAGGAGAAACACCCCATCATCTTCATTCTTTCCGTAGGACCCAGGCTGGCTTAATGAGCTGAAGGTGTTTCTTAAAGGTGCAAGTCACACAGAAAGTCATGATCTCTCCTGCACCTCTGAACAATTAAACTTTCTCCTCCTAAACAGGCTTTTATGATTGTCTTGGAGAGGTGCCAGGCCCAGGCATCTTCCAACCCAGTCAGGAGCTGAAGGAAAGGAGAGGGGACTCATTTGGACTTTTCCCCCTTTAAAAGCGCCTCATATTTCAAAGTTTTCTTCCTCAGTGGTTTGGCTGGCTACTGTAATCCTCGCACATAAAGTTTAAATTATGGCTCCCAGTGTCTGCTGACATCTCGGCTTTGGGAAAGCTGATTAGGATCCATTTCAGAATCTGAAGAAGGGTCTGGTTAGCTTGGGGCCCTCATTGTGGATTTTGTGTCGGAGCCAGGGCCTGCTGCCGCCAAGCCTGACAAGATGCCTGAGATGCCAGTGGATGGGCTTTCTGGAAGGCCCCCGGGAAGCTGCGCGGGGTCAGAGGCAGATGAGGGGCTGGGCTGGCTGAACGCATCCTCAGGGAGCCTGGAGCTCAGCTCTGGAAAAGGCACTTGCTGACCCTGCGGGTCTGCACGCTTTATGTTTGCAAGATGGCCAGCACCTTCATTAGACAGAGAGTGTGGTGCTTTCTGTGTTAGCTAAACAGTAGCACCACAGTGCATGTGTAGGCAGGGCCTGGGGCTGGTGGCACAGGGCAAGTCCTGCTCACCCTTCAGGGCTTTGCTGAAGCTGATTTTCCTAAAGGTATTCAAGACGAGGTGAGGGCTCTGTTGTTGCTGAGGTCAGGCACGGTGGCTCATGCCTGTAATCCCAGTACTTTGGGAAGCCAAGGCAGGTGCATTACTTGAGGCCAGGAGTTCAAGACCAGCCTGGCCAGCATGGTGAAACTCCGTCTCTACTAAAAATACAAAACTCAGCCTGGCATGGTGGCGCACACCTATAATCTCAGCTACACTGGAGGCTGAGGCAGGAGAATTGCTTGAACCTGGGAGGCGGAGGTTGCAGTGAGCTGGGATTGCACCACTGCCCTCCAGTCAGTTTGGTGACAGAGTAAGACTCTGTCTCAAAAAAAAAGAGAAAAGAAAAGAAAAAGGCTAGGTGAGGGCTGCTGTTTATCTATCTTTGTCCCTTTGCCCAGGGCCTGCCACCTCGTAGGGACCCACTACTCTCTGCCTAATGAAGGTGCTGGCCATCTTGCAAGCATAGAGAGTGCAGACCCGCAGGCCTGTGTGGTGCTGTGAGTGCTGTGCATGGCCAGCTGCTCTGCTCAGCTTTGAGTGCCACGTCACAATTCACCTTTATGCAACACTTTTGGGAACAATCGCTTTGGGCTCGGGAGCTCAAGGCAGCAGCAAGTGACCATTGGTGGCAATGCCCAGAGCTACTCTAGAAGGACATTCAAGAGCCATGGTTCTGTAAAGGGAAGAGGACTTAACACCGTCCCTGCCAACCGCTGTCTTCAAAGGCCCTCAGTGAAGTGAGCAGCCGGTCAGCAGTGGCAGCTGGGTACCACTCAGCGGCTTTCCCCTTGACAGGAATGGAGGGAATATGGCAATTACATAGGGAATGTGGCAGTAAGCTGGAAACATTAAGACCTCCCATATCAGTCAAATATGAGGCTGGAGTTTAGGCCATCAGTCAACAGGTCCTTGGGTAACTGCACCATACTGCCAGTGTGATACCAAATCACCATCACTACACATAATGCATCTTTCTTAGGTTGTAGACATGGGAATCAGAGTTGACAAGAGGTCTGTAGCTGAAGTTCTAGAAATACATAGGTCTTTACAATAATCCTACATTTCATTTGCCCTTTTAACCTCTTATAAAGTCATCACATAATTAGCCTTTTAAGGCAAAAATTTTTTTTCCCCTAAAGAAGTCCCCTCCACCAAGCCCCTTATTACAATGCTGCCTGAACAGACTACACACGCTGACATAAATGCTGCACCAGGATTTACTATTTGCCTCCTCTTCCCCAAAGGAGTTCAACTGTGATTTTATCTATGACACTATGAGAGAGAGATGAGGTTTCATCTACTTTAAAACAGAACTTCGAGTTAGGCGAATTTTTCTTTGTAACAGTGACTTTAAAAGAAAAGTTATGGTGGCTCACACCTGTAATCCCAGCACTTTGGGAGGCCAAGGCAGGTAGATCACTTGAGGCCTGGAGTTCGAGACCAGCCTGGCCAACATGGTGAAACCCCATCTCTACAAAAAATACAAAACTTAGCCGGGTGTGGTGGCGTGCACCTGTAATATCAGCTACTTGGGAGACTGAGGCAGAATTGCTTGAACACAAGAGGTGGAGGTTGCAGTGAGTCGAGATCACGCTATTTCACTCCAGCCTGGGTGACAGAGTGAGACTCTGTTTCAAAAAAAAAAAAAAAAAAGAGGAAAAGAAAAGATAAAGGTGAAAGCTTTCACCAACAGAGTAAATGATGCTATCCTGCTGTGGGCTAGCATTTAAAAGAACTGGCAGCTGTCACTGTGCTCTCTTGCAGCCTAAGCCACCACAGAAAAAGTTAGACCATCTGCTGGAAGGACCACATGGAGAGGCCCTGAGTCAACATGGAGAGGGAGAAGGACTTGACTGAATCCAGCCTTCCAGCTGCCCCTACCAAGGTGCCAGGTATGTAAGTGAAGCTGTCTTAGACTCTGAAGACCAGCTCAGCCACCAGGCAAATGCCACTAAGTGACCTCACTCAATGTTGTGTGGAGCGGAAGAATCACCCAACCAAACCCTTCCTGGATTCCTGACCCAGAAATTTGTCCGATGTAATGGTTGTTTTAAGCCACTCAATTTGGGGGCAGTTATGCAGCATAGCTAGCTGGTGTGATAGAACAGCCTGCAGTTCAGGCAGCAGCACTAACAACCATGAAATCCTGCAGCAGTGAACTCCTTTGGGGTGTCTGCCTAATTGTTCCCTTTTCTGAGAGTCTCTTCCCCAGCATCCCCTAAACCACCCTCCTGAATCCTTCTCTCACCCCAGCCTCTGGGGAGACATGTGGCCACGCTGGGCCAGGTGGATTCTCTCCCTGCCAACTCCCTTCCTCCCTTCCACAGTTGATAGGAGTGGGCATTTGACTCAAGCTGGGCCATGCAGATCCTGTCTCCCAGACATGTGGGACCAGGGATCAGAGGTGGCTGGTCATTCTGCATCTGTGGCTTGCAGTCAGTCCTTGAGATGCAAGTTTGGAGGGGCTGGAGGCAACCATCTTCCTACGGTGTGTAGGGAAACATAGAGAAAGCTGGTCTGCGGTGGAAGCAGCGCGATGCGGCTGTGTAGTCAAGCCGAGATAAGGGGCTTCCTTCTGTTGACCTTCCCTCTGCTAGGTGGGCATGACCGGGAATGAGGCAAGCCCAGCCTTGTCTCCCAGCCTCCCGTAGGCACCATTCACTCAGAAAGCCCAACACCAAGCTCCTCTCTTTCCAGACTATTTCAAATCCTGTCTTCCCCACCCTGATTAAGGGCAACCGTCCTTTGTCTGAACTAATCACAAGGAGAGACAGCTACTCTTTCTTTCTCCTTCACCTCGCAAGTCCCACTGGTCAGCAAACCCTGCCTGTCCTACCATGACCCATGGCAGTGGTCCGGCTCTTGCCCTCACTGTCCCCAGATCTCTCTCTCTTTTTTAGAGACATGGTCTTGTTCTACCACCTGGTGTAGTGGTGTGATCACAGATCACAGTAACCTCAAATTCTTAGGCTCAAGCAATTCTCCAGGCTTGGCCTCCCAGAGCAGTGAGATTACAGGCATGAGCCACTGTCTCTCTCTTGACACAGATCTGGCCTCGCCACCGCTCTGCTCACAGACCTCCCATGCTCCCCCTTTGTCCTGGTCAGTGGTGGCCTTCACAACTATAGCAGATGGTCTTGCTGGAGGTCAGTGACGGCCCTCCTGTGACAAACTTTACAAGCCACTCCCCACAAACCCTGCTTATTTTCCCGCCTCTTCCTTCCGTCTAGATGGAAACTTAATTTGCCCTTCCCTGCCTGGAAAACTCAAACCACACTCAAGGTCAGACTGGAATGACACCTCATTTATGAAACGCCTTCTGGTGTCTGTGTTAAGCGCAGTGCTAAACATTTTCTCTGCATAATCTCTACATACCAAACTGCAGGTGATGTCTCCTTTTTACAGAGGAAGAAACTGAGGGTCACAGAGGGTAAGCAACCCTCCTAAGGCCACATGTCAGGCAGGTGTGGGAGCCAGGATTGCTGCCCACAGCTGTCAGCCTACAAAGCCGTTCTCATCTACCACACTTCTCTGTGACCTTCAATACTGCCTCCTCCTTGGGGGCAAGGGAGGGGGACTCATGGCACCATCCCCTCAGTTTCCAGAGCGTTACTGCACAGCACTCACCACCCTCCACGGTGCATGCAGGTCTACTGCCAGGTGGGGAGGCGGGCAGGGGCAGGGAAGGGCACAGTTATTGCTGCACCCCAGTGCCTAGTCCAGTGTCTGGGGCAAAGCAAGTGTCTGAGAAATGGGAGCTGAAATGAGATGCTGCTCTGGGTTGACCCGCAAAGCTGTGCTCACCCAGGTGGCCTCATTCAACAGCCTCCTCAAAGCTTTCCTGCCACCTGTTAGTTATGGCAAGCCTTGGTCTGAGTACACGGTGTGTCCCTGGAGGCTGTGACTGCCCTCTCCCTCCCAGTCTGTGGCAGCGGGTGGAGTCTGCCTTCTTAGGTCCTGGCTCTTTGGACCCCCCACAGCTGGGTGACCCCAGGGTTCTGCCTACCCATGACAGCATCTCCTGCAACCACGCTTTCTTTAAACAAACACAGCAAAAGCAAGACAAAGCTGGTGGCAGGCTGGAGGAGGCAGCGGGGTGTGCAGAGAAGATGGGATACCCCTGAGGGGCAGAGCCAGGTGGGACGGCCAGAAGGAGGGCACGCAGGCACAAGGGGAAGCAGGGCACGGCCACAACGCTCCCCGCTCCATCCTGTCTGGTCCCACTCACCTCGCCATAAAGGACACAGCTCCTCTCATTTTAAGAATCCACATAGAGGCAGAAGGAAGTCACACACACACACACACTCTCACGCGCGCGCACACACATACACCCACATACACTCATGTACCAAAGCCCTCAACTCAGCCAGAAGCCTCGTCCTTTCAGATCCCAAACACTTAGCAGGCTTTGTTCTCCACCCACAGACCAGAGGCCGTCTCAGCAGGAAGGAGTTGGAGTTGGAGAAAAGGGAGAATTAAGAATCTATCTGGGAATGCGGATTAAATAAACAACAAATTGGCGGATTTTTTTAAAAAAGGTAATGTCCACTATTGGCAAACAGACATCTCTGATACACTGCTTGTGGGACGGCGAATTGGTATGACTTATCTAGAGGGCAATTTGCAATAGTAATAAAACACTTAGGCCAGGGGTGGTGGCTCACGCCTGTAATCCCAGCACTTTAGGAGGCTGAGGTGGGTGGATCACCTGAAGTCAGGAATTCAAGACCAGCCTGGTCATCATGGTGAAACCCCGTCTCTACTAAAAATACCAAAAAAAAAAAAATTAGCCAGCCATGGTGACAGGTGCCTGTAATCCCAGCCACTCGGGAAGCTGAGGCAGGAGAATCACTTGAACCCAGGAGGGGGAGGTTGCAGTGAGCTGAGATCGCGCCATTGCACTTCAGTCTGGGCGACAAGAGCGAAACTCCGTCTCAAAATAAATAAATTAATTAAATTAAATAAATAATAGGCTTAAAATATGCATTCTTTTGACGGTAATTCTGTTTCTAGGCTTTCATCCTAACGACATGATGAAAGATTTGTGCAAATACTTGGCTCCAAGGATATTTAACGTGGCACTGTTAAAAGAAGTGTGAAACCGGGAGCAACCTCAATTCCAGCATCGGGGGACTTGATGAATAGACTGCAGACACTCAACAGCCTAAGAAGTGCTGGACACGTGCTTCGAACACACGGAAAGACGTTCCCAGTACCGTCTTCTGGGAAAAATAGGTGTACGTTTTTTCCAGATAAATAAATCAAATCCAGGCCAGGTGCACTGGCTCATGCCTGTAATCCCAGCACTTTGGGAGGCTGAGGTAGAGGCCAGGAGTTCAGGACCAGTATGAGAAACATAGTGAAACCCCACATTTACAAAAAATTTAAAAAGTGAGCTGGATGTTGTACATGCCTGTAGTCCCAGCTACTTGGGAGGTGAAGGCAGGAAAATGGTTTGAGCCCAGGAGTTAGAGGCTGCAGTGAGCTATGATCGTGCCACTGCCCTCCAGACTGGGTGACCGAACGAGACCCCATACTTTAAAAAAAGGGAACCCACTGCTTTTAAATTTAGAGGCACTTCACCTGAAAATATATTGAGTATATTACTGCACAATTTAACTAATACACTATTCAAAAATAAGTCAATGCTACGAGAATGCCTGGTCTCTATCTATATATGCAGAAAAAAAGGTCAAAGAGCGACCATGCTACGCTCACCACGGTTATTTCTGGGAAGTGAACTCCTGGTGTTCTGCAACTTTTTTTGGTAATTGGTATGTTATCATGTTTGGTCAATAAATACATACTATTTTGTAATCCCAAAGAAATTATTTGAAAATATCCATCTCTAATACTCTAAGAGGCTGTTTCCACCCACATCTGAAACTTGGAATTCTAGAGAAGTATGGACTTTGGTGTCAGGAGGTCGCAGTTATGGTCCCTGGTGCAATTTTTGAGCTGGGGACACAGTGGAGACAAGGGAGAGACAGATGTTCTCGGTCAAAGCCTCTGACACCGTCACTGATGGACAGAGAGGATCTGAAGGAAAAGGACTCCGGGTCTCTAAGGGAGAGTGTGGCAAAAACACCATCCTTGACACGGGGATGAGGACACCTTTACTCCTTGAGAGAGTGATGCTTGAGGCAGGACAGGTCTACGCCCTGGGCCACCTCCAAATGAACCACCATGAGGTCTGGAGAAGTTATGATGGAGCTACTCTGGACTGTAGCCCATCTCAGTTACTCAAGTTTTCTGGGCAGAAATCTTCCTCATATGGCATAGAAGAAAAGAAGGAAGAATTGCTCTATAGTTCCCCTCTGATCTTTCTTCAAGCAAATGGTAAATCACCCTCTCTTGGGAGTTGCTCCTCAGGCTTCTGTTATGGAGTTAGGTTCTCACCATCCTACGGTAGGACTCTAAGGAAAGGTAGGAGAAGAGAGAACGGAGACTTTGGCTCTCTCTCTGAAGTGGTCCAAATCCTCCGTTGTTTATGGCCTCAAGGGGAGCCAGGATTGCACTCCCTGCCTGAAGGGTCACTGTCCTTCACTGTAGCCGTGCCATGAAGGAAGCTCTAACAGGATACTTCTCCTTCCCTGGAGAAGTGGGAGAGCTGGGTATCCATGGGTGGAGACTCCAGGGGGACCTGCAACTGCCAGACTCACCTTCCAGAGCAGCACGGCCAGCAGCAGGAAGATGAGGATTCCCACCAACAAGCTGATGGCGATGATCCACCCCACGACGTAGCCACGGGGCTCCAGATTGTGCAGGGCCTCGAAGACCACCTAGGAGACAATGCAACAGTGAAAACGTTTCCTTTTTTTGTTTGTTTTTTTTTTTTTTGAGACAGTCTTGCTCTGTCGCCCAGGTTGAACTGCAATGGTGCAATCTCGGCTCACTGTAACCTATGCTTTCCGGGTTCAAGCGATTCTCCTGTCTCAGCCTCCCAAAGTGCTAGGATTACAGGCATGAGTCACTACTCCCAGCTCTTTTTACCTTTTTTTTTTTTTTTTTGAGACAGAGTCTTGCTTTGACACCAGGCTGGAGTGCAGTGGTGTGATCTCGGCCCACTGCAACCTCTACCTCCCAGTTCAAGTGATTCTTCCGCCTCAGCCTCCCACATAGCTGGGACTACAGGCGCACGCCACCACACCCAGCTAATTTTTTGTATTTTTTAGTAAAGACGGGGTTTCACCATGTTGGTCAGGATGGTCTCGATCTCTTGACCTCGTGATCTGCCCGCCTTGGCCTCCCAAAGTGCTGGGATTACAGGCACAAGCCACCGTGCCTGGCCTCTTTTTACTTCTTAAAAATTACTTATTGAAGCTGAATATACATAAAGTATCCTAAGTGTACAGCTCGCTGAATTTTCACATACCAAATGCTAAATGCATGTGTGTAACTAGCAACCTAGATCAAGAAACGGAAGGTGACCAGCTCTCTAGAAGCTCCCTTCCCCCTTCCTTCCAGTCCCCACCCCCACCAAGGATGTCTAACAGCTTAGATTAGCATCATCTGCTTTTTTTGGTCCTCAATACAAATGGAATGACACCGTATGAACTACTGTACCTGGTTTCTTTTTTTTTTTTTTTTTGACGGAGTCTTGCTCTGTTGCCCAGGTTGGAGTGCAGTGGCGCAATCTCAACTCACTGCAAACTCTGCCTCCTGGGTCCAAGCATTTGTCTTGTCTCAGCCTCCCGAGTAGCTGGGATTACAGGCGTGTCCCACCACACTCAGCTGATTTTTGTATTTTTAGTAGAGATGGGGTTTCACCGTGTTGGCCAGGCTGATCTTGAACTCCTGACCTCAGGTGATCCACCCGCCTTGGCCCCCCAAAGTGCTGGGATTAGAGGCGTGTACCTGGTTTCTTTCTCTCACTGTTATGTTTGGGAAATTGCACCAGGCTGTGGCATGTCCAGTGTCACTGCTGTATAGTATTCCCCTGTGTGGACACACCACTACTTATTCATGCTATCACCTGGGCATGAATTGATATTGCTATTGATGGGCATGGAGGTTGTTTCCAGCTTGGGGCTATTAAAAAGAGCAATTTTCAGACAACAGGCAATCCTCAGGGAAGAACATTGACAGGTGGGAGGTGGTGGGACAGAAGTGGGCCCTGAAGTCTGTCATCCTAAGTCCATTATTTTCTATCTAGTTCAAATGAGCAGTTCTCATCTTTAAAGGCAGTCAGATTCATGTCTTTGGGTTTTGCTGTGGACCAAATTGCCTCTTGCATTTGGAATCTCTCATGGTGTCTTGTACAGATGAACTGTGAGGAACTGTTAGGAAAGATGGAGAGGGAGGAGTGCTGGCTTTCATCCCGGTCCTGGTGCCACCGTAGACAACCACGATACCACTTTCTCATCTTCTGTGAAATGGGGGTCTGATAGGGAAAATGTGGCAGTTCTGTGAAAGCACCTGGGTGTGAGAAAAGTATGCTAAACCTTACTGCTGACTACGAATCAGACTGAGACACTAAGCTCAGTGGGGTTAGCTGCAAAGCCCAGCCCCCTGCGCCAACCCAGACGGCTTCTTAGGGACACTGAGATCTGTATACCAGCAAAGCCATGTTGGAGGTCTGGTTTTGTGGACACAGAGGTTAAAGTAGCAGCTACAGTTTAGTCTGGCAAGTTCCACAAGAATGCCCTGTCACTTCCCTGGAATGTGGGCTTTATCTCGTCTTATTTGAGGCGTGCTGCTCATCCCCTTGGAGGCGTGCTCCGTGCTCTGGCAGAGCCTCAGCCTGTTTTCTCACAACGCAGCTCCCATAAACTCATCTGAGTGATGATCTGAGCATTCTGAAGCTCTAACAAGTCATATCTTAGATTAAAAAACAAAACCCCAAGGAAGGAACAGCAGCCTGGAGGACACGGAGAGTCAAGAAGCACCGATGATCAGGTCCCGTCTCCACCACCAGTGAGCTGGTTAAGCGCTACACCTTTCTAAACGTCTTTTCTCTCCATCCTCTTCTTTCCATCCCAGGTACTTCCTGGCTCACATCTCGCCTTCTCTCACTAGCACTATTGCAGGAAGCTTGGAGAGGCCTCCCTGCTGTTAAGAGTTGGCTTCCTAAAGCACAGGTCTCACCATGTCACTTCTCGGTTTACAGGGTCCATGGCTTTGCTTTAGGCTGAGCATCTAAAACAGGACACCAGGCCCTTCACATTCTTGTCTCCTTCCTACCTTTCCAGCTGCCTCCAGGACACATATTTACGTTGTAGCCAGTTAGCGGCCTCTCGCCTGTGAGACTGGCGGTCCCAGCCTCTCTGCAGGCTGCTCCTGGAATGCCCTTCCATCCTTGTCCATCTGACAAGCTCATTACTGCTCATCTAAAAACGCTCATACTTGATCAGCCTGGCCAACATGGTGAAACCCCGTCTCTACTAAAAATACAAAAATCAGCCAGGCGTGATGGCGTACATCTGTAGTCCCAGCTACTTGGGAGGCTGAGACAGGAGAACCACTTGAACCCAGGAGGCAGAGGCTGCAGTTAGCCAAGATGGCGCCACTGCACTCCAGCCTGGGTGACAGAGCAAGACTGTCTCAAAAAAATAAAATAAAATAAAAATAAAAACGTTCATACCCTTTGATCCATTCATTCTCTACCTGAAAACTTACTCAAAGGAAATAAATATAAAATACAGAAAAAGTTTGATGCTCAAAAATGTTCACTGCAGAATTATTTATATTGGTGCTGAATTAGCAATATTCTAAGTGTCTAACGTGAGGGCAGTAGATAAGTAAACTATGGTCAATCACAAAATAGAATATCATAGAACTATCAAAAATGATGACAGTAAAGCTGGCTGTCAAAGCATAATTTTCAAAAAGTTAAAAACATAATTCTTATATAAATATACAGTGAATATATGTCAAAGATTAATTTATTATTGAGGAAGTCAGCAGGGTGGTAAAGCTAGCTTTAAAAAGACCAGAAAAAAGGCCGGGCGCGGTGGCTCAAGCCTGTAATCCCAGCACTTTGGGAGGCCGAGGCGGGTGGATCATGAGGTCAAGAGATCGAGACCATCCTGGTCAACATGGTGAAACCCCGTCTCTACTAATACAAAAACTTAGCTGGGCATGGTGGCGTGTACCCGTAATCCCAGCTACTCAGGAGGCTGAGGCAGGAGAATTACCTGAACCCAGGAGGCGGAGGTTGCAGTGAGCCGAGATTGCGCCATTGCACTCCAGCCTGGGTAACAAGAGTGAAACTCCGTCTCACAAAAAAAAAAAAAAAAAAAGACCAGAAAAAAATGTGTAGTCATAGGAAAAATAATTACTGAAATCAGATTACTAAATCAAATACAAACCTGGCTAATACCCTACAAGGTGATAAACTCTAACCTTTGGGATTATATTTTCAGTCAAACAGAAATCATTTTTATCTTTATTGGCAAGAGTCATTGATAACTTATTAGTCTTCCATAAGTTAATATGTAACTTCACAGAATTTGGGCCCTGGAGGGTTAGGCAGGCCTGCAGATCGGTGCTTCTCAAATTTTATTGTGTGTAAGAATCACATGAGGAACTCTGTTAAAAGACAGATTCTGAATTAGAGTCTAGAGTGGGGCCTGGGAGCCTAGACTGCAAATAATCTGGTCCATGGACCACACTTTGAGTAGAAAGGGGCAAGGGCAAGCTCCAGTCTGACACTGAAAGGATATGTAATCATCCTTTTGCCTGATTTCCAAATTATAGATACTTTTGAAAACAAGTAATAATGTGGGGAAAATGATAAGTTTATTATGCTAAGTTAAAAAACCAGAAGATGCTGGCTCATGCTTATAATCCCAGCACTTTGGGGGGCCAAGGTGGGAGGGTGGCTTGAGTCTAGGAGTTCAAGACCAGTCCGGGTAACACAGCAAGACCTTGTCTTTACAAAACACAGAAATTAGCTGGGCATGGTGGCATGCACCTGTCATTCCAGCTACTTGGGAAGCTGAGGCTGGAGGATCATATGAACACAGGATATCAAGGCTGCAGTGAGCCGTGACTGTGCCACTGCACTCCAGCCTGGGTGACAAAGCAAGATCCTGTCTAAATAAAATAAAATACAAACAAGTTAAAAAATAAAATAAAATAAAATAGTCTGGGTGAGGTGGCTCATGCCTGTGATCCCACTGCTTTGGGAGGATGAGGCAGGTGGATCACTTGAGGCCAGGAGTTCAGGCCAGCCTGACCAACATGGCGAAACCCCATCTCACACAAAAATTAGCTGGGTGTGGTGGTGCACGCTTGTAATCCCAATGTTTTGGGAGGCTGAGGCAGAGAATCACTTGAATCTAGGAGGTAAAGGCTGCAGTGAGCCGAGATTGCGCCACTGCACTCCAGCCTGAGCGACAGAGCAAGACTCTGTCTCAAAAAAATAAAAAAATAAAAAATCAGAAGATTATCTTATAGATTTCAGCTTTGCAGAAATATAGTAGGAACTCTTTAAATAAGTGTGTTTTAATATTAGATTATTTCTTTTCTACTTTTTACTGTTTTTTTTAACTGAGCATTTTAAAGGCAAGTAAAACCAATTTTTTTTGAAGGAGAGACTCTGCTCCAATATGTCCTTTCCCAAGAAGCCTGCCTTACTTCCCTGTCTTCAGCAGAATTAATCATTCTCTGAGATCTTGGAAACATAGTAATTTTCAACCTACTGTAGCATCCCAATGTATAAAAGCTACTCGGGTGGGCAGCTGGAATCCAGCCTACTCAGCCCCCATTTGTTTTTATTTTTTGGAGACAGGGTCTCACTCTGTTCTTAGACTGGAGTGAAGCGGCACAATCTTGGCTTACTATAGACTGAACCTTCTGGGCTCAAGTGATTCTCCCACCTCAGCCTCTCAAGTAGCTGGGACTACAGGCACACACACCATACCCAACTAATAATAATAATAATAATTATTATTATTATTGTAGAGACATGATTTTGCCAGGTTGTCCAGGCTGGTCTCGAACTTCTGGGCTGAAGTTATCTGCCTGCCTCAGCCTCCCAATTTTTTGGGATTACATGTGTGAGCCACTGCACCTTGCCCAGCCTCTCTTTCTAAGCCCTGTTTCTTCCTACCCTGGCCTCAGCAGCCCCTGAACCAACTCAAGGGAACCCATGGCTCCAACAAAACGGAGTTTTAAAACCACAGCTGTGTACTTCACAGTTGCAGTTCTAGGTCCTTCTCATTCTCTAAGGTAATGATGAATCTTCCTGTCTATGGACTCCAGTAAACTGAACTCGTATACAATAAGGACGTGAATGTGTGCATTCCTGTCACCTGAACCAAGGCAGTGATTCATTATATGATTCATGAATATACAAATGAATACATTCAACATCCTTTCTGCTAAAAAATCAGATGAATTATGAGCATGACTCAGTCTGCAACAAAAAAGATGGTGGGATTTGAAGCTGGAGTCTCTGAATGTGATTTTCTTTCTCCTTCAAAAATACATTTGCAAATGTTAAACCTTTTGGGGGAGTCCTGGCCATCCATCCATCCATCTGCCCATCCACCCACCTGTCCAACTGTCAATCAATCTGTCCATCCACTCTGTCCATCTGCCCGTCTGTCTGTTCGTCCATCCATCCATCCATCCATCCATCCAACAAACATATCTGTAATGTCTCCTATGTGCTAGACATTGTGGAAATTCATTGATGAATAAAACAGGTAGTCTTTGCACTCACAGAACTTCCAGCTTCCAGAGACTACCAGCCAATTAGGCAAATAAATGCAAAATGGGAACTGTGGGAAGTGCTACAAGGAGAGGCTCATGAGGATAAAAGATCCTCATGATAGAGGCATAGGAGTGAACAGAGTTCCCTGAGGAGCCACTTGAACTGAAGGTGAAAGGATGAGCAGAAATGAACCCTTTGGCATGAGTGAACTTGGCAAGGGCAAGACACTGCCATCAGCCAGTGGACTGGAGCAAACAGAATGAACAAGCAGCCACAGGAAGATGTTCACGATGTGCCAGAGAGGCAGGAGACGGAGGCCGCAGTAAGATCTCCATGCTTTACCATAAGAGGAATGGGAGGCCACTGGGGAGTTTGGAGCAGGGGAGTGATGTGATTTGCATTTTGCAAAGTACGCTGCAAAATGAATCTAGATTGGAAGACATAACTGCACGTGGGAGTACAAGGAAAAAACAGCCCCAGTGAGAGGGCTGCAGGGGAAACGGTTTCACCAGGCTAGATCCATGCTTTCAATAAGAAAGGAAGTGGCGTGAAAGGAGAAAATTGACTGAGGAGGAGGGGAAGTCTGCTGGTTTTGAGGAAGTGGCTGTGAGGGTGGTAGCAGGCTGAGCTGGGGAAGGCAGGCGCTCTAGCCAGTGAGGGATGGCTGATGGCCTGGTGTGGACCCTGGCTGGAGGGCTCATGCACTGGACGCTGAGCAGCAAAACAGATGAAAATGAGGAGCATGAGGATCTGCCTCAAGGGGGCCTTTGAGGACGGCAAAGAGGCCTTTGATGCAGGTCCAGACACTGGCACCCTGCCTACTCCTGTAGAGTTTAATGCACCTGAGGTTGGCAAGCTGGTGTCAGGGAGTGGCCAGAAGCCAGCTTCCAGTCTGAGGCAGTGGGTGAACCCAAACCACACTATTTGATTTACTTCTGTGTTTCTGGAAAAACTTTTGTGTTCTAACCAATGCAAATACGCCTAATGTAACAGCTGGCAAAGCCCATGTCTCCACAAGGCCTGGGAATATGGCCACGATGGAGGTACATCTCGCCCAGGCCTCTGCTGGATGGATGGCTTCCAGTGGCAGGGGGACAGCTCAGTACCACCCAAGAGGAGGTTCGACTCCACACCTAGGCCAGCAGAAGGTCGATGACAAGGGCAAGACGCTCTCTGCAGTCAACTCACACACTTGTCCCAACAGAAGGAAGGGATTTACATACAATAAGAAGTGGAAAGAGAAGAACATTTGGGATAGTGACATGACATTTCCACCTGCTTCTGATTCCATCTAACAGCCAGTGGAGGTGTGGGGCAGGGAGGAGGAAGACAGGGCGGTGGAGGCTGGAAGAAATGTTTTCAGCAGAACCATGCCTCAGATGCCTGTCAGAACTCAGCCTCAGAAAGCAAGCCAGTTCAGGGGCACAGGGAGATTTATGGAGATGACATAAATGAACAGAAAACAAACTGTGCATTTGGCAAGACTGGCACTGTAAGTCTGTGCTGTGATGAACGAGATGTCAAACGGGCCCAGTGCCTGCCAGGTGTCACATTTCTGAAATTTCCTGCTCTGTTAGAATTTGCAGAGGAATGAGCTGGGCTCTGCTAATTCCTGTTATTGGTAATGGATCACATTTGTAGAGTACCTACTATGTGCTGAGAGGTGTTCTATCTACTACTCCCCATAATCCTTACATAGCTCCTTAGAGAGAGAGGAAATGGAGCTTATTTACCTCAAGTGATAGAGTGTCCCGAGGAGCCTTTACTTCCTTGTCTGAACATCTGTGCGTCTGGTTAAGGACCAGGACACAATGGAAGAGCTCCAAAGCCAACTGACCACCAAGTAAGTCTGCACATGATGTGCTTCTGAGGCCATCAGAGCCAAGGGTCACTCCTAAGACAGAGGGTCAGCTGTCTACCACCCAGGACTGCGATTCCTCCCACCTGCTCTGTGTGTGGGCTCTGGGCTACAGGACAGCACAGGCCGGGGGGCAAAGGGTCAAGGGAGACTCAGGGCTCGCCAACAGGCAGAAGTGCAGGCAGACCTGGCTCTTCCACTGGCCAGCTGCGGGACGTCCGGCAGGCTCATTCACTCCCAGAGCCTCCATTTCCTCAATTGAAAATGGAAGTCGTAGTGTGTAGTTCACAGGGGTGATGCCACAGTGACAGGAGGTAATCATAGCACACGCCCAGCACCTCACAGGAAGCGAGCAGATTCAAGCACACCTCACATGAGGTCATTCATCTTCATGGGACATGGGTGCGCATGCTGAGCGAAGCACCTGAGCTTGGAGTGGATAACATTTCTGTCTGTGGCCAAGACTCGGTTCTCTGCCCAGATCCCCTTGGGTCCCCTCTCTTGCTTCGGCCTGCCCAGGTTTGGCATGCCTTCACTTCTAGAGGCCTGCCTCACTTTTAGAGGGTAAAGTGCCTTGGGGTTCCTACCTCTGAGGCAGCCTCAACCAATGACTGGCAGGTCCAGGAGCTTCGGCAGGACCAACTCCGAGGTGTTATTTATGCTCCAGAGTTCACACAGGATCAGGGTGAGGCTAAGATGGTCCCTGAAATCTCACCCATGCTTCCCTTCTCCTCTTTCCTATCCTGTCCCATTTCTTTCCGGGTCCCACTGGGAACACCTCCCTAAATAAACTCCTTACATGATGCCCTCATCTCAGGGTCTGCCTCTTGAGAATCCAGCCCGAGACGCCATCCGACTTCATCTTGAATGCCTGATCTTCTTTGTACACGTCGGAAATTCCTTACAGACACTTTGGGCACATACGCACACAGTGCTGCAGGGGTGTGTGTGTTTGTGCGTGTATGCATGTGTGTGTGTGCGTGTATGCACGTGTGTGTGTGCATGGCTTAAGGGTAAAAATTTTATTTTGTTCATACTTACTGGGGCTATAACTAGCGTCTAGTGAAAGCCTCTGATGGACTGGGCAACCTCTGAAAATACCACTTTTCACAGCGGTGGCTTCTTTAGAGCCCAGGGGTCCAGTGAGGGGCTATGGAAGCCATCAAGGGAAAATGGTGACTTGGAAGCTACCAAGAGTGAGTTCCAGGAACCTCACCCCTGAGTCAACCAAAGCATATTTCAATGTAGAAATGGGTTCGGTTGCCTAAAAATAATCATGATGATGATGATGATGATGATGATGGTGATCATGATGACTGGAAACTTGGATTTAGAGTAAACTGACCAGGACTTGAGGATTTGGGGAGAAGGTGGCTCATTTTTCATGTGGTTCATCTTCTCCTTGGCCATCTCTTTATGCAATGACAGCCACTATTAACGGAGTGACCCTGTGGATGTGCCATGCAAGGGGCTTTGCTTCGAGATGACACTGGACCCCTCCTAGCCCCACAGGGTAAGCACTCCTTACGTGTGACTGGCCAGTCACTGCACCTTCACTGACACAGACCTACTGGCCACTTGCTCTACCTCCTCCGGCACCCTGACCTCTTGCCGGGTGACGGTCACAGCCTTCTAACCAGCTCCTTATTTCCACCCTTGCCCCTACAATCCCCCGTGCACACAGCGGCCTATGATTTTTAAAGAACATACATTGGATCATGCCATTCCCCGCTCCAAACAGAAGCTTTCAATGGGTTTCCTTTGTAACCGCCCAGTGGTGTTACCTGGTGTGGACTCTGCCTGTGTCCACCACAGTTCTCTTCACTGCTCACCGGCTTCCTGCTACCTGGTCACACCTCAGCCTTGAAGAGGCCAAGCCGTTTGGGGCTCCATACAGCTCTCTTCCCCAACTGGGACACTCTTCCTCATGCTTACTAAGCGAATTCCTTCTCACCCACCAGTCTCAGCTTCCTTGGAGAAACACTCCTCGGCCCCCAATCTAAAGCAGGCTACTACTCCCTAGGGGCCAAGCTCAACTGGAAAGAGAATCTTAGTTTGCGTCCTTGCTGACGGCCGCCCTGGGAGGGTGGGGATCATGTCTCCTTTGTGCCCCAGCGGTCCCCAGTGCCTAGCACAGTGCCTGGCTCTTAGCAAGCCCTCAATAAGTGCTCATCAAGCAAGTACTTGGGGTTACTACCTCTGGAGCAGCGCCAACCAATGACCGGCAGGTACAGGAGTGTGAGAGCCCTGCCCCCCATCATTTTTTAATGATGACCATTAGAAAATATGCCTCGTGTGTTTGGTAAACTATACCGAAAGTTTTCTCAATTCTTGATGGTCAGAGCTTAGTTCTCTCCCATGTGGGGAGATGGGTGAGAAGAAAGAACTGCCCACCACCCATTGTGGACAGCACAGGATGAGGGTGGTGATGACCCTTCAACAACCCTCCTCTTCATCCTACATCTCAGCATAATGTGAGGTTCAAGGGGGAAAGGCTCTATCGTCATACGGAACATGACTGTAACTGTAATTGGTCACATAAACAATAAATAATGAGTCACAGTCTATTTCCTGACAGTAAAAGTGGGAAACTTTGCCTCTAGAAGGAGTACACCAAAGGAATGGTAAGTGGCAGGTTTTGGAGTAACCTTGTTTGCCATGTTGAAAGATGCCTCTCTGGTTGAGATTCCAGGCTTGCATCTTTGGTGGGGCAGTGCTGGGAGTGCCGTGAAGTCACGTGTGGGCAGGACTGCAAGGTGCTGTGCCTCCCTGAGCAGCAGCTGTGCACCTGCCCTTCTTCTAGGAGCTCCACGCTGGTATCGTTGAACCTTCTCAGCAACTCTAGAAGTAGAAAGGGTTCTGCCTGACTCCAGAGCGCAAGGCGGAGAAGCCAGGGACAGCTGTGTCCAGTGTCCAGGTCACCATGCCAGACTTCCTGTGCCTGGACCTAGCCTGTAGCCCGCAGGTTTCTGGATCTCTCTGATTTTTGGTCTGGTTCTCCAGCCTTCCAGCGCAATTCTGAGCAGGACCACTGGATAGCCTTTGAGTCCATTCTGATTCTGCTGAAGCGAGACAGCTAATCTTTCTGGCTGGCACTGAAGACCTTAGTCTGGTGCACGCTCCACATGGCCGCAGCTTACCGACTCATCTGTGCACTTATGTGTTTATCATGTATTCTGCTATTTGAAAATATCAAGAAAATAGCAAGAACCCGTGTACATGTCTCACACAGACAGACGGGAGTTTGAGGGGACGTCTTGCAGTAACAGAGCTGATTCCATCAAGTCTTGATTTGCCTTGGGGGAGTTTCTGGCCTCAGGAGTTGGCAGCTCTCCTTAAAAGAGGGGGACCTTTCGTCTTCTGTGGGCCTCAGTAACCGATTCAGGGGTCAGGGAAAGCACCTTCAGCCCTCAGCATCATCTGATACCTTTTTAGGCTGCATGAAGAGAGGTGAACCTCTTCAGAGCCTATTCTGAAGGCCTTCCTGGAGATAAATTCCTTTTCTTTCCTCGGCCAGCTTTCCAGGGCATGATTAGCTACGTTTATCCTGTTCTTCGTCTTTATGGTTTCTGTGGGCCTCAAACAACACGTCCTGACTTTTCCTTCTCACCCCCTACTCACTCCCTGGAAGGTAAGTGGAGCTGGGTTGAATATGAAATTCCACATGTAATGGGCACCTCACAAGCAGCACTTTGATTGTGCAGTCACACAGGCCTCCCCTGGCACTCTCAGGTTTGGGTCTGTACAGAGCCAGGTCTGGCTGATGTGCAGGCCCTAGACTCCCTGAAAAGAGTCATTAGTGAACCAGGCAAAGCCTCAAGAATCTATGACATATTTCTAGTTATTCGCCCAAATGCTCTGTAAAGCATAACTTGTACCATGGCATAAAAATAAAAGATATAAAGAATCATAGGACATGTGCGCATGCTCCGGGCACCCTGGAGGTTTCCTGCGCCTGTGTTCCCACGTGCGGCACGAACCTGAGGACATCATGTTATGAGGAGATGGGGGCTGTGATGACTTGTGGGGTCAGGAATTTCAACCTAGAGAATCGGGCGGGAACGGGAAATCAGTAAGATGAAGCCCTCTCCCGCTCCCAGGCACCTCTCTACCTCCAGCCTCCTGCGAGAGCAGATTAGTCTCTATCCAGAAATTAAGGGAGAGCTTGCTCGTAAAGGTAACAAGCTGCTGTCATTTCTAAAAGATGTGGATGCTGATTCCAAAGATCCTGTGTCTTCCGCACAGGTAAAAGCTGCTGAAACATGTCAAGAGCCAAAGGAATTCACATTGCCGAAAGGTCGTCACTTCAATGGGATAAATATTAAGAGCATTCCCAAAGGCAACATTTTCATTATAGAAGCATTGACATTTCTCAATAATCAAAAACTTTATCCAGAAACACAGACTGCTGAGAAAATAGCGCAAGAATACCATTTAGAACAGAAGGATCTGAATTGCCTTCTTAAATATTTTGTTACTTTTAAAGTCAAAAATCTTCCCTCCTGGACAAGAAAGCAAGACAGTAAAAATGAAAAAAATCCCAACAATTTCCTATGTGTACTCCTCATCCCTCATCCTGTGTATTTTCTCATTTTTTGCGCATTAAATTATGTTAATTATATTAAGTGTTTAATGCTAATTGTGAGAGCATACTCTTAATATTTATTGAGCTCCCTGACTTTTCAGGATTGCCACAGAATGTATTTTGTTTTCCTTTAATTTGGTTTAGGTATATTTCATGTGTACATGTCAGCATGACTCATCAGCACGTCTGGACCTTTATTATAAGTAAGAGTTAATTTGTTATTTTAGCCACATCATACCAACTTTTAAATTGGTCATATGACCCTTTGGGATATGTCCTGAATCCCTCTTTTAAGTTTTACTTTCTAAGTTTGGTGTTTATTTCATTCTTCATACGTGATAGTGAAAGTAAAAGCTTTCCTGGCTCTGAAGACTGACGTTTTCTTGTCAGGGAAAGAGACTTGATGGCAAGGTGGACTAACGGTGTTCCCCACAGGAGAAAATAACAAGTCAACAGAATCTAATTACAATTCTTACTCCAGGGAATAAGACGTATTGAGGATTTATTTTATTTTGAATTGTTTTTTAAGTATGGAATAATTGTCTTTACTGTTATAAAAAGTAATTCGTGGTATTTACAAAATGTTGGGAATTTCTGCTTTAACAAACAGTTAAGTCCCACCGCTTTCAGAGAGGCAGGAAGCTGTAGAAACTTTTGAAAAAGTAACATTTCTCTGGATTTAATATGGAAATAGAAAAATTTTAAGAGTAATTAAATTAAAAAATCATGGTAAATGATATTCGGTGATTATATATACTTTCGGATGTTAACGCTCGTTGGGACAAGAGAGGAAACATAATAAGTAGAAGCAGAGAACAGGATCACTGGAAGGGATCTGAGACATCGCCGCTTCATCCATTTTAGCAAACTTATTAGCACGGCAGGTACCGGTACTAGGATCTTGAGTGAGAGTGTGTGGGTTTAGCTCTGCCTAATACATTACTACTTGTGAGATCTCTGGGAGACTGTGTCCTCTTTGAGACTGAATTTCTTCCATAAAATGAGCATGATGCTACCTTACCTAAATTTAAGGGTTATCATGAAGATAAATGAAATAGTAAAGGACTGCAAAGGACCAAGCAAATAGGAATTACATTTTGCAGTGGAGAAACAAGCGCCTGGGGAGAATGTAAGACCTAAGGTTCTGTAGTTTACGACCTACTCAGGCCCAGAAGTTAGTTTTTCAAATCCCAGTAGTATGTTTTTTCTGTTGTGCCAAAAAGTAGCACACCTCAGAGAAGGGAAAAGGTGTGAACTGTGGGTATACTGGGGTTATCAGTGTGCTTCTGAGGGAAGATATGCACCACTACTTTCCAGAGATGTCCCTGGAAATGATATAGAAGATGCTGAAGAATTCAACATGATGATGGAATGAAGCATTTGTAATGATGCTGAGAACAGAAAAATGGACTAGTGAAAATGTGTAAGCATGGCTTTGAATATAGATTTGTTATATGAACAAACTAGCTAGTTTATTTTTAGTGCAATAAAATAATTGTTTTAAGAAAACATAAAATAACTACTTAATATAAAATGCATTTTAAAACTCCTGTAGGCTGGGCGCAGTGGCTCATGCCTGTAATCCCAGCAATTTGGGAGGCCAAGGAGGGCAGATCACGAGGTCAGGAGTTCAAGACCAGCCTGACCAACATGGTGAAACCCCATCTCTACTAAAAATACAAAAATTATCCGGATGTGGTGGCGCATGACTGTAATCCCAGCTACTCAGGAGGCTGAGGCAGGAGAATCACTTGAACCCGGGGAGCAGAGGTTGCAGTGAGCTGAGATCATGCCATTGCACTCCAGGCTGGGTAACAGAGCGAGACTCTGTCTCAAAAAATAATATAAAATAAAATAAAATCTCCTGTTAAAAAAAAAAAGAATCACAGGAAAATTGTTTGATTTCTCAATCATAAATTTACCACCGTGCTCATGTCATGTGGTTAAAACTCTGATTGTTCCCTCCACGCCCACACCTTGCTTGATACCAAATGCAAGCACATTTCCTGTTCCTTCCAAGGCTGTAACAATTTGGTGCCTAATCTAAAATCCTCTGAAATTTTGCCTGACTTAAATTTGGTGGCAAGCCTCTATAGAAATTCCCCTTCAGACTGATGGTTGACAGAGGGCCAGGCATTCAGAAGAATCACGCAGGAAAGAACGTGTTTGTTCTAAAAAGGCAAACCTTCCTACTCAGAAAAGACTTCTTTTTTTTGTCTGCCAAGAAACTTGAGAACAACAGATTGTAGAACTTCATCGTGGCTCATGGACAGAAAAGGCAAAGTCATGGGAAGGAGGGGGAAGGGGCGCTGTGGGAGTCCTGTGTGTGTTAATTTTTTTCTTGGGAATGCTAAAAAAAACTCAGCCTCTTCCAAAAAACTCTTGATAATGAAAATATCACCATAGTTCTCAAAATGGACCAGTAATTAATGGAAGTGGTATTCTTGGGAGAACAGATGACTCAGAATCCAACAACAAGATGTTAAGCAATGTTTTCCTGGATCCCACAGCTTAGTCCTATAACGGAAGGCAAGATGCCCAGTGATTTTTTTAATTTTCATCTACACAAGGGATTCCACATGTAGAAAACCTGTTATTTCCATTAGCTTCTACCTGTTAACACTCTGGTTTACCAGAACATTCTAAACCTCTCATGGTGGGCATGTATTTCATTCTATAAAACTTTTTGACCAGAACTATGACAATGAGCAGGGAACCACTTTTCTCTTTCACTTCACAGGTGGAGGTCTGATTAGCAGGTAAATGGCCAGAAGCCAAGGAAGAAAAGGGAAATGCCAGCTCCAAAGATTTGACCTGCCAGAAAAACTGACCCTAAGTAGTAAATGACCCAGCATCACTCCATTTGGTTTCTATTATTAAAATTAGTGCCTGGCCTGAGCCTGACAGGTGGAGGCTGCAGTGAGCCCTGATTGCACCACCGCACTCCAGCCTGGGTGACAAAGTAAGACCCTGTCTCCAACAAACAAACAGACAGACAGACAAAAATAGTGCTTGGACAACTTCTCTTGTGGGTAGAGTGTAACAGTCTGCATGGAACACTTGTTCCCTTTACTGGGTAGGGAATGCCCAACCTCTCACTCATTCAGGAATTCATATTCACTCCAGACTCACTGATGTTCTCATCTCTTACTCACCAAAAGCAGGGGCAGGATTGAAGTTTTATTGAGGTCCTTAAGCATTATTATTATTATTATTATTATTATTATTATTATTATTTGAGATGGAGTCTCGCTCTGTTGCCCAGGCTGGGGTGCAGTGGCACCATCTCGACTCACTGCAACTTCTGCCTCCCGGGTTCAAGCGATTCTCCTGCCTCAGCTTCCTCAGTAGCAGGGATTATAGGAGCCTGCCAACACGCCTGGCTAATTTTTGTATTTTTTAGTAGAGACAGGATTTTGCCGCAATGGCCAGGCTGGTCTTGAACTCCTGACCTCAGGTGATCTGCCCGCCTTGGCCCAGCATTTATTTTCTATATGAACCCTTCCCAACCAGGGTCTTGTAAGAGTGGTCTTTGGTTTGATCCCCATTCTGACATTTCGACATGTGATGTCTCTACTGTTATCACAGAGTAAGTCAACAATCATTTCTAAGTACATAAGCATTACGAATCTAACACTTTGTAAATGTGTCACAGCAACACTGACTCTTCTAAGAGAGGGTGAGTCTCCCTTGAGAGAAGGTAACTTCCACAGAAGGGACGCAGAAAGGTGCATCGTTGCACAGCTCACTGGCAAAAGCAGTGTGTCGGCTGCTGTTTCCTCCTCTACTGCCCTGGGATCTGAGTGTGGGCGTCAAACACAGAATGGACCCCCACCAAGCCCCCTGCTCCTGCAGGAACAACAATCAAAGGCAGTAAAAGTCCAAGGCCACAGCTTCCCTTCCAGCCTCTCCCACGCCTCCACATCTAAGCCTCGTGGTTTGCCACATCCTCCCGTGCCTCCGAGGCCCGGGTGCTAACTGCGCTTTATGGGGAGAAGGGGTAAGGTGGTAAAAAGGGAGTGAAAGAGAAGTTCCTAGGTCTTGGCAATTTGGATGTGATCTCTTTAAGTCATTCAAACAACTTGTTTTAAAAACACCCAGTGTTGGCCTGTAATCCCAGTGTTTTGGGAGACTTCAAGAAGGATTGCTTGAAGCCAGGAGTTGGAGACCGACCAGCCTGGGCAATATCGTGGGGCCCTATCTTGACAAAAAATAAAATAAAAATTAGCCATGGAAGCGTGCCTGTAGTCCTAGCTAGTCAGGAGGCTAGGGTGAGAGGATCCCTTGAGGCCCGGCATTCAAGGCTGCAGGGAGCTATGACTGCACCACCGCACTCCGGCCTGGGTGACATAGTGAGACCCTGTCTCTTAAAAACCAAACCCAACCCAAAACACAGTAATTTACCCATGGAGTAACATGATGGATAAGGCAGATGCTATCTGCCTTAGGAAAGGTCTAAGAAAGCTATAAACAGTCCTGGCTCCACAGTGGAAATCCAAGCCCTGTTGAGGGAGGGTACTTCCAGACCACTTTCCCTTCGGACAATCACAGCGGGAAACGTTCACGTAACGATGACATCCTAAAGGACGATGCTATCACAACAACACGCCACAGAAGTTCCCAGGGGGGCTGGGAGCCAAGGCAGGCACAGCCTTGGGTCTGCCACAAACCCAACATCTTGGCTCTGAGACTGTCTTGACCCTCAAATTCCAGCTCCAGGTTTCCAAGTCACCCAGCTTCCCTTGCCCTCTGAGGAGCGCTGTCCTGGGGTGGCTGACTCACCATCATCTCTTCTGGGTTCCCGTGAGCTATTTCCACCACCCTTAGGGCAGGATCCACCTTCACCTTGGCGCGGGACATGAACTGGATGACAGACGAACTGTCCTGTGGGAGAAACAACGCAACTTACTCTAAGAGTTTTCTGTGATAATGGCTGGGCCTTGAGAGGGACTGGGCAGAACTGAAATTCTACGATTCCATGCAGCCCAGACAAAGATTTTATCATTGAACCAGATACCGCTCCATCCCAGGCATCCACACAAATATAGACTTCCAGGGTCTCTCTTGAGAATTCTTTGCAGATCATGGTGGATGCTGGGAAATGATGGCGTTTGCCAGTAATCAACACATGCAAGCTGTGTGCTGTGGTTTCCAAGCAGTAAGAGCCAGCTATTTGGATATTGATATTGACATGTTCACAAAGAGTTGAGGATAAATAAAGCTATTTAACTGTGTACAGCAAATCTAGGCCTGGCATTCCACAGAAGGCATCTGATCTACATTTCATAAGCATCTTCCAGTCCTGACCACAAGCCTCAAACCCTTCACATGAGTTGCTTTTAACTCTTTCTTTGCTCTTAAATGAAGCTGTTTTGGAGTAAAAACCATTTAACACTGAAAAAGGGTACCTGGTGGGGAGATGGGGAAGGGGAAATATCTGGCTTATAAATGAAGCTTAAGGAGAAAGGGGCAGGGGTATAGGGGAGCATATCTAAGACTCAGGAATCACCCCCCAGCCAGACGCAGGCAGAAGCCTTGCTGCAGGCTCAGATTCAAAGCTGATCCAGATAACCGGAAAACGGCACCAGAGCAGGGATGGAGACTGAATTAGGAAGAAGACAGGCGCTGACAAAACCGTGGCCTGGGGAGGAGCCAGAACCTCAAGCCAGTGGTGCGGGTTGATCGTGGAGCAGAAGGGCAGCCTGGCTTCCGTCATGGAAACAGACGGCAGAGAACCAGTGCACTCAACGTTCTACCTGTGGGGCAGGGCAGGAAGGGCTCCACAGGCAAGGTGTCATGTGGCGTCCCCACCCACACCTCCTCAGCTTGCCTGTCACGCAAGGAGCTCACACTCAGACGCCAGCTTCGGCTAAACCCTCGAAGAAACGGGAAGGTAGAGGACTCCATGGGAAACGGTTCCAAGGGCACCCTTTGCTCGTCTCTGCCAAAGAAACCACAAGGCCTTCTGGGGCACCCGGGATCCGCGGTCTGTACGTGGGACTTGGGAGTTATGCACCCATTACTGTTCTTTTCTTAAAACGCATTTTAAATGCTTTTGGGAAGCCTCTCATTCAAAAGAGTTCCTCCAGTTAACTCACTTTAAGCAGGAAATAAGTCTGTATACAAATAATCTTTACCACTTTAACAGTTTCATAAAGGTGGAGATTTATGTATCAGGATATGCTGTATTTTCAATCTTGAATAATAATGATCGTCTTGGGCTAGGCACAATGGCTAAGACCTGTAATCCCAGCACTTTGAGAGGCTGAGGTGGGAGGATCCCTTGAGGCTAGGAGGTCAAGACCAGCCTCGGTAACATCCTACCTCTGCAAAACGTTAAAAAAAAAATCACCCGGCATGGTAGCATGTGCCTGCGGTCCTAGCTGAGGACCACTCAAGGCAGGATCACTTGAGCCCAGGAGTTTGAGGCTGCAGCGAGCTATGACTGCTCCACTGTACTTCCGTCTGGGTGACAGAGCGAGACCCTGTCTCTAAAAATATTTATACAAAAAATTAAATAAAAATAACCTTGGATATTACTAACGATAATAATTATGGTAACTGCCAATGTTATAGGCCGAGCAGACGAGGAGTCTGGCACAGGATGGGCCCCACGGTGGTGGATCAGTGAAGAAAGCCTTACGAACTGGAAGAACACTTCCAAAGAAACCCGATTCCTACAGTGATTTTAAAAGTCAGATCCTACATTTCAAATGAAAACTTGTTAAGGTCAAAACAGTAAAACCTCAAATTCCCTTGTCTGGGGCCAGATCTTGAGGTCAAAAGGAAAATAAACATGACTGTAGGCCCAGGCAAACCACAAGCCTGGCGCCGCTCCACATCCTTCGGGAGGCCCGGAGCCATGCGGGCTCGACTCCCCAGGGGAGGCTGTAGCTGGCTTCAGGGCGACAGAAGCTTCGGGAGCAGCTGGGGCTCCATCTGGCTTCCAGGTCAGCTTGGTTCTAAGTTTTTCTCTGCACCTGGAAGTGCTGCTGGTTTCTGCTGAAAGGGCACGTGGACAATGAGCCTGAAAGTCTTCATGTGACACCCCACCGCTTTCAGCTCTCTTGCCTGGGGCTCCACTGGCCTGGATGGCCCATGGGGACAATAGTCACTGGGACATGTTCCTTGGGCAAAGGGTCACCACTGGCTACCGGGATAGCAATGCAGAAGAACCAGGCTGCAGAGTGTGCATGACTAAGTGCAAATAACTGAAGTGTAGGCAGCAGCCATCTGGGTTGAGGATGAAGGAGACATCAGAGTGGCTTTCAGCCACAAGGGCTTTGTGGACAGTGGCAAGCGTGGCACAGGCAATGAAGCATACAGACAGGACAGGTAAGTGTGCAGGGGCAAAGTCCTCCAGCCTGACCGGGGACACATGTCAGGAAGGTACTTCCTGAAACGCGGGGCTTCCAGGCTCCCTTCTGGAATCAGAGGATGGCCAGTGGTGCTCTAAGTCGTGCCTGGTCCTCCTCTAACACTGTGCTTTATAAAGGGAGAGGCATGAAGAGAGAACAAAGCACTGGCTGTGAGTCCAACTTGCCCCAAACCAGTTTCCTTCCAGAGCAAACCAAAGAGACCAGAACTGTGCACGGCTCTCTTTGGGTGTGCGAGGGCTGTAACAGCTACAGATTGAAATGGAAAAAACATCCCCGATGTCAGCATGTTACCGCTGTGTCCATTTAAAAATAGCTACAGAATGACTTTTCTAAGGCTATTCATTCACACGCGGATAGGTTTGTACAGATTAACACATTTAGTCCTTCTAAAGAAAAGCAACTGGAATCTCTGTGGCGAACATGCATCCTTCGTTTTACCTTCACATGCAATTAGTTTTACAGCATCTTGTTGGAAGTGGCCTCTCAGCAGCTCTCATCTTAAAATAAATCATAGTAAATTTGTACGATTCTTCGGGAGCCACTGAGGCACCCTGGCTGAGGTGCTTTTTAATGAACCGCTTGTGATAAACTCATAATAGCAAAGTGACCTGACAGTCAAAAGTTGGACTAAAACCAAGTGTCATTTAAACTAGGACTCAAGGGCCAACTCTGGGCCTCTGCTGGTTTTTATAAAGTTTTACTGGATCACAGCCATGCCCATTCATTTGAGTGTTGTCTATGGCTGCTTTCGCAATACGATGGCAGAGTCGAGCAGTCACAAGAGGCTGTAGGACCTGCAAAGCCTGAAATATTTACTACTGGCCCTTCACAGAAAAGGTTAGCCAAACTTCATCTAAAGCAAGGTCCGCAGACCTGCAGGACGGGCATCACCTAGGTGCTTGCCGGAGCTGGAGAGCCTCAGACGCTACCCCAAAGGAACCTGTGTTTTAACAAGATCTCCAGGTGCTTCTGATGCAAGCTCACACATGAGAAACTTTAATGTGCCAACAAAATCCCTGGGGAACTTGTTAAACTGAAGATGCTGATTTACAAGTCTGGGGTGAGCCCCGGATTCTGCATTTCTAATAAACTCTCAGGTGATGCTGCTGCTGCTGGTCCTCGGACCACACTGAGTAGCCAGGCTCTGGCATTTTACCCTGGCATTTTCTACCAGCAAAATCACCAATGGCAACTACTGGGAAAGTTTCAAAAGGGGCAGCCAGACTATTATTAAACAATTAAACAAAAACAACAACAAAGATGTTGGTGAGGATGCAGAGAAAAGGGGATGCTTACACACTGTTGATGGGAAGGTAAACTGAACAATCAAAAAAGCAGTATGGAGATTTCCCAAAGAACTAAAAACAGAACTGCATTCCATCCAGCAATCGCACTAATGGGTATCTACCCAAAGGGAAAGAAACACTGTACAAAAAATATACCTGCACTGGAAAGTTGACTGCAGCGTTATTCACAGTAGCAAAGACATGGAATCAACGAAAGTGGCCATCAATGGATGACAGGTTAGAGAAAATGTGATATATATATACGTACACCATGGACTACTACTCAGCCATAAAAAGAATTAAATTACATCTTTTGCAGCAACATGGATGGAACTGGAGTCCATTACGCTAAGTGAAATAACTGAAAAATAGTCAGATGCTGCATGTTCTCATTTGTAAGTGGGAGCTAAACAATGGGTACACATAGGCACCAAGAGTGGAATTAATAGAGACACTGGAGGCTCCAAAGTGTGGGAGGGGATGAGGGTTGAAGCTACCTATTGGGTACCATGTTCACTGTTCAGGTGATGGGTACACTAGAAGCCTAGGTTTCACCACTGCACAGTGTATTCATGTAGGGAATCTGCACCTGTACCCGCTAAATACATAAAAAGAGCCCCTTGTAGACAGCAAAGGGGGGTGCAGCCAGAGTATCATGAGGACACCAGTTCAAATGCTTTCCTCTTCCTTCCCTCCTTCCCTCTCTTTCTTTCCTTTTTTTTCATTTTTTCCCCCAAATCGGATGTCAGCAATTCAAATGCTTCTAAATGCATCCCTAAAGTGCGGTTCATCAGGGCTTACCTTTTTCAGTATTTCTGTGTTCAGCAGCATGTGTATATCTAGAGTACGACTTTCTTCTTTAGCAATAGCACTAAAGTTACAGTGTGCTGTTAGGCAAGAAGTTCCTGGTTTTTCACAGTCCTGAGGAAAAAAAGTCAGAGAATTTTCCAATGGAATTAAGAACAAAGACAAATCCATGAACTTGGTGACTAAGGCAATTCCAGGCAGAGGAAATCCATAAGATGATGCAATCATTCTTTCTTGCCACCAGAGGGCACTAAAGGGATTTCCCACCTGGTGGGAACGAGAACCTGCCTTTAAGTCAAGCAACTGGGAGAAAACAGCTTACTAGTTTATCCTACCAAGAATTGGCTGAATTTGCAAAGAGAAATAATTTTTTTTAAAAACCACACAACTAAATTTTGCATTCTGAAAGCATTCTTATGAGTTTTGAACACAGACATGTTTCCTACATTATGTGATTTCCACCTGTGCAGTGGCAAATAAACTTTCACGCCTATTTATTATGTAGGGTAAATGAGAGGGCTAAGAAGTCATGTGACTCTTGCTCAAGGAAACACAAAAGTTACAACAGAAATGTAAATCCTGGCTGGGCACGGTGGCTCACGCCTGTAATCCCAGCACTTTGGAAGGCCTAGGTAGGAAGATCACCTGAGATCAGGACTTCAAGACCAGCCTGGCCATCATGGTGAAACCCTGTCTCTACTAAAAATACAAAAATTAGCCGAGCATGGTAGTGGGCATGCGTAAGCTACTCGGGAGGCTGAGGCAGGAGATTCACATGAACCCGTGAGGTGGAGGTTGCAGTGAGCCAGGATCGTGTCACTGTACTCCAGCCTGGGTGACAGAGCAAGACTCCATCTCAAAGAAGAAAAAAAAAAACAACAAAAACAAAAATCACAAATTCAAAAGTTACAAAAGTTTTCTTTTTTTTTTTTATTGCATTTTAGGTTTTGGGGTACATGTGAAAAACATGCTAGGTTGTTGCATAGGTGCATTCATGGCAGTGTGATTTGCTGCCTCCCTCCCCCTCACCCATATCTGGCATTTCTCCCCATGCTATCCCTCCCCAACTCCCCACCCCCCGCTGTCCCCCCCACTCCCCCGCAACAGACCCCCGTGTATAGTGCTCCCCTCCCTGTGTCCATGTGTTCTCCTTGTTCAACACCCTCCTACGAGTGAGAACATGTGGTGTTTGGTTTTGTGTTCTTGTGTCAGTTTGCTGAGAATGATGGTTTCCAGGTTCATCCATGTCCCTACAAAGGACGCGAACTCCTCGTTTTTAATGGCTGCATAATATTCCATGGTGTATATGTGCCACATTTTTCCTGTCCAGTCTATCATCGATGGGCATTTGGGCTGGTTCCAGGTCTTTGCTATTGTAAACTGTGCTGCAATGAACATTCGTGTGCATGTGTCCTTATAGTAGAACGATTTATAATCCTTTGGATATATGCCCAGTAATGGGATTGCTGGGACAAATGGAATTTCTATTTCTAGGTCCTTGAGGAATCGCCACACTGTTTTCCACAGTGGTTGAACTAATTTACACTCCCACCAACAGTGTAAAAGTGTTCCTATTTCTCCACATCCTCTCCAGCGTTTGTTGTCTCCAGATTTTTTAATGATCGCCATTCTAACTGGCGTGAGATGGTATCTCAATGTAGTTTTGATTTGCATTTCTCTAATGACCAGAAAAGTTTTCTTTTTTGTATGGTAGGTTCCAAAATGCATATACATACCTTGATGATGTTTCATATATGAGGCAAAATTTTCAGCCATAAAGTCGTAAATATAAAATAACTACTATCACTACAGCTAACAATTCTAAGGGCTTTAAACAATGGATGTATCATCCTCACTATGTAATTAAAAAAAAAAAAAAGAATCCCAACCTTTCAAGTGGCAAATAGCCACACTTCTAAACAGGAGAAAATAATGAGAAAGGAAATGATAAACATGAGATGTGCCAGGGCTGAAATAAGAAGCCTAGGGAAATATAACCAAAGATTTAAATAAAAAGGCGGCTTTGGAAAAGCATTGTCATTCCATCTTCAATACCGTCACTTTTGAAAAAATGGAGGTATAACAAATATCATAGAATAAATCTGAAGTGTATGTCTTTATGTGTATGTGTGTGTGTGTGTGTGTGTGTATGTGTATGTATATGTGTGTGTGTATATATATATATATATATATAGCTCTGTCGCCCAGGGTGGAGTGCAGTGGTACGATCTTGGCTCACTGCAACCTCTGCCTTCTTGGTTCAGGCAATTCTCCTGCCTCAGCCACCTGAGTAGCTGGAATTACAGGCACCCGCCACCACACCCGGCTAATTTTTGTATTTTTAGTAGAGACGGGGTTTCACCATGTTGGCCAGGCTGGTCTTGAACTTCTGAGCTTAGGTGATCCATCTGCCTCAGCCTCCCAAAGTGCTGGGATTACAGGCATGAGCCACTGCACCTAGCCTGTCTTTATAAATTTTTACATGTGTTTATACCTGGAGGAACACCACCCTGATTAAGATGTAGGACACTTCCAGCATCTAAGCAGGCTCCCTCATGCCCTATCCCATCCATATTCCTCTGAAAGTAACCACTTGCCTGACCTCCATCATCATGATTAGTTTTTGCTATTTCTGAACTTTGTATAAGTGAAATATTACAATATGTGGCTTTTGTCTCTAGCTTCTTTCACTCAGTATTATGTCTGTGAGATTCACTCATGTAGCAGTTCATTATTTTCATTACTGTATAATATTCCAGTATATGGATATACCACAATTATTTAGCTATTCTCCTATTGATGAATATTTGCATTGTTCTTAGTTTTCAGCTATTTTAACATTTCTGTGAGCATTCTTGTTCATGTCTTTTCAGGGGGGCACAAGTACTCATTTTTCTTGGGGATATACTCAAGATTGGAATGGATACATATGTTTTTAGTATACATTACTAAACAATTTCCCAAATGTTTGCACAAGAATAATCACTCTTGTTTAGACTCACACTAGTTGAAGAAACTTTTACTTTGTGCTTGGTGGGTTGCAAAGACTTTCCCTTTTCCAGGTAATAGAATTTGGAATGTAAATTTAACATTGTGATTGAAACCTCAGACTGAAAATTAGGAGTTGACCACAGTCTGTGCCTTTATAAGTCAATTGATTAAAACCAGATTTAGGAAATAATAAATATCAAATAGAAAAGTGGTGTCTTCTGAGTGAGGACCACCCGTTTTATTCTGAGTGAGGACCACCCGTTTTACCCCAGCCACTAAGCAAATCCTTACCAAGACTTTTCTTCCAGACTTTGTGAAAAAAGCAAATATTGTGTGGAAGATATTTTCTTGTTCTTGAGGGATGATGCAGGGGGTTGGATTTTTCTGGAAAGAGCAGTTTCCCTTCTCTTGGCCCACCTGCAAATGAAAAGAGCCTGTCAGATGGGTCAGTCTCAAGAATGAATCGTGATGCTGGAGCCTCTCACTGCAGAGGCAGGAGTGGTAGAACCCCGACTCACCTTTCCTCCTCGTCCATTCTGAAGTGGAGAACAATGGCTGAAAAGCTGAAAGGCAGAAGCTGTCGCATCAACGGGGCCAAATAATGAAAAATGTGCATCTTAGGTCCCCCAATAATTGATGAGATGGCGCATCACGTGCAAATGAGACGTGACTAGGAAATAGGAAGACTTAAGGAGTAAAATAAGCCTTACACCCCACGGTTTCCAAAGCGCACTTAGGAACACCATTACAAGCAATTCTTGTCTGAATGAGGAAAATGAGGCTCAACTTGGGTCACTGGCCAACAGTCATGTAGTCAAGAACCCAGATCTGGAGCTTGGGACTAAGCCTGACAGCTGATCTGCTGCCGGAGGTTTTCAGCCTTTCCAGAAAGCCCCCAGGCTGCTGTAAACCCCTTAGAGGTCCTCCTAGAGAAGGGGAACCAGCAGCAAGAAGGACTGCTCTCGGTCCAACTCTAAAACCAGAGTTTTGCTACCAAAAATATAACTGACCAGCCTCTGCCCTGAGCCAGGAGGGACCTGCATTCTCGCCGAGCTCTTGGCGAGTGATTTGATTTTGCTTCCGACAGTAATGGCAATGGTGCTGAGTGACAGTGACATTAGAAGCAAAACAATGGTGTGTAGTCTTTGGTGATGATTTCCTTAAGAACAGCTCTCTTTTTGATGTTTAAATTGAGGAACCGTCAAAATAACAAAGTCTTCTTTATATATCATCATATCACACTGGTTGTAGCGGAAGACTAGACAGGATGTGAGGTCAAACCAGAAAATTAATAATTAGTAATTCATAATTTAGGATTGTGCTTACAATCCATGGCTAACCACACGCATCTATTAAATTACCCTATCTATAATGCCCTTGAGTAAAATACAGTGTATTTGAATTTGTTCCAGAATGTTTCAACTTTTTATTCAAGGCAGGGAACAAAAAAAATTTTTTTTAACTTTTATTTTATTTTTGGGAGTACATGTTCAGGCTTGTTATACAGGTACACTGGGGTCATGGAGGTTTTTGGTACAGATTATTTCATCACCCAGGTACTAAGCCTAGTACCCAATAGTTATTTTTTTCTACTCCTCTCCCTCCTTCCAACCTCCAGTCTCAAGAAGGCCTCAGTGTCTATTGTTCTCTTCTTTGTGTTCATGAGTTCTCATCACTTAGCTTCCACTTAACAAGACAATGCAGTATTTGGTTTTCTGTTTCTGTGTTAGTTTGCTGAGGATAATGGCCTCCAGCTCCATCCATGTTCCTGCAAAGGGCATGATCTCATTCTTTTTTATGGCTGCATAGTATTCCATGGTCTATCTGTACCACATTTTCTTTATCCAAGCTCTTTGATGGGCATTTAGGTTGAGTCCAGCAATGGGATGCCGGGTCAAATGGCAGTTCTGTTTTTAGCTCTTTCAGGAATTGCCACACTGCTTTCCACAATGGTTGAGCAAATTTATACTCTCACCAACAGTGTATAAGCATTCTCTTTTCTCTAAAACCTCTCCACCATCTGTTAATTTTTGACTTTTTAACAATAGCCATTCTGACAGGTATGAGACGGTATCTCACCGTGGTTTTGATCTGCATTTCTGTAATGACCAGTGACACTGAGCTTTCTTTTCCCACATGCTTGTTGGCTGCACGTACGTCTTCTTTAGAAAAGTGTCTGTTCATGTCCTTTGCCCTCCATTTAATGGAGTTGTTTTATTCTTGCAAATTTAAGTTCCTTACAGATGCTGGATATTAAACCTTTGTCAGATGCATAGTTTGCAGATATTTTCTCCCATTCTGTAGGTTGTCTGTTTACTCTGTTGATAGTTTCTTTTGCTGTGTAGAAGCTCTTAAGTTTAATTAGATTTTGTCAGTTTTTGCTACAAAAAGAAACTAACAAGCTAATAATGCTAATCTATTAAGAATGAATTATAAAACAAGACCACCAAAATTGGCTAAATCTCTATTTCATCTTTGATCTGAATACATTCCAGATTTACTATATGTGTCTGAAAATAAATAAGGTGAAGGTTTATTTCCTCAAGTTAAACTATTAGAAAAGAGGATGCTGCCTATAAAAGTTTCTCACAGTTTGGGACTTACTGTCCTTTAAAAGTCTCTAATAATTTGGAAATTACTTTCGGTTTTTTTTGGAGACAGGGTCTGTGTCTCCCAGGCTGGAGTACAGTAGTTCAATCCCAGTTCATGGCAGCTTCAACCTCCTGGGCTCAGGTGATCCTCCTTCCTCAACCTCCTGAGTAGCTGGGACTATAGGCACATGCCACCACATGCAGCTAGTTTTTTGTTTTTCGCTGGTTTCTTTTCTTCTTCTTTCTTCTTGGTTTTTTTTTTTTTTTGTAGAGATGGAGTTTCACCATGTTACCCAGGCTGGTCTCGAACTTCTGAGCTCAAGCAATCTGCCTGCCTTGGACTTCCAAAGCACTGGAATTACAGGCATAAGCCACTGCATCCAGCCTCAATTACTTTATTTGAACCACAACATCTGGGGAAAACACACTAGCTAGCCTGAAATGATCTCAGTCAACATTGGGTTTGGATGATTTTAGAGGTCACTAGAGGGAAATACTGAGGAGGCAGCAATGAGCTTTAATGAAGATTTGGTGATTATTCCTTGGGTGCAATTGCTGAAAGCTGCGATAAATATTTGAAAGCCCATTTTAGAAAGCAATTTGTAAGTTGCTGATGTGAGCAGCATGAATATTCACTTGCAAGACAAATGAGAAAAACAACTGCTCCAGTGCGGGGCAAGTGGGCATTGGTGTGTGGCAATCAAATATCAGCACCAAACATGGATTCAAGAAGTTCTGCATTTCAATTGAAGATGATATGCTCTGGTAAACTACTGACTAAAAATGTGGATAAGAAATGACATTCATTGGCAGGATGCAGTGGCTCACGCCTATAATCCCAGCACTTTGGGAGGCTGAGACGGGCGGATCGCCTGATGTCAGGAGTTCGAGACCAGCCTGGCCAACATGGTGAAACCCCGTCTCTACTAAAAATACAAAAATTAGCCGGATGTGGTACCTGTGATCCCAGCTTCTTGGGAGGCCGAGGCAGGAGAATCACTTGAACCCAGGAGGTGGAGTTGCAGTAAGCCGAGACTGTGCTCCAGCCTGGGTGACACAGTGAGACTCTGTCTCCAAAAAAAAAAAAAAAAAGAAATGACATCCATCAATCTCAGAAGATGTACATTTGGATAAAATTATTTTGTGAAACATAAGAATGAAAGAGTACTATAGATTAATACGTCATTCTAGGATTTTAAGCATTCAACCACATGATTAGGTTAAACATTATAAGTAGACAGTTGAATATTTCATTCATTTCTCTTAACTTTTTTTATTGAAGTAAATTTACCTTCATTAAAATGCATGGCAAGGGTGCAGTCTGATGAATGATATCACCCTAACTACCACCCCCATGAACGTACAGAACACGTCCATCACTCCAGACAGTTCCCACCAGTCTTTTGCCAGTCAATGCCCACTGCCCACTCCCCCCACCTCAAAGGCAAACCATACTTCTGATTCCTATTAAGTTGGCAAGAAAAAGAGGGTTAAATTTACCTAATTAGGGAAATGGGGGATATGCTATTTGGGGCTTGCCCTATATTTAGGCATATATAGCACATCGTGGATGGAAAACATTTACGTTTATGGGGCGTTTGAGAATCCAGATGTGTTTAGTTGGACTCTTAATATCCACTCATTTTCTCACTCAGAATCCCGTGGGTCTTCTGGAGTGGGCATCCGCTGACAGACCACTGGAAACTGTTTTCTGCAGCCTGTGGCACCCACATTCCTCTGCTGAGATTATAAGGCCGGGCCACCCAAACACATTTGGTCTGGGTTTAGAGAAACAGAACCTCTGAGCCTGCAGGATGCATCCGTCCCTCATTAAAATCAGGCGTGGGAGCAGAGTTCCTCCCTGCTCTGCGCATCAGTGCTTCAGGTTTCCAGGCAGGGAGAGGAAACTTGGGAGCAGAGCCCCAGCCCAGCCAGCCTTGCTAATTGCTTCAGGTGTAAAGAGCTGGCGCTGTCATCTGGCCATGAGACCAGATGCCAGCAGAGAGGGGCAGGGAGCTGGGAAAGGCAGGGCAAGCAGGCGAGAAACAGCCTAAGTCTCAGTGTCAACCCCAAGAGACAGAGTCACAGCTCAGAACTTAGCTTCCGTCTCCCGCGGGGAGTTTCTGGGGTGGCCTGTGAACAGGGTAATGGGACGGCGTGATGTGATGCAATGTGACACCTAATCTGCCCCTGGTGGGATCTGGAAAAGGGAAATGAGGACTGAGTCTGTGGTGAATGAAAATCTTGGCCAGTTGTGCTCCTGACTGTGGTTACACGGGAATCATTTCAATTGGGAAAAGCAACGTTTTTCTGGAAGGTTCAGGGTGGTCCCCTTTCAAAAGGAGATTGAAGGTTGCCTGGTGCTGCACGAGTCTGATTCAGACCGGCTAATCCTATTGCAGACGTGCCCTCAGCCCTTAGCTAAACTCAGGAACTCAGTACCTAGCCGGGTCATCGAGGGGGGTCCTCTACGAGTGCTGATCAGGAACCGATGAGACAGCCACAACAGCAGCACCTAAGACTCACGCGGCCCTTTCTGCGGGCCAGGCTCTCAGTGCTTTCCACGACAGCAGCACCTAAGACTCACGTGGCCCTTTCTGCGGGCCAGGCTCTCAGTGCTTTCCACAACATCAGCACCTAAGGCTTGCGCGGCCCTTTCTGCAGGCCAGGCTCTCAGTGCTTTCCACAACATCAGCACCTAAGTCTCGCACGGCCCTTTCTGCAGGTCAGGCTCTCAGTGCTTTCCATGACAGCAGCACCTAAGACTCACGTGGCCCTTTCTGCAGGCCAGGCTCTCAGTGCTTTCCACAACAGCACCTAAGACTCGCGAGGCCCTTTCTGCAGGCCAGGCTCTCAGTGCTTTCCACAACAGCACCTAAGACTCGCGAGGCCCTTTCTGCGGGCCAGGCTCTCAGTGCTTTCCACACATTAAGTTCAGTCCTCACAGCAGTCCCCTGAGCCAGGTGCTATTATTGCCCCCCACTTCTTTTTTTTGAGACAAATTCTCGCTCTGTTGCCCAGGCTGTAGTGCAGTGGTGTGATCTCAGCTCACTGCAACCTCTGACTCCTGGGTTCAAGTAATTCTCCTGTCTCAGCCTCCCAAGTCGCTGGGACTACAAGCACATGTCAACACACCCGGCTATTTTTTTAATTTTTAATAGAGATGGGGTTTCACCATATTGTTCAGGCTGGTCTCGAACTCCTGACCTCAAATGATCCACCTGCCTCAGCCTCCCAAAGTGTTGATTACAGGTGTGAACCACTGCACCTGGCCTACTGTCCCCATTTTACAGATGGAGAAACTTGAGAGGCAACAGGAGGCCCCATGACCACCAGAGGTCCCCCAGGTAGCAGGGCCACAGAGCTGGCTGGGACAGATGTCACACAGCTCCAGATATTTGCTCGTCACCACTTCCCAGCTCTGTCTCTTAGGTGGAAGCTGCGGATGAGGTGGGGCAGGAGTGAGGTGGAGGGAAAGCTTCCTTTCCTCTTCTTATTGTGGTCAGAAGAAACCAACACCCTGGAGAGCGCAGCATTCTCCGGCATGACCCATTTCTGCCACGGTGGCAAAAAAAAATGCCTCCTGCCTAGACCATGGGAGATAAAAGTGCCTGCGGACCGAGAAGGGGCCCATTCTGTACGGTATCTTGGGCTGGAACGGGGAACAGAGCATTCTGGAATGTTGTTTCTGGAAGGCAGCTGCGAGATCATGCAGTCCTTGTGGCCTCAGCTGACAGATAAGGAAACAGAGGTCCCCAAGTTTAGCAACTTGTCCAAGGTCACGTCTGGCCCCAGTGAAGCAGTTCTGTGGTACAGACGCTCGTGATGATTACTCAATAGTCTTGGCGTCAGCACAAGTGCTGCCCGCTAACAGCAGTGTCATTTTAGGTCTCCAGGGCCTCAGTTTCCTCATCTATACATGAGGATGTTGGTATAGGGAGTCACTCAGGCTGTCCCCAAATGCTAATTCCTCACTTCATGAACTGTGCATTACAGCAGGGGGCTACCTTATCTTATCACACAGATGAGCAATTACTATCCATCCCCCACAACTCAGTTTTAACCACCCTCTTTGCTCAAAGCCCAGGGAATGTAGTCCTTTTTTGTGTGTTGCAGACAACCCAAGCACCCCCGGCCAATGACCAACAATGTCATTTCCTTGGCTAGTCAAGGACTCTGTGGCCATCACCTCTGCCCACTCACTCCTCATTTATTCCCCAGGCTATGAGAGTCCAAATCCTTCTTATGACACGGCTGCTTATCTCCCAGGGCCTCTGGGAGCTGGCAGAGGTCCATGGCTATCAGAATTTGAACAAAAGGACTTCACCAGGCACCCAAACAAGGACAGGAGGATGCAGGACCCAGTGACACAGCTGCATTCTACCAAGGCAGGTACTGAGGGTGGCATCTGTCCTCCCCCTGACCCCGAAGAGGACACTGTAAACTGAAGCCGTGAGATGGTGGTGACTGGGGAAACTGTCAGGAGCCCTGGCTGCAGAGTCTGGGTCAGGCTCAATCAAGTGAGCCGTCACGGTCAGAAGTCACCACGGTGCCAGGCCTGTTAGAAGAGGAAGCGTCCCCTGTTCACTTTAGGGGATCTGGCAAGATGTCGCTTCATGAAGTACTGGGTTGGAAGTGTGGGTTGGGGCTGATTCCACAGGTAAGACACTGAGAAAGAGAGCAGACCCTTAGCTTCATCTGATCCCAGACGGAGAAGGGAAGCCTAGAGCTTTTATTCTGCAGGCTGAGGTGGTCTGATAAAGGGCTGGGAGGAAACAGGGCATTTCCATGTTGTAGGCTCAGGAGACAGAACTCAATCGGGCACCTCTACAAGCTGTCTGTTGACCGAGAGCAAGAGAGAGGACACAGGTTCCTCCCACAGGGCCCCAGAGCAGAGCAGCCGAACACAGTTCCTGTGCCTGGGTCCGAACGCTGAAGAGGCAGAAACGTCCTCTGATCTTTTTTCTAAGTGTCATGCTCCAAGCACATCACCCCGGGAAACTGCTTATCGTCCCGTCTCTATACTGAGTTCAGATATCAATGGAAATAATGCTAACATCAGGTGCTGTTCTAAGAGAACGGCGAATGGCGTACGCCGCATCCTTACGGCACCCACGTGTGGAGGGGACTACTATCAGTAGACCATTTAATGTATTGTCTAAACGGGGACATTTTTTAGAGTGAACCAGCTAGAACAGCAACACAGAGACATTTATCAGGGATGTGACAAGTAAGCTCTAACTTCTGGTCTCCTCAATTTCCACCCCTTTTTGCAGATGAGAAAACCGAGGCCCAGAGAGGTTAGGTAACCTGTCACGTATGAGAAGCACCTCTCCAAAGTCCCCGCCAGGATGCTCTCTGTCCCACTCTATCTTCCCTGCACCAGGCTGCATAGTCGCAATTCCACATACTGGAGCCAAACACACCCTGACCACCACCTCACTGTTTATCTATTTGCAGCCCCTCAGAGCACAGCTGCTAATGAGATTACAGATCTCACCTACAAATGTCTCCCTCCACCAGGAAGTCAGCCTCTCTCATGATCTGACTCAGAGGAGGTGGCATTGCAGGTGGACCTCAAAGGGTAAAGAAAACTTCTCAAGAGTAAAGGGAGGAAGGAGAAAGGAATTCCAGGAAGAGAACAGCACGTGCAAAAGTATGGAGGGGCAAACTTGAGACTTGAGTCTAGAAAGCCGAGGAGTTCAACACAGGTGGAGCACTGGAGGAATGCTGGGTAGTGGTGGCCAGACTGAGGCAGGAGAGATGGGCCTGGATGCGGAGGAGGGCGTGTGGCAAGTCTTACACATGGCTTGGGTGGGGGTAGTTACCCAGAAGGTTATAGGAGCCAGGAAAGCTTTGAAGCAGGAGAATGTATGATTTAGATCATGTGGTTTAATATCTCTCAAAATTAAAGAAACAATTTGCAGTTTCATTCAATATGTGATATTATTAATTTTTTTTGTTTGTTTTGTTTTGTTTTTGAGACAGAGTTTTGCTCTTGTTGCCCAGGCTGGAGTGCAATGGCATGATCTCGGCTCACTGCAACCTCCACCTCCGGGGCTCAAGCGATTTTCCTGCCTCAGCCTCCCGAGTAGCTGGGATGACAAGCGTGCGCCACCGTGCCTGGCTAATTTTGTATTTTTCATAGAGACAGGGTTTCTCCACGTTGGTCAGGCTGGTCTCAAACTCCTGACCTCAGATGATCTGCCTGCCTTGGCCTCCCAAAGTGCTGGGATGACTGGTGTGAGCTGTGTCACCCGGTCTGTTAGTGTATTTTTAACAGGCAGAAGCATAGATGCTTCTACCAGTTCACCATCCTACCAGTACCCGCCCCATCAGCTGGCTGGGGCTCCAAGGATAGGGAGGGTCACCAAAGTGTCCCTGGCTTGATGCCCCCTGAGTGCATGCATCGCCAATAAAAGGGAAATGGAAGATTAAATTAGCAGAGGCACAAACCCAGCGACAACAGTGCTCCCCATGAGCCACGGCTGGAGTCATCCCCAGTGTGGTTTTCGGGTAAAAAAACCTCAAAGCTATGATGTAAAAGCTATGTTTGCTGATTGGCTTGGACACATTTGAGTAACACGTGTTTCGTGTTAACCATTGACTTCATGTTTTCTGTTACATCCCTGGGCCACTTTTCCGTATCATATTACACCAATTGCAGCTGATGCCAACGGGGTAAACATGACCAGCCCCCTGACTTATCGCCTGCTTCTCTGAAGTCACAGGCTCCTTGAGCTTGAAAACACAGAGAATGTTTTGAATGCCTACTTTACTAATTCAATCACCCATTGCTTACTCTGAGAACCAAGGCATCAAAAGACAGTAAGCCCCTATTCTGGCACAGGAGGCTGGACGCATATTAATTCTAGGACCGCGGGGTTTGAAATAAAGCTAGGACTCATACAATAACTGAGAAATGATACCAGCTGGTTGATTAGGCTGACCTAAGGTGTCTAATTCTAGAAAGACAAATAATATTCATCCAGAAAAATGCAAACCATGATTCATGGTTACTTTACAGCCTTAAGGAATCCTTCAAATTATACCTCATGTTAAATCATGTTGCTACGACTTACTACTGAGTGTTTCTTCATATTGACCAAAGACTAAAAGATAATATTAATGAATCCTAAGACAAATACTTTAGGTATCACCATTCATTTCAAGAAACTGTAATAACGCTGACTCAGGATAACCTACAAAGGACGGATGCTCACAGGCTCTGTTCAGTTGTCCTCATTTTTCAATTGCAATGACGCTATTTAATGTAAGCCCAGAGAAACAGCGATAATGATCTTAGATTCTCCTAAATATGAACATGGCTAACTTCATGTTACTCGTGTGTGTGCAGCACCCCGTTCGAAGGTGATGAGGAGTTTTCAGTGACATCCTTGGGTAGATCCCTCTGAAGAGTGATGGATTCTTTTGCTTTGTGAAAAGAGACCCCGTGTTCATAAGTGCAGCAAGTTCGGATTTTCTGATATCTACCCCTCAGTGTAGCTAGTGGTTCCAAGGTGTTTATACAAATAGAAAAAAATCCAAAACAGAAAAACTGTCTGATGATGACAACAACATGAGCTAGGCTAATATGAAGCTCTAGCTTTGGACAGTCCATGCTAGCTTCGGTGTTCAAATAAAGAGTTCTGTCTTTAAACTGAAACGGGTAAACTAAATCACGTGACAGCGCACTCCAAACCTGCAGAGCTGGGGATGGAGCAAGAACTTAAAGAATGACCCAGTATCATTTAATCACAGAAAGGAAAAGATCGTAACTTTAACGCTAGATGTCTTCTCTCTTTCTAACTGAAAACTGTCTTCTAAATAAAATACATGTTTTTCTAACCCTTTCCCCACCTCTTTAAGGCAGTCATCCCTGTGAAAAGTGGTATGGGGCCTGAAAAGGTCAGGGTGTTACTGAGACCAAACCTGAAACAGAAAACAAAGGGGCAAAGCCTCCGGACCAACATTTCGGAGGAAAGGGAGAGTCTACTCCATTGCACGACTCTGACTTCTCTATGAGGCTGCCATGATTTCACGAACGATTTCCCTTCTCATGACAAAATTCAGTGGACTTCATTTCCATCTGCTTTAGGGTTTGGCTGGAACAATGTCCCTGCATCCTCCCTTCCCCCCTCTTCCTTTGCGTGTGACAGGCCAACATGCTGGAAGGTCAAGAGTGCAGGCCACCACCACCAGGCTGCCCTGTAAAATGGGATGGCCTTTAATTAATTTACATGTAATCAGAGAAAGACATGTTCCCCAGACGAAGCTCATTTCCCAGGCATGGGGATGGCCTTTTATTGGAGTTAAAGCGATACAGATGGGAAGTAGTCTCAGAGAGGCAGTGACACAAAAGAATTTCCAGATGCGGTCAGATTCTCTTTAGTGAAAAAGCGATACATAAATATGTTATCTGAGCACTTGACATGCATACCAAAAATATTTTCCTTCCACAGATTATGTTTTGGAAGCAGAATAGTCTGTTGATTTGGGTAATAAGTGAGTCAGTAGCCACCATATGATACACAACATGGTCCTTGGAATTGTATCTACTTGTTGAAATACTAGTTGTAGCTCTTGGACCCATCTTAGTGTAAAGAATGAAGCTCAGACCCATCTTCTGTTAAAGGCTAGAGCAGCACACCTATTGATTCACTGCACTGTCTCTGCGTCTCCTACATATATTGCTTTATTAGCTCCCTTTTATCAAACGGCAAATAACGCTCATTTTCTGGATGCCATGATACCTGCGTCACCATCTGTCTAGCCTCTTCCACTCCGTTTCTGAGAGTACACACACCAGAGCAGTGAAAATTGAAACCCTGGTGTCATTCATTAAGTCTCAAGTTTCAAGGACTTCATGGGAGGCCTGAAATACACTTTAGGTCATAAATTTAGATTAAAGAGAAGTAAGTGAGGTTGGCTCGGTGACAGCTGGGGAGATCATTACTTCTCAGCGTCTAACAATGTTCAGGCGTTGCTTTTGGTCTGAAGAAACTTGGGGTGTGTGTCAGAAAAGTGTTTTCCTGTTTTTGTGCTTCCGAAGCATACACAATTAGTCCTTGGCAGGTTAAATGAGAACCATGTGTTTCTCGGCAATGGCGGATGAGCTCTGTTTATCCTCAGTGAGACTTCCTGTTACCGACTTTGGTAACAACCCATCACCCCCGCCATGGCAGGGCTCTGTGTCATGTTGCTTTTAAGGAATGAACGCAAGCAAACTCCTAATCACCAACTTTTAACGCCTATACATGTAGCAGACCAGAAAACACCAGGCACCTACAGGTCGGCATTCAACCGGCCCACAGGCTGGCAATGAAGCGTTAATGCTTCCAGATGTCACAGCAGCTGCGCACAAGACATTTGGGCTCCCTGATAAGGCCGGGCGCCTTCAGTCAGCAGGGAGACAGCACTGCTGGCTTGATTTATTCTCTCTGGCCACACAGGTTAAAGGGCAGCCTCTGAACCACACTGTGCACGGACAGCCCAAGCTGAAGCTTTCCCCCACCTTCCAGAGGGTGTCTGTTGAGTGTAACTTGTGCACAGAAACACACAGTGTTTCCCTCTAGCCAAGCTCAAATTGACCAAGAGCCTAGGAACGTAACTCTTGTTCCAGAATTCAATCAGCCATCTCCCTTCTTTCAAGTGTTTGGCTTCTGTTGAGAAAAAGATTTAAGGAAAACCTAATCCTGACCCATTTCAGGAACTTGACTATTCAGCTTGCATTCATACATGTGCAGAAAGAAGAAAATGCAAAATAAAAAGAAAAGAAACTTTGGGGCCATTACTGAGATCAGCAGTGTCTGTGTGTGAGAGAGAAGCTCAAGGGGCAGGAAATGTGTGTTCACATTACTGACCAAAGTTCGCAGAGTTTAAATTTACTCTGAGAAGGCTTCGTTTCTGATAAGTGATTCAATCTCTTATTTCAAAATTTCACCTTCTTATTCTCACATTGAAATTGAGGCAATCTCTGCATGCGTTAAAGGAATTTGTCAATAGATTTCTACTGGGGGATCTCAAGTAGAGCTGGGAGGATGTCCTGGAGCCAGTCCCCAGCAGATACAAGAGGCGACTGTGTGTCTGAGGATGCCACTAGCAGAGTGGAAGCAGCAGCCATTTCTTTCATTTATCTGAGCACTCGCTATGGTCTGGGCACCAAATGTTGGGGGCACACAGAAAATAAGGACCTTGCCCTTTATTCTCATGGTGTTTTTAATCTCCTGGAAGAAGACTAATAATGAAAGAGTAATTTCACATAGTGATGAGTGCTGTGAACAAAACCACACACAAATGGGACAGAGAGTAAGGGGGTTTTGCAACTTTAAGTGTTCAGGGAAGACTCATTGAGAAGGTGAACTCTGGGCTCACACCTGCATAATGAGAAGGAGCCATCTACGCAAAGATTGGAGGCAACAGTGTTCTCAGCAGAGGCAGGTGCAAAGGGCCTGAGGCAGGCTATCTGCAAAGGCATCTGGGAGGGCTTGACAGAGAGGACATATGAACTGGGTCTTGAAGAATGAGTGAGCTCTCCACAGCCACAAGGGAGGGAGAAGCCATTGGCAAGGGCCGGGGGCCCAGGGAAGTGCATAGTGACACCCTTTAGCAGCCATCATGGTCCACAGAGGCTGGAAGACAAGGTCAGGGGCGAGGGGCTATTGGAGAAAATGGCCTGGAGAAAAGGGTTGGAGGTAATGCGAGGTTTTGGCCATTAGGATTTCCGTGCTTTTTTCACTGAGAATCTCAGGAGTGTTTCTGAGCATTAACACCTAGAAATTATTAGGACTAGAAGCTGGTGAGAGAAATTACTGGGACTAAAGCGCTCAGACGGTAAACCAGGTCTTTACTGCCTGAGTAGGAATGGTTTGTGATGAGGAGGGGCTGGATGAAAAGGCACAGGTCTTGCTCAGTTTTGAATTTTTATTTGGAGAATATGGTGAGAGTGGAGGACACCCTGGGATGGGAAAGATAATTAAAGGAACTGCAATCGTTTTTGGAAGAGAAGGGGGAAGTCAAGGTAGTGGCTCAACTTCTCTACAAGAGGGAAGGAGGCAACTGTTTTTCATTTTAGCTAAGAAAAGGTGATGGAGCGTGAACTGTGGACAGTCAGAACAAGGGATCTGAGGAATACCAGCATGGCTTGACAAAGAGAGCTTGCTGGAAAAGCGGTTCTGTTGTACTGGGGAGACATCTCAGTTGTATTCTGTCCAAAGGTAGACGGTTGGATCATATAATCCTCCAAATCCACCTCCTTCTACAGGAGAGAGGTTTCTAACCCTTGTTAGAAGAAAACTCTCACCCAGAGAGGTAGCTTGGTACAGTCAGCCCTTGAATTCCTATAGAAAAACTGAGGGTGAAGGCGGGGAAAAAAGCAGCAGCAGAGAGAAAACTGTGCGTCATTCAGTTCGGTTTAGGTTACTTGCTGGGCTGTTTAAAGTGCCAGGCCTGGCTCTTACACAAGCCTCAGCTCCAATAAGCAGGCTGCAGGGAAGACTTCTTGTTGCAATTATCCTCCAAGCATAGCTAAGCCATAAAATCCTGGACTTTTCTGATATGAAACGTGCAGGCTTTAAAAATTAGTGCCACTGTCAACTGCTGTTGCCAGCAAAATAAGTGAGTCATATTGTGGCAGAAAACTCCCCCAGAGTGAAAGCTAATGAGAACACACACGGAGACTTCCGGATGTCCAGTCTGAACCCCATATAAGGGCAGTACGGGGGCTGGCATTTCAAAGGTCAGAAATTAATTAGGGCTAAAATCAAGGGGGAGAGAATTCTCAACAAAGACCAAGACAGACTTGGCAAGGACTTCATGGGCAAAGAAGATCTCATTGCAAACTCCTGTAAGATAGCTTTGGTCCCTGCCACTTCTGAATAAAAGTCTCCGTGATACTGTCCCTGACCACTCCATTTAAAATTGCAACCTTTCCCAATCCCTATCCTCTTGCTTTTAACATTTTTCTCCATATCATTTACCATCACGTAATAAACTATATGCTTTACTTATCATGTGTCTTTCCGCACCAGAATGTAAGCTACATGAGGCTGGAAACTACTGCTTGTCTGTTTCCCTCTCTGCAGTAGGTGCTTAACATATGCTGGGTGCAAAGTATTTGTTGAAAGAATGAGCACGTGGATTAAAAAATCCCCACCACAGCCTCTTGTGGTGAGGACTGTCATCAGCATTTTACAGATAAGCAAATGGGAGAGCAGAGATTTAAGTATCGGGCTTCTTATTTATGAACAGACAAAGGAATTCCCGGGGATCTTGCTGAAGTGAAGGCTCTGACTCGGCAGCCCTGGGTGGGGCCTCCGTTCTGCGGCCACGCCTCAACTTCCAGGTAGTGCTAAAGCTGCTGGACAGCTATGCACCCAGACAAAATGAGGGCGCGAGTCCCTGCAGGTGGCTGCTGAAGGAAGTAAAAATGTTTTACCCCAAAACAGATTTCTTTGACACAGTTTGGAATGGCTGCTGCAGGGCCAGCAGACAGAAGTGGACTTGCAAAGCTGTCTCTTGTGGGGAAATTTTGCATCTGTAGAGAATCTCCATGAACGCAGCCAGGCCTTCTCTTTCTAGGCCTTTCCCAGATCTAGGACAGATTGAGTCTGACACCTTTACAAGTCTGAAAAAAAATTCACCATCTATTCTTTCTAGGGGTTATGACCTGGGAGGCTTCATCTACATAACACCACCCCCCTTGCTAGCCACGCCTCCTCTTTCTCTCCCCTGTAACGTCTTGCCATGACAACCTGGTTGTGGCCATTCTCTGAGCCTTCATTCTTTCCATAACCTCGAGATGATATATAAGCTTCTGTACCGTACTGCAGGGTGGGGTCTTCATCCTGAAGGCTCCCGTGTATACAAGTTAAACAAATCTGTGTGCCTTTTCTCCCATTATCTGCCTTTTCTGAGTTGATTTTTCAGTGAGGCTTCAAAGGACCAGCGGTTCCCCGTGATCCCATACTGTACAGTTGTGGCAGGGTGAACCCCCAAATTGGGGTTTGGCCTGGGAGGGCCTGTGGGTTTTGGCTTCCTGAAGGAAAGAATTCGAGAGCAAGCTCAGAGAGTAAAGTGAACGCGAGTTTATTTAAAAAGTGAAGAGGGCCGGGCGCGGTGGCTCACGCCTGTAATCCCAGTACTTTGGGAGGCCAAGGTGGGTGAATCACGAGGTCAAGAGATCGAGACCATCCTGGTCAACATGGTGAAACCCCGTCTCTATTAAAAATACAAAAAATTAGCTGGGCATGGTGGTGTGTGCCTGTAATCCCAGCTACTCAGGAGGCTGAGGCAGGAGAATTGCCTGAACCCAGGAGGCGGAGGTTGCGGTGAGCCGAGATCGCGCCATTGCACTCCAGCCTGGGTAACAAGAGCGAAACTCCGTCTCAAAAAAAAAAAAAAAAAAAAAGACAGTGAAGAAATCAAAGGTGGTTACCCCATAGGTAGCAGAGCCTCAAGGGCTGCTGCTTGGCTATTTTAATGGCTATTTCTTGATTAAATGCTAAATAAGGGGTGGATTATTTGTAAGTTTTACAGGAGAGGGGCTGGGAATGATCAGAACCCAGGCTCCTTCTCTATGGCATCTGTAAATTGCCATGGTGCTGCTGAATTATCATCAGTGTCGCCATCCTGGTTCTGGCTGGCTTCCGCTGGCTGCTTTACCAGCGGGGTCTCTGTGACCTGTCTTGAGAAACAAGTCCTGCTGAACTCCTATCTCACAGTGAACCCTACTGTCAAGAGTAAACATCAACTTAGCCACTTACCAATTTGCCTTGGCCTTCCCTCTAACTCTTCCTTGCCTCAATTTCCTCACAAAATTATCATGAAGATTAAATGAATTTGTTCTTGTAACGTACTTGATACAGTACCTCTGCACTATACCTATCTGTAATACGTTAGTAAGAATTCATTACTTTTTGGTCTGAATCTATCAGCTTTATCTCAGAATCCTAAGGGAGCATTATTAAAGTTATCTTCTACTTCACCAAAATAGGAGAAGTCAACATTTATGCTGAGAACCATGATAATACATACCTACTATCACAGAATGAGAAGTGTCTCCTGGATACATTATGTGAAGCTTTTGAGACAGGTTCCTAAAATCGGAATTGTTGGTATTCATGTTGTAAATTTTGGTAGTTATTGTTAAATTGCCTTTCATACCAGCAGTATTTGAAAGTGCTCATTTCTCTTCATCTTAACCAACAATGGATCTTAAAAGTTTTTTAGATTTTTGCCAGTTTAATGAGAAGAAAAACCTCATTTTAAGTTTGCGTTGCTCTGATTACCAGTGAGGCTAGGCATCTTTCTCTGTTTGCTATTAAAATTTCTGCTTGAACTTCTGGCCTCAAGAGATCCTCCTGCCTCAGCCTCCCAAAGTGCTGAGATTACAGGCATGAGCCACCACACCCAGCCACTAAAATTTCTTTTGTGAATTTGCTGTTCATATAACTTTAACCATTTTTTGTAGAAATAATTTATATATTATCTATTTGTTAACCACGTTGCAAATATGTTCTCCCAAATATCTTTTCTCTTATGATGTATTTTGATCACACAAAAGTTTAACTTTTTATAGATTTAAATTTGTTAATCTTTTCTTTATGGTTTCGGGATTTTATGACTTGCTTAGGAAGAAGAGAAGAGCTTCCCATCTAAAGATTATGAAAATACTCAGTTCTGCAAATACTTTTTTAAGGTAAAACTTTAATTCACCTTGTTTTTTTTTTCTGTGAAGTACACACAGGCTTTCTCTAATTTCTTCCCAAAGGGATAGCCAATTGTCTTCATATCATTTACTGAAGCCTATACACGACCACTGTTTTGGAATGATATTGCATTAAATATTGTTTTTTCTGTCCTCTTTTCTCTTTCCTCTTTCTCTGCAACTCCAGTCGTGTATATCTTGATATACTTTGTCGTGTCCCGTGAAGCACACCAAAGGCCTCTGGGGCTTCGACCATTTTGCTCATTTTTTCCTTTTTCTTTCTGTTCTTCAGATTGGATAATATGTACTGTAATCTACCTTCAAGTTCACTGATTCTTTGTCAGCTCAAATATGCTATTGAGCCCCTCTAAGGAATTATTCATTTCAGGTGTTTTACTTTCTCTTTTAATTTTTTTTTTTTTTTTTTTTTAATTAAGACAGAGTCTCACTCTGTTGCCCAAGCTGGAGTGCAGTGGCACGATCTCGGCTCACTGCAATGTCCACCTCCTGGATTCAAGAGATTCTCCTGCCTCAGCCTCCTGTGTAGCTGAAATTACAGGCAGCTGCCACCACTCCTATGTAACTTTTTGTATTTTTGGTTGAGATGGGGTTTTACCATGTGGCCAGGCTGGTCTTGAACCCCTGATCTCAGGTGATCCACTCGCCTTGGCCTCCCAAAGTGCTGGGAATACAGGCGTGAGGCACTGCACCCAGTTAGGTGTTTTACTTACTTTTATCTTTTGAGACAGAGTCTTGCTCTGTCATCCAGGCTGGAGTGCAGTGGCATATCTCAGCTCATTGCAACCTCTGCCTCCCGGGTTGAAGGGATTCTCCTGCCTCAACCTCCTGAGTAGCTGGGATTTGAGGTGCCACCACCACTCCCAGCTAATTTTTGTATTTCTTGTAGAGACAGGGTTTCACCATGTTGGTCAGGCTGGTCTCCACCTCCTGACCTCAAGTGATCCACCCACTCGGCCTACCAACGTGCTGGGATTATAGGCGTGAGCCACTGTGCCCAGCCTGTGTTTTACTTTCAATTCCAAAATTCCTTCTTCCTTTTATAATTTTCATCTATTTTATTATTCATTTATTTAATTTCCACCTATTTTCATTCATTCATTGATATTACTGATGTTCTCTACTTGATGAATCACTGTTGTCATACCTTAATTATTTAAACCTGATTTTACTTCTTTAAACATTTATAAGAGCTGCCTTGAAGTCTTTGTGAAGTCCTACATCTCGGTTCCTCAGAGACAATTTTTATTAACTAGCTTTTTTTCTTCCTGTACGGCACATGAGATATATACGTGATATATGCACTGTGTGTGTCTGTGTGTGTGTGTGTGTGTGTGTGTGTGTGTACGTGTGTATTTAGATTGGACATTTTAGATAATGTATTGCAGCAATTCTGGATTCTTACCCCTCCCACTGGGGGCAGTTGTTACTGTTTTGGTTTTGTTTGTTTAGTCACTTGCCTGGAAGAACTCTTTGGAGTCTGTTTTCCCTGAAGTGTGCAGTCTCTGATGTTTCTGCTGGTAAACTGTATATTGCCTATATATCTCTCTCTCACTTGTTTTTATTTTTAAGCCTGGTTTTGTAACAGCTCAGTGATCAGCCAATGACTGGTCAGAAGCTGTATGAAACATCTTGATCTCGGAAGCATTTCCCCCTCGGCTGGTGGGTCTGTGTGTCTCTGGGAAAGCATCTGAAGATCAGGGAGCTTACAGTCAGCTTCATCTCTCATCTCCTGTATTCACAAGCCCTCAGAGCCAATCAGTTGACTCTCTCTTTCTTTTTTTTTTTTTGGGAGACAATAACAATTTTTATAATAGGGATACTTTCTTTTTTTTTGGAATAAAGGTTATCATTCCAACACAACTAAACTAAAGAGACACTAACTAGCAGGGGACTCATGCTCGTTCCTCACTTTGGTCCAAGTTTCCTCTAGGTTTCTGGCCAAGGGTCTTTGTCAAGCTGAGGAAGTCTCCTTTTATGCCTTCCTTACTGGAAATATAATAAAAAACCATAAATAAATGTTGAATTTAATTTTTAACTTTTGAAAAGCCCTTATCAAGATTATCATTTGGTTATTTTTCATTTAATCCTTTTAATATTAATAATAATAGATAATGAATTATATTAATCAGTTTCCTCAGGGGGAACCAACTTAGCATTCTTGGATTATGTCCAGGAAGAATACAGAATAATATATTATTCTTCTAATAAGAATCAATTTGCAGTTTATTCAGAACTTTTGTATCTGTTTTCAAAGTGAGTTTGGCTTAGTGCTTTCTATTTTTGTGTGAGTGTGCCCACTCTCCATTTCTGGTTTCTGTACTAAGATTATATTGGTTTTCTAGAATGAGGTGCTTATCTTTTCCACTCTCTCGAACAGCTTATGTCACATAGGAATCATACATTTCTTGAAAGCTTACTAGAACCTGCCTATATAGCTATCTGGGTCTGTGATATTTTTAAGGTCTTTGTCTACTTTTACATTTTTTTCCAAGATAATCAGTCTAGTTGGACTTTTTTTTAACCTCATGCATATTTTATTAAGATTTTATATCTTTGTGTGAATAAAATCGTGGAAAGTTTTTTTTTTTTTTTTTTGAGCCAGGGTCTATCAACCAGGCTGGAGTACAGTGGTGTGAACATGGCTCACAGCAGCCTTGACCGGATCTCCCACCTCAGCCTCCCAAGTAGCTGGAACCACAGGCATGTGCTACCAGGCCTGGCTCATTTGTTTTTCATTTTTTGTGGAGACAGGGTCTTACTTCCTTGTCTAGGCTGGTCTTGAACTCCTAGGCTCAAGGCTTTTCTTGCCTTAGCCTCCCGAAGTGCTGGGATTACAGGCGTGAGCCAACCGTGCCCAGCTCATAAGATGTTATAATTTTTACATCTCCATACAAGTATGGTTTTTGTTTTACAAAAAGTATTTCTAGTGTTTTTTGGTATCATTACTCTTCTTCTTGATGAAGCTTGCTCTAGGTTTGTCTATTTTTTTTGGACAAAATAACAGCCTTTGGTTTTGCTAATGTGGAATACTTCTGTTCTCACTATTTTTTCGATTTCATGATATGCTTTGTCTTTAACAATACCTTCATTTTACTTTATTCGAGTTGGGTTTACTTTCTGGTCCCTTGTGTAGCTTTTATGTCGCCAATTTAGTTCACTTATTTTCAGTCTTCCCTGCTTTTCACATGTAAGTAGTGGCACTTCCTCTGTGCTGGTTTTGTCTAAATCCCATTGGTTTTGATATGAACAACCGCTCACTGTCTTTCACTTCTAATTTGTTCATTCCTTCAGCTTTGATTTCTTTTTTATCTAGAAAGTTAATTTAAACGTGTTTAAAACTTCCCGGGTGGATTTGGTTTCGCTGGTTGCTCGTCTAACCTTTTGTTTTTAGCTTCCAAATATACTGCACTGTGGTCAGACACTGTGGCTTCTATTATTTTGACTTTTAAAATTCTATTGATACTTTTTTTTGTGGTGTTATATGTAATTCGTAAATCACATTGGAAAAGAATGCGCATTCCCTTATTTATGTTAGGATCTCTGTTAATTACTCCACATAAATTCGTTTCTTCAGTCTTTACACTGTGAGATAGGTACTACTAGTAGCTCATTTTACAGATGAGGAAAATAAGATTGGGGAGTTTAGGTGACTTCCTCAAGGTTACCATGGCAGGTGAATGACAGAGCACTAATGAAACTCGGACGTTCTGACTCATTCTGTCTTGGTCTCTATAGAAGTGATCACAACTGCCAGTTGCATGATTCAAATACTCATTATTTTACTCCTACTTGTGTGGTGATATTTGAGAGAAAAGCATTAAATTTTCTTGCAATGACTGTGAATGTGTCAATTTCTCTTTGTGTTTCTATATTTAAAAGTGTGTTGTTGGTTACATAAAATTTATGTTACAAATTCATGGTGGGCTAAATCTTTAACACTCTGAAATATATTGTCTTTTGCCCTGTTTAAAGTTTGAGGGGTTTGGGTTTTAATTATACTTTATTTGCTGTTAATATTACTATACTTGATTTCTTTGGGTATTTGCCTTTTTTTAAAATGCCTTATATTCTGAGTAACTTTAAAGGTGTATCTCTTACCAGTTATTTGGTGCTTGGATTTTTAAAATTCCAATCTGAGAGTGTTTTTCAGTAGGGCATTTAATCCATTCATTATTATTTTGATTATTGAAATATTTAGGTTTATTGCTTCCATCTTATTATACACATATTTTTTTCTTCATAAATTCTTTCCTTTCAGATTGTTTTGAATTTTATTATGTTTTATTCTTCTTTAGTGGTTTGGATGTCCTACATTGTTTTTATGGTTGCCCTTAAAATTTTACATATTTAAACATTTATTTTACCAAAGCCTTGAGCTAACTGGTGCATAAACTTGTCCCCCAAGCAAGACAAGAATCTTAACTAGCTTTCATTTCCATCTCTCCTGACTTCTAACTCTTGTATTATGATCATTTGATATTTTCATTCCAGATTGCTATTTAAGAAAAGGAATAGTAAGTTTAATTGGCTTGTTCTTCTGCAATACATTCTCAGAAAATCTAAGTTCCTAACACACTACTTTATTCTTTTATATTCATTCTACTATACGGCTCACACTGAGGTTTCATTTGAATGATCAAACTCTCACATTTACAAATCTCTAGTTTCTTCTGCTTCATGGAAACACTGTCTTTCTGCATTGCTCTGAAGACTTCAGTCTTGCTTATTCAGAAGCCTCCTGGTGGCCTTGTTCCTGCACCCTCTGGAATCAGTTCTGTTGACTGCAGTTACTTCCTCTCTGCCCTGGGGTTGATGCTGCTCCTCTGGTGGGCGATTCTTGGAGGTCTACTCATCATCTGTCTGTCCTCTTGACTGAGCCTACCTCTGGCCGTTAGGCAGTGTGCAATTCAGCACAATGGGAAGCAGGTGAACTTGGAGTCAGGCCTGGTTATAAACTCAGCTCTATTTTTTAGCAGCTGTGTCAGGTTGGGCAAATCTTTGAGGCCTGGTTCTTCAATTTGGGTTAATGACCTTACATTATGGAGGTGCCATGCGATTAAATTTGACAGCACATGAAAAAGGCTTTGAAAGCCTTGGGACAGCAAATACATGGTATTCATTTTGGGGGTGGGGGTCAGTTATTTAGGAGTAATTTCTTCACTTTTTAGCCTTGGATTATATTGACTGATTTGATGGTCCCAACTTAAGAAGCTCCTCCAGCTCATCCTTGGGGAAAACAATTCATTCCTCCATTTATGTCTAATTTGAAGCTCCTGTTATGGTCAGTGATATAGCAGGTGGATATTTTCTTCATAGGGATATGAACAGCCTCATTATAAAGTCACTGAAGTTCCCACATCAACTGACTCATTGTGGGATACCCACCCTACATCACAGGCAGCCCTGTCTAGTACATATGCATGGGGAGGGAGGATTTTACAGTTTACTAAAATATGAGTCCTGGCACCAACTTAGAATATTTTAACAGATGTTGGTATTCATGTTATATTGAAATCAATATCCTAATGGTACCCTATGGCAAAGATATTGATGCATCTCCTTAGAAAATTATCATTCATCCCACCCAATTTTTCCTCCTGGAAATCAGGTCAGTTCTTTAGAATCACTGCCCCATAGCAAGAACAGAGCAAGCCAGAGAGGCCAATATTTTCAGTTGGTTTTTCAGGAGGAAAGAATGGTATGATAATCATTTTATATCTCTTCTAGAATAACACTGGAGTTCTTTGAAAAACCCAGTACTTTCACCTGGAATAGAAGTTCTAGCCCTTCACTCTCTGTTAGCCATCATTTATGACTTTTTCCCTTCCTGCATATTAACACGAGCCAAACCCCAAAGCCTTCTGCTCCAGTGTGAGAAAGCTGCTCGCAGATACAGGCTTTTAGTTCCATCAGGTGAAGCTTGCAGTCTGAGATAAATCTTCCATCTCTTCCCTTGAACCTTCAGGCGTTGTGAGTAAAACTTAACTTTGGACAGACCACCACCCTTTACTTCAAACAGAAATCTCTAAGGAGCAAGTGGCCACAGCCTGCCTCCCACAAGCTGCCTGGCTCAGTCTATTTCATTCCTGGAAATCAGGTGAATTCTTTAGAATGACTGTCCAATAGAAGGAACAGAGTAAGCCAGGGAGGTCAACAGCTGCTGCTCATTGCAGCAGACCAAGGGTGGTTTGCTGACAATGTCCATGACGTGTAGTTAGACAGACTCCAGTAGCAAACAGGGAGCCTGGCCTTCTCCATGCCTAAGTCAGCAGATAGGAAGGTCCAGGTCCACAGCACACACATGATGTACCCCAGACGAGTGATTAATTTACCAACTGTCAGAGGAAATGACTGTGGCTTAGTACTGTCATTCTGCCAAAGTATCTATCTGCTGTACATCCTGCAGAAGGTACGCGGAACACTTACTCTTGCCATTTGTGTAAGAGCCAGGCAAACAGAATGGAAAACCAGGTGTAGCTCCCAACACAGCAGATACTCATCACACACTCACACGTGGTGACTGTTCCTCTATCTGGAATGTTTTCTTCTTCACCTGTTCTCTTGTGAACTCCACATCCTCTAAGTCCTGCCTTGGAGAGCTTCCTTTGTGAAGCACTGAACCTCTGTAGCATCCTTGGGCCTGGGCATGCCTCCATTATTGCATTTATTAGACGGTATTACAATGGCATTTTATATATGTTTCCTGCAAGACAGTGGGTTCTGGGGCAGATGTGGGGCTTACTCCTCTTGTTGGAGCCTGGCATGTGATAGGTGCTTAATGAGCCAGTGTGTGCAGAACAAGCCAAGAATGACTTATTATTTGGTAATTACGCTATTTTAGATAGACTAGAGAAGCCTGCCATTCTTCCCCTCTATTATTTTTATGGTCATTCCACACTGGCTTCCTGATGGACAGACACTAGGTCCACAGTGACCTGTTTCATTTTTTTACTGTGCTGTGGGAAGTCAGCGCCGGGTTCACACAACCCCAGTGAGTGGGAAGCAGTGGAAATCGACATTCTTTCCTCAGGTCACCCACTGTGGCTCTAAGTTAAATACAAGCACAGCGGAGGGACTCAGAGACATTTGCTACAAGGAAAGAAGATCACGAGCCCATGGGAGTTTGGAGTGGTTACACTTCATTAGGCTCCCCATAAAAAGCTCCCCTGCATAAGCCAGGAACTCTCCACTTACAGACAGCTGGACCTCAAGAAATCCTTTGGCAAATACAAAAGACTCTTTGGTGAAAGCTAGAGGCAGGTTGGGCCTGCCCAGGGACCCCAGAGGCAGCCCAGAGACTTCTAAATGAACTGAGCCAACAGTCAGAAAACTGCCAGACACAGGCCGATAGGTGGGGTGACAGCCCAGGGCCCACAGGGCCAGTAAGCTCACCCCCAGCATGCTCTATGCATGGTGATCACAGGCAGTACAGACACCAAGGGCACTGTTAAAGAGAGAGAAACCACTTGAGGGTCCCAAGGGTGTGGAGAGGAACGACAGATGAGCCTTCCCTCCATGCCTATAATCCGCTTCTAGCTTCAGTTGGCTTAACATGTCCAGCTGGTGCCCAGCTGCTCAGTAGCCTGTTGGAGGCTGGGGAATGGTGGTGGCTGAGAGTGGGGGTAGGGAGAGAATGCCACCAGGCCAAAGGGTCACCTCCTAGTGCAGTACAGAGAATGAGTGCTGGTTTCTCCTCATAGGACTGAATTTCACTTGCACCAAGCCACCCAAGTCCCCAGAACGAAAGCCCTGCTCCATTCAAAGTCCTAGAAGGCCAAAGTGGAGACCCTCATGAGCTCTGAGTCACACCTGACCGAGTGAGCATTCTCAGGCCCTGCTGAGCAAGGGAGGGGCCGAGCCACAGGAGGCCCTGGCTGAGGGCTTTAAGGTGGAGGGTGTGCCAGCCGCGGGCCTCTGAAACAAGTACCCGGGGACTCCTGCCTCTTCACTCGCTTTTATGTTTCTACTCTTGTCGTCATTCTGGGCTCAGTGGTGACCGTTTATAAGAACACAGAGAGCTTTCCTACTGGCTTAGTGAGATTTGCCAGTGAATTCACTTTTCCATACCATGAAGCTGCCCACAGCCTTTGACCGCAGGCTGGGCTATCCAGATGGAGACTTGGCCGTCCTAGGGAATTCTGTTAACAGACTTCATGAAAATTCTAAATTCAGTTTAGAAAATCCAAAGGATTTGTTTCTCAGAGGCCAAAGAACGAGTGCAGCCAGCTCACACCACTCGAGTGTCTGAGGGTCCACTAAGCCAGACGGATAGCCAGGCAGTTCTCCAGATTTTCAGGAAACCGCTAATGCCTTCCATGCAAGCCAGCTATTTGTAAGTGTGAGCCAAAGTCCTTTGCAGTGGATTTTCCTTGGCTCGATGATCAGTAAAGAGGAAAAGGGGTGTCCTTGGTTTTGGGGTACCTTCAGAATCTAAGTGACTTAAATGTCTGTTTTGGTCAATTGATGATTTTGCTCATAGGAAAAAAATGTCTCTCTGCAACACTGTAGATGTTCATGTGAACCACTCAGAAAGCACGTGCTAGGAGGAGAGCACTCCCAGCTGCTGGGGAAAAGGCGGCGTGGTCACTACGGTTGATAATATTTAAGAGGGTAGCCTAGAGCCTGTGTGGTTTGCGCACCTCATGCTAAGTTCCGACCACAGCACGCCATAGGTACAGAACACTGGGGGCTTTCTTCTGCTGGGTCAGCACAGCCCACAGCCAAGGCCATGCCACGGAACATGAATGGAACATCATGAGGGACGTTAACAACTGAGCCGGCATCTCGGGAGGAGTGACCTGTTCTACAGGCAACATTCACATGGCTCTGGTTTTCAGCCCACATGACCCAGAAGGCAGCAATGCCAGAAACTCTCATCCCCATTGCCAATGTTTTCTGAACCTCCACCCTGTGGGATGGGTCTTCTTCAACTCTGGGCTCAGATGTGTCACCTGCTATGGGCTTTGCTGCCCTGATTTTCAAGCTACCTATGGAGAAACCATCCCTTTGGCTGAATGTCCTTCATATGCCCCTATGGAGAGCAATGCTTTCACAATCCTCTCAACATGGACTGCAGGCACTTTCCCTGTGCAAAATGCATTCAGACACACGCAACTGCAGACAGCTGCTGGGGGTTCCAGAGCCAGCGAGTCCATCCCAGGAGCTGGTACATAATCAACCCTTTCCCATCCCCAAAGAGGTCTTCTCATGGCATCAGCCAAATGATCTTAGCGCAGAAGTTCAGGTATCACAGGTCCCCTGGCCTCTCCAGATTATGTCTCCAAATGGTAGAATGAGTTAAATTTTCTGGGCCCTCATGGTAGATGTCAGGGTGGGGTGGAATATAAAATTGGAATGGGCTGGCTCAAAGCTGAAAGCAATAATGAAAACAAATGGAGAACTCACCACCATTTCCTGGACATGAAACATCTCTGCACCATCAGACGACAGTCGATTAGGGAAAGAGATGCTGACAGATGACCCTGGAAGGGTGCTCGGGCCAGTGTTGTAGATCTGTGGGTGTGGAACACACACAGCAAGTCTCAGTGGAAAATAGCAGACCTCCATTTCCTGTCATGCAATATATATCTAAGATTCTTGGAAATCATACACAGAAACTCTAAGGCTCGGATCTAGAAGGTCGTGACTGGAAGTGGACTACTGAACGACGGGAAATTTCAACAAAACAGAAACACTTCTAACATGCATTTAAAAATCCCAAACTTTGAAATTACCATATTCCCTTTCAGCATTTTTTTGTCTTCCTACTAAAAATTATTTTTCTTTTTACATGCATAGGAATTTAGTCATAGACTGTTACACTTGGTGAAAACTCAGACATCATAATCTAGTCCAGTGGTTCTCAAACTTCAGCACAACATCAGAACCACCGGAGGGGTTTATTAAAACACACACTGGTGGGGGTCATGGCGTAGGGGTCATGCCCAGAGTTTCAGACCCAGTAGGTCTAGGATGGGGCTGGCAGAGTTACATTTCTAACACGGCCCCAGGAGGTGCTGATGCTGCTGGCCCAAGAATCACCCCTTGAGACCCACTGATCTGGTCCAACCTCTTTCCTTTGCCAGTATGAGGTAGCTGAGGCCCTCAAGGACAGAGTGGGTCATCCCAAAACCAAGTGATCTAATGTGGTTTCCAGGCTACCTGCAGCTCCTCACTTGCACAACTGCACCCCTCTTCTGTCCCAGCATTTGGTTCTATAAAACTTTGCCCCTCTTGTTTTCCCTAGCATTTCTCCATTTTCTGTCTCTAGAAGTCAATCATTTCCTGAGAAATGAGGAAAAAGATGGAGGGCACAGAGACCAGTAAGAGCAAGGAGGGAGAGAAAAAGCTGAACGTGAAACTCAAGGAGGAAACAGAATCTACAGAGGAATGAAAAAGGTGAGTAGATCTCTAGAGACACGAAGTAGATTCGCGGTTGCCTAGGGCTGGGGAACAGGGAGTATGACAGGCAGCGTGACAGGCCCCAAAGATGTCCAGGTCCTCATTTGTGGAACCTGTGAATGTTATGTGGCCAGGGGGAATTCGGGTTGCTAATCAGGTGACCTTAAAATAAAGAGGTTACATTGGATTATCCAGGTGAGCACATTGTACTCACAAGGGTCCTTCTAGAGGGAAGACGCAAAAGTCAGATCAGAAAAAGAACATCCTAAGACTCAGCAGCCATCGCTGGCTTTGGACATGGAAGGGGGCCATGAGCCAAAGAATCCAAGCAGCCCTCAGAGGCTGAAAAAAGGCGAGAAGTGGATTGTCCCCGGTGCCTCTGGCAGGAACAGAGGCCTGACACTGGTTTTAGCCCGGCGAGGCCGATTTTGGACTTCTGTTCTCAGACTGTAAGATAATAAATTTGTGTTTTTTTAAGCCATAAATGTTGTAGTTATTCGTTACAGCAGCAATAGGGAATTAATACAAGAAGTTATGTCAATGGGTTCAGAATTTTTCATTTTTCAGTCCAGAGGTCTCTTATTTTTTTTTTGCACCTATTATGCCATGAATTCATAGGGAATAGGTTCCAGCAGTTCAGGCTCCTCTCCATTGGTTCTCACAAAGTGTGCTTCTCTGGGGGATCAGGCTGGTACTTCAGTTGAACCCAGGTACCTTTCTCTTTGGCTTCCTTCTTCTTCTTCTTCTTCTTTTTTTTTTTTGAGACAGAGTCTCACTCTGTTGCCCAGGCTGGAGTGCAGCCGTGCAATCTTGGCTCATTGCAACCTCCGCCTTCTGGGTTCAAGCAATTCTCCTGCCTCGGCCTCCGGAGTAGGTGGGACTACAGGTGCCTGCCACCATGCCTGCCGAATTTTTATATTTTAGTAGAGATGGGGTTTCACCATGTTGGCCAGGTTGGTCTCGAACTCATGACTTCAGGTGATCCACCTGCCTCAGCTTCCGAAAGTGCTAGGATTACAGGTAGGAGCCACCGTGCCTTGCCGGCTTCCTTCTTTTGCTGATCATTTTCCTTCATGCGTTTCAGGAAGCTATCTTGACTCTTACAGTCCTTAATGTGCTCAATACACACATTAATTCTCTTGGCAAGAATCTTGCCCTTAAGTTGTTTGTGTACAACAATGCCAACAGCATGCCAGTAACACTGTAGAGTCTTCCGGTTTAGCCGCGGTCACACTTGTGGGGCATTCCTTTTTGAGCAGTGCCCATTCCCTTGATGTCTACAATATCACCTTTCTTACAGATTCCCACATATGTGGCCAAAGGAACAATTTATGTTTTCTCCTTTTTTTTTTGAGACAGAGTTTCTCTCTTGTTGCCCAGGCTGGAGTGCAATGGCACGATCTCAGCTCACCACAACCTCTGCCTCCCGGGTTCAAGTGATTCTCCTGCCTCAGCCTCCTGAATAGCTGGGACTACAGATGCCTGCCATCACGCCTGGCTAATTTTTGTATTTTTAAAAGTAGAGATGGGGTTTCACTGTTGGCCAGGCTGGTCTCGAACTCCTGACCTCGTGATCTGCCCACCTTAGCCTCCCAAAGTGCTGGGATTAGAGTGAGCCACTGCACCTGGCCCAAGTCCATGTTTTCTAAAAGTCATAGAGAACATACAGCAGGGGCCTCTCCTCTTTCCCTTTGTATTCGACATTTTGGTGAATTACTAGAAGATGGTGGTTCTGGCCAAAAGGCTGGAATTTCTTTTAGGGGTGGTCAAAATGTTCTAAAATTTTGCAGCAACATGGATGAAACTGGAGTCATGCTAAGTGAGCTAAGCCTTGGGAGACTGGGCAGGCAGATTGCTTGAGGCCAGGAGTTTGAGACCAGCCTGCCAGGCATGGTGACATGCACCTATCATCCCGGCTACTCAGGAGGCTGAAGTGGGAGGATTGCTTGAGCCCAGAAGGTTGAGGCTGCAATCAGCCGAGACTGCACCACTGCACTCCAGCCTGGGTGACAGTGAGACACTGTCTAAAAAAAAAAAAAAAGACATAAGCCAGGTATGGAAAGACAAAGACAAACATCACAGGTTCTTATTTGTGAAAACCAAACAAAATCGAACCAAAACAACGGAACTCATGGAGACAGAGAGTAGAGGGACGGTAACCAGAGCCTGTGCGGGGAGAGGAAGATGGTTAATGGATTAAAAAAATAGAAAGAGGCCGGGCGCGGTGGCTCACGCCTGTAATCCCAACACTTTGGGAGGCCGAGGTGGGCAGATCATGAGGTCAAGAGATCGAGACCATCCTGGCCAACATGGTGAAACCCCATCTCTACCAAAAAACACAAAAATTAGCTGGGCATGGTGGCACATGCCTGTAGTCCTAGCTACCTGGGAGGCTGAGGCAGGAGAATCACTTGAACCCAGGAGGTGGAGGTTGCAGTGAGCCGAGATTGCACCACTGCACTCCAGCCTGGTGACAGAGTGAGACTCCGTCTCAAAAAAAAAAAAAAGAAAGAAAGAAAGAAAGAAAAAGACGTAGTATTTGTTAGCACAATAGGGTGACTATAGTCAATAATAATTTAATTGTACATTTTGAAGTAACTGAGAGTATAATTGGATTGTTTGAAACACAAAGGATTTCTTGAGGGGAGGGTTACCTCCATTTTACATGATTATTATATACTGCATGCTTGTATCAAAACATCTCATGTACAGCATAAATATATAAACCCACCATGTACCCACAAAAATTAATACGAAACATTTTTGTAAATATTCTAAAATTAGATGATGATGGTTTTACGATTCTGTAAACATTAAAATAATTACATTGTACGCTTTAAATGGGTGAACTTTAAGGTATGTAATCATATCTCAATAAAGATGTTATTTTTAAAAAGATGAGTAAAATATATGTTTTGTCAATTAAAAAAAAATGTTTAAAAAGGATGAGTAGGAGAGAGGAAGAAATGCCATGCTGCTTGGTGGCCTGGGGACTAGAGAATCCAGGGACTCTGCAAATCTGAAGTTGAGGTCAGAAGGGCAGAGCCAAAAAAAAAAAAAAAAGCCAGAAACCTTACCAGGTCTTCACACATGACTGGATGCATGAAGACCCAGCTCAGCCAGCTCTTCCCTAGAAAACTGTGTCTTTGGTTTTTTGCAATAGTTGATTCTGCTTCAAAGAATAAATAGATAAAAACTGATAGAGCAGATGAGTGGTTGTTGCCAACTCTTGATTCAAAAAAGAACAATATTCACCAAAACAACCTGAAGACATAGAAAAGGAAGGAACATCTGACCATCGCTGAAATAACTAGGAACATCTGACCATCGCTGAAATAACTAATTTGAATGAAACTTGAGTGCACAGAATTAAAAAGACACCTCCTGGCGTGTCTGGGAAATCCCAATTCAAGCATGAATGGGGGTAAGCAATGAAGAGAAAGATACTGATGTACACTATTTCACTCATCAGAGCCAGGAGGACAGGAGAACTTGTATCACCAACTTTATTTTTATTTTTAATAAATGTCTTTTATTGGATTCTCTGCAAAAGTTCATGTGCAATATCTGCACTGGTTTTCAGGTGGGGAAATGGTTTAAATTTTGATGCCAAAAAAGCCTCTCAGTTGTCGACAAATTAATGTGTCCGTTTAAAAACTGTGATGAAATGTAGAAAGCAGGCCCAAGACTAGTGTTTCTGCCTCTCTCCTGTCTTCAGCAACAGTGGAGTCTTTAAACAATTATGTGGCTTGCTGAATAACCAATTTTTTATAAAAACATGGAAAAATCTGTCCATATGGAAAGTCTCATGTTCTCCTTCAGGAACAATATTACTGAAATAAGGAAATACAGAAGCATTTTCTCCATATTCCTGGCCTCCTCCCGCACTATTTTCACCTTCTGGTCATTATCACTGCCAGCCTGGTCAGGGACCTTCCTGCAGGACAACCACAACAACAACCATTCTACCAATAAATCAGCAGGCAGACAATTCTCAAGGAAGAAGGGGGCTTTGCTAACACAGGAGGATCTCCTTCTAATCAATGGCACACACCATCAATCTTTCAGACCCAGCTCTCTCAGCCCTAGATTGAATGCACTTCCTCAGGCAATGGATCACAGAGGAGTTTATATAAGGGTCATGCCAATCACTCATTCCCCAGGGCCAGATTCTCTAGCCTGGGTCCTATTTCAGGTCAGATGTGAAGAAAACTATTTGCCCGAATACCAAACTTTAAGCTCCCTGTAAAAATTACCTTCAGAGAAACAACTCAAAGGTAAGCTTCAGACCCTCAGATTTCTTTCTTTTTTTTTCCAGGGGATTATAAGGACATTCGGTACCTTCTGTGCAAACCCCGTTCTTCTTTCCTTCAACACTCATGCCCTCTGCATTGCACGGTCTGTGTTACTTGAACCCTTCTAAATAATTTTCTGAACTCTATCTTTAGTTGCAAGACACCCCCAAAACTATAAAAGTAGGAAGGAGTATAAACAACTAAAATGAAATAAACTCATCTAGTCTTTATCTATTTCCTACCCAGTTACGAAAAGCAAAGGAGAAAAATAAAGTAACTCTGAGAAGCAATTCAGGAATGCAGAGGCGCTATTCACAGCAATCACTCTACTGTCTCAAAAGCCAACTCTAGCCCCATCCTTCCCTTCTCCCCCGGAAATCAAGGGCAGGGTGTGACAGCGGGGGCTTAGCTGGTTAGAAGGCACATCCTCTGTGAGCTGGGGACATGTGTTATCTATCACGGTTTCGGGGGTAGGTTGCTGGGCGAATGCTCTGGAGAGAGGAAGACTATTGTTTGCCAGAGTCCACAAATGTTTTACTGCACATTCTCTAGACCCTCACCCTGTCATTATTTGTCATCCCCGAAGTCCATGTAGGAAAGAAAGGCCACAAGGAAAGAGGCCACGAGGAAAGAAGATAATTATTATTTAGCCACAGCAGTGAATGCCAGAGTGGGAAACCATTTCTCCATGGGGAAGGATGCAAGATGCAGAGAAGAGCTCTGGGAGGTAGAACCGGAGAGCGAGGAGATATGGCCTGCGGGGTCCTGTGGGCGAGCTGGGCCCATCTCCCTCATTTCATCCACACGGGGTCTGGCCAGTGCCGCCAGGTCTTGACCCCAGTCCGGCTTCTCCCAGCCCTGGGACCATCAGCACATCCTTTTTTGCTTGGGCCTACATTTTCTTGTGTTTGTCAACTGAGGGGTCTGGACTAGAGGATGTTAGGTCCCTTGAGCTTTACATTCACAGATCCACAGGTTGAACTGCACTGGCCTGAGAACTCACAGGTTAAAACACAGGTCAGCAAACTCCCACCCAAGGTCAAATCTGGTCCAGTGCCTGCTGTCCTACAGCCTACGAGCTAAGAATGCTTTTAAGTCTTTAAATGACTGAAAAAAAATCAAAAGAAGAATCACATTTCATGACATGAAAATTATATGAAATTCAAATTTCATTGTCTGTAAGGAACTAATGCTTCGTTTTGATGTTATCTATGGCTGCCTTTGCGCTACAGAAGTATGGGTGAATAGTTGCTGCAGAGGCCAAATGGCCCACAAAGCCAAAATTACCCTGTGGCCCTTTTCAGAAAAAGTTTGCTAATCCCCAACTAAGAGAAGAAACAGTGTCCTTCCCCCTGTCCCCCGTCTACACCAAGTGGACTTGCTGGAAACGATGCCTGTGTGCCTGGGGCAAGCCAGCACGGCTCAGCGAGGGAGCAGCATGCCTCCCGTGAAGGTTCACAGGGGCTCACACGACTCTGCTCTCATAAAACTGCCCTTCTGAAAAGCTGTTCCTGCGGGAGGAGTGGGATCCTGGATGAGTTGGCAAGAAAATCCCAGGAGGAAGGGACACAGCAAATCCTCTGAGGCAGCCCTGCCTGGAAGGTGGAGAATGATGAACAGAAAAGGGTCCTTATGAGGACATCTGGGCTGGGACATTGGCCAATGCCTCCACGATGCAGAGGCCTTCTTGGGGAAAAGTGGCGTTTATCACATGGACCTCTTCCTTCCAAGCCCTGGAAAGCAGAGGGGCCTGCACAGCAGAATACCAGGCAGGGAAGGGATTCATTCTGTGGGTGGTCACAGATCGCACACACACCACACCAGCCAACCACGGAAGGGTTTCTCCCAACAACAGCCTGGCCCTCTGTAGGAGAGACATCCCATGTGCCCTTCTGTTAGCCCCCAGGGACAGAGGTGGTCCAGGGGTGGGTACCTGAAGGGTGATATTGATGGACTGAAAGTGACACTCCAGGTCATCCAGCTGAACGAAGTTGGCTGCGTCCACGGACTCGCCATATACAAAGGAGGTTGGAGACATGATTCTGAAAGAGGAAAGCATGAAATCTGTCATCTCCACCCACAGTCAAGTACCCGCGGTCACTGCCATTCTGAGAAGCAAACATGTGTCTCCATTTAGCCCCGTCTTCCACCCAGTGCTTCCCTGCTGGGCTGTTACTTCTCTCTCCCATGAACAGACAAAGCCAGATTATGCTGACCAGGCACGTATAGTAGTGTCTTCTCATCTTAGGTTAGGTCGATAAGCTGCATGCAGAAATACGTACTGCGATTACCTTTCTGAAATGACAAGGAAGATTATCGCAGCTCTGAGCTTTTAAAAGCTTTTTTAAAAGTATACATTTTGTTTTGACATTTGAAAAACGTTTTATGGGTTGAAGAAGATGATGATGAGCTTTTAAAAAATAAATATAAATGAGTTATATATTTGGCATCCTAAACCCCACTCTATGACAAATTCACTTAAAAAACTTAATTTGTCAGACTACCAAGATGACTAGAAGCTAGGCATTTGAAAGCTGAGTCTGCTTATTGACAGCATTTTCCCTTGGATTTCAGAGGCTACCTAAGAGGTGAGAAGAATTCAAGCTCAGTTTGCAGCAATACTATCCATGTTGCTTCTATGAACAAATCCCTGAGAAGAAACAAAGCTCAGACTGACACTCCCAGACAAACATCAAGTTCCAGATGCTGGAGGCCACTCACTCACCTTTACCTAAACACAACAACGTTAAGATTTCTGAGACTAAGTCCCAATGGACAGTGACTCATCTATTTTCATCGTTTAGTGCATTATTTTAGCAATGTAGTGAGTTCCCAGCATTACCTAATGGCAGGAACAGTTTCAGGTTCCTGGAGAGATCAGAGGTTGACTCATCTGTTTAACTGATGAGTTCATCAGGGGCTGTTAACACCTCCCAACGAGGTCCTCTAAGGCCTGACTACATGATCAAGTATCATCTGACGGGGGGCGGGGAGGGATGTTTTCTCTTTGTCCGCAGGGATAGGGCTTGGTTCTGGGTATATTCTTGCTGTGCCTTCGATGAGACAAGTAAATAAATGATACAGCTAAAAATAGAGCTGTGAACAGGGGCAAAAATATGCTAATTTGCAAATATATTCCACCACTGCCTCATGTTTAAAAAACATGACCAAAAATACCAGGAGCTCAGGAGCAGAAAAGCCTGGAGTCTCATTCCACTGGCTCCCAGCAGAGCGTGGGCGAGTACAGGGATGGCTCTCCCTGCCACGGATCAGCATTCCCACTTCTAGTCAAGGCTGGGACCCAGAAGCGTGTGAAAACCGAAAAATGAGAAACTGCGAACCTCCAGAAAGTTCAGCTTACATTTGGGTCAAGGGTTCAGTGGGTCCTCATCTGATCTAAACTAATTGTGTAAATCTTTTTTCCCCACTATCAAAGAGGCATGCACTCGGTTTTCTGAAGCTGGAAAGAAACTCAGCTCTCATTTTTCCCGGTTGGGGCTTAGGCTGAAAGCTGGCCCAGGCTGTTTCAGGTCTCCACAGACCGCAGCTCAGGGTCCTGCTTTCCAACAATGCCAGCGGCACTGAATGGCCATGGACTTCACGTGGACACATGGTGTGGCCGTTGGGACGGTTCCCTGCCCATTCCAGACCATTATAGACATCAGGAAGAGCCACCTCTGGTTCTGCAGAGGGCGTTAACAGAAACAAGCAGGACCAGCACTGACTGTGGAGCTAATCAAAAGTGGCCCACCTGGAGCCAGGGCTGGAGACACATCTCGTGGTAACCTCTGGTCCAGCAGCTTCCAGCTGAGATTTTAATCCCAGGAGCCATACTGCCTGTTACTGTACAGCATTCTGAAGGAACTGGGGACAGGTGGGAATATACGCATATAAAGGTATATGGAATGTTCAAAGAAATTATGGGGCTTAAACTTGTCATCAAACTTCTCAGGTTATGTCAGGTGTGTGGGTAGCTGGGACAGAGGAAAAAAAGGAGGGAGGAGGCTATGAGTTCCTGTAGCTAAAGCTTCCTCCTGCTTTTCAAGGCTGGAAGGAAGTGGGGGTGGCACAGCTCCTGGCTGGCTACATGTGCAAATATGGGAAGCACAGTGTTCCACTGGAGGGCACTCCTGTGTTGTGGCAACGAGGACCGGGCTACTCACCCAGTGATGGACGTGTCCACCTCGTGCATCAGCGGCACCGTCAGCGTGAGGGTGTTGTCATGCAGGGATTCAGAGCGCTCCAGGTTGCCACTGTGCAGGGAGAGAATGAATGAACGCTGGCCAATATGAGCCATCCGGCAGTGGGCTTTCGCTCTTCCACGGCAGGGCTGAATCTCTACATTCTCCCTGGGCAGATGGCACCTCACTGTCCTCAGTTGTTTGTGGTCCCTGTACACATCCATAGGGGGCACTCTATTGTCTTGGTTGTGTTCCACACAAAGATGTGAGTGTAAGTCGTTCGCTCGGGAGGCGGCCCAGGAAACACCAGCAGAAGTGGAGAGGGAGACAGCGAAGGAAGGACAGTAAAGGCAGGCCATGCAGGAGGGCTGCGCTGTCAGCAGCCAGGGCCCGTCTCACGAGGGCTCCGGGGGCAGAGTCAGTCTTCCTAGCTGAGAACATGGGAGCCAGGCCTTTATCCACTGACTCGTAAAAGCCGCTGCTGCTGCTGCTGCTGCTGGGGTGGGGGTGGGGGTGGGGGAGAATGAATCCCCTGGCACCTGCCTGTCAGGCAAGTGAGTGGGCTCTGCCCAGAGAAAGCCTCAGCAGGGTGGCCAGTGCTGGGAGCTGGAATCTGCCCAGTTTCCAGTGGATAGTTTGGGAAGGATGAGGGCTGGGGGGTTATGGGCAGGGCACCCCCTGTGTGTACTACTTCTGTATGTGCCTCTTTCACAAACAATGGCCCAGTGAAGTTAGGTCACGGCAGCCAGGAAGGGGGTTGCTCGACTTCAGCAGCTACGTCTCACCTGAAGGGACCACACATCATCCATGGACAGCCAAGCCCAGGAAAGAGGCCCTGGCCACACCTACCACTATCAGCATCATGGAACTCTTGCTACAGACCTTGGCTATAGCAGGTTAACACAAGGCCTCCCGCTCAGGGTGAGAAAGCACAGAATGGGGATTCTTAGGAGATCATTCTGGAAAAGTGACATGAAGGAACTGATGCTGTTAAGTGGCTACTATGTGCCAGGTACAATGCCAGGCATTTCTCAGCATGACCTGAGACCTCAGAGCAGCCCCAGAGGGAGATGGAGCACCCACCTTTGATAGGTAAGGAGCAGCTTGATAGGTCAGGTAACTTGCCCAAGGCCCCTCCTGCAAACCAGAGCTGAGATTGCAACCGGCTCAGGGTCAGACTTGAAACTAAGGCTCTCTTGGCTGTGACTCCTGTTCCTGATGCCAGATTTGGGGTGAGAAGGAGGAGGAGCAAAAGAAGGGAGGAGAAGCAGCAGGAGGAAGAAAGATACCTAGTTTCCCTTTATTACTTTATTAAATTTCTAATATGAACTGTGATCATCATTCCGGAGAAATGACTGCTTTGGGAAAATGCACAGCTCTTGGGTGCATGTTCCTGAACCTGCACTCACAGTTGGTTCCCAAGTTCACCCTCCATGGGCAGAACGAGAGTCCCCCAGACCTGCCGAGGCTAGACTCAGCTCATCCTGACCACTCCCCACCATGCCATTCCCAGAACATCTGCTGAGGCCCTGTCTGCTCTGCGCCCTCTCTCTGCCCCCTTCAAGCCCTGCCCCACTGCCTTCCTCTCCGGCCCAGCAAGTGCTGAATGGCAACAGTACTTAAATAGCTCTCACATCCCTTCTCCCTCCTATTGTTCTGAAACAATGGTGCTGTGTGATGCCGCCCCACAGGGCCACAATCTCTGCCCTGGCTCCTCATCTGTCTTCCTACATGGGGTGACGTCAGTCCCTCGGGCAGCCACAGTTTGCAAAAGCAGCAGGATCAGGTGCCCACACAGCCTGACTTCTTTGTCCTTCCTTTCCCAAGGGACGACAGAAGCCTCAGGATCACCGCTGTGGGCAGGCCAAAGGCGACTCCCCTGTGGATGGACAGACAGCATCCTGGCCTGCTCCCGCCCCCACCCTAGCATCCTGCCAGGTCTTGCCCTGCCCTTTGTTTGGCCGGCTTAGGCCCAACAGTCTCATCTGTCATCATGTGACTGCTCCAGAATGAGCTAAGTTGAAAAGTTGAGATAAAGACGCCAAACATCAAAAGGCTTCCCATCATTCCAAAAGCTCATGAGCTGGGATGCTTTCCAGTGGTCTGCAAAGCCAGGCTGGTGGCTGCCGAGGGGAGAGGTCTCCGGAAACTGCTGAGTCTCAACTTTATGTCCTCCTATGTCTACGAGGAGGCAAAGAGACCTTCAAAGGGCAGTGACGGAAGAAAGGAATGATTGAGATTTTTAACTGTGGTTTTCAAGATAAGGAGCTTTAAGGATCTTTCCGTGATAGCAGGGAGTCAAGTGCTGCGGGGGCCCTCTGGGGCAGTCAGACCATATCCTCACCAGTGCCTGAAATGAGTGTCTAAAATATTCTGGCGTGCGTTTAAAGATACTATGCCCACCTTAACGTTGGTGATGTAAGAAATTAGACATTTTTATATTATCGAAGCTACAGATCCTAGAGCTTCCTGAAGCTATGCAGCACTGTTAATGTACACGGGGGGGTGTTCTCGAATTTAGTAGGTTACTGTCATTTTCTCACGTGCCCAGCATTTAGCACTGCAACTGGTAAACAGAAGGTGCACAATACATATTTATTGAGTGAAAATGTGCCCAGTGCAGATTAAGGGATTATAAATGGTGGTTCTCAGCCTTGGCTGCTCCTTAGAATCATTTGGTGAGCCCCTTTGAAAACCCCATTGCCCAGGTCTCACCCCAGGCCAATTTGGTCAGTCTTTGGGGGTAGATCAGGCATCAATATTTTTGAAGACTCCCCAGGTGATTCTAATATGCATTCAAAACCAGAGCACAGCTGCTGTGTGGACATGTTATCCTAACAAATGAAGCTTTCATGACTGCATTATTGGCTCCCTGCCCTCTGACTGCTATGATTAGCCCTGAATGAGGTGGAGGCAGGAAGTATCTTCTTTTTTGACCAGGGAAATCTCTTCCATGTCACATTCCTTTCTAGGCACACAGGCTGCTGCCTCAGGTGTGGAAGGACCGAGAGAGCACATTGATGGGTCTGCCCAACAACGGCCAGTGTTCTGCGGATCCAAGAAATGGCAAGAGAATGAGAATCTTCAGGTTCGAATGGGCATCTGCCGCCCTTACCAAATTCAACAGCCTCATGCTCGGGGCCTGAGCTATTGCGCTGTGCCACTCTCCTTTTCAAAAATTTTCAGTCGCTCCTCAGTGCCATCAGGATATAGTCCAGATTTTCCGAGGTGACCTTTGCCCCCCATGGTCTAGCCCAGGCTCCTCTTTCAGCCCCATCTCCCACTGTGCTTGTGTGCTGTGTGCTCCCCATTCTTCTGAGAAGGTGCAAGAATCCCCAGTGCGCTCCTGTACCCACCACCTACACAGGTGTAACAGTGCTTCTTGCCCCATGGATGCCCTCACGGCTGTGCCCATGTTGCTTCAGCCTGAAAACAGACTCCTTTGTTTAAATGCTACCTCCCCACTGAAGCCCTTCTGGATTTGTGCAGTGGGAATGAAATCTACCCTCTCTATGCTTTGCATGAGTTTCTATTAGATGATAGTCATGTTTTATGTGAATGTAAATTGCATGACCTTGAAAGTAGTGTGAATAGAAAATGACCAAGTCTTGTCAACCAGTAAAAAGAAGTGGCTAAAAAGACACTGAGATAACTGGCATCATGAGAACATAAACTGCAGATTAGCTAACAGCACAGTGTCAATGTTCAACTTCCTGAATTTGATAACTACACCATAGTTTCTTAAGAGAACAGCCATTCTTGGGAATGCACACTTAAGTATTTATGAATCAAGAGGCATGATTTCTGCAGCTTACTTTCATGTGGTTAAGAAAAAAAATTATATAGAAAGAGGATGATAAAATAGATGGCGTGAAATGTGAGCACTGAGTGAATCTGGGCAAAGGGTATATACCAGCTCCTTGCACTATTATTGTAACACTTCTGTTAAGTTTAAGATCGTTTCCAAATGAAAATGAAAAGGCTGCCTTGGGTGTCCAACCACCACCCCAATCAAAGCTTGTGTCTCCCTGTTCACCCACCCAAATCCCCCTCCCTCCACTGAAGTCGCCAGCCAAGTGCTACCTAGATGCTGCTTCAAGGCATTTTGGATCCGGCCTGGAGAAGGTACCTCGTAACTCCCCAGAGGCCCTCGCAGTCACTGGTGGCTACCCTGGAAGGGGCAGTCATGTGCTCCTGAGGGGAGAAGCTGCCATTCCACCACCCCCTCCCCTATCCATCCACTTGGCTTCCAGGTTAAGCCCTCTCTTGAGTAGCATCTCTTGGGGACTCCGCCAAGAGGCTCGGCCAGGCCCTCAGGCTGCAGGTGCCTGCCCCCTCCCCATCAAGAGATGCAGCCCCATGTCCATAAGAAGCAGTGGATCCAGCCTGACAATTTTCAGAGGTCATCTGTCTGATCTGGGAAATACACGGTTGAGTGGGAACTGACCCTGGACTAGAGCCTCACCCTTCTGGGCCTGTCTCTCCTCAGCTGTAGAATCTTCATCTCTGAGTGGCTGATGCCTAGTTTCTCTCAGCTCAGTCTGCAGTGGTGGCTATGGAAGCAGCACTAGATGGCCACAGCCCCCAAGAGATCCAATTCCGCTTAGTGGCTCAAGGCTTTATCACTGACTATTTCTTCCTCCTTAGCATCCTGGGAATTATCAAAGCTTGACCGGGACACGTCCTTTCCTGGTCCCATAAATCTTTTATCTTTGAAAAAAGTGTTTAAACCCCCCTTACCTCTGAGCAGTAACAATGAAGCTGAGAACTTCCTCTTCCCCAGACAGGTGGCTTGTATCAAAGATCACGCTGAATTCATACTAGGGAAAAAGGAAGTGGTATTTGGCATCAGCAGGCATTCCAAACTTAAACTGCTCTCTTCCATCTGCTGCAGTGTGTGACCTCGGGAAGCTCATTTGCATGATGAGCTTTATGTTTTATGCACAGCTTTCTGACTGTCAGGCCAGACACACAGCTTTAACAGTAAAACCAAGCCTGACACATACTCTGGCCAGGGACCTGTTTCTCCTGTTCAGCCCCCGAGGGTCTCTTTAGGAAGTGATGCATTTACACTCTTAAGCCGGGACTTTCTAAGTTTCACTCACCTACCATCTTTCCAATTTCTGCCACATTTGCAAATTATATCACCTGGGATATTTGCTTCATATCTTTGTTGCCTTACTCTTTTAAAGATTATTTTAAAAGAACAATTTATAGCACTATCATAGATGGGAGTCCAGGATCACTTGCCAAAAATAGATCTGGATTCCCGTCTATGATAGTGCTATAAATCGTTCACTTGTAAAAATGAATACAATGAAAACAGAGCAATGCTGAATTCTGCTGCCTGTGGAAGCCTCTGAGCGTAAGATCTCCTCCACCTTCGTTGAAAAGGGAGATGAGCTAGTGATAGAGAAGTGTTAAAGATACGCTAGCATGATGGGAAACGTTCTCCTGCATGTGGTTAGGACTGGAAGTGTTGAAAAGTCTTCTGCACTGAATGTTTGTGGCACCCCCTACTCCTCAAATTAATATATGGAAGGCTAACCCCCTATGTGATGGTATGTGGAGGTGAGGTCTTTGGGAGGTAATTAGGTTTAGATGAGGTCATGAGGGTGAGGCCTTCATGAGGGAATTAGTGCACTAAGAAGGAGGAAAGACAGAGAGATCTCTCTCCCTCTCTCCATGCACACACACCAAGGAAAAGCCAGATGAGCAGACATAGAGAAGGTGTTGCCTACAAACCAGGAAGAGAGCTCTTCCCAGGAACTGAACTGCCAGCACCTTGACCTTGAACTTCTCAGCAGTAAGAACTGTGAGAAATACATGTCTATTGTTTAAACCACCCAGCCCATGGTAATTTGTTCTCATCATGGGAGTGCACGCTGGGCTGCAGACAGAGGGAGCCCCGTCTCTGCTGGGTGACTTGCTGGGCTTTCTCCGGGAATCGCCCTCTGCTCCCATGCCCCCAGCCCCCAGGTTTAGTCAGTCTTGCCACAGGTCCCAGCATCTGTGAGAGGAAAATGGTGGCATTACCAGCTGGGAAAACAACACACATTCCAATGTTCACACTTCCTTGGGCTCTGTCACTATTTTGAGGGTTAATAAATGTTGGCCAGGCACAGTGACTCATGCCTGTAATCCCAGCACTTTGGGAGGCTGAGGAGGGTGGATCACTTGAGGTCAGGAGTTTGGGACCAGCCTGGCCAACCAACATCATGAAACCCCGTCTCTATTAAATATAATAATAAAAAAAAATTAGCTGGGTATGGTGGTGGGTTCCTGTAATTCCATACTAGGGAGGCTGAGGCAGGAGAATTGCTTGAATCCAGGAGACGGAGGTTGCAGTGAGCCAAGATTGTGCCACTGCACTCCCGCCTGACAGTGAGAGTGACAGATAGAGACTAATCCCCCCCTTAAAAAAAAAGTTGACAAAATTTAACACTCTGCTAGAGAGAGAAAGACACATCTTAGGTCTGGTATGTGACATCGGCTGGAGTTTAAAACAAAATGGAAACTGTTACAAGTTTTTCAATTAAATCTATTATCTGTTACTCAAAAGATTTTAATTGCATTTGTGTAGAGAGGTGCCATGTACATAACCACAGGCAACAGCGTCCACGGATTGGGGTCGTCCTCCCTTATCTCCACCCTTACCCTACCTGGAGTCTAGCAAGACTTGACCTATTAATCCATTTTCCAAGGGCAGCCACTTACTGGGGTTTTGCTCCTCCTGGGGTGAATGTAGACAGAACGAGGAACAGAGGCCAAAAAAATCTGAGGAGTCGTGGGCATAAGAGCCATTGTGGCTTAGCCAAGATCACACAGTTTGTGGTCGAGCCTGGTCCTCTAACCCTGCCCAGGGGTTCCTCCCACATTCCTGACATGTACAGGGTAAACGCCATTTGTTCGGGGCGTGTTCCCCAAATCACAGGATGTTCACACTGGGAGTGGCACACTAACACGATTTTTAGGTTCATGAGATTATCCTGGGTGAGAGGCATACACAGCACTGAACACTGACCCAAATAGTGAGGAAGTTAATACCTTTTGCCCTAGTCAGTTTGAGATTCTATCACAAATTACCCTAGCCTGGTCGTTTAAACATTTATTTCTCACAGTTCTGAAGGCTGGGAAGTCCAAGATCCAGGTGCATTCAATGGGCTTTATGAGTTCAAGCGATTTGCTAAATGATCAAGCCTTCTCCCTCACCAGAACATTCTCACCAACGGTTTACAAAACAGCTACTAGATACTGGGACTAAAGAGCCTTGGAGATTAAAATGATCTGACTATATGACCCAGGCAGATGAAGTTTTCACTTTTTTTTTTTTTTTTTTTGAGATGGAGTCTCACTCTGTCGCCTAGGCTGGAGTGCAGTGGCACGATCTCGGCTGACTGCAACCTCCAACCTCCCAGGTTCAAGCGAGTCTCCTGCCTCAGCCTCCCAAGTAGCTGGGACTATAGGCAAGTGCCACCACATCCAGCTAATTGTTTTTGTATTTTTAGTAGAGACATGGTTTCACTGTGTTAGCCAGGATGGTCTCAATCTCCTGCCCTCATGATCCACCTGCCTCGGCCTCCAAAGTGCTGGGATTACAGGCATGAGCCACCACACCTGGCCAGCTTTCACTTTTTTAAGGGAAAAAAGGCAGATAAAGGAATATGAAACTTCCTTCAAATCATGGCAGGGAAAATAGCTTCCATTTCCAAAGGCAGATTTGGTCCTTTAGATGCTAGTTTTGCCTCCATACACCACATATTTTTACCTATGTTTCTATCTCCTTATAATGATGGCACATTATATACTATTTGAACTTAGAAAATCTGTCTCCATACCAATACCAAAGTGACTTAATTTCATTACTCTTTTAAAAAATGAAGTGGGATACATTTATTTACGTTTTGAGAATTTTGAGATGTCTCCTCAGAGAACTGAGAGCGCCCAAGGGAGCGACAGAGTCAGGACTATAGGTGACAGACCACATCTTCTCCTGTGTTGTCTTAGGGACTCAAAGAGGCTCAGAGTGTCCCAGAAAAAAAATATTTTAGGAAGGCCAACTCAATGGTGCCTGCCAAAGTGCAAAGGCCGTGGTGTGTCCTTCACTTTCACATTTGGGGTACATCATGTGAATCAAAGAGAAAGACCACATGATGCAGCCTCTCTGGAGTAGACCTCGGTGTACACTGCCAGGGACAGGAGCGTGTCAGGGCTGCAGTGGCCGCCCCAGCTGCGACGGGAGGCAGGGGTGTGGGAGGACACCTCACCTCAGGGAGGCAGCGGTGGAATTGGTGGCTGGCAGGAAGGGCTGGGGGCCTGCTGCCGAGGAAGGACGCTGTCTGTGTCCCTTACCTTTGACTTTGACCTCATGAAAGGAAATCCCACGCTGCATTTGAGGAAGTCCGATTCCAGCAGCTCACAGGAGATGCCCATCTCCTCCTGAAAGAAAAAGCACCAACAGATGGGCCAGCTGCATGAAAGGCAGGTGTGCGGGAGCAGGCTCCACGGGGCATTCGAGTCCTTTGGAGCAGTGCTCAGACAGCAGGCACCGGCGGGACAGGTGCCCTGACCAGGCCGTCTCCAGCCCTCTTCCAGCTGCCCACCTTTCCCATGGGTTCCCTGGGAAGACAGGTAAGAGGACAAAACCCTCTTCATTCTTAACTAATGCTTTGGGTTCAAACCCTAGGGTGGTCCTGGTGACCTGAGTTGGGCCATGGGTAAGCTGGAGACCCCCTAAGGTTTGGATGAAAAGGCAACTCTGTCATCTTCCTGATCCCTTTCTCCTAAGCCCACACCCTAATCCTGCCTTTTCAGATCCTGGAGGTTTAGGAAAGACAAACTCTAAGAAAATCACACCAAGGAAAGAGAGGGCTTCTTCCTAAAGCCTGAAGCAGTGAGGGCTGGGCTGTCCACTGCCAAGTCTCCCCAGGGTGTGGGGAGGGTACAAGGGTGAGGAGAGGTCTCCAAGCGTAGCCAGCTTAGGCTGGACTCTGCACACAGCAGCTTGAGGGAACCAGAAGACAAAGGCTGTAGGGAACTGCTGTCTTTCCACCTGGGCACATGGCTTCCAACCAAGGTCAAAGGAAAGCCAAGAGGCTCTTCACAAACCACAGGGCTTCTCAGAGTCACTGAAAGCAAATCAAGACTTCCAAGGGGAGACGGTATGTTTACAGATTTTGGAGGAGAAGGTACAGAGGTCCTCCAATTTCCAAGACGCACATCTCAGCTCAGACTAACATTTCAAGGCATTTAGACAGGTGGATGAAGAAAATGTTTTACTGTGTGTTCAACTGGTAAAAACATGTCAGCATTTACCATGATATGTCTACTTAAATTATCCAGCTATGCATATGTTATCATTCTAATATATCATGAACATTATCAAATGCACCAAAAATGTACTTTTATCACCTTAGCCTATGGGGCCAAACATTTTTAACCTTAGTCTATGGGGCTGAAAATCAAGACAGTAATTGTGGAATAAGTGGAAGGCAGTTCTCGGTGCTGGTCACACAGGTTTGATCATTTCGTGAAAGTTCATTCAGCCGGAAACTTAATAACTTGTATATTTTTGTTTCTTTGTTAAACATCCATACACCTTTGCTTAGAAAATAGCAATGAAACAAAACCCCCAAAAGCCCAAATGCAATCAAACAAAAGAGATACACAAATATAAAACTAAACTCTAATGTATCTTTTCAGCATCCAGTCTTGGAGATAACTGATCTCAATGATGCTTAGTTTTCTAACAGCTCTCTGCACTCTTAGCCAGTGTTATTCATACAGACCCGGGATCACCTGCGTTAGTATCACCGTGGGAGCCTCTTTAAAAATGCAGATTCCTAGGTCACACTCTAATTGCATTGCATGTGTCTTCTCTGAGTAGACACAGAGACTGCAGGGTCTGGGATGAGCATTTTCAACATACAGTGAGTGATAAAAGAAGTGGTTCTGCCGGGCAATGATGTTTGGGAGCTGCTGCTATGAGCTTTCCTTCCTTCAGTTCATTCGGCTGGCTGCCAAAGGAAGCTTCTTAAAATATGTCCCTCCCCACTGCAAACAGAATCAAGTCTCAAATCTTAATCCCAGCTTCCATTCTGGCCCATCCTTTTCTGTTACTGTTCTTCCATCCCTCGCCCCTCGGCGCACACACGCTACTATTCTACACACACCCCGCCTGCCCTCGTGTCCACACCTCTGTTTAAGTTGTCCTCACTGTCGAGCAGCACCTTTCCTCAGCCCTTCCTCCAAGGCTTTCTTCCTCTGTTTTGCCCCAAACACTCATGGATGTAAGTTCGTGTACGTAACATGCAAATGGCACAGGATTCTGAACGGGCCCTAAGCATCCACTGGGTAGCTGAGATATAATACCACACGCCACATTTCAGCACTGAGGGAGCAGTTCTGAAAGATGTTAGTCACTGCCCTTGTAGAGCTCAGAGTTCAGAATGGGGACCTCCCAACAGAAAAACAGATATTTACATGGTTGTGTGATGGCAAGTGTGAGAGCTGCTTTTAGAACCTAGAGAGCAGGCATTGGCAATTTCAATAAGGAAAACCAGAGAATGATTTCTCAAATGCTGTCTCAAGAACTGCATGATACTAAAGATTCACCATAGTGGCTTTTCACTACCATCTTCTTCTCCACATTCCTGCCGCCAGAAGCAACACCCACAATTGTCCCAAGTAGACACTACCCTAAATCCTGGCCGATCGGCCTGTGGACATCAGAGGCAGCAGGCCGAAGTCTAGAGTGACCTCTTGGTTTCCTCGGATGGTCCTGGTTCATGTCTGTCATTCTTGTGTAATTACGCTCAAGTGTGTCCCAGGATGAACAAATACATAAAAATGTGTGTGTGTGTATCTTACACACACACACACACACACACACACACACATATATTATATGCTTCCCTAACTCTGCTCCCAATTTCTCTTGTAATGCCTAGTACTCACTGGGAATTCCTTTCAAACCAGGAGAGAAGCTTTAAGTCAAAGCATTATCTGTTCTTGAAGTAAAGATTTATTGGCTGGGCATGACGGCTCACACCTGTAATCCCAGCACTTTGGGAGGCCAAGGTAGGCAGACCACGAGGTCAGGAAATTGAGACCATCCTGGCCAACATGGTAAAACATTGTCTCTACTAAAAATACAAAAATTAGCTGGGCATGGTGTCACACGCCTGTAGTCCCAGTTACTCGGGAGGCTGAGGCAGGAGAATCACTTGAACCTGGGAGGCGGAGGTTGCAGTGAGCCGAGATTGCACCACTGCACTCCAGCCTGGCGACAGAGTAAGAAAAAAAAAAAAGGATTTATTGCCTCAAAGACTTCTTCGGTTTTCACATGCGTGAAATATATGTCTTCAAAAATTTACTCTGGAACTCGAGGAAACATCAATTTAATTAGCTTTGACCTAAGACAACAGTACTTTTGATCACTCAAAAGCTGCTCAGCTACCTTATTTTTATTAATTCCAAAATACTAGAAAATAACATTTATGCCAGCATTTATTCAGCTATTTAGCTATTCCTGGGCTCCCACCTCACTCGGTCAAATACAAATTTCAAAATTCTGCTTGGATCTTGGTGAGGACGGGCCAAAAGAGTAAAGCAAAGGCATCATCTCTAGGAACAAGAGAGCTGAGCTTGTGGCTCATGACTCACATGCTCAGGGATGGTGCTGCAGGAGGAGATGCCATGCATTACCCTTCTGCCGCCTGTCACCCCCAGCACGGCTGTTTATACTGGCCATGTAAACTGCCCTGACCACATGTTCTTAATGCTATACCCCCTCTTCTACTACTGTGAGTTCCAAGGAGGCCCAGAGGTGTATCAGGGCATGGACTTTGGCAAGCACGACGACTCCCTATGTAGCGCTGGCGTGCTCCACTGGGAACCCCCTTACTAGACAGGCGCAACAGCTTTAATGAAGTTGCTTTGCTTGGGAAGTTATGACACCTTCCCCAAAGGCATTTCGTAGCCTCTGACTGACATGTCATGACTGATGGGACCAACTCTGTTGTACAGTTAAAGCTCCAGAGCTCCCATGGGACTGGGTGAAGCAGACTCCAGCAGGGCCCATGTCCCTGTTTGGCTCCTCTTCTCCCAGTAAATCCCCTTTATGAGAATCCATCTCGGGTGCTGCTTCTGGTGAACCTGACCTCAGATAACACTCTTCCCTTAGGAGGCTAATGGCACCAAGAGCCCAAGAGCCACTGGAAAGTCCTGGGCATCTACCCCCAGGTGGGGAGAGGCAACAGAGGAGGATGAGGGGAAAGCTCACATGTTTATGATTCTTGTTTAAATTCATACTAAGGAAGAGAAAACAGTCCTAACTGTAGTTTGTAAAGGCTGCACGGCCTCCCCGATTAGGGAAGCCCTTCATTCAAGGCAACAGCAGTACCCACTTTTTTCTCCTGGTTTCAGATCATGCCCAGGGCATAACCTTATAAAGCAGGGTCATCATGGAGCCACATGTCTTCTTGGTAGCCAGGCAAGTACCCAAGAGTTACAGACAGACCCACAATGTAATTTTTTTAAATAAAAATAAAATCCCATTTTTAAAATGGATTCAGTTTTAAAAATCAATTCATTTAAAAATAAAAGGCCAAGGCGAATGGATCACGAGGTTAGGAGTTCAAGATCAGCCTGACCAATATGATGAAACCCCGTCTCTACTAAAAATTCAAAAAAACTAGCCAGGTGTGGTGGCACACACCTGTAGTTCCAGCTGCTGGGGAGGCTGAGGCAGGAGAATCACTTGAATCCGGGAGGTGGAGGTTGCAGTGAGCCAAGACCACACCACTGCACTCCAGCCTGGGCAACAGAGGAAGACTCCATCTCAAAAAAAAAACCAAAAAACAAAAAACAAATTTTGGGGAGATATGGCTAAACTAAGCTGTGTCCCCAGCTCTAGGCAACATGTCAGTGGAGATGCTCTGGTTGGGGGTTGCCTATGACCTCTGCCAGGCACTTGGTATTCACCAGGAGGCATATGGAAGAGATTCCAGAACCAGGCTTCTCCTGTGCTGATTCCTTCCATGTTCCAATCATTTCCTACACTGGCTTTAACTTAGAGAACTTAACATTAGCATTTTATCAAGGTTGATGGTTATGAGACTCCCAGTTGACTGGGAATGTGGACCAGTGAACAAACTGTCTATCCAATGTTCCTGATTGCCAGACAGTGTAGACATCTGATTATCTGATTACAATACAATGCAAATCAAATACAGAGTGAAACAGAAATCTTGCTCTAAGATTTTCATGAAATTAATGAACAGATAAAACTACTGCAAAGCCACTGATAAATCGATCTGGCAGTCAGATCAGTTAACTGTTGAAGGAGTCAAAATTCTCCTGAATACTACTGTAAGATGCTTCAGAAGACAAAGATTTAAATTACAAAGATTAAGAAAAGCCCTCAGGAAAAACTGGCCATTGTAAAAATGATCCTTTTGTGATTGTACCAAAAACCAGACAAAATATGAAGCAAAGGATGTTATCTTATGAAACTGTAGGAAAATCCACATCCAAAAGCTGCCTATCCAATACTCAGTTCCTTCTTTTGTTTCAGAAGTTAGGGCACTGTTATTTTAAAGACTCTAATAAAGCAAATAAGCTTTTGCCTTGGGTCTAAGATATCTCTGACAATTATCATTACAATGTTTTGAGTGCCACTGAATAAATACAAGATAAATCTATTTTCATCATTTCTAGTTTCATATTTCAGGCAAAGTCTCAATCAAAACTTCTAAAAAAACATTTTTGTTATAAAATTTTAGACCCTATTATAGAGGATTCACATAACTGGCCCTTTCCCCAGTCCCACTTTTCCTTGCCTGGCAAGGACGTTCAATATGGCTTCTCGCTGAAGGTTACAGAAGATTCAATTAAAAATTTCTACGAACATACAGATGGTCCCTGACTTATGATGCTTCTACTTAAGATTTTCCAACTTTCTGGTGGTGCAAAAACAATCGGTGTTCAGTAGAAAGCTGTACAATACTCCCAAGATGCTGGGCGGCACAGAGAGCCACGGCACTCAGCAGCCATGCCATCACCAGGGTAAACAACCGATACCCTACGGTGGGCTGTGTTGCCAGGTGATTCTGCCCAGCTGTGGGTTAAGGGAATTGTTCTGAGCATGTTTAAGCAGGCTAGGCTAAGCTATGATGTTTGGTAGGTCGGGTGTATTAAATACATTTTCCACTTATGATATTTTCAGCTAACTATGGGTTTATCAGGAAATAACCCCAACATAATTCAAAGAGCATCTGCACATTACTCTCAGGAGCAGGAAGTCATCAGTTAACATTTTAAAAACACAGTGCTGAAAAGCATACTTGATTTATACACACTCATCTCTGAATTCTCAGTGCCTGGCACCAAGCCTGGCATTTAGTAGCTCCCGAGTTTGAACTTACTAAATGAATAGGCCTTGGCTTGTGGGGGATTCCAATGAAGGGGCTGCAAGAAGCAGCTCATTTGCTGGTCTGCCTGGCACAGGAGATGCTTGCCTTGGCAAAGATCTTCTCTCTTCCAGACATACCTTGGCTGTCCCAGCGCCGGAAGCTTGGCCAACAGAGCCAGGCTCCAGCCCTATTTGTAACGTGCAGCGGTTGGGAGAATCAAATGATGAAATTAGTGAGCCTGTTCGGGCTCCTTCCTCCCAATCATACAAGCATTTGATGTCAGTCTAGACTCAGGCCTTACTTGACTGTGAATGCAGCACTCTTCGGGAACAAAATATCTATGCGGTCAGTGACCTGCTTATGCTCGATGCTAGGTAGAGTCCGAAGTCTGACTTCCAACTTTCTAGTTCTCACATGTGTTTGTTAAACAGAAGATGACCCTCGTGCTTCCACATCTGACTGTCAGTCTGGTAATTTCACGTTCCTCTAAGACCCTTCCTTCTTCCAGGCACAACAGCGGGATCCTTGTGGGCTGATAAAAGAGGCCTCCACATTAGCTCACTTAGTTAATTTAGAATTCAGGTTAACTTTGGAAGCACTTCATCCCAAATTCCCTAATCAACTGAGGCGTCAGAGGTGAGCAGAGGTTCTCAATACCCTGGCCCAGTGAGGTAACAGAAAACACTCTCAGCAAGCACTTCATTGGCGGCACTCGGTAATGAGTCAGCCTGAACCTTACCAGAACAGACAGTCGTATTCCCAGAGGGGAATCCTTTGGGATTGAGCCATGAAGTTCCTGTCCATGAAGAAAAACACCTAGGCTTGCAGCATGGAGAGTGTACAACCTTCGGCATTAGTGTCCCAATTTTGATTCTTGGCTCAGATATAGACCAGCAATGTGCTGTCAGGCAAATTAACCATCCTTTCTATAAGCCTCCAGTTCCTTACCTGTGAAATGAAGTCATAACAGGTGTCTTATAGGAGTATTGCTGGACTGCCACTGCTGATGCGTGCAGGTTGGAGTACACAGCCTCTACTTAGTCAAGGTTTACTATGTGCCAGGACATGTTTTAAAGCCATTATCTAAAAACTCTATGTATAACTTCCCTTTACTCCCGTTTTATGAGGAGGAAACTGGAATGCGAGGTTGTATCACTTGCCCAGGGTTTCCCAGTTGGCAAAAGATGGAGCCAGGATGTGAGCCGGCACATTCCTTCCCAAGGCTCCTCTGCATGTTCTCCTTCAATCTTAACTTCCTTCTCCCAACCCAACCCCCTTGCATATCTCCCCACAGAACCTGACACGGTGCTGTGAATACACATGGGTGTGGGGGAAAGGCTTGTCATTTGAATTACGGACCTCGGTTGTCAAGACGCACTCTTCCATGTACTGGATTCACATAATACCTTGTCTCCCGCCACTTGCTCGGGCCCTGATGATACAAACCCTCTTGGCTGAGGGTTTGTCATGAATAGTTCTGGAGTCAGCACAAATACAAGTCATGGTACTCCTGAATCAAGGAAGAGTACACAGTACATAACTCTCATTGAAATAAAGCCACACAAGCAAGCAAGCCTGTTGACCCCTGAGCAGAGATGCCGAGGGTGCACTGTTTGGTTGATTCCCTAGTCAAACTTCTGAAAGAGGCTCCCAGGGCCCACGTGGTCAGTCCATCAGGGATCATGAAAGGTCAGAGGCAGATGGGATCTGAGAAGTCAGAGTGAGGGTGCTTTTCTTTGTATCCAAAATGTTGGCAACACGAAGATCAAGTATAAGCCTTCCTGAGGTCTTAATATACTCAAAGTTTCTGCAAGGACTTATACATCATCCATCTGTACATTCATTCATTCGCTTACCCACCATCTAACAAACACCTACAAGATGTCAGACACAGAACGGGGAGAATACAAATGACAGGGAAGAAGGGATTTGGCTCGGCACGGTGGCTCATGCCTATAACCCCAGCAGTTTGGGAGGCTGAGGTGGGTGGATCACCTGAGGTCAGGAGTTTGAGACCAGCCTGGCCAACGTGGTGAAACGCTGTCTCAGCTAAAAATACACAAATTAGCTGGGCGTGGTGGCAGGCACCTGTAATCCCAGGTACTTGGGAGGCTGAGGCAGAAGAATCGCTTGGACCCAGGAGGCGGAGGTTGCAGTGAGCCAAGATCACGCCATTGCACTCCAGCCTGGGCAACAAAAGCAAAACTCCATCTCAAAAAAAAGAAGGGATCCCTATTTTTGAGGAGACAGCATTTAGTAAGCAAAGACTCCAAATGAACACATTTTAATAGAGGGGAAAAACTATTGGTTTAATATGATCCAGGCTTTAAGGGACCTAAATAAATTGCTCCAAGAGCTTGTAGCAAGGTGCCACCCTCTTTTGCCTGGTAGAGTAAATAAAAAGGCAAATATATTTTAAAAGGTGACTCTAGGGTGGGTCTAGGGTGGGTGACTCTAAGTGGGTCAAGAATTTGCCTCATTTGGGTGAAGCACTGTGATGGGAGGGGCAGTGACATGGTAGCAGAGAGGGTGAAGTGAATGGGGTACAAGGCTAGTGCAGGGTAGCACTAAAGGGACAGCACCAGGGGTAGTTGCAGCTGTGTGCCCAGAGGCTGAGTGGCATTCCTGCCCTTGATGTGAGCCTAAGGCTTCCAGCTATGCGGGCTCTGAAGCCAGCTTTTGAATGACATGGCAGATCTAGCTGTGAAGAACTTCCATCCTCTGCTCCTTGGGGAAATACTGAATTCAGAGGGCAGATGTGTCAATTTCCAATGAGTGATACAGTTGCCCTGTGCAACATGGGGCTTCTATCAGCAGAGCCAGAGAATTTCTGCCTTGGAGGCCAAAAAGGCAAAGCAGTTGCCATCAGAAGGTTGCTTAGTGAGTCAACGAAGAATTTTGCATTTTCAGAACTGCTTTGTTTATTCATTAACTTGTTGAAGAGCTATTCACTGACTGTTGCCCCCTATCAGGCCCCGTTCTAGGGGAGGGGGCTATAATGGCAAACATGGCTCTGGCCTTCACAACACATGTAGCCTACAGGAGGTGAAGGCAAAAATAAAAAACTCAAAGGAAATGAAAAATAACTGGCCGGGCACGGTGGCTCATGCCTGTAATCCCAGCACCTTTGGAGGCCAAGGCAGGTGGATCACTTGAGGCCAGGAGTTTGTGACCAGCCTGGCCAACATAATGAAACCCTGTCTCTACTAAAAACAAAAAATTCCTTGACTCACTAAGCAAACTTCTGATTGCAACTGCTTTCCCTTTTTGGCCTCCAAGACAGAATTCTCTGGCCCTGCTGATAGAAGCCCCATGTTGCACAGGGCAACTCTAACACTTACTGGAAATTAACATATCTGCTCTCTGACTTCACTATTTCCCCAAGGAACAGAGGATGGAAGTTCTTCACAGCTGGATCTGCTGTGCCATTCAAAAGTTGGCTTCAGAGCCTACATAGCTGGAAGCCTTAGGCTCACATCAAGAGAGTGAATGCCACTCAGCCTCTGGGCACACAGCACCTTTGGAGGCCAAGGCAGGTTGATCACTTGAGGCCAGGAGTTTGTGACCAGCCTGGCCAACATAATGAAACCCTGTCTCTACTAAAAACACAAAAATCAGCCCGGTATGGTAGTACACACCTGTAGTCCCAGCTACTTGGGAGGCTGAGGTGGGAGGATTGCTTGAATCCAGGAGGTGGAGGTTGCAGTGAGCTGAGATCACACCACTGCACTCCAGCCTGGGAAACACATTGAGACTCTGCCTCAAATTATAATAATTACAAAAGCAGCAAAAGAAAAAATGGATAATCTGGGTATCATCAAAATTTAAAACATGTGTTTCAAAGGACACCATCAAGAAAGTGAAAAAATCCAAAGGATGAGAAGATTTTTGTAAATATAAGTCTAATAGGAACTTTATCTAGGATATATTTTTAAAAACTGGCAGCTCAATAATAAAAAGAGAAGTAACCCAACTAACAAATGGGTAAAGGATCTGAATAGGTTTTCCAAAAAATACATATAGATGGCCAATCATCACATGAAAAGATGCTCAACATCATTAGCCTTCAGGGAAATCTAAATCAAAACCACAATGAAACACTATTTCACACTCATTAATGGCTACAATCAAAAAGACAAACAATAACAAATGCTGGACAGGATGTAGACAAACTGGAACCATTACATACTGCTAGTGGGAATGTAAAATAGTATAGTGGCTTTGAAATGCATCCTGGGAGTTTCTTGACAGTGAGTTGTAAGTTACCATGTGACCCAGCAATCCAATCTTAGGTATGTGCCCAAGAGAATTAAAAACGTAAGCTCACACAAAAACTTGTAAACAAATATTGATAGCATAATTTGCAATAGTCAAAAAATTGGAAACAATCTAATGTCCAGCAACTGATGAATGAATAAACATAATGTGGTATATCCATACAATGGAATATTAGTCGGCCATGAAAAGGAACGAAGTATGATACATACCACAAACGAAGAACTCTGAAAACCTTATGCGTAGTGACAGAAGCCAGTCACAAAGGACTGGCTCCATTTCATATAAATGACTCCGCTTATACACAGTGTTCAGAATAGGCAAATCTAGAGGGACAGAAAGATTTGTGGGTGCCTTGGGCTGGTGGAAATAGGGGAAAGTGGATGACAGCTAAGAAGCATGAGGATTCTTTCTGAGGTAATGAAATGTTCTAAAATTGACTGTGGCAATAGATGCACAACTCTGAAAATATACTCAAACCCACTGAATTATATACTTTAAAAGGGTGAATTGCATGGCATCTGAACTATATCTCAATGAGCCTGTTTAAAGTAATCACAGCCTGTGAGAAGCATTCTGAAGGAGGCAAACAGCATTATACCTGGTATAGGTGGAGGAAAGGCCCTTTTGAGGGGGGACCATTTAGCTGAGATCTGCAAGCTAAGAAGGGGCAAAGCACATGACTGGAGAGCAAAAAGCGTCCCTGGCAGAAGAACCAGTATGTGTGGGGAAGGGCATGGTAAGTTCCAGAAGCTAACCGGAGGTCACATGTTTGGGAAGCGGCAGATGAAAGGCCAGGCCATGAGGAGCCCTGCTGCTCATCAGGAGGAGTTTGGACTTGATTCCAAGTACAGAGAGGGTTCTAAGCAGGGGAGTCAGACCATCTGATTCACATTTTAAAGAATATTTTTAGTTGTGATGTAAGAATGGATCAGAGGGGGCCCGGAGTGGGGAACACGCAACAATGAGCAGAAAAGGTTTCTCCCTCAGCCCTCCCAAAACATTCATGGAAATGGAGCCTGAACAGGTGGGGAGCACAGATCAGATAAAGTAAAAGTACCCTGAAGGAACCAGAGCACACAGTGACTCTAGCATAGATGACAAATATGGACGATGCCTGGCAGGGTTGGGAAGGAGCTCGCCACGAACAGTCTGAGGGAACCAGAGGTAGTTACCCGTGCATGTGGGGGACTTGGAGATCAGGGCAAAGAAACCACTACAAAGCCAGTCGCTTCCTTGAAATTTTGTCAAGACATCCATTTGGAAGTTAAGGCCTACACTATTCTGAGTTTGTTCTTTCCAAGCTTAAAAAAGTGAAGCAAGCAAAAGCTACAGTCAAAACAGATGTTTGAGGCAGAGGAACCACGTAACTGCTAATGCAAAATTCCTCTCCCAAGTTAGGCCGTGAAATTTGGAGGCCAGGTATGGGTGGCTCACACCTGTAATCCTAGCATTTTAGGAGGCCAAGGCAGGAGGCTCACTTGAGGCCAGAAGTTCGAGACCAGCCTGGGAAACATGGTAAGGCACTGTCTCAACAAAAATAAAACCTAGCCAGATGTGGTGGCACACACCTGTGGTCCCAGCTACTTGCGAGGCTGAGGTGGGAGGATCGCAGGCCCAGGAATTGAAGGTTGCAGTGAGATATGATTGCACCACTGCACTCCAGCCTGGGTGCCACAGTGAGATTCTATCTTAAAAAAAAAAAAGAAGAAAGAAAAGAAATTTGAAGTGCACATGAAATAACCCTGTGCCAATCACTGGCAGTTGCAGACCAGCTGGCATCAGAAGCAATTATGTGATCAAATGGGGGCTGCGAGGTCTCCTCCCAAACGGTCCACTTGGCCCTGAGGAAGAAAAGTGCTTTGAAAGATTTAAAGTGAGTAAAAATAACAATCTTACATCTTAAAAAACCAAAACAAAGTCAAAAGCACTTGAATAAGCTGTCTCATTCCTAATATGTCCGTCTGTGGCGCAGTGAATCAACCCTGTTTAGGGCTAATCTTCACACTTTCCCAAAGTGCAGACAGACAGAAACACTCCCCTAAATCCTGGTGATTGTCCTCTTCAGGCCCACAGGATACGAAATAAGGAAGCTAAATAAACAAATAAATCTATGTCAACCAATCACAGCAGAAAGCCCGAAGTACAAAGACCAGCAAGGCATCCCTTCTAAAGCCTAAGAAGTAAAGTATCTCATGTTCATTCAGGAAGTTTTTCCTTCTGTTAAACAGTCACAAATGAATTATTCTCAGATTTGCAAAAACTGGTTTCTATTCTTCAATTTAAAAAATTCCCCCAGAGGCTACAAATTCTTAGTCAACAAAGAATTCAAATGAATCAAATTATTTTTATTTTCTATCATTCTTTTCCTTTGCCTGATAGCTTGACTGAAAACTCAACAAGTGGGGACCTCCCCTGAAATGACAGGAACGAATTTAACATCATGGCATAAAAACAATTCAAGAATGGTGTTTGGATGAAAAGGTTACGTAGGAGTCAAGTGTTTGAAGGGGCTCATGTACTTACTAAAATCCTGGCCAGAAATCTTCATAGAAATGTACTCATGGTGAAGTATTCCTTCTCACCTACAAACCCCCTTCTAGTCTGCTCATTCAAAACTGGTGAAGGACTTGCTATTCAAGGTGTGGTCCCTGGACCAGCTCACTGTTAGAAATGCAGATTCTCAGGCCCCCACCCCAGACCTGATGAGTTAGAAGGTAACCTCTGTAAACATGGACATTTGAGAAGCACTCCTCTATGTCGCTAAGCCCTTCCCCAGGAAACATGATATTCACCCCAGGAAGACCAACATCCTCATGCCGTCTGCCTTCCAGAAATATGTATACTGCCCAAATTATTTGAGAGATATTGTCTGTGTAAGTACACACTTTTCTGGAACTGAAGACCCGTCTGTTCACATGCCCTGTATCTGAGCAGACTTTGGGACAAGCACTGGGGTGCAATTAGTTTGTTTGGGCGGTGATCTCAGGGAGCTCCATGAGAGACTAGTGAAGTGTTATCAACAGGTGGGCAAGCTGGGGCATCTACCCACCTTGTGAGCCTCTCCCTGGTAGAGAATTGTTCGGGGAACGTTGACTATTCTACACTTCCAGTCCTCCTGACTCTTGGGTGCAGCATCCTCCTGCAGCCAGAGAAAGTCCCCAACCAGAGAGACATTGGCAGGGCCCAGCCTGCAGAGGAACTGTTGCAGGTGGCCTCAGGGTGGGTGGAGGGGACCTGGGAGGGCACTGACAGCATCTCTCCACATCCCCTCTCTCTGCACAAGCAACTGGGCTGGCGGAGCTGTGGACTGAGAACAGAGGCAGGGGCAGCTACCGAACTTCCTTTGGCTGCAGACGAAGGGTCGGGGCTTGAGAGAGGACCTCTTCCCCATCTAGCACCCTTGGAGTGTGTCTCTACAGACCACCCTGAGGGCTCATGGAGCCCTGTCTCAGGGGGCAGCAGCTTACTCATCTCCTCCCTCTGGCTGGCACATCCATTTTGCTACTGCTAAGCACATCTCAGGACTCTTCTTATTAATTGGCATCCGTTTTTAGGAAGATCTCTCCTCCCTTTCTCTTCGTTGCCTCAACAGGTCAGCTCCAATCTCCTCTACCTAGACCAGCACAAAACCACCTTCTGGTGGATGCCCTGCTCTCAGCTCTCTCCCTTGATGTGTTCTGTAAACTCCCACAGATGAATCCCAATATGATACTGTATTTTTGCTAAAAAGCCTTCAAAGGTTATTAACAAGCAACATTCTTCATTGGTTCCTAACGGGGTGTGCTCTGGAACCACGTGGGAGCCAGAGAGGCCATGCCCAGCTGTGTAGGCTGATCACGGCACAGAAAACCTGGCTGCTCTCACCAAGCCCTTCACCTTGGCATGAGTCTCTCCAATTTGCATAACAGTGCTGGAAAGATGATGATGACGATCCTATGAAAAGCTTTGTAAAAAAGACCCAGATGCAGGTTCCTCTGTGTTGCCACAGAATCAATGCATGTGGCCTGGGCATGCATTTGCTAAAAGCTCCCCAGGTGGTTCTGATGAACACCCAAGTTAAAAACGCTCAAAAGTGAAACTTGCATTGAAATTCTCTGATGGGCTTGTTAAAGACGCAGATTGCAGGCCCCAGCCTCCACAGTGGGATTCTTTACAGCAGAAGCAGGGTCGGGAAACCTGGATTTTGAATCATCCAAGGCAAGTGTTCTATGCTAGCCTTTGAAACACTGGTCCCAAGGGCTAATGACCACTGCCACTTTTGAAGTTAAGGGATTGAGACCTAGAGTATGAGAGAAAAAAAAAAGCCTTCCCTGGGATTCTTATGCTGATGAGGACTGAGGAAGCCTGGCATTATGGTCCTCTCGGCCTTTGAGTCAGTTGTCTGGAGCCTCCTGTGTCATGTGCCCCTGGGGCAGGGACTCAGAGAAATGAACTCTACAGACCATGGCTGGCTCCAACACGGGTGCCCACCTGCTGCTGCTCCCAGAGGAGGCCATCTACTAGTTCAACAAGTGCTTCTTATTTTGCCTCAAATGGAAACAGCTTCTAAGAATAATTTTCATGTGTGAGACACGTATGTTTTCTGTTACTTCTTACATTCCTTTGTTCATGCTCTCGTTTAATAATTATTGATTGAGTAGCCTCAGTGTTCTTCATTGGGCCATATGCCTTTGGAACACAGTCCCTGCTGTCTCCAAGGAGAAGTTCCCAGCCTAGGGGAAGGAAGAAGAACCAACTGGTTCAAGGAAAGACGTTTATCATCTCACATGATGAATGCATGGGGGCGCTGTTGCTCCAGGGGCCGAAACTGGCCCCCCTTTACCAGAGAAGCATCAGCTGTCTCCATTCCCACTCCACAGGTCCTGTTTGACACTCATTGTTATTATCATTGTTTTACTTTCCTTTTAACTGACTAAACAGTCTTCTAGTTCTTTAAATTATGGAATCCAATACTGGACTACCAGAGTCACACCAGTGCTTACTTTAAAATTCCTCATCATTTGAACACTGATATGGTCTACATTTGTGGCCCTACCCAAATCTCACGTTGAATTGAAGGAGGAACTTGGTGGGAGGTGACTGGATCATGAGGGTGCATTTTCCCCTTACTATTCTCATGAGAGTGAGTGCTCACGAGATCTGATGGTTTAAAAGTGTGTGGCACTTCCCCACCAGCCTCCTTCCCTCCTCCTGCCACCATGTGAAGAAGGTCCTCGCCTCCCTTCACCTTCCGCCATGGTTGTAAGTTTCCTGAGGCCTCCCAGTCATGCTTCCTGTTAAGCCTGTGGAGCTGAGTCAATTAAACCTCTTTCTTCATAAATTACCCAGTCTCAGGCAGTTCGCTACAGCAGTGTGAAAACGGTCTAATACAAACACATACGTCAAAAGCCATTACAAATGACAATAACAAAAAATACCATTCATAAACTGCCTGATGTAACTGAGGGTTTACTTATTCAGAACTTTATCAGACTTAAAGACTGTGAATAGGCTTTTGTGGCTTCAGTAGGCAGAAGTCACCAACTTATTCAACAGAGAGTGAGCTTATCTACTCTGCCAGGTGTGGAGGTATGTGGGTATATCCCTGTCCTCAGAAGCTTTTCCATTAAATACCACATGTAAAGTAATTGCCTTGGGAGTTGATGTAACAGAGAAACACACACCAGCTTAGGGCTGAAGCTTTAGGAAATGCCCGCGAGGACAGGAAGGGGTGCACAGGCTGTCTCTTAATGAGTTCTGATCATGCACACATCAAAGACAAGCCCGATGTCATGAACCTCAGTGATCAATACGCAATCAGAACAACTGCAAGACAGTTTTATAAGAGCCCTGAATGAAGGACCTGCTAATATAATTAAATGACGAAGCTAGGTGTCTCTCTTGTATTTTTAAGAACAATATAGGGAGATAGGCTCTGCCTTCCAGGATCATCTTGGTTTTCTCCCACATTTGTTTTTGGCATTTTTCAGTTAATGGGACAGCTGTCTAAAACGACTTGCTCATACAAATAGTAAGGGATGCTTTTAGTTATGGCAATGGCTAAGTTCTAAATTCAATTTCAATAGTCTTTTTTTTGAAAACTAATTTCTTTGGGAAGAAAAAAAAAAGGACAACCTGCAGGGCCATGAGATTGCCTTAAGATCCAGTATGCTTGTTCTGAACTTGTTGAAATATATTAAACTTCCGATTACGTCAGGAGCTTGGCTTGGCTGTAAGGGAGAGACGAACCGGCATTTACTGATTACTTCCCATGCTTTGACCCTGCAGAAGTAGTTGACTGAACAGCATTTTCTGTGTCCGTATATGTCATCTTCAATATTTCTCTCCTCTACAGGACAGTTTTGCTCATTCTTTTTCTTCCTTTGAAAATGTTTTCATGTGTCTTTCTTTCTATACTGTTTTTCAGTTCTGCTTCACATGGCTGGACCGACCACACACCGTCCCTCTCACAGCAGAGTATGAGCAGGATGTAAATCCCACATCGCGGAGCTCCAACCAGGGGTCTCTACCATGCCCGGCCATGCACATTGACTCCCCAGACGCCAGCATCTGTGTGTCTTCTGTTGCAGGATGGCCACGGGGCTGCTGGCGCCTTCTTTGCAGGAACACGGAGAGATGGAAGTGCTTGGGCGTTCACATCCCCTTGGGGGAATCCTCAGCCATGCTCTTTCGTCCCTGATTGGGACACTAAGGTGTGACCTATGCTTTAGACTGTGCCAAAGTCACCCACCTTCTTTCTTCCTCTGGGGACTTTGCTTGGCCGCCTTCCCTTTGAAGCTCTACTTCCCATTCCCCTGAGAACACTTCCTAACAAGTTAATTTTACATGATGTCTTATCTCAGGATTTTGTTTTAGGGAACTCAGCCTAAGACAGCAGGAAAGAGACTATCACACAAAGACATCTAGTCCCCCTCTTCTCCTTTCTGGTACAGAGATGCCAGTCAGAGGCAGTGTAAACACTCCAGGCTCTGAGCGAGCGCTCTTCCAGGTCGCACGAATCTCTCATCCTATCTCATGCTTCACCGGGGCAGCCAGTTTCAAGCAAACCGGATCTTTTAAACAAAGAAATACACCCACCAAACATTAAAAGGATGGCTTCGAAAATTTACGTGACTACATGTTGATTTTAATCCACTTGAGTGTCCCTTAAACACGATTCATTTAATTATCATTCCCATGTGTTTTCTCTTTGTCTCCTTTGGGAAGGATGCCTCTCACACTGTCCCTACCAGCCTCCAGGAAATGGGGGCGGAGGCCCTGAACAGCATGTTGAAGCCACTCCCCTCTTTACATTTTCCTAGGGGATGGAACTGGGACCCTGACAATGTCTCAGTTTGTGATTGCACATGATTGTTTTTTCAAACTGACTTGGCTTTACCACTTACCAAGTGGTGCCTTAAGTACCTCCCTGTAAAAATACAGACAGGATTTCCTAACCCACAGTCTATAATGAGTTACTCTGGTGGCTGCCACCATGGTGATGGTTATTGCTATCAGGCTCTAAAAGAAATTTTTCAAGAGTTTTCTTTGCTCAGGATGAAGCCAACCTGTCCTGAACTCTGACCACGTGGTATTTTGCTAAACATTTTGCTAGGATGGACAGACTGATGCTTCTCAAAAACCCTACAAGCATTATGATTATTCCATTTTGCAGATGAGGACACAGAGGCTCAGGGAGGGTAAAGGAGCTTTCCAAGGTCACACAACAACTATATGGTAGAGTGAGAACGGGAGTTAGGAGTCTGGCCTCCGGTCCCACAGTGCCTCACAGATGCCCATATGCCATGGGGCCGAGGAGGTTTTCTTTCCTCCACTCTGGGATAACCTGCCTGTAGCACAGTGGCTCTTCAGCTGTGGCATGCATCTGAGTCATGGAGGCTTGCTAAAACACAGACTGCTGGGACTCCCCCCAGGGTTTCTGACTCGGTAGGTCTGAGGAGGAACCCACAGTTGTTTTTCTGACCAGGCCCCAGCTGTGTGAATGCTAACGGTCAGGAGACCATGCTTTGAGTGGCACTGATCTAGATTCTAGAACCAGTGGTAGCTGCCTTCCCTTGGGGAGGAAGCAGTTTCCTGGACACACACATGGAGGACAGTCTCATGGGAGAGGGGAGGAATCCGCCTGCTGAGCTCATGGACTCTGAGCGCCCCTTCTCAGCATGGGATGCTGAGACGTCTGCAGGGCTGCTTGCCCTTGGCCTGTGGACTCCTCACCAGCCACCGGCTGTCACTGCAACATCCAGATGATACCTCCCTGCAAGCTGCCTCCAGCTCCCCTTCCAAAATAAAGCAGGCTAGACTACTTTAGAACGGTGCTGTGGTGAGGAAATGCCGAAGAGGAACCCAGAGGAGGAGGAGGGAAGGGACAGGCGTGTACAGAGCACCTTCACCATGCCTGATTTAATGCTGACACCATGAGGTAGGTCTCATGCTTCCCACCTTACAGATGAGGAAGTCAAGCCTCTGAGAACTCGGGCAACTTGCCAGTATCCCTGCAGCTAGAAAGTGGCTGAACTTGGGATTCCAACCCAGTTCAGTCCGGCTTCATGGCTCCTGCACTTGTTCCAGGCTGCCTCCCTGTGACTGTCCTGACGGGGGACATCCTGCCAGGTTCATCACACAGCCACTGTACCCTTGGTGCTCACAGGTGACAGAGGAAGGCCTGTGGCTCAAAGCAGCATTTCTGCCAGGGAAGGAAATGTTTCACATGCAGCCTTTTAAACCATGAGACAGACTCTGGTCTGTGTGGGGTTTCCCAACCAGAAATAAAAAGATTAGAGGGAATCTCATCCACCTGGAGGGTCATCCTAAGCCCAGAAACAGCGTGTGGCTGCAAGCGGAGCTGCCCCGGCCTTCAGGGCTGGCCAGCAAGGCCCATTCGTGAGTCCCCACCAGAAGCTCCCTTGTGAAGAAAGCTCAACAGGCTTTTTATAAAAAGCAAAGCGAGTTTTCTTTGGCAGCAGATTCAGATTTCCTGCCCTGTTCCATGATCTCACGAGGGAGTGCTGAAAGCACCTCCCGTGCCCCCTCCCCAGCTCCGACCAGCGCTGTTCCACTCAGACTTTCTGCTTATTTGGGGACAGCGCTTGTTTCTTGTCTTCTTAATTTGAGACCTTCCTCCCTCCTCTCTCTGTGGCTCAATCCACGGCCCCACTCTGCATCTGGAGACGGCATCAGTCCCTTCCACCGAAGCTTCTAGCAGATGGTGGAGGAGGGAGCTCCAACTGTGTGGCCTCAGTCGATGAGTTTTTAACTGCTGAAAAATGACACGTGGGAAAAGAATGCTGTACTTAAATCTTACACTTAGGCAGCACTAAAAGGTGAAAGGAAAGGTCACATGAACTTCTAGACAACCGAGTTCTTCAAAGGGTTTCTGAGAGTAGAGACAGAATGTCTGTCTCCCATCAGCGAGCCATTGTCCCACGCCACTGCCTCCAGCCGGTGGGGTTTTAACCCAGTCACTTCCAGAGCTGCCAGGCTGTCCTAGAGCTTTAAGCGGAAGATGGCAAAACCGCTCAGTACCAAGGACTGCAGTGGTGAGACCCTCGTCCTTCACCATCATGGGCAGGGCAGGAGGGTGAGGGTCTGCACCTGCTATTAGCTGTGAGACTCTGGCCAAGCTGCTTGCCTGCTCTGAGTGCCAACACTTCACTGGGAAAAGAGGGTAACAGTACCATGGCAGACAGCTGTTTCTTGCCACCCACATGTATCCGCCCTTCCCTCTGGGGAGCCAACGCCTCCACATTCCATCTCACTCCCAACTCATTAAGAGGTGAGCATGCGACCCAGACTTAATCCAATTGGACCAATGAGACTCAATGACATTTTTGCAAGAACTTACAGGAAATGAGATTATTCATTCGCTGTGGCATGGCAACCATTTTGCCACCCTGAGGGGACAGACAGCCTGTCTGAGAATGAAGCCAAAACAAGGAAGAAAAGCTGACAGATGGAGAGCGAGAAAGAGACACTGACAACTTTCAGAGGTCCAACCAGAAGCTGTGGTCGAAGCCAACCCCAGGTATTTTCAGTTTGCAAAACCGCACATGCTTTTTTACCTGCACCAATTCAGGTTTTCGATTGCTTGTCACTAGAAGAGTTAAGACAGGTTCCGATACCTCACAGCATTCAGACAAGCAAATTTAATCAAGGCCTTAGAAAGGAGAGTCCCCAGAGTAGGCCTCTGAGCTGTAGTTCCGAGGCCCGGTTTCCCCAAGTGGGAAGGACATCCAGCCACCACGGCTTCAGGCACCAAAGGGTGGAAGGGTGCTCACCAGAGGGTTTCAGGAGGACGCACGGGAATGTCCACACTGAAGCAGGACCCTCTGTGGCCACCCGGAGCCCTGCGGAGTGTCCCACATCTGGGGGGCCTCAGAGCTGAACTAACTTCCTCAGGCCCCAACTGTAAAGGTGACTTGGGCTCATCTTTATCTGCAGGGCTGCTCAGGCTTACTGGACACCCGACCCCGTCCGTGTCCACCAGCATTCAGGACAGCAGCTGCTGGAACCTGGAGGGCCAAGATTCTGTTTTTAATGGGTGCCAGGTACTACTGCAGCACTTTACACATGGTAATTAATTTCTAAGGGTAGAACACTCACTAAGTACAGGGTCACAAATTATTTGTTCACAAATAAAATATGTTCACAAATTATTTGACACTCCTCCTTTTGAAAGGTGAAGCCTAGGCCAGGTGCAGTGGCTCACACCTATAATCCTAGCACTGTGAGAGGCTGAGATGGGAGGATCACTTGAGGCCAGGAGTTTGAGGCCAGCCTGGGCAACAAAGCAAGACAAAACAATTTTTCTATGAAAAATTAAATGAGCAGGATGTGGTGGCACATGCCTATAGTCCCAGCTATTTCAGAGGCTCAGGTGGGAGGACTGCTTGAGCCCAGGAGTTCAAGGTTACAGTGAGCTATGATTCCCCTCCCACTGAATGTAGCCCAGACTTAGTGACTCGCTTTTGAAAAATAGAATGTGGAGTGATGCTGTGTGACTTCTGAGAGTCATGAAAAGGTGAGCTTCTGCCCAGTTCTTGCTCTCCTGGATGGTTTCACTGGGGAAAGTCAGTCACTATGTTGTGGAACACCTGAGCTACGTGCTGGAGGGACCCATGTGGAGAACTGAGGCTCCCTGCCAACAGCTAGCCAAGCGAGGGGCACAAGGAAAGCAGGTCCTCCAGTGGAGCCTTGAGACAACTGCATCCCCAGCCAACCTCCTGACTGCAGTTTCATAAGACACCTGCAGTCGGAACCACCCTGGAATCCCCAACCCACAGGACGGCTAAACAATGTTGTTGTTTTAAGCTACTAGGTTTCGAGGTGTGATCTGTGACACAGCAACAAATAACTAACACAGTGGGGCGTTGTCAGCTGCTATCCAGATGAGGAAGAAGAGACCCAGAGTCAGACACGGGGATAGAGCGGTCCCCTCAGCTGGCTCCAAGGCCCAGAGCCTTGCCCCTCATTCCCTCTTCAGGAAGCTGTGGAGTCACCAAGCCTTCCTTGTATTTGAGCCATAAGTGAGGTCACCATGCCTCGTAACTGCCAGGGACAGTCCCGGTTTATACCTGTTGTCCTACAGCTAATTATTCATACTGTCCCTTTCAGCTCCTAAAGGATCCCAGTTTGATAAAATAAAAAAGCAACACATGGTTAAACTATGTAGTCACTCCCCAAATAGAGCATCCATCTCCAATGTTCAGGACTCAGAGCTCCTCTGAAAGGTTACCATGAAGCCAGGATAACTATCATGCTCAGCTGACAGCCCCAAGAGCCCAGGATCAACACACCCTCCCACACAAGCCATGCTCGTTCGTTCTCCTCCAACGTTATATTTTATTGTTCTCTATTTGTGTGTGTGTGTGGGGTGCTATTTATTTCTTGACAACACACATCAGGGATCAGGGATCAGATCCTACTCCATTTCATTGTGAGGCAGAATAGCAAAAGAAGAAGCATTGCCATTACACAGACGGGGGTTCCAATCTCAACTCTGCTACTTACTAGCTTTGTGACCTGGAGCAAACTGCAATCTTTCCGAGCTAAGTTGTCACCCCTGTAAGATAGGAATAACAATTCCTGCTCCACAGGGCTCACATGAGTGTGCTCACAGGAGTGTCCCCTAGGATGACACAGGTGGCTGTCCCCAGTATAGCTCCTGTGGCACAGGAAGTGTGTTCCTCCCCTCCCTGGCACATTCTGAGCTGAATATTTGTTAAAGTAAGTCCAGAACAGTAAACACAACACTGAACTTGGTTTGCCCTGTCACAAGGAGTCAGCTAGAGTTTTCCTCTTTCTACTGGCAGAATGGAAGTTTCATGGAGAGAGTATTCTTTAGAAACCCTGGATTCATGCTGTCTACTCCGGACTTTCCACACACAAAGATGTGCTCTGTCTCCTCCCACATAAGCTTCTAAAATTGAAGACAATGCGTGAAGGTGATGATGCCCCTATACAAGGAGGCCTCAGGCCTTCTTCTGAAAGCATAGGTTTGTGTGTGAGGGCAGGCATCCGCCCAGTCCAGCCACGGTGACCGCAGTCACACCCGCCCTTCTGCCAACCAGGGGAGGAAGAGCCCTCCTCCCACGCTGCCACTCAGCTCCCCACTCCCCTTCCTCACATCCTCAGGTCAGCGTTTCCAAAGCATGGACTCACTTATTTGGTCCCTATTTAGTCCCCCATCTTTATGCCCTTGCAGGGGTTTTGAATGGAAAAGTGATGCTCAAAGATGGCTTCCATGGTTCAGGATTGGCCTTGGGACACTTAAGAGAAAGGATCTGTCCTGTGTGCAAAGCTCCCAGATGGATGAATGCATGAGAAAGCCTGTTTACTACTTTGCTGGGAGAGAAAAATCTCTTTCCTCCCAGCCAGCTTCACATGCCAGGTCAGCACCATGACTGTCCTGTGAATTGTTGGATAATTCTTTGTTGTGTGTGTGGAGCTGTCCTGTGCATTGTTGGAGAATTCTTTGTTGTGTGTGTGGGACTGTCCTGTGCACTGTTGGATAATTCTTTGTTGTGTGTGTGGGACTGTCCTGTGCACTGTTGGATAATTCTTTGTTGTGTGTGTGGGACTGTCCTGTGCATTGTTGGATAATTCTTTGTTGTGTGTGTGAAGCTGTCTTGTACATTGTTGGATAATTCTTTGTTGTGTGTGTGAAGCTGTCCTGTGCATTGTTCGATAATTCTTTGTTGTGTGTGTGGGACTGTCCTGTGCAGTTGGATAATTCTTTGTTGTGTGTGTGGGACTGTCCTGTGCAGTTGGATAATTCTTTGTTGTGTGTGTGGGACTGTCCTGTGCAGTTGGATAATTCTTTGTTGTGTGTGTGCAGCTGTCTTGTACATTGTTGGATAATTCTTTGTTGTGTGTGTGGGACTGTCCCGGGCATTGTTGGATAATTCTTTGTTGTGTGTGTGGGACTGTCCCGGGCATTGTTGGATAATTCTTTGTTGTGTGTGTGGGACTGTCCCGTGCATTGTTGGATAATTCTTTGTTGTGTGTGTGAGACTGTCCCGGGCATTGTTGGATAATTCTTTGTTGTGTGTGTGGGACTGTCCCGGGCATTGTTGGATAATTCTTTGTTGTGTGTGTGGGACTGTCCCGGGCATTGTTGGATAATTCTTTGTTATGTGTGGGATTGTCCTGTGCATTGTTGGATAATTCTTTGTTGTGTGTGTGGAGCTGTCCTGTGCATTGTTGGATAATTCTTTGTTGTGTGTGTGGAGCTGTCTTGTACATTGTTGGATAATTCTTTGTTGTGTGTGTGGGACTGTCCCGTGCATTGTTGGATAATTCTTTGTTGTGTGTGTGGGACTGTCCCGGGCATTGTTGGATAATTCTTTGTTGTGTGTGTGGGACTGTCCCGGGCATTGTTGGATAATTCTTTGTTGTGTGTGTGGGACTGTCCCGGGCATTGTTGGATAATTCTTTGTTGTGTGTGTGGGACTGTCCTGTGCAGTTGGATAATTCTTTGTTGTGTGTGTGCAGCTGTCTTGTACATTGTTGGATAATTCTTTGTTGTGTGTGTGGGACTGTCCCGTGCATTGTTGGATAATTCTTTTTTGTGTGTGTGGAGCTGTCCTGTGCAGTTGGATAATTCTTTGTTGTGTGTGTGCAGCTGTCTTGTACATTGTTGGATAATTCTTTGTTGTGTGTGTGGGACTGTCCCGGGCATTGTTGGATAATTCTTTGTTGTGTGTGTGGGACTGTCCCGGGCATTGTTGGATAATTCTTTGTTGTGTGTGTGGGACTGTCCCGGGCATTGTTGGATAATTCTTTGTTGTGTGTGTGGGACTGTCCCGGGCATTGTTGGATAATTCTTTGTTATGTGTGGGACTGTCCTGTGCATTGTTGGATAATTCTTTGTTGTGTGTGTGGAGCTGTCCTGTGCATTGTTGGATAATTCTTTGTTGTGTGTGTGGAGCTGTCTTGTACATTGTTGGATAATTCTTTGTTGTGTGTGTGAAGCTGTCCTGTGCATTGTTCGATAATTCTTTGTTGTGTGTGTGGGACTGTCCTGTGCAGTTGGATAATTCTTTGTTGTGTGTGTGGGACTGTCCTGTGCAGTTGGATAATTCTTTGTTGTGTGTGTGGGACTGTCCTGTGCAGTTGGATAATTCTTTGTTGTGTGTGTGGGACTGTCCCGTGCATTGTTGGATAATTCTTTGTTGTGGGTGTGGGACTGTCCTGTGCATTGTTGGATAATTCTTTGTTGTGTGTGTGGGACTGTCCCGTGCATTGTTGGATAATTCTTTGTTGTGTGTGTGGGACTGTCCCGGGCATTGTTGGATAATTCTTTGTTATGTATGGGACTCTCCTGTGCATTGTTGGATAATTCTTTGTTGTGTGTGTGGAGCTGTCTTGTGCATTGTTGGACAATTCTTTGTTGTGTGTGTGGAGCTGTCTTGTGGATTGTTGGATAATTCTTTGTTGTGTGTGTGGAGCTGTCCCGTGCATTGTTGGACAATTCTTTGTTGTGTGTGTGGAGCTGTCTTGTGCATTGTTGGACAATTCTTTGTTGTGTGTGTGGAGCTGTCTTGTGCATTGTTGGACAATTCTTTGTTGTGTGTGTGGAGCTGTCTTGTGCATTGTTGGACAATTCTTTGTTGTGTGTGTGGAGCTGTCTTGTGCATTGTTGGACAATTCTTTGTTGTGTGTGTGGAGCTGTCTTGTGCATTGTTGGACAATTCTTTGTTGTGTGTGTGGAGCTGTCTTGTGCATTGTTGGATAATTCTTTGTTGTGTGTGTGGGACTGTCCTGTGCATTATTGGATAATTCTTTGTTGTGTGTGTGGAGCTGTCTTGTGCATTGTTGGATAATTCTTTGTTGTGTGTGTGGAGCTGTCTTGTGCATTGTTGGACAATTCTTTGTTGTGTGTGTGGAGCTGTCTTGTGCATTGTTGGATAATTCTTTGTTGTGTGTGTGCAGCTGTCTTGTGCATTGTTGGATAATTCTTTGTTGTGTGTGTGGGACTGTCCTGTGCATTGTTGGATAATTCTTTGTTGTGTGTGGAGCTCTTCTTTGCATTGTTGGGTAATTTTTTGTTGTGTGCGATACTGTCTTGTGCATTGGTGGGTATTTAGCAGCATCCCTGGCACACTCACTAGATGCCAATAGCACTGCACTAGTTGTGGAAACTAAAAACTTCTCCAAAACCTGTGAACTGTCTCTTAGGGGACAAAATCATCCCTGGTTGAGAACCACTGGGATAATTACACCTACCGCTCAGAAGTTGGGGTAGTTTGCCAAAATGACAACTCTCCACCCCTCCCTTTAACTTCATCCCTTGCAGTTTTGACTTTGCAGCTACTCTCATCATGAGATAGACTTTATTCCCCAACTTGAATTTCAGCTGGAATTACGACTTGCTCTCACCAACGGAATGCAGCAGAAATGATGCTGTCTGTTCCAGTCCTAGATTTCCAAAAGCCTTGGAACTTCTACTCATTCTTTTGGAACCCTACAGGAGCCTGGGCCAGCCTGCCAGGAGATGGGAGCCACTAGCTAAACCATTCCCGTCATCCCACACAACATTTGGGTTCCAGCTGACCTGCAGCTAACCACAGACACACGGGCAAGGTTGGCCAAGAACCGCTGAGCCTGGCCCAGAACTGAAAACCTGCCTAGCTAACCCCTAGAGTTAGGAGCAAAGAGAAATGGTTGTTGTATTAAGCCTACTACATTTGGGAGGGATTTGTTATGCCAATGAATACAGAGCTGCCGTGGAGAACAAATGGGAAACCTTTGAGCTACCTATGTCTTGCCTAGCTCACAGGAAGCACTCAGGAAGGGGTAGCCATGATGTGTGGTCACCCACCCACCCCTCTGCAGAGCCTGTGCTGCCAGCAGCCTGTCCACACACCACTTTCTAAGAAGCCACAGCCAATTCTTCCTTCTTGGTTAAAGCCCCAAGAAGAGGTAGACCTGGTATCCACAGGTGAAAACAGTAGAGAGAAAGAATTAAACAATAATGGCAGAACAGTAGCACGGATTGTACTAGGCTCCAGGTGGTTAGATCACGTGCTCAAGCCCATCTATTGGAAAGAAGAGAAGCCAGAGCCTCGAAGAGAAGCGGAACGTGCACAGGCGACCCTGACATCGCCTCATTTCAGTTTGTACTTGTGTCCCCTGGGCGCTGAGGAATGAGATTCTGAACACAGAAAAACCACCAACTCAGAAGATACATGACAAAGACGGCCATCAATTTTATTTACTGTCCCCAAACCTTCAAAGTACTTGAGGGTACTGCCAATAAAAAGAAATATAAGAAGAACACAAACATAATAAAAACAAGAGACGTGTTTCATAAATGCCTTCAAAGAAATCTTTTTCTTGCCTGCCGAAGGTGCAACCACTTCTGAGAACCCACTTAAACAGAAAAGAGCTCATTGAAAAAAATTACTAAACATTACTAAATTACTAAATCCTTAAATAAATATTTGTAAATTACTGAAGTACATTTGATTTTTTTTATGTGAATTGCACTGAACTTTGTTAAGAAAGTTTTAAAATTTCAGTATGAATCATTTTGTAAGCAGAAGAAACTTATGATTAAAGTAAATGAGTTCCTTATTTTTACCTCTTTCAAAGTCTGGATTTTATTTGCTTAGGTGATAACTTCTTGTACAGTATAGGTTAAATGTCCTAACTTTTAAGACAATTTTAGATTCAACATTTTTCTTAATTTATATCCAGTGTCAAGAACAGGGATCAGAAAGAAGCAAGGTCTAGATTCAATCCCCGACCCCAAACCCCTCCAGAGCACAAACTTTTACTTGTTCATCTCTACTTACAACATAGACTGTCTTTTCTTTGAGCCTATGGAAAAATCCTAGTAAACTGATTGTGGTCGTCAGAGAACTACTGATGCTTTTGCTCAAATGTCAGAAAGCAATTACAGGTTGAACTCTTGTTCTGGGATCCTGGGCTGGGAACAGGGTCGGAAATGGCTTAGAATATGCCTTAGATGTTCTGTGTCACTTCCTTCTGGCCCAACTCTGATGGTTTCAGCTTTATGCCATCTTTAGTAGCATTCTGAGGGCACTCAAACTCAGTAACCCCCCTGGCCAGAGCAGGACAATCCATTCCTTGGAGGTAACCCTTAACCACCTGGGATTGGAGCTTGGGGGGTGGTGAGTGTTCCAGTCTCGTGTCCTGCAGGCAAGCATTTCTGGGTGACTTTCTACATGCTTCTCAAAAAGTCTCAGCACCAATGGAAGTGACCTCAAAGACATACCCTCCTCCAGGCTTTTCTTCCTTCTTTCTTACTTCCTGGGATCACTACTCAAATAAGCCACTTGCACCTATGCATCTATGGCTTCAGGCTTTGCAACTGACAGGTACCATTTACCCTTGAGTCAGTACATCTCAGGAAAAAGAATGGTCTGAAAATGGCACTTTGGGAAGAAGCAGAATCAAAAACTCCAGACAGTCCAACTGAGACCTAGAGGGAGATTTCCAGAGGGAGAAGATCGGAGAGAGGGCATATTGATAGCTTGAAAGGCTAGCAGGGAGAGTCGAGGACACGGGTCCTCCTGGAGCTGACTTGCCTGGATCCTCACTCTGCAAAGTCAAACTTCCTCTGGCTTCGCTTCCACCCCACGTTTGCACTTTCCCTCAAATGGCACACCCGCCCCACAGAGCTGCCAGACTCTCTACCAGCCTTTCCAGTTTTTGCTGCCTCCAACCTTAAGTCCCCAGGAACAGAATGAATGGATGACTTCAGAAAAGGAAGATACCACATGGGGCCTGGCCCCACTACAACATTCCTTCTTTCCAGATGAACAAATGGGAGGACTGAGCAGCGGGTGAGAGTTTGCTCGGGCTGGGCCAGAGGAAGTGTTTTATACTAGAAAGCTGGGTGAATCATGGCTTTAAAAAAGCTCAAATGCTCAGTATGCATGCTCTTCCCTCTCACTGCCCTATTAATTCATGAGGCACAAGAAAAATAAAATGGTTGCTGTATACTTCCAGCCAAGTCAAAGAAACCTCATTTCCCCAAGCCAAAACTAATACTGCACACTGCAACTGGCTAGAAAGCAGGTAGAGCATTTCACGGAATACACATGGTATCCCTGAGCTGAAAAACGAGGGTTGGGAGGGGGCCTCAGAGCTCTTCTGCACCAAGCTGCACGTTCAGAGAGGTGGAAGAAAGAAGAAACTCTTCTGAACCTTGATTTAGTTTTCTTAAACAAGGACCGAAAACCTGCTATGTCATTTGGCCTTGTGACTTTCAACAGACCGTTTCCTTTCCCAGGGCTTTGTTCCATATGTAACATGCAATCTTTTAGGTCTTTTACAACGTGACCTTCCACCCTCCTATGACAAGATTCAGATTCAAAGTTTGGATCTATCCACTAGCTAATGACTGTCAGCAGTGACCACACGTGTAAATGGTACTTTTATAATAAAAATTCTGGTCTCCATTAAAAATCCTCTAGTTTCATTAAGGTCAAATTTTTTTTGGCTTATCTTCTAAAGTAAGAAAAAACGATAACTGTATGCTTAATACCTGTTAAACACATGATAATTTTGCTGAAGGAAAGAGTGAATGCCATTGTGATCCCACTCCTGATCAAGCCAGCCAACATTCACGCCATTCTAAGCATCCACCTTCCCATCTGTAAGTGTGGTACTGACAGGAGGGGCTCTAACTCCTTTAGACCTCTGAAATCGAGGTAAATCGTTATCTTCGCAATGCCTAGCTCTGAACCATGCAAACAAGGGGTTCCTGTTATTCATTCAGTCTCCTATTGGTAGAAATGGCTTTTGACTTAAAATAAGGGCTTTTATCCCATGAAAATCACAGATGTTCTACAATCCAGTATCACCCCCATTGTACTCTGCACACTAGGAAACTAGAACATGTCACAGGATTCCAGCTGACACAGGATCTAGTCAACGATTCCATAACTTACTGATTTCTTTGGTGTAAGAGTTTCAGACCCACCATGCCAACAGCACAAAGCCACCAGCATCTAGCAAGTCACTTGCGTTGTATTCCTGCAGAGAATCTGGGTTTTTCCCAATGATATAGGGCCTGAGTTGGATGGTGGTGGTGGAGTTAAGAGACAGCGTGTGCAGACAGCCCAAGCCACCTGACTCACAAAGGATAAGACTTCACATTGTACTCCACTTCCAATCATTCAACGCTCAATGGCAAATGAGAAAACAGGATAGACCATGCTACTTCCACCTTCCTGGCCCCATTCAAGGGCAAAGCTCTCATAGGTGCTCTTCCTTTTGAGTTCACTTGGGGACAAATTAATTCCAGAGAGGAAAACATAAGAGTGAGGCTGCTGCCAGCTTTCCAGGACCTGGAGTGGAGACACGTGGGTATCTCAGGAAAGCTCACTCCAGGGGAGACTGGTGGGGAGCTGGGTCTGTGTGCCAGAATCCTTGGGTACTGAAGGGAAAGCCTTGTTTAGACAAATCGCAGCTGTCTCAGAAAACTCTTCAACGCTTCCTTGCCCATTGCCCCCCTGCACGAAAAACTGGCCATGATGTAATGAGAAAGATCTAATTCACAAAGCACCTGGCCCTCCAGAGGGTAATATCTACAAAGCCACGTGGGCAGCCAGACGTGTAAATAAGCCTCTTTGTGCAAAGAAGATGCATTACAGCACACCGGGGTCAGCCTGCCTGTGCCTCAACCCCGGTCCCACCACTCACCAAGGAAGCTGGTACTTGTGGGAGGGAGATTAAGTACCAGCCCACCTGCGCCTGAATCTCAGCCCCGCCACTCACTAAGGAAGTTGAGTCACTTCCTTAACCTTGCTAAGCCATGGTTTCCTCACCAGGAAAACTGAGATGGTAACTGCACATACCTCACTGGGTCGCTGTGAGGATTAAACACGTTAATAAAGTTAAGTGCCGAGCAGCCTCTGGCACATAAACGAGCTCTCAGTGAGGGGCAGCTCCCACTGCCTGCTGTTGCAGCTATGGTGGTTGTGTCTTCAGAGCACAGAGAAAAGTGCAAGCTTTCTGCTTATTTTCACAAACACTAGCAGGAGTCTGCCACCAAAATCTGACAAACACACAAGAAATAAAATTACAGAGAAATCTTGTTTATGACTATAGATACAAATATACTAAATGAAGGATACACAATAACCAGATAGAAGGTGAAATGTTTAAGATACAATTGATCTTTTTTAAAGGTCAAAAAAAGCAAGATTAAAAACTTAACATGTCAGTATTTTAAGTATTAATAGTTAATGAAAAAGAAAGTTGTAATCTCAGCAACCCAACTGATCAAAAACTGTAGATTGCACTGAACTGAATTGGGCCTCCTTCAGAACAGATAATCTCTCAGAACAAATACTTTCAAAGTAGACTTACATTAGGTCATATTGCAGAGGTAAGATAATCCAAACAGGTTTGTGTAAAGGAAAAGATTGTGGCCATAAAAAAATTAAAACCTATCTAATTGGTCAGATCGGTAATTTGGGAAGTTTCTGCTATAATAAACCAAGGTTACTAATTTAAAAAGCGGGGGACCTATCTGTTTTAGATCTGGTTAGAAGCAGACCCTGAGATGAGAATTTATGAGCAAAATATGTTAAAAAAAAATATGTCCCCAGGGAGACCAATGAGGGAGTAGAGGAGGCAGCGGGACCTCCGTTCACCCCAACAGCTGGAGCCTTCTGGGAGGCAGAGCTCTTTTGCTGTGCATTCCCCAGGGACAGGCCCCCTATGTGATCCACCTTTGGGTTTTGGGGTCTCTGGTTCCTAGGTGCTCAGTGAGTGTCAATGGAATTCTCACGTCTCTTTTCAGAGGAGAGCTGGGCTGCATTTAGGAAGACTGAGCTTTCATAATGAAGATGCCCAGGCAAGCAGGCACCCCAAGATTACACATTTTTCAACTGTGACTGTCAAGAGAGTGACATTCTTAAGAGGAGGGTTAGCAATTCCTCTCCTGCAGCTGACCACACTGTGAAGTCTCCTGGGTCACTTCCCACCCTCTCAAATACAGCCCCACTCTCCTGCCTGATGGTTTTTCTCTGCTCCACCCCAGAGAGCAGCCACCTCATTTTTTGCCTTTAGAGAAAAGCTTTTTGGTAAAGCTTTAGAGAATTGCATTTGCCTTTTGAGGAGAATCACTACAGACAGAACAGAGCTCTCTATTCAAAGGCCATGGGCTTTGCAAGGTCCTTCTTTAACCCTCCCAGAGGAAAACGGATACCTTGGAGAAGACCTCTCGATGCACAGCTCTAACCACCTGGCCAATCTGCAGGAAGCTGTCAGAGGCTGTCACCGTCTCACACAGACATTCCCCCTGGATGAAGGCAAATCTTCAGCGGAGAGAAATGCATGCACAGTGGACAAAACACAAGCTCAGTGTCCAGACAGGCTGGGCTCAAATCCCAGCTATGCTATTTCCTGGCTGCATCATCCTAGAGCTGAGAAATCTTTCTGGAGCCCCAGTTTCTTCATTTTTATAATGGCTCATTGTGAGCCTATAGTAGGTGATTGTAATTACCATAACTATCACCCAGCTTCACAGGTAGACCCGTACCCTCACCACCTAAGCCCTTCTGACTGGCTCCTGCGTGTTGGCAGCCTTGGCTACAAACAGGCTCCTCCAGTGCTAAATCACTCACATTTTCCCCAATCCACCCTGGGCCTGAGCCACACTCTGGTGGGCCATGTACATCTGTTCCCGAGACTCTGAGAGCTCCCTGAAAGCAGAGATGACCTCATTGTGTCCCCATCTGGAGGCCAAAGCTTCCAGAAGGCCTGTGTGGTTGGAGGCCTGTATTTAATCTCCTCAAATGCTATAGCCCGTGAACTGCTGCTCTGCATTCTGTATTTTATCTTAGCAAGGATCAGAAAGAAGAGTCAGTGAAAGAGAGAGATGTGGCCCAGTCCCTGAGGAGCCAGAGGCTGCCTTGTCTGTGAGGTGGTCACAGGTTGTAGCAGACCCCACTGGTGCTCCTCCAAATCTCCTGCCCCATGTCTCCAGCTGCCAACACCTATAATTTTTCACCTGAGGACGTTTTCTAGTCATAAAACTGCTCTGGCCCCTGTAAACAGCAAGCCAGCAGTGTCAAGATCGTAATGCCTTCAGGAGCAGCCCTCAATCAACAACTGTGGGGAGCAGGTGGATAAAGTCCCCAGACTCCTCACCACTCAGGAAAAAGAACCACAAGGAGCTTTCTGTGTGGATCCAGGGCTCCCCAGTGGGAGTAAGCCCAGCTGCCCAGAGCTGTGGCTGGCTTGACCCCCTCTCCTTTTCTGCTGCTTTCTTTTCTCTCTCTCACTTCCTAATATATCCCCCTACCTTCACCTCCCAAACAGACTACACGTCCTTAAACTTGAATTCATATCTCAGGATTTGCTTCTGGGGATACCTAACCAAGACGTGGGTGTTACTTGGCACTGTTTTAAAGAACCCACAGCACAGATGATTTCAAGTCCGTAGGATTAGAGCGTACACTCTAGCCCTACCAATGGGCTGCAAACGTGGGCTACCGCAGAAACCCATGTCGACAAAGGACTGTTCTGTCTGTAAAGAGATGTTGGCTTCAAATGAGGGGTACATGGAGGAATCTGCAGGCATGCCCTTGGTCCACTGTCACCCCTGAAGGCACAGACATAGGCTGCTCCTCAGTGATGAGTTCCAGCACCAACGGACCTAGCTCGCTTTTCAGGCCTGATCCCATACAGCAAGACGTGATCACCAGGTTGGGGGAGCCTTTCTCTGATTTCTGATGGTTTCTGTTTTCAGGGAGATAAGGAATTAGCAAACTTCTCCAATCCATTACATTGTTTACTAGTTTTTAAAAACTACTTTACTTAAAACTGCGAGTGTGATATAAAACAGTAACTGAAAGACTGCTCATAAGTACAGAGAAAGACGTATCCGTCTTCTATCCATTATTCAACAAATAACAAATATTCAACAAATATTCAGTTTATTTAACCATCCAACAAATAATGAGATCCTACCACATTAGCACTGCTGTAGTTACTAGGTATAAATTAGTGAATAAAAAGTCATTCCAGGCCAGGGGCGGTAGCTCACTCCGTAATCTCCAGCACTTTGGGAGGCCAAGGTGGGTGGATAACTTGAGCTCAGGAGTTCAAGACCAGCCTGGGCAACATGACAAAACCCCATCTCTGCAAAAAATACAAAAATTAGCCAGGCATGGTAGTATATGCCTGCAGTCCCAGCTACTCCAGAGGCTGGGAGGATTGCTTGGTTCTGGGAGGTGGAGGTTGTAGTGAGCCAAGATTGTGTCATTGCACTCCAGCCTGGGCAACAGAGTCAGACCTTGTCTCAAAAAAAGTCATTCCATATTACATGGAAAATCCTAACCTAATTCCAGTAGGAGGATTAAGACAATCAGCAACTAACAAATAGTAGGCCAGCGAGATGCAGTGGCTCGTGCCTGTGATCCCAGCACTTTGGGAGGCTGAGAGGGCAGATCACTTGAGGCCAGGAGTTTGAGACCAGCCTGGCCAATATGGCAAAAACCCATCTCTACTAATAAGACAAAAAATTAGCTGAAAGTGGTAGCATGGGCCTGTAATCCCAGCTACTCGGAAGGCTGAGGCAGGAGAATTGCTTGAACCTGGGAGGCAGAGGTTGCAGTGAGCCGAGATCATGCCACTGTACACCAGCCTGGGTGACACAGGGAGACTCTGTTTCAAAAAATAAAATAAATAGTATACTAGATGGTCTTAGGTTCTATGGAGAAAAGCAAGATAAAGAGGACAGGATAGGGTGTTGGGAGTAGTAGGATATTTCTCATCAGGTGACATTTAAGCAGAGACAAGAAAGAAATAAGGGAGTGGCCTATTTAAGGGAAGAGCCAGTGTCAAGGCCCTGAGGCAGGGGTAAGCTTAGCATGTTTCAAGGAACAGAGGAGCTCACTGTAGCTACAGTGGAGAGGACAAGGGAGAAAGTGATAGGACGCGTGTTCAGAGACGCAGCAATGGGACCAGATCTTCTAGGGCCTTAGAGGTATTACAAAAAGCTAAGCTTTACAATGAGATGAGAAGCCACCGGAGGCTTCTGAGCAAAGGAGTGTAAGAGGTAAAGGTGGAAGCACGGAAACCAGTTATGAAGGAGGTCACTGCGAATCAGTAATGAGGCAAAACACAATGGTGACTTAGACCAGGATGGAAGCAACGTGACGGTAAGAAGCGGCTGGATAGTGAGATTCTGTAGGATCAGCCAACAGGCTGCTTGAGAAACAGATGTGGGGTATGAGAGAAAAGGCAGAGCCAAGGATGGAGTTGCTGTTTCCTACAAGTGAAATAGGTGTCAGGAGGATTAGGAATCCATTTTTGACATCTTAAGCGTGAGAAACCTGTTAGAAAGTGGAGAGGCTGAACAGGCAATTTGGTCCCCAAGGCTGGAGTTCAGGAGTGAGCTCTGGGCTGGAGGGGAAAATCCAGGAGTTGTCAGCATGTCCATGATATAAAGCTATGAGACTTGACGAGTTCATCCAGGGAATGCGTATGCACAGAAGAAAAGGATTCCAGGGACTGCAGCCTGGGGCTCTCCAATGTTGAAAGGCTGGCAAGATAAGGAGACTCCAACAAAGGAAGCAGAGACGGAGTGGCCAGTGAGGAGAACTGTGGTGGGGAGTGTCCCATAGCACAGGAGAAAAGTGTCCCCAGAAGAAGGGAGTGGAAAAGACTTGAACAGGGATTTTATAAAATAAGTGTCCCAGAGGCTGAGGGGCACAGGAAAAGGTGTTTATTTAGCCATATGGGAGATGCAGATCTCAACCTCAAGAAATACAAGGACATACCAGAATGGCTAAAATAAAAGTGACTGACAATAAGGACAAAGATGGGGACCAGCTCGAACTCTCACGCATTGCTGGTGAGGGTGTAAAAGGCAGAACCACTTTGGAAAGCTATTTGGCAGTTTCTAATAAAGCTAAACAGTGACCCTTTGATCCAGCACCTACACTTGCTAGCATTTACTCAATAAATAAAAAAAATCCACATGAAAACTGGTACAAAAATGATCTCGGTATCCTTATTCATAAAAGATAAAACCAGAAACGACTTTAATGTCCATCATCAGGATAATGGAGAAAACATATTGTGGCTTATTCACATGATGGAATTCCACACAGCAACAAAAAAGAACACACACCGATATTATATATATATAATTAATATATATATACATACACATACACATATAACAGGCATTAATCTCAAAACCAATAGGTTGAGGAGCTAGACAAAAAGCACATATTAGATTATTCTGTTTCATACAAAATTTAAAAACAGGAAAACTGATCTGTTGATAACAGTTCAAATATCCTCTCTGGGAGGGGGAGCAGATATTGCCTGGGAAACGGCATGAGGGGATTGTCTGGAATGTTCTGTTTTTTGATGTGGGTGGTGGCTACAGGGGCGTAGACATGTATAAAAATTACTGATCTGTACACTTGTGTGTGTGCATTTTACTGTATGTAAATTACACCTCAATTCTAAATAAGCTATTAAAGACCTCCCCAACCCCCACTAAAAAAAGAGGTAGTTGTTATCTGTGCTAATAGATGGTGATGGGCCCAGAAAGAAGACTGAGGAACAACTACAGGAGTTAGACAGGGGGAGGTCATGCTTGTCCTGTACATTACCTGTTAGTACACAGCCAGTCTGAGTACAATCGACTCTCCGGCCACTCTCTGCCCAGGGAACCCTTTTTCCTTTTCTTTAGTTGTACACAGACACATTCTCTTTGTCTCAATCTTAGGTCACGGCAGCCTCTGAGTGACTTTCTCATCTCTAAAAAGGGACCTCCCTGACCATTTTAAGCTGAGATTTTCCTCTGAGGCCCTAGGCATCTCGCCCTGGTTTTTTTATTTTCATACAAACACCCAATGATCGTGTTAAAATGCATATCCTGACCACTCAGGGCTGGGGCCTGAGATTCTGCATTTCTAACACGCTCCCAGGTGATGGCACACCGCTGGTTCATGGACCGCATTTGAGTAGCAAGGCTAACAATGACATGATTACATTTCCAAATGACTTAAAAAGACCAGGAAAATAAAAAAGGGACTGCCTCAAGAATCAATATAATTGTGCCGTGGCTACCACCTTAACGGAAATACCATGGTTAGATTGGGGACAGTAATAACTATGCTGGGCTGGTTGGACTGCAGTTCAGGCCTGGGTTCTATTTTAAAAAGGAAGATGCCAAACTAGAGACAGCACAGGGAGTGAGGAACAGAACAGTGAAGAAGGGCCTGGAAATGATATACACCAAATGGTCCGAAGGATGAGGTTCTGGAACTTGTCTCTATTGCACGGATTGGCCTAGGTATGGAGCTATGGCACCTCTGCTGAAGGACAGGAATCCAAATACATTGACAACATCCTTGAAATGGCTTCAGTTTGTGAAAATAATAAACACACATGTCAGTGAGGATGGATAAGATGGACAGATAAAGACCACCTTATCATTATCAGGGTCTGACATCTACCGAAGGGAGTGGACGCACCGGGCAGTCCTTCCCCAGCTCTGCTGCTTATCTCAGGGATACACACTCACAAACTACCTCGCTCAAGTCTCTGCCCTGCTGACTGTGCTCATGCTTCCCAGTGGCCACCCTTCCTCTCTCCCAATAAACACAACTCTGGTCTGTCTAGAGTGGCAATGTGCCTGGCTGAGGAAATTCATTTGCCACCCCGTCTTGTGGCATGCTTCTGGCCAGTGAGATGTATGTGGAGAATGTCAAGTGGAGCTCTAGGAAAGCTCTTTAAAAGGGGGCAGACATTTTGTCCTCTGTCCTCCTCCTTGCTTGGAATGCAGCTGTAGTGTTGGAAGTGGAAACCAAAAAGCAGCATCAGGGAAAGGGCAGCCTTTGAAACCCCCTATGAAGACAGACTGAAAGGAAAGGCAGAAGGAACGGGGTTCCTGTGGGCACCATGCAGGTTCATACTAGCCCTGAAATGCCCACCTCTCAATTTATTACTGCCAAAGAAAAATAAAAATCTCGAGGATCCGCTGCTAAAAAAGTTGGCTTTTCTGTTACATATAGCCGAACATATTCCTAACTGATTTAAAACACAGACTTGCTAGGGAGAGCAGGACAGGCTCACTAGTTATGCTCAGATGCCTGAGTAAGAACAATGCCAGAAGCCACCACACATCACAGGCAGAGCACAGGGGCAATGGAAGCCCAGACTGTCTGTAAGCCCAGCCTCAAAAGGATAAAATGACAGCTCTGGCAAGCTGGATGGTGATGGACTGTAGCTGCACATTCACATTCTATGTTAAATTCCACACGCATCTATATATGTCAATTCCCCAATTCAGATGCTGGCAGAAACATCCCGTGTGCAACTGACACAGAATATCACACAAACACCTCAAGCGTTCAAAGACTTTCATCAACATGCTTGTAATATACCCTTCAGAACATGAAGGGAACCAGCTGCAGGTAAACCTACTGTAGCGAACGATTTCAATGTCCCACCCAATGCTCCATGGACTCCCTTTATATGCACACACTGTGGCTTCAGTCTTCATTGGCTTCCAAGAGCCAGGACTGTGGGTCTTCTTCTGCCCTGAGGCTATTGGAGCCCTGCTGTCTATACCTCACCCTTGGGTGGAAAGTGCCTGGGACCTTTATTCCTCCCCAAGTGGCCCTTAACCAATGACTGGTGTTGAGAACAAAAACCCAGCTTCCTAACCTGGAGATGGGACAGTACCTTGGGGTAGCTCACACTTTGAGCCCCCTTGCAGATCAGGCTGAGGCCACGCTCTGAGGGACTCTGCCTGAGTTTTCTGTCCTACCCTGTGTCTCTCCACTACCTACCTGTCTTCCCCTGGAAACACGTCCTTCGTGAACCACTTGCATGTGAGCCCTCATCCCAGGATCTGCTCAGGGAAACCAGACTAGGACACGGAAGTTCTCGATTTTTAAAATTTTATTTCATTCGCCTTAGCTTAGTAGTCTTTCGTGGCTTTCTTTTTAAAAGATGCTGTGCTGCTTTAGAAAAAAGATTTAAAATCCAAGACTGCCCCTTTTCCTCTTAAAAGAGGAAATTATTTAATTGCTGTTTTGCAGTTAGTTAGAAAAAAAAGTCCAGAGGTTTAACACATGTTTTCTAAATTCCCCCACAGATTCACTCAAGTTTGCAGCTCTGGGAAACGTCCTTCTTAATTGATCCTTGTCGGAGCTATGGCTCTGTTGACATTTCTAAAGCAAAACACAGCCTTCCTTCCAAACGCAGTGAATACACAAATGAAGCTTTTCATACACGTGAAAGCTGAGCCCCGCCATGGAACACTGAAGCCGCCTTGTGATTTGAAATGGACATCTGCATTTCTCCACCACTTCCTCACTGCCCACTGCCACAGGAAGGGCCCAGCCTCTCTCCCAGGCAGTCCCCTCAAGGCTGGGGACTCCCCGATGCAAGGCCCACAGGTAATCCAGGTGAGGAAATACAAACCCTGGCTGGGGTGCCTGCTCCCCATCACCTCCTCTTGTCCTCTAAGGAAGAAGGGAAGGGCCTACAGAAGCAACCGAGAAATGCCGGAGGGTCTCTGGGGAGTGGAGGGTCTCTGGGGAGTGGAGGGTCTCTGGGGAGTGGAGGGTCTCTGGGGAGTGCCGGTTCCCTCTGCTAAGCAGATGGGGAAGACCAACAAAGATAAAGAGCTTGCCTTTGTGTTAGAGCCTCAAGTGGGCCTAGAGCCAGGTGAGGCTTTTCTACCTGGGGTTATGCAGGAAGTTCAAGGTAAAGTCACCAGGGGGCTGAGGGCACGGGATTAAAGACAGGAAGGGGGCGGAAAAGACTTATTATTTTCTAGGTATCGACATCCACCCTCAGGGCTCTCTCACCAGGGAAAGCAGCAAGTTCATTCATCACCTTAACGGCCGGGCCAAGATGACTACAAACATCTAAGGGTTGCATTTTACCTGAGGCTACTATTAACTTGAGGAGAGACACCAGAGAAAGCAGAACACAGCGAAAATCAGTCCCGGAGTGAAGGAGCGCTGTCATCTGCCGCAGCACTCAGGGATGAGGCGCGCTTCTGCCTAAGAACCGTTCTGTTGCCCAATGCTTGATTTCCCGGCTCTGCTAAGACAATTTGCTTTGTTCGCCTGCACAGGTCCAGTTTCTGCACGGAACCTTCTGTCTAAAAACAGTCCAAAGCACTCGCTCAAATGAAGGTGTGCAAACACGTAAGTGTTTAAGTTCTTCCTGCTGTATCCAGATTAGCAAGTGGGTGGGTCTGTTTTATCACCTGGCGCCATCTTGAGTGGACTGCCCTGAACGTGAGAATAGAACCACTCGTGGAAGAAAGGGACGGCCCTTTCTGCGGTAAAGGCAGACACAAACTGAAGAATCACCTGATAAGAAAATAAACTTGCAAGCCCTCGATGCCTTTCATCATAAAAAAATAAGCCACTGAAAGCCCTGAAGGTTGACCTGGTGCCTTACTGCCTCCAAAGCCCAACTTGGAAGACCAGTTTACTCTGGAACTCAAATTATACTCCTTAGAAACGGCAAAAGTGTGCTTCCCTTCTAAGGTCCTCACCCCTCCCACAGTGCCCTGCCATGGAGGAATTAAGGACCTGGCCTATCCACCTATCTCAGTCTCTCAAGGGGATTAGAAGACGATGCAACCTCTCATCAGCCAAATTCGGTGACTTGGGCCAACCGATGCCAGGCAAAAAGCACGTTGCCCATGAGCTTACAGTGCTGTGTGCGCTGCAGCACGACCGGGAGTGGGGGCTCTTCCTCACCTGTCTTCCTTCCCGAAGCCCCGACACCGAGCCTCTACCTTCCTGGCCTGTCGGCGCTGTTCCTTTGTTCTTCCTTCTCTGCTCTCTCAGTCCACACCTCACTCAAACCGCACAAATGGCCCATCACTGCCTACCTGAGAAAAAGGCTCACTCCCAAACCACTTTCCTCTAGCCCTTTGCAGCAGCTGCCTCCCTGCCCATTCTGAGAGACTCAGGACCTAGCCCCCTGCCATTGTTTCTGGAGGGCATTATTCTCCTCATTCTCTACACTTCGCTATTATGTATTCCGTGCATCACATATTTGAACAATTATATATCTTGGGTTTTAAAGAGTCAATGTCCCTAAACCAAAAACTCCAATACTTAAGCAAATGGTAAGTAAATGAAAAAAAAATCAACAAGCATTATTTTTTAAAAAACCAGGAGTCACGAAAGCCAACACAAACATTTATTGAACTCACCTATATTTACTGCTTCATATTTTCATGTAATGTTCTTAAATATGAGCAACTCATTAAATTAAAAAGTGTTCAGTTTAACACTATCTCTATTTCTTTTTTACTGTATGTAGACACACACGCACACATTATCTCTCTCCAGCCTTAAGACAATGACTCTAATTTTTGGTTTAAAAGGAAGAGTTATCACCCCTGACATACATTCTGTGTTCTATATTCTGACCTTATTTTCCTCTTCCCCCTCAGCACTTAATCTTGGTCTGAAGTAGGTGATCAATGTATCTCTTCTGGGCAAATGAATGAGCTATAAAGTTAAGCTCATGTGTGGGAGAGAGTGGGGGCTACCATGGTAGGTACCCATCATATACAAGTGGGACTGACTGTATGTAATGGTGCAGGACTCATTTAATCCTTGGCACAATCCCCACTCCACAGAGAAAGAAACGGAGGCACAGAGAGAAGACCCTTGACCCAAGGCCACAATGGCCACAAGAAACAGAGTTGGAATCTCAACTCTGCATCTGCTGGTCACCAAAGCTACACTTTCCCTCTATTCCACACTGGTTGCCTGTTATTTGACTTCTGGCAACTTCTAAAATTTGAACTCCAATTTCTAAAATTCGAACTTGTTGCAATCACGGTGAAGTACAAATATTCTAGCCAGCAAATAGTTTTCAAAACATCATGAGTTCTAAAAATTCCATGGATACTACATCCCAGTTGACCCTCTCCACTCCTCTCCTTCCCCGGACACTCACACACCTGAAGCCCAGACTCTCATCTCCTTGACTCATTTATCTGCTGCCAGGGGAAGAACATGAAACACAGTAAGGCTACAGACAGACTCAATTCTACCAGAAACGCAGATCCATGCAATTAACAAGCAGGCAAGAGAATGGGTGGCCTACAGGCTAGATGCGGTCACTGCACATGTTTTGTTTGGCTCACAAGATGTTCAGAGAACGTTTTAATTAGCTGCCAAAGTCATAAGATCTCTGGGTTTTATTAGAAAATAGAGAGTATGGCCGCGCTGGCCTTCACTCCCACCTGGCAACCACTGAACGCTGCTGTGAGCCCGCTGCCCTGCGGGTGAGGCTGGAACCTTTCATCTTCCCACTGTGTTCACTGCTTCCTCCTGCCTCACCCTGTCTTCACCCACACACCACACCTGCCTCACCCCACTCCTGCGCACTGTCAGATTTATGCTACTAGATCTTGCATGAGAACCTCAGCGAGGCTCTATCAGACCAGCTTACAACTTCTAGGAGCCTAGAAAGTGAGGTGCTCAGGTTAGAGATACTTCTAACCCTGTGGGCCTCTCTAGCAGAGGCTGATGAGCCCTGCCCACATGACTTGTACTCCCAGGATGCTGCAGTGCACTTCCAGCTGCCAGCGGCTGTATCCCGAGAGCATCTCTGTTTGGGAAAAATACCCAAGAGCATTTTTCCAAAACCATGTAGGTCTCTCCTGCCATACACGTGACAGAGCAGAAGTACCGGGAATACAAATAGCCGCAGGAAACCTCAATTCTTGACTCCTCGGGAAACGAGTATGAATCTCCCAGCTCCCTCACTCCTCCTAGAGCTGCCCGGCAAGCATAAGCCCCACTGCCCACTGCGGCAGCTGGTTTCACAGCTCACTTTTCATTCACTGCCTCCTGCCTGTATCACTTCGCCTCCCCACCACTGTTTCACCTCCCTACTATATCACTTCACCACCACCCGCCACCGTTGTTTCTTGCATCTCCCAAACAAAGAAATTTCCCCGAATTCCTTGCCATCTGGGAGACCCAGACCAAGCCACCATCTCACACTGTGTAGAAGAGTTGGGCCAGGGTGCCTGCACCCCTTGTTCTCCCTTCTCTCCCAGCACGGCCTCCTCCATCACTCTGTGGCAAGCTGCTGCATCTTCCTTGTACCCAAAAGTCAGCTGGGAGCCCTCATCACCTGACTTGAAGCTTATCCTTTCGCGTCCATGTCTGTTTCCATGCAAGCCGTAACAGTCAATATCATGAAGATGTACACGTGACTCCAGCCCCTTCTATGAGTTTTTCTCCCCCACCCACCCCCGGGCACATGAGGCATTCATGGAGGCAGAAATCCAAAATGGGCTAAAAACAATAAAGAATGAGGTGGGGAGGAGAGACTGCTGAGAACCTATGAGTGGGGACAGGCCTGTAACAGCAAGCGTCAGATTTCTAAAATGTCCTGACATCTCCCTGCCACCAGATGTGTTACTGGCCCCTTGTTCTACCAGAACGTGGGCAGCCCCTTTCCATCCTACTGGGTCCTCCTCTCCTGCCCCTCCTCCTTTGCTCTCTTCTGCCCTCTCATCCCTGCTCCAGCCCAGGTCCCTCCTTCACTAGCCAAATAAGCTGACGCATCCCACCCACCCCAGTTCTGCAATGTAGGCATCAGCTGACTGACACCAGCTCCTTCCTTAGCACTTATCCAAGGATTCTGTCCAACACGGCACTAGCTACCGTGGTAAGACTTGCTTCACCTTGTCATATCTACGCTTCAAACGACTTTGCAGCACCTCTGTAGAGCAGCTGGCACCTTATGCTTTACATGCCTTTGGCCCCCATTAGGCTGTGAGCTCCCTGGGAGCAGGGACTAGATCTGTGTGTCTCCCTGTGGCTGGAACAGTCCCTGGCATGTAGCAGGTACCCAATAACTGCTGTCCAAACAAATCCATGGCTGTTCCACAAAGGCAAGAAGAGCCAAAGCCCTTTGTACCAAATGGCTCCACAGCAAGAAATTAAAACAAGGCTTTACCTTGACTCCAGGGCCACACGGCTGTACCTCTGTACATTTCCAGGGACACCGTTCTTATATTTCATGGAGGTGTCATCTACCAGGAACCCAGTGTGAATGGCGACTCTGGGGTTGTGTGATGCAATGGTTATCTATTCTTCCTTATGCTCCTTTTTCACCACGCACCCCCAATCCCCTGCCTGCCCTGGGAGCTCCCTCTCACTCCTCCCACAGGGCACCCCAAGAATCATCACTGTGTAGTGAAGCTTTGCTGGTTCCTTGCCCGGCAGGCAACATGTTCACTGGGCCTGCCCTCAGGACACCCAGCTGGCGGCCATTATACCCTGAGCTCTGGCTGGACAGCACACACCAGCCAGCTGAATAGCCACCAACAAATTAAACCCTCTTTTATAATGTGTTTTCAAGTTAGCTTTATTTAGGAGAGAAAAAAGCCAGCAGGTGGTCATCCATGTATACCCCAGGTTTTTATCAGCAGCCTTCCCTCAAAAGAAAACATAATCCAGAACAAATCTATGAAAGTGGCCTTGCATTAGAAGAAGATAGAAAAATCCATTGCAGGGGATATTCTGTATTCAGTCCTAGAAGCTAATATATAATTAATTGACTGTGTGATGACAGAGAAGATAGGTAACTTTGGAGGCCTGGACCTTGAGTTTCTCTGTAACTTTGGACTAGACGAATAACCACCCAACCATCCACCCAGCCAGCCATCACCCACCTACCCACCCATCCACCCAGCCATCCACCCAGTCAGCCATCATCCACCTACCCAGCCATCCACCCAGTCAGCCATCATCCACCTACCCACCCATCCACCCAACCATCCACCCAGCCAGCCATCACCCACCTACCCACCCATCCACCCAGCCATCCACCCAACCAGCCATCACCCACCTACCCACCCATCCACCCAGCCATCCACCCAGTCAGCCATCACCCACCTACCCACCCATCTACCCAGCCAGCCATCACCCACCTACCCACCCATCCACCCAGCCATCCACCCAGCCAGCCATTCACTCACTCACCCATCCACCCATCCACCCAGCCTGTTATCCACTCACCTGCCCATTTATCCACTCAGTCAGCAATCCCATCCACCTATCCATATAACCATCCACCCACTCGCCCACCCAGTCACCCAGCCGGTTATCCACCTACCCACCTATCTGCCCACTCAGCCATCCACCCACTCAGCCACCCGCCCACCCATCCTGTGGACAGATCCTGTGCAGCCAGGTGAGAAGCCTGCACAGGGGGTCCCTGAGCTGAGATTTAAGGGCAGAGTAGTTCGTTAAACAAAAATGGGGGTGGGGTGATTCCTGGGTAAAGGTAGCTTTGGTATGAAGTAGTGACTGATTCAAGTGAGTATGTGGGGACATGGTGAGCCAGGGTCTGGGGAGGAAGGAAGGCAGGTAGGACCAGGCTCAGGAGTTTGAACTCCTTCCTGAAGAAAGTAAAGCAGAGGAGTCACAAAGTCAACTTTCTTCTCAAATTGTTATTGGTATAACTGAGATTATAGGATTATTTTTATTAAGCTTTTAAATTATGCATTTACCATGGTGATACTTTTTTACATTTGCTTACTATTATTAAGTATTTATAAAACTTGTTTTGCTTCATTCTATGTTTATGTGGCTATGGTACACTTTTTATTCAACTACTTTTGTATTCTTGAGTGGCTTATCTGCAGATAAGTACTTTTCATGAAGCTCTCATGGTGCCTACAGCAGATGCAGCCAGCACCTCGCTCACATTCCCCAGAACCAGCCAGGGTCCTGGTCACCTGAAGCCACGCCCCTCCAAGTCAAAGGCTTCCCACATCTTTCTGCCTGAGTTGTTTCCTGGCCCCAGGGAGTGTGGGCCATACTTAGAGAAGGCTGGAAGTGCCAGAGTTCATGCCCAGGGTTCATGGTTCTGCATGATGAATAACAGGAGCTGGGGGATCAGTCCTCCAGCAGCTTCCTCACCCTGGAGGGGAATGGACCTGACGTGTGTTACACACAGTCTCTCAGAGGGTCTGAGGAAGACAAGCCCAGCGTGCCCACAGCAGTAACCTGCCTATAAATGCAGACTTCCTGTCTTTCCTCTCTTCTCTGTCTAAATTCACCACTGAGAAGCCCCATCCCCAAATAAACTACCTGTATCTACATCATTGTATCAGGGTATGCTTTTGGGGAAATCCAAACTAGAAGAGGTAATAGCCTATGAAGTCTCAGATATCTGAGACTTCACAGTGGAGGGCAAGTTGGTTGTGTACAGAATTTAAAATTCACAATGGAATATACTGTTCTAACTTTGGACATTAATGTTACAGAAAAGTCTGTAGAAACTAGTTTCTTTGCTTTCTGCTAAGTGTTAATCTTTAAAATTAAAAATTTCATGAAACTATTTGTAGACATTATTATTATTATTATTATTATTATTCTGAGACAGACTGGACTCAAAATTACCAGGCTGGACTGCAGCAGTACAATCTCTGCTCACTGCAACCTCCGCCTCTTGGTTTCAAGAGATTCTCCTGCCTCAGCCTCCCAAGTAGTTGGGACTACAGGCGTGCACCACCACACCAGCTAATTTTTGTGTTTTTAGTAGAGATGGGGTTTCACCCTGTTGGCCAGGATGGTCTCTATCTTTTGACCTCATGATCCACCCACTTCAGCCTCCCAAAGTGCTGGGATTACAAGTATGAGCCACCACACCCGACTGACATTAAAATGTTTTAAATATTTTTTTCCTTGTGTCTGCTGCACCCTTTTTAGGAAATGGAGATCCTCCTTTGCTGTCTAAGGAATGGCTTCTGTTCCAATTATTCTGGAACCATTTCTTTGCCCTTCTCCAGTTTCCACCTTCCACAATGTAGTCCTCACTGTCATCCTTTCATATTGTTTGTTCTTTTTCTTCTAATTCTCAGAGCTTCTCAGAAATACCTCCACATCATCAAATCAGCTTTCTGTTCTGCTGATTCTGCTCTTTCCTGAGTATAACAATTTAATTCTGCCACTGATTTCTGGGTTTCACTGTAACATTTCTTTGCCCCATCCATAACATTTATCTTCGCTTGCCTCCTAGTCCACTCCATTTTCATACAGTCTACTGTTCTACTAACTGATCTTTCACTAGGTTCATTTTTTTTTTCACTTTCATCAAGAACAAAAGTAGATGTTCTGTAAAATTTACTTTTGTTTTCTCTTTATAATCTTTTTAAAAATAATGCATTCCCTCTGTATCTTAGTCATGCTTTTCTAGTTTATGCACTAGAATTGTTTTGCAGGCCCATGTTGACCCTGTTAGGCCTGTGTGTTGTTAAACAGGTTGGGTGGGCTCTCCTGATGCTCCTCACTGGCTCCTGGGAGCTGTTAGAATCCTGCTCAGGGCTGGGCGACGCCATTTACATCCTGTTTCTCAACCTTGCAGCGTGGCTGGAGTCCTGAAAGGGAGTTTCTGTTTCTTTTCCCTTTCTTTTCCTGCCACCCTGAGGGTCATCTTGCCCATTTGCTTTTCTGGCTGACCTTGCCTCCACAGCAGCTACAAGATGCCCCCATGCTCCATCACCATTCTGGAGCTAACACTCACCACGTCCCAAAGAGCTCCAGACACCTTGTCGAGTTTCTGCCAAATTGCAACCTAGGGTTCCTTGTGCCAAAGGTTTCAAAGGTTGCCGGAATTCAATGGCAAAGACAGCAGAATGATGTGTTCCCACTTTTTCCCATGGCCAGCTACAGTGGCCAATGGCTTGTACTTGTGGCCTTCCCAGGCACATTATCTTTGACTTCCTAGAGCCTCCTTGTCCAGTATGCTTGGGAGGCTACTCACCACCCCCACATCCCCGCAGTGGCCAATGACGATACGGGGTAGAAAATGATGATGTCCCCTACAGTTTCAAGGGGGGACAATTCTGCAGAGTGATTTATGCTCCAGGGCTTCCCCCATCTCTTCCCAGACCATAAATCAGAAAAAGGCTAGCTTTGACCTGACAGCACACCCCTCCCGGTTCTTCCCCTGCCTGCCCCTGCTCCGTCGCCCCTCTTCGTCTGAGAGTGCTCCTCCAATAAATCACAATGGGCCTCATGCAGTGAGGAAGAGATGGGGACATGAATGCAAAAAGTCCCTGGCATACAGCAGGTGGTCAAAAACGTGACTTCAGGCCAGGCACGGTGGCTCACGCCTGTAATCCCAGCACTTTGGGAGGCCGAGACGGGTGGATCACGAGGTCAAGAGATCGACACCATCCTGGTCAACACGGTGAAACCCCGTCTCTACTAAAAATACAAAAAATTAGCTGGGCATGGTGGCGCGTGCCTGTAATCCCAGCTACTCAGGAGGCTGAGGCAGGAGAATTGCCTGAACCCAGGAGGCAGAGGTTGCGGTGAGCCGAGGTCGCGCCATTGCACTCCAGTCTGGGTAACAAGAGCGAAACTCCGTCTCAAAAAAAAAAAAAAAACGTGACTTCACATCCTCTGAAAAGTTGTAGAGCTAAGGATACGATCATTTGCCGGTACTAACCTCTGCAAAAGACATTCATCACAATTTTGCTTAAAATAAAAACTGGGAATAATCTAAATACAGAGTAAGAGGAACTTTTAGGTAAATATATCCATATGGTGGATTATGCAATCTCAAAGCTAAAAAGAAAAACATGGTAAAGTGGGAGCAAAGCAAGATATAGGAGGCCACCGAGTTTATAAAATAATATGACTGAGTTCTATACAGTGGGGTCAGCTCTGAACTTTCCAGCAGCTAATCAAGAGAATGAAGCCTAGTCAGTCACGAGGTAAAAACAAGCCAAAATGCTTGGGCAAAACACAGCTATTTCTAAGTCTGAGGCTGAAAAGAAATTTCTCACATGGGTCCTGAGTGAGAGAAATCTGTGTAATGTAGTGACCCGGTCGCCAACTACATCTTTTCAGTTCCCATAGAGACGAGTTCCACGGGTCAAATCCCCAAGGAAGCCCCTCTTCCCCTGCCCACCCTCCCACCCTACACAGGGAGATGGCATCACAGCACATGTGATTCTGCAGAAGATACTCTGTGTGTGGCCAGCGATACCTAAACCCAACGGATACTTGGTTCTCTCTTGACTGGGCTTAATCCAGGGGTAGTTTTTAGGGTGTAGAAAGTGGGTGGAAAGTACACTCGTCCTGCAGTCCTTGGTTGCCTTTGTGGCCTCCCTCAACCCTCGAACTCCGGAAAGCTACGAAGCAGCAGGGAATGTGAGATGACTTCTTGGCAAGTTTTGGAGTGCCTCTACTGTAGGTGGCTCTGAGCATTTCAGCTGCCCCCTAAGCTGGGCAGGCTTGGCACACTCCTGTCAACACTATGGAGCCCACAGAATAGGTGCCTGAACAAACGCCGCTGACCTGCTCGATGGATGCCCAGTGCTCACTGGTGGGCAGGGGGAAGCTCTTCCTTAGAAAGTGATTTTGGTTCTATTTTAACATAAAGAACAAGGTGCCCAGTTCAGTGCTGCAGATATTAAAAAGCTGCAGGCAGGGCCAGCTGAACAGCTGTAACAGTTAGAGCAGCACTGGGTAGAGTGGAGTCAAATTCTGTCCGCTTGGCCCCCCTGTTGCCTGTGGGGGAGCCCGTTCCACTTCCTCTGAGAGGTGCACACTCAGGGCGATCACGGGTGGGGAGAACAGCAGCGCTGCACCTCTGAGTCATGCTATCCAAACTTCACTTCATTCAAATTAATTCACTCTAAAAAAAAATCATTCAATTTGTGGAAATAATTTAACTACCTCAATTCACTCCAATATGTCAGGAAGGCCAGGCGCAGTAGCTCATAAAGTGCTATAATCCCAGCACTTCGGGAGGCTGAGGCAGGTAAATCACTTGAGGTCAGGATTTCGAGACCAGCCTAACCAACATGGCAAAACCCTATCTATCAAAAAATACAAAAATTAGCCAGGTGCACACCTATACTCCCAGCTACTCGGGAGGCTGAGGTAGGAGGATCACTTGAACTCAGGAAGCGGATGTTGCAGTGAGCCGAAATTGTGCCACTGCACTCCAGCCTGGTGACAGAGTGAGACTCTATTCCAAAAAAAAAAAAAAAAATGAATAAATAAATAAACATACCAAAGCACAGGCCAAAGCAGCGACCCTCGAGTGGAAACATCAAATACTTCATACATGATAACCAGCATGACAAGCAGTGATCTGCCCTTACCTTCAAACTACAGGCCTAAAGGTGGAATTTTCTAGAACACGTGTATGCTGGAGACAGCGACTGTACCATCTCCAAGAAGGGGCTGGACATAACACCATAGGGAGAAGATTCGACGAGAGAAGGGATGGGAGACTGTAAATACAGACACTTCTCTGGCAATCTATGAGTATTTACGGCGGCTTTTTTGACTGTACCAACATATTTTCTAAGTCCAGGAAGAAAAAGTTCTAATCATTCGAAATGATAGTCCACAGAAAGGATCAGTGCTTGTAGTATCATTGCATATTCCAGGCTATGATGAAAGTCAGAAAGCGCACCGGACGGAATGGTCGCTCTTTACAGGGACGCCCTCCTTACCTTCTGCCACATGTTAATGAAGAAGAGCTCCCGGGAAACGTTGAAGGAGACGTTGGCGTCATAGGCGTCATCCCCGAGGTTGGAGATAGAGATGTTTAGGGAGATGTTCTTCACAGCCCCCAAAGCTAGATACAGGGTTTTCTCATCCATACTGTAAGGAAAAATAAACAGCAGTGAATGCCCTGAGGCCTACACTAACATAACATGACGCACAAGGGGTAGCTGAAGGTGCAGGGCAGAAACTGAGATCAGAACTACAAGTTCCAGGAGCCCCACTGATCAGCCACGTGTCCCTGGGCAATCAGTTAGCTCTATGGGCCTCAGCGTCCTCATCTAAAACACAGGGTTTTACCTTGCCTAACTCACCAGACTGTTCAGAGGCCCACATGAAATCTTGTACATCAAACTTCAAAAACTATAAGGCATTTAATAACCTATGCATGGGATTCATTTGTACATTAATTCATTTGGTTATTTTTGAGTGCCTACCACATGCCAGCCACTACCCTATGTGCTAGGGAAGGGGCAGCAAAGAGAGTCCTCACAGCTTCAGGGAGACAGAAAACACACATAGAAAGAAGCACATGTGTGTGTCAGATTGTGATAAGAGCTGTGGAGAAAACTTACAAAGGGTCGGGAGGCTAGAAGAAGCCAGGCTTGCAAGGGAGGTGGGGTGCGATTTACAGTAAGGTGATCAGGGTAACCTCACTGATGAGGTGACCTCTCAGTACAAACCTGAAGAATGAAGGGAAGCAAGAAACACAGGTATCTGGGGACTAGCAAAGAAGTCCCTGAGGTGGGTGTGTGCCTGGCACAAGCAGATATCAGCAAGGAGGCCAGTGCGGCTGGAGAGCGGTGAGGAAGAGTGCAGGAAGGAATGCGCTCAGAGGGGCCGAGGGAGTGGGGTCAGCAGACTCCACAGGGCCTTGCGGGCCAGCACAGGGCCTTGGTTTGACCCTCAGAAGCTCCTGCAGGGCTCTGAGCAGAGGAGCAGCATGACTTGGCGTTCATGTTTAAAGGAGGCTGACACTGATTTTGATGCGAACGGTCTGTGAAGTGGCCAGGAGAGGAGCAGGGGGCCCGGTTAGGAGACTCTCATGACAATCCAGGTGTGAGAAGATGAACGTGAAGGCCAGGGTGGTAGCAGCCGAGGGGCTGAGAAGAGGTCATACTCTGGACACATTTCAAAGGTCATGCCAACAGATTTTTCTCATGGATTGGATGAGGGTGTTAGGAAAGGAGGAGGCAAGGACTGAGCCAAAGATTTTGGATTCAATAACTAGAAGAGAAAAGCTGTCATTTATTGAGATGGGAAAGAGTGGGTCAAGTAGGTCCAGCAGAGAAAATCCAAATGCCTATTGGACTTAAAGGAAGTACTGACGCAGGTAGATGCATGAGTCTGGAGTTGAAGGAGGGGTCTGGACTGGAGATACATTTGGTACGGACGAGATACGATCACTAGGAAATGAGCGTAGATAGAGATGAGGACTCACATTTAGGAGTCAAGATGAGGGGTCAGCCAAGAAGACTGGAAAAGCGTGGCTAAGAGGAAAACAGACAGAGGGCATCCGCACGGTCAGAGGCCACATTCCTACCACCTGTCGACCAGTGCGTCTTCAGCTCACCTCCAGCCAGCCCAGAACAGCCCGTCCAGCCATTCATCAGACCCCAGCAATTGTCCCTGTCATATCTTCACTAACTGTTCCTTCTCTAATGGATCATTCCCGTTAGCATGCAAATAGAGGAAAAACTCTAAGGGGAGAAGGACAGTCTCAAAAAAGGAAGGATCAATTTTGTCCAACTGTCAGAACAACGGGAAGAACTAGAACTGGTGATTGGAATCAGCCTTCTGGAGGTCACTGGTGACCTTGATAAGAACTGCTGAAGTGGCGTGATAGGAGGAAAGCCCGACTGGAGACAATTTCAGAGATGTAGGGGGAGAACAAATGGAAGCAATGAGGAAAGACAACTATTTGGAGGAGTTTTTCTCTAAAGGGGAACACAGAAGTAGGCTGGCAGCTGGTCGGGGAAGTGGGCTCTTGGGAGTTTTTTGACATTTTTTATTAAGATGGGAATTATCATAGCATATTTGCATGCTAATGGAAATGACCCATTAGAGAAGGAACAATTAATGAAAATATGACAGGGGACAGTTGCTGAGATCTGATTAATGATTCTTGGCTGTCTGGAGGTGAACTGTCTCAGCTGTCTGGAGGTGAGCTGTCTCGGCTGTCTGGAGGTGAGCTGTCTCGGCTGGCTGGAGGTAAGCTGTCTGGAGGTGAGCTGTCTCGGCTGTCTGGAGGTGAGGTGTCTCGGCTGTCTGAAGGTGAGCTGTCTCGGCTGGCTGGAGGTGAGCTGTCTCGGCTGGCTGGAGGTAAGCTGTCTGGAGGTGAGCTGTCTCGGCTGTCTGGAGGTGAGCTGTCTCGGCTGTCTGGAGGTGAGCTGTCTCGGCTGTCTGGAGGTGAGCTGTCTCGGCTGGCTGGAGGTGAGCTGTCTGGAGGTGAGCTGTCTCGGCTGGCTGGAGGTGAGCTGTCTGGAGGTGAGCTGTCTCGGCTGTCTGGAGGTGAGCTGTCTGGAGGTGAGCTGTCTTGGCTGTCTGGAGGTGAGCTGTCTGGAGGTGAGCTGTCTTGGCTGTCTGGAGGTGAGCTGTCTGGAGGTGAGCTGTCTCGGCTGGCTGGAGGTGAGCTGTCTGGAGGTGAGCTGTCTCGGCTGGCTGGAGGTGAGCTGTCTCGGCTGTCTGGAGGTGAGCTGTCTCGGCTGTCTGGAGGTGAGCTGTCTCGGCTGTCTGGAGGTGAGCTGAAGATGCATTGGTAGATGGGTGGTAGAAATATGCAGGAATTCCTCTGTGACTGCTTCCATTTTGCAGTGAAATAGAAGTAGGGTCAAAAACTGGGAGTTGGAGGAGAAAGAGGGTAAATGTTTGAGGGGTGAGCAGATGGAAGGAAATGGGGTCCCAGGAGAGGGGTAAGTGAATGGGCCAAGGACGAGGACAGTGATGAGGCTGAGGCTGATAAGGAGAATGAAGATGGATGAAAGACTGAAGATTATTATGTGATGTGATCTTTCAACAAAATAAATCCATGTCAGTGGCCAGTTTTAATTGGACAACCAGTTAATGGAAGACGAAATTAAGGATATAATGGTTTGTATAATGAATAGTTGTTATTTTTGGCCACTCATTATCCTGACATCCTCATGTTTTGGGGGAATCTCAAGATAGGTGGGAAGGGCACATCAGCAGAAAGGGGGCAGACCCTCTCTTTTCCCTCTTCTTGATCACTACAAAATTTGAGGTTGCACAGAGAGCCCAGGGATCATCTGAAGTAGCTACAGAGGAGTAGAGAGCCCAGAGGTGGCACCCTGGGCTAAGCCTTGCCTCCTCTGCTTCCTGCCTGTGTTTGCTCCCCAGACTTCTTGCCTATGCTCTGAACCACCCCACATCCTTTTAGTAAATTCCTTTTCTGCTTAAATTAGCCAGCATATGTTTTTGTTGTTTGCAACCACTAATACAGCTAATACACCATGCAAAAGAAGAGAACTATTCGAAATCTCAGTAGGGCAAAATACTTTGAAATACTAATTTCTGGGGGGTGGAATCATCATTACTCATCCGTGAAGAGAGGACCTCACTCTCCTGCATGTCTGGCACATCAACAATAACAACATGTGCAACGAGAAATATGATGGCCTTGCTTTGGAAGCAAGGGCTCTGAGGATCCAAACAAGATGTGAAAAATTAACAAGAGTTGCAAATTCTTGAATGGCCTCCAACAAATTAAGACCCTGATCTCAAGCTATTGTGGCAATTATTTATTATTGTTGGCCATTTTAATCCTAAACAGTTGATAGGTTATTTCTGTCCTTTTGTTTGCTTTTGTAAGATTAAAAGAATAAACCTCAGGCTTGAGTTATGAGAGCGCGCTAACCTGGCTTTATCTTGAGAAGGAACTGGCCAGGCATTCACAACTAACCCTGACACCAGACAGTGTCCAGGGTTTCCGTGGAATATTAGGCAGACGGTGTAGATGAGCCCAGGACCATGGAGGAGAGACTGCCTCTTCATTCCAGTTTAGCTGTTCATGTGATAGCCTCCTGTCCTTGTATGTAAAGGGTAAGGGGTCAGGCCAGGGACATCTAAACTTCTGCCAATCCCCAAACCTTGGGCCTCTGTCACTTAATCTCACAGCAAAGTCATTCCTGAGATTTCAAAGTCAACTGATTCAAACATAGCTCCGTGATCAAGGGAAGCCAGGCAACTTTCAGGGCAGAATGTGCACTCAGATTGTTTTTAGAGGAGCCTCAAAGCTGGGGTTTCATTCTTTCTCCGAAGCTAAAAAAAAACAACAACCAACTTTGACTAGAACAGTACATCTCTGCCTCCAAAGTTATTTTTAGAAATGAAATGAAAATGTGATTTACCAGCATCATGTTGGGTGCTGTCAAATATGTCATCCTTCTGAAACCTCACAACACTGTGAACGGGTCTTGATATTAGGCCCGTATTAGCGACAGGAGGAAACTGAGATGCAGAAAGAGAAGGTGCTGTGCTGGTGTAAGAACGCAGCATCTCCTATGCCTTCAAAGCTCATTCCTCTCCACTATAACCCACATTCTCCAGCCCCCTGACTATCATGTCCCCAGGGGGTCCTTCCCGATCTCCCTGCCTGGGTGAAATAAATCCTCCCATTATGAACACCCCCCACCCCCATATGCTCCATCAACCCTTCATGGTACTTATTGAACTTGTGATTACGCTTTTGTTTGTGAGGCTATTTGGTTAAGAACTGTCTATCCACCACTAGAATCTAAACAACAGGGGCAGGGACCCTTCTCTGGCTTTGCTTATCATTGAACTCCTAGTGACAGAGTTGTACCTGGCACAAAATTTCCCAGGGAATAAAATTCCTTGAAGATCAGAAAGACTGTTCTTCAACAACTAAGCACCGTGGAACATTCAGCATAAAAACCCTGTGCCTGATTGTTTTCATTTTTCAGCAGGACTGTCAGAGAGGGTGGTCCCTCCTAGCAGGTGTTCAATGAACATTTGTTGAATGAACATCCACGACATCCCCGTGACAGATCATCAGCTCCCCCTTCACATTTTACAGATGAAGAAGCTGAGCCCCAGAGAGGGGAACCCACCCAACTGAGGTCACTCAGCTACGTAGGATCTGACCTGCAGCTAGCAGCACGCCTCCTTTGGTATGAAGGCTGGCCCAGACATGGTTCTAACATCAACTACATCTCAGTCAGGGAGGGCTTTGGCAACAGAGTTTACTAACATCTGAAAGAAACAGGACTCCACAAAGACCAACCTCTCTGACAGTCCTGCTGAAAGATTAAAACAACCAGGCACAGAGTTTTTGTGCTGAGCATTCCAGGGGTGCTAATTTATTGAGGAACAGTGTTTCTAATCTTTAAGCAATTTTATTCCCTGAGAAATTTCCCCATTAATTTTAATTTGCTTGTGCAGTATTTTAGCTGGGTTATATTACTGTGCACATGGACCGCTTTGCTGTGCTTTTCTATGAAAATCATTAATAGTCAACATAAGATACAAACTGTACTGTTTCTATAAAGCTTATCTTACAGCCCATACAGAGCCTGCTAGAAACATATTGTTCATTTGTTACTAAAATTTCATACCCAAGTATATCTTATAGCAGCTGAGTTTTTTTGACTGTGTTATTGGGTTTGTACATAAGTTTAGCACCAATTCATTCACTACTCTCCATGGCAGATGTTACTGATGACATCTTGGCAGCTGCGCCAAGCCAGAAAATCTCTGTAGAACTTGTTCTCTGCCCTCATTCATTACTGTACATTAGGATTACCATTCAAAGTTCCTTGTTGGGGAAAATGCAATACATTTCCATATCAACCACATATGCCGAATCACTAAGGCCATTAAAGCAAAAACTTCTCCTTCTATCCAGATAATTTTTTGGATGATGCTTAATAATTTTCTGTTGGATCATTTAGATTTTCCTTAAGTCTTAGACATAAAATCCATGACCTTTTCTTTTGCTGCTATCATAAATCTGGCCTGAGTAAAGGCTAGTACAAGTGTTAATCAAATGCATCCAACTGTATTTGCATTAAAAAACATATTACACCATCATTATCACTGTCGGTATTGTGTCTACCAACCACAACTATATTTGACAACAGTGATAGGATAATAATATAGGGCAGCCAAGTCTGTCCATCCGTCTGTTCGTGCACCCTTTACTCCTTCCTTCCCTTATTTCTCCTAGTCATTTACCCATCTGTTACTTTTTTAAAACTACTTTTTCCCAGTTCATGCCTATTAGGATGGCAATTATCAAAAAAACCAGAAGATAAGAATTGTCAAGAATGTGGAGAAACTGGAACCCTTGTGTACTGTTAGTAGGAATATAAAACAGAGTGGTCACTTGGAGAACAATATGAAAATTTCTCAAAATAATTAAGCGTAGAATTGTCATATAACCCAACAATTCTACTTTGCGTATATTGCCGAACTAACTGAAAGCAGGGACTCATAGAGACATCTGTTCCCCCATGTTCATAGCAGCACTATTCACAGCAGCCGAAGGCGGACACACCCCAGAGTGTCCATGGACAGACAAGTGGATAAACAAGATGTACTACACATATAATCCCTAGTTTTTTCATTCATAGAAATCATACCAAAAAGGACCCTGTGACTCAGACTGTATTCTTCCTGGGAGCAATATCATAACTGGGGACAGCATGCCCTCAGCAAGGATTCAGCTTCCAAAAAATCACAGATACCTTCAATGGCTCATAAAATCAACGATGCAAATTACACATGTCAATAGCCCCGAGATGTGAAATCACAAACAACGCTTCCCATTCTTAAAAAGGGCAAACACCATAAAATCAGACATGGAATTTAACAGCTGGAAGGGGGCTCATTTAGGTCATCGTTTTGCAGACAAAGGCAGACAGTTAAATGACTTTCCCAAGGCCACTAGGTAGATAAAGGCAGAGCTCTAATCCCTGGTCCAGTGCTTCTAAAGCATATAAAAATGCAAATAAATAGTATATGATTTACATGAAACTTACTTGGCCATAAAATTATAAATAAAATTGTGTTTATTTCCTTAGCATTTAGAATACTTTAGAATATTGGGAGAATATTTAGAATATAAGGTGTCACCTCTTTACAAATGCTACTGAGGTGCTTTTTTCTCTTGATAATTTTCTTTGAAATTTGTGGAAGCATTTGAAATGACTCCAGATGTCTTTAGCCACCCTCATGGGCAACCTCCTTTCTGGGTACTTTGTTGACAATATCAAAGCTTTTCGATTGTCAGAGTTTAAAATTACAAACATGAGTAAACTGTAAAACCACAATTGCTCATCTGACGTCTTTCTATGAGGGATACAAGCATAAAATACCAAATAAACCAATTATAACATAAAGAATTAAGGGACAGCGTTCATTAAGCCACAGGGAATGAGTGAGGACTGTCAGGCACCCCCTGAATGCACACTGGTAAATGAATATCCCAGGAAATAAACCATAAAGTTGTTAAGACCTGCCAGAGGAACAGGTGAAGATCAAGGGGCAAGAGAAACTCAGGGGAAAGAAATCACGGCTGACTGAAGTTATCATAAGAAGCTCCTGGAGACAGGTAGCAATTGAGCCAGATCTGAAAGGACGATCCTCAAACTTACTTGCTTGTAAAATGCTCTGTCTATGGATGTGCAGAAAAACAGGGAGTACATTCCAGACAGAGAGAAAAATAAACATGATCAGAGGATGGAGGTGGGCAGAAATACCATGGAAAGGGGCAGGAGGAGGACATTCTTAGCAGAAAGATTAGCCAGAGGCAAGCAGAATGCATAAGGGCACATCCAGATTCCTATGGATCTTGAAGGTAAAGATGTGGTGTTGATATTCTAGGCCAGTAAACTTAACCAAGTTTTCTTGAGTGACCAACTTAAGGTTTATTATTGCACGTAATTTGTCAATAATAAGGCACCAAAGTGAAGGTATTAAAAACAGAGTCGGCTATATAGGTGGTTCCACCTGGGGTCTTATCACTGAAACCTGCACAGGCTGCAGTTTCATCTAGTCAGCATCCCCATCGCTTTGCCAGAGAGCTTTCCTCTGCAGGCCTCAGGAAAGTGCCTAAGAATTAAGCCTCTGACATGCTCTGCAGCAGTCCTCAATGACTGATGGGAACTGGTGTATCATCACCCCAGCTCCCTTGACTACTGAGTGCGACAACTCAAGTTCATGTTCTAGACCGGTGCTGTCCCACACGGGAGCCACAGATCACATGTGGCATTTGAGTGCTTAAAATGTGGCTGGTCTGAATTAAGTTTAAAATACACATGAGTTTTCAAAGACAGCACGCACACAAAGATGTAAAAATCTCCATAATTGTTTTAATATTGATTATATGCTCAAATAATTACTTTTGGGATATACCGCATGGAATAAAATTTGTCTCACCAGTTTCACTTTACTTACAATATAAGATGGTTGATTTGTGATAAATCTTTAATGATACACACTTGATTATGTTACTACTTGTGAAGAGAGGTCCAGGGAAAATTAATTTGGGCAAAAATAAAAGTAGGTCGTTTTTAAAAATCAGATAGGTCATATTTAACTTCTACAACTCACTTGCTTCTAAAATGCTTTAGTGAATATTGTGAAATGCTTAAAAAAAAAAAGAGGCATACCATATTAGTGTTTTTCTTTCCCACCAAGTAATTTTCAATGTTTCGCCAAAATCTGATGTTCAAAGTTGTACGTTATGCAAATGAACCTCATTTATTTATTTTTATTTCTTTATTTATTTTGAGACGGAGTTTCACTCTTGTTGCCCAGGCTGGAGTGCAATGGCGCGATCTTGGCTCACTGCAACCTCCGCCTCCTGGGTTCAAATGACTCTCCTGCCTCAGCCTCCCAAGTAGCTGGGACTATAGGCGCATGCCACCACGACTGGCTTTTTTTTTTTTTTTTTTTTTTTTTTTTCAGTAGAGACGGGTTTTCACCGTGTTAGCCAGGATGGTCTCAATTTCCTGACCTCGTGATCCACCCGCCTCGGCCTCCCAAAGTGCTGGGATTACAGGCGTGAGCCACCATGCCTGGCCATGAACCTAATTTATTACCTGTGATACGGTGGGAAAAAAGTAGCAAGCCACACAGATCGAGGAAATAAAGAATGTCAGTGCAGGCTTCCCCAGATGCACAGCCGGAGACAGGTTTGAAAGCAAGTTGTTTATTCTGAAGGTGGTTCCACAAAACACCAGCAGGGAAGGGGTAGAGTAAGACACAAAAGGACAGGCAACCAGCAAAGGCAGCAACATCAAGCCGGTCAGCAATCTGAGCACCTGGAACTTAATCTTGCTGGAGAACTCTGGGAAACTGTGCAACACACGAGCAGAACAGTGCTGTCCCTTCGGTGGGATGCGGGAATATTTATGTGCCCACTCTAGTCAGTCATTGGTTGTGGGCTACCGCAGAGGCGAGGGGCTGCACCTCTACTCCTAGTACCTCTGGCAAGCTACTTGGTGGGCAGAAAAAGCAAAGAGATATAGTTACTGGTAGCTGGGTACCGGCATAGCACATATGTGTGAAAGGGATGCAGCCAGCACTGATGGTTCCTGCTGCAGGGTCCTAAGTCAGCTTTCTGAATGGGAGAATGGTCCAGTGAGGCTTGTCACTGGCAGGAGACCAGATCAGTTAATCTGAGTATCTCTGAATTACAGGGGCCCAGGCTCCTTCTGGAAAGGACTCAAGGCTCTGGAGAACCCCTAGCCAACTCTTGGGATCCACATTCTGCTCACTTTCCTTCTTGAGTAACTGTTACAAGGAGGCATCCCAGGTGCCACAGTCTCAATTTCTACTGAGGTGGCTCAAGTCCCAGGCCTCACAGTCCTGCCAAATGTGGGTGTGGGTGAACAAACACACTCCCGGCCCCAGACTGACCATCAGTGGGTTGCACCAGGGGAGCTGTACCAGTTCTCTAAGGCTGGCAACTGTTCTTAAAGGTAGGTGTCTCATGCTATGCAGGTTCTTAACTACTTTGAACACTGCCCCTGCCATAAACTGGTATAACTTAAGAGCAATGCAAGGCATCACCCTAGCTGAATCTGAGGGGTGTGTAGTTCTGAGTTTCCTCAGTGCAATTCACTTTGAGTAGACTCACTAGGGACCAATTCAGGAAGATATACATGTCAGTAAGCACAAGTTCCTGAGCCTCTGTCTACAGAGCATGTACTCCTGTAAGAGGCTGCCCTCAGCTTCCCAACCTAGGAAGGCAGCTGCTGTTGTACCTCCAAGGTACAAAAGCATTCATGCTGTTTTGTCCAGCATGTCGGCATGGTGTTTACTCCTCAGCCTCTGCTCACCTCTATGGGCAGAGAGCTTTTACAGTCAAGTCTACTGCTTCCTCTGAGAGTTATTCCGAAGTCCCCTGGATTTGTTACAGAAGTATTTGCATTCAGAGCCAGTCAGGGGGCCCCTCCTTCATGACACAGGCAACTATTCTTTAGTGATCTATGCCAACAATATAAAAACTCATCCTCAAAACCACAGCGCTTCTATGTCTCCTAAGAACAACGCCGCCAACGTCAGCCTTTAGTGGTACGATGCCAGGGTAAATGCCTTCACGAAATCTGCAGACAAACAGTAGTAGGAAGGCTACGGCCATGTCCCGGGAAGCAAATAATAAAAACGATCTCTGTAATGGAGGTAGAAAAATACACCCATTTCATGAATATGTATTATGAGATCAAAGTTTAGAGACTCATGGACTATCAAAGCTAAAAGGGGTCTCAGAATCCATGACAGACCAACCTCATCCCCATTTTGCAAAGACATGGAGGACTAAATCAGGTAAGCAGCTTATTAACTTACTTAGTAACGAGTGGCAGTACCAGGATTCAAACCCCCTGTGTATTAGTCAGAGTCCACTCAGGAAAGCAGAACACATGCCAGGTAGTTCACAGAAGGGATTAAAATGGGGAACCAGATACAAAGGTGTCAGAAGAACCAAAAGAGGAAACAAGGTGAGATGAAGAAAATCCGAGATCAGAAGCAGCGGCAGACACCCTTAGAGTTGGCGGGACAGGTGGAGGAGGTGCTGTGACTGGGACCGCCAAGAGGGAGCCTAGACCGTGGAGAAGTAGCTACTGCCAGAGATGCTGCTAGAAGTGAGTGGGGATGGGGAGAAACACCCTGACTTTTCTCCTCCTACCTTTCTCCAATCTCACACCAGTGCTCCCATTGGCTAAACTTCACAAGAAGCCTATCTGCAAGGAGCCTGGGAAATGCTGTTTTTTTGGGTCCCACAGGGGAAAGGTGGGGAATGGATTGATGCGTCATGTTTTCAGATTCTCGGTCCATTATTTTCAGCTTGGAATAGGTTGTGGTTGGAGCTTATTGTCATGTGTGGGAACTCTGGACAAGGAAAGCCTGCAGTGCAGTGAGGGGATAAAGTGGAGTCCGTTTTCATGCAATGACCCAGTGGGAGCTCTCAGATTTCTTTCCTACGAGGATAGGAAACTGTTTTGTCTCGCTGCTCCATTTTAGTGATTGCCTGTTGCTTTGGATTCCTGCAGATTTCATTGAGACATCGAATTATTTAGAACCCGAGTATCAATTTTCACTGCTGTGAAAGTCCTTAAAATTTCCCGATTTAGAAGACTCTAGAGATTGTGGCAGATATTTAGAGATTTATTTTACTAACCAAGAACACCAAGAAAGCCATTGCTCTGTTTTTTGTTGTGAAAAAAACACCAAGAAACATCAAAAAAGAATATTGTACCAATAAAGTTTCAATTCTGAATATATTAGAGAAACAAACTGTAAATTTATTTTATATTTTAATCTATTCTAGAATGATAAAAACTGTTATTTCTGTCCAACTACTAGTCTTGTCCTGTGGCTGTCCTGCAGCTGGCACAAGACAAACATAGGACATCCCTGTGGTTTACAGCCTCAGCCCTAAACCACCTGCTGTAGCCCACTGAATGCACCTCATCCTGACCAGCTCAAGATCACCTATGTCACGCTTCCCTATGTTCCAAGCTTACAGCCATAACTGATCCCAGCCCACTTCCTAGGTATACCCATTGTGCCTGTATTAGTCTGTTCTCATGCTGCTAATAAAGATATACCAGAGACTGGGTAATTTATAAAGGAAAGAGGTTTAACTGACTCACAGTTCCACATGGCTGGGGAGGCCTCACAATAATGACGGAAGGCAAATGAGGAGCAAAGTCATGTCTTTTTTTTTTTTTTTTTTTGAGACGGAGTTTCACTCTTGTTACCCAGGCTGGAGTGCAATGGCGTGATCTCGGCTCACCACAACCTCTGCTTCCTGGGTTCAGGCAATTCTCTTGCCTCAGCCTCCTGAGTAGCTGGGATTACAGGCACGCGCCACCATGCCCAGCTAATTTTTTGTATTTTTAGTAGAGATGGGGTTTCACCATGTTGACCAGGATGGTGTCGATCTCTTGACCTTGTGATCCACCCACCTCGGCCTCCCAAAGTGCTGGGATTACAGGCGTGAGCCACCGCGCTTATGGCGGCAGGTAAGAGAGCATGTGCAGAGGAACTTCCCTTTATAAAACCATCAGATCTCATGAGACTTATTCACTATTACAAGAACAGCACAGGAAAGACCTGCCCCCATGATTTAATTACCTCCCACGGGGTCGCTTCCATGACATGTGGGAATTATGGGAGCTACAATTCAAGATGAGATTTGGGTGGGGACATGGCCGAACCGTACCACGGCCCTACCTCGGCACCACTCAGCTTCTCCTCCAGCAGTCCTGCCCTGATTTCTCTAGATACACAGCCCAGTAGGTTGTGGTGTGTATCCAGCCAGCTCCAGCTGAAATCTGGGTTGATACCCTTACAGTGCTTGTCCTAGACTTCCACTAGCATCTATCTGGACACTTGTCTGCATTCAAATACACTTGAAAAAAATCTAAACAGCAACATTAGTTAAATGCTGCTTTTGTTTTAAATCCATAACTGTACATAGCTTTATGCTCATATTTACATCTTTAAATGCTCACAAAGCAATAATATTACACAGAACATGCTATATGCATGCGTACATGTTTTAACTTCCTCCAGGAGTGAGTTATTACGCCACGTAGCTTGGGCTGCGCTTCCCCATCCCACCATGTTTTAGAAATCCCTTCTAATCATGCCCAACAGACCCACATGGTTATTAACTCCACAGAGAGATCACAGGGCACCCTGTAAGGCACCTCAATTAAAATTTACAGTGGGTCAGGGAAATCATTCCTGTAACTGAATTTCTGGTTTGAAAAACTCACTTATAGGAAGCCAGAAATACCTCTACCTCCCTCATAGGTACCCACCTGGGCCAGTTTTATGCTCAAAACATAAGAGAAAGAGAAAAGCATTTACTAAGGTGATCTGAGCCAAAATAGTGGTTTCCCTAGCAACAACATTCAGATAATTAAGGTAAATACGTATTACTTTAAAAAAAATAGCATGCTTATGTTCCTGCCCAGCTGACTCTGGCCCCAGCTCTGGCTCCTTTAATAACTCATGTAGTGGAGGAATCAGTATTTGCTTCAAAGGCCATCCTCTTTCTAACAAGGCAAATAAGCCAGGCAGAGGGCCCCTCCCTGTCCCTCCAGGCAGCTCTGTCTTCCTCCTCCTGCCCCATCTGTTTAACTGTGAAAAGAACTGCTGGTTCCCAGCTAACAGAGGAATTCAAATCCTCATCAGCCTTGACTTTAGGAGTAGTTTCCGGAATCACTAAATCGTAGGACATCTGGAACAAATCAGGTTCACTCACTGTAACAACTGGACTAAAGATGAAGAATACTTTAGGGGGCAGAGGAATTCCCATGATCTGCAGGCTGCTCGGAGGCCCAATGTCCTACGACAGTGCTGGTGTGCAGCGACATACGACTGGACCCAGCAAGGGCCTGCTGCCACGGTCTGCCACACGTGCGCTGCCTGTTACACTTGGCCACCGCATGGAAAATACAAGCAGTGTATATGCAATTCAACACAGCTGTTAGAGCAGACACCTCCGGAAAGCCCAGGTTAGCAGGGCCATCATGGTGCCTTGTCAGGTAACTCCGTCATGGCCATAACTTGTCTCTGCTTCTAGCTCAGAAACCAAATGGGGCATAAATAGTCAAAGCAATGGAATATATTGAAATTACAAGTCTCCTAGATTTTGAATCTTTTCTCCTGGGAGGTGACGTAGCCCTATGTGAAAGTGGAGAGCACAAATCTATAGTTTAGCAACATGCCTTTAAAAAATAACATATTAAATCAAGAGATCTGGCAGTGAATCTAATACTATAACTCTGAAGGAGGGATGAATGTAAATGGTAGTTTGAAACATCGGCAGTAACTCTAACTTGATTTGACAATACCTGTGATTTCTATGTGGCACAGAGTCACAGGTCCTGCTAATATTACTGTAGTCTGCTTCCTACATTCATAATTGAATATGATGTTAAATTCAGTGTGAAGTCAGTGAAAACAAAATGCAATCATTTTCTTATCCAGATTCACAGATCAGCAAGGGGACACAGACTTCAGGTTAAAAACACCTGTCCTATGGGAAGGTGAGTGGTAGGGACAGAGTTAATGACCCTAAGGAGAGGCTATGATGGGACAGAGGGAAGGAGGGATGGCAGGCTCAGCCCTGGACAGTGGGAGGAGAGGTGGGAATGGCGTTTCTGAGGCACGTAAGAAGACATTAGTAACCACGGTTGATTCATTCACCTCAATTCTACCATCTCAGGACTGACAAGGAGCCACCTTTAAGCCTCGCAGTTTAGATGAGAATTTTTCCCTTCTTGGCTTAGGAGGTGAAACTGCTTGTTCTTTTGCACCAGAAAAAAAAAAAAAAAAAAAAACAGTTTTAACACTTGTCTTTCTTTTTTCTTGAAAACAATACACAACTGTTAACTGAAACAGCGACATTTCCTCCAGTTCAAATCTCATTACCACAGAAAACTGTCTCAATAGAGTCCAGGGCTCCTGGTGAGAAAGGCTTATGATTGCAACTGAACATCACGTGTCCCTTATGCAGTAAGGGCTGCACCCGTCTTCAGTTCCCCACCGGTAAGGACATTTTGCATGAAAGCCATTTCTCTCAAAGGAGGCCCTTCCCTTCCCTTGGATCTGGAAAGCCCTCTTTAAAAACAAAGCCTCAGGGAAGAGGTGACCAGAGCAATCTCTAAAAACACAAAGTCCCCTGGACCAGCCTGAAGGGGTTTCCCACACATTACTCCACAAGTCTGGTTTTTAAAAATAAAAAACAAAATTCCCTGCAATTCCAAGAGGGCAAATAAAAAGCCTATCAGCAACTGTTTTTTTCCCTCCCACTAATGTCTGATAAATACATTGGATCTAATTTCCTTTTGAAACTTAGAGTCCTGAAAGGAATCAGCCTGCCCGGACAGGAGATCTAAGAGCAGACAAATGAAACATGAGGTTCTGCTGCATCTCACGACAGGCTCCCTTCCCTGGAAGCCAGAGCCTGCGGCAGGGATCGAGGGATCTGCTGGGGAGTCAGGGAACCAGGCTGGGGCAGGGCAGGAGGGGAGCAAGGCTGTGGGTGCAGGTGGAGTTTAGCCTCAACCAGACGCCAAGGGTAGCTGTGCAGCATAAACCACACCAGGGAGTTCAACCACACCCCAGTCAGTCAGCCATTGGCTAAAAGTCACCCTCCCGGGCAGGCAAGGGTGACTTTCCAGACCAAAGGAGGGGCCGCTGTGAGCCGCTAGCAGCCAGCACACCAGCTGGGAGCAGTGCGCCTGCAGAGCAAGGGATCTGGGTGTGGCACCAATGGCATCCACTCAGCCTCATCATTTTTAGATCAAGATCACCTGGAACGGAGTCACGGAAGCAAGCTCATAAAACCTAGAGGTTCTCCACAAGGTACCTTCCCTCTCACTGCAATTGCAGCCAACTGATTTATGGGCAGGTCATGTTAAAACCAAGTCTCACCCGTGGCTCTGGGAGGAGGGGCCAGTGACCACTGGGGACAAAGCAAAGCCACAGCTGCCTTTAGCTTTCACAGGGTAGCCTTCTTGTTCACCCGAGGTTAAATCAGCTGGCTCGGAACAAACCTGGGAGGGATAGTGATGAGAGGGTGTGTGCTGGACAGTAAGAGAAGCATGTGTTGGGGAAGACCGAGTTCAGTTAACAAACAACCGCGCTGCTTCAGACTCGGGCCCGGCCCACAGTAACAAGCCTGAGCCGGGATGGGTGAGTCTAGGGCCACATGGCCACACAGAATAAACTGCAAAAATCTTAGCAAGGAAGCCACATGTGGCTCCCTGTCTGCTCCAAGTTGAGAGAAGGGAGGGATCCAGGGCTACATTCCCCTGATAGGTCCTTTCCTTGAGTTCAGTCACAAGGGAATTGGCCATGCCATTCTGCCTGCTGGTGATGCTTCCACATAAACTCTCCAATGGATGGCTATATTTGGAAGCCAAGGAAAATACTGCCCGATAAAACTTTATCAGGTACACCTGTTAGCAGACACAGCCTTCCCAGGTGTCTCAGGGAGGAGGCCGCTATGAGCACATGGCCAGGCCCTTCTACAGCTGCCACAGTTACTGCCTCAGTCTTGCCTTCACTGGGCCTCTAAGCATCCCATCCAGAAAGTAGAAGCTGGAAAATCTCATCTGGTATCTGCTCAGGAGGGAAGGGGCTGTCCCTGAAATATGCTGTCTGTGGGGTTAGGTATATGCTGCTCACGTGTGGTGGGCCCTGAAAAGCTCCCCTCTGAGCTTTGAGTCTGCCCCACAAGGAAAAAGGTTATTTCCTTGGGTGGCGACCCCTCCACCTGGAGCCTCGCATTCAGGAAACCACAAATCAGATGCTTTCTGCAATAGGAGGAATTTCCAAAAGTCATTTCCACCTAGAGACAGGCCAGGTTCCCCGAGCTGCAATGGTTATTTAAAGTCAGGGCCCATGGGTCTAACTGCTAGAATATCAGGCTCCGCAGCCTCCCACCAGGTGTTTCTCCTGGCTCTGCTGTTTAACTTTTTTTTTTTTGACCTCGGATAAGTGACTCTAATCCCTGCCTGTCAGCTTCCCATTCTGCATCAGAAATGCTGGCTCCAAGTACACACAAAATCCACCAACCTGGAAGAACGTGTGTGCTGGGCTTGTCTCTACCCCGCATCACTTCCCGCGTTACTCTGTAAGACAACTGAGGGGCACCCCAGAGTCACGGGTTGTGCTTATGCCTGAGCTGGGCCGGAGGCAGGGCTCCTAAGACACACAGAGTTCCGCTGCATAGCTAGGCTTGGCCCACCTCACTCCCAGATGATTCAGGGCTCAGGGGTCTTACCCTCTCTGCCTGGGACATGCTGTGGACACATTCCTTATCTGCCTTTGCTGCTGTCCTCAGTGAAATGGGAACAAAACTCTGAGCCCAATACTTGATTCATAGGTTTGCTGTAAAGCCAAATATCCTTCTGCATGTGTGTAATACATTGCTATGTTTGTACAGAAGGAGAAAAAAGATGCAGACGAATGTAACAGAAAATCACAGTAACGGAGAATGTTGGGTGTTTGGCAAAACACGGAATTAAAGTATTCCTAGGAAGCTCATGGGGAGAAGCCTCCATGTCAAAAGGTGTTATGATACTCCTGTCGGAATTTCAGAACAAATTAATCAACTGAGAGTCTTTAAGAAAGTGGGTACAGGAGACACCATCCATGTCCCTGCCATCCTCTCCCACACTCCCCCACCCTGACAACATGCTTTTTCAGACTTTCAGTTGCCAGTGTCTGCATTTTTGTATCTGAGGGCCTTTTCCCATAGCTAGACCCATCTAACCCAGAGTATCCCTCAACCAATGAACTCAGGAATTGGTGTACAAACACCCCAGCTCCTTCCCCTCTCAGCTGTAGTCATTCCAAGAGGTGCGTTTCCCTGCAGGACGAAGTGCCAGTCATCCACTGTGGGAGCAGGGAGGATGAACTGATTGATAGCCTCTCTGGGTCACACCCTTTGCCATGTGACTTTGCAGCTCCTCCCATCAGGAAGCAGAGTTTATCTCCACGTGACCCTATGACTTTTGCTTTGATCGACAGAATGCAGCAAAAGTGAGAACATATCTGTTCTGGAACTAGACCTCATGAGGTCTTGCGTACTGCTGCTCTCCATTTTGGGCCCTGGCCACACTGTAAGAGTAATCCTGGGCTAGCCTGCTGGAGGAGGACAGACCGTGCAGAGGAATGCCAGCGAAAACAAACCAACAGCCAGAAACAGGCACCCAGCCAACGCGTGGTTGCCTGCAGATGCAGGAGGGAGCTCAAATGAGACCAGAAGACCCTAAGAGCTTAGCCCACCCTCAACAGCTGGCCACAGGACCAGGAGCTAAACAAATGGTGGCTGGATTAAGGCACGAAGTTCTAGGGTGATGTGTTACAGCAGTAAGTGACTGATCCACTAGTGCTATGGCACATGCGCACCGCATGCTTCCCTGTATACGTCCTTACTTTTTGCCTTCATTTCTTGCACTGCTCACATCAGTTATTTGCACTCAAATCCTTGTCTCAGGGTCATGCTTCTAGGAGAGCGCAACCTCAGACCATGTAGAGTGCTGCCTCCCTTGTGCTTCCAAGGAACTCCCTCATATTCCCATCGTGATGGTGACTACAGTTAGTTATAACTTCCCGTGTGTGTCTCCCCTTCTAGACTGAGAGCATCGTGATGCAGCAGTGTGTCACCATTTATTCCCACCAGGCCAGGCAGATCCATACCAGGTGCTCCATCCACATCTGTCAAATGAATGAACACAGTAGCTTGTGTCACCTCTCGTCAGGTGAACAGGAGCTGGGCTCTCTAGAAGGGTATTTCACCCTTCGATGTCTCTTCCAGTGTGTGACTTTCCCTTACACTGCTCGTCACCTTCCCTTGGGCCTAAATCCCACTCTCCACCAGGTAACTCTCCCAGAAGTATACGTCCCTTCAACCTTGATGTGTGGCTGGGATGTGAGGAGAGATATCTGCTGCCTCCTCTTAGAAAGCCCACTTTGGGAGGCTGAGGTAGCTACATTGTTTAAGGTCAGGAGTTCAAGACCAGCCTCATCCATATGGTGAAACCCCATCTCTACTGATAATATAAAAATTAGCTGGGCATGGTGGCGGGTGCCTGCAATCCCAGCTACTCGGGAGGCTGAGGCAGGTTCTTCACTTGAACCTGGGAGGCAGAAGTTGTAGTGAGCCAAGATAGTGCCACTGCACTCCAGCCTGGGCAACAAAGCAAGCCTTTGTCTATATATATTAAAAAAAAAACAAACAAAAAGAAAGCCCACATCAGAGCAAAGGCAAACACTTGTTCTGAGACAGGAGGGCAAGGATGAGCAATCTGTCAACACTTATTCAACATGCACCATTTGCTTGAGCATTCTGCCTTTCTTTCAAGAATATACCATTGAGAAACCCGTTCCTGTAGCCAGAGATTCCAGCATCAAAGCCACCTCACACTATAATAGTAATGATGAAACTGCTGGCATGCCAGCGACAAGCTCGCCGCTGAATCCGAGGCTCTCCAAGGAAAGAAAATCAACCTACACAGATTAAAAGTGTGCTGACTCGATGCAAGGACTGCCACTGACCCAGCAGGACAGATGGCTTGTGTCTCCAGGGGGAAAAGCTATTGAACAGGGCCTCCGGGTCAGACAGCACAAGGGAGAATGCAGGGAGGGATTGCAGCCATCTTTGCTAGTGGATTTTTTGTCCATCTGCCTCCTCTCTGGATTGAGGCTGTCACACAGAGGAGGACATTTTCCCAGTTGTCAGTCTTAGCACCTCTGGTCCAGAGCCAGCTGATAGCTGAACCCAGAGACAACAGAAGCTAATGTACAGGAGGAGAGTGGGATGGAGAATCAGATATTCCAAGTTTTAATTCTCCCCTGCAGCATGAACAAGTAACCTGGCCTCCCGGAGCAACTGCACCTCTTCAGGAAAAGTAGTATAATACTCACTCTCAAATATGTATAATATAATTTTACTGTACTTGGTCATGGTTTGTTTTATGGGACCTGTTAAGCTAGTATTGATAGTCAGAGCTTATATACTGCGACTTCTGAAGACTACACACAAAATCCAAATCAGTGCTTCATTGATACAAAATCCTTAAAAGGGAGGCACTTAAAGAGTATGTATTTTTTCACTTTTCTTAATATGTTTCATATATCTAATATGTTTCATCAGTGACAGGCATGATATTTCTGTATGTAATGGGTAATTGGGAAAAATAGATTATAAATAAAATTGCTCTAAAGAAGTTAAAAAACTGAATGAACAGCTAATAGTGGTATAAAGTAACTAACATTTGGGGCCAGCATTTGTTCCTTGTGTCAGTAAAAGGATATTTGCATTCCATGATCCCTGGCTGAGAATTCTACCTCTAGTCTACCCAGCTGTTGTCCATCCTTGTTCAATTAGCAACACTGAGAAGGGCATTTTAAAAACACAGATCCTGTACTCTTTAAATTTAAATCCTTCAGCGGCTGTCACTCTGGAAAATAATCAAACAGCAAGCGAGTTACGATCTGACCCCTTCCCATCTCATTTCCTACTGCCTTACACTCACTCTGAGGTCCACCTTGGTGTCTGAAAACACCATGTGCTCTCATGCCTCCATGCCTTTTCACGCGCTGTTCCATTTGCTCCTCCCATATTACACTGAAACTTTCAAGTCTCAGCCAAAACTTTGCTTCTTCTGCATAGCAGCCTTCTTGACATCCTTCCTTACTCCCCAGTCCCTATGGGGTTTCCACAGCTCTTTCGTGGGTACTTCAATTCCAGCATTTTCCATCGACTTGTAATTGTTTCTGCTACCTGACAATCATCACCTTGAGTACTGGGACGACCTTTAATTACTCATTATATCCTCAATAAATGTTTGTTGAACTAAAAAAAAAAAAAAGAAATAATGCTAGTTTTCATGACTGTTTACTTATACACTAAGCACTTTTAGAAGCATTTGAATATGTATTAACTAATATGCAAAATAACCTTATAAGGTGCTGCTATTTTCCTCATTTCGCAAAGGAGGAAAGAAACAGGCACAGAGATGCATATTAAGCAACTTGCCAAGGTTATGCAGCTGGTAAGAGACTTCAGTGTTTTTGTGCATATGGAGTATTGAGTGGGTTATCTAGTGCTTAGTCGGTGCTCACTAAACAAGGGTGTCTTTCCCTTTATAAAACAAGGCAAACTTCACTTGTGACCTAGGCTGTGCAGTTGATGATTCTAACCACTCTGCCACTTTTGAGAAGGAGAACAATTTGTTTCAGACTCTAAATAGCTCTCCAGCTTTGCGGATCCTCCTCTGGAAGACTGGTTTTCATGGAAGGAGCTACCCATCCCTCAGCTAGCCAAAAGTTTTAGGAAATGCACTTCACCCCCTCACCCAAACTCCATGGTAACAGCATTATCAATGCCACAACCATAGGAAAAATGTATGTTGCCACCAGACGGTTCTAGCTTTACAGATATCCTGCTGTGTTTTTTTCACCTCCCTTAAAAGTCTTTATTTTATCAGAGTTGGCTAGCCGGACAGCACCGAAATGTTCCACTGATTTCTGATGGGATGCATCAAAAAAGGAATTTTTCATAAAAGCTCACCTGCCATAGTCTTTTTCTTTATCCTATGTGATACTGTGAGTATTCAAAAAGACAAAACACAGTTGTATCCTTTTACAAATGGAACTTTCAGTCCTGTTTGATAGAAACGTTTAAACAAGTTTCATCCCTGTTCCTGGACGTTTTGACAATGGCCTGTTTTGGAACTGGGCTCAAACCCTTTAAAGATCACAAACTTTTAATTGAAGATTGATTGTTTTAAGAGATCACAGGCCTGCCAGAATTCATGCTCTCCAGAGAGGAAAATAAAAATATCCATGAATCCTGGTCACAGACAGCATTTCCTATGGCTTGATCGCTGGCCATGCTGGGTGACCCGATCACTCCCACATGTCTTTCCCTCTGTCTTAAGACAAAGGTTCCTCAGTCTGGTGGGCATCGAGAGGCCTCCAGCCACAACACCATGTACCAACTGTCTACACAGTCATCAGAGGAATCTTTCTCTGTAACCCCTTTGCTTCAACTTTTCCTACAGTGAGTAAGGTCACAGCTAACAGGAGAGCTAGGTTCTAAACGCGTCACAGGAAGCAAAAATTGTGTCCAAGTTGCCCTTGTGAAGCCCTTGGAGAGGCACCACGGAGATCAGCACATCTCTCATAAGTCCAATCCTGCCAAGGCTGCTCCTGCTCTGGGATGAATGGCAGTTGCCCCACAGACCTACTCAAGGCAGGGAAGCAGGAACTGAGATGGATGGAGAGAGGAGCAAACTCAAAACTCAAGCTGGAACATACTTCCATTGAGCAGAATGGAGGACCAAATGACCGACACCATCTCAATATTCTCCTCTCCCTTCCCCACCCCAGCTCCTGGATGTACTCGGCTGCATTCTCTTTTTTCTTTCCCCCTTTAGCCCAGGCTGGAGTGCAGTAGTGCCATCTCACTGCAACCTCTGCTTCCCAGGCTCAAGTGATCCTCCCACCTCAGCCTCCTGAGTAGCTGGGACTAGAGGCGTCTGTCACCATGCCTGGCTAATTTTTGCTTGTTTTCGTAGAGATGGAGTTATGACATGTTGCCCAGGCTGGTCTCAAACTCCTGAGTTCAAGCGAACTGTCTGCCTCAGCCACCCAAAGTGCTGGGATTACAGGCAGAGCCACTGCACCTGGCCCCTGGCTGTATTCTTGTTAAGTTAAATGCATTTATACTACAACTTGGCTATACTCCCACTGGCTTCAAGATGAAATCCAGAATAAGTGTGCCACAATCCGGTTTCTCTCCCTTTCTCCTTCCCTGTCTCTCACTGTGTTCTCCTGACTGTCTCCTTCATTCCAGACACCCACAGATCTTCATGGAAGTCCTGTCCTCTATACTTGTGCTCACAATTTCCCTCTGCCCAGAATGCCTGAGTCCTCATTCCTCTCAACACCACCTCTTGGAAGCTGCTCCAGGGCCCTAGAGTAGCCTGCCTAGCACTCACCATGTGGTACCACTGTCACCCAGCCTCTTCCTCTGCTCACAGCAGGAAAGCAAGGCCCACATACTGCTCACTTCTGCAGCCCAGTGCCTAGGATTTGCCTGGCTTGAACACGGAAAGAGGGTACATCCCATCCTAGACAAGAATGAATTAAGAGAGTTCAATGATAACCAAACAGCTCACCTCTGCTTTGAGCCACTAAGCCTCTGTCAACCAAATTCAGATCTTGGTTTTCACTAGCATTTTACTGATTGTGCCTTCCCTCACATTGTGCCTGGCTCTGAAGAGTGAACACCCAAAGGTCTGGATAAATCCCATAACTGTACCACAGGGCTGTTATCCAAGTATGAGTAAACATTTCTCTGATGGCTCCTGTGGGAACAGCTACGAGTCCAAAAGTATAATGAAGGTTTCTTTAATGGAGGATTCAGCCAAAAGGCTATTTTGAGAGGCCAGGGGTCCTCTAAAAATAACCCAACCTAAGAAGAGGCTGAGAGCTTCGGTCCAAGGGCATTGCTTCTGAGGTTCAGAAAATCTTCTCACCCAGTCTCCAGGTCTCATGTCTGAATTCCAGAAAGATGGAATTTCAAGAAAGGCTGAAATAGCCCTGATAACAACAAGGCATCAGGATAAGAGATAGGGCTACCTCGCTGTTTATATAGTGTAACAGACTGCATGGTGGATCCCAAGCTTCACCTCCTCCTTATAGTCAGACCCTTTGCTGTGTGGCTTTGTAGTTCCACTGACTAACTTCCTGTCCCTTGACTTTGGGCTTGGCCATGTAACTTCCTGTGGCCAATAGAATAAGGCTGGAGGAAGAGTGCACCAGCTCTGAGCCTAGGCCTTAAGAATCACTGCACTTTCCCGGTGCCTTCTTGTACCTCTGCTTTGCTGTGAGAATGTGTACAGGCTTGTCCACTAGTTCCAAAGAAAAAATGAATGACACAGGGAATAGAGTTGAAAGGTGTCACCCAAGCTTAGAACCTACCCTCTGCTGAAGCCAGATGCATGGACAAATCAGCCAAGGTCCAGCTGAATCCAGCCTGGGCCAGTTGACCCGAAAATTCATGAGAATCAATGACTGCTGTTCATACCATTGAGCTTTGGGGTGATTTGTTATGGAGCATTTTTTATGGCAATTGGTAGCTGATACACATAGAGGTCTGGGCCACCACACTAGTTGCTATAACATTATAGATTACTGGGCCCACAGAGCATAAATGGTTATGACCACACTTAAAAGGCCACACTGGGGCAGTGGAGGCAGCTTTAGCTACAAGCTAAAGCTTTACTGAGCCTTCAATTTTACATCTTAATATAAGAAAAGCACAATTCAATAGCGATGGATTTAATTATCCACTAATGGGTAGCAAGAGTGTTAGGACTTTCCTCACGTAATACCTGACCTTGGAGCAAGTGAACATTTGGATCATTCATGGAAACATGAAGTGTTTCTATGATCCAAAGTAAATTTCCAGTATTTCCAGTCTGCCTCAAGACAAAACAAATCCACGTATTTTTATTTCTTATTGTTTTTCCCTAAAACACTTTTTGGAAGATCTATTTAAAATTGAAATTAATGAACTACAAATTTATGAAGCTTCTTTAAAGTTAGTTTCTCTAATAATCCCAGGAGGCCCTTTGCACTAATGTGAAATAATTCCTCTATCCATTCCATGAGTTTTAAGTAACTTTGTAAGCTTGGTAAAACATGTGCTACTTTAATCTACTACTATTGCCCTAAGTAAAAGTAATGCTAATTATTACTTAAGTGGTTTGGAGGAGGGTATGCATGTGTGTATGTGTGTGTGTTACATCATCTTCCTCCAGTAAACTCAAAATGAAGAAAAGGAATCTTAGTATTACTTTCCTTTGATGAATGAAAGACTATTTACCATCATAAGTTAAAATGTCCTAGTGTATGTCCACACAGAAACCCCATCTGAAGGTCACCAACATCAAAGACCAAAGGTGGGTAAATCCATGAAGATGAGGAAAAACCAGCGCAAAAATGCTGAAAATTCCAAAAACCAGAATGCCTCATCTCCTCCAAAGGATCACAACTCCTCACCAGCAAGGGAACAAAACTGGACAGAGAATGAGTTTGATGAGTTGACAGAAGTAGGCTTCAGAAGGTGGGTAATAACAAACTCCTCCAACCTAAAGAAGCACTTTCTAACCCAATGCAAGGAAGCTAAGAACCTTGAAAAAAGGTTAGAGGAATTGCTAACTAGAATAACCAGTTGCAAGAAGAACATAAATGACCTGATGGAGCTGAAAAACACAGCACAAGAACTTCGTGAAGCATACACAAGCATCCTAGCCAAATCAATCAAGCGGAAGAAAGGATATCAGAGATTGAAGATCAACTTAATGAAATAAAGCATGAAGATAAGATCAGAGAAAAAAGAATGAAAAAGAATGAACAAAGCCTCCAAGAAATATGGGGCTATGAAAAAAGACCAAACCTATGTTTGATGGTGTACCTGAAAGTGATGAGGAGAATGGAACCAAGCTGGAAAACACTCTTCAGGATATTATCCAGGAGAACTTCCCCAACCTAGCAAGACAGGCCAACATTCAAATTCAAGAAATACAGAGAACACCACAAAGATACTACTCTAGAAGAGCAACCCCAAGACACATAATCATCAGATTCACCAAGGTTGAAATGAAGGAAAAAATGTTAAGGGCAGCCAAACAGAAAGATCGGGTTACCAACAAAGGGAAAGCCATTAGACTCACAGCAGATCTCTCTGCAGAAACCCTACAAGCCAGAAGAGAGTGGGGCTAATATTCAACACTTAAAGAAAAGAATTTTCAACCCAGTATTTCATATCCAGCCAAACTAAGCTTCATAAGCAAAGGATAATTAAAATCATTTACAAAACAAGCAAATGCTGAGAGATTTCATCACCACCAGGCCTGCCTTAAAAGAGCTCCTGAAGGAAACACTAAGCATGGAAAAGAAAAACTGGTACCAGCCACTGCAAAAACATAACAAATGGTAAAGGCCATCGACAGTATAAAGAAACTGCATCAAGTAATGGGCAAAATAACCAGCTAGCATAATAATGAAAGAATTGTATTCACACATAACAATATTAACTTTAAATGTAAATGGGTTAAATGCCCCAACTAAAAGACACAGACTGGCAAACTGGATAAAGAGTCAAGACCCATCAGTGTGCTGTATTCAGGAGATCCATCTCACATGCAAAGACATATAAAGGCTCAAAATAAAAGGATGGAGGAATAGTTACCAAGCAAATGGAAAGCGTTTAAGAGAAGAGGGGTTACAATCCTTGTCTTTGATAAAACAGACTTTAAACCAACAAAGATCAAAAAAGACAAAGAAGGGCATTACATAATGGTAAAGGGATCTGTTCAAGAAGAAGAGCTATCCTAAATATATATACACTCAATGCAGGAGCACCTAGATTCAAAAGCAAGTTCTTATAGACCTTCAAAGAGACTTAGACTCCCACACAATAATAGTGGGAGACTTCAATACCCCACTGTCAATATTAGACAGATTGACAAGACAGAAAATTAACAAGGATATTCAGGACTTGAACTAAGCTCTGGACCAAGTGGACCTAACAGTCATCTACAGAACTCTCCACCCCAAATCCACAGAATATATATTCTTCTCAGCACCACATCACACTTATTCTAAAATTGACCACATAATTCAAAGTAAAACACTCCTAAGCAAATGCAAAAGATAACAGTCTCAGACGACAGTGCAATCAAATTAGAACTTAGTAGATTAAGAACCTCACTCAAAACTGCACAACTACGTGGAAACCAAACAACCTGCTCCTGAATGACTACTGGGCAAATAACAAAATTAAGGCAGAAATAAATAAGTTCTTTGAAACTAATGAGAACAAAGACACAATGTACCAAAGCTCTGGGACACAGCTAAATCAGTGTTTAGAGGGAAATTTATAGCACTAAATGCCCACAGGAGAAAGTGGGAAAGACCTGAAATCGATACCTTTAACATCACAATTAAAAGAACTAGAGAAACAAGAGCAAACAAATTCAAAACCTAGCAGAAGACAAGAAATAACTAAGATCAGAGCAGAAATGAAGGAGATAGAGACACAAAAAAAACTTTTAAAAAAATCAATGAATCCAGGAGCTGGTGGTTTTGAAAAGATCAACAAAATATACCACTAGTCAGACTAATAAAGAGAGAAGAATCAAATAGATACAATAGAAAATGACAAAGGGGATATCACCACTGATCCTACAGAAATACAAACTACCATCAGAAATACTATAAACACCTCTGTGCAAATAAACTAGAAAATCTAGAAGAAATGGATAAATTCCTGGACACATACACCCTCCTAAGACTAAACCAGGAAGAAGTGGAATCCCTGAATAGACCAATAACAAGGTCTAAAATCGAGGCAGTAATTAATAGCCTACCAACCAACCAAAGCCCCGGACCAGACAGATTCACAGCTGAATTCTACCAGAGGTACAAAGAGGAAATGCTACCATTCCTTCTGAAAATATTCCAAACAATAGAAAAAGAGGGGCTCCTCCCTAACTCATTTTATGAGGCCAGCATCATCCTGATATCCAAACCTGACAGAGACACAACAAAAAAAGAAAATTTCAGACCAATATTCCTGATGAACATTGATGTGAATATCCTCAATAAAATGCTGTGAAACTGAATCCAGCAGCACATCAAAAAACGTACCCATCACGATTAAGTCGACTTCAGCCCTGGGATGCAAGGCTGGTTCAAGATATGCAAATCAATAGATGTAATTCATCACATAAACAGAATCAATGACAAAAACCACGTGATTATCTCACTAGGTGCAGAAAAAGCCTTCAATTAAATTTAACTAAAACACCAAAAGCAATGGCAACAAAATCCAAAATTGACAAATTGGATCTAATGAAAGAGCTTCTGCACAGCAAAGGAAACTATCATCAGAGTGAACAGGCAACCTACAGAATGGGAGAAAAGTTTTGCAATTTATCCATCTGACAAAGGGTTAATATCCAGAAACTACAAAAAACTTAAGCAAATTTACAAGAAAAAAAAGCTATCAAAAAGTGGGCAAAGAATATGAACAGACACTTCTCAAAAGAAGACATTTATGTGGCCAACGAACACATGAAAAAAAGTTCATCATCACTGGTCATTAGAGAAATGCAAATCAAAACCACATTGAGATACCATCTCACACCAGTTAGAATGGTGATCATTAAAAAGTCAGGAAACAACAGATGCTGCAGAGGGTGCGGAGAAATAGGAATGCTTTTAAACTGCTGGTCAGAGTGTAAATTAGTTCAACCATTGTGGAAGACAGCATGATGATTCCTCAAGGATCTAGAATGAGAAGTACCATTGACCCAGCAATCCCATTACTGGGATATATACCGAAAGGATTATAAATCATTCTACTATAAAGACACATGCACACGAATGTTGATTGTGGCACTGTTCACAATAGCAAAGACTTGGAACCAACCCAAATGCCCATCAATGATAGACTGGATAAAGAAAATGTGGCACATATACACCATGGAATACTATGCAGCCATAAAAAAGGATGAGTTCATGTCCTTTGCGGGGACATGGATGAAGCTGGAAACCATCACTCTCAGAAAACTAACCCCAGAACAGAAAACCAAACACCACGTGTTCTCACTCATAAGTAGGAATTGAACAATGAGAACACATGGACACAGGGAGGGGAACATCATACGCTGGGGCCTGTCGGGAGATGGGGGGCTAGGGGAGGGATAGCATTAGGAGAAATATCTAATGTAGATGATGGGTTGATGGGTGCAACAAACCACCATGGTACGTGTATACCTATGTAACAAACCTGCAAGTTCTGCACATGTACCCCAGATCTTAAAGTATGATTAAAAAAAAAAGTCCTAGTGTAGTCAAACTCTCATAGTTTTAAGTAAGGAACACGCTATGGCATTTTGGAAAATAACTATCAAAACTGGTGACTGTTTTTCAGAAATGGTAATGAATCTAACAGAGGGGTTTCTGGCCCCAAGGCTAAAACAGCCTTTCAGAAGGAATTGTTTCAAAGAAAGTCATTCTGTGAAATGAGGCTAAACGATCAGGACCAGAACCTTCATCCTAAATGAAGTCTAAAATAAAAGGCTGGCAAAAAGGAAACAGAAGGCCGCCGTACAGTTCACCTTTAGCCTTGGGGGATTCATGTAGTGTGGGAGGAAATCCTGAAACAATAAAGAGACGTTCACTTGGATCCGGACAGCCTGCCCCTCTCCCTCAGCCCTCTCCTGCCACAGAAACGTTACTTGTTGCTGAAGCATACACTAATGTTGAGTGTGTGTGTGTGTGTGTGTGTGTGTGTGTGTGTGTGTGGGCAGGGGAGATAAACCTTTATGTAATAATAGGTTGAATCACATGGAATAGTCAAATATTGGCAATTTCATATGATTCAACTTAATACAATCAGGAAGCATGAAATAGCCACTCCCCGAAATACTCATATAAATGAGAAATATGAGCTAATTACGAGATCTGTGGAACTGCAAACAAGACAAAACCTAAACAATCTTCCCAACAAAGCTTCTGTTAAAATTATTCTGTAATATACATTGTTTTAAACCACAAAATATCATTGTAATGCATCAACTCTGTTTATCCTCTTCAGTGGGGAGATCCGCACATTCAGGTTTGGGGCCTGGAGTCAAGAGAAAGCAGCTCCTGAGAACAACGCTGTGAAGGAAGCGCTGACGTACCTAGAGAGCAGCAGTTTACCCTGAAGCTGCAGGTCCGCGGCGCAGTCCTCTGAGCGGCAATTCCTTTCAAACACCGTCTGGGAGAGACAGGAGAGGAAGGTTAGGGCAGGACTGAGCGGCAAACGAGTACCCAGTGGCCAATTCCTTTCTTGCAAATCAGTGGGAATTCTTCCCCCCGAGCCCCTCAGAGCCTCTACTCCCACCCACCTCCAAGAAGCCAGCTCTCCAGCGTGGGAAGGGGTTCTTCCAAGCTCCAAGGAGGCCTAAGTCAAGTGTGGTCATGATTTCATGAGTGCATTACTTTTCTGATTTACTCCCTAGTCTACAGTGCTCCTCCAAGCAGTTTTTTCAAGAGAGGTTCGTGGTGGCGGGTGTCCCTTCAGCGTCTGCTGGTGTAAGACTGTCTTTCAGAGGCTCGTAGATGAATGATGATCCAGTTGAGTGAAGAACTCTCAGATTATAGTCTGGTCACTTACCCCATTGGGGAGGCAGGAAATTTATATTTGAAATAGGTTCTGCCTGAGCAGTGGGACTGTATTGAATTTTCAGTACTAACAGGGAGCGTCAAAGGCAATGAAGCTGTCAGGCTCAGGGAATCACAACAGACTGAAGGAGATTCTTTCCAGTTTTTTGGTGGGGCAGCCAGCAGTTAACAGGGACACAGTGCCTTTTCTCTAACCAAGACTGGGCCTCTCAACAGCCAAAGCCCCACCCAGAGCTGGGGCAGAGGCTTGGCGTGCCAAAACCCACATATTTCCAGAGAGCGTGCCGGCTGCGCCTGGGCCTGGGCCTATCTGTGGAGGCTTGCCAGGACATCAGCAGCAGCGTTTGGAGACGGCTTAGGGCTTTCTTCTATGGTCCCTGGAGGACTTGTTAGTTTCCCCCTCAGTCTGTCTCAACCTCTCTGACGTTTCACAACTACGAACAGCAGCTTCCCTAAGTTCCAAATGACAGAGACTCTTCACTGCTGTTAGACGGCTTTGCTCACTTCAGTGGGATTTGGAGAGAAGAGCCTGCTGACAACTTCTCGTAATTTATTTATTATTCAACTTCTTCCTTGTCACTGCTCATGTTTGTGAGTTTTTTCCCCAAAACGTGTTCCAAGTGATTTGTTCCCTGCCCACAGAGTAAGTCCGGGCGGCATCTCAGAGCGCCAGTGTGCGCTCCAGCAAACTTGCTGGCCAACGAACCGTCTAGACTCGACCAGACAGAGTAATTTTGCCTATGGAAATTCATATTTCCCTGCCACATTTCCAAAAGAAAAACAGCCAACACTCCCTTCCTTGATTATCGGGGAAAATACCATGGAAGTCTTGGGCAAAAAAAGGAAATTCCCATGTTCTTTTGGACACGACTGGGGTCAAGGAAAGAGCCAAATTTCCAGGAGATTTCAACATAAGATATTTGTGCTTTGCCATCTCAACTAAGAAGAAAACAGGAGGAAGTGGGTGTAAGGACGGTATTAACGTCTCAGGCAAGATGAAAGGAGGGCTTTGTGAGCTTTCAGGATATAGGGAAAGTGCCAAAGGGAGCTTCCCCACTAAGCTGGTGAAACTTCAGCTTAGAGGTCCCTCACTGACATGCCCCCCACGGAAGCCTTGCACAAACTTTGTTTTCATAATTTCACCTTTTTTTTCCCTTCAAGACCCACCCTCTATTGGATAAGTCTCAGGTCCCACAAAACCTGGATGGGCCCCTAGGGTATAGTCCCCTCATCACATATGCCGTTCCTGTCTCACAGGCAAGACAGTCCAACTTTGGCATGGAGGGGTGAAGGGGTGGAGGTGGGGGTGGAAGAGGTGAGAATGGAAGAAGAGGATGTGCTGCCAGATTTGTCATGCACCGTCCTCACCTCTGCCACCCTGGCCTTCTCATGCCAGCCATCACTCTGGTGGGCCTTACAACTTCCCACCCAGGGCCTCCCCACAAGCGGATCTCCAGATTCCACCAGGTGTTTCACCTGGTACATGTCCTCTCACCCTTCAATGAGCAAATCAAGACCACTGCTCTGAGTCCCTGGGCAAGCTCAGGCCCACCGTGAGCTCGCATAGTTCCACATACTTTTTCCTCGTACTGCTCCTCTCAATCATAACTGATCGATTGTATCATTTCTTGTTTAATGGTAGCGTCCCCTGCTAAAACGATGCCCCAGGAGGACTGCGGGGGCACTGCATTGGTCTTGCTTGTCTCTGTGCCTGCCCTCAGGGCCTGGCATGTAGTTGCTGCTTTATCAACAGTGAAATATCACACATTGCCCTGAGAGGCAGAGCGACCACTCAAATGGGGAGCCCAATGGTAGACGCCCCCTAACCAATGAGCCAATGCTAGCACACTGTTCATCAAGACCAAAGCTCCAGCCCCCTAACCAAAGCACTTTCCTTTAGCCATGTGAGATGCAAAGGCTCGCAGGAGGAACTGGTTGCTCTGTAAAAGCTCATTCGCCTTGTCCGAACTTTCCCTTGAACGATACTGTTTCCTGCCCCTGAAACTGGCTTCTCTAGCTGTCAAGTCCTCCGATGCAGCTGAATTTCCATCCAACAAAGGCAAGCACTGAGTTTAACATATATATACACATAGTGTGTGTCTATGCACACATGTACATCCCTACAGCTCTATACGAGTGTTTGTACTGATCAGATAAATTAAGCACAATCATGAAAAGACAAAACACTAGTTAAGAAATAAGGAAATTGAAAGTTTAATCCTATTTTAACTGTATTACATTAAGAAAATTAACTTTTCGTCCCTCCAGGACTCAGTTTCCTCATTTGTAAAATGAAAATAATAGCACTAGTGACTGTCCTGTAAATACAGATTAGCATTTAGCCAGGGTAGGAGCTTGCAGTGACAGAGTTCTTGGCTTAGGCACTGTGCATCACTATTTACACTGGCGAATGTGAGCAACACCTTTGTGCCTGAGTGAACACCATGAAGCTTAATTAATGGATGGTGGGGCTGGGCGTGGTGGCTCACACCTGCAATCCCAGCACTATGGGAGGCCGAGGTGGGTGATCACCTGAGGTCATGAGTTCGAGACCAGCCTGGCCAACATGATAAAACCCCATATCTACTAAAATCACAAAAGTTAGCCAGTGTGGTGGCGGGCACCTGTAATCCCAGCTACTTGGGAGGCTGAGGCAGAAGAATCGCTTGAACCCGGGAGGCAGAGGTTGCAGTGAGCCGAGATCACGCTACGGCACTCCAGCCTAGGGCAACAAGAATGAAACTACATCTCAAAAAAAAAAAAAAAAAAAAAAAGGATGGTGTAATAAGAATTAATGGGAATTTACCTCTGTGCAGGTAAATTATATTCCAAAAGTCAATGCAACAAAATGCAACAATATCTCGATGGCACTCCTTACAATGTGACTTTGAAACTACTCCCATGGAGAGGTGGGGTCTGATGCTCCCTCCCCTGGAATCAGGGTAGACTTTGTGTCACAGTGGAAGTCATACTATGTGACTTCTGAGACTAGGTCATTAAAAAAAATAGAGCTTCCAATTTTCTTGGGGCATTTGTTCTTAGAATTTAGTCACTCTACAAGAAACACAAGCTGTCCATGGAGAGGCTCACAGGAGAATCTGACAGCCACATCAGCTTGCAGGCCACAGGAGTCACCATGACAGTGGAAATCTCAGTGGGGTCCTGCAATCCCACTGACTGGCCCCAGCTGATGGACATTATATGGAGCAGGGAGTGTCGTGACCAAGCCCTGCCAAATTTTAAATTCACAAATGAATTCACAATTTTCCCATTTTCTTGCTGTTACTGATTTCTAGTTTTATTCCATTGTGGTTGGAAAAGATACTTGGTATGATTTCTATCTTAAATTTGTTAAGATTTGTTTTGTGACCTAACGTGATCTCTCCTGGAGAACGTTCCATGGGTACTTGAGAAAAATGAATGTTCTTCCACTGTTGGGTGAACAGTTCTGCATATGTCAACCAGGTCCATTTGTTACCTAGGTCCAACTGTTCAAGCCTACTGTTCTTTATTGATTTTCTGTCTGGATGTCCTATCCATTATTGAGAGTGGAGTATTGAAATCTCCCATTATTATAGTGCTGTCAGTTTCTCCTTTCAGATCTGTCAGTGTTGGATATACTCAGGTGCTCTGATGCTGTGTGCATTTATAACTGTTATGGCCTCCTGTTGAACTGACCCTTTTGTCATTGTGAAATGACCTTTGTCTCCAGAGACAGTTTTTGAATTAAAGCCTATTTTGGTGATATAAGTATTAACCACTCCTGCTCCCTTTTGGCTGGCATTTGCATGGACCTTTTTCCATCTCTGAGAGTCCTTGAATCTAAAAGTGAGCTTGTTGTAAAAAGCATACAGTTGGATCCTGTTTTTTTTTTTTTTTAATTATCTATTCAGCCATGCTGTATCTTTTTATTGGTAAGGTTAGTCTACTTGAATTTAAGGTAAATCTAGAGACAGATTCACTATTGCCATTTTGTTAACTTTCTATTTGTCTTGTTCATTTGTCCCTCTTTTTCTCCCTTGCTGTTTTCTTTTTTCCCTGTATTTATAGGTTTTGATTCCTTTCTTTTTTGTGTGTATATTTGATCCCTCTCTTTTTCTGTGTAACTTCTATAGGTATTTTCTTGGTGGTTGTCAGGAGGCTTACATAAAATAACTTGCAGCAGTCTATTATAAGTTGACAATGTAACTTTACTTGCATAAAAGAATTCCGGTTTTCGCTCTGCTCCCCCCATGTTATATGCTACTGATGTCTCAATTTATATCTATATTAAGTATCCATTAACATAATTTAGTTAATAATACTTATAATGGTTTTAAAAATACTTTTCTCTTTTAACTTTCTGCATAGATGTAAAAGCTATTTACTCACCACCTTTACAGTAATATAGTGTTCTGATTTTGTCCATATATTTACCTTTATCAATGAGTTCCCTACTTTATTATGCTCTCGTGTTACTATTTAGTGTCCTTTCATTTCAACTTGAGAAGCACTGGTTTGCTGAGTACAGTATTCTTAGTAGGATTTTTAAACTATTTTATTAACTTACTATACACAGGGTTTCACTCAGTCACCCAGTCTGGAGTGCAGTGGCATGATCTCAGCTCACTGCAACCTCTACTTTCTGGGCTCAAGCAATCCTCCCACCTCAGCTTCCCAAGTAGCTGGGACTACAGGCACATGCCACCATGCCTGGCTAATTTTTTGTGTTTTTTTTTTGTAGAGACTAGGTCTTATTATGTTGCCAGGGCTGGTCTCAAACTCCTGGACCCAGGTGATCCTCCTGCCTCAGCCTCCCCAAGTGTTGGGATTACAGGTATGAAGCACTGTGCTCACCAATACTTTGAGTGTATCATCCCACTCCCTTCTGACCTGCAAGGTTTCTGCTGAAAAATCCACATCACTAATCATCAGGGAAGTTCAAATCAAAGTCACAATGAAATATCACCTCACAACAGTTAGGACGGCCATTATAAAAAAGACAAGAGATAAAAAGTGTTGGTGAGGGTATGGAGAAAAGGGAACTCTTAAACACTGTTGGTGGGAATGGAAATTGGTACAGCCATTATGAAAAAGTATGGAAGTTCCTCAAAAAATTAAAAATAGAGCTATTGTATGACCCAGCAATTCCTCTTCTAGGTATATACTCAAAGAAAATGAAATAAGTACCCCAGAAACATCCGCATTCCCATGTTCACTGCAGCATTATTCACAATAGCTATGATATGGAATCAATCTGTTTGTCAACCGGTGAATGGATAAATTGTGGTTTGTATATATGTGTATATACATACACATATATACACACATACACACAACGGAATATTATTCAGCCTTTAAAAGGAGATCCTGCCATTTTTGATTACATGGATGAACCTAGAAGACATTATGCTAAGTGAAATAAGCCAGACAAAGAAAAATATTGTATGATCTCACTTATTGTGGAATCTAAACAAGTTAAATACACAGAAACAGAAAGTGAAACTCTGGTAGTTACCAAGGGTTGGGGAGGGGGTGGGGCACGGGGGGATGGGGAATGAGATGTTGGCCAAAGGTACAAAGTTGTAGTTAAGTAGAACAAAAAACTGTAGAGATTGAATGTATAGCGTGATGACTATGGTTAACAATATTGTATTATATACTAGAAATCTGACAATAAAGCAGATTCCAAGTGCTCTTACTATTAAAAAAAAACTGTTCGGCAACGGATATGTTAATTTGCTTTACTATAGTAATCATTTCACTATGCAAATGTGTATCAAAACATCATTTTATATACCTTATGTACATTAAGAAACAATAAAATCAAATTCATGAACAAAATAAATGATTGTTATTTTAAGCTACTAAATTTCAGAGTTTATGCAGCAATAGAATATCAGAATACTCAGCCTTCCCTAACTTGGGCAATGCTATGAACAAAAATGGGCTGCGCAATCCAATCCCTGGCAAAGTCTTGGCTTAGGTATGACCTTCCATAGGCTAGGAATGCAATTGTTTTATAGGTAAAAAAGTAATACTCCAGGGAATCAAGTGTCATGCACTGGGGAGCCCAAGGTTGAAACTCAGTTCCTATGTTCTAGACCCAGATCAGTCTCTTTGGGCAAATGGCCAATTTGTTTTCGAAGAAACTGAAAGGCTTGTCTCTGGAGCAGGAGGGTGGACAGACTAAAGCCTTGGAATCCTAGATGACAACACAGAGTTTCACAAATCAAGTAAAAATGACTTCTCCTTCATACCAAGTACAAAAACTACAGGTTCTCCAAGAAGCCAATGGCCCAAACTCCTGATTTTTCTCTGAGGGAACAATCCCAATAGCTCCAACTCAGGCCTTTAAAAAAAGTCCTCTGCCTGATTTTACCCACATCCCCCTAAGTCCTTGGCAAACACAAGCTTGGGTGCTTGAATCAGACAAATCAGAATCCAGCTTGGAAGTAGTCTCTTCCACCTCCCTCTAGACGCCACCTGCTAGTTGGCCAAAGCCCTGTCTCATTATGTCCCTGGAAAGTCTTTCCAGCAAATGTAAGCAGATCTAAGAAGCCATCATCTCTCATTCCTCCCTGGTTAAAGGAGGTTCAAACCTTTCTCTCCAGAGACAACTGTTTCCAGCCTCAGGCTTCAGAGAGCTGAGGACTGGACATCCAGTGGCCTCCTCAGCCTCATGGACTCAATTTCTCTGCTGGCTCCTTCCTCGCCTTGGTCTTCACCCCAGGTTTCCCTGGACAATACAGGTGTCTTTGAAAATACTTTTTCCAGCTTCTCGCTAAATCCTTACTCTACTTCTTCTACAACTAAGGCTGGCAACTCACTTTTTTCTGAAAAGGGTGAGACAGGACCCGTTTTGGGCGTGTAGGCTATATGGTCTCAGTCACACTACTCAAGTCTGCCGTCGTGGAACAGAAACAGCCATAGAAAATACACGAGGGAATGGGCATGGACGTGTTCCAATACAACTTTATTTACAAAAACAGGCAGTGGCGGATTTGGCCCATGGGCTAACGCTTGCTGAATGCTGTTCTAGAATATTTGGCTATGTTTCTTCATTTCCTTCAGGACAGGAAAAAAAAATTCAATGAATCCAGATCAATTTGCATTTTCCTCTGAGTCAGAGTAAGGAGGATGAGGCTGGCTGAACTTCTCTTACGGCATCGTGGCCGCCAAGGACAGGGCGGCTTTGGGGATATGTGATTCCTGCTCCTGGCTGAGGGTGACTTCAGAGAGGATGTCATCTAAGTGCTAAGGCCTTGGGAGGGGTGGCTCATTTCTCCCACCCAAATCTGTACCAGAAAATCTTCACTTCTGATCTAACAGGAAATAGGATGCTTAGCTTAGTCCAGCTATCATGTTCAGAGGAGGATCAGTTTCTTGGACTTGGTGATATTTGTTTTTTAAAAAAAATACAACTATTTACATGGATCCAACACTGTTTACAGGGTTGATATGGTAACCAAATCCCATGCCGAAGCCTGAAAAAAGTAGAACAATGGATTGGATCATCCCACACCAAGGAGAGCAAACAAGAAGGCTATTTTTAAGCTGATTTGATCAATATATTTCTCTTTATTTTATTTTGAGATGGAGTCTTGCTCTGTCAGTCAAGCTGGAGTGCAGTGGCGGGATCTCGGCTCACTGCAACCTCCTCCTCCCTGGTTCACGCCTTGTGCCTCAGCCTCCTGAGTAGCTAGGATTACAGGCATGCATCACTATGCCTGGCTAATTTTTGTATTTTTAGTAGAGATGGATTTTCCCCATGTTGGCCAGGCTGGTCTCAAACTCCTGACCTCAAGTGATCTACTGCCTCAGCCTCCCGAAGTGCTGGGATTACAGGCGTCAGCCACAGCGCCCAGCCTAGCAATATATTTCCTGATATGCAGTATGACGTAGCAGCAGGTCTCTGCGCCTACGGTGAAGCATCCTGCCTGGATGACAGGAGTGACACTTCTGAACTGGTGTTTCTTCTGTAGCCCCACGTAAGTTTCCGGAGGCCCCAGCCATGTAATTCACGTTTATAAGCCCAGCCCCTAGCACAGTATTCAAAATTTTTTGTATTAATATACATGCCAAGACCTGAGTGTAAGAAGTTTCTCCCTCTCGATTCTGTTTCAATGGGCTGTTTTCCCAGAATCCAAAACTGCCCTTCATGTGGCACGTTATGAGGGCAGGAATATCAGCTCCACGCAGCCCCATGACTAATGAAGGAAGGAAAAGGCTCGCTGCCTCTCAAAATCAGGGCATACGCTGTTGCTTTCTACAAAATTCATATCCTCAAGAATCAAGGAAAGGCAAATGGTTCATTAAATTAAAGCTGAGGAATTCCTTCTATCTCAGGGTCTATACAAGTTGTCCTTCCAGAGTTTGAAGCCATGACAGAATTTAAAAAACCTCTCTTGGTTTCCCTTTAAATACAAACCCAGCACCAATTTTGCTTTATGGTCCTGTGGAAAAACTAGAAATGACAAGTTCTGCTCTCTGGGGTGTCTTTTTTACTTCATAGCTCTGCAGTTTATAGAATTACCCCCTCTGCCTAAAGGCAACATTTTTTTTTAAAGTTGGTATATATTCATGGGGTACAAGTGCAATTTTGATATACTCTGCCAGGCGAAGTCAGGGCCTTCAGTGCATCCATCACTGGACCAATGTGTTGGGCACATTGTACCCAACAAGCAACCTCCCATCATCCATCCGGCTCCAACCTCCCCACTCCTCCACTGTCCATCACTCCACAACCTGCTTCCATGTGGACACATTATTTAGCTCCCACTTATAAATGAGAACATGTGGCATTTGTCTTTCTGTGTCTGCATGGTTTCACTTAAGATAATGGCCTCCAGTTCCATCCATCTAAAGGCATCATTTAGGTGATCCAGTTCAACCCCTGTGATAACTCAGCAGGGCTGACTGCTCGGTGAGGTCCTGGCCCCATGGGACTCCCAGCCCAGTGCTCTTCCTGGATCTGCCTGGGAATAGGTGGCCTTTTATGGGACACATTTCATGTCCCTCTATAATCACAACTTTTCATTTCGGCTCTAAACGCTAGGGACTTTTGCATCCCAGGGCTGGAAATTCTCTTTTTCATCCTGGGATTTTTTGTGTTCTACATTTCATTTTTCCTTATTTTTTTAGTTGCTGTTAATTAGTCAGAAGAGGCAGAAAATATCCAGGAAGTTCAAATAAATGGGGTGGTGCTGTCAGAGAAAAGAAAAAAGGATGCCAGCTGCGTTTCTAAAAGCTGCTAAACCAGACATGGTCAGGCGATTGGGAATGAGAAAAAGAAAGCCTTAAAACCAGAGAGGATCCCAGCAAGACTTCTCCCCATCTATCTCAAGAACATCCCCCAAATAAGGCCCCAGGTATAACCGCAAACAGCAAGGGCCTTGTGCTTGGTTTCCTAAATTATCTTATAAGAGAAGAAAAGAGGGGCTAATGTTTCTTCCTAGCCAGACACTGTTCACCGGACGTATTTAAAAACCCATCATCCCCCACAGGCTTTTGCACAAGGTTTTCAGTAAGAGAGGATAATACAGAAGAAAATTCAATGAGCTTAAAGATTTTTGCTCAATGAGCAAAAATAAAACATAACACCAAAAAAGAAGCTTTGCAAATTCAACAGGTCGCCTCAGGACACAGCCTAACCTTTGCTGTGTCCTCTCTCCTTTCCCCTTGGGGTTAACCTTGGGGAAGAAGCCTGAAATGGACAGACATGGCCAGACTTCTCCACTGGTGAGGATAAATTAGTTGTTTTTCTCACACATGCTTCAAACTAGATGGTTTTCACCTGTGTTCTGCCCTGGTGCCCTCTTTGAAAAGAGTATTCACCCAGAAGCTGATACCTATCAAAGTAGGGTTGATCTGGGTGTAACAAGGTTGGAGGGCAGGAGCCTTTTCCTCTACCACATCCTTCCCCTCCTGCTGAGCCAACCGCTGCCCTGGCTCCAAGTCGCAATCTGAAATCCCCCAGGCTGCACGGTCTCAGGAGCCTGCCTGCTTCTGGTGTCTGGAGTGACTCTTCTCCCTCTCCCCTTCCACTCTCCCAGCCCCTCAGCCTTCCATTCCTTCTGCAGAGATGTTTAAATATAATAATGAAAATAAACCTTAGAGCTGTAAATAATGGCATGTTCAGCCAGCTGGGCACCTCGGCCGGAAAACTATTACCTAATATCCAGGCTGTGCAAACAGTGGATTTCCACAGCATGAGCTATATTCCTATCTGCATGCATTGAGGGGTGGGGGTGGGAGGAGGTGTGGTGATGATTCACAGCACAGTGGAGACCCAAAGTGTATGGCTTCGACATAGTTAAAAATTACCACTAGACTAAAACAGCCACTTTTCACTTGAGAGACAACAAAGCAAGACTTCTCAACAAAGCCAACGCCTTTTCTTTCACCAGCTGCATTTCCTCCATCTTGTCTGTTGAAAACTAGACACCACAAACATACGTGGTGTAGGTGTGTCACTGTAAATCACACACCATGCTCTCCTGCCTGCGAGGAATTCCCAGAGGGATTACAGAACACGTTTAATTTTACAGCTCCGCTGAATCTGCCAGTGAAGAAGCTCTGAAACGATTCCCAACCTTTGCCAAAGGAACCAGCCTTGTGTTGTTTCAGAAGGGCTCTTTTAACTGAGATCTATTTACTAAGCATCCTCTATAGGCCAGGTACTCTGCCAGGTGTTGGAGATAGCAAACGAGATAAAGTAGATCCCTTCCCTCACTGGGCTTCCATTCTAGAGAGGGAAATACAAAAACAAGTAGACGAAATAATACACTGTGTTAGATATCACGAAGGAATCAAACAGGCAGCTAAGGCCAGGCATGGTGGCTCACACCTGTAACCCTAGCACTTTGGGAGGCCAAAGTGGGAGGATTCCTTGAGCCTATGAGTTTAAGACCAGCCTGGGCAACATGAGGAGACCCTGTGTTTACTAGATAAATAAATCGAGCAAGCCAGCCAGTCAGGCGTGGTGGCACATGCCTGTGGTCCCAGCTACTTAGGAGGCTGAGGCGGGAGGATCACTTGAGCCTGGAAGGTCAAGGCTACAGTGAGCCATGATCACACCACTGTACTCCAGCCTGGGTGACAGAGTGAGAACCTGTCTCAAAAACAAAAAGAAAGAAAGGCAGCTGTGTCAGGGAATACAGGGTTGCGGGAAAATGGTTCTCTGAGGAGGCAGTGTTTAGGTTGAGACCTAAAAAATGAAGAACTGGCCACGGGAAAAGCATAGCAGAGCGCCTTCTAGATGAGGCATCGGCATACACAAAGGCCTGAGGCAGGCAGAGGCCTGGTAAGTTGGAGGGTGTGGGGAATGCAGCATGTGGGTGGGGCTGGAGAGGCGGGGGCCCCGGTGTACAGACTCTCGCGTCTGGATTTTCTCCTAAAGGGGAAGGGAGTTCCTCAGTGGGAGGAGTTTATGCAGGGATGTGACCTGGTCTAGGTGACAAATGATGGTGGCCTGGCATAGGGAGCAGCGGCAGAGATGGAGCAATGAGAAGGGACTGGTGCTAGCTGCGCTCATGGTGGTCAGCTGGCTTTCAAGGTCTGTTTATATGGGTCCTCCCCAATCTTCTCCCTCTGCCATGAAGAGGCATCTCGGCCTGACACCCTAAAGATCCAGAGAGGCTCACCCGAGAGCCTGCCAGAACCCTCAGACCAGTGGTCCCCAACCTTTGTGGCACCAGGAACCAGTTTTGTGGAAGAGAATTCTTCCATGAATGGGGGGTGGGGGGCGGGATGGTTTCAGCACAGTCTAGATCCCTCACATGTGTGGGTTCGTGTTCCTACGAGAATCCAAGGCCACTGCTGACCTGACTGGAGGGGCGCTCAGGCGGGAACGCTGCTGGCCCGCTGCTCACCTCCTGCTAGTGGCCCAGTTCCTGACAGGTCACCTGGTTGGGCACCCCTGCCTTAGATGGTGCCATTGCCTCCCACCTGGCAGCCCACCCATGTGCCCGCAGAGATGGGACCACCCTCAGAGGAAGGACGTGGAAAGGCAGCAGAGCACTCGTTTCCCCAGAGCCCGAGTGCACACACTCCCATGGCGGCCTCCTCCTCTCCTCGCGCTAGGACGGCAGGAGCAGGCTCCAGGGCTGCTCATCATTTCCGGGCTTCTCGCATTTCTCTCAGGTAATCCCACCACCACCCAGAGGCATGGGAGAGGCACCCCCGTGACAGGCGAGTAAACAGGCTGAAACGGGTGGGTGCTGTGGGCCGCGGCCCTGATCTCACTCCACGGCCCGCGCGCCTTCCCCAGATGGCCGGAGGTGTGGGCCGTGTCGTGCATGGATTATTTTCTATCGCTGCGGCAAGAAGTTACCAGAGTTCAGCTCTGCAAGTGACACAACTCTATTACCTCCCAGTTCTGTAAGTCAGAGGTTCGGAGGTCGTCTGGGTCTGCTCCAGCCTCTCCAGGCCGAAATCGGTGTCAGCTAGAGGCCCTGCGGGAGAATCCACTTTCAGCTTCGTTCGGGTTGTGGGCGGCACCCAGTTCTGTGTGGTTGTGGGACTGAGGCCCCGTTTCCTTGCGGACAGCACCCCGGAAGCCTGTCCCAGCCCCTTAAGGTTGTCCACATTCTGGTCGCGTCACACACTCCATCTTCAACACCAGCAAGGGCAAGCTCCAAGTCTCTCCTGTTCCACCGCATTCCTCCCACCTCCAGCTGGAGGAAGTTTACTGCTTTTAAGGACTCGTGTGACTAGATTGGACCCACCTGGAAAATCCAGGCTTCTCTCCCCATTTGGAAGTCCATCACCTTAATGACAACTGCAAAGTCCCTTTTGCCATGTAACGTATCCAAATCACGGGCCCCAGAAATTAGGGCATCTTTGGGGGGGCATTCAGCCTAACACAGTGAAACACCTGGGAGCCCTGCTGTAGCCAGGTCTCTCTGGGGGCCTCCTGAGGAAGCACGAGAAGAGTTATAATTTTCAGAGCCCTATTCTGCATACAGGGATTGAAGACAGGGCCTCTGCCATCACCACTGGTATGCTCAGCAAGGAGGAAAGATAAGGGACCTTCAAGTGACCTGTCCAAGGACAGCATTGCTCCCTTCCCAGCACACGGACCAGCCAGGGCTTCATTTAGCTCCATACCGTCTGTTTCAGCAGCTGAGACCAACTAGCAATTAACTGAGTCAACTCTCTGGGGTATCAGAGAGACTCTCCAGGGACTCACCTGCAAAGGCCCCTGCAATAAGCTCTTAACTGGCCTCCCCATACCCAGGCACACCAAGTTACCTGAGGCACATCTCCGATCTCCCCAAACTCAAAAGATGCCATGGTCTGTCCACCACAGAATCACATCCAACTCCTCAGCCAGTGACCAAGTGGCCTCAGACTGCATGACAGCATCTCCAGTCCAGATGGCCTCTCCCCTTCCCCTCACTGGATATTCAGCCACGTGGGAGACCTTTAGCATCCACTAGCCTCTCCTTCTGTTAGTCTTCAAACCCCTCCATTCCCTGAAGACCCAAATCCTACTTCTCCCTTAAGGCTCTGGCCAATTCTCCCTTCCCCACAGAACACCTCCTTCTCTTCAGCCAGAAGTGGTCTCTGGAGTGAAATTCTTACACACTAATCTAAATCTCACTTTGTAAATTATTCCTGGACTGTCTGTGAGTCCACTGAGGGCAGCAATGGTTTATTTTTTTCATCAAGGTCTTATATAAAGTAGGCACACATTGAATTGCTTCTAGCTTTATAGTCTTTTAAAATAGTCCTCTCATTAATGAAAAAAAGTTGGGTTTTTTTTTCTGGTATCAAATATCCCCCCACACACACACTGCTTTCTGATGAGACACATAGAGTATGTCTCATCAGAAAGTCTTTGCTTTCCTTAGATTTTTTTCTTTTTTTAGACGGAGTCTCACCCTTTCGCCCAGGCTGGAGTACAGTGGCTGCAATCTTGGCTCACTGCAACCTCTGCCTCCCAGGTTCAAGCAGTTCTCCTACCTCAGCCTCCAGAGTAGCTGGGATTACAGGTGCCTGCCACCACATCTGGCTAATTTTTGTATTTTTAGTACAGACGGGGTTTTGCCACATTGGCCAGGCTGGTCTTGAACTCCTTACCTTGTGATCAGCCCACCTCGGCCTCCCAAAGTGCCGGGATTACAGGCATGAGCCACCACATGGGGCCACTTTCCTTAGATTTTGAAGGTGAAATGTGTGCTCATCAGGCTGTATGTCCTATAGAGGCCTGCAGCATTCAAGCTCCACTGTCTCCAGCGCACCCAGAATCCCAATCCAATCTTCGCATTAGCGGCAATCCCACTATTCACTCACAGAGCCTAGTGCCAAAGCCCTATCCCAGAACCTGTCTTCTCCCAGGACTATGTACCCTATAGAGACAAGGCTTAGTCTCCTGGCTGTCCCACACATTCCTAGCTCATAGCAAAAAGCCTCAGATTCATTAGGAAGCCTGTACTTAACAGGTCCTGGTCACTGTCTCCATGTTCTACACGCTGTCTGTGCCGCGATTCCACTTTAATTAGGCTATCAGTGGGGGCAGACCCCAACTCTGAAAGGTCACCATGATTTGATCCACCCTTCTGTATAGTCCTGTGTACCAACATGGGCCCAGTGAAGAGATGAAGGCATTTAAAGTAGTGAAACCCTATGTTGTCTGGCAACATGACCTAGAGAGTTCTGATGAGTTTATTCCTTCCTGTGAAAGAAGTGAGATGCTCTGTGTCAAACTGTGGCGTATACATACACAGGTTAAAGATCAGCTCTGCTTCCTGCAGTGGGCCTCGCTTGCAGAATCTCTCTTTCCCTCAAACTGAGCCAACATCTGGAAGATTATCTCTTTTTTTTTCCACAATCAGGAAAAGGACAATAAGCAAGAACTGGTCTCCCAGAACTTTTCTCAGGCTCCTGGACAATCTGCCCAATCTAAGACCAATATTTTTCTTTTATTTTAATTTCAACCAAAGAATCACATGGTTAGAAAAATAATAAGCCCCTTCCGCACACCTCGCCATACTCAGTCCTGCTCTCCAGGGGCAAGCGTTATTACCCATGTCCGTTTATGTTTCTTTTGAAGATTATTTCCATATCTTTAGAAAACATGCTGATATTACTATTCTTTGATTTATCAGATCTGGATGTTATTTTACTGAATTCCTTCCATGATAGACAGGAATTTATCTCACATAATGAGCCCCACTCCTTCACCTCCATAATTTTGTGGCAAATTATTAGTTTAACTGCTCTATTGTACTGGTTCTCAAACGTTAGCTGCATGAGAATCGCGCAGTCATCTTGTTAAAACACAAACTGCAGGCCAGGCACAGTCGCTCAGGCCTGTAATCCCAACACTTCGGGAGACTGAGGTGGGCAGATCATCTGAGGTAGGGAGTTTGAGACCAGCCTGGCCAACATAGTGAAAACCTAGCTCTACTAAAAATACAAAAATCAGCCGGACACAGTGGTGCACACCATAATCCTAGCTACTCAGGAGGCTGAGGCAGGAGAATCACTTGAACCCGGGAGGTAGAGGTTACAGTGAGCTGAGTTCCCGCCACTGCACTCCAGCATGGGCAACAGAGTCAGACTCCATCTCAAAAACAAAAAACAAACAAACATAAAAACATGGATTGCTGGGGCCCACCCATGAGCTTCTGATACAGTGGGTCTGGGGTGGGACAAAGAATTTTCATTTCTCATAAAATCCCAAGAGATGTTGATGCTGCGGGCTCAGGAATCACACTTTAAGAAGCACTGCTCTACTGATGACCTCTGCAATTTTAAGTAACAAACAACTATTTCCTGTTTCATCGAGTTTTGCAATCTCTTGACTCGCCAATTTAAAAGATTAAGATATTCTTAAAAACTTCTCTTATTCTACTTTCACCTTTATATAATCAAGTTTAATGACATTTGCATTTTATGCTATCACCATAGCTCTGATTTTGACTTGATTATAAACACTGAAAACCAGTAAATGTGCTAATTTTATTATGGCTACATGATTGTTGCTCACATTTGAGCCAAGACAGTGTCATAATTGCATATCTCCCTCTACAGTTGCAAAGTTCAAGTCCAGGAACACACAACTTCTACGTCAGATAGAATATTTCTAGGATCAACATTCTTTTCTTCTTTACACTCTTCTGCTTACTCACAATCCTACCACATTTTAAGTTTTTATATGCTGTGTTTCCATTTTCATTTGCCTTAGGACATTTTTAATTTTCTCTTTGAATTATTTCATTAACCCAGTGGTCATTCAGGAACATGTTCTTTAATTTCCATGTGTTTGTGAATTTTCTGAAGTTCCTCCTGTTAATGATTTCAACTTTTATACCATTGTGGTCGGAAAAGATACTTGCTACTTCAATGTTAAATTTATTGAGACTTGTTTTGTGCCCTACTATGTGATCTATCCTGGAGAGTGTTCCAGGTACAGTTGAGAAGAATCTGTATTCTGCAGCTGTTGGATGGACTGTTTTGTATATGTCTGTTAGATCTATTTGTTCTAGAGTGTAGTTCAAGTCTGATGTTTCCTTACTGATTTTCTGTCTGGATAATCTGTCCCTTGCAGAAAGTGGGGTACTGAAATTCCCTAATACTAATGTATTTCAATCTATCTCTCTCATAATATCTGTTAATATTTGCTTTATATATTTAGGTCCTCCGGTGTTGGGTGCATATATATTTATAATTGTTATGGCCTCTTGCTGAAATGACTCCTTTATTGTATAATGACCTTCTTTGTCTGTTTTTACAGTTTTTGACTTAAAGTCTATTTTACCTGATATAACTACTCCTGCTCTGTGTTGGTTTTCATTTGCATAGAATTTTTTTTCATCCCTTTGCTTTCATTTTATGTGTGTCCTTACAGGTGAGGTAAGTCTCTTATAAGCAGCATATAGTTAGGTCTTGTTGTTTTTTTTTTAATCCATTTAACCACTCCATGTCTTTTAATTGGAGAGTTCAATCCATTTACATTCAAGATAATTATCGATAGGTAAGAACTTACTACATAATTTTGTTGTTTTCTAGTTGTTTTGCAGATCCTTTGTTCCTTTCCTTTCCTCCTTTCTTGCTTGTGGTCAAGTGATTTTCTCTAGTGGTATGGTTTGATTCTTTGCTTTATTATTATTTTTTTGTATACACTCTAAGTTTTTGCCTTGTGGTTACCATGAGGCTTACAAAAAACATCTGATAGTTATAACTAGTTATTTTATCACCACATTTCAATTTGTTTTATATTTTAACCATGACATACAGATGGTCCCCAACTTAGAATGGTTCAATTTATAATTTTTTGATTTCACAATGGTGCGAAGGTAGTATGCATTCGGTAGAAGCCATATTTCAAATTTTTTACTTCAAAAGCTTTTCCCAGGCTAGCAATATGTGGTACGATGCTTCTTGTGATGCTGGGTGGTGGTAGTAAGCTGCAGGTCCCAGTCAGTTACAGGATCGCAAGGGTAAACAACTGATACCTTTCTACAGAACACCATGTCCGCTAAGCCATCAAGTGTCAATATCCCAGTGGCTTCTATTAGCTATTCTTGAGACTCATCAAAAAAGAGAAATGGATGACCCTGTTACTGCAGTAACCCCATAATCCAGCAGTTAATTTTAGTTCAAATATTCTTTAGGCCCAGTGTGCTTTCCGCTGTGTGTGTTAATCCTGAGTACCCATAAAACCCTTTTTTCACTTTCAGTATAGTATTCAATAAATTACCTGAGATATTCAACACTTTATAGTAAAATAAGCTTTGTGTTAGATGACTTTTGCCCAACTGTAGGCTAATGTAAGTGTTCCAAGCATGTTTACGGTAGGCTAGCCAATGATAGTCAGTAGGTTAGGTGTATTACATACATTTTCAACTTACAATATTTTTAACTCATGATGGATTTATTGGGACATAACTCCATCGTGAGTCAAGGAGCACCTGTACAGATAATTATCTTATTTCTATTTTTCTGAGAGGTTGCGGTTGCCTTTATTTTTTCTTATCCATAAAAGAAACATATTCAACCTGCACTGTATCCTGCATGTTTACCACTTTCTCATCATTCTATTGCTTGGCTTTATTCTTCTGAAAGTTAATAAATCTCCTCTTCTCAATTGACGTGGCTGCTTTTTAGGCTTGCTGCAGTTATCATCCTGGAATTCCTTGTCATTAGACTTCGGGGAGTTAGTTCCAGAGCTTCTTGTATCCCACATCTTTCTCCTTCTGTTTGTCAACCTGGTTTTGTTGAAGTACAAGGTCACTTCCTTGGAAGGGTTACTAGGGAGGTAAACTTGCTGGGTCCTTGCTTATCTGAAAAGTGATTTTATTTTTACCTCATACTTTGATTGTGTGGCTGAACACAAAATTCTAATTTCAAAATCACTTTCCCTCAGAACACTGAAGCCTTTATTTCACCATAGTTTAGTTTCTAATCTTGCTAATAAAGAGTCTAATGAACAGCTCAGTCTTTCATTCTGTTGTAAGCCAACTTATCCTCGCCATCATCATCCTGCATTCTTTGCCCTGGAAGCATTTAGAATGTTCCCTTTGTCTTTGGAGCACTGACATTTCAAAATGATGTGTCTGTGATAATTTTGGTCTATCTTGATTGCAAATTGTTGTTTTCACCAATTTTAAAAAACAGTCTCTCTCTTTAACTCTGAAACATGCTATTCTATTATCACATAATTTTCTCTGTTAACTTTTTCTGGTATTCTTACTAGTTGGAGATACAGGACCTTGTGAATTTATTCTTTTGTTTTCTTTTCTACTTGTCTTTTAGCACTTCCACTGGAAAATTCTTTACGATTATCTTCTAATCCTTCCACTGAGTTTTTGGTGCTGCAAATACATGTTTAATTTTTAAGAGCCCTTCCCTTGTCTTTCATTCCTCCCTTTAAAAATGAACAGAATCCCATCCATTAGAAAATAAGAATGGAATATATTCCTAAATCTCCTTGTGTCTACTGCATAGACTTGAAGCTGTTGTGTTTTTAATTTTTTTTTAATCATCTCTTATGCTCCCTGAATCATTTGTCCCCTTTTGAGTTAGTTATTCTACTGGTTTATTTGAGTCTTTCCTTTCATGCAACAAATTTTCCTCAACCTTGGATTTCCTTGGTTGTCCATTCATATTTCAAACTAAGGCAAAAGGACTGAGTAGGAAATCTGTGAATGTGTTTGGGTGGACTGTGGGAGAGAAAGCTAGCTCTTAACGTTGGTGACTTCAAATGCTAGAAGTAAGGCTTTCTCTTCCCTGAGAACGAGCCTGCCCACACAATCTTAAGCAGTTTATTCAACTCTTTAGAGGACGATGCCTGGCTGCTTGCTATCCTGCATGCCTGAAGCATGTAGGGGTGGGAACAAGGGTGAAAAGTCAACTCTAACCCTTCTTCATACCAACTTTCACATTTCGCTGGCCTCCCCCACTACCACCACCACTTTCAGCCCCACTTCTCACTCCTGCCCTGTAACTGCTGGCCTAGCTGTGGCTGCAGCTTCCATGTTCCCTGAGTAGGCAGGCACCCAGTCCTTCTATGTACAGTTCAAGTTCATCCACTAACACTCTTATGTTTACTTCACTCATACCAAAAAATTACCGGACTCTTTTATTAGCTGATGCCCTTTCTTTCACAGCGTTGTCCTCCCTGTTCCAATCTACTCATTTATAATCATTGCAATGGGGTCTCAGAAGGCACAGACATCAACATTTGTGCCTGGTTGGCCATCTTGAACCAGAAGTGACCAAGAACATCACTTTGATACTAATCAGTCCCTCCATCTCTGGCTTTGATTGGCTGCTTGAATCTAAAAATGTCAGTGAAGGTTCCAAGATACTTTTCACTAAAGAAGGTCCACATCTGTGCCTCTAACAGACTTGCAGGAATGAGAGGTTCATTGTGGGAAGTACGTCCAGGCTAGCAAAATGCTGGACCTCGTTGGGTCAGTTCAGACACAAACAAGCACAGAGGACCCTGGAATGCTTCCCAGGACCCCAAGTCTGGGTAACTTCCGTAACACAAGTATGGGTAAGTTTATCAGTTCAGTGAGATTTGACCTCAGAAAGCAGAATAATTCTAGGACTAGCGACCAATTATCTAGGAGTTACCACAATACCACACTTTACTGTGTCCCCAGGCCAACCTCTTCTCCCTACTTCACTGGCAGAAGGAGTATTTCCCAGTCAAGGCAGAAGCCTCAGCTTCCTGCCCAGCCTCTTCATCTTATCTTCTGCTCTTCTCTGGCCTTCTCCACGCCTCAGCCTAAGGCCAGGCTGTCTACTCTGCCCACCCGCTTAGAGCCACGGGTCCTCCCTCACTCCCCCAGGGCCTGTTCCAAGTACCAATGGCCAGCAGGACTTACGGGCCACTCTCTTGGCACACTTGTGCTGTGACAGAAGGTTTGTGTTTCAAACCAAAACCTCTTGGCAGCATTCCCCAGAGAGTGTGTGTCGATGTGTAGTGGGCACTGTCAGCTGTGGCCCTTCCTCTGGCTGATGTGCGTGTGGGCTGCTTACGTCTCACATCGGCATTCCTCTAGAGAACCATCCTCAGCTGAAGGGATCCCTTCCAAGGAGGGTTACACTCCCCTTCCACCCCACGGCCAGTCAAAGGCTGAATGATATGCGGCACAAAAGGCCAGCCCTCTTGCCTCAAGGTGAAGACAACTCTTTGGTGTATTTTTTGTTCCAGAGTCCCTCTGCCAGACTTTAGCTGAGACCACAACCGTGTTCAGCCCCCTGCCTTTCCTTTACAGGTTTTCCCTAAGAGCACAGTATCATTACACCAAGTGCTCCCAAATTACTTTCTCAGGCTCTGCTCCTAGGGAATCCCACTTACGATGATGGGAAAGAGGCTTTGGGAGAAAATGAGATGCCTTGGTAAAAATCTCAGCACTTACGTGAACACCTGGATGGACATCTCAAACTCCAAACACTTCTCAGTGGTTCAGCTTACAAGTCTAATCTACAAGGCATGGGTCACAGTCTGCTAGTTTCCCCTACACTCAGAATGGTCTGAAGCACTGGAAAAGGTGGTTCCACAGCTTTGCCCCTAGTCTGCCTAGGAGGCTGGGTTAGCCCACAGTTTTTCCTGACCTTCCCAGGTTTCTGAATCCGTGGTGATCTTGGGTTTCAGGAAAAGATCTGAAACAGACCTGGGACTGCAGATTCCTTGCATATTTCCTGCACTGCACTCAGTGCTGCAGGCCTCAGAGCTGGCCAGTGCTGCATAGAATCAGACACAGGCTCAGTCGTGCCTCATACGAGCCGTGCAGCCAACATCGCACTAAAGCTTCTCTACACAGCAGCACATCCCAGAATCTGATGAGTGTGCGCCACCCGCCTTGCCCCAGTGCTCTGGTTTCCAGGGAATCTTATTCAACTGCCCATTCAGCAAGCTACCATTCTTGCTTCTTCACCTCACTCATTCTCCCACCAATAAAACATTCATGAAGCACCTACTATCCCGCCAATTCTAAGCTCTGAAAACAATCTAGGCATAGGGGCAACTTCAGGGACCAAGTGGCAGCCAGTTCATGACCTCAAAGGGATTATAACTTCTCACAGCTTGAGAATTGTCTGCAAGTGCTCAAGTCCCACAGTAGTCACAAGTAACCCCTAAGATCATTTATTTTATCATTTTGCAGCTCAGAAAAGGGAGACCCAGAGAGGAGGTGTGCCCTGGCCGTGGTCTCTCAAGCAGCCAGGCCCACGGCTCTCTTGGCTTCTGGGCCAGTGTTGCTGCTGTGTGCAGCTGCCACCTTGGGTGCTGGGTATGAGCTTTAAGGTTCTGACCTGATTCTTTTGGGCAATCTTTTGTCCCTTTTTCCAGCGGAGAACTGGTGTCAGAGGCGGCAGTTCCCTCTCCTGCTCTCCAGTCACATGCTCACCGAGGCTGTAGGCTGCTTCAAACACGATCGGGCTGATGACGTCCTGCACCCTCCGCTGAAACAATAAACAAATACTTGCATTAACTACTAATCCTGGCTGACAGTGGTAGAGCATTTCACAGTTTACAAAGACCTTCCGCATGAATTGCCTCATATGATCCTCACAATCCCCCTTGTGAGGTAGGATTTTATGACTTTCATATTTTAGATGAGGTAACTGAGGCCTAGGGCCACTAGTGTCTTGTCCAAGGTCACTGTGTTGATGGGTGGGGGCTCTCCTCCTCTACCTGGCATGGTGCTAAATCATCTTCTCTTGAGCATATGGAAGACATTACTTTACTCATCCTCCAAATATTCTTAGAAACCAGCTGGCAAACAGGAGAGCATCTGCGCTCACTCCACTAACCCTTTGCATTCAGTGTTTTGATGATCAAATCGCTTTTGCAATGAGACAAATATGGATTTTGTGTTAGGGCAGAGGGGACCCGAAGACTGAGTGTCATCCCAGAGGTAGGCATCGGTGGAGCCAGGGATGAGAGTCTGACTGTAGGCCCCGTGTTCTTTCCTCTGGAATCCAAGACTCTCAAGCCCCAAGGGAACGAACGGTAGATTGACAGTCACGATGGGAACGGAAGGAAAGACAGCAAGCATGCCCTGAGCATATGACATGCCAGGTACTGTGCTAGGTGTTGCAGGGAGATGAGAAACACACCCACACCCTGTGAGCGAAGGCGTGTTATCCTTCACTGTGCAGAAAAGGAAAAGGGAAATTCAAGGTGCAGTTCCCCAGGGCACATGGCTGGTAAAGATTTTCAGTCACATCTGTTCAGCCCTGGAGCTCTTGGCCTTTCTGCACAGTGTCACTGCCTCCTGGGGACTCTGGCCCCCACAGTCTCACAAGTTAGAGTTAGAGGGAGGAGTAAAGCTGGTAGGTGGTCCCACATTCTGACACAGTGAGCTCGGCAGCGGTGGGTGTGGGCCGCTCCAAGGACCTCCAAGTGGAGCAGGGCAAGTCTGAGAAGTGTCAAAGGGGAGAGGGGGGAGAGTGGCAGCAGGGAAGACCGAGGAGAGAAGCAGGCAGGCAGACCGAGGCCAACCTCAGGACCACAAGTGCAGAACCAAGGACTTCGTACTACTCTGTGTGTGAAGTCTGGGGCAGTCTGGAGCAGAGCAGCACTGCGTTCAAAAAAGCAGAGGTTCTAAAGGCCCCAGGAGGCACCGGGGGAGAAGTTTGCTCCCGCCCCTCCCCGACACCCAGCCCCTTTCCCCAGAGGCAGCCATGCCTGCCAATTTCGGGGCACTCGGGTATCCACCCAGTCCAAACATCGGCAGCACGTGGTGGCTCATCTCACAAGCTGCACTTCGCTTCCGTCACTTAACATATGTGCTGGACACCGTATGTCAGGATCACCTCCTTTTTGATGACATACAGCATGTCACTGTATGGATGCCCTTGCTGACCAATGTCTGGGCTCAAAGCCACCCGAACAGGCAAATGGGGAGCAGCCCATCCGCAAACTGCAGCAGCATTCACCCAGATTGGGCCTGTGAAGCTCAGCTCCCCGGGAGCGGGGTAAATAGGTGTCTGAAATTAAACAGACTGGGAGGAGCATCGAGTTAAAGGTTGAAGAGGATTTTACTCTGTTCTGTTTGCTTCTATTTTCACTGCCATTGTCTCTAGGAAGTGAGTGGTGGGCCCAAGGGCACGGGGCCACAGAGGCTTGTGTTTCTTCAGAGTTCCTCGGGGCCCCGGGGGTGAGCAGAACACATGCAGAGACACTGGAGGGCAGTCTGGAAATCCCCCATAGCAGCCCCAAAGAGGAGATGGCCGAGATGAAGCAGAGTGGCAAGGGCAGGGAAGGCAGATATGGCCGTCCTATGGGTGCTGAGCTGTGGGGCGTGGGAGACAAGGCGAAGAGGACAGATGACTCCCAGGGTGGGAGCCTGAGTGACTGGCAGATGATTTATATTGGTATTCAGGAAAGCATTCAGCTGGGAATAGATTCAGTCATTCAACATAAATAAAACACAGGCCTTCTCCACGAGAGTGATGGGGGAGCCTTTGGACAAATTATTCCCAGAAAACTCCTCTGGAACTCCAGATATCAGGAGCAGACCTTTAATACCCATGTCATTCTGGGAGCAAAGCATACACCCCCGGGATCCAGACCCTCCCTGTGCCCGCTGACTCTGCTAACCAGAACTTGAAGACTGCCGGTGGTGTGAAGAGCGATGCATGAATGCAATCTTTATGTGTTTAAAAGTAAATTCTTCAGTGTTTCCCTAAGTCTGGCTATCTTAAGGTTTTTGCATTTAAATCCTTAATGATGAAATAAGTCAGTTATGATGTTATTCTTGGGGGAGTAGGTGAAGATGGGGGTAGGGACACAGAAGTCATTTACTATTTCCTGGCTACCAAATGTGTTCCAGAGACTGGGCCAAGCTCTTCACAGACACTGCCTTTCTTAATCCTCACAATACCTGAGCTGGTAGATTATTGCCCCCCACCTTCATTTTTTTTTTTTAAGACAGAGTCTTGCTCTGTTTCCCAGAAGTGGTACAATCATAGCTCACTGCATCCTTGAACTCCTAGGCTTAAGCAGTCCTCCCGAAACAGCCTTCTCAGTAACTGGGACTGCAATTGGGTACTAACCACACCTGGCTAATTTTTATTATTTTAGTTCTTTTTTTTAAATTTTGTAGAGATGGCAGTCTCACTATGTGGCCCAAGGTGGTCTTGAACTCCTGGCCTCAAGTGATTCTTCCTCCTCAGCCTCCCAAAGTGCTGGGATTACTAGTGTGAGCCACAGCACCAGTCATTGCCCCCGTTTTATAGACAAGATCACGGAGGTGCAGGAGCTCAAATAAACTGCCCCCCATCCCAAAGCTAGCAAGTGAAATGAGAAGCAAAACCACTTTCCTTGCTGTCCATAAAATACCATTGTTAAAACATCCCAACTACTTTAGGTTCTGACATCATCCTAAAAAATTACTCGTTTGCATAGCAGCATATAGGGTGAGGGGGAAAATGTTTCACACACAAGGATGAATGTGAATAAATGACAAGTAATTAAGAAACAGGGGCTTGAAGTAAGGGCCGTTTCTAAATGCAGCCATTCAAGCCATGGTCGCTGAGGAGGGAAACCTGAGTCGTGGCGTACCTTATTTTGGATGAGTAATGCATTCGGACATGCAGGGGTGTGAATGCTGCTTTCTGGCAATGAATGCCTGAACCTGTTTTAATTAAGAAGTCTGACAAGCAGCTTCTTATTACATGTCCCACTAGCTCTGGGCAGAAGGGACCCAAAGCACACTGAGGCGTGGGTGGAGGCAGAGGAGAGTGCAGCAGTTAGAAACAGGCCAGCACCCCACAAGGACGGCCCCTCCTTCCCACGCTGGCCCGGTTTATCTGAGCCGCAAAGGAAAAGCAGCAGCACCTTTAGCGCTTTCCTTTTGGTTTTTGGAAGTGTGGCTTCCCTGAGCTCAGCACTGCAATTAAGCAGAGGAACTCCTCAGGATGGAGAAAGAGGCTTCGGGCTCTGGCACAGACCATAGTCGCCAAAATTTTACTGCTTTAAAAAAAATAACTGCTACAAACTGAAAAATTTAAAGTCAAAGCTTCTGGAGTTCTAAAGCATCTAATAAAGTGGCATTCTGACAGACTAAAAGGCAAGAATCTACCTTTTCCTGCTAAAAATCTCTGGGAGTCTCCTGTGTCTGAAAACAGAAGGAGCCCCCACAGAGGAGATCACCCAGGCCGGTGGCAGAATTTGCAGCAGCTGACATTTTATAGGGAACTTAACATATGGTCCATCTGAAATTTATTGGGTACTTACTTTATGCCAGCCAAGGTGCTGAGCCCCAGGGAAACAGACATGAAAGACCTTCAGGGAATAATGAATCTCAGGGGAAACAGAAGTGATTACAATCCAGTGCAACACATATCAGGACAGGGGAGGTTTTGGGGACCTAAAGATTCAGACTGAAGGCTGGCAGGCTTCCCACAGGAAACGCCCCTGGGCACAGTCGAAAGACAGTAGGACAGTAGGTAGAGAGCAGGTGCGAAGCCAGGCTGGTGCAGCCGTTTGGAGAGGGCATGGGATGTCCAGTGAACTGCATCTGACTCCCAAAGGTGGGAAGTCAAGCCGGCAGGCAGCAATGGGGAAGAGAAGATTCATGCAGAACCAGATCTCAGCGGACTTTGCAGGTTATGTGATCTTAAAAGCTAGAGAGAGCTGGGAAGGGGGAATCACGACACTAGAGGCTGTTATAGAAAAGTCCCTCTTGGCCGGGCACGGTGGTTCACGTCTGTAATCCCAACACTTTTGGAGGATGAGACAGGTAGATCACCTGGGGTCAGGAGAGTAAGACCAGCCTGGCCAACATGGCAAAACCCCATCTCTACTAAAAATACGAAAATTAGCTGGGCATGGTGGTGGGCACCTGTAGTCCCAGCTACTTGGGAGGCTGAGGCAGGAGAACTGCTTGAACCCGGGAGGCAGAGGTTGCAGTGAGCCGAGATCACACCACTGTGCTCCAGCCTGGGTGACAAAGCAAAACACTGTCTCAGAAAAAAGAAAATCCCTCTAATGGGGGCAGGGAGGCCAACATGGAGGCAGCAGGAGGCTGTGTTCTGAAAAGATCCCTGTAGCTGCCGCGTGGAAGTGGACTGATGGGTGCAGGACTGGGGAGAAACAGGCTCAGGAGGAGGCTACCACAGGGGTTTGGTGGAAAGAGTAAGGGCCTGCACCAGGACCCAGTGGCAGAGATGGAAAAAAGCAGACCCCATCTGCCTGGCCAAAGGAAGGTACGCATTTCAATTTGGGAGAAACACTTGAGTGACTTATTCCCACTCTCACCCTATGACCCTAAGAAAGCTGGACCTGGGCACCCTGCCACCCCTAACTGGCTATGTGGCTGAGAAGCCTACCTGATTGCTGCTTGTCTCCATTAAAAAAAAAAAAAAAAGGAGGGTTTTTCCTCTTCCTTAGCTAACCAGCAGCTGCCCGGGTAAATTAAATGAAAACAGGAAGGGTTGGCCCCACTTTAAATTTGTAAATAACACAGAAGGTCAGCAAATAAGCAGTTAGCATTAAGCTAGATAATTGGTTTGGGGAAAATCTTCTAAGTGTTTTTAAAAGGACTCAGTATTTTTTTCTTTTTCCAAACATGTGATCTTTTTGTCCCTCCATCCTCCATTTTTTCTCACTATTTCTCTGCATCTAACTCTACTTTCAACTATGATTACCTTGCAGATGCTCCAAGAAATGAGAAGTCTTCAAAAGTGGGATGGCTTTTCTTTTATCTTTATACCGATAATGCATAGAATGAGTTAAACTGTTATAAGCTACTTTAAAATTCTCATCAGCTTGAAGATTCTTTTAAAAGCAAACTGAGGTTCCAGTAAGGATGGAGTAACTTACTGAACGAAACTCTGTCCTCCCACAGACAACTCGAAAGGCTGGACACACATGCACATGCGCGTGTGCACACACACACCCTGTTTAAAATGATCATGGAGCTTATGTTTCAAACGTCAGGTTCATTTAAATATATATATATATAAAGTTATCAGGGAACTAACTATGAAGACGGCCAGGACTTCAGAGTCTAGGGTCCCACAGAGAAGGAAAGAAGGTGGAGGTAACCCCACATGTATGGGCACTTTTCCCTCGAGGTGTTTCCAGATTCGCAAGCAGCGTGGCACGGGAGGCTAAGAAACTGAAACTGAAGGGTGGCTGAAAGACTAGGTTCTTGAGTTTCTGAGCTGAGTTTCTGGAAGTCTTATGACTCTGTGAAGACAAAAGTTAAGAGCTCAGGGCTAATAAGGCAACCAGGACTTGAGAAAGAAGTATATTGAGGTGTGTTTACCACACACATTTATCCTCGAGGCATCTGCCGATTCCACAGCAGCATGGGGCTGTGAGACCAAGAAACCAGGCAGAGAGCAGTGGTTTAGGTGCTGAGAAGATAAGACACATTTGACTCGAGACTGAACACAGCAGAAAAGAAGACCAGAGACCCGGAAGTTGTTTACTTCTTAATGTACAGGACTGTGAATGAAATCACACTTGGCCTCAGTGTATTCTCTCAATATCCAGATCAAAGCATGGAGACGAAAAAGGAAAGAAAATTCAGAAATAAACGTGAGCGACATACAGGACACTGTACAAGGTATAACCTATTTGTAATTACGTAATAAATAATATATATAATTATAAAATAGACCTTGTACAATGACTAGTATACTGTAGGCAAGTAATAAATGGTGATCATTACTATTTTTAACACAATCTTTTTTTTGAAATGGAGTTTTACTCTTGTTGCCCAGGCTGGAGTACAATGGCGCGATCTCAGCTCACTGCAACCTCTGCCTCCCAGGTTCAAGTGATTCTCCTGCCTCAACCTCCCAAGTAGCTGGAATTACAGGCACACAGCACCATGCCTGACTAATTTTTTGTATTTTTAGTAGAGACAGGGTTTCACCACGTTGGCCAGGCTGATCTCAAACTCCTGACCTCAGGTGATCCACCCGCCTCAGCCTCCCAAAATGCTGGGATTACAGACGTGAGCCACTGCGCCCGGCCTTTAACAATTTTTAAAATGGCAACTGTGATATGAAAATCTGTAAAACGCTCCCTACCGTGAAACAAATCCTTATTATAAACTGTATCTGTAGCAAGACCCTGTTTCCCAGAGAATAAACTCAGGCCAAGTGTGGTTTCTTTACAATCCCATAAGTTGAAAAGTAAACAGATATTTAAGGTCAAAGGAGAAAATTCTAAAAATAATTTTAAACAAAACTTTATGACACACACAGCTGATGACAACAGTCTTATAAGACAGGACTTCAGCCAGGAAGAGAACAGACAACGCTTGAACTGTTTGAACTAGTTCAGTTATAAATACTGACTAGACAGCTCCAAAAACCTGCTGAATTCCAACTCCAGAAATCCTGTCATTAGAGCAGGAAATAAGTGGTGAGAAAATCAGTGTATCTTGTTTCTGAAAATTTCTCAGTGAGATTAGAGACTTTAATAGGAGGAGTGTGAGCAAAAAATTGTGGTGCAGAGGAGAAGCCTCCCTTACAAGAACGGTGGCAGTTCAACGAGGGAGGAATAACTTCTGACCCAGAGTGGGTAGCATCCTTGGAGAGGGGTGACCCTGGGAGTTCCACAGGCTGATGGGGCACCTTCTCAGTTGGTGACGATAATGGGGAGGTCTAACAGACACTACACATCTGAGGAAGAGAGGTGGCGGAACCAGGAACAGCAAAGACTATGATGTCAGTCAGTCCAAGGTCAGAGGACGTCCCAGCTCCATTTCTCACAAACTGTGTAACCTTGGCCACTTCACCTACTTTCTATGAGCCTGTTTTCTCAGATGTAAAATAGGACAACAGACTCAACTTTGCATGCTTGTTGTGAAGATTAGAGAAATGGATGTCGAGCACCTTGGAGAGCTCCTGGCACTCTTAAAAAAGCCAGTTGCCCCTGTAACGCCTCCACCACCGCCACCTGAGAAGGGTCTGTGGGGCAAGATCACAGGGTAGCGGGCAGGGAGGGACTATGGACAGGGAAGGAGAGCAGCCTGGAACCAGGTCATGGGGCCTCAGTGCCCTGGCTGCCACAGGCAATGCCTACACCCCCAACTTTCTCAAGAGAACTGCCCTTGGGTGACAGGAGCCATCTCCAGGGAAGCGAGCGAGTGATGCCCCGTGACAGGCAGAATCCTAATATGACCCCAGTGACCCACGCTCCTGTATAATCCCCGCCCTTTGAGGGTGGGAAGGACTGGACATATGATGGCTCACTCCTGTGATGTTACATTAAATGGGAAAGGTGAAGGTTGTTTGTGGATGTAATTAAAGTGCTGAATCAGCTAAATTGAGTGAACCAGAAAGGATGACCTAAACTGGCCTACTCAAGCGGCCCCTTTCACAGAAGGCTGAGCTAAGAGGATGGAAGCAGCAGAAAGAGACTTTTGCCAGTTTTGAAAAAGCAAGTCACCCTGGGCGCCACAGCTGCAAGGAGTGAATTCCATCAAGAACATGCCAGCCTGGAACAAGACCCCAAGTCACACAGAAGACCTGGCTAGCACCTTCAGTATAGCCTTGTGAAAGCCCAGGCAGGCCATGCTCACACTCCTAACCCACAGAAACTGCGAAATTATAACTTTATGCTGTTTAAAGCTGCTGAATTTGTAATTTTTGAAGTGGCCTAGAAAACTAATACCTGCTCCATTCTCCTGGCTGGCAGATGCACCAGGGTAAGGGCCCATCCCCCTTGCTGCTGGGCAGGATAAGCTCTGCTCCAGAGCTTCCCCATGGGATCAGGCTGAGGCTAAACTTTGCCTGGGACCACATCCTTACTCAACTTTTTTTTTTCTGTCCCTTTCTGTTTTCCTCACTTCTGACAGCACACCTCCAGCAAATCTCTGGCAAAAATTCCCATCTCAGATTCTGCTTCTGAGAGGCAAGATACCATGCAATAAATTCCATACTTAATTTGTTGGCTTAAAATCCTTACAGAGGTGAGAAGAGCTGGATGCAGCACTAGGATCACCCTAGCACTCCATGATGTGGGCCAGGCAGATCCACGTCGGCAGCGGAGAGGCATGGGGTTACATGAAGACGCTCATTTCGACCCTTACTCGCCATTAAGTTCAACTTGGAGTTTTACTTTGTCCTTTTAAAATGTATTCGTAAAAACGAACAGCACCAGGTCTGCACAAATAAGTCTGAAGGCTCAGGGGGTAGATTAAAGATACAGATCAGCCCCAGGCCTCCTCAGGGCCATGTTTTGCCCCCATTTTTAGAGCCACTCACAAAATCTCTTTGTTTGATGTGTGTGAGGCACTGAGATTTACAAAAGGCAAAGCTCAAAAAGAAAAGGTCTGGGGCTTGGACTACACACGGCGTAACGAGCTCCTCGGCGCTGAGCTGCTGATCTATTACTGCGCGTCATATAAACGGTCAGCTTCTTCTGGTTTGTTTTACTGCTGTCAACCAAAAGTATATCTTAAACCGGAAGTTCTTTTTTTTTTTTTAAATTATGACTGTTTTATTATTAAAAATAGTAATAAAAACCATTAGGGATGGTCACGGGTCAGGACATAGTGGGCTTAGAATCAAGTAAACCTGAGCTCAGGTCCTACCTCTGCCCTTACCAGATTTGAAAGCATGCATAATTTCACCTTTCCGTGACTCAGTTTCTCCAGCTGTAAAGTGAGACTGATAACAGAACCTTTCATATAGTTTACTGGGAGTAATAAATGAGATGATTGAAAGCACGTGCCTAACACAATGCTTAGGCATTATAGGTCTCACAACTCATAGCAGTATTGATTCATGTTATGCCTTAAATATTCATTATCTAAGAATATTACTTAATATTATGTGCCAGAATTAACAGCCTTTCAACCAATAGGTCTAATTATTGTTTTTTTAAAAATTTTTTTCTTTTATTTATTTATTTATTTATTGCATTTTAGGTTTTGGGGTACATGTGAAGAACATGCAAGATCTTAACCTAGAAGAGAATTCAGGTCATCTGTGGATTTAGATGGAGGAAAAGAATTTTACACCTTTATTTTTATTAACCTTGAACTGAAATTTAGCATTTCCTTCCATTATAAAATGTAGGCATCAAACTACAAAAGTATTAGAAAGACCCGTGACTCTACCATGAATAGAAATCTGAGCTACTGCACGCCATATTGTAGCTGCAGACACCTTGAAATATGGTTTATGCTCATCAGTACTTCAGAATGTCTGTAGCTCTTCCGTCACGCATTAAGAAAAGGCTGCTATATTATTATATCATAATGTAGCTTTTAAAAGTTTTGATAAAACCATTTCAGTATAATTGAATTTCTTTGTAATTTTATGTATTTCATTCCATGTATGCAAAAGCATATTCTGAGAAAAGACCCACATGCGCTTCCCAACTGCCAAAGGGCTCCGCGCACAGAAACGGTTAAGAACTTTTGTCTTACTAGTAATGCCTAATGAGAGAGACCATCCTGTGGTTTTTGAAATGCTTCAAAACTGCAGAAAGAAACATTATGTTGTTTCAGTCTGCATAGGTTATGTGAACTCCCTGGTCTCAGCAGTTAAAAATATACCATCCATTACATTTTATGACAGGTTCAGGGCCTGTGCTCAAAATCACCCCAGGGCCCCTGGGGTTTCAAGAATTTGGGCCTGGATAGATGTTTCGGCCAGGGCAGAGCAAAGCCGCTTCAATGCTCAGGGTTATAGGAAAGCATCTGTTTCCCCGTGTGAGCCTATAGGAAGGGAAGAGCGCAGAGAATGGGCTCTCTGGGCTTCATGTAGTGTTCAGTGCTTTTATAGAAGAATCCTGAACTTCCCAGGGCAGGCCTGCCACTTCATGAGCCCTGAGAGGGTATCCAGAAAGCTGAGAAGCTTCCCCTAGACCTTAGTGGTGTGTGAAAATCCTGAACCATGACTGAAATGAAGAAGAGAGTCAAAACACTGACCCCACAAGACCTCCAAGTTATTCGAACCACAGTGGGCCTGTCTTCTCAGCTTGGGGCTAACTGAACCAGCACAGTTACCCTGAATGATGTGCAGCTTAGAGAGTGAAGTAGCTGCTTCCAAACCTGTCATAAAAAAAGGCCATCAAAATTCCAGCGCTTTCATCAAAACTCGTTCCTTCTTCGGCTTGTGCTACTCCCCTTCTTGCCACCCCATTCCTACCAGTTTTAATGAGGTCACTAACGACCACCATATTGGATCCAAGGGACATTCTCTCTCTGTCCTCATCTTTCTTGACTCCCCCAAGCGAGCTATGGCTCGCTTCTCCTGTCCCCATTGCTCCTCACCCTTCTGGGATGACATCTAAAGCAATGAATGGCATTTCTTGGCTAACATATTTATCCCCAGCCCCCAGAATTAGACTGAACTCTGGTACAGAGGCCACTCACACGCATCTCGGCATGTCCAGCCTTTAGCACAGTGCGTGAAACAGAAACGGATGTGCCTCCAACAGGAGGGCGCTGGTGCATTCTGAGACCACCCTTCTAAGAAAGGCAGCTTTCTTCAACAGACCGGCCCTACGGCTACAGTCAATATGCAATACATGTAAAAACGTTTTATTAAATATTTACCTGATGCTTTAGTCTTTTTTTTTTGCTCTACTCTTACTTCCGTTCACTGTTTACATCTCACATCTCTTTACTGTTTTTCTTTTCAAATCTTCCCTCATTTTTAACCTTAGCTATTTTAATCATTTTAAGCTCAAAAGAAATGGTGTCACACCTATCCACAAAACCTTATGAAAACCACTTAATAAATACCACTTATTACATTTCTCACCTAGAGCATTTTTTACTGGGTAATGTGCGATCCTGATGCAATAACAGAGACAGACATTGAGCTCCTCTTTTCGGGAAAGGATGGAAACGCTGGCAGATGGATGCCTGAGTGAGGTTTCCTTTTGTTCTTTTCAGCATCTGCACTTGCAACATTTGGATTCAGCCAACATTGATTGATCACCAATGTGCATGACGGGGCTACATGCTTTTATAGCTTATCTGGTATGATCTCAACATAGGTATTATTTTTGTCCAAACACCAAAACTCAGGCTCAGACAAATTAAGTCTACACTTGTATCATCTTAGAGTTTGCCAGTAGGATCCCAGGAGATTGTTAAAGCTGTTAGGAATCACAGCGGAACACTCTGAACCGTCATTACATTTCCAGAGTCTTTGCAAGCAGGAAGTAAAAAGAACAGATATCACTGATCATATTTCCTTCTCATTTCTTCCTCTTCTATTTCGGGAAGGTTTATTTCCTTTCCCACCTCACCATTTGATGAAAACTTTGAACAAATTTAACACGAACTATGAGTTTTAATTAAACAATTTAGAGAATGAAAAAAATCATCTTCCTCTGGGGTAAATACATATTAAACTGCTCTGCCCTCAAAAATGTAAAATCTAATTTAGGAGACACAACACGCCCTTTCACCCAGCCAGCCGTTCTAGGTCTGTCCCTCTTTTTCCCCAAAACGACGTTGCTCATTCCCACTTATCATCTTGCCCTGGGACCCTCATTCCTCCCTGTCCCCCAGCCAGAGGTCAAGGCCAATCCCAGCATCTCCTCCCTCATGACATTTTCCCCACATGTCTCTCTGTCACCCAGTTATATTCACTGTTGGTGCCACTCATTTGCGCATTCATTTGCAGACTGTATTTTCCTAGATGCTCGTAAAGTATCTCTGACTCCACATGCTCTTCTGCAACGTGACCTTGCTAATTCTCCCCTCAAAAGGTAGGGTCCAATTCCCCAACCTTGAAGAAAATGCTGGGGGTGCCAGTCCCAGCTAAGCCCAGCCTTCTAAGCCATCCTGCCAAGGTGCCAGGCATGCGAATGAAGCGGCTCAGACATGGATTCACCAGACCCCGACTGTTCAAGTCTCTCCCGGCTGAAGTCCTAGGCATCATGGAGCAGAGACCGGCCATCCCAGTGTGTCCTATCCCAAATTCCTTGCCCACAGTGTCTGTGAGCATGATAAAATTGCCGTTGTTTTGCATCATTAAGTTTGGAATGGTTTATTCAACAGCGCTAGATAACTAAAAAGTATGCATCACGAATTATGAATTTAAGAGTGGCATAGGTGGGGACCATGTCATTCCTTGATAAATCTTTCACTGTGCCTGTCACAAGAATGTGCACATAGGTGTTAAAAAAAAAAAAAACTCTACTTCAGTCATTCAACAAACTTTGATTTAAAATGTACTCTGAGCAGGGCAAAGTGCAGTACGGTTTTCAAAGGTAAATAAGATACCATCTTGCCTCATGAGAAGCTTCCACTTTTTCTTTAGATGAGAGAAGACCTGTTTGCAAATAGTTCCAATACAAACCTAAAGAGACACAAAGTGAGATAAAAATTCAAAGGAAGAAGAAACCCTTCTCTATTAAAGGGTGGAGCTTTCTATAGGAGGGCAGGTGTGAGGGGCAGCGGGTGAGAGCAGGGTATGTGAGGAGGATGACTGCGTGAGTATTCCTGATGGAAGAGAGGCAGACAAGCACAGAGCGTGGCCCGTCTCACAGGCAGGGCAGACAAGGGCCCCCGGTGTGAGCTTCATGAAGAATGTGATGTTCAGTGGATGAAAGGTAAGGGGATGACACCACTTCCTTTGGGGGAGCTGCACATTTTGGGGATGTTGACCCAGACTTTGCTGCAGCACGACACAGAGGGCAGAGGCTCTTCCAAACACAAAACACCAGCTTCCAGTGCCAGAAACTGAGTTCTGGGGTCCATCAGTCCGCCTAGTCCCCCCACCTTCCTGAGACGGATAATGCCAGGACTTAACAGCCTCCACTTCAAGGACCAACTTAATCTGAAGTTTCAAAGAAAACCTCAAAGAAACAAACAAAAAAAATCCTCTAGATGTATAAAACACACCATAAAGGAGTTGGTCCTGCTTTACTACATAAAACGGTATTTATGTCTTCAACTTTATGTCACTGAAAAGTCTAGTAAAAGCCTTTTATTGGAAGAGGGAAGTGTCTCCAAGAACTTTAAACACAGCACGATTTGTACTGAGGACAAACTCATCTAAAATGATTCCCAAATGCCAAGGTACTACCTGGAGCCCAAGGACAAACCTGTTTAAAATGAGTCACACAGCTTCAACCAACAGTCTGAAGTCCATGAGCCAGCATTCTTGATAAAACTACAACCAAAGATGATAAAAACAGTTACCGCTCTTGGTTTTGTAAATCTTAGTCGGTTGAGTCATTTTCCACTAAATCTATGTTTGCTTGCACTGGTATCCCATATGCTCACTTTCTGTTAGTAGAAATAGCTGAACTTTGTTTCTGAAATAGCATTCATGCTGTATTTATGATCTCTTTGATCTTAACCTTTTAAGTGAGTAAATATATTAACACTTTTTATATTGGAAAGGGAAACATAAATGTTTGAGGTTTTTATAAGTCACTATCTTCCCTAACCAAGGTAAATTTGACCACAGTCTTTAAAAGCATATTCTGGAAATATCGCTATCAAGGGCACACAGATGGCCCCATGCGTACCCAGAGTACCTGTTTATGTGCAGATCAGCTCAAACCAGTGCAAACAAAGATGTGCCATGGAGAAAAGGCCCTGGCTGCAGATGGAATAATCACCTGTGACTGAAAGGCCCTGCTTGGCTTTCCCATGTCTGGCCACGCCTCGCAGGAATGAAAATAGCTTTGAGAAATGACCGCTAATGGTGAAGACAGAGCTCCCCCCAAATTTAAAATGGTCCTTGTTAAATTTGAATTTTTAACGAAGAAACTTCAGTCCTTCTGCAGGACCTCATCTATCGGGTCCCTGCCCCCTGATGCCACTCTCAGGTCTGGGCTGTTTCTGGGCACTACGTTGTTTTACAAGGTTCAATGGGCTTTGCACAACTCATTACTATGACAGATGGCACCAGACATTTTAACCCCTTTCCTACCTGTAAAAGTTACATTCTCAAACTACACCAAGCAAAACACCACGCTACTAGCCATGAGACATTCATCTGCTACCTTTCAAGTGTCTTCTGCTGTGTAGAATGTAAATTATTCCCTTATGCTGAATGCTGGTGCCTATCTGGGAGGCAGGACTTGCCCAGACACTGGACTCCAGAAAAGAAGATAATTATATGCCATTCAGTTAACACTCAGCCTACCATGAAGCTTGGGCACACTGTCAATATTGTTTTTCTCACCTACAGACAGAAAACAAGTTCTTTGTTCTTACACTTTTCCCATCTGCACTAATGTTCAACTTTCTCCTCCACGGACAACTGAGTTACCCAATTTCTGACCACAAATACAAGCATCCTCCTAAGACAGGATGATGGATGACTATTAGCTCATCCATCCACCCACCTGTCACTCATCAAAGGTCTTCCGAAAACACTCATGTTCCTAAGGAAATGGACAAACACTGAGAGTTCCATGCTGAACATAAAGGGAGCCACATTAGCCAGGCAGGGTGGCACATGTGTATAGTTCCAGTTACTCAGGAGACTGAGGCAGGAGAACCACTTGAGACCTGGAGTTTGAGGTTACAGTGAATGATCATTCTATTGCACTCCCGCCTGGGTGACAAAGTAAGACCCTCTCTCTTTAAAAAAAAAGAGCCATGACCCCTGCTATTGTTTATTGTTATGGCCCCTCACACGAGCCAAGATGTGGGCACGTGCCAAGAAACCACTGACTTTCAAGCATCTGCGCCAGAAGGATGATATTAAACACCAAGAGTAGAAAGTGACAAATACCCTCACTGAGGACTTGCTGTTCTCCACAGCCACAGCTGAGGGCCCAACAAGATCAAACAGAAGGAAGCCCGTGTGCGGAGCAGCGCTCATCAGCATAACCTCATACTGAGGACAGCGGTGAAATGCTGAGATGGCAAAGGCGATCCCCCATATCTGTCCAACAGAAAGTATGCACCACAGCATTCCCTCAAATCCTGGTGATGATCTTGGTGGGCGTCAGGGGACTCTGTGAGCTCATGGATCCTCAGGACCCCTGGGGCCCAGAGTTGGGGTTTTCCATGAGAGAAAAACATCCCTCTCCAAATGTGCTGTGAAATACAGCTGTGCTCTTTACATTCAAATGAATTGGATTCAATACATTAAAATTCAGTTCTTCTACTCTGACAGCCACATTTCGAGGGCTCAGTAGCCACGCACAGGCAGTGGCTGCTGTACTGAACAGGGCACGCGCAGAACATTTCAACCACTGCAGCTCTGTTCCAGCGAACATTTTTCAATTGGTCCCTCTGGGGACCTTGAGGCCCTCTTGAATGATGGGGCAGAAATTCAGTATCTGCTGAGATGCCGAAAAGAAAATCACATTTGAAACAGTGTATTTTCTCATACATATAAATTCTAAATAGCCCACACTATGATGAAAAATAGATTTGCTTTGTTCAAAGCCATATAAGACTTACGAGACTTTATCCTAACAATGTTGTGATACAGGGTGCAAGAAAAGAGCCATCTGCTGGACTAGCCAACACCACTGACTGGTGCTGGGAACACGGGGCCTCCTGCCTGCAGGGCAGTTTTACGGGTCTCCCTCGGGCATTCCTCACACTCACAGCACGTCACAGTGCACGCTCTGGCACACTCATGCGTCACCTACAGATGGAGAACAGAGACATGGAGCTTCCTAAAAAAAAAAAGGATTCAACCATTTCAAGTTATTACCCCTATAAAGGACCACACCATGTGATTTTTAACCAGCCGCCCTCCCTTAGAGAGACACTGATGGCAGTAAAGAAACAAAAGCATCTTTTTAGCCTCAGACTGTAATAACATGTTGCTCACATGGGGGCAGCTGAGTCGTTTTTCCGACATTGCAGGAGTCCCCCGCCTTTCAATATGAATCATATTATAGCTCAGATAAGCATATGGTCCAAGTTTATGGGGGACTTTATGAATTCTTATTTCTCCTAGAAACCACATGAAAAAATACTAGTCCTCATTTTATGAGGGGTGAACAGTTGAGAGCCAGAGAGATTAGGAAACCTGCCCAAAGCTGCATAGAAACGAAGTAGCAGAGGCAGAATTAGAACTCACCCTGGTCTATTTGGAGAGGAGGGCACTTCTCACCCTTCAGGCTCTCTGCTTGCTCTCCTGTGCATTCTCAAGCAAGAGCCAGTGTGATCTCCTTAAGATACAAGTAAAACCACATCCCCCATTGCCAGAAGCCTTCCCATTGCTCATCCAATTAAACCTCCCACTGAGCATGGCCCACCAGGCCCCCCAGACCTCCCCATTATCTGCTCCCTCTCTCCCCATGATCCTCCAAACTCCAGCCCCAAGCCTTCCCCACTACTCTTGAAACACCATTCCTGCCTCCAAGCTATGCGCATTTGCTGTTCCCTCTGCTTGCAATGCTCCCCAACCCAACACGTAGCAGGACTGACCCCTTCGCAAACATGTCACCCTGGCTATTTCCCTCATAACCCATAATAATCAACCCCTGATTATTTATTGATTACACATTCACTGGCTATCATTCCCATTAGACGGTAAGGTCTGTGAAGAGTACTCATGTCTTTTTCATTGACCCCCGAATAGCCTGCCACCCATCAAAAGCCTCAGAAACGAGCTGAATAAACCAGTGAACTTGATGGACAACTGACGTGCCTTTCTTAGGCCTCACCCATGAGCCTTAGAACCTTCATGGAAGGGAAGAGGAAGCCTCTCTGAACATCTGAGAACCCCTGCATGGCTTCCCTCAACTTTCTGAAACTATTAATAACTCTCCTTTTAGGGTTTTGAAGGGGTGAGTGAGAAATACTGAACCTACCAAGGACATCTGCCAAAAACTACAGACTTTGGGTTTCTGTTCGATGGTGAGTAAAGAAGAGAGAAGGGACATTCAGCAAAGGTGAATCATGATTAAAGACTGAGCATGCGATTTCTACACCATTCCCGAAAGCAACACAAAGCCCTCAGTGTGGAAACCCCCTGGTTAAAGATTTGCTTCTGTAAGGTTTTCCTAAACGTTTGAGGTCATGTGTCTGATCTCACAAGGAACCTGTTTTCTGCTACCTTCCAGTTATACACAATGGCCTATAGATTCCGATGAACTGCTTTTTAAAACCCACCCAAAGGTGTGGCTTCAATTCTAATAAGTCTGCTTCTAGAATTCACTTGATGAATTCTCTGTGACTGAGTTTAACACAAGGTGTTATAAAGAGTAGAAAACTAGAAAGATGTGTCTGACTAAATGGGAGATGCAACTCATGACTGCTTAGTTGGAATCTCTCTAAGCCTCTTACCTACACTCCACTGTCAGTTTCTCCCCATTCCTTCTCCATCTAAAGCTCAGACACTTTCTAACTCCAGATGTCTCAAACAACAAGCTTCTCCCTGCCTCTGCAGAAGGGCAGTGGGGTGTTCCGGGGAGCAGGGGTTGGAGGAATCCTGACGACGTCTTACAACAGAAGCAGCGTCCTATAGTAGCGTTTGCCCGTCTGTATCCACTGTCTGCTTCCTGGCTGAAATAGGTAGCCTGCTTTTCCGTTCCACCATAAGACCTAAGGCAGACTCGAGCAGTTAGGGCTGGGCTCAGCACACCCTCGGTGGGAATGTAGCTGCTTCTTTCATCCAGCAGTGGGCACCCTCTTTGCCCTTCCCCGGCCCAACACGACAAAACAATGGCAGCAGGGTGTGCAGGAAAGAGCAGGGCTCCAGGTCAGAAACCCTGGGTTGGAAACTTTCAGGTGAGGAACTGAACCTTTCTAAGCCTCAGTTCCCTCCTCCGGCAAGGGAAGAGATAATGTGGACGGATGTACATGTCACGATGATGTCTGGCACACTGGGTGTCGGGGGGTCCATCACCCTGTTTGGTAAAGCAAGAGGTCTTGCCACATGGCCGTTTGTCTGATTACTTTTTTGGTAAGGAAACTCAGAGACGCTCCATGTAAAGCTTAACACACCTCAGTTCTCAGGAAAGATCACACATCCCTTCCCTCTTATAATAAATAACCTGTCTGGAGAACCACCTCTATTGGGTAGGGGAGGCACAGTCATTCCTCAATGTCCACAGGGAACTGGTTCCAGGACCACCTCTGACACCAAACCCTTAGAATACACAAGTCCTTGATATAAAATGCTGTAGTATTTACATATAACACGCATACATCCTGTATACTTTAATCTCTAGTTTACTTATAACACCTAATACAATGTAAATGATACACAAATAGTTGCTATACTATATTGTTTAGGAAATAATGAAAAAAGTCTGTATATGTTCAGTACAGATGCAACCATCCATTTTTTGGAATATTTTCGCACCACACTTGTTCAAATCCATGGATGCTGAACTCATGAATACAAAGGGCAGACTGTTCTGAGTGACTAAACCCCACCTGATAAAGCCTAGACCTTAAAGATTCTTGAGAGGCTGAAATAGACGCTTCTCCATGAAGTAATGAAGGAATTGAAAGGCGAAGGTAGTAGGTTGGAGCTTGGTGGCTTTGGCTCCTTCAGGATCATTACATCATGGGCCCAGAGCAAGGCATGCCATCGTGGGAGGCGAGTGACCCACAGGGGATTCTAGGTTAGGTGTTCCACCCTCACAGAACATTAGAGCGTAGCAGCCAAAACCACAAGCTTTGCAGCAGTGTAGACCTTTGCTCCAGCTCTGCCAAACATTGGCTGTGTGGTCTTAGACAACTTATTTTTCTTCTTTGAACCTCAGTTTCCTCCTTGGAAAAAATCACAGGAATGGTGGCACCCATGATACAGGGTGCTGGTTTTTATTAAATGAGATAATGCCTATAAAATACCTGACATCAAGCAAGGTTTTGGGAATACAAAATGCCATCATTAAAAGAAAAACTGTTATTTGCAATGAAAGCATGAATCCATTTACTCTGTAAGTGACCCCACTTTGAAATGATCAAGAAATGTAAAAAAAATAACTAGAAAAGTATATCTGATTTAATAAAAATAAGTTAAAAGATTCAGGTGAATCCTTTAAGTATGATGCTTATTGTGGGTTTCTGGTTGATACACTTTATTAAATTAAGGAAATTTACCTCAGTCCCTAAAGTTTGATGCCTTTGGTATATGTGCCTCTATTACTACAATACAGTGGGCAGGGATCTCACTGTTGTGTTAAACCATTAAATTTGAGTGAGGTTTGTTACTCAGCAAATGCTAACTAATACACTATACCATAAACCCATGTACTTCTGCTGCTCAGGGAAAGAATCCTGAATGAGGTTCTCAGCAGCAGCCATTCCTGCTGGCTTCTCAGCCTCAACACAGCTCTGCTTCTCACCACATTCGCTTTCACTCCGTGGTATCCTTTATTATAATTCTTGACAAATTCTTTCCAGATGTCTCCATTAAAGTAACAAAAGAAAGCCACCACCCACTGGGCTTAACTGGTCACTGGTGCAGCCCTCCCCACAAACCCAGGGATCCTTTAAAACACACATGCCAAAGCGTCCAAGCCTTAGGTTCAAGTGGAGAGATTCCTGGTGGGAAGGACCCTCAGAGGCTTCCGAGCTTCCCCCACTTCAGTTGCTTCCTCCTCAGCCTACCACTATGAGCCACCTCTGGTCATGAAAAATAAAGTGTTGTAAGCAGAGGGGGTTTCACACACTTGGGGCCTAAGGGTAGGCCCCCCGCTTGTGGATGAGGAGCAAAACCCCATAGAGCAGCAGTGTATCTCAGGGCTAATACCCCTGGCCAATCAGTCTTGACTCTCTCTCTGGCCTCACTCCGTGCCCAGATCTTCCTGACCACCCTGACTCTCCCACTGGACTTTGATTAATCACTACTGTATCCCCAGCATCTTAAAGAATATCTCACACATCATAGGTGCCAAAGAAATGTTTATGGAATAAAATAAATCTCTCCCTTCCTACAGAATTTTCCATGGCTCCCCTATGCCAGCAAAATACAACTAGAGCTCCCTGGCACCATCCCCTCTCCCAGCGCAGAGAGACTTCTGCCCACCTTCCAGCGTGCTCTCCCCCGCTTCACTCACACAGCCTTTGAACATGCTCTACATTCTGCCAGAATTCCCTTTCCTCCCTTTGAGCTCTTTTTCATCTTTTAATAGTCTTGTTTTATTTCTACACCTGCGTCATAGGCAGAATTATTTACCCTCTCGGGTTGGCATAGTGGGAAGGAGATGTTATTTAATCCTCACTACCCAGGGAGATAAATTTTCCTAGCCCCATTTGACAGATAAAGACATTAAGCCACAAAGTGTAAAATAACTCACTGAAGATCACATGATTAGTGAGTGTTGCAAATAGGATTCAAATCTACATCTACTTCTGTGTTAGCATGATTGCATCAAGGGCCCCATTCTGCCTTCTCGTGCTTCTCAATCTCCACGTGACTATGCCCAGGCTGGCCTGGTGGAGGGTGAGATAAGCATGGAGTGGAGCTGAACTGCCTCCCATCACCCTAGCCAAGGCTAGTCTAGGTAACCTGCAGCCAGCTGACCCCTAGCTATGTGAACAAGCCCTGCCAAGATCAGCAGAGCCATCTAGCCAAGCCACTGCTAATCCCAGCTGCATGAACTGTATGCATTGTATTATATGCCACTGAGGTTCTGAGTGTGTACTGCAGCATTATTACTGTAACAGATAACTGAAGTAAACTCCAATGCTAGGTCCTAGGTGCAAGAGGGAAGCTACGTTAAACTCTGATTGCTATGCACAATAGAGATGGGGATGCTGTGAGAGTTCCACCTCGCTGTATCCTGCCTTCCCTGCAGCCTGCCCTCTTCTCTTCACCTCCACCATAAATGTGGATGCAGGGAGACCAGGGAGGAAGTCCCCACCACAGACCTCCAACCTGGTTTCCCTGCATCCACATTTACCCTTTCATACCTGTCACCTATCCTGTAGCACGGATGATCTGCTGAAATGAACTACTGATTGCACCCGCTGGCACGCCCTTACCCCTTAGATACTGAGGCTGGCCCTTTCTCCCTGGCCTCCTGGATGAAACCTTGAGCAGGTCCCATTATCTCTTGGATCACCCTTAGATCATAAAAAGTCTTCCTGTTGCTTAAATTGCCAGAATAATCCCATTGAGTATCAAAATGACCAGTCCTGTGTACTAGTGAAAAACTCCAAATTTCATTTCAAGTTAAGCCTTCTTGCCTCTTCCAACTTGGCTGTTTTTCAGGCTTTGAAGGCTGCTGGAGGCGGGGAAGTGGGAGATAAAAAAAGCTGCAGTCACTTCCTCTCTTATCCCGTTTCCCAGCAGCTGCTTGGGATACCTTTTGAGAGGAGGAGGGGATGGGAGGAGAAGCCACACCTAGTTGGAACTGGCATCTTTGGGTGTTGGGTTTTCTCTGGCCATAGCAGATGTTTAAAGCTGAGTCTCTCTAGACACTTCTGTGGGTTGGTGGCATTGCACGCTGACCTCTGAGCTTGGTGGGCATTCCAGGCTGACCTTTTTTCAGGCATACTGAAGGTTCCCTGCAGCTTCCTGAGCACTGGAACACTCCCCTGCAACTCCCGAGAGGGAACAGGTCTCCTCTGCCGGACCCAGAGCCCTTGTGTCCCTAGGGTGACCTAAGGTACAACTCCTTTTAAATAGCTCCCAGCCAGCTTTCTCCCTGTGATGCACTCACACATCCTCCTCTGGGAGAATGGGACATTCTCATGGATCCATAACTCCTTGTTAAGTTGTACATCAACACACACCTGTGTGCTCTGGAACAAACCCAGGCTAGCTCTCGGGAGCTAGACCTGTGCAGTCTCCTCCTTTCTCTGGGCTGGAAGAAACATCCCCTTTTCTCTCCTCCAAGGGGTCAGGTCGGAAAACACCTTCCCAGCCTCCCAGCCTTCTCCAAAAACGCCTCTCTCCAATGTCAGACTTCCTGGCCTCTCCGATGTCAATCCTTCTGTATCTTCGATGTTGTTAAGGGACTAAGGATCCAAAACTGAGTTGTAGTCTTTCTCTTTTCAAGTCCTAATAGGTGATCAAGCATCTTGACTCAGGATTTAGAAATACTCACCACCTCTTCTGCACTCAGTGGAAACTAACGAGAACGTCACATGTGTAACCTATTTCTTCATGGCAGGTATCACAGCAGGAAGGGGACATTTATTCACAGAGTTACCTGATTTTTAGTGGAACTTTCAGAAGGGTAAGGAACGTGTCTGCTTTTCCTCATCGATGTATTCCTAGCACCTTGCACAATGCTGGCCCAGTGGGTGCTCAGTAAATGCCTGACCGACCAGATGAATCAATGAAGAAACCATTTCCAACCAGGAAGCAGCAGTTTGACCTTCCTGCCATGGTGGGACACACAAATGGGGCTTCCAATGGTCTCTCAGGCCTAGGCACAGAGGCAGACAAACACACAAGGCTGGCGGTCCTGGCTGAGTACTGGATGGCCTTCTGCTGCCACACATGGGGCAAAGAGAATGTTCCTAAAAAGTGGGTGGCAGGAAACTGCCCCAAAGCTTGCTTTGTGCATACATGGCCATCCCGCCTACAAACCCAAACAGCACGCCAGGAAAGGAATGGAATGGAGAAGCAAACTTAACAAGTTGTTGGAACACAGAGGAGAAGCCAAGTGAGGTCAAGGAGAGCTGAGTCCAACACCACTGTTACCAGCAACCCCAGTGCCACCTCCAATTACTAAAATAAAGAGATTAAGTAGCTGGATTTGTTTTGCAGTGTTTATGCTGTTCTGGCATTTTCTGAATTGTGTGCTTTGGATGGGGAGAACAGGTTTCCCAACTCAGAGTCTGTTTGCTTGCAATTTTGGTTGCTTCTTCTGTGCAGCTTTCAGACTCTGATCTGGTCCCTGGCTGCCAGAACCCCCTGCCGTCTGTGCTTCTTGCTTCTGTGGACTTTTCTTCCTGGGTTTCCTCCTCCCCCAGCTTGGCCCGTGGGTTGCCATGGGTACTGTCTGGCCTGGTGGTGGAGCTGGCCATAGGAGAGCTGCTGGCAATGCCCTGGGTGGACGGGCCTGTCCTCTCGGCAGCCTGGGGTCTTCTGGGGTCTGCCGCCCCTATGCTACCCAAAACCCAGGCCTCTGAAGCTTCCAGTTCCTCCTAGACACGTTCGGAGATCTGTTTGCCTCCCTCTTTCAACTTTCTGGCTTTTTCTCAACCATGACATTGCTGCTGCTCTTCCCGACAGTAGAAATTCTTCAGATTTTAAATAAGACAAAAATATTACGGATGCCAAGTGCCCCTTTAATGTCATCCTATAACACTATTGACAAGACTGCCTAAAGGTCACGTGATTCTCAAGGGAAAGGAATCTCTGTTCTACTTACCGCTCACCCTTAAACGGGGGCCAAATGATTGAAAGTTAGAAACTAATTTGTGAAACACTGATAAGCCATAAATGGTTCCTGTCTGGTGGAAAGATATCCCAAAGGGTTCTGTGGATGGCCCCACAGAACATTAACCAGTTTTCTTTCTTTCTTTCTTTCTCTCTCTCTCTCTCTCTCTCTTTCTTTCTTTCTTTCTTTGTTTTTGAGATAGAGCATTGCTCTTGTTGCCCAGGCTGGAATACAATGGCTCAATCTCAGTTCACGCAACTTCTGCCTCCCAGGTTCACATGATTCTCCTGCCTCAGTCTCCTAAGTAGCTGGGATTACAGGCACCCGCCACCACGCCCAGCTACCCAGTTAATTTTTTGTATTTTTAGTAGAGATGGGGTTTCACCATCTCTACTAAAGACCAGGCTGGTCTCGAACTCCTGATTTCAGGTGATCCATCTGCCTTTGCCTCCCAAAGTGCTGGGATTACAGGTGCAAGCCACCACACCTGGCCATAACCAGTTTTAAATCTAACTTTGCAATCTTATTCCAGCAGTTTTCCCTCCGACTATATAAATCTTGGTCCCACCTGTTCCTCAGCCCCCGTCCCTATCCTCCAATAGCCTCTCCTTCCTTGTCCCCTTTCTAAAACCTTGCTCAGCCTTCAAGGTACAGCCTATACTACATAGTCTATCAGGGAAACCTTCCTTGATGCCCATAGGTGCCAATGTCATCCCCGCCTGTGGACTCCCGGGCACTGCCAGGGAGTAACATGGAATTTCACATGAATCACACGGTGTTTCAGGAAGCTCCTCCCAACATCGCGTCATGCCTCTATCTCAACCACTGCCTCGTCCTTAGCTATCTCTTGCTTTCCTACAGTTCTCAAAGGCAGCAGATGCTCAACACACACTGTAATCCATCATTTAAGTCACAGTACAAGGGTAACACTCAAATGGCAACTGAAACAACAGCAAGAGGCCTGGCACTGTGGAAAGATCAGGGCCGCAGACAAACTTGGGTTTGAGTTCTGGACCTGGACCAACTTACTAAACCTACTCTGAGGCTTGGTTTCCTCATCTGTACAACAGACATAATATCAACAACCCTCGGGTTTTATTTGTCTATTTATTTTGTTTTAGGATTGAAGACAATTTAATCCTAAATTAAGCATGGCAGCTGCAAGCTGCATTTCTCCCAGCAGGAACATACTCCCTTGCAGTCTTGAAACAGTACTAGAGTTGATTATCTTTATCACTCCACAGCTACTGAGCTGTAGAAAAACAAGGAAGCAGGCTGGGCATGGGGCTCACACCTATAAACCCAGCATTTAGGAGGCCGTGGCAGGTGGATTGCTTGAGCCTAGGAGTCCAAGACCAGCCTGAGCAACATAGCGAAACCCCACCTCTACAAAAAATTTTAAAAAATTAGCCAGGCATTGTGGCATGTGCCTGCTACTTGGGAAGCTGAGGTGGAGGATCACCTGAGCCTGGGCTGTTGAAGCTGCAGTGAGTGGAAACTGTGCACTGCACTCTGACACAGGTGTCAAAGTGAGACCCTGTCTCAAAAAAAAAAAAAAAAAAAGGAAGCAGATTTTCCCAGAGAAGTAACTTGGAAATACTTGAGGGATATAAGTAGGGAGAACCAGAAATTATCACCACTCTGGTTTCTACCCACTCTTTAGCAAAACTTAATATTTAAAAATCTAGCTGGGTGCAATGGTACATGCCTGTAGTTCCAGCTACTTGGGAGGCTGGGGAGAGAGGGCTGCTTGAGCCCGGGAGTTGGAGGCTATGGTGGGCTGTCATTGTGCCTGTGAATAGTTACTGCACTCTAGCCTGGGCAACACAGTGAGACCCCATTCCCCGAAATACACATTTAACATAATATGGCACTTATTAAGTGCCGGGGGCACTGTTGTAAGAACTCTATAAATGTTAACTCATTTAGTCCTCATAACGACTGCAGGAGGGTATTCTAGGTGGGAAACTGAGGACTGAGTAGTTCAGGGACCTGCCCAAGAGGTCAGATTCAAATCCTGGTCATGGGACTCCCAAGTCTGTGCCCTTCACCTCTGTTATGCAGCCTCTCAGACACTTCACTTCAAACTTTATGTAGAAATTAAAAAACAAAACAAAATGCAAACTTCCTTAACAGTGACCCCTGCTTAAAAAACTGTATCTGCTCCTCACTGCTGAGTACTAGTCCTTACTGTTGAGTCTTCTCCATATGCTTTACCAGAAGGAAAGGAAGAGGCAGGGGAGCTTGCTGAGAGCAAGGGAGGATGTCAGCTAGGAAGCAGACCGTACTCTCCCTCACTGTGCCCTGCTTCCCCCACAGGCAGGGACGTGAGTCCCCTCCCCAGCTCCTCTTGCTCCGGGTATAAACGTACATTAATGAAGGCTGCCAGTCAGGCAGGAATGGGGCCAGACCCCTATCTCAACTCCCACCTGAAAAGCCCTCCCAGATCCCTGCTCCAATGACTGCTGCTGACCCAGAGCTCAGATGGCCCCTGGGGCCCCGATCCCAGGTTTCCTGGCAGCCTTGTCACCCTTGGTCCCACATGTGGCAGCCGCAGCCTGGATGAGCCCAGTGGCAGAGTGACCTGCAGCTGCAGCCCAAGGCATCACCCTCGGCTGGCTTTCCTTTTCTGGGGAGCAGCAGGAGGCAGCCTGCTTGCCACTGGTCAGACCTGAGTCATGCCAGTTTCCAGTCCTTCTGGGCATCACATCCTAAGGCAAAGAGGCCGAGGCCAAGAAGAGCAGAGAAAGTTGTGCCCACACAAGGACAACAGGTATCCTTCTCACCTAAGGTGTATGGGCCAGGACAGCAATCTGCTGCCTTCACTCTCCCCACAGCTCAGAGAGACAATACACAACACAGAAGAGGGCTTGATGCCTGGGGAGACATCGCCATTGGATGCTGTGAACCGAATTGTGTCCCCCAAAACCACATTCACATGTTGAAGACCTATCTCCCATTACGATGGGCCTTTCAGGATATAACTGGGTTTAGATGAGGTCACAGCCTTCATGATGAGATATAAGAAGAGACACCAGAGAGCTTGCTCCCTCTCTCTCCCTGCATGCGAGGACACAGTGGGAAGGTGGCCATCTCTAAGCCAGGAAGAGAGCCCTCACCACACGTCAACCATGCTGGCACCTTGATTATGGAATTTCAGCCTCTAAAACTGTGAGAAAATTAATTTCTGTTGTGTAACCCACCCAATTTATGGGAGAGTCGGCCCTCTGTATCCACAGGTTCCACATCTGTGGATTCAACCAACCACAGATCAAAAATATTCAGGGAAAAAAACAATAAAAATAACAATACAGCAAAAAAAAATACCCAAAACAAAGTATAGCAACTATTTACACAGCATTGACACTGTAGTAGGTATTATAAGTAATCTAGAGATTATTTAAAGTACACAGGAGGATATATGTAGGTTATATACAAATATGATTCCATCTTATATCAGGGACTTGAGCATCTGTGAATTTTGGTATCCACTGAGGATCCTGGAGCCAATCTCCCATGCATACCAAGAAACAACTGTATTTTTTTTATGGCAGCCTGCACAAAAACACTGGGCTACTGATTATGCCTTTTTTACCCTGATTATTCTAACTACTAGTTTTATACTTGAAAACAGATTGGTCCAGTTTCATCAGGTGCTATGGTTCCAGGCTATGGAGTACAGCTACCAAACAGTTTTTCTCCACTATAGCTGCAAGGGATTGGCAGAAGGGACTCAGGTTCATCACTACCATTTCCACTCATTCCTGCATTCACAAAACATGCCTACAGCACCCACCCCTGCTGGGCACTTGACAGAGGAGCCTTCCCTCTCAGCATCGTCTCTCTTCCTGTCAACTCCATTGCCCTCAGCGGCACCATCCACCCTGTTCTCCAAACCAGAACCCTGCGGGGTCCTTGGACTCCTGGCTTCATCCCCTCACATATACTCAAGCCATCCTGCTGACTTCACCTTGCCATCTCCCAAATACACCCCCTCCTCTCCATCTCCCACCAACGATATGTGGAGTTATCACCAAAGTGGTGCTCAGCCTGGACCCACATTTCCCAGCCTCCTCTGAGGCTGGCTGTAGCCACATGACTAGTTCCCACCAATGGAAAGTCAGTGGAAGGGATCTGGGTCATTTCTAGGCTGGAGTGTTTAAGGGGTGGGTGTGACTTCTCCACTGCCTCTTTCTCCTCCTGCCCCCAGGAAGCAGAAGTCCTAGAGGTCCTAAGGGATTGCAGCAGCAGGAATGGAAAGAAACCGGAGTCAGAGAATCACTGCATGGGGCAAGATACCTCCAATGAGGAATAGCCTTATTTGACTGACACATGAGCAATGAATAAACTTCTAGTAGGGTCAAGTCACTGAAAATTGAGGGTTTGTTACAGCAGTTAGCATTGTGTTAAATATAGGTAAACACAGGGTTACCGTTTCCTCAATGGGGGCTGATAAGCATGTTTAAGCAAAAAACTGGTGTAAAGGGAGGTATCTCAGTCCTTAGGGGGATAAAACAGAGAGGCTGGAGAAATGAAAGGGTTCTCTACCAACTCAGAATATGGGGGCATGGGGAGGGAAGGCAGAGGCTGCACCCCCTCTTCACCCTACCCCTATCCACCCATGACTAAGTTCAGGGCTCCAAAACCCACTCTATGTATTTGCCTCCTTTTAAAACCCCAGGCAGGCAAATGTCCAGGCCCTCATAACCTAGGAAACATCCCACCCTTTGTCAAAGCAACTCCATGCAGACCCAGACAAGGCTTCTGTGTAGAAACCATAGGAGCTCAAGCTGGGAATTAGGGGTAGAAGCATGGCCCTCACGGCTGCTGGGGATGGGTCGGAATGTGGAGACAGATTCCACAGACAGCCGGGAAGAAAAGCGCCAGAGACAGTTCCCTAATCCAGCCAAGGCTCAAGCAGTGGGGCTCAGGGTTTTGGCTAAGATCCACAGACATGATGATAGGAAAGGCCGAGGCTTTGTGTGCAAGGAAGGTCTGGACCCCTGAGGTCTACAGCTGAGGAGGAGACAGCTCCGAAGCAGATCTACGAATCCAACCCCTCAAAGAAATCTTTCTCCTGACTCCATCGTAAATGCTGCCAACTCCTTCTCTATCATTCCAACTCTCCAGCTCCCCAATTCTAGCAGCCACAGAGGCTGGCAATTCGAATATAATACAGTCGGGGGGCACTCACTCCCTTGCAGGAATGGCTAAGGGTGGGGTACGCTAGGGTCCCCAGATGCCAATGGGATTTGTTCCATCCCAGGTTACATAACTTCCCTACTGCAGCCAAGGTCTGAACTGAATATGAAAATGGAAAATGCTCCAGCAAATAAATTCCAGGGACATTAGGCAAATGGTCCTTTTACATAAACAATAGCTTTCGTTTTCACACAGACATGATGGAAAGGAGGCTGGGGGGCAGGGGGGAAATGAAGAGAAACGGATCCTTCCAGGTCACAAAGCAGAGCCCAGCACCTCTGTTTACCCCCAAAACCAAGAGCCCTGGAGCCCAGGGGCAGGAGGGGCAGCACTGCCCAGTGGAGGCAGACTCTCCCACGGGCAGGGCCTCCCCTCTGCAGGACAGGGTGGGGCAGAACAGGGCAGCAGGGGGGAGGACTTCCTCCATCTGAGCCACCCTGATAACCCCCAGGGCTGCACTAAGGATGCGGGGTTTCCACTGGCAGAATTCCTCCTGAAACAAAGCTGCAGGGTGCCCTGCATCTATGTGGAGTAAGGGTGGGACAGTGGGCATATCGGCTGGAGGCTCTGACTCAACAGGAAGCCCTCTGACCCAGGGGCCACCCTCATCTCTGTGTCGGGGAGCCAGGGGTGAAGCACGCCTTAGTCCTCTTCCATCCCCCTCTAGGGCCCACCCACAGAGCAGGAAAGGGGGACATCTGAACTTTGGCAAAGAACCCAAGAGAACCTTCCAGCCCCAGGCAAGGTTGCCCAGGCCAGTGCCAAGGGACGAGATGGGTATCTCTTGGAGGGTGTCTGGACTGATGTCTACACCACAGTTATAAGCAGAATGAGGGCTGGTGTGGCTGCAGCTAAGTATTTGGGCTTGGCTACACCATGCACAGGAACAATGTGTCTTCGGACTGAGCTGTGAAACCCTATGGGAGAGCCACGACTGGGAATGGGTCAGAGAATGAGAACGCAGCCCTCCTTCCTGCTGGCTCCCTCTCACATCCCCACGCTGCTCTACTCCACCCTGACCCTCCACCCAGCCCTGGAATATCTTCCTCCCATCTTCCTGTCCTCCGTCCCACTGCTTAGCAGAATAAAGCCAGCCAGGAGCACAGGGGCCTGGGGTGGCCTAGGACACTGTGAAGCTCCATGGGGGCCAGGGAGAGCCCAGTAGAGCCACGGCTCATGACAGGGTGGCCACAACCAGCTTTTTCAGAAATGAAGCAAGCACCCCCAGGCTGCCCGGGTCCTGAATTCCCACGAGCAATGTAACTTCTTTTGAAAAAGGAGTTTAACCATTGTGGAAGACAGTGTGGCGATTCCTCAAGGACCTAGAAACAGAAATTCCATTTGACCCAGCAATCCCATTACTGGGCATATATCCAAAGGATTATAAATCGTTCTACTATAAGGACACATGCACACGTATGTTCATTGCAGCACAGTTTACAATAGCAAAGACCTGGAACCAACCCAAATGCCCATCGATGATAGACTGGACAGGGAAAATGTGGCACATATACACCATGGAATATTATGCAGCCATCAAAAACGATGAGTTTGTGTCCTTTGTAGGGACATGGATGAACCTGGAAACCATCATTCTCAGCAAACTGACACAAGAACAGAAAATCAAACACCGTGTCTTCTCACTCATAGGAGGGTGTTGAACAATGAGAACACATGGACACAGGGAGGGGAGCACTACACACTGGGGTCTGTTGGGGGGAAATAGGGGAGGGACAGCAGGGGGTGGGGAGTTGGGGAGAGATAGCATGGGGGGAAATGCCAGATATAGGTGAAGGGGAGGAAGGCAGCAAATCACACTGCCATGTGTGCACCTATGCAACAATCTTGCATGTTCTTCACATGTACCTCAAAACCTAAAAAGCAATAAAAAAAAATTATCCTTGTCACCATTTTTCCCCAGTAAACTAAATTGAAAAAAAAAAAAAAAAAAAAGAGGAAAAGGAGCTCCAGAACACTATGCATCACATCCTTGGCTGGTAATGCAGCTGGGACTTGAGGGAGTGGGACCAGGGCACACTTGTACCTGTTAGAGGATGGTGGCTGCAGGTAGTGAGAGGGGTGCCACACGGATGGGGGCAGTGAGCCTGGGCAGGAGGTGAGGACTAACAGTGCAGAGGCAGCCTGCAGGCCAAGGCACAGGAGGAGGTGCAGAAGGTCCTGTCATTTGGCCCCTTGGTACTCTGCAATGATCCCATCTTACTCAGAGTAAAAGCCAAGTCCTTTCAATGGTCTATTAGGCCCCACACAGTCAAGCCTCGATCACGTCTCTGAGCTCATCTCTTAATACCCACACCCACACCCTCATTCTGCTCTAGACACACTGGCCTCCTGACTGTCCCTGGAACAACAGGCACTCCTGCCTCAGGGCCTTTACACCAGCTGTTTCTGCTGCCTGGATGCTCTTCACCCAGATTCCTCCACATGGCTCTCTCCCCTCACCTCCTTCAAGTCCTTGATCAAAAACCTCTTTCATGAGGCCTGCCCTGACCACCCTATTTAAAATCACAGTCCGCCTTGGGCTGACCAAACCCCTTTCCCTCATCCACTTTTTCCACAGCACGAATCCGCTTTTGTGTTCCCATACTCTCTAACCCATGTGGTCTATATCTCCAGGATCATATGTTCATGGTTTACCTCTGCCGCTACCCGCTGGGATGTCAGCTCCACCACGGCAGGGAATTGTGCTTCTCTTGTTCACTGGTGAGTCCCATGCCACCAGAATAGTGCTTGGCACATGACAGGTGCTCTATGAATATTTGAGTGAGTGAGTGAATGAATGAATGGTAGCCTCTTCTCAGTGGGGTCCAGAACACCCGGAGAACAATAGTAGCAGCTGCAGTCACAGTGGCTGCAATTCACCAATGTTCCCTTTGGGAAAGCCAAGTGCTGTGTGAAGATTTCTAAAAACATCTCATTTTCCACCTATATAACTCTACCTGCAGATACCATTTTATCTCTAATTTCCAGACGAGGAAGCCAAGGCTCCAGGAGTTTAACAAAAATCACAAGCCGGTCAGTGGGGCTACTAAGACATGCACCACAGCCTGTTTCCAAAGCTACAGCTTTGTATAAACATGTTCTATAATCCTGCCCCTGCAGCAGAGTCCGTGAACGTGCAGTCATCCACTCAGACCCTGCCTTGGGTCCTCATACTCCAGAATGCCACGAGGATGATGCTCAGAAAGGCAAGAGCAGGACATGGCACTTGCTGGGGAACTGGAGAACCAGGGAACCAGGGAACCAGGGATCCAGCCACCACTGAGATTTACCAGCCATGCTCACTCTCCATAAAATGACAGAGGTGGGTCATATGGCTTCCACAGTCCTTTTCATCCTCTGACTTGGCAGAAATGGTATCACCCTGGGTAAGACCCAGTCAAGAGGGGCCCTTACTCTGAACCCCATGCTCAGGAGACCCTCCCGATTATTTCTTTGCAAGGCGCAATGAGTTTGTGAGGCCAAGGTCAGTGCCAACATCCTCTTTCAGATATGCTCTGTGTGCCCAGGACAACAGAATTCCCTGTCCAAACAGCCCTGAGTCCTCCTTCAGGGTCCACGTTGGGCTCTGCTCCAGGGTTCGTCCCCCACGCTGTAAAGTGCACCATGAGTGAGTGTACCCACCAAAGGCCCAAGGGCAGCCTCTGTGGGGAGGGGGTGGACGGAGCTTGGATGGGTGTCCACACACGCACGCACAGAAGGCCCATTGCCATGTGGGATGCAGCCAGATGGAAAGAGAAGTGGGGAGTGGGCTAGGGGCTGGCTCTCCCCAAGCCATCCATTCCTACTCTAAATTCTGAGGAGCCTGAGAAACCAAAATACAACCCAGGCCTTCCAAGTTGTTATAAAGGTGTATTTGTCAAGGTAGGATGGAACAGAGTTTACAGAAGTTATCTTGATTCATAATCTTTAAATATTTAGATATTCACTAAGTGGACCTCCATTTTCACTCCTGTGCCATCAAATGACAGGGTGAATCCAGAGAGAACTCAAGTTTCTAAGAGGCTGTAAAGGGCAAGGCCAAGCAAGAAGAGCTGATCCCTCTCCCTCTGCCTCTGATAGCAGGAAGACAAGCCGAGGAGTGAAGACAACAAATGAGGGCTGATCCAGCTCCGACTCCGCCGCCACGTGCCACTCTACATGCAAACGTGGGCCTGGGTCCAGGCAGAAGAGTCCGTTTAACATAAAAGAATGACCTGTTCCTCTGGTTCTAATGTTGCAAGGATGCCTCAGGCCTGCTCCGCCTTGACTGGCCCCGTAACCCAGGCAAGTACATTCGCTTCTGTTCTCTCCTAAAACGGAGAATACAATTCCTACCTCACAAAGCTGCTTTGAAGACTGGACACTGCTCAGCACATAGTAGGTTTTCAATAAATGATGGTTATTATTATTAGACTTTATTTTTACACCCCTAGCATATAAATGCAGTACTCAGTACCTTGCAGGAATTGGTGAATGTCAAAATGGATGGGTGAATGGATGGATGAATCAGCGGATGGGTAGGTAGATGGGTGGGTGGACAAATGGACAGATGAATAAATGGTGGGTGGGTGGGTTCTTGGTTTGGTTTTCTGAAGGATATTACAAACTGCTCAGCTTTCATACACCTTCCCATCTAATAACAATTCATTCAACATTGTCCTTAAAATGCCATGGCATAAAACTCCCTTTGTCTTTCAGGAAGAAAAACGGTAACAAGAAGCTTGAAATTCATGACTGGAGTTAGGACCTGAACTTAGCTGTAGTCTCCTAAAGCCTGTGCTGTAAGGTCAGAAGTGAGCAGTTGCACGCTCAGTTCTGGAGAATGCATGTTTCAGGGTCTATGGCCCTAAGTCTCAAATGCCCACCATGGCCTCATCTCTGCCCTGGGGCATACAGGTCATTTTTAATATAATAATTACTGGTTCAATTAATTGAGGCTTGAATGTTAGTAGATGCTATTTTAATGCAGAATGAGAAAACAGATATCACGCTATTTTCCCAGATACACAACACAATATATGCTAAACCAGGGATGCTGAAAACTCAGCTTCAACCCAAGGCATCCCCACAAATGAGGGAAGCATGCCAACACCAAAATGTGGGCATCACAGCTCTCGTCCCCCCAAGCCCTTAGGCTTGTAATCATTCATTCAACAGTGTCATAGATTTTGCAAAAGGAAGAAGAAAGGGTGTGGATGTGGGGATGGAAAGGAAGTGAAAGAGCTAAATGTCACCAACAACAAGTGCTGGACAACAGAAAAACGGAAGAGTCCACATTCTGAGTGAACTCAGAATGCCAGCAAGACATTTCCTCAGTGCGCCTCACAGGCAATAATCAGGTGACCCCTAAGTAAAGAGGCAGCCCAGGCTGCCCAGCAACTCTAATTAAAATTCAATAACATGATGGTTCACCCGATACCATAATTAATAAAGTTTGGAATTTTCCCCGAAAAATTCTCAGAGCACAATCACAATGCACTTGCTACTGAAGACCACAAAGTCATCTGGTATCAGAGTAATTATACATTTTCTAGGCATTTCTTTCTGCAGAACTGCTACAGAAACCTGACATGGCATTCCTAAAAGGAAACTTCATGGACTCTAAGAAGCAGCCCAGCATGTCCTTTTTCAGGAGGGAACATCTGTGTTCCTCTCCAGAGAACAGTCAGTCGGGACTTCCCCCTGCCTAGAGACGTCTGTCAGAGAAAGTCCTTTGCAGAGCTTTACACCCCTTGCATGATTCAGGAATAGGGTAAAGGTAAAAGAGTCTCATCAAGAAGTCATACAGTGGTTCTCAAAGGGTGGGCTAAAGGCTCTTTGCTTGGAGTGTTCATGTTTATAACACGATGATTTCTGTATCTTTGCTTCTGGTATCAATTAGAACATCTAACAAAACCTGCTAGTACCTTTCTTCCCATTCGATTCTGGTAAAATACTGTTGGCACAGGCAATACTAGATAAACACAAGTTCAGAAGGAATATATGTAAAACCTCAGCAACCTCTTACAGTATTTCTAGATGTCACATGCTGTTGTCTGCCACCATCACTATTATCACTCTCATCATGGAACTTCTCCTAGTCACAGACCAGAACATGAGAATTACGACCAGTGCCCAGTGCTTCCCATACATGACTGTATCAGTTACTCAGGATACATGTTGAAAAGAGATTCCCAGACCCAACTGGATATGAATCAGTGGGAATCTGAATTTTTAACAAAACACCATCTTCACTAGTGAAGCTTGGGAAATACACTGATGGTTCTCAAACTCAATCAGGAAATTAAAATTTGGGGACCCCTTTCTTCCTGCTTAAAAAAACCAAAGACACTGCTCTATGGAGTCAGACACAATAGTGTTCACTACCCCTTCCCAAATAAAGTGAGGCGATGACCACTGTTAGATTTCACCTATAGTTTCCTTGTGTTGAGACTTCGTTAGCCACAAACATTCTCCATGTTCCCTTCTTGGAATGTGATATGGCATAAATCACATCTGGAAAATAAAACTCCCCAAATTGCTAGAGAAAATGTTGCACTTGAAAGAATCCCTCCCTAATTGTCCCAAAGGGCATGCTAAGAAATCCCAAAGAAGAAAAGTAAAACCTTATTTATTTGAATTTGCTCTGATGAATTTACTCTCCCAGGTTCTTGAGAGAGGAATGGTGGTTGGACAAGTTATGGGGAAAAAGAGAGGGATCCCCAAGCTGACATCCCATGGGCTTTTCAGGCTAGAAGTGACCAGTTAGTGATGTAGAGGCCAGAGGGGAGGAAAAACAAGGAGGTCTGATAGTCAACCATGCACTTATTAAGCATCTACTGTATCCATGAGGGTCCTGGCCAGGAGCAGATGTTTCCTGCAAATAGGGAGATGAAAGGAATTCACTGAAGACACTATTTACAACAGCAAGGGGGGTCAGTTTAAAAGAGACCCCCGTGGCAAAGCAGGGAGCTATTAACATCCTAAGTCTAAAGGAGCAAGGTGGGGAGTGGTCACTAGAACCCCTAAGTTATTAGAACCAGCTACCTGGCAGAAGCTATGGCCTTCTGTAAAGGGCCATGGTCACTTGGCTGACCACTCTTCCACCCTCTTTTTCCAGTGCTCCCCTCTGACTGAACCCAACTAAAAGCCAGAGGGGAAGGTCAGCCTCCTAAGAGCACAAAGTAGGGGGGATAATAGTGGAGAATGGATCTGGAGAGGGTAAGTAGAGAATAGCTAACGTAGCCACTAAGAACTAGATACTCTATGCTGTATGCCCAACCTTACGGTCTTTAAATAATTACACTGCCTGTGATAGACTGCTTGCTTTTTTTCCTTCCTTCCTTCCCTCCCTCCTTCCCTCCTTCCCTCCTTTCCTCCTTCTTTGAGATGGAGTCTCGCTCTGTCACTAGGCTGGAGTGCAGTGGTGTGATCTCAGCTCACGGCAACCTCCGTCTCCCAGGTTCAAGCGATTCTTTTTGTATTTTTGTATTTTTAGTAGAAACGGGGTTTCACCATGTTGGCTAGGAGGGTCTCCATCTGTTGACCTCATGATCTGCCCACCTTGCCTTCTCAAAGTGCTGGGATTACAGGCTAGACTGTATTATTTATCAGCTGCCCCTTACCCACCACCTGGTACCTCTACCCTTTGTCATTGACTCTGAGGTTCCTCTCACTAGAGGCTATTCTATTTCTACTCTATTTTCCCACTCTACTGATGGATTGGGCCTCATGACTTGATCTGGCCAATGGAATGAGGGAAGAAGTGATAGTGCCAGTTCCGAGCCTACCCCTTAAGAGGCCTCACGTGTTTCTGCATGCCCCTCTTGCATTTTTGCCATCACCATGAGAAAAACCTGCCCCAGTAGCCAACTGGTTCTAGGAAGATGAGAAACATGGAGAACAGTTTCTCAGATGACGTGCAGTTCTGCAGCAGAACTATCCAGCTATCCCACAGACCCATGAGAACATAAATACTTCTTGACATGTGCCATGGAGTTATGGGGCAGTTTGTTATGTGGCAATAGCTGACTAATACAATCAGTCTACCCAGGAAAATAAGCCATCACATTCTCTAACAGATGTTACAGGTATCTAGATTCAAGGGAACGCATGAGCACAACTGATAGAATCAAGTCCAATGTGACAGTGAGAGGCCAGTAGTGTCTGGAAGGAAGAGAGACCACGTGAAGTCCCAAGATTAAGGCATGAAACTTGTCCTCATGTGGAAGCCTATAATATCACCTCTCAGAGGAATGGACGCTTGGTTTGTTTTTTAATTTATACCCCGCCTTGTTCCAACAGGATATAAGGCTGCTTACAATACTGCTCACAACAAAATAAGTGAGAAAAACAGAGGAGTAAGGAAATCATGGCACGTGGAGCCAAGGGATCAATAAACCAAACCCAAGTCCTCCTGCTAGACGTCAACTACGTAGTTGCCTCGGAGCTTCTGCAAAGCCAGTACAAAGACAGAAAGAAGACTGGGGACATGAGTAAGGCACAGATGACCCAGTAATTCAGAAGAAGGATGGCTATTTTCTGGAACTGAGATCCCACAGACACGTCTTTCATGAGGCCTCATAAGACACTGGGTTAAGTCATGAACAATGTCCTCAACAGAGCCCTTGCAGAAAATACACTGATGACGACGATGAAGCTAATGCTTACAGGGCGCTCATGATGCACATGCATATGTTTTCTAGGTGCTCAACATATGATTTATTTAACCCCTTTTTTATTATCCTCAAAGAAAATACAATGGCTGTTTCTCATCATGACCCACAGGTGAGCTACCTCTGGGAGGACAAGGACCTATGCACAGCAGTCTGGGGACACCTCTCCAAAGAAGTCTAAACCAAGGATGTATCTTAGAGCAACACAGGAGATTCCAGAAATCAAGATTTGTAAACACAGCATCCCAGTTTTCCAATATTGGCAATTGTACAGGTCAACACTGTGCCAGGCAAGCAAAGCATGACGATGAGGAAGACTCAACCTGAGGGCCATGAGTTCTCAACCTCTGGCCTACAATCTAACGGACGGCACAACCTTCAAACACGCCACCACAAACAGAATTCATTTCCACCAAGGTTTCAATAAATAGTAAAGGGCAGGAAGTTTGAAGGCCTACTGGTTGACAAGTTTTAAGATGCAGCCATTTCAATGTTGTTAAGCATGGAGGCTTGAGGATTGCTTAGGCAAAAAGTGGGACAGACATCTTATTTTGTGGGCTGTGGAACAGGGGGAAGACTATCCCTCACTAGAAATGGGACAAAGAAGGTCCAAAAATCAGCCAATCAGTCTTGGAGAAGTCACACTGTTATTTCTCCAACTACGGGTTTATTCCTTCAACTTAACGGGATTGTACAGAACCCACGAAGACCAAATAGTTAGGCTCTCCCCACCACTCCTTGGACTAGCAGTCATCAAACGTGCCATCAGTAAGTAACATCACCACTACCATCCAAAATCCTGCTACCTAGGCAGTCACCACTTACTCTACTGAGAAAACCAAACTCTCCTTCCTTTTCTTAAGAGGAAATGTGGAATGAAGTCAGAGGTAGGAAGAGTAAGAACAGAAAACAAGAAATACCATATACATTCAGCCATCTTCCTCCCCTTAAAACTCAATCCCTATTTGGAAATGTTTGCTGCCCCTTCTTAAACAAGACAAATGACCTCAGGGCCAGAGAAATAAAATCCCCTGCCCGTCTTGACTCAACAGGTTCTCTGACAGGCTAAACACAGCTGCACTTCAATTGCTATTTTTAGATTCTATAAATTCTGGCCTCTCTTTTTCTCTTGAAGTATTCTTTAGAGAGTTGCCAAAGACTTTTATCTAGGCTCTAACTCCATGAAAATAATTTCATGAGTATGAAATCACCACTGTGGCGTTTGTTTGCTGCTATTGTCATTATTAGGAATATACTCATAAAACACGTGGAGGACTTCTTTCTCCTTGGAGGGAAGGCTGCCTGCCTCTAAGTGCCGCCGTAGTCTGAATTATGGACAGGAAGAGGAGATTTTGCCACCAAAAGGATTTCCTTTTTAAAAAGTGGAAGAAAAAGAACCGGAACAGGGGCCGCTGGGAAACTCCTCCAGAACAGCATTTCTGAAAGTGGTTTAAGACCCAGATTTCCAGGTGAACATCTCCTACCAGATGTATCCAGTTAGAATTTTGTGGAAGTGGGGCCCTGGCCCCATCCGTAATAGTCATGCACTACAGCACACAGCTTTGAGAATGCTGCTCAGATTCCAAAGCCCATCCCAAGTCCCACTCTGAGTTCACTCTCACTTTGTTCTGACTCTATTAAAGCAGACAGCTGTAGGGAAGGCACCAAGGTCATCTACAGTGTTAACAAGGTAAATATCAGGGATCCTGAAACTTTCGAGAGATTGTCTTGCTTTCCAGACCTTGCTCAAGACTGCCCAACTTGATCTTGGAAGCTGCCATATAAACAGGGCAGATAAGTGGAGCACAATCGCTTCAAAGCAAGAAACAGAACTGGGTCTGCCCCACTACATTCAGCATGCAACGCAGCCCAGGAACACATGCGCCCTTCTTTCCTCCAGACAGTCATGAATCCAGCCGGCCAGCCAGCATCTTGTGGGTGTCATCCCCGTGCACAGTCCTGGGCTCTTCTGTCAAACAGGCCTCAGCCGTCACGCACTCAAGCCCCGACCTAAGATCCATGTTTGAGTGTTCTCTTTTCCTCTCTTTTCCACATCTAAGACTTCAGCTGTCCCTACTGTCTTTACCTCCAAAAGTTCTCAAGACCCACTGCTTCCCTCTGTGGCCACACCCGTCCAGCCGTCTTGTCCACTGTTTTGCCTCCCAGCTGGGCTGTCTGCTTCCACTCCAGCCTCCGTTCTCCATTTACTCACCCACAGGGCCAGAGTGATCTTTTGAAAACATCTACCATATCAGGTCACTTCCCTGCTTCCCAGAGCACTGTAAATAAAATCCAAACTTCTTAGCAGTTCTCCTATCAGCCCTTTGGAATAGGAATTAACCTCAGGTTCCAGACGAGATTCTGGAGAGTCAGGGAAGTAAAGCAACTCACCCAGAGTCACAGAGCCAGGAATGGTAGAGCTAGAACTCATACTCATGTCTTTTGGACACCAAAGTCCAAGTTCTTTCTACTCGACCTCCTAGCTCATGTTAATCAGACTCAAAAACAGAAATACAGCAGGAAGCCCACAGGATTCCTTATTAATATATGTATTTCCAAAGGTCAGATCTGAGTTAATTTGGGAAGAGCAGAATGACCATACACAGGAGCACAGCCAGGATGAAAATGAGAAAAGGTAAGAAAGAAGAAAAGGAGGGAAGAGGAGAAGAAAATATGGGGAAGAAGAACAATGGATGCTCTGGCCAACATTTAAAAAAGAATTACAAAACGCAGCTGAAACTTCCATCTGCCGTGGGCCAAAGCCCTGTTAAGCTTCCAAGGCCAGAGGGTTGGGCCAATAGTGATTTTTCCTGTCTCCCTAGAAGTTGCAGTCCCTGGTTACATCACCTCTCCTGAGACTTAGCGGATGACGTGAATCAGCTAGTCACATGGTAAGGCTCACCAAAGACACTTTCCGACTGAGAAGTCCGGCAGTCAGAGTTTCCTTCCCCTCCAGAGCAACAGGGAAAAGCCCTCGTTCTAGCCATCCACTGACTTTTCTTGTGGTGGAACACAAATTGATGTAACTAGATTTTCAGAAGGATTCCCTGTCCTTTTACGAACATGAAGTACTCACCCAGTTTTCTCAGACATCTCCCATCTTTCCATACTGTCAGTTCAAACTTGAAAAAAAAGAGTAAAAAGTAGTGTTTTCCGTAAAGATTTCTCCCCAACAATCTACTGATACTGACTAGTGGTGAAACCCTCCTGTCTTGTTTTCCTAATATCTGAAATCAGGTAGTACTTGGAATGTACCATACTGCTAATAATTTTCATGTCTAGAATTATTTTTTCCGATGTTATTGATAACTATTAGAATCTTTATCATTAACAACACATTAAATGGATAATTAAGTAAAAGCTATCTGGGAAAATGTTAATTCTAAAAAAATACTTAACAAGAAGTCATTTATAACTGCATGTCCATGGTGAGGGATAAGGGAGGCCAGGGCTGAATCTGAATCAGCTGAACAAAGTTGGGCTATAACCCCAACATGTGGGCCCCTGGATTGATACAGAGGAGAGGATAAGCTCCCAGCTCCCAGATGCCTTAGGATCTGAGAGGAGGGTTAGATATTATACACAGAATATTTGGAGAATATATTAAGGTTCATACACATGGTACTTCATGTATACTAGACCATGGCAGAGACTACAAGCCTAGCCAATATCCATTCTCTACTTTTCCCTTTTAGCCAAACTCAATTTTATTCCAATGTACAATATGCCTACCTAAAAGACGTTTTCTAGTCTCCCCTGGAGAAGAGGTGGTCAAGGAGATACAAGCAGAAACCATAATGTGAGGCTTCCAGGAAAACTCCATAAATAAAAACAAATTAGCTAGGAGATAATTTTCTTTTGTATTCTTCTCTCTTCCTTCTTTTTCCTACCTGGAATTTGGATGTCATGGATGGAGCTCCAACAGTCACATTGGGCCATAAGGTAGCTTTGAAACTAGAAGCCATGTTCTGGGGATGGTGGAACAGAAAGAGAAAAGGATCCTTGATCCTGAATGTTCATTGAGCCACCAAACTAATGCTGAATTACTTCTGTGTGAGAACAGTAAGCCTCTACTGCATAACCTTATTTGGGTTTTCTGCTACATTCAATTTGACTTGACTCGAAAGAGTGGTGGCACCATGTGACCATTAGGAGAGGAGTCAAGAGAAGGATGGGTTGATCAGAGGGCTTCTCTGGGGCTATGCACACTGCTGGGGAGGCCATTTCCCAGATACCAGAGGACAGGTTCTCGGAACTTCTCTTGGGAAGGATGAGATCCGAAATCATGATAGAGGGGACAAGCTTCCCGTCCATAACATGATCTAATTTTCACTAATTGACTATGAACCACCCCATCTGGCCTCTTCCTCATCTCCTCCTCTGCTTGCCCCCCTTTCTCAGCCCTAGGTGACTGGCACGTGACTATACATGGCTAAACACTACAAGGAATAGGAAGAAAACATCTTGGGACTTTACCTTTTTTCTTCCCTCCCACCATGATGAAGTCTTCCCTGTAGCCCTCTTGGGGACCTGGATACAGAAATAGCCAGGGACTTGCCAGGAGCCTGCTGAGACTATGGCTTATGGGAAGTAGATTTCTGTCACCATCATTTTGTTTAAGGACAAAAGGATTCTCAACAAAATTCCTGATCCCATCTAAATCCACATCAGAGTGGTGGTCCAGGGACAATGGGAGAATGGTCTCTCTTGTCCAGTTAGCAGATGTACGTAAGCAAGACTGCGGAAGCACGGTGTCACAGCCAAGCCATGGGGAGCAAAAGATGGGTAAAAGGAAGGAGCTCCCTAAGGGAATACCAGGTCAAGACTGAAGATGGACAGTTGCCATCTTCCTTGAAAAATCATCCAAAAGCAGATTAGCCTCTACGTTTCCCACCAAAAAGCAGTGGGTCATTCCATGTCCCTCTAGGGATGAAGACCCTTCTGAAGGAGGTAAGCTTCTCCACCCCTTACCCCACACCGGCCCATAAAGCACATAAATCCTTATGAAATGAGCTCATCTAAAATTTCCCAGCAATTAACTAAAATTTAGCAACATCAAGCAGTACACTTGAAAGTTCCAAAATCAAACCTTCCTTTCCAACAGAAACACAAGTTTTGAAAGAACAAAAGCAACCACAGTCTCTCCCTCACTGAACATTCCTTCTACCTCTCAACTGCAGCCTCCCGCCCCCCAAAACAATTCTCTCTACAACTAAAAATATCGAACTTTAGTAAGTATTATTTCCTCGCTAGAAACCATGTTTGGGCTTGAGATTAAATAGCAAGAATTCTTTAAAACTACATTATTTTTAAAAAAGTAAATAACCAAGGGAAAAAGAATCCCAGATTTTTCCAATACAACATAAAGATGACAGCACGAGATAATACTGAAGCCCTCCAGGAAGAAAGACCAACACACGAATCATAAAGGGCTCTATTTATACTCCAAGTGACGCTCACGACTAAATAAAAATGTGTTTCTGTTTACACAACTCTACTTAGATTTCACATGTTCTGCTCACTTAGCCATCATCACACGGGAAGAAGTCACAAAGCTTCACAGTAGATGTGGAAATGGAAGATTTTATTAATTGCTCCTCTTGTACCACAACCTAATTAAAAACGGAACAAAAACAGTTCAGGAGAAGTTTCTAATGCATGTGGGCGGGGTGGAAGGAAGGCTGGTTATTTCCAAATTAAAGAAGCCACAAGAAAGAACTTCATCTTTCCAGCCATCCTCTATGCCACTTCTTTACGCCTTTTAAGGATACGTTAGAAATGCACCAGAAGACGGCTGGGAAAACCAATTTGGATGATACACCGGAAGCAGCACTAGCTGGTGCTCGGGCTTGGAGATGCATTTGATGTCAGCTATGAAGGTGCCAACACCACCCTCGGCTCAGATGAGGCCAACAGCATCATTTGGGTTTTATGATTGTATTCACTCAATGCCCAGCCAGGATTCCTTTTATACTCAAAAAAACTCAGTTAATTGAGGCTCAAGGGATTCCCACCCAAGGAAGAAACTGGAAGTGAGGCAGAAAGGCTGAAGGGCTCGGCCCTATATAACGAGCAAACATGGGAATGCCCATCCATCCACAGGGTGGTGCCATGGCTGTGCCACAGGAAGGAAATGACTTCTCTGGATGTGGCCCTCATCTTTCTGTTCTTCCCAGCCCCGCTGACCACCTGCACCATATCAGAGGAACAGAGCCCAAGGACTGGACAACCCCGAGGATGGGTCCTGAGGGGAAGGGGTCAGCCTGTGTCAGACTGGACCACATGAGTCCTAGCAGCACATGGCTCTGAATGAGCAAACTGGCTTGATTCTACCATTTCTATTTCACTCTATTTTCATTTTTTTAAACTAGAATTGTGGTTGGAGGCAGAGTGTGGTGCCTCACGCCTTGTAATCCCAGCTCTTTGGGAGGCTGGGGCAGGTGGATCACTTGAGTTCGAGACAAGCTGGGGAAACATGGCAAAACCCCTGTCTCTAAAAAAAAAAAAAAAAAAAAAAAGGTAAAAAATTATGCAGGCATGGTGGTGCACACCTGTAGTCCCAGGTGATCGGGAGCCTGAGGGAGGATGGCTCGAGCCTGGGAGGCGGAGGCTGCAGTGAGCTGAGATTGCGCCACTGCATTCCATCCTGGCCGACAGAGCTAGACCCTGTCCCAAAGAAAGAGAATTGTGGTTGGGACCTCCACGCTTGGCTGTGGCATGCGTAGCATGCCTGCCATGCTCCATGAAGTCTTCCCCCTCACCCTCTTCCCACCTCACCCTCTCCATCAGGACTTCTCTAAGAAAAAGTGAGCCCAGGGGGGATGTTTCCCGACCACCCACCTCACACTGCTGTAACTGAAATCCCTCATAACAAAATGAAGATCCCAACACTGACACAGAAGTCTTCATCAAAAGCCTAGCTTTCTCTTGTTAAAGAAAAAAAAAATATTAAGACTCCTCATCACAGGGAGTGCATCTGCAGGAAAGTTATGAGTGTTTCTATTAGAAGACATTAAAAGCCTCCTCCAGGCCAAGGCCAAATTCATCCTTTTCTCCTCTCAGCTCCCTCAGCCCTGTGTGCCCAGCTGCAAGAAGGCACTGGCACATCTTGTCACTGCCAGCTGTGTCCTCCTGGAGGGTGAGGCCCTTGAGGACAAGGATGGTGACCTGTTAACCCCTGTGTCCCTGGAGACCAGCAGTACCCAGGGAAGAATTAAAGCCACCTGGCTCCAGGCTGCTGGACAGTGAGCGTTCCCAGGGGTACAACCGACCCTTTCATGGCTTCTTCTGAGAATCATCAGTTCCCAAAGCATCCTTTTACTTGACTGCGGGTTTTGTTTCTTGAGACTGATTTTCAGAGAGTCTAAAATTGCCCCCCTAAAACTCGATCATGAAGGCCTTGACCTATTATCAGAATAATAAATGTTTTGAGTTGTAATGACTTGTTTCCACAGTGCTCAAAGCATTTTGCAGGTAGCGCCGTTTTTGGCCAGCAGATACTGCAGGGTGGGTGATGCACAGCCATGTAGCCACGCTTCTGTAGCCATCCTTTGTCACCTGCGTCACAGTCTCCCTTCTACAGGGATGGCCTGGGCACGCAACAAAACAGCCAAAGAGTAAGAGTATTGATTCCCCAGTCAACACAGATTGGGCTTGGGTCCTGTTTTAGTGCTTCCTGCTTATAACTCCTTGGGCAAAGCTGCTTTTCTCTCTTGGCCTCAGTTCACACTTCATAGGGCTGTGGTGAGGACTAGCAGAGACAATTTGGGTAAATGAGTTAGAATGGCGCCTGGGTCTGCTCAGCACTCAGTAAACACTAGTTGCCATCATTGATGTTATTTTCGTGACTCTCGCTACCTTTATTTACCCTTAAATAGGAGATGGCAGAGAAAGTCAAAGTTATACAGCAGCCTGAACAAAACAACTGTAGGCAAGGGCCTGGTGGAATACACTATTAAATGCCCGCTGAAGGCCAACTAGTGGGACTTCTCCTCCTCGCGTCACTCTGCAGCCCCAAATCAGCAATGGGACAATCTGGAATCTGCTACTGCCAAGCAGGAATGCCTGAGGTGAGTGGCACCAGCCGCACAGGGCACAGGTACCTGGGGTGAGAAGCATCTGTGGTCGTGTAAACATCCTCTCCACCAAGATGCTCACCAACAGACGTATCAGCAAAACCGAAATGCAACTGTGCATAGCTGCTCCCACCCTATCAGCCTTGACTCAAGGGTCCTTCGGCAAAGCTTCCTCCAAGGAAATATATTCTGTACACAGATGAAAAAGACCCTTGAAAGCAATTCCAGGGCAGGGTCTTCTGGAAGGTTGTGAGAATGAGCTCCAGCTCCAGAAGTCTGAGTGAAGTCATTCTGATCCTGTTGGAGCCCCAATCCCGATATGGACCTGCTCTCTCAGGCTAACGTCAGACCTTCACCACCTGGAAGGGCTGAGCACAGCCACACCCAGAGAACCCCCGCTTCTGCAAAGAAGGAACGCAGCTGCGGCGCCTGTGACCTTAAGTGGTTTGCACAGTCAATATTCCCCACTCTGACGGGAAATGGCCGTGAAATGGCAAGGAACTTCCCAAAGGCTCCATAAGAAATCCACTGTGGGGCTAAAAGGAGAAACTCAGGAAGTTTAGGGAAAGGTAACCACATCCCAGTGGGAGTCCAACAGCTTTACAGCTTATTGGTTAAAACCGTAAGTTTTAATTTCAGATTGGATCTTAACGTAACAATCCCTGGCTGCAAGACCTGCACGAATATGGAAAAACAGGAAAGAATAATAGGAAAAAAATCAGCAAAGGTGACTCTTGGGACTGATATTTTATTACACCACACTTGATCCTAACCCAAAGGTCAAAAAGCAATAGGATTTTCCTCTCTACTTAACCTGGAGCTTCTCCAACCATTATTTAAAGTTGGACGTTCTGAGGATATGAAGCTGATTCAAAAATAAAAGAGGGTTTATTTTGGTGGGGAGTGGCAAATAAAAAGGAAATACACTATTAACAGTCTTAAAAGAAAAACCTACCCTATGAAGAGTATCAGGACCAAAAATAAACTTCACATAAATGTAAAATAAACTTTTACAACCAATCTTCTCCTGGTGGTGTTTTTTCTTCCCATCCAACTTAAACGTAAGCAAGACAGGACATTGACTGAGATGAACTTTTCCCTTTTTAGAGAGTATATGGAACCTTTAAGTCCTGAGCTAAATATAAATAAACCTTTAAAAGGTCAAATTTTCAATGAGATGAGAATATAGTACGGAGTCCTCGGCTTCCCATGTGATGTGATTATCCAGCAGAGCCACGAGATTGGTGCCCTGCTCCTAGCTCAGAGAGAGACGGAATATCTGCGGGGTGAATGAACGGCCCAGCATCCCCTGTCCCTGTCCGCTCCCACCACTGTGTCACACTGACCTCAGGATCCGCACAGGTGGCTCCCTGTACCTGGCACACATGGCTCATATTCTCTTCTTTCAATAGAAAAACATTTCCTTCCTTGAAGCTACTGCTAGACCGTAGAAGTGCCAGGCACTTCCACTGCACTGTCTCAGAAATCTCACTAGGAATCAGGCTGCCATGCTCTGAGAAAACCCAAATCAGCCCAGGCAGAAAGCCACATTGAAAGGCTACATGTAGGTGTTCTGGCTGACAGCCCACCTGAGGTCCCTGTTCCAACCACGCACCTGCAGGACACATAGGCAAAGACACCCAAGATGACTCTAGCTCCCATGGTTGAATCTCCCCTGCTGAGGCCCCAAATGTCATGGAACACTGAGTGTGAATAACCCACAGAATCCATGAGCAAAATAAAATGATTATTTCACAGCCCCAAGTTTTGGAGTCGTTTGTAACAGAGCTAGAGTAACTGCGACGTCATCTCTCAATAAACGGAATCACAAATCTGAATGAGAACCCAAAGTGAAAACCCAGCCAGGTGTTTAAACACTCTGGGAAGAAGGTGGTCCCTGAAACAACAGATGAGGTTAAAATCCCAGCTCCGAGTGTTACTGCTCTTTTAGAATTTGTCTAGCAGGTTTTCTGGTCTTTACCAGGAAGTCTCTCCTGCCCCTCCACAAGAAAATCCCAGCTCTGTCATTAACCGCCTGTGGAGCCTGGGCTCGTTACTTCTCTGAAGTCTCTACTATACAAACTGTAAAATGGGATTAACAGAAGCTAATGAGACCACTGCAGGGATTAAATGGGACGTTTAAATAAAGTGCGAGGCCAGGTATGTAAGGTCTTGTTATTAACATCCCATGTGAGACCTTATCAAAGTCGTATACATCTTCATTTTATGATTTATAACTCCATCATGCTTCTCAAGCTTATTGGAAAATTAGAATGAGAGGTGATGATGAAAGCAGTAACACGTAAAAATATTAAGCGAGACTTAAAGAATTTTAGAACTGTATCATTTTTCCAACCTCCAGCTGATTTTCTCTATAACATACACTGTTAGCATCTATAAAACATAACCTTGAGTAGGTAGGAAATCGGGATTGTATTCCTTAAAAAGTATATACACAAATATACTTTACAGTATGAGACGTCTTTGGATGTCTCAGTCTTATAGTAAGAATTAAAATGTATTGCCTTCTGGCCAGGCGCAGTGGCTCACATCTGTAATCCCAGCACTTTTGGAGGCCAAGGCAGGTAGATCATCGGAGATCGGGAGATCGAGACCACCCTGACAAATATGGAGAAACCCCGTCTCTACTAAAAATACAAAAATTAGATCGGCATGGTGGTGCATGCCTGTCATCCCAGCTACTTGGGAAGCTGAGGTAGGAGAATCACTTGAACCCAGGAGGTGGAGGTTGCAGCGAGCCGAGATCATGCCACTGCACTCTGGCCTGGGTAGCAAGAGCAAAACTCCATCTCAAAAAAAAAAAAAAATGTATTGCCTTCTTTCTGTAAGTGACAGGTGCAATTCTAATTGCATGAGATACATTATCTCATTTGGTCCTTATAGCAATCCGACTAAATAGGTTCTAGTACGATCCCAACTTTCTAGGTAAAGAAACTAAAGCACAGGGAGGTCACATCACTGGCTCAGGATCACACAGTGATGAAGTGACAAAACAAGGATTCCCAATCCAGGCGTTCCAAAGCCCGGCCACGCTCTTAACCACCCCACAGTAAGGCCTTCCTGAGGTCATTTTCTTGAGGGTTAAAATGTGAGCTCACACTGAGTTCATTTCCTAACTAATTGTTGGGAACTTAAAAAGTACTCTTAATAATTATCCTGCCACTCAAGCTCCCTCAAAGAAACACAAGAGAAAGAGAGAAAAGACTTTCACCAGGACACAGGAAAAAAACGAAGTTTTCTGCTGTCTCTAACAGACTTGGTATGTGAATGACACGCATCCATCCTCAGAGACCCCTGGGCATGTATACAGGGCAGGACCCAGCAGGTGGCAGCTGAGTGTTAATGGTCCATGTCACATGGCTTGGATTCTGCTGAAATCCTGAGACAAAACTCAACGAGCTACCAAAACAACCTACAAAATCCCCATGATCCTCACTAGCTCAGAATTCATAGAGCAGGCAGTTCAGTTTCCTTCCTTCTTTAAACAAAAATGCAGGGTCATAAATGGCCCTTTGGAATTTCTGAGACTGAGGGCAAGCAGAAGCACAGGATGAATAAAGGATGACAGGTCCTCCACTGGTGCAACATGACAAACAAGGTACTCCCTTCCATGCTCCGCTGCCACCTTCCAGCCCAAGCATCTCCTTGCTTTACTCGTCCCTAGGAAAGCAGAAAGCAGATTCCCTCCCCAGGACCCAGATCTCCTTTGTGGTCTATATTACTATATCTCAGAGGGTGGTCCCAGGACCAGCCCAGTGCTTAGAAATGCACTCCCAGCTCCCACCCCAGACCCACTGAATCAGAAACGCTGGGGTGGGGCCCAGCAATTTGTGCTTTAGCAAGTCCTCCAGGTGATTCTGATGCCTGCAAAAGTTTAAGAACCACTGGTCTCAAATAAGAGCCACAGGCCTGAATGATGGGACCACAAGAGGGCTCTAGTTCATCCCGTCCAGCCCCACTTCCAGCTTATGTCCAGAGAGTGAGTCTAGCCACTTGAATAACTTTCCACTCAATACCCACACAAGAAGGTCCAGCCTTTTTGTCCAATTGTCTTATCTTACTCAATCATCATTTCACTCATTAAACATAAACCATGGGGAGCACAGGTATAGTTTTGTGAGACTCTGAGCTTCCCATAAGCACAGCTCAGATTTTTCACTCTCTCTCAATCTCTTGGACAACTTGTGTGTGATACACTGCCTCCAGTAGACCTTCCTGCCCTGAGTTGAGCCCTGGCCTGGGAACAGCAACTCTGGGCGTGCAGTGCTGCTATGCAATCCCTCCTGCCCCCAAAAGGGCCTCTGCTGAGATGCCTCCCCTAAGGGACCATCTACTGGGCTTCTTCGTTTCTACATTACCACTCCTAAAGTAAAGGCCCTTCTCAGAAAAAGTGGGTGATATGTTTCTGGCCTGATGGTCCTCAGTGTCTTAAGCAATTGGAGAATGGCAGGCTTAATTTACAAAAGGCCCACTGTTCCTGGATATATTCCTAGCATGCAATACAAACAGCCTCATCTGAGCCCTGATTTAGATCACTGAAGTTGGGCTTTTCATTTCTGAAAAGCCCAACTTTTCAGAAAGCCCAACTACTCTCATCAGTAGGTTCTCATAAGTGGGATTCTCGTCCAGCTCTACTTCTGTACTATTTTTTCTAATGTTTTCTCATCTCTCTACTCCCTGCAGTTATTCTAGCCCATTATTAATTCTCTTCTGCAGTTAAAAAGAAAAAGAGTTAAAATAAGAATCTCTGTATTTCTGGAAACTCTCACACATGTCAACAGGTCAAAGTTTGCCATGGTGAAAGGTGCCAGTGTTCCCAGTGGTCCTCACCCAGGTCAAGTACAGAAGTAGATCCTCCTCCTCTGGGAATCTCACATACTCCTTTATTAGGTGAATAATGAAATACTCTCAAGCGAATCTGATAGATGAGATCAATGGGCAACACGCTGGAAAAGGAAGCCACCTGCTAGACAGAGGCAACCCAAATCTATCCACTTCCAGTGACACCAAGCCTATCTGTTGTTCAAAATAAACCTGTAAGGCAATCTGGGCCCCAAACTCCTCTTTGCAAGTCACTACTGCATCATCCCCCCCAATTCTGTCCCAAAGGGTCCCACCCAACTGAGATACAGTTCATGAATTTTTCAGACACTCAATATTTAAGAATAGCAACAACCAGAATAACCCATGGGACTCTAAAGCTGTCCAGCAAAAGCTGCCAAGCACTTGAGTGGTGCATCCTACTGGGTTCTCTGCTGCATCCATGAGAAGGTCAGCCAAGGCCAGGGGTGGCCCAACCCAGGGCAGAAATGCCAGGGCTCTGAGGGATCAAGGCAGCTGCTTTGGTGCATGGCAAAATCACTGACCAACCCTACCTATTTTGGGGGAGCTGGTCTCTCACAGTTGTGTGATCCTCAGAGAGTTTAAAAGCTCCCACTAGCATTACTCAATGATATGCATTCTCAAAGCAGCTTCAGAAGTGCATGTTGCATATCCCTAATTGAAATGCTTGGGACCGGAAGCCTTTCAGATTTTGGATTTTTCCAGATTTTGAAATATCTGCATATAATAAAGAGATATTTTGAGGATGGGACTTAAGGCTAAACTTGAAATTCATTTATGTTTTATAAACACCTTCTACACATCCCTAAAGGTAATTTTATATAATATTTGAAATAATTTTGTGCATGAAATAAAGTTTTGACTGCAACTCATCACATGGGGTATGGTGTAGAATTTCCACTTGTGGTGTCACGTCAACAACTCAAAAAGTTTCAGATTTGGTGGCATTTCAGATTTTCAGATTAAGGATGCTCAACCTGTACCAACATTCTGTCAACAGCAAAGTGAGCTGGTGGCCAAGTCTAATCCAGCTTCACACTCAGCCACCACTTTGCACCCAGAGACCTGTAGTCTTTCACACCAAGGTTTATCAATATCTCCTTCACATATAAAGGCCATGTCACAGGACCTTTGCATGTGCTATTTCCTCTCCCTGGAATGTCTCTTCCCCAACTCTACCCTCATGATATGGTTTGACTGTGTCCTTACCCAAATCTCATCTTGAATTGTAGCTCCCACAGTTCTCACTGTCATGGGAGGGACCCAGTGGGGGGGTAACTGAATCATGAGGACAGATCTTTCCCGTGCTGTCCTCGTGACAGTGAATGTCTCATGGGATCTAATGGCTTTATAACTAGGAGTTCCCCTGCACAAGTTCTCTCTCTTGCCTGCTGCCATCCATGCAAGATGTGCCTTTCACTTTCTACCACGATTGTGAGGTCTCCCCAGCCATGTGGAACTGTGACTCCATTAAACCTCTTTTTCTCTATAATTTACCCAGTCTCAGGTATGTCTTTATCAGCAGTGTGAAAACGAACTAATACAGTAAATTGGTACGAGGAGTGGGGCACTGTTGCAAAGATACCTGAAAATGTGGAAGCAACTTTGGAACTGGGTAACAGGCTGAGGTTGGAACAGTTTAGAGGGCTCAAAAGAAGACAGGAAAATGTGAGAAAGTTTGGAACTTCCTAGAGATGTGTTGAATGGTTTTGACCAAAATTGCTGATAATGATATGGACAATGACATTCAGGCTAAGGTGGTCTCAAATGGAGATGAGAAACTTGTTGGGAACTGGAAGAAAGGTAACTCTTGCTATGTTTTAGCAAAGAGACTGGTGGCATTTTGCACCTGCCCTTGAGGTTTGTGGAAATTTGAACTTGAGGGAGATGAATTAGGGTATCTGATGGAAGAAATTTCTCAGCAGCAAAGCATTCAAGAGGTGACTTGGGTGCTGTTAAATTCATTCAGTTTTAAAAGAAAAACAGAGCATAAGAGTTTGGAAAATTTGTGGCCTGACAATGCAATAGAAAAGAAAAAACTATTTTCTGAGGAGAAATTCAAGCTGGCTGCAGAAATTTGAATAAGTAACAAGGAGCCAAATGTTAATTGCCATGACAATGGGGAAAAATGTCTCCAGGGCATGTCAGAGGTCTTCATGGCACCCCCTCCCATCACAGGCCTGGATGCCTAGGAGGAAAAAATGGTTTCATGGGCCAGGCCCAGGGTCCCCCTGCTCTGTGCACCCTAGGGACTTGGTGCCCTGTGTCCCAACCACTCCAGCCATGGCTAAAAGGAGCCAAGGTACAGCTTGGGCTGTTGCTTCAGAGGGTACAAGCCCCAAACCTTGGCAGCTTCCACAAAGTCAATCATTAAGGTTTGGGAAACTGCCTAGATTTCAGAGGATGCATGGAAACACCTGGATGCCCAGGCAGAAATCTGTTGCAGGGGCGGGGCCCTCATGGGGCCCTCATGGAGAACCTCTGCTAGAGCAGTATGGAAGGGAAATGTGGGGTGAGAGCTCCCACACAGAGTCCCTACTGGGGCACCACCGAGCTATGAGAAGAGGGCCACCATCCTCCAGACCCCAGAATGGTGGATCCACTGACAGCTTACACAGTGCACCTGGAAAAGCCACAGACACTCAATGCCAGCCCATGAAAGCAGCCAGGAGGGGGGCTATATCCTGCAAAGCCACAGGGGCAGAGCTGCCCCAGTCCATGGGAGCCTATCTTTTGCATCAGTGTGACCTGGATGTGAGACATGAAGTAAAAGGAGATCATTTTGGAGCTTTAAGATTTGACTGCCCTGCTAGGTTTCGGAGTTTAGCTCCTTAGGTTTGACCAAGTTCTCCCATTTGGAATTGGTGTATTTACCTAATGCCTGTACCCCCATTTTATCTAGGAAGTAACTAACTTGCTTTTAATTTTGAAGGCTCATAGGCGGACAGGACTTGCCTTGTCTCATATGAGACTTTGGAATGTGAACATCTGAGTTAATGCTGAAATCAGTTTAGACTTAGGGGGACTGCTGGGAAGGCACAATTGGTTTTGAAATGTGAGGACACAAGATGTGGAAGGGGCCGGGGGTGGAATGATATGGTTTGGCTGTGTCTCCACCCAAATCTCACCTTGAATTGTAGCTCCCACAATTCTCAGTGTCATGGGAGGGACCCAGTGGGAGGCAGCTGAATCATGAGGACAGGTCTTTCCTGTGCTGTTCTCGTGATAGTAAGTCTCATGAGATCTGATGGTTTCATAAAGAGGAGCTCCCCTGCACAAGTTCTCTCTCTTTGCCTGCCCTATCCACGTAAGACGTGCATTTCACTTTCTGCCATGATTGCAAGACTTCCTCAGTCATGTGGAACTGTGAGTTCACGGAACCTCTTTTTCTTTATAATTTACCCAGTCTTGGGTATGTCTTTATCAGCAGTGTGAAAACAGACTATTACACCCCAACTCTTCATCAATCCAGCAGACTCCAGCCCCTCTTCTGTGGCCCAGCTCCTCTCTCAAACAAATGAGAGCAGAGCCCAGGAAGGCGATCATTTTGGCAACTACATCAACATGGGATGTCACCTGACTCATAGTCTAATTGATGTCAGCCACAGACTCTAACAAAACAATTGAGAGAATCACAGATTTTTAAGGAATAAGATGCTCAGGGCACACATGGTCCAAATTCCCTCTCAGTGATGGGGACAGGGATCCCATGGCTCTTGCTTGAATATCTCTGGTGACAAACTCATCATCTCTTGAGACAGTCAATTCCAAAGAACAAGCTGATCAGCCACAAGCCACAGGTGATGACCATGTGAAATTGGTCCAGTCTAGATCTTTCTCCTCAGTAGCCAAGCTCTGCTGAAGACTGCAGCACACCCACCACAGGAGCCCCAGCACTTATCCCACCTAGCCTTGCCCAAGTGGGGCTAACGGTAGTTGAAAACAGATTCCTAGTCTTCAGCTGAGCACTCTTTTAAAAGAACGTATAGTATTAAACCAACACCAGTTTCCTAGTTTTGATAATGTACTATGTATATGGCAAGATGTTATCACTGGGAAAAGCTGGGTAAAGGGTACATGGCGCTTTCTATAGAGTAGTTCCCCTCATCCTCACAAGTTTTACACTGCATGCTATTCTGAGTCGTGTAATGAAATCTCATGCCATACCACCCAGGATGGGCATCACCCCTTTGTCCAGCATATCCACACTGTTTACACTACCACCCATTAGTCCCGTAGTAGCTTCAATCTCAGTTCAACCTCAGTTATCAGATTGAAAAACCAGTAGATAAATCAGGACTACCCACAGTTTCAGGCATCTACTAGGGGTCTTAGAATGTATTCCCAATGGATAAGAGGGGACTATTGTACTATTCTTGACTTCTTATGAGTCTTAAACTATTTCAAGATTAAAATTTTTAAAAATAGATAGAGAGAGATGGAGACAACAGGAGCCAGGGTCCATGGTGGAACTCTTTGGGCATGGACATAGTGAGATTTTTCTGAGGTCTTTATCGTCTATAAGAACTATAATACTAACAGATATAGCCAATTTCCTTACTACTCAAAGGTGCCCAGTATTACTGGCTAAACGGTTCCCAACATCACACACAACCCAGTCAGTAGGCGTTCCATACTGTGGTCCCTAGACCAGCAGCATCACCTGGGAATGTTACAAATGCAGGTTCTTAAGGCCCACCTCAGAGGTACGGAATCTGAATCTCCAAGGAGTGAGCCTAACCGTCTGTTCATAGTGGGGCAGGGAGAGCAATATAAAATGTATCACTTTCACCATTTTCAAATATACAGTTCTATGGTATTAAGTACATTTACATTATTCTGCAACTATCACCACCATCCATTTCAGAACATTTTCATCTTCCCCACCCGAAATGCTGTACCCACCACCCATGATCTGTTTAAACAAGCCCTTCAGGTGATTCTGTGCCACCCTAGCGTAAGAACCACTCTACAGTCATGGAGGTGCGTTGGCTGCAGAGCGTATCTGGAAATTATCCTTCTGTACCTTTGACCTCTGCAGCCTTGTCTTCTTACCCAATGCTTGTCTTGAGAACACAGAGTGATCAGTTTTCTGCTGACCCACTTACCCCACCCTACTCTAGAACAACACTATAGGAGGCATGTGCCTGCTTGCATCTGCCAAACTAGCCTTTAACCAGAAGCCACAGTAACACTCCAGGCTCCCAAAAAAACAGGGAAGGAAAGTAATGAACCCACAAGGAGCACCGAGTATGTGCTAAGCACCCTCTGGGGCATTTCAGGTAAATGATTTCCATTAATCCTCATTACAATCCCATGCTGACTCCATTTTACAGAAGAGTAAACTGAGAACCTGATGTAATAAATGTGCCTCACGCCACCAGGCCGGCCGGTGCAGAGGTGGAAGTCATATTCCAGTTGGGTCCCCCGTCACTACCAGAGAGCCACAGGCCCTCAGGTCAGCAGTTACACTAGGCAGGACTTCAGAAGCCCAAGATCAGGCCCGTTTTGTCCAAACCGTTTAACCTCACCTGTGCTTTGAATCCCAGCTCCCTTTTCTACCCCTCTCATGAGGGTTGGTGTTTCGGAATGCCTGTTAATCCCACGGGCTTCTTTTAGCCCCTTTCTCCAGGTAGGGATGGTCGTGCTGCACCAGTGGATGACCCTGGCTGAGTTCTGCTCCGGGCTCCAAGGCTCTTTGGGGTAAGCCCCAGGGCCCAGCCCCATATGATGTTTGCATAGACAGGCATTCACCAGGTGCCTGTCAAATTAAAGGGGCAAGAATACCCATCTTGATGATGTGTCATAATTTAAAAAAAAAAATACACCCACGTACGCAGTAGCTGCTTCCTCTGGTCATAGATCAGTAATAATTTAATGACAAGCGAAGAGGAGAAAGGATCACATTTTCTTCCATTAAGACCAGCAATCAATCAAGGCTGTTAAAAATCCAGCTAAATTTAGCATGAGATATGGGCTTTCAGAAAGTCTTCCATAGTGTAGGTGGCCACTAAAAATATAACAAAACAATTAAGTCACCACGGGATTCGTGGAAGTCTATAAATGGCAAGGACCCTGGAGATCAGAAGTAGGGCTTGCCGTATCTTGAAACAGGTCTTATCGATGAGCAGGACGTAGAGAAAAATCTCTAGATATGAAACATCACTAGATTCTTCCATTATTTAAATATGAAGCTAAAGAAGAGTTTCTACAGAAGTAGAGAGAAAAGGTATATGAAGGCATGAAGCCAAATTATTTATGTTCTGTGATCAAGTACATTTGGGAAATGCCAAACAGTGCATCCTCCTTGTGTGCCTGGGCTTCTAAAGCCCCACGAAGGCCTGCAATAAAAAACCTGTCCTATGTTAAGTGCAGTATGTTCCAAAATTAATTTGAACTCACAATTTTGTTAGACATGAAACTCATTACTATTCTTTGAAAAACTACTTTGGGAAATGCTGTATGAAGAATAATATTCTTTATGTTGTCAAGTGATTTAAACAGGGATCTGGGTCTCATCAAGGAAGGACTGTCCCATAAAAATGATCAGCAAGAGCATTGCCACTGTCACGCAGGATGATAAAAACACCAGGGACTGACAAAAAAGGCGTGAGAAGCCGAGCCACACCCAGTGTCTGCTGCCTCCCAGGCAGGACTTCAGATGGGTGTGATGACATTACAGGGCAGCACCCAGGACCAACCCAACATCTGAGGGGACATAAATGGCTGTCACATTGACCTAGTAAAGCCACAGCTGGGAATCTGTCCTCCAGAATTGACAGTCAGGTGTCCCAAGGTGCTCACTGTAGCATGGCAGTGACAGGGGGAAATGAGAAAGAATTTAAACATTCCACAACTGGGATGAGTAGAAGAGGTACTGTGCATCCAGAATGGAGAAGTGGGATTCTCCACCCCCAGACGCCCTCACTCAGAGTTAAGCCAAGTATGGGCTGAGTGTCACCCGAACCAAATCTCCTGAGGAGGGCTGGTTAAACACGCACTGCTTCAGTCCAAGATTTCATTATGACAATCCCAAATTCTGGGGGTGGGGGGGAATTGCTAGCTGTTCCCTCTGAAGCCAAATTTAAAATGTAGGTAGGCAATCTCAGGTGACCAAGTGTTTCCAGCTGACTATTGGGTTATATGATCTGACAGGTCCTAGTCTACTCATAATAACCATCAAACAGAACTGTTTTTCACAACTGTTTGAAACTATTCTGGACAATACACAAAAGTTAACTCAAAATGGATCACTGATCTAAATGTAAAAGCTAACATTGTAAACTTCTAGCAGAATATCTTGAGCATATGTTCATTTTGGAAATACTCCAGCTTCCCCTAACATTCGGTGAACATTTATTGGGCAATTAGTCAATGTCAATTACTCTGCTCGGTGCTGGGGATATGGAGACAAATGAGACCGTTCCTGATGCCAAGCATCTTAAAATATCTTTGGAGTTCTTTATGGCTTTGTCATTAATAAAAATTATCCCAAACCTCTTTGAATTCATGTATGTTTCTTGCCAGATTATCCTGGTTGTAACCTAAGTTTCTGGACTGTTTAGCTCATTAATTAAACAAGTAAGGATCCATCTGTTACATGCTAACGTTTCTCTGTAACACAGCTCAGTAACACAGCTGATGTAAAGAAGAGTATCACGCCTAGGAAAATATAGGATGAAAGAGAAACAAATGTCAGATTCAGGAGAGCTCCGGAATAAACATCACTTTAAATCCGGACTAATATGGAACTGCCAAAGCGGCAGAAGAATCTAGCCAGGTATCGCGCTAAGAGATAGGACTGTACTGACCAGTGAGAGGAAACTGGCTAACAGGAAGGAATGAAACAACCACGGAGCCTCCATGCTGCGAGCATCTTCCCTACCACCATTGCCGATGAGGAGCAAAATAAGGATTTGAATTTCTTCTTATTTTCCCTGACCTTCTGCGGGAAGCGGGGAGGTGGTTAGAAAAGTGTCTAAAAGGTCAACTGTAGAGGAATAAAGGCATAAAAACAAAGAATGTGGATAATTCCACAGTGAAGTAAGTTCCAAAATCAACTAGAAACCCAAGGGAGCTCAGGACGCTGAGCCTGGAGGAAGTAGGCAGTGGGGACGTGGGACAGACAGACAGACATCTGTAGCTGCTCAGGCACAGAACTAGGAGGGGAGTGTGTGATGTCAGGGAGGCAGACTCTAGTTAAGCCTAAGACAGGGCTTTCAGGTTACCGATGCCATCCAGCGCTGGATGGGCTGCCAGACAAGCAGAGTCCACCCACGACCAGAAGGCCAGAGCTAAGGGATGTCTGTCATGGCCCCCAGTGCCCCATTCATGGCTCTCTGCTCTGAGAATAGGAGGAGCCCCACCAGCAGAATAGCTATAGGCAGAGAAGCTGAAGGATGGCCCGTGTTGCATTTCCCAGGCATTCCATACAGGTGCAGAGCATTATTTGTGGCATACAGGAAATTCTTATGCCCTGACTTCAACACAGAAAGCACAATAGTGTCTGCTTACTTCATCTACCTCTGTACCCTCCAAAGTCCTGAAAGCAATAACAGGGCTGACAGATGAGTCCCTGGAAGGCTTGCACTAGAGCCTGTGGGTGAACTGCGGGCCACCTATCCAGGTACGACCCCAGTAACTCCTACAATGCCATAAAAAGCCACATGAAAAGTTTGATCAGCACAAGGTCACCAGAAAACTGTACTAAAACGCCGGCTGAAAGCAACGATGCTGACCTCATCAGCAGCTGGACGGCAGCCCCTGTAATCCCGCCAGGCTTTCTGAAATGCTGGAAGGATTTTGCAGGCCCTCCTCACCATGCTCATGGAGCTTGGGCTCTAGAAACCAGAGTTTAGGAAAGTCAGAACCATGCTTCTTAACTTTTCTAAGTGTGAAAGCAACCTTTATGATACCGAAATATTTACCAGAACCTCAGGTGATAAAAGGTGTACTGTTACTATTAGTTAATTCAGAAAGTGCGTACGTTTTATGAATTCATTCAGGCCTCCTTACAACAATCCCAGTCTCCCAAGAGATCAGACACTAGACCTGCACTGTCTGATACAGTGCTACCACCCATGTGTGCCTAACGAGCTCATAAAATGAGGCCAATATTCACATCAGACTTCAAAGCGCTAGTACAGAAAAGAAGGCAAGTATTTCATTAACATTTTCTTGATTTGATGTTGAAATAATAACATTTTGGATATGTCGGACTAAATAATATATGTTCTTATGGGTGAAACTGAGTTCCCCCAAAATTCCTATGTTAACGTCCTAACTCCCAGTACCTCAGGATGGGACCATATTTGGAGACTGGGCCTTAAAGGGGTTAAGTTAAAATGAGGCCCTCAGGGTGTGCCCCAATCCAATCTGACTGTAGTCCTCATAACAGGAGGAAATGTGGACACAGAGAAACCCCAGAGATACGTGCACAGAGGAAAGACCACGTGCAGACACAGGGAAAAGGCAGCCACCTACAAGCCAATGAGAGAGGCCTCAGAAGAAGCCAAACCTCTGCACACCTGATCCCGGACTTCCAGCCTCCAGAACTGTGGGCAAATACATTTCTGTTAATTTAAGCCACCAAGTCTACGGTCTTCATTATGGCAGCTCTAGCAAACTGATATGTTACTGAAATTAGTTTTACTGTTTAACTTTTTCAACGTGGCTACTAGAAAATTTACAATTCCAGATGTGGCCACACTATATTGCTATGAGACAGTGCTTCTCTTGAGTTTTCACTGTAGGGACAACACCTCGATTCTGGGCAGAGGAGGGAGACGCCACTGCCTTGGGGCCTAGGCATGGTCCCCTCCACCTAAATCAGGTGTCTCACTGCTTGCCACCAGGGACCCAGGCAGTTGCCTTTCAACACAAGGTGGTGGCTCTGTGTGGTTTTCCTTAAAGGTGACAGCCTTGAACCATTTCCTGAAATTATGTGAGTCATTCCCTCATTCTTTCCGACACATTTTAAGTAATCTGGACAGGCACGTGCAACAGAGTGTATCTGAGCCTCGAAAATCACCATCTGGCAGGTCTTTATTTTGTTATTAAACAAAGAATTAACTCACAAAAGGCTAACAAGAGGCAGCAAGGACACCTGCCTGGAAATTCTGGCTCAGTGGATTTGTAGAGGACTCGACTGATGCATCTGCATATTTTCCAGTGGGCTGAGCTTAGCATTTTAAAAGCAATGTCTCATTTTATCCTCACGCCAACCCTGTGGGGCAGATATCTGACCCCTGCCCTTTCACCACATTAGATTTATACCCAAGGAGAGAGAGTGTCCAGAAAGCAATTCCTTATTAAATGACCTCAAAATGGTTGTGGGGTGTGTGTGTGTGTGTGTGCGCGCGCGCGCTCACATAGTGTCACCAATCACTTTTCCAGATTCAGAAAAGTTTGATTTATCACAAGAGGGAAAAAAATCTCTTTTTTTTAAGTTCAATCTGTTAACTCTTTACTCAGCTTTAGAAATGGACAGCAAGGAAGAAACGATGCTGGAACCTACTCCATCATTTATTTGATAAATAAAGTGTTATGGGGGTCCTATTCCCAGGAATGGTTTAGGGTGACAGTGCTGAATGCCATGAGCTCCCTGCTTTAAAATAACCTACGCTCTGATACAGAAGATAAAATGCAAATATCCAAGTAACACAAACACAGGCGGGAAGAAGGTGCTAAGACAACTCAGAGGTGAGGGAGCTCCCGACCAGAAGCCACAGCCCTCACTGGGGAGAAGGGTGAGAGGAAGGCGGGCGGAGAGGAATCACAGATCAGGGCGGCGGGCAGTCAGCCCGGGGGAAAAGGCCTGGCAGCTGGCTCTGGAAACGGAGTACATTTTGCACAGGTAGAGCCAAACCAAGCAGTGTGGAAGGCATAAGCATGTTTGACTTGCCAAGTCACGGCATTCAGAATGGATGCCCCAGCAGCCAGCTCCTGGGAGGCAGTGGTGATGGCTTACCAGTCTCCATCTGCCCGGGGCCCAGCCACAGTGTCTGGCACACAATGAGCACTCAATAAACAGGGTGCCATCCAAATCGAAACACTTGAGAGTGAAATAGAGAATTATTACTGATTGTGCTGGGACAACAGGCATGAATCAGGACTGTCCCAGGTACACCTGTACATAGGACACTGTATCGCTGATATATGTAGAGACAGAAGCAAATTGACAATAGAGAAGCATGGGGTGGAGGGAGCGCAAGTGTGGGACTAGGCCAAGTATGACAGTGCTCCAAGCGCAGGCGTGAAATCACTGAGCTGCCGGAGGGCAGGGCCCGGTCTCTTTCATCTTTGTCTCCCTCCACCAGACACAGAGCTTCGTGCCCGACAGGTACTCGACACATGCTGGTGGGCTGAATGCATGGACCAGACATCAAGTTCTTCAGAAGAGGGTTAAGTGACAGTCACTGTTTAAACTGCAGAGGCCACAGACGGGTAGGGAAGACCAAACAGAAGGACAGAGAACCACCAGGCCCCAGGACTCCTGCCCGCCCGGGACTCACCAGCCCACACTGTTTTCCTCCCGCCACAGAGCGTGGACACGTGCACAGGAGCGGCTGAAAGTGCAAGCTCTCCCAAGGTCAGGAGAAAGCTAGCACCAATCCACCTGGACACGGGCCACCCACAACGGGGTTTTCCCTTACTCAGACTGACTGAGAAAGGTACAATAATGAGGAAAACATCATCTTTTGTGTTCAAAGTCATACGAATAGTTAGTTGCTGGATGGGATTCAAACCTAAGCTTTTGCTGCTTACCAATTGTGAGCTCTTAAATAAATTAAACGCTCTAAATCTCAGATCCCTCAATGCTAAAACAAGATTTGATTTTTCTATATGTAGATATAATTCTGACACAATCTTCTGTATATAATCATATATTAATAATTATCATATGTAATTGTCTTCTGCATAAGGACTTTATGTGCATGTAAAACACACAGCACATAGTAAATGCTCAATAAGATAGCTATTGTTATTGTTACAACTTAATTTCTTTTTACTTACATAGCCCTTAATACACTTTTTTAAAAGAGGCAACTCTCTGTCACCTCTTCACACAAATCTCCTGGGATGTATATGAATAAACTACTCATCCACCATGGTTCCAGCTCCCATGAAGAGGGGCTGGGGCTGCCCTGTGAAAAGAGCCCAGGACACCAACAGATGGCTGCTTCGAAGGGGTGGGCTTCCTCAGCCTGGGGGCTTCCCTGGCTCTCTGTAGGTGACAGAATCCTTTCGGCAGAAAGGATTGACACACACAGCATACTCACTACAACCAACAAATTCCCCATCAGCAAAACAGAAGTCACGAAGGAAGCTGGTGGCAGTAACCTGCCAGGGAAGAAATACAGGAGGCCGCCATTTTCTCACAACATGCAGGAGGGACCCATGCAATTTCTCATATTCTGTTTGCCCCAAGCAAGCAGACCCAAAGAAAGGAGAAGGAAAACCACTTTAAAATTTTCTGCTTAATAAGAGCTTGTACTTCAAGAGCTTCCTGGTCCCTGGGGAGGGGAAATACATTTTTTACATAGCTGTGTCCAAAAACACTGCAGTGACGTTAAACAAAACTGCTGAAAAGTCACGCTCAGTCAGCTGACTGCTGACAACACTGTCCTTCCAGCAATAGGCAGAGAATGCAGAAGAAATTAGAGCCCACACCACCCTCCTATGAGGGGCAGCCCCTCCATTAACACACATCAGCACGGGCCAGTGGGCTGCAGAAGGCCACATGAAGTCAGTGCAGCTGACTGAAGCCTGGCCCCACGTCGTTGTGAGGAGCACTCGCTCTCACAGTCAGCATGAGGACAGAGGCATCTGGCCCCTCTGAGGCCCACTCACTTCCGATGCCTGCATCCGCTGCTGGCTGGTGGTCTGTCTTTGTCCCTCTTCCTTGTAACTTTTGGGGTCTACGTCTTCAAGCTCCTTACGCTCTTGCTTTGTGGTCTATGGACCAGCAGCACTGGCATCACCAAGGAGCTTGCTTGCTGGAAATCCACCTCAGACCTGCTGTGTCCAGATCTGCACTGAACAAGGTCCAGGGGCCTCACGTGCACACCAAAGTGCGGAGTGCTTGTCAACCGGCCCATGAAGATGACCGAGAGGCTCTGGCTTGCTCTGCTCCAGGGAGAAAGAACGAGCCACCTATGAGAGCTGCCTTACCATCTGCCCTCTCCTCTTCCCACATTGCCTATTTTCTCCACACTTTCTATTTTCTTCTCACCATCTGCTTCTAATAATTTTTTAATCCCCCAAACAACGATGAAACGAGGCTTGACCCCTTCCAAATGCAGAGGCAGTTAGAAAGAGAAGATTTGCAGGGTAGAGGAGAAGGGAAAGGGGCCCAGTGTTTACCAGACCCCTACTAAGAATCCAGTATTATTTCCCCCGTCTCAGCCGAGGACGTTGAAGCTCAGCAGTAAAGGTGAAGCAACTTGCCTGAGACCATGTGGTTGATCAGAGGGAGATCCGGTCCCGCCCAGCCCGGCCATGCTAAGCAGGAACAGCGCTTCAGTTCATGCGCTTCACACGTGTTGAGAAAGAAATCTCTCCACCCAGCACCAGCAAGAGCATCAGGAAGGAGGGCCTTTCTATACCAAAAGCCGGTATGTCTCAAACCTAAAATGCCTTCGCACCCAGGAATTCCACTTCCATCCTCTGCACTGTACCTTTTATCTAGTTCTGTGCCACTGAAAACAGAAAACAGCACACACAAGGTGGTGACATCCTTTGAAGGACCCACTCAAGGTGAACCATCCAACCTTCTGTTCTGTGTCCCCCATTGTATACGGGGCCTAGATGTGGATATAAACATTCGTGTGTGATTGCTCCAAAGCGCTGGAGGGAGAGATTATGGTCCACGCCACACCTGTAACTCAGGTTTTAATCAGCATGTCCAAGTACAATGTGAAACAGTCCATGTGACCTCAAACTGTTATACATTTGGCTGTGTGGCTTGACCTGTGTGACACGTGCCCTCGGGGGCTCCGTGCTGTCCCGCGGCAGGAGCTGTGAGTCGTCTGCGTAGCGTCGCTCCCTCTCCTTAAAAATCAAACTTCAATATCTGCACTGTCCAACATGGTAGCCACTAGCCACGTGTTATTTCAGTTTGAATTTATATTAATTACAATTATAGAAAGGTAAAAAGTCAATGCCTTAGTGGCACCAGCCACATTTCGGGTGCTCACTGTCACATGTGGCCAGTGGCCACCATATTGGACAGTGCTGATATGAATGGGTCCTTCATCACAGAAAGTTCTACTGGAGAACAAAACTGAACAGTGATAGGATTTATAAGCTGTCTAGCCAGTACGCAGGCATCTCCTAACTTCTTTGAAAATATAGGTGGTCAATGAGTTGTAAACAGAAGTCACCGGAGGCTCTTTACAGGGGCCTCAGACCAGATTACAAAGAGCCCATGTGCACGCCCCCCTTCTTCCTGCATGAAGAGCAGATACAATGGCTGGAGCCCCAGAGCCATTTTAGGGGTGAGAGGAAAAGGTGCTCCCAGTGTTGGAGTGCCCTCAGCTCAGCCCTTGGTCCCCTTCTCTTGTCTATCTCCCCTCACGCCCTTGGTGATCTTATCAAATCTCCTGGCTTTAAATACCATCTGTCTGCTGGCGACTCCCAAATTGATAGTTCTTACTCCTACGAACGCATCCACACTTCCACATCTACTAGGCCCCTCAAATTCAGAGCGCCTAAAAACAAACTCCAGCTCTTCCCCTTTAAACCTGCTCGCCTGCACCTTCAGTTGAAAACGCTACCAGTGACAACTCCATCCTTTTAGGTACTCAGGCTGAAAAGCTTGGAGTCGCCCTTGGTAGCTTATTCCCTCACAACTGACAATGACACCCTCAGGAAATGCCTTTAAAATGTATGCAGAATTGGGCCACTTCTCACAGTGCCACCACTACAGCCCCAGCAGAACCACTCTCCTCCCTGTTCAGCTCTCGCGGTCTCCTAACCCTGTTCCTGCTGATCTAGCCATTCTAACACAGACTTCACGTGGCCTTCTGCAGCTCGCCGGCCCATGCTGAGGCGTGTTAATGGAGCAGCCATCCTACAAGCCACCCTAACACAGCCCCTGGCTCGGGCCTGTAAAGATGGAAGGCAGGCCACATCACCTCCCCGTCCAGATCCCTCACAGGGCTCCCATCTCACTCTGAGTAAAGGCAAATCCTTCCCAAGGCCTATGAAGTCCAACCCGCCCCGCCCTACAACCAGCACTGCCACTCTGACCTCATCACCCACACTGGCCTCCCTGCTCCTCCTCAGACATGCCAGACACTCAGACACTGGTCTGATCTCCTCCTCCAGGAACCCACTGTGCTAACTCCCCAGCCTCCTTCCAGGCTTTGCTCAAATCACACCTCCTCAGTGAGGTCACCCTGACCCCGTAATCCCATGCCTGCATTCCCAACCCGCTTCACTGGGCTCTGTTTTCTTTCTTTTTTTCCATCGGCTCACCATCTTCTAAGGCACCTTAACTTCCTTCTTTATTGTATCTATTGTCTGTCTCCCCCTACTGGGATATAAACTCCCAGGGGACAAGGATCCTTATCTGTTCACAGCAGAGCTGAAGGCCCACCACCCGACGGCATAGTTCGTATGCAATGCACATTTCCTGAATAAGTGAAAGGTCAGGGAACTGCATCCTCCAGTCACTGAACCAACATCAGCAACTTCTCTTCCTCTAACAGAGAGAGGAATTATCTTGATGTGCTTAAGCCCCCTGTCAGCGGGTCTCGACTCCTGGAAGCTGAGTGGAACTCCTGTCTGATACCTCTGTGAAGACCAAAGATATTATGTTTTCTTCTCAGACTGAGGTAAGAACTGGGAGCTCCCTGCAGACAGCATGGTACTCAAAGCCCTACTAATGACCCAAATGATCACCTTCCCCAGAGCTGAAACTCACCTGTGCTCCCAGGAGCAGAGGAGGGAGGTGGTGAGCAAGCTATCCTACTCTCAGAATCACCTCTTTCAACGACAAGAAGCTCCCTTTTGGGGATGGCAACTAACTTTGGAAAACCACTTTAAAGGAGGAGTTAAAAACATATACCTTCAGTGATGTTAGATGTATATGTTTTTAAATATATAGGACATAAGTATTCTATGGTATTCCTGCAGAAAATATACATCCTGAATCTAATCATGATGAAACAGACAGACTCAGAGAGGCCTTCTATAAAATAACTGACCAGTACTCTTCAAAAATGTCAGGGACATGAAGGACCAAGGCTGAGTGACTGTTCCAGACTAAAGAGACATGACAGACAACGCGACAGCATGGGATTTTCTTCTGCTGCCAAGGACGTGAGGGTAACTGGTGACATCTGAGTGAGTTCTATAGATTAGCTGACAGGAATGCATCACTTAATTTATTTCAATAATTGTGCAACGGTTACATAAAATAATGTCCTGGTTCTCAAGAAATACCCCTGATGTATTTAGGGGAAAGGGGGCATCATGTCTCTGACTTACTCTCAAACAGGTAAGAAGTATGAATAGATAGAAAATTACAAAGCAAATGACACATAGGGAATCTGGGTGAAGAATTTACAGTATTTCTTTGTGCTATCCTAATGGCTTTTTTGTAAGACTAGTATTATTCCAAAATAAAGTTCTATTTTGTTTTTTGAGACGGAGTCTTGCTCTGTCTCCCAGGCTGGAGTGCAATGGCATGATCTCAGCTCACTGTAACCTCCGCCTCCCGGGTTCAAGCAATTCTCCTGCCTCAGCCTCCTGAGCAGCTGAGATTACAGGCATGTGCCACCATGCCAGGCTAATTTTTGTACAGACGGTATTTTGCTATGTTGGCCAGGCTGGTCTCGAACTCCTGACCTCAGGTGATCTGCCTGCCTCAGCCTCCCAAAGTACTAGGATTACCGGCATGAGCCACTGCAACCGGCCCAAAATAAAAATGTTTTATGTGAAAAACGTGTGTGTAACATCCACAGAGAGCTAGAGTACATGCATGCACATACACATATGCTCAGAGAGAAACAGAGCGCTATTTGTCAAAAGTTTGCTCAAGTCCAGTACTTTCATCATTCACCGCTACCCACTTAACTTCAAGCCAATCAAATATTTACTGAGAAAATGACTCTCTCATTAAAGAGTATAAAAGTATCCCCCTTCCAAAATGAGAAGAAAAGAGGCCATGATCTTAATACTAATATGTTGACTAAAAATAATGATTTTCTCTATATAGGCAGAAATAAAATCTATACTTTTATAAAATAAGAAATAAATAATAATTTGCCAGTACAACCACAGAATATGTTGGTCCCCTTATCCCATGCAATGAGGCTTCAGGGGCCAGGCTTCCTTTATTTACCAGGGATCATCTAAAATGGACTTAAGCACACATGACAGAGGAATGAATGTGACAGTCTGAGACATGACAGGCCCTCAGGAAACCTTAGCTGGCTCCGAATCTTTCTTCAAAACAGGAATTCTCTGCACTGATGTGTCACTGCCACCTTTCCCCAGATCCAGCTGTAGCCATCTGCTTTGGCATCTGTGTCCTATCTTACTGTGACGCACAGCACGAAGGGAGGCTGGCTCCCCCACTTCCCCTGCTTGTGATTGCCACCCAAACACATGACTTTCATTATCAGTCGTGCCTTGAAAGCCACTCCCTCCAACCTCTGCAATCAGCCCTGGACGCCCAGCAAGCTGGCCCACGGTCTGCCGCCTTCACGAGAGCATGGTGCGGCTGTGTCAGCTGGGCTCATTCATCTCCACTCAGAGGCCCGCTTGGGCCCACCACTTGGAGTTGGATGTGTCTCGGACACCAAAGTTCTATGTGGGAGGACAGAGATGGCAAGGGCTCCTTCCAGATCGGGAGTCTGTGTGGCCAGGAGGTGGGAGGTCTGGTGAGGCAGCTCTTTGAGGTAGACTGAGCGACCAGCTACTACTCAAAGACTGATTCCAAGGCCTGTTTCTCCTTGAGCCATGTGGAGCCCACTTATTAGAACAGAGAATTCTCCAAATGACCTTAGGAATGGCTGCCTTGGGAACAGGTGGAAAAGGCAAGGGAAAGAATAATGACACAATTTGGGCCACCTTGATATGTTATTTCTGATTAAAGCAATTTGTAAGAAAAGGGCAGGACCAGCCCTCCGGTCTCACTTGATCAAGGCACCAAGCAAGAAAATCAAAGTTTGTTCACAGTTATTTCACTCTGCACTAATTAGGACCAAATTCAACTGCAGGGGGTAAGAAAACGTCCAGAGTTTAAACAGTCCTATGGGAGGTAATAACCCCCAGTCCCCTCCAAGCAAGCCCAGCAGTCAGCAATTCACGCCTCTTCCAAGTGCAGAGGGCTCTGAACAGAATCCCAATGTGCGTGGCACGCGGGTGAAGAATAAGATATCAATAAATTTAAGTGAAATCTTTTCCGTTTTTTTAAATGGAAACAATTACACCATCTAACAAGTCCAGTCAAAATACAGAGTACCCCTGAACTCAATGTACACACAGAAAAGCTGTTATCTGGTGGTTAAACTGAACCCACAAATTGACTTTCCTATTATTCATCAACTTAAAAAGCCACAGGAAACAAGAAAGAAAAAGACTGATAATCAAACATCTGTGCCTCAGGCATGACTTGAGTGCTGTGACCAACTTACTAACAAACATGCTAGAAGCCCAGTACTCACCAGTATACAACGCACCCATGGAGCCAGTGAGCACCTGCAGCCCGGGAATCTAAAATCACAAACAGCAACAACAACAAAACCTTCAACAAATTCAGCTGCGAGCTGGAGCTGCCGCACTGGGTTTCCAAAGGCCAACTGTTCAATTTCTAGAAAGTCTACGAGCCGGGGTTGTTAAACACAGTCATTATCAAAAGTTAAATTGAATAAACTTAAAAGTAAGTAAATTATTTTAAGATAAAGGTAATAAATACTGAGAACTCATAACTTCCTAATTATGTTACCGTAGTTCACTATCATTACGCTCTTAGGGATATGTGGAGCTATCAGAAATACTAAACAACTGTGTGCTATTGTGCGTCTCTCCCTAACTCCACATTCAGTGATGTCGCATGGGTAGCTTGAAATCAGACATGATGAGAGTATTTACACCATGGAAATTTGCAAAATGCTGCAAAAGTTATGCCCCATCTTTCCAGGAGTTAGTTGTTAAGCATTAGCAGCCCACCATTGCTCTAGAACGTAAATCCCCAAAAGCTGCCACCTCTGGGGGCATATGCTCAACACAGAGACGGTCCCAGGACTCTATTAGGAAGAGGCAGTGAAACCTCTCACTAGTTCACAGCCTGAGTCACGTTACTTAACCTCTCTTTCTTCATGTGAAGCCTGTAGAAGAGCATCTGGCATAAAATAAGTACTAGTTACTAATAGTTCTAGCTTAGATTGATGAGGGGTTTTACAATGCAGTGGTTTAAACCCAAGTCTCAGGAACCAGACTTGCAGGTTTAAATCCTACCTCTGCCATTTGTCAACTATAAAGTCGTGAGCAAGTTCCTTAACTTCTCTATGCCTTGTCTTCAAAACAGTAAAACGAGGATAAAAATAGTAACTATCTCACATGTAGTAACTGACAGTAACTGGCGCATACTAAATGCTCAATTACTGTTAGCTTCTTCCATCACTATTACCTGAGTGTTGGGGGAATTCTTCTTTTAAAATCATTTTCAAAGGGAGTTTAATTACTAAATTCTTTAATACTAATTCCTGTATTATTATGCCTCGCTTTTCCCCAAACATACTATTATCTACCAGAAAAGATTGCTGAGAAATCTTGCTGCTTCCAAAATTCAAATTAACTCTTAGAGTAAAAATGGATCATGATAAAAGTGAATCAACCACAAAAAAAAATTTCAAAATAAGAATGACTAGAAAGTGATTACTTTGAAGGGAATCATGTTTATAATGAATATCTAAGCTCAAGGTGTGAGACAGAAGGAATCTTTATAATCACATCTCAAATATAAAGACAAAACCAATAAAACAGAACACATTATTGTGTGTGGCTTCAAAGAATACCAGTGTTAAAAGGGCATCAACAGTATATATTAATAGATAAACCCAGCGTACGTGAATAACTGTAAACAGAAAGTCACCTCTTAAAATAAAAATTTTACCCACCATTACTATAAACTCCATCTCATATACAGTACAAATAGGCTTATGATAAAAACCACTGAAGTGTCAATGCCATGACTATACTTACATATTTAAATCAGCTCCATTTCAAAAAAGAATTTAAGGTGGGCAAAGCCTTTGGATCAGAATTCTTGTGCTTCCTTTGTTAATCACAATGTTCTCCGTGGCATGTTCCAAATGCAGAAGACTAATAAGAGCCCTTCATTGCAGCCCAGAAAGAAATCAATGGCCAAACAGCGCTCATGGGAGCTCTTGGGGCTCACTGCACCCCAGAAAGAAATCAATGGCCAAACGGCGCTCATGGGAGATATCAGCCCCCATGTTGAACATTCACCACACCCTTTCCCTTCTTGATTTATCCACGGTTTGCTCTCCAGCTATGCACAACACAGCCTCCCAGAGGAGGTGGTCAAGGCAACCCACACTCAGTGAGCTGACTTCCAGCGTGGTCTCCAAACCCAGCTTCCCGGTTCCTTAGTGGCATCTGTGTGAGCAGAGCGTATCATATAAGCAGCAGCTTCACACCTGAGCTGGATGGTGATGGTGGCTTCCTACACATCAGTTCTATGCATCCCAGCCTTCCCTCTTTTCTTGCCCTCGTTTCCAGCACCCCGTACCAAACATTCAGGCCACCTATGCTACCTACAGACCAGGAGAGCCTGACAAAGACACAAAGCCAACTCTAGGAATCAAGAAAAATCTCCCATGTTCCTTGGGCACCCCATAGCTGAGAGGCTTGTCCTCTGTAGGACACATGACCAAGGCCACCTTAGAGACCACCAAGGCCCCTCCATACTGTCCTCTCAGGGGTCCTCAACCAGGATACTACAGATCTAGGGGAAACAGGAGGAGCCTCTTCTGGAGAAGCAAACTAAGATGACTAGTCTACAAGCTCCAGATCAGGTTAGTTTGGAACTGACATACAGAAGACCACCTGGGCAGCTTAAATAAATCAAGGAATAGTGCAAAAGAACCATTGAAAAAGAATAGGGAAGCTCAATATGCACCAATATGGAACAATCTCCACAATGCTTTTTTTAAAATAAGTTTGAGATATAATTTACATAAATAACATCCACTAACTTTAGGTGTGCGCTCTGATGAGTTTTAATAAATGCAGCCATACGACCACTACAATCATGATTTTAGAATATGTTCATCACCCCAGAAAGTTCCCTCGTCCCTCTTTGAACCCAATTATCACCAGCCCTTCCGCCAGTCCCTAGCTGCTGAAAACCGCCAATCCGCTTTCTCTTTAGTTGGCCTTTTCTAGAATGTCATATAAATGGAATCATACAGTAGGTGGCCTTTTGTGTCTGGCTTTGTTCACTCAGTATAATGCTTTCAAAAGTCATTCATGTTATCACGTGTATCATAACATGATATTGTCATTGCTGAGTTGTATTCCATCTGGTACAGATGGATTTTGTGCAGATTTACCAAAATCTGTTTCTCCATTCTGCTGTTGGATATTTTAAAAGAAAAGTCAGCTTTGCCACAGTGTGCACACAGTATACTACCATTTGCATAAAATGAAAGGAGATACACACACAGGTTTCTATGTTTACTGAGAAGCTTTTGGAAGACACATAAGAAAATGTAACTGTGCTTGTCTTTGGGAGGAAGATGAGACAGTTGAGAGACATCCTTTCTTTGACAACTTTTAGAACCATTTAAAGATTTTAACTATACACACAAAACTGATTCAAAATCAAATTTTAAAAGTTTTCAGAAGACCTCAAATCTAAGGATTTTTGCCAAATCCTACAACTTTTTTTTCTTAGTTATTTCTTTGGCTTCTCAAGATGATCCAGAGATTCAGAATGTTGTTTTCCAGATAAAGAAGAAACTTTTGCTGTTTTTCTTTCTTCTCCTCTTTCTCAGAGTTCTTATAAACTCCAACTTAATCTCCCTTTCTTAACTGTTTCTTAAACAAGTTAAAAAAGCCCTGATCACCTCTGAAAACCAGCACCCAACACTCTAAACTCACGGCATGCCATGTGATTGAAGCCATCGCCCCCTGGTATTTTGCTGGATGTGAAAATGGAAAGAGGCCAAAACACCCGTGCAGAGCCCAGGGTGACGTCCCACCCTTCGCCAGGCCAGGATGAGCAACTGTCCACAAGAGCAAGGGAGGAGCTGCAGTAACATAGGTTTCAAAGTTCCTGGAAAAATCCTTCAGGAACATAAAAGAACAATGTCATGAACATCTGCAGCTTCTCAGAAAAGCCAGTGTGTGTATTCCCTCGTCTAGTGTAGATTGTTGTGTTTTAACAGTAATCCCATTATTGGCTTTCCTGACACTGTCTGACACGTGGTTCTGTTCAAAAAGAGTTCCCTGAATGTCTCTACAGGGTGTCACGGAGCCTCACAGCAGGGAATGGCATCACTGCCCCCACACTGCCCGGGCTCCTCTGCCATCCCTGCATCAGACTTAGAACGTCGCCATGGCTTCCCAAGTCCTGAAGAGCCTGCTTATTTGCTTGTCATGCATAAGCTTTGATCTCACTAAAGGCCTGTGCTCTCAAGGTATTGTGCAGGATCAGAAGATGCAGCACAGCTGTGATCCAGGTAAGAACACATAAACCAGAAAACAATGGAGTAGCAACAGGACACCTGCATTTATTCTTCAGCACAAGCCATGCATCCAAAACTCTCTTCTCCACCATCTCAGGCCATCGCTTCCCAGCAGTCGGTCCAGAGAGAGGCGAGCAGGCCCCACTCCGTATCAGAAGCCTTTGTGACCCCCACACTCCAGCTTACTCAATTAGTCACTCCAACAAGGTTCCACCCGACAAGTATTCCCAAAGCAGGAGTCAGGCAGCGTGGAACAAGCTCCAAGAAGTCAGGAAGATGACAGTGGCACCCCCAGGGCCTAGGACAGTAGCTGGCACTGAGGATGTCCAAAGCCTGTGGACTGAGCCTTGAAAAACAGCAAGCCTCCAGCAGGCAGGATGGGGCAAGGCACATCTGATCAAAGCGGAGCATGGCCAGGGCTTCCCACATGGGGCCCACAAGGTGGATTTCCGTGGCACACAGGCATGACGCCGTAAAAGAACACTCGGATTTGAAAAGTTGTTCCCCCGGTCAACTCCCCTCAGTCCTTCCGGATGCATCCGGAAGAAAGTTCCAGTGTGGCGTCAGTATGTCCTTAAGCCTTCTCTAGAACTTGCTAATTTCCGTTTCTAACACACGAATGGAGTGGGCGTTTTATCAGCGACTTTGACAAACAATGAAATCCAGCTAGAATTCTAGGACACTGTTGTGTCTTCAATATATTCATTTTTACAGTTACTTTCTGTTTTGCGCCCATGTTAGATGGTTTTCTGCTTATAGAAAGGTACAAAGTTTCTGTTTTAAATTATTTTGAGACCAAAAGTTGGCTGATTTAAAGAGAAAATATCAAAGAAGATACCGCAGGAAGTATGAGTTTAAGACAAAAAAAAAAAGTAAAAATCGTGCAGGTGGTGCGTGGTTCTACGTGAATATGACACAAACCAGGCCTCTGACTTCTGTGAACGTAAGAACCAAGGCAAAGAAGCGTAAGGAGCAGGTTCCAGGAGGAAACGGGCAGGTCATGATGAGAGCTGGGGCACGGGGGACGTGCTGGCAGAAGACGGGTCTAGAAAGGCAAGCTCAGGCCGGGCCTGGAGAGCCTGATGCTGAGGGCAGGTGGTGGGCTTTCACCTGTGACCGTGAGATCCTCCAGAAGCCTCCAGCCTGACTGACTAGTGGGAGGGGCCCCGTCTCCAAAACTGGGCTGATCTGGGGGAAGAGGGAAGACCAGCTGGGGTGTGTGGACTCTGAGGCACAGAACCCAAGGAAGCGGCGGGAGCTGCCTCCGCTCTGCACACAGTGAGGCCGTGAGAACGTACCTGCTCCCGCCTCCGCCAGGAGGATATGGCTTATCACAAAATCCCACACACTCCGGAGGCGCCCCCCAAGCCGGTGAACGGAAGAAAGCCAGTTCAAGACAGCCTGGAGAGCAGGTGTTAGCCCGCACGGTCTTCCATGGTAAAGTCACTCATCACCATATATGGAAAGAAAATTTCCAGGGAAAAGGAGAGGGAGAAAAAAAAGATTGGAATAGGCTTAAAGAAAAAAAGAAAAGAATACCTAAAGATAGCCTAAACAAAGCAGGCCCAGCCCCAACGCGGCCCCAGCGTCTGCCAGCCATATGGTGTGTGATAAGCCAGAATGCTTTTATTTATCTTCTTTGACTTGTCCATAAAGCCGAGAGCCAGCCCCACTGACAAAGCTCCCCTTGCAGTAGAGACTGCCTCCTGCTCCGGGGCCCTGACCAGCACTCCCCAGGCCCAGCCCAGCTGCCCCTTTCCTTCCCCCAATCCTTGCTTCCTGCCTCAGCTTCCATAGCTGTTTTCCCACAGCTGGCAAGTCAGGGGTGGTGCCTGCTGCCTCCCCTGTGGACAGCGAGCCAGGCCATTAGCTCTCATCCTACGGGTGCACTCTGCCATTCGCCCAGTCCTCTGTGACAGCCCAGACAGTAACCGGCAGAAATAAACATTCTCATGGCTATAAAGTATCAGCCACCTTGAGTGTTCCTTGGCAGCAATGTTACCTCTTGAACCATAAAGGCCTCAAAGATATGTGTCTATCCGGCGTATTTCTCCGCTCCCACCTCCTTGCATGAGAAAATGGCCAAGCAATCCCCATATCCAAATGACTCTAGGTCCCGATTCACTAAAGCAGGCCTGCTCTTTCGCTCTCCCTAGAATGACCAAAATAATCACATCAAGGTCTGTGCTGGATCTGCACTCGAGAGCCCTGATCTCCGCCTCCCAGCTCCCCTAACCATCATCTCCATCTCCCTTCTTGTCGACCAGGTCTGGCTTGAGTGGAGAAATGCCGCTTGTTAGGTAGAGGAATATAAGTAGAGTTGAATCTGCCAACAGGATGCCAAGTTAAATTTAAATTTCAGATAAATGACAAAATGTTTTTAGAATAAATATTTCTCATGAAATATTTGGGACATATACTAAAAAGTATTCATTGTTGATCTGAAATTCAGATTTAATTAGGAGTTCTACAGTTTTACTTGCAAGTCTGGCAACCCTAGATATCGGGAAGTAGCAGGACCACCCCATTGCGTAGCCCTGCTCCTCCCCAGTAACCCTCAGGGGCCACCACTGTAACAGCCCTGCCTCTGGTCTGCACTTCACTATTGCCACTCCCTGAGTGTACTCTGCAAAGGCCTGCAGGCTCTACGTGGCATCTCGTAGACAGTATCCTTGGTAACGAGGAACAAAGGGTAACTTCTCAGCCAAAGCAAGAAGTTGCAAAGAAACCCGAGGGAAAGCTTTTGTGGAACAGACCCAGCATTAGGAAGTCCAAGAGTAGCTGCCCTGTCCACAGCGGGTATAAAAACACCAAGCACAGGCATTCAGAGGCCTGACAGTGTTTCCATATGAGCCCGTCCTGAGCAGCCTCACACCCCACCAAAGGCACCAACAAACCAGTGTAATCTAAGACTGAGGGGCAGGGGTATAGGGCTTAACAGGCTCAGGAGCAGCTTTATAAATGGCCAGCACCCCAAGCCCTTGGGCAGCTGGTCTGGGCAGGCCCCTGCAGGAGTCCTGGTAGAAGACACAGCCCAGCCCCACTGAAAAGCATCTGAGGGGCATGGACTCATGGGCTCTGGGCCAGGCCAAGTGCCATGGGTGTGTGGGACACTTCTCTATATACAACCCTGAAGCATCTAGAAGCAGCTGTTATTCTTCTGCTCTGGCACTAACAGGACACTTCATCTCCAATCTGCAGACTTTTTAAACTATCAGTCAGAAATCCAGTGGCTAATAAATAATATTAGCTTGAGCTATATGAAATTTCCTTTTTTGTAAGTCAAAAAGAACATTGGCAGTTATACACAGCCCAACCAAATAATAATAAGTTGGTTGCTTTCTATTTATCAGACATCATTCAAGGTCTTTTAAGTAAATTCATCGTATAATATTTAATCCTGATGACCACCTTTCAAGGTAAGGATTACTGTGTCCATTTTAGAGATGCAGAGACTGAGACCGAGAGAGGTCACAATACTCGTCCAGCTGGAATACACACTGGATCTGTGTCTCCAAAACCCACGCTCATTCCACCCACCATGTGGCCTGGATTAAGTGCATTCTTCCACCTCCTCCGCTCTCTGACCCTGCCCATGGGTCAGTGTCTGGCCATTCCTGCAGCATCAGGCACTGCCAGGACTTCCACCCTGCCACCGCCTGCCTGCAGGGGCCACTCTGTAGCTAATCAAAGCCTGGCCTCCTGAATTAGCAGCAAAGTGTATTTAACAAACAATTTCAAGAGGAGAAAAACATTTGCAAGTTTATTTAGAGTGCGAGGGGAAAGGTTGCCAAAAAATGCATTCCTAAAATAAATAGAAAGTAGTCAAGGGAGAAAAATCTAGTCCAACCAGTTTTAAAATGCCTTAGCTGTGACCATGAGGTAATCTGTAATAGACCACTGAGAAAGACATCAGGTGCAGTGTGATCCAGCATCACTGCAGACCCAGAGACACGTGCTTCCAAGGCTCTCCTCTGAAAAGACTACTGAGGCTCATAGAGAGGAGAGGATGAGAAACCTCTCAGAAGAAAAAGTCAAAATCAGGGATCATCGTTGGTCTCCTAGACCACCACAACCCCCTTAGAGGCTGAAATCAACACAGTAAGATACATAAAAGGGCCGTCAGAGACCAACTTTAAAAGAAAAACAGAAATGAATACGCTCCTCCCTGTGAAATAAAATTTTGGGAAAGCACACATGATGTGCAATAAAAGTTCCACCAGCTCCAAACGAACATCTGCAGAGATCAAAGTCTGTGGATAAAAAGGAGAGGACTGACCTTCACATGGGCCACGTAGTGACGACACGTCTCCTCCATGTAAGCCAGCTGCAGCTTCTCTGTGACCTGACCCACAGTCTCTCCCAGCAGCACAAAGTAGACCCGGGGCACCTGGCCCTTCTCCTTTGTGGCCACATCAGCTGTCAGAACATAATTCAGGCCTGCCAATAAATGAGAGGTCAAAATATCAGCAAGGACAGACATGCTGTGACGAGGCCACCTCCTTTCCTTGTCATGGAATCACATGCACATTTCATACGATACCTACCCTTCGGTGGCAGGAGACTGCAGCCCCAAGCTAGGACTTGCTCAGAGAGCAGCGCACAGCCAGGGTGCTCAAAGAATTGAGAGCGAACCAGGATGTCCTCGGCCTTTCTAATAACTCTCTGTGTGTCATGCTTCATGGCTCGCCCTAATTCAAACCTCATGCCATCATGAGGTATCAACTGAGCCAGCAACATGCGCATCAACAATGAGTTGTACCCCACACAGGTCAGTGTCCTGACAAGCAAACATCATGACAAACCTACAGAATGTTACCAGAAGCTGCTGAAATTATCAAGGCTTTGTGTAATACTGATTTCTATAAAGCACGTGGTTTATGTCCAACACAAGGGAACCATCTCACCTGATAATTCAACTCATCTCAGCAAAGTTGAGTCGTGCTCTATAACCACTACATGGATTGGACCATGTGCTCTCCGTGGCTGACTGAGCACTGACTATAATCCAGGCACTGCCGAAGGTACAGGGAATGTATCGATGAACAACGCAGGCATCAACTCCTGCCTTCATGGAATTCACATGCACAGGAACCCAGACGAAGGCTGGAGTTGCCTTTATTCCCAGGTAGCGGAGTGCGGTAATCAAACACTTTGTGGTGCCTATCCTTTCAACAAAACTGTGACCACAGTAGGGCCTGTACTGAGGTCCTCTCCTGCAAAGAATAACGCACCCCCCCATACCTGAATGTGTAATGCCGATGGCAGAACTTCTGTAACACAGCCTTGAATTTTAAAAAGAAAAAAAAGAAACAAAGAAAAAAGATAAACTCAGTATCAAATGCATGTTGGATAAACCTGGAAGGGTCCACCTCTGCCATTTCAGAGTCAATAAGTAAATAGATAGCTATACATTTCATTAGGAAAATACGACTTCAGTGTCAATACACCTATTCACTGCTTTTCTGTGTCAGAGTTCATCCCTTGCATAACACCTTTCATTTTTTAACTGTTTTGGGGATCCAGGGAAATACACCATTTTTAAAGTGAGAGAACAGAATCTCTGACCCTGGAATGACCAGGCGAGATGCTGAGCAGCAGAAAGCAGATGACCCCATCCCAGCCCATCTCCACACACCTGTCTCTTAGAATCAGTGACAAGCAGTCCTGTGCCCACTGGCATTTAAATAAGTGGAGTCAGGCATTAGGGAAGGCTCTGGCTTTTAATGACATCAAAGGGATCAGCCACCAGGGGAGGACCCAGGGAAGGTGGCCTGAATGGGCATTCTGCACCTGCCACAAGGCATATTTTTGATGCTTCTAATGGCCTCCCTGGGCCTCTGCCATCTCAGGGATCTCGCCATGCCGAGTTGGCAAATTCCTAGTCAGCAGAGCCGTCTGCCCCAACTTGTTTAATGCCAGCAAACAACTGACTTACAAGGCAAGGCTGTGTCACCAGAAGGGACCTAAGACCTGGATACTCTCAGGAGGTGCCATTATTAAGAAGAAAATAATGCATATAGGAAAGTGTTCCCACACAGAAAACACTGGCGCCTGTCCAAGTGTCACACATCAGCTCCCTGGGGAACAACAGCAAGAAAAGAGACAGACTCAGACTGGCAAAGCTTTGAGGCAATCCTAGAGACCACTTAGCTCAAAAACCTCATGTTTTAAGATGAGAGAACTAAGGCCCCACAAGGGAACAAGACTTGCTCCAGGCCAGAGAGCCACCCACCGAAGAGCTGAACCTACGACCCCCTTCCTCTCGTGCCAGGCTATTCCCGCCACGCTTGTTCTTGCTGCATGTTTTACATGACTTGACCAAAACCTCCCCATTGTTTTGAATGCACAGATAGCAGGTCCAAACAAGTGCAGAGATCTCGAACTGAACTCTGGCCAATCTACTTCCTACGATCACAACTTCCCTGAACAACTGCCCAGCAGTAAGAAAGGTGAAATTTAAATGAAGTGCATTTCCAAGTTTGCTTAAGCAAGGTCATGGCTAGAGATGCACATTGCTGGAAGACAAGGCAGAGGCCACAGCTGGGTGAACCCATGTGCTGGGGGCAGCTGCTGAGCAGACTCTCCTCCGTGTCCCCTGACCAGCCTCCTTCCCAGGCGAAAGAACCAGGGCTGCCTTCCCTCAGGAAAGGGGACAATGGAGAAAACAGCGAGATTGGGCTATTTTGCCAGAGATGAACTAGCTGAGCTCAGAGAAAACCTGGGTAGAAATGAACATAGGAAGACAGAACGGATGGTATTGCTCCCCCACCCATATCCGCTTGGCTTTTACCGTTTCTCTGCTGTCCAGCCTAAGCTGCAACTGCCAGCACCTGCACCTCTTCTCCCGAGGGCTTTCTCTAGTGGCTCTGTCCAAGCCCCCAGAGCAGCTCTCCAGAAGCAGGGCCTCAGCTCCCTTGCCCCTTGGGGATGGGTAACTCTGGGGCATGGTCTACACTGACTCCCAGGATTCCCCAGCAGGACTGAGTCCCAGCTGCCCACAGTGGCAACCTGCTCAGTAATACACCTTCTATTTGGCTGCTCTGATGGTTAATGTTATGTCAACTTGGCTGAGCCACAGTACCCAGAATGTGGTCAAGCACCAATCTAGATGTCACTGAGAAGGTATTTTTTTTAGATAAGATTAACATTTAAATCAGTAGACTATGAATAAAGCAAATTACCCTCCAAAATGTGGGCGAGCCTCATCAAATCAGTTGAAGGCTTTAAGAGAAACAGACTAAGGTCTCCAAAAGAAGAAACTCTGCTTTTAGACTGCCTCCAGGCTTGAGCTGTAATAGCAACTCTTTCCTGGGTTTCCAACCTATGGCTTGCCCTGAAGAATTCAGACTTCCCAGACCCCACGATCTCTTAAGCCAATTCCTAAAAATCAAGCAACTAACCCACTTCTTTCTCTCTCCATTCTGTTTCTCTGGAGAACCCTGAGGATGGTAGCTGCCTTCCTCTCCTGTCTCACTGTCCCATTTCCTTACTGGTACTTCTCGGGATCATTTGTCTATCAACCACGTGCACTTGGATCCTTGACCCAGATGCTGTTTTGGGGAGAACCCATATTAACACAGGGTAAGTCAGGAAAAGTGAACAAATTCAACGTGCAACGCGTGCCAAGCACTGTGCTCGGTAATTTACAAACACCAACTTTAGTCCTCCAAAGTTTCATCTCACGGCAGAAGTACTGGTCTGGTATGCAGCCCTCCTGCAACTCAAGGGAGGGAAAAAACCCCCACAGTTCACAGAAACCGAGCTGAGGAGAAGGCAACTGCTGCCCCGCTCCAGTGGGGTGTGTGCATGCCAGCACGTTAACCTTTCAGATGTCTCTAAAATGTTAAAACACATAATCACAGACACACCGAATTATCCAGCTCACCAAGTGCAATCACTCTGGAAGCACTTCGTCTCTAGAACTGCCTACTTAGTCCTTTTCCTTGATTTAAATGTTGACATTTTGAATTACTCCAAAGGAAGTTAGCTCTATATCAGACTCTCTTGTCTAGAAAAAAGCAAGAGTCACGATGAGAAACCCTGCCTGAGTGAGGAGGCAAGAAGAAACGCAGACCACTCATTCCAAAACCGTGAGCATAACTGGTAGTTTTACCAGCACACACCCCAAGTGTGGTGGAAAGGAAGCCTCTAAGAAGCAGAGGACGTGTTGGGAAGCAGCCGATCAGCTGGCGGGGTTCCTCAGTCAGGGCCCTGGGAAGGTGGGTGCATCAGGCTGTCTGAGCTGCCCGCAGCCAGCCCTGATGCAAGCCGGCCTGGCCAGCCCCACTCTGTCCCTGGGAGGTGCTGGTTCTGATTAGGACCTGCTCCAACAGCACATTTCACGTCTTTAGGTTTTTCCTTCTGGCAGCTTGTGTCCTTGCCATGTCGAATGATGTCATGGTGATGGAAAAGCTGATCAGCCCGAGTAATACTTTCAGCCGCCTCCCTGCCCTGCCCCCAGCTGCTTCCCGAGGGCCCCCCTGCACGGGCCTGGGCCGGGAGGAGCCAGCTGTCTCTCATCAACTCTGGCTCCGGTGTCTCCCAGCAAGTTTTGATTAATTCCCGCTCTCCATCAGAACAAGATTTCAGCTGTGAAATTCTAACAAATTCTCCTTCCAGAGTTACTCTGAGCTTCCCTTAGAGTTTCTCAGGGGATGGGGAAACTTTACTAGCTTTCCTCAATTCTGTCCCGCAAAGGAATGAGGTAGTAATTATTAGACTAAGCTACCCATTCCTCACCTCACACGGATTTGCCTCATTATCCCATTTCCATGCTACTCAGGAGACCAGAAGGAGCTCAGAGAACGCTGTGTGTGCAAACACTCTCTCAAGCAAAAATGCACCCCTGAAGACAGAGAAAGGCTCTGGGAACAAGTCACCTGGTTTCAACCCTATTTCTGCTGTTAGTGTGGATGACCTTAGTGCCATCTCTCAGGACCTGGGCTCAGTTGCGTGTCTGGAGGCAGGGTAGGTATTCCACTTGCTCACAGCTTTTTCAGACTGAGAACCATGGAAACACAGGAGCACTGGGTCAAAGTGCAAAATGCAATCACTCAGAAAGCGCCCTTCCGGGTTTTCATATCGCACTCTGGTGAGAGCCCAGAACCGCCAGCTTGATTCCCAGCCTCCTGAGATTGACAAGCAAGTGCAGGCTTCAGCCTGGCCAGTGAGCAGGTACAAGCATCGCCCATGGGTGAGGGGCAGGGTCCCCTTGGGCAAAGCATTCACCACCTTCACCTATGCTAGCCAGGAGGCTTCAGGGAGCCACAGGCTGTTTCCCAGGCCAAGAATGAAGTGATTCATAACACTGTTAGGGACAGGCAGGTCTCCTGTCTTAAAGTGCTCTATGGAATATGTCGTAAACCTGCTCCTGGAGGAGCCCACAGTCAGGGTGAGAAGTCTGTGTCTGCGTCCCAATGCTAAGCACAGTGCCTGCCACACAAAGCACCCAGAGCTCATCCACAGGAACGAGCAAGAGAGCAGCTGGTTGTTTTTGCCCTGCCTGCCTGCCCCCCTCCCACTAGAATGTAAGCTCCATGAGGGAGCGCAAGGACTTTGCCTGTCTGCTCACTGCTCTGTGCCCCAGGCTAAGCAGGATATCTGGCACCCTGTAGGACCTTAATTATTTATTTGATGGAATGACCCAAGAGGGGCTTCAGCAACTCAATGTAACTGGATGCTTGCTGTGCTGGTTTATGAAGCTGTTGTCTTCTGCTCCAACCCAACCTTCTGTATTCTGCACTGTGACACTGGAGCTGGGACCCTGCAAACCTCATTTCTGTTTTGCCAGAGGCTCCCTGTGAGGCTCTGCCAATATGGAGCATCAGAGGGAGCCTGCAAGGCTGGAGGAGGGTGAAGGGACTCGCTCCTTCCTCCCTGCTTCCTGTCCCTAGCAGCTTATCCCAGCGACTATTTCTCATGGCAGCTGGTCCCAACAGCGATTAATTCTGGTTTCCCCCCCATTCTCCCAGAACCAGCCTCATTGCACCCCCGCAGAGAGCTCAGCAGCACCAGCCCCATCCTCAGAGCTTCAGGTCCCAGCTCCACAGGGCCCCTTCTCCAAGCTCACAGGTTCTGATAACTCCAAGGAAGTGATTAACCCCACCTATAACCTTGTCCAGTGGTTCTCAAATCAAACCCACCTGGAGGCTTGTAAAAACCCAGATGCTGGGTCCCACCTGGTCAGAATCTGCATTTCTAACGAGATCCCAGGTGATGCTGATGCAGCTGGACTGGGACCACACTTTGAGATCCACAGGTGCAGACCTGGAGGCCACGGGGGCAGACCTAGAGGCCACGTGTGCAGGCCTGGAGGCCACGGGGGCAGACCTGGAGGCGGCAGCTGCTTCCTGCAGTGACTACCCAGTCCCCTATGACCTGGTTAACCCATTCCCAGTGCTAAATTTCCTCTGTTAAATGGTCCAGTGTCTGTTTTCCTGACGAGACTATTTCAGAGGCCAAGGCAGATTCACCACCTACAGAGAAAGTCTGTATTCCTGCAGTACTTCCAGAGGCCACAGCAACTGTGTCCTGCGAACGAGCTGGTCCTGAGTACCCCCGTGATCTAGCAGGCACTGTGGTCTCGCATTTCTAAAGCAGGAAATGAAGAGGCAGTTGCTGTCCCTTCTCTGTACACAGGCTTGAGCCCTGCCAGGTAGAGAAGACACCAAAGGCACAAGACTGACGTCAACTGCTTATGGCTCTCGAAACCGTCCTCAGAGAGCAGGTCACGTGACTGAAGATGCCGGCAGACAGATGCCACAGAAGATACCACCTCTGAACAGCGGTGCCTAGCCCTCCACGGGTATCTGTGTACTGCTTTGCCCAAATGCAGTCACCCTGTTAACAAACTGAGGCCAATTGAGAGGTGCCTGGAAGGCCTGCCCAGGGCTGGCACTCATTCACCAGGCATTCCATGGACAAAGTCATCATCCACATGGTTCCTCTGCAGCTGCCAGCACAGAGAGTAGGAAGGCTGGTAACCCAGAGTCCCAGCCGTGGGTTCCTGATGCGAAGGCCTGGGAGATGACAGAGTTGGCCAGCACGCTCTGCTGAGCCTGGAGGTGGGTGGAGGGCATCTGTGTCCTGGAAGTGCCCATCCTTCCTCCATCTGAAGACTGGAGACCTGACCCTCCCAACTGTGCAGAGCCAAGAGGCTGCCTTCCTTGCTGAACTCTAGGACACCCCACCCAGAGCTGGACCCTCACTGCTGCCCAAACGTTCACCCCCACCTCATTTCCCGTCACATTTTCTAAGGCCTGCCCATTTTCCTCCCCAAATGCTCTATTTCACTGCCAGCATAGTTCTTGGCAGATCTCTGCATTTCTCTCCACTGCAAACATTGAGATATGAATGCCAGAGAAAGTGACAGAAAAATGTTGGGGATGAATGATTTTCTGCATTGCCTTGTTATATCGAGATATCAAAATTCTCCAGTTACCATCCCCTTTAAGCCTGATTGCAGGGGAAGCACACCCCCAGAGTGTAAAGGGATGTTTGACTTTATCTATGAGTCCATGCGGCAGATGGAAGACAGAAAAGGGAAGTGAATGGGAGGGTGCACTGGTGCTGAATGGGCCCCACCCCACCTAATGTCAGAGATCAGCCACGTTGCTGCACATTGCCCATGAGGTGCCGTACGAGATCCCATCCAGCCGCCTGCCTCTTCCACTTTACCCCAACACGTCTAGGGCTACGGCTAAGCCTAGACCTTCATTCTAATTGTGCTTAGCAGTCTGTGAAAGGGCCACCGGTCGGAAACAGCACGAGGAGGCACCCACATCTCCTCCGCGCTCAGCTCATGAACCTTCAAATCAGTATGTTCCACCACTTGTCTCAGGCTCTGAATCACTTTTGCCCTAACTTGCATCTCGGCTTCTCCTCTGCTCCAGCAAAACCAATTTACCTTCACTTTCACAACAGCGCTAAGTGAAAGTTGTGTAACATTGCTTCAGGGCCAAAATAGTAGAAACTCTTTTTAACTCCCTTTAGAAGCTCCGTGAGGGCAGGGCTGTCACCTCCAGTGTCATCTCCTTTTAAGTTTCTGTGTTTGCCCTTTTTGAGAGTTCTAGAATAGTTCTCATTCTTATGTGTATCAAACTGAATCTTCATTCTTTTAAAATGTTTTTTAACCAAGTCCAACTACATTATGAGCTGGCAATGGATAGAAGGCAGATCGCCTAATTATGTGGAGGGCACATGAGTCCCAGAACCAGCAGAAAGCATTTTTCCCTAAGACTAAAGTATCTTGAACAATTAGGGAGGTGGTGAGAAATATCACAAGATCCAAATTCAACTCGTGGCTTCAACAACAGCTGTGTGATCTTGAGGAAACTGCTCTTTCTCACTGAACTACACAAGAAAATTTAATCCTCCCTCACTAATCAATGCCCACGTTTTATCGTACATTTGATTCAATATTGAAATTTTTAAGCTCTTTTTTAAAAACAATATAAATATGTTTAATTGCTGAGTTTGTTCAATATACCTGAAGATTAAGAGAAACTGCCAATGAGACGGTTAGCCGAGAAGGATGAACATATTAAATAAATTAGAACATTTGAGGTGCGGCTGAGGAATGAATTAGCTCATGTAAATGTTTTGGCATGAGTGGCATGTGTGCACACATGTGTGCTCCAGAGCAGTGCTTCTCAAACTTAAATGTGCACAGAAGTCTTGTGGGGCGCTTGTGAAAATGCAGGTTCTGATTCAGAAGTTCAAAGCAGGGCCCAAAGTCCTGCATCCCTGACAAGCTCCCAGTGACGCTGGCACTGCTAGGCCAGGGCTACACTGTGAGGAGGCAGAGGAGTCACCCATGACATTACGAACATCTGAGAACGTCAGTAGGTCCAGGTCCCTGCTGGTGTTTTTGTTTGCCTAGAGTTTTTCTTTCTATTATTAAATCAGCCTTTTAAATAAAAATGAAGCACCTAGTAATCTTCATAAAGCTCTAGATTCATTTCCTTCAGGTGACTACATGCTCTGAATTCTAATCAACACTGGCCCTATCTTGTTCTGGGGCTTAATCCAGTCTTTAGAGCTGGGCTAGCAAGTCGATTCTCCCCCAATCAGACAAATGGCAGGGACAGTTACCAGCTGCCAGGACAATGCCTGCCTCTTTTCAGTTCTGAGCTGCCAAAGCAGCACCCCTCTTTTAGAAACCTAAGCCTCTGTTAACACCAGCATCCCAATCCCACCATCCGTCTTTGGCCTCCAATTCCATAGTAAATGGTATAAGCCCCCAATATCTGGCTGATGCTACAAGCTCAATGAGGAGCCTCCAAAGTCCCATCACTTCTGCTTTCCAAATGCTCTAATGTTCCATAAGGGCCAGGCTGCAGGAGAACTCCACCAGTCCCACGGGACCTGTGGTCCAATGAGGCTTCAGTCTGGCCCTCATATATTTGAAGAAAGAATGCGTGGGGTCCAACATTATTTGTCCTAGAGCTAGACGTTGTGAAAAATTAGAAACGTGTTGATAAGCAGGAAAGAGAAGGGGAGGAACCTCAGAGGGAAAGGATGTCCAGCCTGTGTGCCTTCTGCCTGCAAAACCAGCTGGGAGGAACAGCGACAGGGAACATCCGAAATATCTCACGAGCCCACTCCAGCTAAATGGGTATCCTGAGCCCTCACTTGGTGGCTCATTACCGATCTCTCCTGGAATGTGCTTGCCATGGAAGCTGAAGCAGGTGGTGATGTTCAGGCAGTTCACAGGCTGCTGTCCGTCGTGACACTGAGGCGCCGTGATGTTGATGGAGCCCGGGAGGAAGATGGAGACATCCACCGTAATGACAGGCCTCGCTCTGCAAGGCAAGAGAGGAAGGTGACTTAGTCATGGTAAGGAGCAGCTCTCAGAAATAAACAAGAACTATACCAACAGGATGAATCCTAGGCCTTCAACCCAGCATTTAATTAAAGCATGAAACATCCCAAGAGAGAAGGGCTAGTATGTTCTGTGAGCATGTTTTTCTGGCTTTAGAAGTGGCATATTGCCTAGTAAATTAATAGTTAGCTTCCCAATAATAAAAGCAAGTTTGTTGTTAATAAAACACATCTGGTTGAAGCCATAAATGAACCACCAGATGTTGGGTAATTATTTAAAATTTTACCAATTAAGTACCGATTTCCATTTTATTAGGGAGATAAGAATACCTTTAAGAGGATTTGCTACAGCGAATGCCATGATTTGAGAATAGATGCACACTCGGGGACTCGCTCAAGCATTTGCTGCCACCATAAGCATGAACTGCAATGTGCTAGTCCCATCCAGTTGGTCAAACCTTTCCCTTCATTTACCTCCACCAATTCATTGGCTATTTTTCTAAAAGAACTTGATTAGTGGAGTCCCAGCTGGTAACAGCAAAGTACTTCAGAGCAGAAGAAATTAATCTGCCTGGTCTCACGACCAAATGAAACTCAATAAACATCCACACACTCCTCCCTGCCATGCACCATCCCAGTGCTTGAAGAACGGACAGCATCCCTGGGTTCCCCAGGCCGTTCCGCAAAAACTAAGAGTAAATTAGCTCCCGCTGCAGACATCTGCTCAGGGAGCCTTTACCTAAGCCACCGCTCAAGCTTCTCCCCTCCAGGCCTCACAAAGAGACCTTTTTACCTCTAAGGAGCCCCAGCCTTCACACCACTGGGTTGACATAATAAGATTATCATGGGCCTTAGCGGCTGGAGAACAATGACCCTTATGCACAATGATCCCTCAGAGCCAGGGTGATAGGGCGGATGGGAATGATGACCCACACCAACTCCAAGGGAACACAGCCTTAGGAAAATCTGGGTGAACAAGGAAGTGAAGAGACACGAGGCACAGATGGGGTGAGGGGATGCCACCGCTGCCACCATGCCAGGAGATCGGGTCAACAGAGAGCAGTGGTGACAGATGCAGTGGAACTGTGGGACTCCCAGAGCAAACCTGGCTGCAGGACAAATGGAAGCCAGACAAAAGCACTGCCTGAAAGAAGGCCAACACCTCAGGCTTTCCATTTTCTTCTGGGTTCATCCTTAGAGGACACTGGAAATACATCATAAAGTGGGTAGCTTACCCCTGGCCAGTGTGATTATGCAGATGCCAATGGACACCCTATAAAACCCTATCAACCTGGCCGGGCGCAGTGGCTCACACCTGTAATCCCAGCACTTTGGGAGGCCAAGGTGGGTGGATCACCAGGTCAGGAGATCAAGACCATCCTGGCCAACAAAGTGAAACCCCATCTCTACTAAAAATACAAAAACATTAGCCGGGCACAGTGGTGCGCACCTGTAGTCCCAGCTACTCAGGAGACTGAGGCAGGGGAATTGCTTGAACCCGGGCAGCAGAGGATGCCATGAGCTGAGATCATGCCACTGCACTACAGCCTGGGCGACAGAGCAAGACTCCGTATCAAAAAAAAAAAAGGCAACGCCGTCCACCTTTCAACAGCCAGCTCAAGTGTTCCCACCCCCAGGAAGCCTTCGCTAGTACTCCTGACAGTTGGGCACACTCCCGCTCTGTGCTTCCGGCTCTGTACACACGCCTCTGGCCCCCACTTACCAAGGTGAACAGTCATTGTCTATTTCCAAACCTGCCCCACCAGCCTGCAGCACCCCCCAAGGGCTGGGATCTGGTAAATTCATCCTCCCGTTCCCATAATAAACGTGCAAAAACCCTTGTTAAATAAGTACAAATTTTAGTCCAGCCCGGGGGACTGAAAACCATGAGGGTACAAAGTCTCACAGATGGACCGAGGTACCAGGGAGAGCCGGTCTCCGCCCTGCCCAGTGACTGATGTGCCTGCTCATGGTACAGAAGAAAAGCCTAGTCCGCCCCATCATCCCCAGGGGCCACCTCGTCAGGGAGGAGGCCGGGTCCTCTTCTCACAGAAGAGCTCTGCAGAAGACAACGCGGCGAACAGGAAACAGACGTGGGCAGCGCAGACACAGTGACCTCAGTGGAAGTGGGAAAAACAGTATCCTTTGAAATGGACCACAGGGACCCTCACAGGTACATCGCCTTCCCACAGCTGCCAGATCAGTTCCCTTAAACCTTTTTGTTTCAAGTCCAAGTATTGTTTTTGGACAAAGATAAGCCCAGAAATCTTTCAGAGGCCTCTCTGATCACTTCCTGTGACCTCCCATGTCGGAGCACCAGGTGCCTATCACCCTGACACAGGACCTGCCCCCCGAGCTAATCCAAGGGAAGCAAACTTCCTGAGGGCAGAGAGGGCCAGCCACACTCCTGGGGGCAGGACAGACTGTGTCTCACAGTCCTGCCTACAAATGTGCCAGCCTCTGAGATAAGAGCAAAGGGGCACCCAAGGACGGCACTGCAAGCACTTTCAGTGCTTTTTTAAAACAGGTAGCTGGCTGGAACACTTCTCCCTGATGGCCGGCAGTTCAAATCCCGACACTTCACTTCCAGGTAAATAATACAACCGGTCAGGATGCCCTTTGACGTGCTGTTCAAGGTGCCCTGGCCTTCTGCAGGGCAAGGACAGATAAAGAGCCTGCACCCCTGGTGACACTGTTAGGCTTCTGAGCCAGCCCTGGGGCCACCTACCTCCAGGGAGCTAATTCGGGGTCATATACTTGAAAGCCTCAGCCAGGTTTGCCCACAGCGTTCCTAACCCGCACACCTCTGGCCTCCTGCCCTTAGGACAGTTATGACTGATGGGCAGTGCGTATCTACGTGTGCGTGCACATGCGTGGTCTCCGAGCTCTCCCTGCTTTTCTAGTCCCACCCAAAACCTAAAGCAACTCAAAATCTAATTGTCAGTTAGGCCAGGCCAAGCCAAGCGGAGGCCCTACTTAGCACAGTCAGCGGATGCCTCCAGGCCTCCTAGTTCACTGCTGCTCAGCTGAATCCCGGGACTTTATCAACTGCTGCCCCTGCAGACACCCAGTCTGCTGGCCCCTCAGACCTGTTCGGCAACTCCTTTGCCCGCCCCACCTTGCTCCGTCTCTGAGGGACTCCAGCTTGTCTTTGAAGGCTTCCCTGCTCTCCCTGATTCCCTTGTCCTCCTGGAATAGACCAGGGTGGGCACCCTCTGTTTCATCCTCATCCACATACCAAACTGAACCTCGCCCTGACCTTATTCCTATCTTGGGGCCTGGCTCAGAAGATGAGGGCCCCTCGCCCCCAGCCCGTGAACCGGATTCCATCACTCTCACCAACCTCATCCCTGATCTCTGGACCAGCCTCCCATCCTCCTCTTGTCTCTTCGACATCTCCAGGCCCCTTGTGGGTAGGCATAGGGTCACAGCATCAGGGTTCACACAGATGAGGGTGAAGCTGACGGTGACCACCTCTGATCTCTTCCAAGAGAGTGAGGGACTTGGGAGACCAGAAAATGGCTCAAAGACGTTCGTGGCCTAATCACTGATCCAGAGCCTCCCATCCTTCAAACGCCTCCCTGAACTACCTGCTGGTCCCATGTGCTCCTTGCAGCCAAGCTTCTCTGGAGAGGCAGTCAAGAGTCACTGTCCCTTCTTGCTTCTTCCCTCACCCACCCACGGTCATCTGGCTTTTGCCCCATCACTTCTCTAGAGCCGCCACAGCCAAGGGCACCCCTGGCCTCCCCCTCCCCCTCCAACAAGTCTCAGGCCTCACTCTGCTTGGCCCTTCCTGCTGACCTTGACACCGCTGCCCAACCAAGTAACCCTGCCTCATAATCCTCACAGCACCTACCACCATCGAGAATCACCTTCCCTTTCATATTAGTAAGACCTGCATGTCCCTGGTCTCCTCACCCATAAAATGGGGATAACGCCCCCAATTACGTCATGGATTGTTAAGAAGACTAAGAGTTATCACGTGTTTTGTCAACAAGAGGCTGGATGAACAAACTCATTGATATTCAGTCAGAGGAATGCTACCCAGTAAGGGCAAAACAAGCAACACGCCAACATGAATGAATCTCAAAGGCATCACACGGATTGAAAGAGGCCAGAAACGAGAGTCCATACTGCACATTCCCATCGATGTGAAATTCTAGAATGGGCAAGATGGATCTATGGTGACACAAGTCAGACAGCAGTTGTCTATCAGGAGGGGGTATGACTAGACGGAGGCACGAGGAAACTCTCCGGGGTGACAGAAGTATTCTTTATCGTGGTGGGGTGGTAGTCACACAGTACATGCAGTGGTCAAAACTCACGGAGCCATACACTCAAATTGGTGCATTTTATTGTATGCAAATTCTACCTTAATATAAAAAGAAAACAACAAAGAATGAACACACATGAAGAGCTCACACCGTGCCAGGCATGCTACAGCAGCTTACCACATGGGTTGCATTATTATTCACTTGCAAATGGCTTGCCGGCTATAATCTAAGGTCAGGGGCTAGGTCAGGTTCCCCATCAAATTCCCTGGATCTGATGTGTGGCTGCATCTCCTGCTCGGGGCAGGGCTCCCCGGGCTCTCTCCTGGGCCTCCTGCTCGGGGCAGGGCTCCCCGGGCTCTCTCCTGGGCCTCCTGCTCGGGGCAGGGCTCCCCGGGCTCTCCCCTGGGTCTCTTGTTCAGGGCAGGCTCCCCAGGCTCTCTCCTGGGCCTCTTGCTCGGGGCAGGCTCCCCAGGCTCTCTCCTGGGTCTCTTGATCAGGGCAGGCTCCCCAGGCTCTCTCCTGGGCCTCCTGCTCGGGGCAGGGCTCCCCAGGCTCTCTCCTGGGTCTCTTGTTCAGGGCAGGCTCCCCGAGCTCTCTCCTGGGCCTCTTGCTCGGGGCAGGCTCCCCAGGCTCTCTCCTGGGTCTCTTGATCAGGGCAGGCTCCCCAGGCTCTCTCCTGGGCCTCTTGCTCGGGGCAGGGCTCCCCGGGCTCTCTCCTGGGCCTCCTGCTTAGGGCAGGGCTCCCCGGGCTCTCTCCTGGGTCTCTTGATCAGGGCAGGCTCCCCGGGCTCTCTCCTGGGTCTCTTGATCAGGGCAGGCTCCCCGGGCTCTCTCCTGGGTCTCTTGATCAGGGCAGGCTCCCCGGGCTCTCTCCTGGGCCTCTTCTCTTGGTATGTGCTCTCCCTGGAGTTCTCCTTGAAGAACTTTACGTTTGTCCCTGTTGAGCTCCAACTCACCGGATTCAACCCTTCATCCCAGGCTGGAGGCTGGGGTCTCCCACCCGCTGTGTAACTGCCTTGCTTTACTTCACATCCGTATGTGAGCAAACCCCTGGAGAAGGCTGTCCCTCATCATGGAGAGAAAAAGAAAAGCCCCTTTGGATTGAAGCTCACGGCAGAATGACTGAAAAATACCAGAATGGTGAGAGCGGAGTCTATATGATGGGCCTCCAGCCAGATGGCCCCAGTTTCAAGAGGGCCTGTTTTCAACTCTGAGAAGTTGAGCGTGTTTTGTTTGAGAAGAATCCTGACAAACCAAAGTAAGGTGCTCAGGATAATGAAGAGACCAAAGAAGACATCGTGAGAGTACCAAGCAGAGCAACCAGCTCCACAATCTAACCTCAGTCATCCGGAGCACAGAAGCTCTGTTACCCAGAGGAAGGGCTGATAACGAAAGTGAAAATCCAGTCACATGGGAAGTAATTACAGGAACCAGGGACGCCTTATCCTAGGGAAGTCACCACTTAGGGGACTCAATTGCCACCTTCAGATACTGAAGGGCTGCTATGTAAAAGACACAAGCCCGAGAAGCAGAATTTTGGGGAGACAAATTTAACCCAATTTACATAAAACTTGCTTTATTAAGCAGTTAAACCAGGCACTGTTCTGAACATTTTTTTTTTGAGACGGAGTCTTGCTCTGTCACCAGGATGGAGTGTACTGGTGTGATCTCGGCTCACTGCAGCCTCTGCCTCCTGGGTTCAAGCGATTATCCTGCCTCAGCCTCCTGAATAGCTGGGACTACAGGTGTGCGCCACCACACCCTGCTAGTATTTGTATTTTTAGTAGAGATGGGTTTTCACCACGTTGGCCAGGATGGTCTCAATCCCTTGACCTCGTGATCCTCCCGCCTCGGCCTCCCAAAGTGCTGGGATTACAGGCATGAGCCACTGTGTCCAGCCTGAACATTTTACATGTACTGCAGATGGTCCCTGACTTATGATGGTTCAACTTAGATTTTTCAACTTAACAACTGTAGGAAAGCCATAGGAATGCAACACACTCCTTGACTTACAATGAAGCTACATCTGGATAAAACTTACATCCTCAGTTGAAAATACCATGTTTTGACTTAGGATGGGTTTATCTGGAAATAACCCCATCCTAAGTCGAGGAGCATCTGTATTGCTGTCCTGGCCAACAGAGGAGAATCCTGAAACAGAAAGGTCAGGGGACTTGCCCAGGAAAGTCACCTACTTAGGGCAGAGTCAGGGTTTGAAGTCAGCCACCTGGCCCCTGAGTTCACACTCAGCCTCAAGGCTCTTCTGTCTCTTCAATAATTCAAGATTTGACATTTCCCCGGGCAAGCTGGTTCCCTTAGAAGTAACTGCGCTCCCACTGATGAGTATCTCACTCCAATAGGAGGCTGTGTGGCCCTGCAGTGGAGACCCGCAGAAGGTACTGCTGAATAAGGATCTGGGGTGTGGAACTACATGGCCTCTGGGATCCCTTCCAGCTCTGAGATTCTACTAGTCTATTTTAGAAAGTTCTGCCATCGGGTTATTAACAAAACCTAAGAATTGGCTCCCACTCCAAAGTGTAACTCTGCCTCCTCTGACTCATACAGCTCGAAATACTTGGAGAGGGTTCACAGATGGTGGCGGAGGCCCACTGGCCTTTGCAGGAGAGATCCAGACTGCACGGGCCTCAGCAAGCTCTGGGCCTCAGCTCACGTCTCTCACCTCTGCTGCCAACAGGGAATGACACGCTGTCTAATGGGCAGGAGGCTTCCGGTCCCTGGGGTGCTGAGGACCGACCACAGGTGAGAAAGCAGGTGTACAGATGAAGAGACAGAATGAACAGTGCTTCCCAGCACCCGCAGGAAATAATAAAACACTTGTATGGCACATTATGGGAGGTTCTTGGCCAAAGGCAAATAGCTTTAGGGCTTAAGAGTTAGGCTACCCCAATCCCTACCTAGAAGCTCCCAGGATGCTATCATCTCATACCTATAAGCCATTCAAGGCCACAGCTAGAATCTCTGGGAGAGAGAATAATTAGAACGAGAAAATAAAGTAGCATTTCCACTTAGTAAGCACCTCCAGCCGACAAGGAACAGGACAGAGGGAAGAGCCCATGAACGGTGAATGGCTCCATCCCTCCCCCCGAACAGCACAATCCAAGGAGCCAGAGTGACGCCTCTCACCTGAGAAGAACCACGCTGTCGGACATGAAGGCTCCAACAGTGACATCTGAAAATGAGAAGTTTACAGCGTTCAGAAACTTGCTGAAGCCCCTACCCAGCCGCCCCCTGGACAGGCACTCTACAAGGATGGAGGCCCAGCCTTGAGGCCAGAGAGCCCTCTGACGGCCACTGTCTGGGCTACACAATGATCTTGTAAGAATGGAAGCCACACTCTCCAACGTGGCAGCCAATCCCTACACAGGCTACTGAGGCCTTGAAATGTGGCTGGTCTCAGTTGAGAGGTGCTGTAAGTGTAACATACACACCGCATTTCAAAGACCTAGTACAGAGAACCATTAGCTCCCTCACTAATAACTTTCATATTGATTTTATGTTGAAATGATATGTTGGCTATATTGGGCTAAAAACATTATTAAAATTCTTTTTTTATCTTTTTATGTAATTACTGGAATATTTTAGATTACACGTATGGTTTATACTTCTGTCGACATCAGTGAATTAGAGAAAGACATACCCAGAATTCAGTGACCCTTGGAAAATGCTCTAGGTTCTGAAGTACATGGAATCATCACCCTCCACCCCTGACTCTACATGACCTGAGTATCTCACGGCATGTCTGTAAAATGAAGATAATTATCCCCAGGACCCTCTTCAAAAGCTGACAATATTTCATTACACTTAAATCAGAAAATATTTATCAGTGATTATGTAATATTCATTAAGTACTCACTAGATTTATAGTAAATATTTTTAAAATATATGAAATTAGATACTTAAGTCAGAAAATTCATGAAAATACTTGATAAGCTATAAACCAAGACCCTGGTTTAACTGGTAATGTTTATTCCTAAATAACTCTAATTCAGGAAGCACTTACACTTCCAGTGGTTCTATGCCTTTCTCCCCACCACCCCAACCCCGTGATATAAATCCCTGGCCCTGGGTTCCCACTACTGCTCCACAGAACCAAGCATCTGCGTCCAAGAGGGTCTCAATCTGAACATCGCTAAATGCACTGAGCGTCTATATGATGCCCCCATTAAGGAAAAACCAAAGGCAAATCCACGAATTACAGGGTTCCTACAACGTCTCCACTTGGGTCTATTTATTAATTTTGGTTTTCAGTAGTCTTTTTAAATTAGCCGTATGTTTGAAAATAAAAGAACCCGATAAATTTGTCAATTTCCTTATGAAAAACACAAGATGAGAAATTCAGATCTGTTGTCAACAGTGAACACCTTGCTCACCTCACGTTTACAGAAAAGCAGCGGAACCACTGGGAAGCCTGGGTCCCCGTGCCCTGCAGGCTCTGGGCAGTCCCTCACATCCAGTCTCAGCATCCTTGTCTGTAACGTGGGGAAAACACCCTATCCTACCTACCTGCTGGGGTCACTGTGAGATGTACATTGCATATGGAAGCATTTTGTACATATTAAATGCTAAACCCATATAAGATACTATTTGGGGGTGGCTACAAATTGCCCAGAACAAGAACTGCTTTCTCAAAGTTAAAAAGACCCACGAGGATCTATCTTGGGACAAAAGCTTCAGCACTGACTTCTTTCTATTCCCACTCTTCCTCCTGGCTCTATAGACTTGAGGAATGTCAAAACTTCTATCTATTCAAAAATACACAAATGTGGTGTCCTCACATAAGACTGCATTCGTTTTCTTAAATTTTAGTGGAAAGAACTGTTTCTCAAAAGAAGGATGTGTACAAAATTCAGAGAAACGTTTCCTGAATTCCATGACCATTCTGGATTTTTCCAAATTCTTACTGTTGCTTCCTCACCTTACCCCAGTCCATCTTGAAACAGCTGAAGAACCACTACTCCACCACCCAGGCAATTCGACCTAAGCCAGGTATCACTTGGGGTTGGGTTTGAAATCATGTCTTTTTATCCAGTTAGCCACAACCACCACAGGTATTAATTCACCCTAAAGCCAAGCCAGCCAGCTTCGGATGGTGAAGTTCTGCTGTGTCCACACACAAGAGGACATGGTTTCCTTTTTACTCCGAATCTTCCTCAATAATTTTCTTTCAAGAGTAGGGGTGAGAGATGTGGTTGGGGGGATGCTGCTCCTTTTCCCTCCAAGAGTAAGAAGCCTTTGCATATGGTTAAGTGCAAAGGAAAACAGGAGGTTTCACTATTCACAATTTTAGATGTGGCCGGTGTTTTTTTTCTTCAACAGAATTACTGCCACAGAAACCACTATAAAAATCCACCCTCCCGGTGCTAAGCCCTTCAGAGTAGATCATTTTAAAACCCCAAAATAAATGTCAACATTATTTTCACCTTAAAATTGAACACCAGGCAAAACACCCTGTTCTATCGTGTGAACTGTTCTAATCCTAAATGGATGTGATGATTGCTAACCAGACTGAAAATTATTCTACTTCATGCATTTCTCTTCATTTATCTCACGTGCCCTTAAAGAAAAACAGCTTACCAGGATAGCCGTTTCCATCCATATCAATCCCTCCCGATATGGACTGGCCAAACATCCGGAGCACTGGATTTATCTTCCGCCCAGACAGTTTCTGAAACAGATAATAGGGAAATGGAGTCACAGGAAAGGTCCACGGTCACGAATAAGAACTGTGACTCTTTATTCCAGCTTCCCTAGGACACTTGGTCCTAAAGTTGTCGAATCCTAATGTGATCAGCAAGTCTTTAGCAGGCCGTTGAAGACCACATACTCCTTTATTACGACTTGCCTTGGCCAAATGTCATCATTTAAAAATTTGTCTAAGTTCTGTGCTAATGAAAAAATCTGCCTAGACTACCATGATAATGTTTTGACATGTTGAAGTTCAAAATGGATAAAGTTTAACTTCCATTCCTAATGGAGGTTCTGTTTATTTTTACACAGGTGTCGCTGGCTGAAATTCTAAGAACATATTTACCTTCTATCTTTCTTCCCATATATGTACTAAATATTTAACACCCCGCTCCTAAGAGGCACACGTTACAGAGTCTTTCCCTAGACAGACAGGTAATTAACATGTCTAACTGGAAAAGATGGCCATGCGGAAACTTCCTTTCCATCCAGCCAACCAGATCTATAGACTCTGGAGCTTTACAAACAGAAGTAAACAGTTTTACCTAGTAAATCTAGAACTCCATGGTCCTGAACCTTCTTAAACTGTAGGAAATCTAAAAAACTCAGCTGAAGAAGATGCCCTCCCCTCTAAAACACAGCTCCCTCAACTAACCAGAGTTTACAACTTTACCATGAGACACACTCACATCTATGCTTACTTTATGTTTTTTGTTGTTGTTGTTGTTGTTGTTGTTTTGAGACGGAGTTTCGCTCTTGTTACCCAGGCTGGAGTGCAATGGCGTGATCTCGGCTCACCGCAACCTCCGCCTCCTGGGTTCAGGCAATTCTCCTGCCTCAGCCTCCTGAGTAGCTGGGATTATAGGCACGTGCCACCATGCCCAGCTAATTTTTTGTATTAGTAGAGACAGGGTTTCACCATATTGACCAGGATGGTCTTGATCTCTTGACCTCGTGATCCACTTGCCTCGGCCTCCCAAAGTGCTGGGATTACAGGCTTGAGCCACCGCACCCGGCCTTATATGTTTTTTAAAAATGAAACTGTCTTTTTTTTTTTTTTTTTTTTTTTAAGAGATGGAGTCTTGCTCTGCTGCCCAGGCTAGAATGCGTAGCTGGGACTACAGGCATGCTCCAATATACCCGGCTCTTTCATATTTTGTCAGACGGGATCTCGCCACGTTGCCAAAGCTGGTCTCAAACTCCAAGCCTCAAACAATGTTCCTGCCTCAGCCTCCCAGGGAACTGGGATTTCAGCCACCACTCCTGGCTGTGCTCTTGTGGTCAGCATGGAGCGTCTTTAGTAGGAAGCAGGGATAGCAACTTTCTGTTCATCACTGAGTTCATCACACGTCCACACAGGCAGCACTGATTCAACAATATTTGTTGTACAAACAGCCTTTGTTGCACACTGAAGCTGTGCATCAACATTCGTGTGGCACAGTTCCTCACAAAGATACTGAACTTCCTGAATCAGAAAAGTCCCATCTTCTGGGGTCTGACCTATTCCTTCTGCCTTTATCTGCACAATCCCCTCGGGGAGGCTTACCTCCTGATGCCCTCACTGTGAAGGATAAGAGAAATGCTTAGTTTTCAAAGCACAACAGAACCAGGTTCCCAGATATCTAGGGGCTCGCTTCGACTTTCTTTCCTTACGCTTCTCTTTACTGAGTCATTCTGCAGAGAAGTCAGGAAGGCAGGGAGTGGGGAGTTTCCACAGGATCTACAGATGGAGGCACCAGGGATGCCCCCTGACCCCAGCTGCTGATAACTGCAAATAACCCTCCTAGAAGTGATCAGAGAGGGCTGCCTGCCATCCTCAGTTAAGCCATCCAACAGGAAATGTGCAGGCATCAAAGTACAAATAAGAACACTGCAGGAAACACTAAAGAAATGTTTCACACTAACACGCAGAGCCCCGCATCCCACCAGGCTCTGTCTAAACAAACATGTATGTGTGTCTGCACATTTCTTAAAAGCCATATTTTGAAGCAGACCCTCTCGGCTCTGAAGTTCAAGAACTCTCGCAGCAGCCTGCCCTGGGTCTACACTTCTAAGGTGTATGCTGTGGCTGGGATGAGGGGGAGAGTGAAGGGGTGGTCCATCTGGGGGTGGTGATGCAGGCTTAAGTTAGTCCACAGACATCTGCAGGCCATTATGCTATAAAGCCAAGAAGATAAGTCTGCCCAGTGCTAATAACCCTAAATGAAAACCAGGAGCCCTGGAAACCTCCACTTGACCAGGTTTCTATGCCGTGTCCCTTACAGCAAGAGAAGGATCACAGGGGCTACCACATGCCCAGAGGGCTCTCAAATTGGGAAAGGCGCACAAGGATCTAAAAATCAACACACTCCTTGGTAAACTCAAGAGAGAGTTAAAGAGCAATGTGGAAGAAGAGTAGGCCCCAATCTCACAATTTACCCAGCAGAAATCATACCAATCTGGGCCAAAGCAAAGCGATTCCCCCGCCCAGAGTTGCTTCTGATCCCTTCCTCTAGCTCCCTCACATGATGCCTGCTCTAGCCAGGACCTGGGCCTGCAAGAATCTGCCATTAAAGGATTGTTTTTCCATTTAAATCACTGCCCTTATCATGTACATATCAGCAGCTTGGAGAAGTATAATCACGGTTGCTTCTTTCTTTTTTTCCTTAAGGGCCCAAAAGCACTTCTCTTTGTCAAAGCGAAGGAGCCCGCCTGCATGCTGACAAAGGCAGGCTGGTCCAGCTGCTATCCCTGCTTCCTACTAAAGACGCTCCATGCTGACCACAAGAGTTATACTGTGGTTCTCTGCAGGGATTCCACCCAGCAACCAAACAAAACACCAAGGGCCCTGGAGGAGGGGAAGCCAGGGTCTCCCACGGGCTGCCCCTCTGTGTGGTTAGCTTCCGAGGTCCAGGAAAACAAGCTTCCTGGAGGATGCATGGAGAATGACCTTGACCATCACCCGAGCACGGGGCTCCTTGGATGACTTTCAGCTTGTCACACTGGGAAGAGCATCCCTGACTCAGCCTAGGGCAGCTCTTGTGACTCAGATGTGGCCCCCAAACTTTACCCAAACCCCTTCCTCCTGCCTTGTGGGCTGAATCGCCAAACAGTGTATTAATCCCACCGTTATGTATTCCTAATGAAAAGAGGATGGTCTGGATAGGTAAATACCCCTCAGACTATGTATGCCTCATGGCAAAATAGTTTCCATATTTGTAACCTTTCCTCCTGAGCTTCTGAGTGCTCCTTTTTGCAATGTGGAGTTGAGGATGGTGGTTACAAAGTTACAGGCATCGGACTGGCAAAGATGCTGTGGACATACTGTCACTTGTGACCCTGGGCAAGTTAAACAACCTCCTTGGGCCATAGTCACCTCATAGGTAAATGGTGGATAATAAATGGACCCATCTCACGGCTGCTGTGAGGATTAAAGATAAAGAAAGGGCAGAGCACACCCACAAAACAGTCCCTCCTCTTCCCGGTGCCGCCCAAAGCCCTGTCTCCTGCAGGTGAAGCACTGAGCTCAGCAGGAGGCCAGCAGAGAGGGGATCTGAAGCAGGAATGAGAACCAACCAACCTGCCACCCTTAATTAGCTTATCTCTATCTGCCACAAGGACAATTATTCATGTAGAAGAGTTATTCACATGCTGCCTCTTAAAATTAAAATGTAAATACATACATACGAGTAGGAAGTAGTTAGGATGTAATAAGTGTTCAATAAATAAATATTTGTTGCTGGAAATTTCTCAGGGTGTGTCCCCTTCTGTCTCTGACCCACTGGGAGCAAGACCTGAGCCAGTGCCACTCCACACGCAGACATCCTCAAATATCCTGACAATGCTTCTGCTGAGAGCATGACTTCCTTTTTTCCCATGGGCTGGGCTTGACACCATCAGCAAGATTGAACACCAAGCTGATACAGCAAAAAACAGAACTCACCACTTCCATGTTCCCAAGCCTGGGGTGCAAGGGCAGAGTCCTAACCGGCTCCTGGTTTTAAGGCCAGTTGGGACAGCAGCCTGTGATCAGTTTCAGGCCTCTCCGCCATGGACCACTGTCCTTCTAGATAACATTTTAAAACATATTGCCTTGGCTTAGCATAGATGGTTGACAAAGGAGGCACCAAAAAGAAAAAGCTTCCTTTCCTTTCTTAAATAAATGGCTCTAACTCTGAGTAAGAGTTGAAAATTATCTTCTTTAGGCAAAATGCATCCCTGAGTGTGAGCAAACTTGGAATTCTAAGAATGCTTTTCTTAGTATTTAATAAGCAATATTAATTGTGTCTTTCACTAAAAGGTGGGAAGTTCAAGGTCAGAAAGATGTTGTTTTTCTTTGTACTCCAGGGCATGGTACATAATGAGGGTTCCATACATGTTTGTTGAATGAATGTATGAACAGTTGCCATATCACGTCCATGCCAATTACCATTGAATACTGAGGGACTATCCCACCAGCATCACCATGATAGATATAGACCGCCCCTGCGAAGTCGTCCTCCTTGGGTGCGCCAATGGCCACATCTGCGGGTAGAAAAACAGCTATGGGTTAAAAAGCCACACAAATAATATAAGCACAGCTTCCTGAATTCTGGTTATCATGTCGGAGCCCCTGGACACCAGAAATTCTTGGTTGTTGATTGTTCAAGCATTAACTTAGACACATGATCCCTTAGCAGAAAAAAAATGTAGGCCTGGTGTGGTGGTTCATGCCTGTAATTCCAGCACTTTGGGAGGCCAAGGTGGGCAGATTGTCTGAGGTCAAGAGTTCAAGACCAGCCTGGCTGACATCACAAAACCCCATCTCTACTAAAAATACAAAAATTGGCTGGGCATGGTGGCGCACACTTATAGTCTCAGCTACTCTGGAGACTGAGTCAAGAGAATCGCTTGAGCCCAGGAGGCAGAGGTTGCAGTGAGCCAAGATTGTGCCACTGCACTCCAGCCTGGGCAACAGAGCGAGAGACTCCACCTCAAAAAAAAAAAAAAAAGTACAGCGAAGACTATAGAAGCTAAGAGTTTAGTTCCAAAAAAGTTTCTACCTTCTGCTCATAAGAAAAAAAAAGTCACTGACTCATCCAATAAAATAAATGCAAATATAATCTACCTGCCCTAATTTCCATAAGGGAGAATTCCATAGACAATGGTGATTGCATAACTGAGAAAATCAACTCTATTCCTGGATAAAGGAAACGTAGAGAAGGGCATTCACTTCACACACAAGAAACATTCCTCTGACAACCTGGCAACTCCTAGAACAAAGCCTAGAGCTTCCTAACTTTTTCCCTTGCTTCTAACAAAGCCATGTGTCTGCAGAAGCGAGGCCAAAGGGGAGGAAAATGAAGCCCTCGGTGGCAGTGGTAGGAGGCACTGAGACGTCTGGATGGCTGGCCTGGGCAAGTGATGCCCCACCTCCACCACCACATTCCCCGGTGACACGGCTGCTCCACCTCCCGACGTCTGTATGCTGTGTATGCAGCGAGGAGAAGAGGCTCAAACGAGACAGAGAGAGAGAGGCCAAGAGGCTGTGAGGAGCACTGCTGCCCAAACAGACCTAGGTGCACATGCCTCCATGCCTCCCAAGACACACACACACACACACACACTCTGGAAAGGCAATGCAGCTGCTGCTGTAATCAGGGAGAATATGTCTAGGTCTCTAATTCTCTCCTCACGCATTTCCCCATCAACACGGTAGAGCATCATGGAGCATCGAAGCCTCAGAAACAAGGAGAGCTGATGGCAGGAGGAAGCTGTCCAAGCTGCTCCGCCATAAGAAGCCCCAGACGGACCAGTCCCAAGGTTTGCTTCCACGCAAACAACAAAGAACACTGAGCTGGTGAGAAGGGATTACACAGAGGCAAAACTCCAGTGGGCTGGAAGCTCGACCCTGAGTGTCCACACAGACAGCATCTCCAAACGTGTCCTCTCTCCCCACAGCACACTGATGGGCCTTTGGAGTGGGCCCGGAGACCAGGAGCATGCCACTGGAGACGGACAGTCGGAGGGCAGGCTGCCCCGCCGAAGCCGAGCCACGTGCTGCAGCTGGAGGGCCCCACGCACCAGGAGCTCTCGCTCACCTGAGAAGCCATCGTCGTCCAGATCACCCAGACTGGCGATGCTCTCTCCAAAGTGCGCATTGTAGGCACCATCCCCGGTCAGAGTCAGCTGCTCCTCGAGGGCTCCCTGGGAAACAGGATGGAGGAGAAAATGGAAAACAAACAGAACAAACCGTAAAAACAATTAAAGAACCAGAGCTTGAACACTGCCTGCTAGAGCACACTCATCGACAGGAAACACCTGGGCAGAATCGCAGGAACCCGAGCTTCTCCCTCCTGCTGGCAAAGTGAGTCCCATTTACCTGCTCAACAGGATGGTCTCCCATAGCCTGGGACGCATTTTCAGGGAAGGAGAATGTCATGGCAGCCAATGACTACACCCCCCTGTCCTAATGCTCTATATAAAAGCAAACCTCCCTATCCACCTGTCCCCAGTGTGCTCTCAGCTTTCCTTCGGGGATAGCATTTTCCCCAATGTTATTCTAAAAGAGTATCCATGTTTCTATTGTTTTTCTTTCCTGTGCCTTTTGGTACAAGTTTACAAAGATGTTTTACAAGGTGCATGTATAAATTATACTGATACAGGGAGTCATGGTTCAGAAAACCCAAGCACTCAGTCGCTCTTGGCCAGGGCGTGGCTGTGGTGCAGACATCACTGTGCCTATTACTCATGCATGGCTCAGGTACGAATTTCCAGAGAAAATACTAATCATCAGAGGGAGGGGGTCGATGGTTCACAAAGGCAAGAAAAGTCATCTGACTTTGGGGGAAAAAGTCATACCCAGTCTCACCCCAGATCACTGGCACGTGAATACCAGAGTGATATGATGCAATCTGATGTCTTGAGGGATGAGAAGATTTACACCTTCCCCAGCACAGAGGCACTCTAGACCCACTATGTCCCACAGGCCATTCCGTGAGTGTCTGGCTTTTATTATGACCAAGTCTTCTTTTTCACTATAAACACAATTTACAACTTGAAAACAATAAAGGTATGATGATTTCTTGGGTCAATGAAACCTCCACCCCAAAACACAAATATGCATTAATTTCTTTCTCTCAGTGTGTGGGGAAGAGGAGAGGGACACCAGCAACTGACTCCTGCTATGCACCAGGCACCGCAGGGCCAGCTCCTCATTTAAATCACACAACGACTCTATAAGGAAAATCTTACGATGCCTCTCAGTTTACAGATAAGGAAACTGGGCCGCCAATTTCATCCACATCACACAGGCTAGGATGTGGCAAAAGCAAGATTCAAACTCAGGTCCACCTGGCTCCAAAGTCAGCACTTTTCCCCTCCTCCACACTGCCTTCCGATCTTTATTCAAATGGCTAAAATTCAACAGAAATGAGAATACCCTGGTACTCAGAATAACCACACAACATCAAGAAATGCTGGTTGGCAGGGAGGGTGTGGGTACACTGTGCCCATGGAGGTCTGGGGGAAATTCTTGTGCTTCAAGAGTCCACCACCTGGCAGGGCGTGATGGCTCACACCTGTAATCCCATCACTTAGGGAGGCCAAGGCGGGCAGATCACCTGAGGTTGGGAGTTCAAGACCAGCCTGACCAACATGGGGAAACCCCATCTCTACTAAAAACACAAAATTAGCCGGGCGAGACAGTGCATGCCTGTAATCCCAGCTACTTGGGAGGCTGAGGCAGATCACTTGAACTTGGGAGGCAGAGGTTGCGGTGAGCTGAGATTGCACCATTGCACTCCGGCCTGGGCAACAAGAGCAAAACTCCGTCTCAAAAAAAAAGAAAAAAAGAGTTAAAGAATCCACCTCCTGATTTAGACCCAGTCTGGCTGTTGGACCTGACTCCCACATAAATGTCTCAGTCTCCTGCAAACATAACAGCAGGCACATTGAATGCCCATAGCACGCATCTATGTAATATCCCTCATTTCTCCCTGCACCCTGCCCTGACCTCCTGGAATGTCAGTGGGGATGCAGGTGACAAGGGTTCCTGCAACGGGTGCCAATAAGCACCTTCCCTCCCAGGTATTTTTTTTTTTTTAAATCAGAGTCACTTTCTCACCCAGGCTGGAGTGCAGTGGTGCAATCATAGCTCACTACCACCTCAAACTCCTGTGCTCAAGGGATCCTCTTACCTCAGCCTCCTGCATAGCTAGGACTACAGGCAACCACCACTGCACCTTGCTTGTTGGCTTGTTGACTAATTGATTAACTGATTGACAAGCTCTCAGTCTGTCACCCAGGCTGGAGTACAATGGCATGATCACGACTCACGGCAGCCTCCACTGTCTGGGCTCAAGCAATCCTCCCACCTCAGCCTCAACTGGGACCACAGGCAAGCACCACCACACCTGGCTGATATTTTTTTGTTTTTGGTTTTTTTACACTTTAAGTTCTGGCGTACATGTGCAGAACGTGCAGGTTTGTTACACAGGTATACACATGCCATGGTGGTTTGCCACACCCATCAACCCGTCATCTACATTAGGTATTTCTCCTAATGCTCTCCCTTCCCTAGCCCCCCAACTCCCGACAGGCCCCAGTGTGTGATGTTCCCCTCTTTGTGTCCATGTGTTCTCACTGTTCAACTCCTACTTATGAGAACATGCAGTGTTCGGTTTTCTGTTCTTGTGTTAGTTTGCCAAGAATGATGGTTTCCAGCTTCATCCATGTCCCTGCAAAGGACATGAGCTCATCCTTTTTTGATGGCTGTATAGTATTCCACAGTGTATATATGTCACATTTTCTTTATCCAGTCTATCATTGATGGGCATTTGAGTTGGTTCCAAGTCTTTGCTATTGTGAACAGTGCTGCTATAAACATACGTGTGCATGTGTCTTTACAGTAGAATGATTTATGATCCTTTGGGTATTTACCCAGTAATGGGATTGCTGGGTCAAATGGTATTTCTGGTTCTAGATCCTGTTTCGTGTGTTTTTAGTAGAGATGAGGTTTCACCATGTTGTCTAGGTTGGTTTTGAACTCCTGTCCTCAAGTGAGCCTCCTGCCTTGGCCTCTCAAAGCCTCCCAGTTTTAGATCTGCCTTCCCAAAGAGCCTGAAAACCTCAGAGGCAACATAAGCCTCTGACAGTCCCTGGATCTCCTTTCACTGCTTCCTTCCTTTCTGGCACCTGCCACTTAGTTACAGCGAAACCGCTGCCCTCGCCCAACTGAGATACCTAGCATCTCAGACACTCTTAACAGTACACTTTGACTGACTTTTTTTTTTATTATGGAAGTATTACATTTTCACTATTTGGTAGATGTTTAGAGAAAACTAAACAGAGAGCCGTTATTCACATTCCCTACGTATTTGGCATATTTTTAAGGACTGGTTGTACATGCAGTTTTTATACTGTTTTTCAACTGATTATCTCATAAGCATTTTCCGATGTTGGATAAAAGGTGGGCGGCACCAGAATGTTTTCAACGAAGCATCTCCCTCTTACTGAATACTTGTACTTCCAGATCCTGAAAAGACTGCTTTCTCACTGGTCTCCTGCCTCCACGATGCACTGCTGTCCCCCAACCCAGCCCCCACCCACTCCCCCACATTGGCTGCAGAGGGCCAGAGGCATCTTTCTGCCCATGTCACATCCCTTTCATGGTTCTGCAGAAAATGGAACATCAAGATTATTGGCCGGGCATGGTGGCTCACATCTGTAATCCTAGGGAGGCCAAGAAGGACAGATCACTTGAGGTCAGGAATTTGAGACCAGCCTGGGTGACATGGTGAAACCCCATCTCTACTAAAAACACATCAAAAATTAGCCAAGTGTGGTGACACGTGCCTGTAGTCCCAGCTACTTGGGAGGCTGAGGCAGGAGAATCGCTTGAACCTGGGAAGCAGAGGTTGCAGTGAGCCAAGATTGCACCACTGCACTCCAGCCTGGGTGATGGAGTGAAATTCTGTCTCAAAAAAAAAAAAAAAAGAAAAGAAAAGAAAAAAGAGACTACGGCTCCCATGCAGTCCCCTGCCCCTCCATGATGAAGTGAGTGGTGCTGCTGCCTCACACCGCAACCCATTTGCCCAGCCCCCCGCTGGGAGCTCCGCCCTAGCCCACCCTGCCCATCTGCTAACGCCTACCCCTTCTTCAAGATTCCCCAGCCATTGCGTCCTCCTCTGCTTCCCTGGAAAGATGTGCATATGCTCCTAGAGAGGCGGCATAACCTTGAGACAAAGCATGCCAGCTCTGAGCCAGCTTGCCCAGGTTCAAATCCCAGCCCCACTTCTTAGCTGTGTGATTTGGGCCACATTACCTAACCACTCTGGGCCTCAGTTTTTTCACCTGAAAAATAGGCACCCTTGATACCATGTGGACACTGCATCGAAATCTCTCACAGAAATCAGGAAGAAGAGTCCCTGGTGCATGTAAAGCACTCAAAAGACAATTACTAAGATTGCTCCTTGGCCCCTGTGTCTGCAGTTTTAACATTGTATAGAACTTTCCATTAATGGACCATTGAGCTTATTCAAGACAGAAACCACATATTTTCATTTCCTCTGGGTAACGTGGCCCAGGGCACACCCAGAGGGTGCTCGGCCACTACTTGCTGGACAAATGTCCCTCCCCAACACCCATCCCCACGTTGCCCAGCACTGTACTCACATTTCCTCTGTTGATGTAGACGGTGACCTGTCCCTCATCCCTGATCTCAGAAAACATGGGGGCCCCCACCAGCAGGTCAGAGAGGCCGTCCCCGTTCAGGTCAACTGCGCACAAGGAGGAGCCGAAGTAAGAGCCCATCTGCAACCAAGTTGAGTTGCAACAAAGCATTCAGTGTCTGCTCTCACACAAGGGGGCCCTCTTTCCTCCAGCCCTTTGGCTTTAGAAACATTTGCTCCCTGACCCTTTAGAGGCTGGATGGCTGTGCTGCCCCATAAACCAGAATGCCTAGCAAAGAGTGAAATACCCAGCTTCCAGCAGCAAGGCAGGGCCCCAGTCAATGTGAGACAAAGCTAACTGGCCTGGAGTCCCCCATTCCTGGAGTCCTGGCAAAGGGAAGATACATAGATTGATGCCCAGAGAATAAGGTACTGTTTTTAAAAATGCAAGCTAAGGTTACAAAGATATGTTACAACCATAATAAAAACGCCCCTTATATCAGACATTTGACAAGGCCAAGCAAGTAGGAATATGAAATCTCACAACACAAGAAAGGCACGAAAATAAATGTTACATGGGGAAATAAGTTATCCTCGCCCAGTCCCACGCAGAGCTAAAGGTTGGTTAGGAAGGCACGAGCTGACGTGACAAAAACAGGTACAACTTTTAAGACTGTTTGACTGATGAGGGGACAGAGCAAGGCATTATCGACTTTTAATTAGGGCTTAATTAGGGGTCTCCAACCAGATCCAGGCAGGTGATGTAACAGCCATAAGAAAACAAATTAATGTGGCAAGTGACACTCGTCTTCCACGTCTACATAACAGCAGGGAGTGGCGGAGACCGTGGCAACCTGGAGCCCACAGCCTGGCTAAAGGAGCAGCTTCTACCCTGCTGCAGCTAACCGCCACCAAGAGGAAGGCTGACCCAGAGAGGACCAACCTTTCCATTTTTCCAAAAGAAGCCAAACATTTAAAACTTTATTTAAAGCGCCATTGTTTTAAATGCTCGCAACTTCTTCATGTGTAAAAACAATAAACAAATACTGTGCAGGCCAAACAAGAGTATCTGCAGACTATATTCTTTCCAAAGTCGGTCAGTATGCAACCTGTACTTAAAAAAAGCGGGGGCCAGGCGCAGTGGCTCACACCTATAATCCCAGCACTTTGGGAGGCCGCGGTGGGTAGATCACAAGGTCAGGATTTCAAGACCAGCCTGGCCATGGTGAAACCCCATCTCTATTAAAAATACAAAAATTAGTGGGTGTGGTGGCAGGCACCTGTAGTCCCAGCTACCTGGGAGGCTGAGGCAGGAGAATCATTTAAACACGGGAGGCAGAGGTTGCAGTGAGCCGAGATCGCACCACTGCACTCCAGCCTGAGCAACACAGCAAGACTCATCTCAAAAAAAAGAGAGAAATAAAAAAAGAAAAAGCATTATTCTTTTAAAATAAATGTTTTCTAATAAAAGGCTCCAGCTTTATAGACATGAACAAGCCTTTTCTTTTACTGTTGGAGTTTGTTGGCAGCTGACCCAGGGAGTTTGAGAGCGAGGTGGAGGACTATCTATTTCCTGTAGCTAACAGGGTCACAGGAGGGCTTTGTAGTGGCCGCTCAGAAATCCTTCCCCAGCGATATGCCAAGGCCACCTCCCTCCCCTCTGGCTACCCATTCTCAAGGCAGAAGGGAGCAGGAAAAGGTTACAGTCACAGAGGGTGGGGAGGAAAGAAACTGAGCTGCAAGTCACTGATTCGGTGGCCTTGCCAATCTCCCCATCTGAGCTTTGGTAAAAGAAATCAGTGAGACGCAGACCAAGTCCCGGAGAGCCAAGCTGCCGACTGCGCTCACTGGCTGAGCCCCAGGGCAACTATTTGTTTCATTCCAGAGGGCTATTTAACATGGCTTCTTCATCAATGTTAAATCAGAAATCTCTGTATGTGAAGTTTCCTATCTAAGTTTTCAAATACAAATGTTTCACATACTCCATTAATTCAATAAAACTTCAGTATGGCAATGACATGCGTTGGGGTGAGCATCCAATGATCAGAGCTCCCCGTTAGCCTGGAAATGCGGAGATGTGTGTCTGTATTAACATGTGAACTGCACACATGTTGGTGATTTCTTATATGCACTATTTGGAGAAAGTCAACCAATAAAGACAAGAACCGGGGGTTTTTTTTGTTTTCTTGTTTCTTATGGGAAGCCAGGATACAGAACTATCTGGCCAAATTCTAGCCAAGCGGAAGCAGAAGTAAACCGGTGGTTTGCTGAGTTAGAACCCTCCTGTCTACGTGGCTCTGGACATAGGGATAAAGCTAAAGGCATCATTTGAAAGCCTGGGGTCATGTCCTTTTGTAGCGGGTAATGGAGAAGTCAGAAAGACATGAATGTCTCATTTCTTCCGGCAAGAAGCAGAATACGCTATATAAAGAAAGGTCGTGGTCTATTTCAAAGGCAGGGTGATGATGACAGGGTAAAGCGAGTTGGAGACACTAGGAGGAAGTGAAGGTAAGAGGGCTGAGAGTGAGTGGCAGAAAGAAGGGGTGCCTATGGAACGGTGCAAAGGTCAGGGCTGGAGGAGCCCTGACGAAAAGAAAAGGTCGAACACCTACAAAGCCAGGAGGTTGAAGACCTGGGCCCTTCTGTCCCTTCTCAGGGAACCTGATGGATCTTGGTATGACAAGGACATCCAAGCAGACATTCAGGCTTGAACCTGTCCTGGGACTCAATGGCAAAAGTCTTTAGGAAGTTCGGACAAGTGGGCTCCCAGAGGTTAACCTCATCCTGCTTGCACTGCCAACTCTCAGATCTACTCCCAAAAACCTGACCAACTTGAGCACAGGTTATCATCCAAACCAAGAGGTTTTCAAGAAGGAACAAGGGAACAACTACAGACTGTTAATTACTTGAGGGCGACAGGCATTAACTGGGCCTGCCCAGGGCACAGGCAGCAAGGAGTAGGGCAGGGAAGAAAGAGCCATTTGGGAGGCACAGCTACAGATGAACATAGTGATGCTCAGAAAACAGCGTGATGGGCACGTTTAAGCTCCACAATTCACTTGAAATAAGCCTTGGCTGGGTGCAGTGGCTCATGCCTGTAATCCCAGCACTCTGGGAGGCCAAGGTGGATGGATCCCTTGAGCCCAGGAGTCTGAGACCAGCCTGGGCAACATGGTGAAACCCCATCTCTACAAAAAAAAAAAAAAAATGCAAAACTCTGCTGGGTATGGTGAGCATGTCTGTGGTCCAAGTTACTTGGGAGGCTGAGGTGGGAGGATGGCTTGAGTCCAGGAGGCAGAGGTTACAGTGAGCTAAGATCATGCCAAAATGAGACTCTGTCTAAAAAAAAAAAAAAAAAAAGCGGGGGTGGGGGGAGGTGTGGAAATCCTTTACCTTTAGGCTTTCAAACCCAGGTGCATTTGGAGGGAAGAGGGAGTTTGTTTCTAGGGTAGATACCGTCACCCATTTGCTATCTTCTGGAGAAGATCTAAAATGCCAGCCTTAGTTCCACTCACGTCCTACTTGATCTTTGGGACTCTCTTTTGTAAATCACAAACAACACGAAGTTATTTCTTTTCTAACTTTAGGGGTGCTTGGAAAACCTTTTTGCAGAATGGCTCACGGTCATTTTCCAGTGTTGCTGCTTTGGGGTTTTGGAAATGTTAAAATAACACAAGCCAGTAGAGTTCTCAGGGGAAGGCAGAGCCATTCCGAGGAAGAATGCAAAACCAAGCTTGGTGATGCACTTTTTTATTCAAAAGATAATGACAATGATATACTGAGTATACCTATTGCATTATTAAAATTGCAAAAAGGGTCTACTTGAATGGGATTTCTGGAACTCAGAATATGATTCACCATCAGAACAACATGGAAGGATCCCAGGCTGGCGTACAGCAGTTCTAACTCAGCAGGAACAGAATTAAGGAGGCATGTGGCCAAAGAAGGAAACATTTTTTTCCCCTTTTGCAGGATGGTGGTAGATAAAATTGCCTTCTGGCATTCTCCTAGCTTCTGGGATCTTCCTCCCATGTCCCAGACATCCTATGCTGCTTCCCAGATCCCACGAAGGCCTCCACCGAGACCAGCCTCCAAATTACCCCCCACAGCTCCCAACCCTACTTGTGTCCCTTAGAATAGCCAAGCTCAGCCCAACAGTCCTGCTGACCTAAGCCACACAAGGAGTGCATGACTGGGAAGCCCATGAAAACTGCTGCTTATCAATAGCGGGACTCTCTACCTGGCTTAATTTTACATGACAGGGCAGTATAATGGAAACTTTCAGAAAGTAGAGAGAGGATTTGGGACAAGATGGGGAGAATCCAGGCAGAGTAGCCTCACCCAGAACTAGCTTTAGGGCAGTACCCTGAGCTACTTCTGCTTCAAGGTTCTAAGAGGAATTGGGCAACCTGTGCTTGGATTTTCTTTGTGTGGCAAGAATCACCTTGGCAATGACAGTTGAAGGCTGAGGATTCCGGAAGGGGGTAACATCGGGCTGGTGATACAGGTTCAGTGAGACACATTTCTTGCCACCTGTACTCAACTGTACCTGATTCTGGAGGTGGAGATGCATTGGGAAGGGAATGGAGGCAGGCAGACAGAGCATGAGTCCCCTTGATGACAGTCTGAACTATGGACAATCTGTTAAAACTCTGCTGTAACTTGGCCACATATGACTCATCTTGCTACAGAACGTCTCCTAAAGCGAGCATGAGTCCCACGAATCTACAGGTTTTATGCACCACTGAGAAGGTAAAGATACCAACAAGCAGATAGCACTGCCATATAAACATAGGGCACAATTTTCTAAAAAGAACAGACTCCCACGTGATCACACCTCTCAAATTAAAAAACAGTCACTTATACCAAGAACCTCACCTTTTTACCTGATGCTTCAAAGATCTTAATTAAGGTGCCTGATCTTCGGTCAGCTCTGAAAATATAAACCTATGGAATGAAAACAAAATCTAATTAGGATGAAATCAATGATAAAGATATTTATCAGCACCCTCCTGGGAATCCCGTTTAAAAGCTTGAGGGCCAGGTGCACAGCAGTTGTGCCTCCGCTCGCTATGATCATGAAGAAGTCAGCTGTCATTTTACCAATCCTGCAATCTGGAGGCAGAAATCACCTCCACTGCTCCTGAACCACACTGCTCATGAAAGCCACACACAGTAAGACCCAAGGAGCTTTGAAATTACAAGTAAACAATTCACCTTTGAGAAAAAGCTAGGATTTTGTTTCTTGAAATATTTCCTTTATTCCTTTTTTTAAAATTAGTTTGTGGTATGGATTGGCCTTTATTCCTAGTGGGGTTTTAACAGGCATTTCAACAGAAGACAAAGGGATGGACAGAGGGAGTACTGTAGACAAAGCCGTGTCCCAGAGTGATTTCACGTAGTATTAGAGTCACGTGATCTGCCTGGGTAAACAGGAGTTTCATTTGGGAAATGCAGAGTTAAACATCAAGTAAATTCCTTGACTGTGGAACTTTTTAGAGCCTTTAGCATGTTCATGTGAACTATGCATCTCCACTGCAAAAGATGATGACTGACATTTAACTTCCTAAATGTACTTGACTATGAAAGTTCTTTGTTCAGATGACATCTTGTGGGAAGAGTGTCTCATGAGAACCAGCGTAAGTAACCTTCCCATGAGATAAGGAACTGCCATCCTAGTGTGAGTGCTTTTGCGCCCTGGCACTGGAATAACCACAGAAATCCTCAAGGCCAGAGGTCCACCCTGGGGTCCCTGGGAATCAAGTCTGTACTAGCCCCAGTCCCTGGGAATGTGGAATTGTCACAGCTTTGCCACTATGACCAGTTTCCCCTGTGCTTCTCAGGTGCTCTAACTGAAAGAAGCATTTTTTGCACTTTCTTTGTTAACCAGATCCAGGATTCCTGCTGTCTGGCTCTATCAGTTATAAGTACCATTTTCCCTCTTTTTTTTTTTTTTTTTTTTTTTTACTTTATACCCTGCATCCCCCAGACAGCCAGTGAGAGGGGTTTGCAGAGGGTTTCCCATCAAGACTTGACAGGGACTACGAAGTTCATCACAGTCATCTGAAGGGAAAACTACAAAACTGGGTCATGTTTTCTCCAACTAGGGAGAAAAGAAAGCTGCTATCATTAGCATAGAGGCACCCGCATGATTGTGAACTAGAGGTAGGCATTTTTACCATTTCTACAGAGATGCCCGGGAGCCTGCAGCCCCTCCTGAAGAAGACAATCAATGCAAAGGCCCTTAGTGCGTTTTTCTGTACTATTTAGAGAAATTCACGCAACTCGGAAAGAACCACCTCTTTGTTGAAGTGATGGAAGGTCGCCTGCATGATCCCTCCTCCCTGCCGGCTCAGGATCCCGGTTGATCTGGTTTCAGTTTCGAAGAACCTCTCTCCACAGCATCAGTGTTAGGGAGGAGGGAGGCGCATGCTCCAGAAACATGAGCAGCAGCTCTTAACCTCTGCCCAGGGGGGATCCACGGAAATTACCCTTAGTCAGGCCTAGTCAGCTGGAAAGTTCGTCAGCTCCCTGATCACCCTGACCTCCTGGCTAAAGGCTCCAATTACCAGTGGTCTCAGCTCATCTGGGCCAATCCAGAATCCAGATTCCACTTCTCCAAGCCTTGGGAGATAGGACCAGACTCTATCACAGGTCTACCCCTAGGGGCTCAGATCCAAAGTTCACTCCTCTGTTCACTCAGTCTTTCCTATCACATAACCCTTGGAGCTTCTTAAAAATGTGGGTTCCTGATCCATCTGGACCTCCTCAGTCTGCATTTCCTGTACCTTCATGCTCAAGAACCAAAGAGCAGAATTCATGATTCACCTCAGAGATCATGTTTCCCAAAGGAATTCAGACAGCCCTAGATCCAGGGGTGGGTCTTTGGGCAGATACTGTAGTTTAGGGAAAGCCAGATCCACATACTTCCAGTCCAGCCTTTGGGCTGAACCAGTCTTGGGAATTCAATGTTCCTTCTAAAACACTGGGGAAATAAATATGAGAATAATCTGGGGCATAAATAAAGCCACAGAGATATCTGGGACTAGATCTAGCTCCATTAAGTCAAAGCCGAACTTGGGAAGGGTTTGGGATTTGAAGTTGCACAGCACTAAATGCCTCTGTTTTGAAGGACACCATGAGGCCAGGGCTCAGTCTTATAAATTACACACACACACACCACATACCACACACACAACACACACACACACACAAACACACGCCACACACACAACACACAACACACACAAACACATGCCACACACACAACACACACACACAACACATAAAACACACACCACACATACACACACACCACACACACCCCACACACACATACACACAACACACACCACACCCACACCCACACCACACACATACCACACACACACACACCCCACACACACACACATACCACACACACACAACACACACACACACACACAAACACACGCCATACACGCAACACACAACACACACAAACACATGCCACACACACAACACACACACACACAACACATAAAACACACACCACACATACACACACACCCCACACACACATACACACAACACACACCACACCCACACCACACACATACCACACACACATACACACAACACACACCACACCCACACCCACACCACACACATACCACACACACACACACCCCACACACACACACACATACCACACACACACAGACACACACACACACAGAGGCAGCTGTGAAAAACCTTAAATGAGAGTGTGCAGGAAATGAGAGAACTACTCACACTCTAACTGAGCTTTCAAGGGAAACTTTCAAACAGAGTAGAGCAGTCAGGGGTCCCTCATCACGTGCCCAGCAGCCACCCAGTAGGACGTTCAGGCCAATGCCAGCTGGCAAACCTCTGTACAAGGGACAGCATGCTCCCCTCTTCTGTCTGACCCCAGCTATTCCACAGACGCTTCTCCTCACCTTGCCGATGCCTCTGTCCTGTGGGGCACCTCCTACCACGTCGGTGGTGGACGGCTGAGAGAAGTGTCCAGCGGTCACTGCATAGCCTGAACAGGATGGGCAGAAACCAAGCACAGGGTTGAGAAAGAAGGGAAGGGGAAAAAATCCATCAGAGGAAAATGTTTCTCAAGCATGCCCCCTAATCTTGGAACATAAACAACCAGGAAAAAAATGGCAGCCGTCGGCCTTCTCATGCTGAAATGGCTCTCATCCCACAAAAAGTCACGTTCGCAAGGACATTAGGGCAGGAAAGAGGGCTTTCTGGGTGTCCTCTTTGGGACAAGTACAGTACAAATACTACATATCTGTTTTCTTCTTTTCAAGGTGTAGTTTTCATGCAGTAAGGTACACATATCTGATGTATAGAACTCAATGAATGTGTACACGTGTGCGTAGCCATGCAGCCACCACCCAGAGCCAGAAAGTGGCTATAGCCTCAGAACCATAGCCCCAGAGGGTTCCCTCACACCCCACACAGGTAGACATGATTCCTTTTTTTTTTTTTTTGAGATGGAGTCTCACTCTGTCGCCCAGGCTGGAGTGTGGTGGTGCAATCTCAGCTCACCGCAACCTCCCCTTCCAGGGTTCAAGCTAATCTCCTGCCTCAGCCTCCTGAGTAGCTGAGACTACAGGCATGCGCCACCACAACTAACTAATTTTTGTAGTTTTAGTAGAGACAGGGTTTCACCATGTTGGCCAGGATGGTCTTGATCTCTTGACCTCGTGATCCACCTGCCTCGGCCTCCCAAAGTGGCGGGATTACAGGCGTGAGCCACCGTGCCTGGCCCCACTATTCTGATTTCTATCACCGGATATTATGTTTGCCTTTTCTAGAACTTCATTCAACATAACACCTGTGACATTCATCCACATCGTTAAGTAGCAATGTACCTTTATATAAATATGTCACAAGTTTATTCTGTTGCTGGGCATTCAGGTTGTTTTCAGGTTGGGGTTATTATAAACAAAGTTGCTACCAACATGTTTGTGTATGTCTTTAGATACCTCTTTCAGTCTAACAGTGTTATGAAGACGGCACGACAGTTTCCTCCATTTTTACAGATATGGAAATAGAAAAACCTGTCGCACAACATGCCTAAGATCACATGGCAAGACTCCAATCCAATTGGTCTGTAAAGCCCCTGCTGTTAACCACACTCCCTCCTACAAGAAGGCAAAAGAAGCTGTCAGTGGGTCGGTGGGTAGATGCGTGGCTGAGTAGATGGATGGGTGGATGGGTGGGTAGGTGGTCAGTGAAAAAATATGGATGCAAAAGGAATCTAGAAAGAAAGGAAAAGGTTGCCTAAGCTCAGCCTCAATGCCTCCTGCTTTCTGAGAGCCTTGCTAGCAGGCTGAAAGCTCTCCTCTGGCCAGCATAAATCCTGTACAGGCTGCCATACAGTCCCCAAACTTGTCATCGCCCTCTAACGCTAACGTCATTATAAGTTGTTTGAGTTTTGCGATGACATCATCTCATGATCAATTGTTCCTCACCATGTGGCTGATTTCTCTCAGACTGGAGACAGTACTTGAGAGTATTCCGAGAGAGATCAAAGCCTGGACTCGTGCTTGATAATCCTCAGCAGATAAGGGCCTCTGTTGTGTATACAGGGAAAAACCACAGGCCCTGAGCTTCAAAGGAGCTGTCCTAGACCCCAAAGCCATCAACCAAACTGGGCTTTCTTCTGTCCTCTCTTCATTCCCTGATTCAGTGAATATGTGTCGAGTTTCCACTACACACCAAGCACTACTCCAAGTCTGGGAAATGTGAGACACAATCCCACATTTTGCCTTCAAGGTGCTCCCAGCCCAGTGAGAGGTACAGCACCAGTGACAGCCGCCCTCTCACAGTGACAGCCGCACCCACAGGGAAGGCAGCCCAGCATTTAGACTCTGTACTCACAAACCACAGGCTCATACCCCAATTTTGCTACTTAGAAGCCATGTGACCTTGACAAGATATATAACTTCTTTACTCCTCAGTTTATCTATAAAATGTAGATAATAATAGCTACTTCATAAGGTTGTTTCAGAAATTAAAAGAAATAATACACAGAGCCTGGAAGAGGGCAAACGCTATAGGCATAGGCGAAATGCTTAATAAACAGCACCAGGCAGCTGGGTGCCTCTCGGAGCAAACACCCCAGAGTAGAAGGATTGTTGGGTCTCTGCTACCAGGCAAAAAACTTGTAGTTAGAAAGGAAAAGGCAAGTCAACAACTCCCTACCCCCGTTTAACAAGAAGTTCCCAGCGACTCTATGCAAACACGGAGTCGGGGCCTTCCCCTGCAAGTGACGTGTCACGAGTGTGAAAGAGCACTGTGTGTCATCATTAGGCCTTCCTAAATTTAGCTGCATTTCCAACCCAGAATTATAGCATTTAGGGCATGAATTAAAGAAAACAGTTGTGTAATTGTCATCCACACAAGCAAAGACAGCCTATGTCTGTTCTTAAATGGTCATGGACCTTGCCCCAGTGTCATTCTGCCTGATGGCTAAATTAAATTGCGTCTATCTTCTTCCCAGAAGATGAAAAGAGTTGAGAAAATAAGAGAAAATTTTCTGAGCCTTTAATTAACCTTCAGCATTAGGTTGCCATCTGTCATGATAATTTCTGGCTCTTTTCTATTTGCAGCCAGTTTTGTGAGCAGAAAGCAGTGACTCCATTCAAAGGGACACCACAGAAAATCAAGACTCTGTCGCGCTCATTTGCACCTGACCATCTGAACCTCAGCAACTGAGAAAATGATAAAATCAAGTGTTTATTTCCCTGGAGGTTCAACTGTCAGCTTTTTAATGAAAATGCACAGTTTTAATTCGGTTCCCTCCTTTGTTTTCCTCTCTGCCTTCGTGTGTGGAGCTAGATGTGAAGGTGCCCGGGCTAAAGAGGTAAGTCATGAGAACGACAGGTGTCAAAGCCAACTCACTCCTCTTTCCAACAATAAAGCAATGATTTGTGAAGCTGCTGGGAATCACTCCCATTTCTCCCTTCTTACCTGCGCTCTCTCTGAGTACTCACCCAGATAGGTGTACCGCCTGCTCATGATCACTTCGTCGTTCAGTTTTAAATAGGTGTTGTCCGTAAGGTTCAGCACTTTGATGGTTCCAGCCCAATAAAATGACCCTGGGGCACCCATCACCACCAGATCCTACCGAAAAGAACCACAGTCACAATAAAGGAGAAATTCCTCACATCGAGGACTTTTTTTCCCAGGTAAGCAACAAAAACACATTTCACCAGATTCACCAGCATTATGGAATCTATTATACAGATGGGATTATCGGGACTAAAGATGTGAAGATGACTGAGCAAAGTGACAGAATTCACCACAGGCCAGGCCCCTATTCCAGCCACGACGAGATCACACACAGTTCCTCAACTTTATATCACGATCTAACAAGGAAATGACAAACAGCTGACAATGACCTCAACCACAGATCCTGGGAAACACCACCCATGAAAAGCAGCAAGCAATACCACACCTGCCTGGACTCAGGCCCACCAACAACTCCCCCAGCCTGACACCAGCAAGAGGGAACTGGGCACTAGCACTCCGGGGAATCCCCTCCAGACCACACTCAAGACCTTCTCAGGGACATTCTAGAACAGACTTTTCTGATCATTATGGCCCACTGCAAACCTGGAAGAACAAAACTGAGAAACCAGAGAGGTCAACTAAGGAAGGACACAAACTGGAAGTGGAGACCTTGGGCAGCAAGAGACAGGATCACTGTTCAAAGCAGACTCAAGGCCGGGCACGGTGGCTCACACCTGTAATCCCAGCACTTTGGGAGGCCGAGGAGGAGGGGATCATTTGAGGTCAGGAGTTCAAAACCAGCCCGGTCAATGTGGTGAAACCCTGTCTCTACTAAAAATACAAAACTCAGCTGGGCATAGTGGCTCATGCTTGTAATCCCAGCTACTTGGGAGGCTGAGGCAGGAAAATCACTTGAACCCAGGAAGCGGAGGTTGCAGTGAGCCGAGACCACGCCACTACACTCCAGTCTGGTGACAGAGCAAGATTCTGTCTCAAAAAAATAAAACAACAACAGACAAACAGACTCAAGAACACAAGAGGCACAGCTGTCCTCAGCATTTAGATCGGGGGAAATAGTCAACAGGCCTGAGAGCATGTTCGTGCCCCAGAACATCACCAATGCTGACAATAACCCTAAGTTCCCAGAAATGATTTGGTTACCCAAGGAAGTCAGCACAGATATCTGCTGGGGTTTTCCCCTGGGTGATAAGATAATGGGAATCAATCAACATCCCCTGTTCTCTCTCATTCCCCAAGTTTATTTTCTTTGTATCTTTCAAAATTCTAGAGCAGACTGTTTTCCTAGACTGCAGGGCTCAGGCAAAATTCAACACTGTCCACTCTTTCAACCACGGTAGGCTCCTGCCACTGCCCCCTCAGAGTGCAGGCCTGGGATACTCCAAACTTGTTCTGGTCTCTGAAGCTCCCTCTGCTCTTTTTATCTTCATCTGTGCAATGCCCTCACACTTCCTCTGCTAATGTAACCCTTTTGCAGTATTCAAAACTCAGTTGAAATGTGGGTGAATCCTAGATCAAATGTTGATGGGGATAAAAAGTGCATATCATGACTCCATTCATAGGAAGTTCTTGAATCAGCAAAACAAATCCACAGTGATGAAGTCAGATCGGTGGGTACCTGGAGTAAAGAGGAGGAGCGCGGCCGGGCGCAGTGGCTCACGCCTGTAATCCCAGCACTTTGGGAGGCCGAGGTGGGCAGATCACAAGGTCAGAAGATTGAGACCATCCAGGTGAACATGGTGAAACCCCGTCTCTACTAAAAATACAAAAAAATTAGCTGGGTGTGGCGGCGCATGCCTATAGTCCCAGCTACTCAGGAGGCTGAGCGGGGAGAATTGCTTGAACCCAGGAGGTGGAGATCGCAGTGAGCCGAGATCGCGCCACTGCACTACAGCCTGGGTGACAGTGTGAGACTCCGTCTCAAAAAAAAAAAAAAGTAGAGGAGCACTATGTACAAAGGGGCACGAGGAACTTTCCAGAGTGATGGAAATGTTCTCATCTTCATTCAGGCAGACACGACATGGCATACGCATTTGTCAAAACTCATCTAACTCTGCATTTAAAATAGGGTATTTTATTGTATATATTGAATTTTTAAAATTAATAAGCTTGATTTTTTAAAATTCCAGAACAATGATTAAACACTAACAAGAAGTCATCTCATAAAAACACAAAACCTGCTCGTGAGATGACATTTTACAAGCATTAAAATGAAGCTCCCATTGTGCAGAGGCTGTGATAGAGCTAGAAGGCAGGCTCTGCTCGTATCCATCAGAGGTCCCTGCCGTTCAGTCCTTCCTTTCCCCAACAGGAAATCCCTACTGTTTGATTACCTATATTTTCTAAAGTATCGACACTGCAATAAGAAATAATCAGAATTATTTTTCTAATGAAATCATCAATTTTTCACTCAACAATATTTACTGAGCACCTACTATTATATCTCAGAGTTCACACTAGATACAAGTATGAATAAGTCCCTTTGTAGATCATTCTCGGGGTAAGACAGCATGGTAATGTACAAGGTATTTCAGGAAAAAAATCTATACAAAAGGGTTCAAATAAGCGTAATTTCTAGAGGAAATCCTTCAGCTATAGACAAAACTCCCAAGACGCCAGTCGTGAAGGCTCATGGAGACAGCAGATGCTCAGCAGGGCAAGCGTCTTGCTGCTGAAACCAACCTGACCCTCCCCTGGGCCTTCAGAGTCCCCCTGCCCTCCCACCCCTCGGCCACCCACATATATTTCAGAAACAGATCTTTCCAGGTTAATCTCCCTCTGCAGAGACAACCCCATGCACTGGCAGAAGCTGCCGGCTTCTAACAAGTCCTTGGAGGCTACATCCTGCCACAGAGATTTAGAATTTCTGACGACAATTCATAAAGTCACCACTGAATTCTCAGGGAGCAAGTGTCTGCAAAAGCCAGAAGTAGCTAAAGAAAAAATTAGAGAGAGGAGGACAGAGCCTGCAGGCAAGAGAGCAATGCTTTAAACAATATGTTTTATGGTTAATTTGGGGAAGAGCCTCAACAAAGGGTAGAACAGGGACACAGATGGAAGAAAAGCTACCAGATTCCGGCCAGAGTGGTTTGCTTTGTCGTAATTCAGGATGGTATAGACAAGAAATGACTGTTGATGAGCACTTCATTTTAGGGTTTTGAGATCCTAACCCCCATCAAAGGAAGCTGTTGATGGTAAGCCAGATGCTCCCGGCGTATCTCGCTGCTTTATAGAAATAGACGGCTTTCTGCAGTCAGGCCTCTCCGCTGGGAAACACAGCAGAACACCCACCGTTCATTCTCTTTACACTCATTGTCCTGCATAAGAGACTGGCCTAGTTCTAGAAAGGGTATGAGAAACACAAATGATCAGTCCATCGGAGGAGAGGGACTTTTCCCAGTCTTGAGCTTGGAAAGGACTTTGTAATCAGTGTCCAAATATCATACACAGGGCACTGAAGAACCTAATGAGCAACCTCCTCAGCCCAGATGTGTCCGCAGTGCAGAGATTTCTCCACCTGCAGCTTTGCACAAGCCAAAGCTTTGAGCATCGGCACAGGCCTGAACGGCTCCTTGGGACACTGGGGCTGCAGATGGGATGTGTTGCTTTCTGATGATTTAGACTAACCAGGATAAAAGTTGAGCAATGTATGGCTACCATACCACTGCAGCCCGTCTCAGACGTGACAAGCAGGGCAATGTCTGAGAGGGGATGCAGTCATTCCTCTCTTCAAAAACCTTTAAAACCAACAACTTGTTTTTGCCACTCCCCCACCCCCACAGCACTCACGTCCCTCTCCCTTCAGTCCAAACTAAATAGAACAGGGCCAAGCCTGCAACCCTCAGGGCTGAGGCTGAAGGGAGGGAACAGTGCCTTCCTGGAAATCCCAGAGTTGGTTTGTGCTGTTCACCATGGATGATGCTTGTGATCTTTCTGGTGCTGTTCACACGTGCTAGGAGAAAGTGACCAATACTGAGCTCCCTACCACCCAGGAACAGCCAATGTCAATGCCACACACACAGATGAAAGCTTCCCTACAAGCAAAGGCCACCACTACCTAATCACACTGGTGGAATCCCATCAATAAGCAATGCAGATTTTTCCCAAGATGCATTTATTAGCAGAATCCCTAGAGGGACTGGGGCGTCTGGCAGTGCCGGGGAGAAGCCGAACACTTCCTCTGTGTACTGCAAGCTGGCATGAGCAGCTGGGCAGGAGAGTGCCCGCATCTACAACAGAAGTCTGCGCTGAAGAAACTCCCACTCAGGTGTCTCCAGGCTTCCACAGCAGACGCAAACGCCAGACCAGTTGGTCCAAATCCTCTCTTGCTGCTAAGCAGTATCTACCACCTGTTAGCCTCATCTACAAAAATAAATAAAGTTCCCAGGAAATTCTCTCTAATCCTGAATGACAGGCTAAAACTGAGGTGGTGTCCACAGCTCGGAGGGCTCTGATGAGCTCAGGGTCACCGACCTGTAGATCAAGCAGGTACTTAGGCCAAAGTATTTTGGGGCCACGTAGCTATGTCCAGAAGGTCACAGATGCATGTCCAGCGTGGGAAGTGCTTTCTGCCCTGTGAGGGGACATCAGCTCATAGAAGGCAAGCCCAAGTGACGAGGTCAGCAGGAGGGCAGAGGAGGGGAGCCGCACTGGCTTGGCCCCTTCAACCACGCTTCCTGCTCAGCCACAAACAGCTGAAGTTCCAGAAACAAGGCAGGCAGGGAGTTCAAAGACCTCCTGTTTGAGGAGGCCAAAAGCCTGGGAACCGAAGCGGAGGCCAAAGTCTAAAGTGGCCAGAAGACAGCAGGCCGGGGTCAGAGGACAGAGTGGCGCCCGGAAGGTCTGCCTTCCCACTCGCTGCCACCCGCCCTCCCCAGCCACTCTGTACACCCACCGTGTCCCCACTTTGCTGCACGGTGAGCACAGCCAGCACATGCTGACACCCCATGGTTCCCTCAGGCTCTCAATCCCATAGCCTGGATTTCACCAGGTCTTCTGTTCTTCTGGTCACCCTGAGCTTGCACAGCCACCTGGACTTCCCCCCACACCCCTGCCCCGCCAGCTCCTCCCACCACTGCCTGCCGCCACCCAGCCCACAGCCTGACTTGCCAGCTGCTGCAGCGAACATGACACTTCCCTCCTGGGAATACTTTCTCTCTTGGCTCTCTGTCAACATCACTGTTGAGTTCTGATGTCTCCCATCAATCTGGCTTCTCCTCCCATCTAAAGAGAGGCATTTCCCCCAGGCCCCACACTAAGTACACTCATCCCCTAAGAGAGTCACGAGCAAGGGCCAAATCTAAGTTTCTTCCCCAGGCAGGATTCCAGTCCCTAAGTCCAAACGTCCTCTAAAAACATCACACACTCCATGTGTCTGAAAGCAGATCCAGCAGTTTACATCTCCCAGTGGGTTCTTTCTCAGGCAACTCCTTTTCACCTGGGGCACCACCATTCTCCAGAAGCCTGGCTCAAACCCTCCTTCCTCTACCCCACAGTGCCCTGGCCGCCCAGCCCCTCGACACCTCCTTCATATTCTCTGCCTCCCCCAATCATTTTTATTCCTTAAGCATCCCCTAGTCTGTCCTGTTGCTTCACGGATGGACCACATCACGGCCTCCTACCTGGCCTCCCCCCAGGCCCTTCCACTCCCAAAGATCTAGGCAAACACACTCCAATAGCCTTTCTTTCAACACTGCCATCTGCCCATGTGTCACCTGCCCGTGAACTTGCAGTGGTTCCCTACTGCCTGTTGGCTCAAGTCCTACGTTACTAGACAGGCCCGCAGGAGGAACGACAGTCATAGCTGTTACACAGTCTAGATGTTTACAGAGATGGAAGAAGAGAGTGAAGTCGGCACGTGGCCGGATGGCATCTCAATGGGGAGAGGAAAATCTGTTTTACAAACCAGTATCAGAAGAACCAACGATATATTTGGAAAAATAATGTAGTTAGTTTCTACCATACAATGTATACAACACAAATTCCGGAAAGATTAAAGATAGAAATCTTTTTTAAAAACAACCTACCGGGCCGGGCGCGGTGGCTCATGCCTGTAATCCCAGCACTTTGGGAGGCCGAGGCGGGTGGATCACGAGGTCAAGAGATCGAGACCATCCTGGTCAACATGGTGAAACACCATCTCTACTAAAAATACAAAAAATTAGCTGGGCATGGTGGCGCATGCCTGTAACCCCAGCTACTCAAGAGGCTGAGGCAGAAGAATTGCCTGAACCCAGGAGGCGGAGGTTGCGGTGAGCCGAGATCGCGCCATTGCACTCCAGCCTGGGTAACAAGAGCGAAACTCCGTCTCAAAAAAAAAAAAAACAACCTACCAAAGTTCTATTAGAAATATAAATATATTGAAAATATGTATAAGGAATAACCTTCCTAAGAGAGACGTTTAGAATCTAGGGAAAAAAACACACACACAAAGACTGACAGATTTGGACAAATGTGCATGTCTACTGCCAGGATGATAAAGACACCAGAGGCAAACTTAAAAGAAAAAGGCTGATGAAAACATTTGCAACACGTGTATCAGGTAAGAGATTAGCGTTGAAAACACGAAACAAGTTCCTAAAAACCAGGAAAACAACAAAACAGAACAAGGTACTGAGAACATAAACAAGCAATTTCCGGGAAACAAATACAAATGGTCAGTATTTTTAAAGGATACTGAATGACATTAATAATCAGGGAAAGTGACAGTAAAACGAGATGTTTTCTCATGAGAAAAATGTGAAGTCTGAGTGAGAAGATAGAGACAGACGCGATGCAGGGGAGCGCCAACTGGTAAACACACCCAAAGTGCAACTGGCCTGCGTGTATCGAAATTCAAGCCTGAGCGCCTTTTGACCCAGCAGTTCCTCCAGTAGTGTCTCTTCTGAAGAAACACTTGTGTACAAGGAGCCACATGCATGGATCCCCAGTGCAAAGCCTTCAGTGGGAGTCCAGCATGTCCTAGCAGCAGATGGAAGTAGCATGCAGTGGGCAAGGTATGAGACGGGACTGGAAAGGCATGTGGATTTCATTCTAAGTGGGATGTGAAGACACCAGAAAGTGCTGAGCAAGGGAGCACCGTGACGTTTTTCTAGTTTGTAAAAGGTGGTTCTGGCTGCCGTGTGGGGACCAGACTGTCCAGAAGCAGGGGTGGAAGCAGGACGGCAGAAGGGTTCCACAGTGGGCTGGGGGCAAGAAAACTGTGGCTCAGATTCGGAGGCTGGCGGAGGTTGTGGAGAGCAATGGATGTCATTGTTAGAGGTTGGAGGGTACAGGAGGTGGGACTTGCAAGGTGGCTTAGAAGTAGGAGAGTGAGGCACGAAAAGAATCTTTAAATTTGGCCTCAACGGCTACGATGATTGGTGGTGCCATCCCCAGGGCACAGAACTCTGTCGTAAAGTGATTCTCCAGCTAAGTAAGAATCACTGAGGGTGCGGAATGGGGGTCGGAGGGTAGCATCTCCTATTTATTGGTTTGAGAGTGAAAATAATAAAACTTCTGACTTTCTGCCTTTTCCTTGTTGCTTTCTGGATCAGACACTATGTTGCCAACAGTCTATCTTCTCTCTGGATTTAAACAGCAGTTTCCGAAATTCGGGCGGGCAGTCTTGCTCCTGACTCAGGAGGGGCCCTCACTTTGGAAGCCAGAGAGCGCCCTTCGTCTGCCTTCCACCTGCCATGTCCCACACCCTCCCCCGGCTCTCTGCTGTCCTGGAGTGAGGGAAGGAGAGACGCGGCCTCAGGGAGCCAAGCCCATGGGCCAGGATGAGAAGCTTCAGATTCTAGTCCTCCATGGACAGGGAAGCCTCAGAGTCAGAAGGACAAGTTTCATCTGAAGGTCCCTCAGGCTGGTACGCAGAAAGCACACCCCAGAGGTCAGAACGGATGCAGGCTGGCTGATAAAGTGTTCTCACCTAGCTTGTGGTGAGGTGCACACCACCATGAACGCACAGATGCCACCAAACTACACTTTAAAGTGGCGACTTTTCTGTGATGTGGATTTTACCACAATTTTTTAGAAAGCATGATAGATGTAAGAAGACCAATTCAGGGTCGGTGTACCTCCAGGTCATGGTGGTGGCCTTTCTAGAAGCATGACGGTGATAACGGAGGTGACTGTAATGGTAATAAAAGCTGTCATGTTTGGGATGTGTTTTGGAGGCTACAACAGGACTGCAGATGAATTAGGAGTAAACTAAAATACTGTTTTTGGCCCGAACAACCACGTGGATGACAGTGCCAGCAGGTAGTCATGAAAGTGTTTGAGAGATGAGGAATTGACATGAATGGCAAACTTACAGTAAGTAAAAATGACACAAGAAAACAGCCCCTAAAAAGCACATATACACCATGGAATACCATGCAGCCATAAAAAAGGATGAGTTCGTGACCTTTGTAGGGACATGGATGAAGCTAGAAACCATCATTCTCAGCAAACTGACACAAGAACAGAAAACCAAACACCGCATGTTCTCACTCATAAGTGGGTGTTGAACAATGAGAACACATGGACACAGGGAGGGGTAACACTACACACCGGGGCCTGTTCAGGGGTGGGGGACTAGGGGAGGAATAGCAGGGGATGGGGGATAGGGAAGGGATAACATTAGGAGAAATACCTAACGTAGATGACAGGGGGATGGATGCAGCAAACCACCATGGCACGTGTATACCTATGTAACACACCTTCACGTTCTGCACATGTACCCCAGAACTGAAAGTATAATAAAAACATGTACTACCAGCCAAAAGTCATGCTACTACTGCACGGGCTTATAACCATCATGCAAGTGTCCTGTCCTTCAGAATCTGGGAAAGGAAATGGTTAGAGTTGTGTGTAAAACCAAGTCTCTCAGGCCAGGGGCAGTGGCTCACACCTGTAATCCCAGCACTTTGGGAGGCTGAGGCGGGCGGATCACATGAGGTCAGGAATTTGAGATCAGCCAGGCCAACATGGCAAAACCCCATCTCTACTAAAAATACAAAAATTATCCAGGCACAATGGTGGGCACCTGTTATCAGGAGGCTGAGGCAGGAGAATCACTTGAACCCAGGAGGCAGAGGTCGCAGTGAGCCGAGATCACACCACTGCACTCCAGTCTGGGTGACAGAGCAACACTCCATCTCAAAAAAAAACAGAAAAGAAAAAACACCAAGTCGCTCCACTAAGGAAAGGAGAGAGGGCCGCTAGGAGGAGATGCTCACGGCTTCATGTATCTCTGCACAGCCACCAACAATGGAACACAACCTGACTGAATGTCACCTCCCTCACACATCCCCAAATCGACTCCTTCCCCAGGTCTCAGAGTCAAGTGGACTCCTATCGAAATCAACAAATGGGGAGAGCCTCCAGATGAGCCAGCCCACTTCCTCTACCCAGGGGTCTCTGGCCAGCTGGTGCCCTCCTGGCAGGTTGAAATAGCCTCCTCTGGTGTGAGGTCCAGAATCTGCTCCCTCGAGGCTCAAGTATCCGGGACTCCAGAAGTCCCACCTCTAAGGATTGTTAAAATTACATAAGCAAGCAAATGAACACCCACAAGAAAACAGAA